>NC_092137.1:96894278-98094278 GCF_043159975.1 Macaca nemestrina | reverse complement strand
TTCTTTGGAATCTGAGAACAGATATTTCGGATCCATTGGAAGACTACAGGGCCAAAGGAAATATCCTGCGATAACAAAGAGAAAGAAGCTTTCTGAGAAACTTCTTTGTGTTCTGTGAAATCATCTCACAGAGTTACAGCTTTCCCCTCAAGAAGCCTTTCGCTAAGACAGTTCTTGTGGAATTGGCAAAGTGATATTTGGAAGCCCATAGAGGGCTATGGTGAAAAAGGAAATATCCTCAGATGAAATCTGGAAAGAAGCTTTCTGAGAAACTGCTTAGTGTTCTGTTAATTCATCTCACAGAGTTACATCTGTATTTCGTGGATCTCTTTGCTAGCCTTATTTCTGTGGAATCTGAGAACAGATATTTCGGATCCCTTGGAAGACTATAGGGCCAAAGGAAATATCCTCCGATAACAAAGAGAAAGAAGCTTTCTGAGAAACTTCTTTGTGTTCTGTGAAATCATCTCACAGAGTTACAGCTTTCCCCTCAAGAAGCCTTTCCCTAAGACAGTTCTTGTGGAATTGGCAAAGTGATATTTGGAAGCCCATAGAGGGCTATGGTGAAAAAGGAAATATCCTCACATGAAATCTGGAAAGAAGCTTTCTGAGAAACTGCTTAGTGTTCTGTTAATTCATCTCACAGAGTTACATCTGTATTTCGTGGATCTCTTTGCTAGCCTTATTTCTGTGGAATCTGAGAACAGATATTTCGGATCCCTTGCAAGACTATAGGGCCAAAGGAAATATCCTCCTATAACAAACAGAAGGAAGCTTTCTGAGAAACTTCTTTGTGTTCTGTGAAATCATCTCACAGAGTTACAGCATTCCCCTCAAGAAGCCTTTCGCTAAAACAGTTCTTGTAGAATTGGCAAAGTGATATTTGGAAGCCCATAGAGGGCAATGGTGAAAGAGGAAATATCCTCAAATGAAATCTGGAAAGAAGCTTTCTGAGAAACTGCTTAGTGTTCTGTTAATTCATCTCACAGAGTTACATCTGTATTTCGTGGATCTCTTTGCTAGCCTTATTTCTGTGGAATCTGAGAACAGATATTTCGGATCCCTTGGAAGACTATAGGGCCAAAGGAAATATCCTCCGATAACAAAGAGAAAGAAGCTTTCTGAGAAACTTCTTTGTGTTTTGTGAAATCATCTCACAGAGTTACAGCTTTCCCGTCAAGAAGCCTTTCGCTAAGACAGTTCTTGTGGAATTGGCAAAGTGATATTTGGAAGCCCATAGAGGGCTATGGTGAAAAAGGAAATATCCTCACATGAAATCTGGAAAGAAGCTTTCTGAGAAACTCCTTAGTGTTCTGTTAATTCATCTCACAGAGTTACATCTGTATTTCGTGGATCTCTTTGCTAGCCTTATTTCTGTGGAATCTGAGAACAGATATTTCGGATCCCTTGGAAGACTATAGGGCCAAAGGAAATATCCTCCGATAACAAAGAGAAAGAAGCTTTCTGAGAAACTTCTTTGTGTTCTGTGAAATCATCTCACAGAGTTACAGCTTTCCCCTCAAGAAGCCTTTCGCTAAGACAGTTCTTGTGGAATTGGCAAAGTGATATTTGGAAGCCCATAGAGGGCTATGGTGAAAAAGGAAATATCCTCAGATGAAATCTGGAAAGTAGCTTTCTGAGAAACTGCTTAGTGTTCTGTTAATTCATCTCACAGAGTTACATCTGTATTTCGTGGATCTCTTTGCTAGCCTTATTTCTGTGGAATCTGAGAACAGATATTTCGGATCCATTGGAAGACTACAGGGCCAAAGGAAATATCCTGCGATAACAAAGAGAAAGAAGCTTTCTGAGAAACTTCTTTGTGTTCTGTGAAATCATCTCACAGAGTTACAGCTTTCACCTCAAGAAGCCTTTCGCTAAGACAGTTCTTGTGGAATTGGCAAAGTGATATTTGGAAGCCCATAGAGGGCTATGGTGAAAAAGGAAATATCCTCAGATGAAATCTGGAAAGAAGCTTTCTGAGAAACTGCTTAGTGTTCTGTTAATTCATCTCACAGAGTTACATCTGTATTTCGTGGATCTCTTTGCTAGCCTTATTTCTGTGGAATCTGAGAACAGATAATTCGGATCCCTTGGAAGACTATAGGGCCAAAGGAAATATCCTCCGATAACAAAGAGAAAGAAGCTTTCTGAGAAACTTCTTTGTGTTCTGTGAAATCATCTCACAGAGTTACAGCTTTCCCCTCAAGAAGCCTTTCGCTAAGACAGTTCTTGTGGAATTGGCAAAGTGATATTTGGAAGCCCATAGAGGGCTATGGTGAAAAAGGAAATATCCTCAGATGAAATCTGGAAAGTAGCTTTCTGAGAAACTGCTTAGTGTTCTGTTAATTCATCTCACAGAGTTACATCTGTATTTCGTGGATCTCTTTGCTAGCCTTATTTCTGTGGAATCTGAGAACAGATATTTCGGATCCCTTGGAAGACTATAGGGCCAAAGGAAATATCCTGCGATAACAAAGAGAAAGAAGCTTTCTGAGAAATTTCTTTGTGTTCTGTGAAATCATCTCACAGAGTTACAGCTTTCCCCTCAAGAAGCCTTTCGCTAAGACAGTTCTTGTGGAATTGGCAAAGTGATATTTGGAAGCCCATAGAGGGCTATGGTGAAAAAGGAAATATCCTCAGATGAAATCTGGAAAGTAGCTTTCTGAGAAACTGCTTAGTGTTCTGTTAATTCATCTCACAGAGTTACATCTGTATTTCGTGGATCTCTTTGCTAGCCTTATTTCTGTGGAATCTGAGAACAGATATTTCGGATCCATTGGAAGACTATAGGGCCAAAGGAAATATCCTGCGATAACGAAGAGAAAGAAGCTTTCTGAGAAACTTCTTTGTGTTCTGTGAAATCATCTCACAGAGTTACAGCTTTCCCCTCAAGAAGCCTTTCGCTAAGACAGTTCTTGTGGAATTGGCAAAGTGATATTTGGAAGCCCATAGAGGGCTATGGTGAAAAAGGAAATATCCTCAGATGAAATCTGGAAAGAAGCTTTCTGAGAAACTGCTTAGTGTTCTGTTAATTCATCTCACAGAGTTACATCTGTATTTCGTGGATCTCTTTGCTAGCCTTATTTCTGTGGAATCTGAGAACAGATATTTCGGATCCATTGGAAGATTACAGGGCCAAAGGAAATATCCTCCGATAACAAAGAGAAAGAAGCTTTCTGAGAAACTTCTTTGTGTTCTGTGAAATCATCTCACAGAGTTACAGCTTTCCCCTCAGGAAGCCTTTCGCTAAGACAGTTCTTGTGGAATTGGCAAAGTGATATTTGGAAGCCCATAGAGGGCTATGGTGAAAAAGGAAATATCCTCAGATGAAATCTGGAAAGAAGCTTTCTGAGAAACTGCTTAGTGTTCTGTTAATTCATCTCACAGAGTTACATCTGTATTTCGTGGATCTCTTTGCTAGCCTTATTTCTGTGGAATCTGAGAACAGATATTTCGGATCCCTTGGAAAACTATAGGGCTAAAGGAAATATCCTCCGATAACAAAGAGAAAGAAGCTTTCTGAGAAACTTCTTTGTGTTCTGTGAAATCATCTCACAGAGTTACAGCTTTCCCCTCAAAAAGCCTTTCCCTAAGACAGTTCTTGTGGAATTGGCAAAGTGATATTTGGAAGCCCATAGAGGGCTATGGTGAAAAAGGAAATATCCTCACATGAAATCTGGAAAGAAGCTTTCTGAGAAACTGCTTAGTGTTCTGTTAATTCATCTCACAGAGTTACATCTGTATTTCGTGGATCTCTTTGCTAGCCTTATTTCTGTGGAATCTGAGAACAGATATTTCGGATCCCTTGCAAGACTATAGGGCCAAAGGAAATATCCTCCTATAACAAACAGAAAGAAGCTTTCTGAGAAACTTCTTTGTGTTCTGTGAAATCATCTCACAGAGTTACAGCATTCCCCTCAAGAAGCCTTTCGCTAAGACAGTTCTTGTGGAATTGGCAAAGTGATATTTGGAAGCCCATAGAGGGCAATGGTGAAAAAGGAAATATCCTCACATGAAATCTGGAAAGAAGCTTTCTGAGAAACTGCTTAGTGTTCTGTTAATTCATCTCACAGAGTTACATCTGTATTTCGTGGATCTCTTTGCTAGCCTTATTTCTGTGGAATCTGAGAACAGATATTTCGGATCCCTTGGAAGACTATAGGGCCAAAGGAAATATCCTCCGATAACAAAGAGAAAGAAGCTTTCTGAGAAACTTCTTTGTGTTTTGTGAAATCATCTCACAGAGTTACAGCTTTCCCGTCAAGAAGCCTTTCGCTAAGACAGTTCTTGTGGAATTGGCAAAGTGATATTTGGAAGCCCATAGAGGGCTATGGTGAAAAAGGAAATATCCTCACATGAAATCTGGAAAGAAGCTTTCTGAGAAACTGCTTAGTGTTCTGTTAATTCATCTCACAGAGTTACATCTGTATTTCGTGGATCTCTTTGCTAGCCTTATTTCTGTGGAATCTGAGAACAGATATTTCGGATCCCTTGGAAGACTATAGGGCCAAAGGAAATATCCTCCGATAACAAAGAGAAAGAAGCTTTCTGAGAAACTTCTTTGTGTTCTGTGAAATCATCTCACAGAGTTACAGCTTTCCCCTCAAGAAGCCTTTCGCTAAGACAGTTCTTGTGGAATTGGCAAAGTGATATTTGGAAGCCCATAGAGGGCTATGGTGAAAAAGGAAATATCCTCAGATGAAATCTGGAAAGTAGCTTTCTGAGAAACTGCTTAGTGTTCTGTTAATTCATCTCACAGAGTTACATCTGTATTTCGTGGATCTCTTTGCTAGCCTTATTTCTGTGGAATCTGAGAACAGATATTTCGGATCCATTGGAAGACTACAGGGCCAAAGGAAATATCCTGCGATAACAAAGAGAAAGAAGCTTTCTGAGAAACTTCTTTGTGTTCTGTGAAATCATCTCACAGAGTTACAGCTTTCCCCTCAAGAAGCCTTTCGCTAAGACAGTTCTTGTGGAATTGGCAAAGTGATATTTGGAAGCCCATAGAGGGCTATGGTGAAAAAGGAAATATCCTCAGATGAAATCTGGAAAGAAGCTTTCTGAGAAACTGCTTAGTGTTCTGTTAATTCATCTCACAGAGTTACATCTGTATTTCGTGGATCTCTTTGCTAGCCTTATTTCTGTGGAATCTGAGAACAGATAATTCGGATCCCTTGGAAGACTATAGGGCCAAAGGAAATATCCTCCGATAACAAAGAGAAAGAAGCTTTCTGAGAAACTTCTTTGTGTTCTGTGAAATCATCTCACAGAGTTACAGCTTTCCCCTCAAGAAGCCTTTCGCTAAGACAGTTCTTGTGGAATTGGCAAAGTGATATTTGGAAGCCCATAGAGGGCTATGGTGAAAAAGGAAATATCCTCAGATGAAATCTGGAAAGTAGCTTTCTGAGAAACTGCTTAGTGTTCTGTTAATTCATCTCACAGAGTTACATCTGTATTTCGTGGATCTCTTTGCTAGCCTTATTTCTGTGGAATCTGAGAACAGATATTTCGGATCCCTTGGAAGACTATAGGGCCAAAGGAAATATCCTGCGATAACAAAGAGAAAGAAGCTTTCTGAGAAATTTCTTTGTGTTCTGTGAAATCATCTCACAGAGTTACAGCTTTCCCCTCAAGAAGCCTTTCGCTAAGACAGTTCTTGTGGAATTGGCAAAGTGATATTTGGAAGCCCATAGAGGGCTATGGTGAAAAAGGAAATATCCTCAGATGAAATCTGGAAAGTAGCTTTCTGAGAAACTGCTTAGTGTTCTGTTAATTCATCTCACAGAGTTACATCTGTATTTCGTGGATCTCTTTGCTAGCCTTATTTCTGTGGAATCTGAGAACAGATATTTCGGATCCATTGGAAGACTATAGGGCCAAAGGAAATATCCTGCGATAACGAAGAGAAAGAAGCTTTCTGAGAAACTTCTTTGTGTTCTGTGAAATCATCTCACAGAGTTACAGCTTTCCCCTCAAGAAGCCTTTCGCTAAGACAGTTCTTGTGGAATTGGCAAAGTGATATTTGGAAGCCCATAGAGGGCTATGGTGAAAAAGGAAATATCCTCAGATGAAATCTGGAAAGAAGCTTTCTGAGAAACTGCTTAGTGTTCTGTTAATTCATCTCACAGAGTTACATCTGTATTTCGTGGATCTCTTTGCTAGCCTTATTTCTGTGGAATCTGAGAACAGATATTTCGGATCCATTGGAAGATTACAGGGCCAAAGGAAATATCCTGCGATAACAAAGAGAAAGAAGCTTTCTGAGAAACTTCTTTGTGTTCTGTGAAATCATCTCACAGAGTTACAGCTTTCCCCTCAGGAAGCCTTTCGCTAAGACAGTTCTTGTGGAATTGGCAAAGTGATATTTGGAAGCCCATAGAGGGCTATGGTGAAAAAGGAAATATCCTCAGATGAAATCTGGAAAGAAGCTTTCTGAGAAACTGCTTAGTGTTCTGTTAATTCATCTCACAGAGTTACATCTGTATTTCGTGGATCTCTTTGCTAGCCTTATTTCTGTGGAATCTGAGAACAGATATTTCGGATCCCTTGGAAAACTATAGGGCCAAAGGAAATATCCTCCGATAACAAAGAGAAAGAAGCTTTCTGAGAAACTTCTTTGTGTTCTGTGAAATCATCTCACAGAGTTACAGCTTTCCCCTCAAAAAGCCTTTCCCTAAGACAGTTCTTGTGGAATTGGCAAAGTGATATTTGGAAGCCCATAGAGGGCTATGGTGAAAAAGGAAATATCCTCACATGAAATCTGGAAAGAAGCTTTCTGAGAAACTGCTTAGTGTTCTGTTAATTCATCTCACAGAGTTACATCTGTATTTCGTGGATCTCTTTGCTAGCCTTATTTCTGTGGAATCTGAGAACAGATATTTCGGATCCCTTGCAAGACTATAGGGCCAAAGGAAATATCCTCCTATAACAAACAGAAAGAAGCTTTCTGAGAAACTTCTTTGTGTTCTGTGAAATCATCTCACAGAGTTACAGCATTCCCCTCAAGAAGCCTTTCGCTAAGACAGTTCTTGTGGAATTGGCAAAGTGATATTTGGAAGCCCATAGAGGGCTATGGTGAAAAAGGAAATATCCTCACATGAAATCTGGAAAGAAGCTTTCTGAGAAACTGCTTAGTGTTCTGTTAATTCATCTCACAGAGTTACATCTGTATTTCGTGGATCTCTTTGCTAGCCTTATTTCTGTGGAATCTGAGAACAGATATTTCGGATCCCTTGCAAGACTATAGGGCCAAAGGAAATATCCTCCTATAACAAACAGAAAGAAGCTTTCTGAGAAACTTCTTTGTGTTCTGTGAAATCATCTCACAGAGTTACAGCATTCCCCTCAAGAAGCCTTTCGCTAAGACAGTTCTTGTGGAATTGGCAAAGTGATATTTGGAAGCCCATAGAGGGCAATGGTGAAAGAGGAAATATCCTCAAATGAAATCTGGAAAGAAGCTTTCTGAGAAACTGCTTAGTGTTCTGTTAATTCATCTCACAGAGTTACATCTGTATTTCGTGGATCTCTTTGCTAGCCTTATTTCTGTGGAATCTGAGAACAGATATTTCGGATCCATTGGAAGACTACAGGGCCAAAGGAAATATCCTCCGATAACAAAGAGAAAGAAGCTTTCTGAGAAACTTCTTTGTGTTCTGTGAAATCATCTCACAGAGTTACAGCTTTCCCCTCAAGAAGCCTTTCGCTAAGACAGTTCTTGTGGAATTGGCAAAGTGATATTTGGAAGCCCATAGAGGGCTATGGTGAAAAAGGAAATATCCTCAGATGAAATCTGGAAAGTAGCTTTCTGAGAAACTGCTTAGTGTTCTGTTAATTCATCTCACAGAGTTACATCTGTATTTCGTGGATCTCTTTGCTAGCCTTATTTCTGTGGAATCTGAGAACAGATATTTCGGATCCCTTGGAAGACTATAGGGCCAAAGGAAATATCCTGCGATAACAAAGAGAAAGAAGCTTTCTGAGAAATTTCTTTGTGTTCTGTGAAATCATCTCACAGAGTTACAGCTTTCCCCTCAAGAAGCCTTTCGCTAAGACAGTTCTTGTGGAATTGGCAAAGTGATATTTGGAAGCCCATAGAGGGCTATGGTGAAAAAGGAAATATCCTCAGATGAAATCTGGAAAGTAGCTTTCTGAGAAACTGCTTAGTGTTCTGTTAATTCATCTCACAGAGTTACATCTGTATTTCGTGGATCTCTTTGCTAGCCTTATTTCTGTGGAATCTGAGAACAGATATTTCGGATCCATTGGAAGACTATAGGGCCAAAGGAAATATCCTGCGATAACGAAGAGAAAGAAGCTTTCTGAGAAACTTCTTTGTGTTCTGTGAAATCATCTCACAGAGTTACAGCTTTCCCCTCAAGAAGCCTTTCGCTAAGACAGTTCTTGTGGAATTGGCAAAGTGATATTTGGAAGCCCATAGAGGGCTATGGTGAAAAAGGAAATATCCTCAGATGAAATCTGGAAAGAAGCTTTCTGAGAAACTGCTTAGTGTTCTGTTAATTCATCTCACAGAGTTACATCTGTATTTCGTGGATCTCTTTGCTAGCCTTATTTCTGTGGAATCTGAGAACAGATATTTCGGATCCATTGGAAGATTACAGGGCCAAAGGAAATATCCTGCGATAACAAAGAGAAAGAAGCTTTCTGAGAAACTTCTTTGTGTTCTGTGAAATCATCTCACAGAGTTACAGCTTTCCCCTCAGGAAGCCTTTCGCTAAGACAGTTCTTGTGGAATTGGCAAAGTGATATTTGGAAGCCCATAGAGGGCTATGGTGAAAAAGGAAATATCCTCAGATGAAATCTGGAAAGAAGCTTTCTGAGAAACTGCTTAGTGTTCTGTTAATTCATCTCACAGAGTTACATCTGTATTTCGTGGATCTCTTTGCTAGCCTTATTTCTGTGGAATCTGAGAACAGATATTTCGGATCCCTTGGAAAACTATAGGGCCAAAGGAAATATCCTCCGATAACAAAGAGAAAGAAGCTTTCTGAGAAACTTCTTTGTGTTCTGTGAAATCATCTCACAGAGTTACAGCTTTCCCCTCAAAAAGCCTTTCCCTAAGACAGTTCTTGTGGAATTGGCAAAGTGATATTTGGAAGCCCATAGAGGGCTATGGTGAAAAAGGAAATATCCTCACATGAAATCTGGAAAGAAGCTTTCTGAGAAACTGCTTAGTGTTCTGTTAATTCATCTCACAGAGTTACATCTGTATTTCGTGGATCTCTTTGCTAGCCTTATTTCTGTGGAATCTGAGAACAGATATTTCGGATCCCTTGGAAGACTATAGGGCCAAAGGAAATATCCTGCGATAACAAAGAGAAAGAAGCTTTCTGTGAAATTTCTTTGTGTTCTGTGAAATCATCTAACAGAGTTACAGCTTTCCCCTCAAGAAGCCTTTCGCTAAGACAGTTCTTGTGGAATTGGCAAAGTGATATTTGGAAGCCCATAGAGGGCTATGGTGAAAAAGGAAATATCCTCACATGAAATCTGGAAAGAGGCTTTCTGAGAAACTGCTTTGTGTTCTGTTAATTCATCTCACAGAGTTACATCTGTATTTCGTGGATCTCTTTGCTAGCCTTATTTCTGTGGAATCTGAGAACAGATATTTCGGATCCCTTGGAAGACTATAGGGCCAAAGGAAATATCCTCCGATAACAAAGAGAAAGAAGCTTTCTGAGAAACTTCTTTGTGTTTTGTGAAATCATCTCACAGAGACACAGCTTTCCCGTCAAGAAGCCTTTCGCTAAGACAGTTCTTGTGGAATTGGCAAAGTGATATTTGGAAGCCCATAGAGGGCTATGGTGAAAAAGGAAATATCCTCACATGAAATCTGGAAAGAAGCTTTCTGAGAAACTCCTTAGTGTTCTGTTAATTCATCGCACAGAGTTACATCTGTATTTCGTGGATCTCTTTGCTAGCCTTATTTCTGTGGAATCTGAGAACAGATATTTCCTTTCCCTTTGAAGACTATAGGGCCAAAGGAAATATCCTCCGATAACAAAGAGAAAGAAGCTTTCTGAGAAATTTCTTTGTGTTCTGTGAAATCATCTCACAGAGTTACAGCTTTCCCCTCAAGAAGCCTTTCGCTAAGACAGTTGTTGTGGAATTGGCAAAGTGATATTTGGAAGCCCATAGAGGGCTATGGTGAAAAAGGAAATATCCTCAGATGAAATCTGGAAAGTAGCTTTCTGAGAAACTGCTTAGTGTTCTGTTAATTCATCTCACAGAGTTACATCTGTATTTCGTGGATCTCTTTGCTAGCCTTATTTCTTTGGAATCTGAGAACAGATATTTCGGATCCATTGGAAGACTACAGGGCCAAAGGAAATATCCTGCGATAACAAAGAGAAAGAAGCTTTCTGAGAAACTTCTTTGTGTTCTGTGAAATCATCTCACAGAGTTACAGCTTTCCCCTCAAGAAGCCTTTCGCTAAGACAGTTCTTGTGGAATTGGCAAAGTGATATTTGGAAGCCCATAGAGGGCTATGGTGAAAAAGGAAATATCCTCAGATGAAATCTGGAAAGAAGCTTTCTGAGAAACTGCTTAGTGTTCTGTTAATTCATCTCACAGAGTTACATCTGTATTTCGTGGATCTCTTTGCTAGCCTTATTTCTGTGGAATCTGAGAACAGATATTTCGGATCCCTTGGAAGACTATAGGGCCAAAGGAAATATCCTCCGATAACAAAGAGAAAGAAGCTTTCTGAGAAACTTCTTTGTGTTCTGTGAAATCATCTCACAGAGTTACAGCTTTCCCCTCAAGAAGCCTTTCCCTAAGACAGTTCTTGTGGAATTGGCAAAGTGATATTTGGAAGCCCATAGAGGGCTATGGTGAAAAAGGAAATATCCTCACATGAAATCTGGAAAGAAGCTTTCTGAGAAACTGCTTAGTGTTCTGTTAATTCATCTCACAGAGTTACATCTGTATTTCGTGGATCTCTTTGCTAGCCTTATTTCTGTGGAATCTGAGAACAGATATTTCGGATCCCTTGCAAGACTATAGGGCCAAAGGAAATATCCTCCTCTAACAAACAGAAAGAAGCTTTCTGAGAAACTTCTTTGTGTTCTGTGAAATCATCTCACAGAGTTACAGCATTCCCCTCAAGAAGCCTTTCGCTAAGACAGTTCTTGTGGAATTGGCAAAGTGATATTTGGAAGCCCATAGAGGGCAATGGTGAAAGAGGAAATATCCTCAAATGAAATCTGGAAAGAAGCTTTCTGAGAAACTGCTTAGTGTTCTGTTAATTCATCTCACAGAGTTACATCTGTATTTCGTGGATCTCTTTGCTAGCCTTATTTCTGTGGAATCTGAGAACAGATATTTCGGATCCCTTGGAAGACTATAGGGCCAAAGGAAATATCCTCCGATAACAAAGAGAAAGAAGCTTTCTGAGAAACTTCTTTGTGTTTTGTGAAATCATCTCACAGAGTTACAGCTTTCCCGTCAAGAAGCCTTTCGCTAAGACAGTTCTTGTGGAATTGGCAAAGTGTTATTTGGAAGCCCATAGAGGGCTATGGTGAAAAAGGAAATATCCTCACATGAAATCTGGAAAGAAGCTTTCTGAGAAACTCCTTAGTGTTCTGTTAATTCATCTCACAGAGTTACATCTGTATTTCGTGGATCTCTTTGCTAGCCTTATTTCTGTGGAATCTGAGAACAGATATTTCGGATCCCTTGGAAGACTATAGGGCCAAAGGAAATATCCTCCGATAACAAAGAGAAAGAAGCTTTCTGAGAAACTTCTTTGTGTTCTGTGAAATCATCTCACAGAGTTACAGCTTTCCCCTCAAGAAGCCTTTCGCTAAGACAGTTCTTGTGGAATTGGCAAAGTGATATTTGGAAGCCCATAGAGGGCTATGGTGAAAAAGGAAATATCCTCAGATGAAATCTGGAAAGTAGCTTTCTGAGAAACTGCTTAGTGTTCTGTTAATTCATCTCACAGAGTTACATCTGTATTTCGTGGATCTCTTTGCTAGCCTTATTTCTGTGGAATCTGAGAACAGATATTTCGGATCCATTGGAAGACTACAGGGCCAAAGGAAATATCCTGCGATAACAAAGAGAAAGAAGCTTTCTGAGAAACTTCTTTGTGTTCTGTGAAATCATCTCACAGAGTTACAGCTTTCACCTCAAGAAGCCTTTCGCTAAGACAGTTCTTGTGGAATTGGCAAAGTGATATTTGGAAGCCCATAGAGGGCTATGGTGAAAAAGGAAATATCCTCAGATGAAATCTGGAAAGAAGCTTTCTGAGAAACTGCTTAGTGTTCTGTTAATTCATCTCACAGAGTTACATCTGTATTTCGTGGATCTCTTTGCTAGCCTTATTTCTGTGGAATCTGAGAACAGATAATTCGGATCCCTTGGAAGACTATAGGGCCAAAGGAAATATCCTCCGATAACAAAGAGAAAGAAGCTTTCTGAGAAACTTCTTTGTGTTCTGTGAAATCATCTCACAGAGTTACAGCTTTCCCCTCAAGAAGCCTTTCGCTAAGACAGTTCTTGTGGAATTGGCAAAGTGATATTTGGAAGCCACTAGAGGGCTATGGTGAAAAAGGAATTATCCTCAGATGAAATCTGGAAAGTAGCTTTCTGAGAAACTGCTTAGTGTTCTGTTAATTCATCTCACAGAGTTACATCTGTATTTCGTGGATCTCTTTGCTAGCCTTATTTCTGTGGAATCTGAGAACAGATATTTCGGATCCCTTGGAAGACTATAGGGCCAAAGGAAATATCCTGCGATAACAAAGAGAAAGAAGCTTTCTGAGAAATTTCTTTGTGTTCTGTGAAATCATCTCACAGAGTTACAGCTTTCCCCTCAAGAAGCCTTTCGCTAAGACAGTTCTTGTGGAATTGGCAAAGTGATATTTGGAAGCCCATAGAGGGCTATGGTGAAAAAGGAAATATCCTCAGATGAAATCTGGAAAGTAGCTTTCTGAGAAACTGCTTAGTGTTCTGTTAATTCATCTCACAGAGTTACATCTGTATTTCGTGGATCTCTTTGCTAGCCTTATTTCTGTGGAATCTGAGAACAGATATTTCGGATCCATTGGAAGACTATAGGGCCAAAGGAAATATCCTGCGATAACGAAGAGAAAGAAGCTTTCTGAGAAACTTCTTTGTGTTCTGTGAAATCATCTCACAGAGTTACAGCTTTCCCCTCAAGAAGCCTTTCGCTAAGACAGTTCTTGTGGAATTGGCAAAGTGATATTTGGAAGCCCATAGAGGGCTATGGTGAAAAAGGAAATATCCTCAGATGAAATCTGGAAAGAAGCTTTCTGAGAAACTGCTTAGTGTTCTGTTAATTCATCTCACAGAGTTACATCTGTATTTCGTGGATCTCTTTGCTAGCCTTATTTCTGTGGAATCTGAGAACAGATATTTCGGATCCATTGGAAGATTACAGGGCCAAAGGAAATATCCTGCGATAACAAAGAGAAAGAAGCTTTCTGAGAAACTTCTTTGTGTTCTGTGAAATCATCTCACAGAGTTACAGCTTTCCCCTCAGGAAGCCTTTCGCTAAGACAGTTCTTGTGGAATTGGCAAAGTGATATTTGGAAGCCCATAGAGGGCTATGGTGAAAAAGGAAATATCCTCAGATGAAATCTGGAAAGAAGCTTTCTGAGAAACTGCTTAGTGTTCTGTTAATTCATCTCACAGAGTTACATCTGTATTTCGTGGATCTCTTTGCTAGCCTTATTTCTGTGGAATCTGAGAACAGATATTTCGGATCCCTTGGAAAACTATAGGGCCAAAGGAAATATCCTCCGATAACAAAGAGAAAGAAGCTTTCTGAGAAACTTCTTTGTGTTCTGTGAAATCATCTCACAGAGTTACAGCTTTCCCCTCAAAAAGCCTTTCCCTAAGACAGTTCTTGTGGAATTGGCAAAGTGATATTTGGAAGCCCATAGAGGGCTATGGTGAAAAAGGAAATATCCTCACATGAAATCTGGAAAGAAGCTTTCTGAGAAACTGCTTAGTGTTCTGTTAATTCATCTCACAGAGTTACATCTGTATTTCGTGGATCTCTTTGCTAGCCTTATTTCTGTGGAATCTGAGAACAGATATTTCGGATCCCTTGCAAGACTATAGGGCCAAAGGAAATATCCTCCTATAACAAACAGAAAGAAGCTTTCTGAGAAACTTCTTTGTGTTCTGTGAAATCATCTCACAGAGTTACAGCATTCCCCTCAAGAAGCCTTTCGCTAAGACAGTTCTTGTGGAATTGGCAAAGTGATATTTGGAAGCCCATAGAGGGCAATGGTGAAAAAGGAAATATCCTCACATGAAATCTGGAAAGAAGCTTTCTGAGAAACTGCTTAGTGTTCTGTTAATTCATCTCACAGAGTTACATCTGTATTTCGTGGATCTCTTTGCTAGCCTTATTTCTGTGGAATCTGAGAACAGATATTTCGGATCCCTTGGAAGACTATAGGGCCAAAGGAAATATCCTCCGATAACAAAGAGAAAGAAGCTTTCTGAGAAACTTCTTTGTGTTCTGTGAAATCATCTCACAGAGTTACAGCTTTCCCCTCAAGAAGCCTTTCGCTAAGACAGTTCTTGTGGAATTGGCAAAGTGATATTTGGAAGCCCATAGAGGGCTATGGTGAAAAAGGAAATATCCTCAGATGAAATCTGGAAAGTAGCTTTCTGAGAAACTGCTTAGTGTTCTGTTAATTCATCTCACAGAGTTACATCTGTATTTCGTGGATCTCTTTGCTAGCCTTATTTCTGTGGAATCTGAGAACAGATATTTCGGATCCATTGGAAGACTACAGGGCCAAAGGAAATATCCTGCGATAACAAAGAGAAAGAAGCTTTCTGAGAAACTTCTTTGTGTTCTGTGAAATCATCTCACAGAGTTACAGCTTTCCCCTCAAGAAGCCTTTCGCTAAGACAGTTCTTGTGGAATTGGCAAAGTGATATTTGGAAGCCCATAGAGGGCTATGGTGAAAAAGGAAATATCCTCAGATGAAATCTGGAAAGAAGCTTTCTGAGAAACTGCTTAGTGTTCTGTTAATTCATCTCACAGAGTTACATCTGTATTTCGTGGATCTCTTTGCTAGCCTTATTTCTGTGGAATCTGAGAACAGATAATTCGGATCCCTTGGAAGACTATAGGGCCAAAGGAAATATCCTCCGATAACAAAGAGAAAGAAGCTTTCTGAGAAACTTCTTTGTGTTCTGTGAAATCATCTCACAGAGTTACAGCTTTCCCCTCAAGAAGCCTTTCGCTAAGACAGTTCTTGTGGAATTGGCAAAGTGATATTTGGAAGCCCATAGAGGGCTATGGTGAAAAAGGAAATATCCTCAGATGAAATCTGGAAAGTAGCTTTCTGAGAAACTGCTTAGTGTTCTGTTAATTCATCTCACAGAGTTACATCTGTATTTCGTGGATCTCTTTGCTAGCCTTATTTCTGTGGAATCTGAGAACAGATATTTCGGATCCCTTGGAAGACTATAGGGCCAAAGGAAATATCCTGCGATAACAAAGAGAAAGAAGCTTTCTGAGAAATTTCTTTGTGTTCTGTGAAATCATCTCACAGAGTTACAGCTTTCCCCTCAAGAAGCCTTTCGCTAAGACAGTTCTTGTGGAATTGGCAAAGTGATATTTGGAAGCCCATAGAGGGCTATGGTGAAAAAGGAAATATCCTCAGATGAAATCTGGAAAGTAGCTTTCTGAGAAACTGCTTAGTGTTCTGTTAATTCATCTCACAGAGTTACATCTGTATTTCGTGGATCTCTTTGCTAGCCTTATTTCTGTGGAATCTGAGAACAGATATTTCGGATCCATTGGAAGACTATAGGGCCAAAGGAAATATCCTGCGATAACGAAGAGAAAGAAGCTTTCTGAGAAACTTCTTTGTGTTCTGTGAAATCATCTCACAGAGTTACAGCTTTCCCCTCAAGAAGCCTTTCGCTAAGACAGTTCTTGTGGAATTGGCAAAGTGATATTTGGAAGCCCATAGAGGGCTATGGTGAAAAAGGAAATATCCTCAGATGAAATCTGGAAAGAAGCTTTCTGAGAAACTGCTTAGTGTTCTGTTAATTCATCTCACAGAGTTACATCTGTATTTCGTGGATCTCTTTGCTAGCCTTATTTCTGTGGAATCTGAGAACAGATATTTCGGATCCATTGGAAGATTACAGGGCCAAAGGAAATATCCTGCGATAACAAAGAGAAAGAAGCTTTCTGAGAAACTTCTTTGTGTTCTGTGAAATCATCTCACAGAGTTACAGCTTTCCCCTCAGGAAGCCTTTCGCTAAGACAGTTCTTGTGGAATTGGCAAAGTGATATTTGGAAGCCCATAGAGGGCTATGGTGAAAAAGGAAATATCCTCAGATGAAATCTGGAAAGAAGCTTTCTGAGAAACTGCTTAGTGTTCTGTTAATTCATCTCACAGAGTTACATCTGTATTTCGTGGATCTCTTTGCTAGCCTTATTTCTGTGGAATCTGAGAACAGATATTTCGGATCCCTTGGAAAACTATAGGGCCAAAGGAAATATCCTCCGATAACAAAGAGAAAGAAGCTTTCTGAGAAACTTCTTTGTGTTCTGTGAAATCATCTCACAGAGTTACAGCTTTCCCCTCAAAAAGCCTTTCCCTAAGACAGTTCTTGTGGAATTGGCAAAGTGATATTTGGAAGCCCATAGAGGGCTATGGTGAAAAAGGAAATATCCTCACATGAAATCTGGAAAGAAGCTTTCTGAGAAACTGCTTAGTGTTCTGTTAATTCATCTCACAGAGTTACATCTGTATTTCGTGGATCTCTTTGCTAGCCTTATTTCTGTGGAATCTGAGAACAGATATTTCGGATCCCTTGCAAGACTATAGGGCCAAAGGAAATATCCTCCTATAACAAACAGAAAGAAGCTTTCTGAGAAACTTCTTTGTGTTCTGTGAAATCATCTCACAGAGTTACAGCATTCCCCTCAAGAAGCCTTTCGCTAAGACAGTTCTTGTGGAATTGGCAAAGTGATATTTGGAAGCCCATAGAGGGCTATGGTGAAAAAGGAAATATCCTCACATGAAATCTGGAAAGAAGCTTTCTGAGAAACTGCTTAGTGTTCTGTTAATTCATCTCACAGAGTTACATCTGTATTTCGTGGATCTCTTTGCTAGCCTTATTTCTGTGGAATCTGAGAACAGATATTTCGGATCCCTTGCAAGACTATAGGGCCAAAGGAAATATCCTCCTATAACAAACAGAAAGAAGCTTTCTGAGAAACTTCTTTGTGTTCTGTGAAATCATCTCACAGAGTTACAGCATTCCCCTCAAGAAGCCTTTCGCTAAGACAGTTCTTGTGGAATTGGCAAAGTGATATTTGGAAGCCCATAGAGGGCAATGGTGAAAGAGGAAATATCCTCAAATGAAATCTGGAAAGAAGCTTTCTGAGAAACTGCTTAGTGTTCTGTTAATTCATCTCACAGAGTTACATCTGTATTTCGTGGATCTCTTTGCTAGCCTTATTTCTGTGGAATCTGAGAACAGATATTTCGGATCCATTGGAAGACTACAGGGCCAAAGGAAATATCCTGCGATAACAAAGAGAAAGAAGCTTTCTGAGAAACTTCTTTGTGTTCTGTGAAATCATCTCACAGAGTTACAGCTTTCACCTCAAGAAGCCTTTCGCTAAGACAGTTCTTGTGGAATTGGCAAAGTGATATTTGGAAGCCCATAGAGGGCTATGGTGAAAAAGGAAATATCCTCAGATGAAATCTGGAAAGAAGGTTTCTGAGAAACTGCTTAGTGTTCTGTTAATTCATCTCACAGAGTTACATCTGTATTTCGTGGATCTCTTTGCTAGCCTTATTTCTGTGGAATCTGAGAACAGATAATTCGGATCCCTTGGAAGACTATAGGGCCAAAGGAAATATCCTCCGATAACAAAGAGAAAGAAGCTTTCTGAGAAACTTCTTTGTGTTCTGTGAAATCATCTCACAGAGTTACAGCTTTCCCCTCAAGAAGCCTTTCGCTAAGACAGTTCTTGTGGAATTGGCAAAGTGATATTTGGAAGCCCATAGAGGGCTATGGTGAAAAAGGAAATATCCTCAGATGAAATCTGGAAAGTAGCTTTCTGAGAAACTGCTTAGTGTTCTGTTAATTCATCTCACAGAGTTACATCTGTATTTCGTGGATCTCTTTGCTAGCCTTATTTCTGTGGAATCTGAGAACAGATATTTCGGATCCCTTGGAAGACTATAGGGCCAAAGGAAATATCCTGCGATAACAAAGAGAAAGAAGCTTTCTGAGAAATTTCTTTGTGTTCTGTGAAATCATCTCACAGAGTTACAGCTTTCCCCTCAAGAAGCCTTTCGCTAAGACAGTTCTTGTGGAATTGGCAAAGTGATATTTGGAAGCCCATAGAGGGCTATGGTGAAAAAGGAAATATCCTCAGATGAAATCTGGAAAGTAGCTTTCTGAGAAACTGCTTAGTGTTCTGTTAATTCATCTCACAGAGTTACATCTGTATTTCGTGGATCTCTTTGCTAGCCTTATTTCTGTGGAATCTGAGAACAGATATTTCGGATCCATTGGAAGACTATAGGGCCAAAGGAAATATCCTGCGATAACGAAGAGAAAGAAGCTTTCTGAGAAACTTCTTTGTGTTCTGTGAAATCATCTCACAGAGTTACAGCTTTCCCCTCAAGAAGCCTTTCGCTAAGACAGTTCTTGTGGAATTGGCAAAGTGATATTTGGAAGCCCATAGAGGGCTATGGTGAAAAAGGAAATATCCTCAGATGAAATCTGGAAAGAAGCTTTCTGAGAAACTGCTTAGTGTTCTGTTAATTCATCTCACAGAGTTACATCTGTATTTCGTGGATCTCTTTGCTAGCCTTATTTCTGTGGAATCTGAGAACAGATATTTCGGATCCATTGGAAGATTACAGGGCCAAAGGAAATATCCTGCGATAACAAAGAGAAAGAAGCTTTCTGAGAAACTTCTTTGTGTTCTGTGAAATCATCTCACAGAGTTACAGCTTTCCCCTCAGGAAGCCTTTCGCTAAGACAGTTCTTGTGGAATTGGCAAAGTGATATTTGGAAGCCCATAGAGGGCTATGGTGAAAAAGGAAATATCCTCAGATGAAATCTGGAAAGAAGCTTTCTGAGAAACTGCTTAGTGTTCTGTTAATTCATCTCACAGAGTTACATCTGTATTTCGTGGATCTCTTTGCTAGCCTTATTTCTGTGGAATCTGAGAACAGATATTTCGGATCCCTTGGAAAACTATAGGGCCAAAGGAAATATCCTCCGATAACAAAGAGAAAGAAGCTTTCTGAGAAACTTCTTTGTGTTCTGTGAAATCATCTCACAGAGTTACAGCTTTCCCCTCAAAAAGCCTTTCCCTAAGACAGTTCTTGTGGAATTGGCAAAGTGATATTTGGAAGCCCATAGAGGGCTATGGTGAAAAAGGAAATATCCTCACATGAAATCTGGAAAGAAGCTTTCTGAGAAACTGCTTAGTGTTCTGTTAATTCATCTCACAGAGTTACATCTGTATTTCGTGGATCTCTTTGCTAGCCTTATTTCTGTGGAATCTGAGAACAGATATTTCGGATCCCTTGGAAGACTATAGGGCCAAAGGAAATATCCTGCGATAACAAAGAGAAAGAAGCTTTCTGTGAAATTTCTTTGTGTTCTGTGAAATCATCTAACAGAGTTACAGCTTTCCCCTCAAGAAGCCTTTCGCTAAGACAGTTCTTGTGGAATTGGCAAAGTGATATTTGGAAGCCCATAGAGGGCTATGGTGAAAAAGGAAATATCCTCACATGAAATCTGGAAAGAGGCTTTCTGAGAAACTGCTTTGTGTTCTGTTAATTCATCTCACAGAGTTACATCTGTATTTCGTGGATCTCTTTGCTAGCCTTATTTCTGTGGAATCTGAGAACAGATATTTCGGATCCCTTGGAAGACTATAGGGCCAAAGGAAATATCCTCCGATAACAAAGAGAAAGAAGCTTTCTGAGAAACTTCTTTGTGTTTTGTGAAATCATCTCACAGAGACACAGCTTTCCCGTCAAGAAGCCTTTCGCTAAGACAGTTCTTGTGGAATTGGCAAAGTGATATTTGGAAGCCCATAGAGGGCTATGGTGAAAAAGGAAATATCCTCACATGAAATCTGGAAAGAAGCTTTCTGAGAAACTCCTTAGTGTTCTGTTAATTCATCGCACAGAGTTACATCTGTATTTCGTGGATCTCTTTGCTAGCCTTATTTCTGTGGAATCTGAGAACAGATATTTCCTTTCCCTTTGAAGACTATAGGGCCAAAGGAAATATCCTCCGATAACAAAGAGAAAGAAGCTTTCTGAGAAATTTCTTTGTGTTCTGTGAAATCATCTCACAGAGTTACAGCTTTCCCCTCAAGAAGCCTTTCGCTAAGACAGTTCTTGTGGAATTGGCAAAGTGATATTTGGAAGCCCATAGAGGGCTATGGTGAAAAAGGAAATATCCTCAGATGAAATCTGGAAAGTAGCTTTCTGAGAAACTGCTTAGTGTTCTGTTAATTCATCTCACAGAGTTACATCTGTATTTCGTGGATCTCTTTGCTAGCCTTATTTCTTTGGAATCTGAGAACAGATATTTCGGATCCATTGGAAGACTACAGGGCCAAAGGAAATATCCTGCGATAACAAAGAGAAAGAAGCTTTCTGAGAAACTTCTTTGTGTTCTGTGAAATCATCTCACAGAGTTACAGCTTTCCCCTCAAGAAGCCTTTCGCTAAGACAGTTCTTGTGGAATTGGCAAAGTGATATTTGGAAGCCCATAGAGGGCTATGGTGAAAAAGGAAATATCCTCAGATGAAATCTGGAAAGAAGCTTTCTGAGAAACTGCTTAGTGTTCTGTTAATTCATCTCACAGAGTTACATCTGTATTTCGTGGATCTCTTTGCTAGCCTTATTTCTGTGGAATCTGAGAACAGATATTTCGGATCCCTTGGAAGACTATAGGGCCAAAGGAAATATCCTCCGATAACAAAGAGAAAGAAGCTTTCTGAGAAACTTCTTTGTGTTCTGTGAAATCATCTCACAGAGTTACAGCTTTCCCCTCAAGAAGCCTTTCCCTAAGACAGTTCTTGTGGAATTGGCAAAGTGATATTTGGAAGCCCATAGAGGGCTATGGTGAAAAAGGAAATATCCTCACATGAAATCTGGAAAGAAGCTTTCTGAGAAACTGCTTAGTGTTCTGTTAATTCATCTCACAGAGTTACATCTGTATTTCGTGGATCTCTTTGCTAGCCTTATTTCTGTGGAATCTGAGAACAGATATTTCGGATCCCTTGCAAGACTATAGGGCCAAAGGAAATATCCTCCTATAACAAACAGAAAGAAGCTTTCTGAGAAACTTCTTTGTGTTCTGTGAAATCATCTCACAGAGTTACAGCATTCCCCTCAAGAAGCCTTTCGCTAAGACAGTTCTTGTGGAATTGGCAAAGTGATATTTGGAAGCCCATAGAGGGCAATGGTGAAAGAGGAAATATCCTCAAATGAAATCTGGAAAGAAGCTTTCTGAGAAACTGCTTAGTGTTCTGTTAATTCATCTCACAGAGTTACATCTGTATTTCGTGGATCTCTTTGCTAGCCTTATTTCTGTGGAATCTGAGAACAGATATTTCGGATCCCTTGGAAGACTATAGGGCCAAAGGAAATATCCTCCGATAACAAAGAGAAAGAAGCTTTCTGAGAAACTTCTTTGTGTTTTGTGAAATCATCTCACAGAGTTACAGCTTTCCCGTCAAGAAGCCTTTCGCTAAGACAGTTCTTGTGGAATTGGCAAAGTGATATTTGGAAGCCCATAGAGGGCTATGGTGAAAAAGGAAATATCCTCACATGAAATCTGGAAAGAAGCTTTCTGAGAAACTCCTTAGTGTTCTGTTAATTCATCTCACAGAGTTACATCTGTATTTCGTGGATCTCTTTGCTAGCCTTATTTCTGTGGAATCTGAGAACAGATATTTCGGATCCCTTGGAAGACTATAGGGCCAAAGGAAATATCCTCCGATAACAAAGAGAAAGAAGCTTTCTGAGAAACTTCTTTGTGTTCTGTGAAATCATCTCACAGAGTTACAGCTTTCCCCTCAAGAAGCCTTTCGCTAAGACAGTTCTTGTGGAATTGGCAAAGTGATATTTGGAAGCCCATAGAGGGCTATGGTGAAAAAGGAAATATCCTCAGATGAAATCTGGAAAGTAGCTTTCTGAGAAACTGCTTAGTGTTCTGTTAATTCATCTCACAGAGTTACATCTGTATTTCGTGGATCTCTTTGCTAGCCTTATTTCTGTGGAATCTGAGAACAGATATTTCGGATCCATTGGAAGACTACAGGGCCAAAGGAAATATCCTGCGATAACAAAGAGAAAGAAGCTTTCTGAGAAACTTCTTTGTGTTCTGTGAAATCATCTCACAGAGTTACAGCTTTCACCTCAAGAAGCCTTTCGCTAAGACAGTTCTTGTGGAATTGGCAAAGTGATATTTGGAAGCCCATAGAGGGCTATGGTGAAAAAGGAAATATCCTCAGATGAAATCTGGAAAGAAGCTTTCTGAGAAACTGCTTAGTGTTCTGTTAATTCATCTCACAGAGTTACATCTGTATTTCGTGGATCTCTTTGCTAGCCTTATTTCTGTGGAATCTGAGAACAGATAATTCGGATCCCTTGGAAGACTATAGGGCCAAAGGAAATATCCTCCGATAACAAAGAGAAAGAAGCTTTCTGAGAAACTTCTTTGTGTTCTGTGAAATCATCTCACAGAGTTACAGCTTTCCCCTCAAGAAGCCTTTCGCTAAGACAGTTCTTGTGGAATTGGCAAAGTGATATTTGGAAGCCCATAGAGGGCTATGGTGAAAAAGGAATTATCCTCAGATGAAATCTGGAAAGTAGCTTTCTGAGAAACTGCTTAGTGTTCTGTTAATTCATCTCACAGAGTTACATCTGTATTTCGTGGATCTCTTTGCTAGCCTTATTTCTGTGGAATCTGAGAACAGATATTTCGGATCCCTTGGAAGACTATAGGGCCAAAGGAAATATCCTGCGATAACAAAGAGAAAGAAGCTTTCTGAGAAATTTCTTTGTGTTCTGTGAAATCATCTCACAGAGTTACAGCTTTCCCCTCAAGAAGCCTTTCGCTAAGACAGTTCTTGTGGAATTGGCAAAGTGATATTTGGAAGCCCATAGAGGGCTATGGTGAAAAAGGAAATATCCTCAGATGAAATCTGGAAAGTAGCTTTCTGAGAAACTGCTTAGTGTTCTGTTAATTCATCTCACAGAGTTACATCTGTATTTCGTGGATCTCTTTGCTAGCCTTATTTCTGTGGAATCTGAGAACAGATATTTCGGATCCATTGGAAGACTATAGGGCCAAAGGAAATATCCTGCGATAACGAAGAGAAAGAAGCTTTCTGAGAAACTTCTTTGTGTTCTGTGAAATCATCTCACAGAGTTACAGCTTTCCCCTCAAGAAGCCTTTCGCTAAGACAGTTCTTGTGGAATTGGCAAAGTGATATTTGGAAGCCCATAGAGGGCTATGGTGAAAAAGGAAATATCCTCAGATGAAATCTGGAAAGAAGCTTTCTGAGAAACTGCTTAGTGTTCTGTTAATTCATCTCACAGAGTTACATCTGTATTTCGTGGATCTCTTTGCTAGCCTTATTTCTGTGGAATCTGAGAACAGATATTTCGGATCCATTGGAAGATTACAGGGCCAAAGGAAATATCCTGCGATAACAAAGAGAAAGAAGCTTTCTGAGAAACTTCTTTGTGTTCTGTGAAATCATCTCACAGAGTTACAGCTTTCCCCTCAGGAAGCCTTTCGCTAAGACAGTTCTTGTGGAATTGGCAAAGTGATATTTGGAAGCCCATAGAGGGCTATGGTGAAAAAGGAAATATCCTCAGATGAAATCTGGAAAGAAGCTTTCTGAGAAACTGTTTAGTGTTCTGTTAATTCATCTCACAGAGTTACATCTGTATTTCGTGGATCTCTTTGCTAGCCTTATTTCTGTGGAATCTGAGAACAGATATTTCGGATCCCTTGGAAAACTATAGGGCCAAAGGAAATATCCTCCGATAACAAAGAGAAAGAAGCTTTCTGAGAAACTTCTTTGTGTTCTGTGAAATCATCTCACAGAGTTACAGCTTTCCCCTCAAAAAGCCTTTCCCTAAGACAGTTCTTGTGGAATTGGCAAAGTGATATTTGGAAGCCCATAGAGGGCTATGGTGAAAAAGGAAATATCCTCACATGAAATCTGGAAAGAAGCTTTCTGAGAAACTGCTTAGTGTTCTGTTAATTCATCTCACAGAGTTACATCTGTATTTCGTGGATCTCTTTGCTAGCCTTATTTCTGTGGAATCTGAGAACAGATATTTCGGATCCCTTGCAAGACTATAGGGCCAAAGGAAATATCCTCCTATAACAAACAGAAAGAAGCTTTCTGAGAAACTTCTTTGTGTTCTGTGAAATCATCTCACAGAGTTACAGCATTCCCCTCAAGAAGCCTTTCGCTAAGACAGTTCTTGTGGAATTGGCAAAGTGATATTTGGAAGCCCATAGAGGGCTATGGTGAAAAAGGAAATATCCTCACATGAAATCTGGAAAGAAGCTTTCTGAGAAACTGCTTAGTGTTCTGTTAATTCATCTCACAGAGTTACATCTGTATTTCGTGGATCTCTTTGCTAGCCTTATTTCTGTGGAATCTGAGAACAGATATTTCGGATCCCTTGCAAGACTATAGGGCCAAAGGAAATATCCTCCTCTAACAAACAGAAAGAAGCTTTCTGAGAAACTTCTTTGTGTTCTGTGAAATCATCTCACAGAGTTACAGCATTCCCCTCAAGAAGCCTTTCGCTAAGACAGTTCTTGTGGAATTGGCAAAGTGATATTTGGAAGCCCATAGAGGGCAATGGTGAAAGAGGAAATATCCTCAAATGAAATCTGGAAAGAAACTTTCTGAGAAACTGCTTAGTGTTCTGTTAATTCATCTCACAGAGTTACATCTGTATTTCGTGGATCTCTTTGCTAGCCTTATTTCTGTGGAATCTGAGAACAGATATTTCGGATCCATTGGAAGACTACAGGGCCAAAGGGAATATCCTGCGATAACAAAGAGAAAGAAGCTTTCTGAGAAACTTCTTTGTGTTCTGTGAAATCATCTCACAGAGTTACAGCTTTCACCTCAAGAAGCCTTTCGCTAAGACAGTTCTTGTGGAATTGGCAAAGTGATATTTGGAAGCCCATAGAGGGCTATGGTGAAAAAGGAAATATCCTCAGATGAAATCTGGAAAGAAGCTTTCTGAGAAACTGCTTAGTGTTCTGTTAATTCATCTCACAGAGTTACATCTGTATTTCGTGGATCTCTTTGCTAGCCTTATTTCTGTGGAATCTGAGAACAGATAATTCGGATCCCTTGGAAGACTATAGGGCCAAAGGAAATATCCTCCGATAACAAAGAGAAAGAAGCTTTCTGAGAAACTTCTTTGTGTTCTGTGAAATCATCTCACAGAGTTACAGCTTTCCCCTCAAGAAGCCTTTCGCTAAGACAGTTCTTGTGGAATTGGCAAAGTGATATTTGGAAGCCCATAGAGGGCTATGGTGAAAAAGGAAATATCCTCAGATGAAATCTGGAAAGTAGCTTTCTGAGAAACTGCTTAGTGTTCTGTTAATTCATCTCACAGAGTTACATCTGTATTTCGTGGATCTCTTTGCTAGCCTTATTTCTGTGGAATCTGAGAACAGATATTTCGGATCCCTTGGAAGACTATAGGGCCAAAGGAAATATCCTGCGATAACAAAGAGAAAGAAGCTTTCTGAGAAATTTCTTTGTGTTCTGTGAAATCATCTCACAGAGTTACAGCTTTCCCCTCAAGAAGCCTTTCGCTAAGACAGTTCTTGTGGAATTGGCAAAGTGATATTTGGAAGCCCATAGAGGGCTATGGTGAAAAAGGAAATATCCTCAGATGAAATCTGGAAAGTAGCTTTCTGAGAAACTGCTTAGTGTTCTGTTAATTCATCTCACAGAGTTACATCTGTATTTCGTGGATCTCTTTGCTAGCCTTATTTCTGTGGAATCTGAGAACAGATATTTCGGATCCATTGGAAGACTATAGGGCCAAAGGAAATATCCTGCGATAACGAAGAGAAAGAAGCTTTCTGAGAAACTTCTTTGTGTTCTGTGAAATCATCTCACAGAGTTACAGCTTTCACCTCAAGAAGCCTTTCGCTAAGACAGTTCTTGTGGAATTGGCAAAGTGATATTTGGAAGCCCATAGAGGGCTATGGTGAAAAAGGAAATATCCTCAGATGAAATCTGGAAAGAAGCTTTCTGAGAAACTGCTTAGTGTTCTGTTAATTCATCTCACAGAGTTACATCTGTATTTCGTGGATCTCTTTGCTAGCCTTATTTCTGTGGAATCTGAGAACAGATATTTCGGATCCATTGGAAGATTACAGGGCCAAAGGAAATATCCTGCGATAACAAAGAGAAAGAAGCTTTCTGAGAAACTTCTTTGTGTTCTGTGAAATCATCTCACAGAGTTACAGCTTTCCCCTCAGGAAGCCTTTCGCTAAGACAGTTCTTGTGGAATTAGCAAAGTGATATTTGGAAGCCCATAGAGGGCTATGGTGAAAAAGGAAATATCCTCAGATGAAATCTGGAAAGAAGCTTTCTGAGAAACTGCTTAGTGTTCTGTTAATTCATCTCACAGAGTTACATCTGTATTTCGTGGATCTCTTTGCTAGCCTTATTTCTGTGGAATCTGAGAACAGATATTTCGGATCCCTTGGAAAACTATAGGGCCAAAGGAAATATCCTCCGATAACAAAGAGAAAGAAGCTTTCTGAGAAACTTCTTTGTGTTCTGTGAAATCATCTCACAGAGTTACAGCTTTCCCCTCAAAAAGCCTTTCCCTAAGACAGTTCTTGTGGAATTGGCAAAGTGATATTTGGAAGCCCATAGAGGGCTATGGTGAAAAAGGAAATATCCTCACATGAAATCTGGAAAGAAGCTTTCTGAGAAACTGCTTAGTGTTCTGTTAATTCATCTCACAGAGTTACATCTGTATTTCGTGGATCTCTTTGCTAGCCTTATTTCTGTGGAATCTGAGAACAGATATTTCGGATCCCTTGCAAGACTATAGGGCCAAAGGAAATATCCTCCTATAACAAACAGAAAGAAGCTTTCTGAGAAACTTCTTTGTGTTCTGTGAAATCATCTCACAGAGTTACAGCATTCCCCTCAAGAAGCCTTTCGCTAAGACAGTTCTTGTGGAATTGGCAAAGTGATATTTGGAAGCCCATAGAGGGCTATGGTGAAAAAGGAAATATCCTCACATGAAATCTGGAAAGAAGCTTTCTGAGAAACTGCTTAGTGTTCTGTTAATTCATCTCACAGAGTTACATCTGTATGTCGTGGATCTCTTTGCTAGCCTTATTTCTGTGGAATCTGAGAACAGATATTTCGGATCCCTTGCAAGACTATAGGGCCAAAGGAAATATCCTCCTATAACAAACAGAAAGAAGCTTTCTGAGAAACTTCTTTGTGTTCTGTGAAATCATCTCACAGAGTTACAGCATTCCCCTCAAGAAGCCGTTCGCTAAGACAGTTCTTGTGGAATTGGCAAAGTGATATTTGGAAGCCCATAGAGGGCAATGGTGAAAGAGGAAATATCCTCAAATGAAATCTGGAAAGAAGCTTTCTGAGAAACTGCTTAGTGTTCTGTTAATTCATCTCACAGAGTTACATCTGTATTTCGTGGATCTCTTTGCTAGCCTTATTTCTGTGGAATCTGAGAACAGATATTTCGGATCCCTTGGAAGACTATAGGGCCAAAGGAAATATCCTCCGATAACAAAGAGACAGAAGCTTTCTGAGAAACTTCTTTGTGTTTTGTGAAATCATCT
Source organism: Macaca nemestrina (assembly GCF_043159975.1). Lineage (NCBI taxonomy): Eukaryota > Metazoa > Chordata > Mammalia > Primates > Cercopithecidae > Macaca > Macaca nemestrina. The sequence continues at coordinate 98,066,369 of NC_092137.1, read as the reverse complement.
CACAGAGTTACAGCTTTCCCGTCAAGAAGCCTTTCGCTAAGACAGTTCTTGTGGAATTGGCAAAGTGATATTTGGAAGCCCATAGAGGGCTATGGTGAAAAAGGAAATATCCTCACATGAAATCTGGAAAGAAGCTTTCTGAGAAACTCCTTAGTGTTCTGTTAATTCATCTCACAGAGTTACATCTGTATTTCGTGGATCTCTTTGCTAGCCTTATTTCTGTGGAATCTGAGAACAGATATTTCGGATCCCTTGGAAGACTATAGGGCCAAAGGAAATATCCTCCGATAACAAAGAGAAAGAAGCTTTCTGAGAAACTTCTTTGTGTTCTGTGAAACCATCTCACAGAGTTACAGCTTTCCCCTCAAGAAGCCTTTCGCTAAGACAGTTCTTGTGGAATTGGCAAAGTGATATTTGGAAGCCCATAGAGGGCTATGGTGAAAAAGGAAATATCCTCAGATGAAATCTGGAAAGTAGCTTTCTGAGAAACTGCTTAGTGTTCTGTTAATTCATCTCACAGAGTTACATCTGTATTTCGTGGATCTCTTTGCTAGCCTTATTTCTGTGGAATCTGAGAACAGATATTTCGGATCCATTGGAAGACTACAGGGCCAAAGGAAATATCCTGCGATAACAAAGAGAAAGAAGCTTTCTGAGAAACTTCTTTGTGTTCTGTGAAATCATCTCACAGAGTTACAGCTTTCCCCTCAAGAAGCCTTTCGCTAAGACAGTTCTTGTGGAATTGGCAAAGTGATATTTGGAAGCCCATAGAGGGCTATGGTGAAAAAGGAAATATCCTCAGATGAAATCTGGAAAGAAGCTTTCTGAGAAACTGCTTAGTGTTCTGTTAATTCATCTCACAGAGTTACATCTGTATTTCGTGGATCTCTTTGCTAGCCTTATTTCTGTGGAATCTGAGAACAGATATTTCGGATCCCTTTGAAGACTATAGGGCCAAAGGAAATATCCTCCGATAACAAAGAGAAAGAAGCTTTCTGAGAAACTTCTTTGTGTTCTGTGAAATCATCTCACAGAGTTACAGCTTTCCCCTCAAAAAGCCTTTCCCTAAGACAGTTCTTGTGGAATTGGCAAAGTGATATTTGGAAGCCCATAGAGGGCTATGGTGAAAAAGGAAATATCCTCACATGAAATCTGGAAAGAAGCTTTCTGAGAAACTGCTTAGTGTTCTGTTAATTCATCTCACAGAGTTACATCTGTATTTCGTGGATCTCTTTGCTAGCCTTATTTCTGTGGAATCTGAGAACAGATATTTCGGATCCCTTGCAAGACTATAGGGCCAAAGGAAATATCCTCCTATAACAAACAGAAAGAAGCTTTCTGAGAAACTTCTTTGTGTTCTGTGAAATCATCTCACAGAGTTACAGCATTCCCCTCAAGAAGCCTTTCGCTAAGACAGTTCTTGTGAAATTGGCAAAGTGATATTTGGAAGCCCATAGAGGGCTATGGTGAAAAAGGAAATATCCTCACATGAAATCTGGAAAGAAGCTTTCTGAGAAACTGCTTAGTGTTCTGTTAATTCATCTCACAGAGTTACATCTGTATTTCGTGGATCTCTTTGCTAGCCTTATTTCTGTGGAATCTGAGAACAGATATTTCGGATCCCTTGCAAGACTATAGGGCCAAAGGAAATATCCTCCTATAACAAACAGAAAGAAGCTTTCTGAGAAACTTCTTTGTGTTCTGTGAAATCATCTCACAGAGTTACAGCATTCCCCTCAAGAAGCCTTTCGCTAAGACAGTTCTTGTGGAATTGGCAAAGTGATATTTGGAAGCCCATAGAGGGCAATGGTGAAAGAGGAAATATCCTCAAATGAAATCTGGAAAGAAACTTTCTGAGAAACTGCTTAGTGTTCTGTTAATTCATCTCACAGAGTTACATCTGTATTTCGTGGATCTCTTTGCTAGCCTTATTTCTGTGGAATCTGAGAACAGATATTTCGGATCCATTGGAAGACTACAGGGCCAAAGGAAATATCCTGCGATAACAAAGAGAAAGAAGCTTTCTGAGAAACTTCTTTGTGTTCTGTGAAATCATCTCACAGAGTTACAGCTTTCACCTCAAGAAGCCTTTCGCTAAGACAGTTCTTGTGGAATTGGCAAAGTGATATTTGGAAGCCCATAGAGGGCTATGGTGAAAAAGGAAATATCCTCAGATGAAATCTGGAAAGAAGCTTTCTGAGAAACTGCTTAGTGTTCTGTTAATTCATCTCACAGAGTTACATCTGTATTTCGTGGATCTCTTTGCTAGCCTTATTTCTGTGGAATCTGAGAACAGATAATTCGGATCCCTTGGAAGACTATAGGGCCAAAGGAAATATCCTCCGATAACAAAGAGAAAGAAGCTTTCTGAGAAACTTCTTTGTGTTCTGTGAAATCATCTCACAGAGTTACAGCTTTCCCCTCAAGAAGCCTTTCGCTAAGACAGTTCTTGGGGAATTGGCAAAGTGATATTTGGAAGCCCATAGAGGGCTATGGTGAAAAAGGAAATATCCTCAGATGAAATCTGGAAAGTAGCTTTCTGAGAAACTGCTTATTGTTCTGTTAATTCATCTCACAGAGTTACATCTGTATTTCGTGGATCTCTTTGCTAGCCTTATTTCTGTGGAATCTGAGAACAGATATTTCGGATCCCTTGGAAGACTATAGGGCCAAAGGAAATATCCTGCGATAACAAAGAGAAAGAAGCTTTCTGAGAAATTTCTTTGTGTTCTGTGAAATCATCTCACAGAGTTACAGCTTTCCCCTCAAGAAGCCTTTCGCTAAGACAGTTCTTGTGGAATTGGCAAAGTGATATTTGGAAGCCCATAGAGGGCTATGGTGAAAAAGGAAATATCCTCAGATGAAATCTGGAAAGTAGCTTTCTGAGAAACTGCTTAGTGTTCTGTTAATTCATCTCACAGAGTTACATCTGTATTTCGTGGATCTCTTTGCTAGCCTTATTTCTGTGGAATCTGAGAACAGATATTTCGGATCCATTGGAAGACTATAGGGCCAAAGGAAATATCCTGCGATAACGAAGAGAAAGAAGCTTTCTGAGAAACTTCTTTGTGTTCTGTGAAATCATCTCACAGAGTTACAGCTTTCACCTCAAGAAGCCTTTCGCTAAGACAGTTCTTGTGGAATTGGCAAAGTGATATTTGGAAGCCCATAGAGGGCTATGGTGAAAAAGGAAATATCCTCAGATGAAATCTGGAAAGAAGCTTTCTGAGAAACTGCTTAGTGTTCTGTTAATTCATCTCACAGAGTTACATCTGTATTTCGTGGATCTCTTTGCTAGCCTTATTTCTGTGGAATCTGAGAACAGATATTTCGGATCCATTGGAAGATTACAGGGCCAAAGGAAATATCCTGCGATAACAAAGAGAAAGAAGCTTTCTGAGAAACTTCTTTGTGTTCTGTGAAATCATCTCACAGAGTTACAGCTTTCCCCTCAGGAAGCCTTTCGCTAAGACAGTTCTTGTGGAATTAGCAAAGTGATATTTGGAAGCCCATAGAGGGCTATGGTGAAAAAGGAAATATCCTCAGATGAAATCTGGAAAGAAGCTTTCTGAGAAACTGCTTAGTGTTCTGTTAATTCATCTCACAGAGTTACATCTGTATTTCGTGGATCTCTTTGCTAGCCTTATTTCTGTGGAATCTGAGAACAGATATTTCGGATCCCTTGGAAAACTATAGGGCCAAAGGAAATATCCTCCGATAACAAAGAGAAAGAAGCTTTCTGAGAAACTTCTTTGTGTTCTGTGAAATCATCTCACAGAGTTACAGCTTTCCCCTCAAAAAGCCTTTCCCTAAGACAGTTCTTGTGGAATTGGCAAAGTGATATTTGGAAGCCCATAGAGGGCTATGGTGAAAAAGGAAATATCCTCACATGAAATCTGGAAAGAAGCTTTCTGAGAAACTGCTTAGTGTTCTGTTAATTCATCTCACAGAGTTACATCTGTATTTCGTGGATCTCTTTGCTAGCCTTATTTCTGTGGAATCTGAGAACAGATATTTCGGATCCCTTGCAAGACTATAGGGCCAAAGGAAATATCCTCCTATAACAAACAGAAAGAAGCTTTCTGAGAAACTTCTTTGTGTTCTGTGAAATCATCTCACAGAGTTACAGCATTCCCCTCAAGAAGCCTTTCGCTAAGACAGTTCTTGTGGAATTGGCAAAGTGATATTTGGAAGCCCATAGAGGGCTATGGTGAAAAAGGAAATATCCTCACATGAAATCTGGAAAGAAGCTTTCTGAGAAACTGCTTAGTGTTCTGTTAATTCATCTCACAGAGTTACATCTGTATGTCGTGGATCTCTTTGCTAGCCTTATTTCTGTGGAATCTGAGAACAGATATTTCGGATCCCTTGCAAGACTATAGGGCCAAAGGAAATATCCTCCTATAACAAACAGAAAGAAGCTTTCTGAGAAACTTCTTTGTGTTCTGTGAAATCATCTCACAGAGTTACAGCATTCCCCTCAAGAAGCCTTTCGCTAAGACAGTTCTTGTGGAATTGGCAAAGTGATATTTGGAAGCCCATAGAGGGCAATGGTGAAAGAGGAAATATCCTCAAATGAAATCTGGAAAGAAGCTTTCTGAGAAACTGCTTAGTGTTCTGTTAATTCATCTCACAGAGTTACATCTGTATTTCGTGGATCTCTTTGCTAGCCTTATTTCTGTGGAATCTGAGAACAGATATTTCGGATCCCTTGGAAGACTATAGGGCCAAAGGAAATATCCTCCGATAACAAAGAGACAGAAGCTTTCTGAGAAACTTCTTTGTGTTTTGTGAAATCATCTCACAGAGTTACAGCTTTCCCGTCAAGAAGCCTTTCGCTAAGACAGTTCTTGTGGAATTGGCAAAGTGATATTTGGAAGCCCATAGAGGGCTATGGTGAAAAAGGAAATATCCTCACATGAAATCTGGAAAGAAGCTTTCTGAGAAACTCCTTAGTGTTCTGTTAATTCATCTCACAGAGTTACATCTGTATTTCGTGGATCTCTTTGCTAGCCTTATTTCTGTGGAATCTGAGAACAGATATTTCGGATCCCTTGGAAGACTATAGGGCCAAAGGAAATATCCTCCGATAACAAAGAGAAAGAAGCTTTCTGAGAAACTTCTTTGTGTTCTGTGAAACCATCTCACAGAGTTACAGCTTTCCCCTCAAGAAGCCTTTCGCTAAGACAGTTCTTGTGGAATTGGCAAAGTGATATTTGGAAGCCCATAGAGGGCTATGGTGAAAAAGGAAATATCCTCAGATGAAATCTGGAAAGTAGCTTTCTGAGAAACTGCTTAGTGTTCTGTTAATTCATCTCACAGAGTTACATCTGTATTTCGTGGATCTCTTTGCTAGCCTTATTTCTGTGGAATCTGAGAACAGATATTTCGGATCCATTGGAAGACTACAGGGCCAAAGGAAATATCCTCCGATAACAAAGAGAAAGAAGCTTTCTGAGAAACTTCTTTGTGTTCTGTGAAATCATCTCACAGAGTTACAGCTTTCCCCTCAAGAAGCCTTTCGCTAAGACAGTTCTTGTGGAATTGGCAAAGTGATATTTGGAAGCCCATAGAGGGCTATGGTGAAAAAGGAAATATCCTCAGATGAAATCTGGAAAGAAGCTTTCTGAGAAACTGCTTAGTGTTCTGTTAATTCATCTCACAGAGTTACATCTGTATTTCGTGGATCTCTTTGCTAGCCTTATTTCTGTGGAATCTGAGAACAGATATTTCGGATCCCTTTGAAGACTATAGGGCCAAAGGAAATATCCTCCGATAACAAAGAGAAAGAAGCTTTCTGAGAAACTTCTTTGTGTTCTGTGAAATCATCTCACAGAGTTACAGCTTTCCCCTCAAGAAGCCTTTCGCTAAGACAGTTCTTGTAGAATTGGCAAAGTGATATTTGGAAGCCCATAGAGGGCTATGGTGAAAAAGGAAATATCCTCAGATGAAATCTGGAAAGTAGCTTTCTGAGAAACTGCTTAGTGTTCTGTTAATTCATCTCACAGAGTTACATCTGTATTTCGTGGATCTCTTTTCTAGCCTTATTTCTGTGGAATCTGAGAACAGATATTTCGGATCCCTTGGAAGACTATAGGGCCAAAGGAAATATCCTGCGATAACAAAGAGAAAGAAGCTTTCTGAGAAATTTCTTTGTGTTCTGTGAAATCATCTCACAGAGTTACAGCTTTCCCCTCAAGAAGCCTTTCGCTAAGACAGTTCTTGTGGAATTGGCAAAGTGATATTTGGAAGCCCATAGAGGGCTATGGTGAAAAAGGAAATATCCTCACATGAAATCTGGAAAGAGGCTTTCTGAGAAACTGCTTTGTGTTCTGTTAATTCATCTCACAGAGTTACATCTGTATTTCGTGGATCTCTTTGCTAGCCTTATTTCTGTGGAATCTGAGAACAGATATTTCGGATCCCTTGGAAGACTATAGGGCCAAAGGAAATATCCTCCGATAACAAAGAGAAAGAAGCTTTCTGAGAAACTTCTTTGTGTTTTGTGAAATCATCTCACAGAGTTACAGCTTTCCCGTCAAGAAGCCTTTCGCTAAGACAGTTCTTGTGGAATTGGCAAAGTGATATTTGGAAGCCCATAGAGGGCTATGGTGAAAAAGGAAATATCCTCACATGAAATCTGGAAAGAAGCTTTCTGAGAAACTGCTTAGTGTTCTGTTAATTCATCTCACAGAGTTACATCTGTATTTCGTGGATCTCTTTGCTAGCCTTATTTCTGTGGAATCTGAGAACAGATATTTCGGATCCCTTGGAAGACTATAGGGCCAAAGGAAATATCCTCCGATAACAAAGAGAAAGAAGCTTTCTGAGAAACTTCTTTGTGTTCTGTGAAATCATCTCACAGAGTTACAGCTTTCCCCTCAAGAAGCCTTTCCCTAAGACAGTTCTTGTGGAATTGGCAAAGTGATATTTGGAAGCCCATAGAGGGCTATGGTGAAAAAGGAAATATCCTCAGATGAAATCTGGAAAGAAGCTTTCTGAGAAACTACTTAGTGTTCTGTTAATTCATCTCACATAGTTATATCTGTATTTCGTGGATCTCTTTGCTAGCCTTATTTCTGTGGAATCTGAGAACAGATATTTCGGATCCCTTGGAAGACTATAGGGCCAAAGGAAATATCCTCCTATAACAAACAGAAAGAAGATTTCTGAGAAACTTCTTTGTGTTCTGTGAAATCATCTCACAGAGTTACAGCTTTCCCCTCAAGAAGGCTTTCGCTAAGACAGTTCTTGTGGAATTGGCAAAGTGATATTTGGAAGCCCATAGAGGGCTATGGTGAAAAAGGAAATATCCTCAAATGAAATCTGGAAAGAAGCTTTCTGAGAAACTGCTTAGTGTTCTGTTAATTCATCTCACAGAGTTACATCTGTATTTCGTGGATCTCTTTGCTAGCCTTATTTCTGTGGAATCTGAGAACAGATATTTCGGATCCCTTGGAAGACTATAAGGCCAAAGGAAATATCCTCCGATAACAAAGAGAAAGAAGCTTTCTGAGAAACTTCTTTGTGTTTTGTGAAATCATCTCACAGAGTTACAGCTTTCCCGTCAAGAAGCCTTTCGCTAAGACAGTTCTTGTGGAATTGGCAAAGTGATATTTGGAAGTCCATAGAGGGCTATGGTGAAAAAGGAAATATCCTCACATGAAATCTGGAAAGAAACTTTCTGAGAAACTCCTTAGTATTCTGTTAATTCATCGCACAGAGTTACATCTGTATTTCGTGGATCTCTTTGCTAGCCTTATTTCTGTGGAATCTGAGAACAGATATTTCCTTTCCCTTTGAAGACTATAGGGCCAAAGGAAATATCCTCCGATAACAAAGAGAAAGAAGCTTTCTGAGAAACTTCTTTGTGTTCTGTGAAATCATCTCACAGAGTTACAGCTTTCCCCTCAAGAAGCCTTTCGCTAAGACAGTTCTTGTGGAATTGGCAAAGTGATATTTGGAAGCCCATAGAGAGCTATGGTGAAAAAGGAAATATCCTCAGATGAAATCTGGAGAGTAGCTTTCTGAGAAACTGCTTAGTGTTCTGTTAATTCATCTCACAGAGTTACATCTGTATTTCGTGGATCTCTTTGCTAGCCTTATTTCTGTGGAATCTGAGAACAGATATTTCGGATCCCTTGGAAGACTATAGGGCCAAAGGAAATATCCTCCGATAACAAAGAGAAAGAAGCTTTCTGAGAAACTTCTTTGTGTTCTGTGAAATCATCTCACAGAGTTACAGCTTTCCCCTCAAGAAGCCTTTCCCTAAGACAGTTCTTGTGGAATTGGCAAAGTGATATTTGGAAGCCCATAGAGGGCTATGGTGAAAAAGGAAATATCCTCAAATGAAATCTGGAAAGAAGCTTTCTGAGAAACTGCTTAGTGTTCTGTTAATTCATCTCACAGAGTTACATCTGTATTTCGTGGATCTCTTTGCTAGCCTTATTTCTGTGGAATCTGAGAACAGATATTTCGGATCCCTTGGAAGACTATAGGGCCAAAGGAAATATCCTCCGATAACAAAGAGAAAGAAGCTTTCTGAGAAACTTCTTTGTGTTTTGTGAAATCAACTCACAGAGTTACAGCTTTCCCGTCAAGAAGCCTTTCGCTAAGACAGTTCTTGTGGAATTGGCAAAGTGATATTTGGAAGCCCATAGAGGGCTATGGTGAAAAAGGAAATATCCTCACATGAAATCTGGAAAGAAGCTTTCTGAGAAACTACTTAGTGTTCTGTTAATTCATCTCACAGAGTTACATCTGTATTTCGTGGATCTCTTTGCTAGCCTTATTTCTGTGGAATCTGAGAACAGATATTTCCTTTCCCTTTGAAGACTATAGGGCCAAAGGAAATATCCTCCGATAACAAAGAGAAAGAAGCTTTCTGAGAAATTTCTTTGTGTTCTGTGAAATCATCTCACAGAGTTACAGCTTTCCCCTCAAGAAGCCTTTCGCTAAGACAGTTCTTGTGGAATTGGCAAAGTGATATTTGGAAGCCCATAGAGGGCTATGGTGAAAAAGGAAATATCCTCAGATGAAATCTGGAAAGTAGCTTTCTGAGAAACTGCTTAGTGTTCTGTTAATTCATCTCACAGAGTTACATCTGTATTTCGTGGATCTCTTTGCTAGCCTTATTTCTTTGGAATCTGAGAACAGATATTTCGGATCCATTGGAAGACTACAGGGCCAAAGGAAATATCCTGCGATAACAAAGAGAAAGAAGCTTTCTGAGAAACTTCTTTGTGTTCTGTGAAATCATCTCACAGAGTTACAGCTTTCCCCTCAAGAAGCCTTTCGCTAAGACAGTTCTTGTGGAATTGGCAAAGTGATATTTGGAAGCCCATAGAGGGCTATGGTGAAAAAGGAAATATCCTCAGATGAAATCTGGAAAGAAGCTTTCTGAGAAACTGCTTAGTGTTCTGTTAATTCATCTCACAGAGTTACATCTGTATTTCGTGGATCTCTTTGCTAGCCTTATTTCTGTGGAATCTGAGAACAGATATTTCGGATCCCTTGGAAGACTATAGGGCCAAAGGAAATATCCTCCGATAACAAAGAGAAAGAAGCTTTCTGAGAAACTTCTTTGTGTTCTGTGAAATCATCTCACAGAGTTACAGCTTTCCCCTCAAGAAGCCTTTCCCTAAGACAGTTCTTGTGGAATTGGCAAAGTGATATTTGGAAGCCCATAGAGGGCTATGGTGAAAAAGGAAATATCCTCACATGAAATCTGGAAAGAAGCTTTCTGAGAAACTGCTTAGTGTTCTGTTAATTCATCTCACAGAGTTACATCTGTATTTCGTGGATCTCTTTGCTAGCCTTATTTCTGTGGAATCTGAGAACAGATATTTCGGATCCCTTGCAAGACTATAGGGCCAAAGGAAATATCCTCCTATAACAAACAGAAAGAAGCTTTCTGAGAAACTTCTTTGTGTTCTGTGAAATCATCTCACAGAGTTACAGCATTCCCCTCAAGAAGCCTTTCGCTAAGACAGTTCTTGTGGAATTGGCAAAGTGATATTTGGAAGCCCATAGAGGGCAATGGTGAAAGAGGAAATATCCTCAAATGAAATCTGGAAAGAAGCTTTCTGAGAAACTGCTTAGTGTTCTGTTAATTCATCTCACAGAGTTACATCTGTATTTCGTGGATCTCTTTGCTAGCCTTATTTCTGTGGAATCTGAGAACAGATATTTCGGATCCCTTGGAAGACTATAGGGCCAAAGGAAATATCCTCCGATAACAAAGAGAAAGAAGCTTTCTGAGAAACTTCTTTGTGTTTTGTGAAATCATCTCACAGAGTTACAGCTTTCCCGTCAAGAAGCCTTTCGCTAAGACAGTTCTTGTGGAATTGGCAAAGTGATATTTGGAAGCCCATAGAGGGCTATGGTGAAAAAGGAAATATCCTCACATGAAATCTGGAAAGAAGCTTTCTGAGAAACTCCTTAGTGTTCTGTTAATTCATCTCACAGAGTTACATCTGTATTTCGTGGATCTCTTTGCTAGCCTTATTTCTGTGGAATCTGAGAACAGATATTTCGGATCCCTTGGAAGACTATAGGGCCAAAGGAAATATCCTCCGATAACAAAGAGAAAGAAGCTTTCTGAGAAACTTCTTTGTGTTCTGTGAAATCATCTCACAGAGTTACAGCTTTCCCCTCAAGAAGCCTTTCGCTAAGACAGTTCTTGTGGAATTGGCAAAGTGATATTTGGAAGCCCATAGAGGGCTATGGTGAAAAAGGAAATATCCTCAGATGAAATCTGGAAAGTAGCTTTCTGAGAAACTGCTTAGTGTTCTGTTAATTCATCTCACAGAGTTACATCTGTATTTCGTGGATCTCTTTGCTAGCCTTATTTCTGTGGAATCTGAGAACAGATATTTCGGATCCATTGGAAGACTACAGGGCCAAAGGAAATATCCTGCGATAACAAAGAGAAAGAAGCTTTCTGAGAAACTTCTTTGTGTTCTGTGAAATCATCTCACAGAGTTACAGCTTTCCCCTCAGGAAGCCTTTCGCTAAGACAGTTCTTGTGGAATTGGCAAAGTGATATTTGGAAGCCCATAGAGGGCTATGGTGAAAAAGGAAATATCCTCAGATGAAATCTGGAAAGAAGCTTTCTGAGAAACTGCTTAGTGTTCTGTTAATTCATCTCACAGAGTTACATCTGTATTTCGTGGATCTCTTTGCTAGCCTTATTTCTGTGGAATCTGAGAACAGATATTTCGGATCCCTTGGAAAACTATAGGGCCAAAGGAAATATCCTCCGATAACAAAGAGAAAGAAGCTTTCTGAGAAACTTCTTTGTGTTCTGTGAAATCATCTCACAGAGTTACAGCTTTCCCCTCAAAAAGCCTTTCCCTAAGACAGTTCTTGTGGAATTGGCAAAGTGATATTTGGAAGCCCATAGAGGGCTATGGTGAAAAAGGAAATATCCTCACATGAAATCTGGAAAGAAGCTTTCTGAGAAACTGCTTAGTGTTCTGTTAATTCATCTCACAGAGTTACATCTGTATTTCGTGGATCTCTTTGCTAGCCTTATTTCTGTGGAATCTGAGAACAGATATTTCGGATCCCTTGCAAGACTATAGGGCCAAAGGAAATATCCTCCTATAACAAACAGAAAGAAGCTTTCTGAGAAACTTCTTTGTGTTCTGTGAAATCATCTCACAGAGTTACAGCATTCCCCTCAAGAAGCCTTTCGCTAAGACAGTTCTTGTGGAATTGGCAAAGTGATATTTGGAAGCCCATAGAGGGCTATGGTGAAAAAGGAAATATCCTCACATGAAATCTGGAAAGAAGCTTTCTGAGAAACTGCTTAGTGTTCTGTTAATTCATCTCACAGAGTTACATCTGTATTTCGTGGATCTCTTTGCTAGCCTTATTTCTGTGGAATCTGAGAACAGATATTTCGGATCCCTTGCAAGACTATAGGGCCAAAGGAAATATCCTCCTATAACAAACAGAAAGAAGCTTTCTGAGAAACTTCTTTGTGTTCTGTGAAATCATCTCACAGAGTTACAGCATTCCCCTCAAGAAGCCTTTCGCTAAGACAGTTCTTGTGGAATTGGCAAAGTGATATTTGGAAGCCCATAGAGGGCAATGGTGAAAGAGGAAATATCCTCAAATGAAATCTGGAAAGAAACTTTCTGAGAAACTGCTTAGTGTTCTGTTAATTCATCTCACAGAGTTACATCTGTATTTCGTGGATCTCTTTGCTAGCCTTATTTCTGTGGAATCTGAGAACAGATATTTCGGATCCATTGGAAGACTACAGGGCCAAAGGAAATATCCTGCGATAACAAAGAGAAAGAAGCTTTCTGAGAAACTTCTTTGTGTTCTGTGAAATCATCTCACAGAGTTACAGCTTTCACCTCAAGAAGCCTTTCGCTAAGACAGTTCTTGTGGAATTGGCAAAGTGATATTTGGAAGCCCATAGAGGGCTATGGTGAAAAAGGAAATATCCTCAGATGAAATCTGGAAAGAAGCTTTCTGAGAAACTGCTTAGTGTTCTGTTAATTCATCTCACAGAGTTACATCTGTATTTCGTGGATCTCTTTGCTAGCCTTATTTCTGTGGAATCTGAGAACAGATAATTCGGATCCCTTGGAAGACTATAGGGCCAAAGGAAATATCCTCCGATAACAAAGAGAAAGAAGCTTTCTGAGAAACTTCTTTGTGTTCTGTGAAATCATCTCACAGAGTTACAGCTTTCCCCTCAAGAAGCCTTTCGCTAAGACAGTTCTTGTGGAATTGGCAAAGTGATATTTGGAAGCCCATAGATGGCTATGGTGAAAAAGGAAATATCCTCAGATGAAATCTGGAAAGTAGCTTTCTGAGAAACTGCTTAGTGTTCTGTTAATTCATCTCACAGAGTTACATCTGTATTTCGTGGATCTCTTTGCTAGCCTTATTTCTGTGGAATCTGAGAACAGATATTTCGGATCCCTTTGAAGACTATAGGGCCAAAGGAAATATCCTGCGATAACAAAGAGAAAGAAGCTTTCTGAGAAATTTCTTTGTGTTCTGTGAAATCATCTCACAGAGTTACAGCTTTCCCCTCAAGAAGCCTTTCGCTAAGACAGTTCTTGTGGAATTGGCAAAGTGATATTTGGAAGCCCATAGAGGGCTATGGTGAAAAAGGAAATATCCTCAGATGAAATCTGGAAAGTAGCTTTCTGAGAAACTGCTTAGTGTTCTGTTAATTCATCTCACAGAGTTACATCTGTATTTCGTGGATCTCTTTGCTAGCCTTATTTCTGTGGAATCTGAGAACAGATATTTCGGATCCATTGGAAGACTATAGGGCCAAAGGAAATATCCTGCGATAACGAAGAGAAAGAAGCTTTCTGAGAAACTTCTTTGTGTTCTGTGAAATCATCTCACAGAGTTACAGCTTTCACCTCAAGAAGCCTTTCGCTAAGACAGTTCTTGTGGAATTGGCAAAGTGATATTTGGAAGCCCATAGAGGGCTATGGTGAAAAAGGAAATATCCTCAGATGAAATCTGGAAAGAAGCTTTCTGAGAAACTGCTTAGTGTTCTGTTAATTCATCTCACAGAGTTACATCTGTATTTCGTGGATCTCTTTGCTAGCCTTATTTCTGTGGAATCTGAGAACAGATATTTCGGATCCATTGGAAGATTACAGGGCCAAAGGAAATATCCTGCGATAACAAAGAGAAAGAAGCTTTCTGAGAAACTTCTTTGTGTTCTGTGAAATCATCTCACAGAGTTACAGCTTTCCCCTCAGGAAGCCTTTCGCTAAGACAGTTCTTGTGGAATTAGCAAAGTGATATTTGGAAGCCCATAGAGGGCTATGGTGAAAAAGGAAATATCCTCAGATGAAATCTGGAAAGAAGCTTTCTGAGAAACTGCTTAGTGTTCTGTTAATTCATCTCACAGAGTTACATCTGTATTTCGTGGATCTCTTTGCTAGCCTTATTTCTGTGGAATCTGAGAACAGATATTTCGGATCCCTTGGAAAACTATAGGGCCAAAGGAAATATCCTCCGATAACAAAGAGAAAGAAGCTTTCTGAGAAACTTCTTTGTGTTCTGTGAAATCATCTCACAGAGTTACAGCTTTCCCCTCAAAAAGCCTTTCCCTAAGACAGTTCTTGTGGAATTGGCAAAGTGATATTTGGAAGCCCATAGAGGGCTATGGTGAAAAAGGAAATATCCTCACATGAAATCTGGAAAGAAGCTTTCTGAGAAACTGCTTAGTGTTCTGTTAATTCATCTCACAGAGTTACATCTGTATTTCGTGGATCTCTTTGCTAGCCTTATTTCTGTGGAATCTGAGAACAGATATTTCGGATCCCTTGCAAGACTATAGGGCCAAAGGAAATATCCTCCTATAACAAACAGAAAGAAGCTTTCTGAGAAACTTCTTTGTGTTCTGTGAAATCATCTCACAGAGTTACAGCATTCCCCTCAAGAAGCCTTTCGCTAAGACAGTTCTTGTGGAATTGGCAAAGTGATATTTGGAAGCCCATAGAGGGCTATGGTGAAAAAGGAAATATCCTCACATGAAATCTGGAAAGAAGCTTTCTGAGAAACTGCTTAGTGTTCTGTTAATTCATCTCACAGAGTTACATCTGTATGTCGTGGATCTCTTTGCTAGCCTTATTTCTGTGGAATCTGAGAACAGATATTTCGGATCCCTTGCAAGACTATAGGGCCAAAGGAAATATCCTCCTATAACAAACAGAAAGAAGCTTTCTGAGAAACTTCTTTGTGTTCTGTGAAATCATCTCACAGAGTTACAGCATTCCCCTCAAGAAGCCTTTCGCTAAGACAGTTCTTGTGGAATTGGCAAAGTGATATTTGGAAGCCCATAGAGGGCAATGGTGAAAGAGGAAATATCCTCAAATGAAATCTGGAAAGAAGCTTTCTGAGAAACTGCTTAGTGTTCTGTTAATTCATCTCACAGAGTTACATCTGTATTTCGTGGATCTCTTTGCTAGCCTTATTTCTGTGGAATCTGAGAACAGATATTTCGGATCCCTTGGAAGACTATAGGGCCAAAGGAAATATCCTCCGATAACAAAGAGACAGAAGCTTTCTGAGAAACTTCTTTGTGTTTTGTGAAATCATCTCACAGAGTTACAGCTTTCCCGTCAAGAAGCCTTTCGCTAAGACAGTTCTTGTGGAATTGGCAAAGTGATATTTGGAAGCCCATAGAGGGCTATGGTGAAAAAGGAAATATCCTCACATGAAATCTGGAAAGAAGCTTTCTGAGAAACTCCTTAGTGTTCTGTTAATTCATCTCACAGAGTTACATCTGTATTTCGTGGATCTCTTTGCTAGCCTTATTTCTGTGGAATCTGAGAACAGATATTTCGGATCCCTTGGAAGACTATAGGGCCAAAGGAAATATCCTCCGATAACAAAGAGAAAGAAGCTTTCTGAGAAACTTCTTTGTGTTCTGTGAAACCATCTCACAGAGTTACAGCTTTCCCCTCAAGAAGCCTTTCGCTAAGACAGTTCTTGTGGAATTGGCAAAGTGATATTTGGAAGCCCATAGAGGGCTATGGTGAAAAAGGAAATATCCTCAGATGAAATCTGGAAAGTAGCTTTCTGAGAAACTGCTTAGTGTTCTGTTAATTCATCTCACAGAGTTACATCTGTATTTCGTGGATCTCTTTGCTAGCCTTATTTCTGTGGAATCTGAGAACAGATATTTCGGATCCATTGGAAGACTACAGGGCCAAAGGAAATATCCTGCGATAACAAAGAGAAAGAAGCTTTCTGAGAAACTTCTTTGTGTTCTGTGAAATCATCTCACAGAGTTACAGCTTTCCCCTCAAGAAGCCTTTCGCTAAGACAGTTCTTGTGGAATTGGCAAAGTGATATTTGGAAGCCCATAGAGGGCTATGGTGAAAAAGGAAATATCCTCAGATGAAATCTGGAAAGAAGCTTTCTGAGAAACTGCTTAGTGTTCTGTTAATTCATCTCACAGAGTTACATCTGTATTTCGTGGATCTCTTTGCTAGCCTTATTTCTGTGGAATCTGAGAACAGATATTTCGGATCCCTTTGAAGACTATAGGGCCAAAGGAAATATCCTCCGATAACAAAGAGAAAGAAGCTTTCTGAGAAACTTCTTTGTGTTCTGTGAAATCATCTCACAGAGTTACAGCTTTCCCCTCAAGAAGCCTTTCGCTAAGACAGTTCTTGTGGAATTGGCAAAGTGATATTTGGAAGCCCATAGAGGGCTATGGTGAAAAAGGAAATATCCTCAGATGAAATCTGGAAAGTAGCTTTCTGAGAAACTGCTTAGTGTTCTGTTAATTCATCTCACAGAGTTACATCTGTATTTCGTGGATCTCTTTTCTAGTCTTATTTCTGTGGAATCTGAGAACAGATATTTCGGATCCCTTGGAAGACTATAGGGCCAAAGGAAATATCCTGCGATAACAAAGAGAAAGAAGCTTTCTGAGAAATTTCTTTGTGTTCTGTGAAATCATCTCACAGAGTTACAGCTTTCCCCTCAAGAAGCCTTTCGCTAAGACAGTTCTTGTGGAATTGGCAAAGTGATATTTGGAAGCCCATAGAGGGCTATGGTGAAAAAGGAAATATCCTCACATGAAATCTGGAAAGAGGCTTTCTGAGAAACTGCTTTGTGTTCTGTTAATTCATCTCACAGAGTTACATCTGTATTTCGTGGATCTCTTTGCTAGCCTTATTTCTGTGGAATCTGAGAACAGATATTTCGGATCCCTTGGAAGACTATAGGGCCAAAGGAAATATCCTCCGATAACAAAGAGAAAGAAGCTTTCTGAGAAACTTCTTTGTGTTTTGTGAAATCATCTCACAGAGTTACAGCTTTCCCGTCAAGAAGCCTTTCGCTAAGACAGTTCTTGTGGAATTGGCAAAGTGATATTTGGAAGCCCATAGAGGGCTATGGTGAAAAAGGAAATATCCTCACATGAAATCTGGAAAGAAGCTTTCTGAGAAACTGCTTAGTGTTCTGTTAATTCATCTCACAGAGTTACATCTGTATTTCGTGGATCTCTTTGCTAGCCTTATTTCTGTGGAATCTGAGAACAGATATTTCGGATCCCTTGGAAGACTATAGGGCCAAAGGAAATATCCTCCGATAACAAAGAGAAAGAAGCTTTCTGAGAAACTTCTTTGTGTTCTGTGAAATCATCTCACAGAGTTACAGCTTTCCCCTCAAGAAGCCTTTCCCTAAGACAGTTCTTGTGGAATTGGCAAAGTGATATTTGGAAGCCCATAGAGGGCTATGGTGAAAAAGGAAATATCCTCAGATGAAATCTGGAAAGAAGCTTTCTGAGAAACTACTTAGTGTTCTGTTAATTCATCTCACATAGTTATATCTGTATTTCGTGGATCTCTTTGCTAGCCTTATTTCTGTGGAATCTGAGAACAGATATTTCGGATCCCTTGGAAGACTATAGGGCCAAAGGAAATATCCTCCTATAACAAACAGAAAGAAGATTTCTGAGAAACTTCTTTGTGTTCTGTGAAATCATCTCACAGAGTTACAGCTTTCCCCTCAAGAAGGCTTTCGCTAAGACAGTTCTTGTGGAATTGGCAAAGTGATATTTGGAAGCCCATAGAGGGCTATGGTGAAAAAGGAAATATCCTCAAATGAAATCTGGAAAGAAGCTTTCTGAGAAACTGCTTAGTGTTCTGTTAATTCATCTCACAGAGTTACATCTGTATTTCGTGGATCTCTTTGCTAGCCTTATTTCTGTGGAATCTGAGAACAGATATTTCGGATCCCTTGGAAGACTATAGGGCCAAAGGAAATATCCTCCGATAACAAAGAGAAAGAAGCTTTCTGAGAAACTTCTTTGTGTTTTGTGAAATCATCTCACAGAGTTACAGCTTTCCCGTCAAGAAGCCTTTCGCTAAGACAGTTCTTGTGGAATTGGCAAAGTGATATTTGGAAGTCCATAGAGGGCTATGGTGAAAAAGGAAATATCCTCACATGAAATCTGGAAAGAAACTTTCTGAGAAACTCCTTAGTATTCTGTTAATTCATCGCACAGAGTTACATCTGTATTTCGTGGATCTCTTTGCTAGCCTTATTTCTGTGGAATCTGAGAACAGATATTTCCTTTCCCTTTGAAGACTATAGGGCCAAAGGAAATATCCTCCGATAACAAAGAGAAAGAAGCTTTCTGAGAAACTTCTTTGTGTTCTGTGAAATCATCTCACAGAGTTACAGCTTTCCCCTCAAGAAGCCTTTCGCTAAGACAGTTCTTGTGGAATTGGCAAAGTGATATTTGGAAGCCCATAGAGAGCTATGGTGAAAAAGGAAATATCCTCAGATGAAATCTGGAGAGTAGCTTTCTGAGAAACTGCTTAGTGTTCTGTTAATTCATCTCACAGAGTTACATCTGTATTTCGTGGATCTCTTTGCTAGCCTTATTTCTGTGGAATCTGAGAACAGATATTTCGGATCCCTTGGAAGACTATAGGGCCAAAGGAAATATCCTCCGATAACAAAGAGAAAGAAGCTTTCTGAGAAACTTCTTTGTGTTCTGTGAAATCATCTCACAGAGTTACAGCTTTCCCCTCAAGAAGCCTTTCCCTAAGACAGTTCTTGTGGAATTGGCAAAGTGATATTTGGAAGCCCATAGAGGGCTATGGTGAAAAAGGAAATATCCTCAAATGAAATCTGGAAAGAAGCTTTCTGAGAAACTGCTTAGTGTTCTGTTAATTCATCTCACAGAGTTACATCTGTATTTCGTGGATCTCTTTGCTAGCCTTATTTCTGTGGAATCTGAGAACAGATATTTCGGATCCCTTGGAAGACTATAGGGCCAAAGGAAATATCCTCCGATAACAAAGAGAAAGAAGCTTTCTGAGAAACTTCTTTGTGTTTTGTGAAATCAACTCACAGAGTTACAGCTTTCCCGTCAAGAAGCCTTTCGCTAAGACAGTTCTTGTGGAATTGGCAAAGTGATATTTGGAAGCCCATAGAGGGCTATGGTGAAAAAGGAAATATCCTCACATGAAATCTGGAAAGAAGCTTTCTGAGAAACTCCTTAGTGTTCTGTTAATTCATCTCACAGAGTTACATCTGTATTTCGTGGATCTCTTTGCTAGCCTTATTTCTGTGGAATCTGAGAACAGATATTTCCTTTCCCTTTGAAGACTATAGGGCCAAAGGAAATATCCTCCGATAACAAAGAGAAAGAAGGTTTCTGAGAAACTTCTTTGTGTTCTGTGAAATCATCTCACAGAGTTACAGCTTTCCCCTCAAGAAGCCTTTCGCTAGGACAGTTCTTGTGGAATTGGCAAAGTGATATTTGGAAGCCCATAGAGGGCTATGGTGAAAAAGGAAATATCCACAGATGAAATCTGGAAAGTAGCATTCTGAGAAACTGCTTAGTGTTCTGTTAATTCATCTCACAGACTTACATCTGTATTTCGTGGATCTCTTTGCTAGCCTTATTTCTGTGGAATCTGAAAACAGATATTTCGGATCCCTTGGAAGACTATAGGGCCAAAGGAAATATCCTGCGATAACAAAGAGAAAGAAGCTTTCTGAGAAATTTCTTTGTGTTCTGTGAAATCATCTCACAGAGTTACAGCTTTCCCCTCAAGGAGCCTTTCGCTAAGACAGTTCTTGTGGAATTGGCAAAGTGATATTTGGAAGCCCATAGAGGGCTATGGTGAAAAAGGAAATATCCTCACATGAAATCTGGAAAGAGGCTTTCTGAGAAACTGCTTTGTGTTCTGTTAATTCATCTCACAGAGTTACATCTGTATTTCGTGGATCTCTTTGCTAGCCTTATTTCTGTGGAATCTGAGAACAGATATTTCGGATCCCTTGGAAGACTATAGGGCCAAAGGAAATATCCTCCGATAACCAAGAGAAAGAAGCTTTCTGAGAAACTTCTTTGTGTTTTGTGAAATCATCTCACAGAGTTACAGCTTTCCCGTCAAGAAGCCTTTCGCTAAGACAGTTCTTGTGGAATTGGCAAAGTGATATTTGGAAGCCCATAGAGGGCTATGGTGAAAAAGGAAATATCCTCACATGAAATCTGGAAAGAAGCTTTCTGAGAAACTCCTTAGTGTTCTGTTAATTCATCGCACAGAGTTACATCTGTATTTCGTGGATCTCTTTGCTAGCCTTATTTCTGTGGAATCTGAGAACAGATATTTCCTTTCCCTTTGAAGACTATAGGGCCAAAGGAAATATCCTCCGATAACAAAGAGAAAGAAGCTTTCTGAGAAATTTCTTTGTGTACTGTGAAATCATCTCACAGAGTTACAGCTTTCCCCTCAAGAAGCCTTTCGCTAAGACAGTTCTTGTGGAATTGGCAAAGTGATATTTGGAAGCCCATAGAGGGCTATGGTGAAAAAGGAAATATCCTCAGATGAAATCTGGAAAGAAGCTTTCTGAGAAACTGCTTAGTGTTCTGTTAATTCATCTCACAGAGTTACATCTGTATTTCGTGGATCTCTTTGCTAGCCTTATTTCTGTGGAATCTGAGAACAGATATTTCGGATCCCTTGGAAGACTATAGGGCCAAAGGAAATATCCTCCGATAACAAAGAGAAAGAAGCTTTCTGAGAAACTTCTTTGTGTTCTGTGAAATCATCTCACAGAGTTACAGCTTTCCCCTCAAGAAGCCTTTCCCTAAGACAGTTCTTGTGGAATTGGCAAAGTGATATTTGGAAGCCCATAGAGGGCTATGGTGAAAAAGGAAATATCCTCACATGAAATCTGGAAAGAAGCTTTCTGAGAAACTGCTTAGTGTTCTGTTAATTCATCTCACAGAGTTACATCTGTATTTCGTGGATCTCTTTGCTAGCCTTATTTCTGTGGAATCTGAGAACAGATATTTCGGATCCCTTGGAAGACTATAGGGCCAAAGGAAATATCCTCCGATAACAAAGAGAAAGAAGCTTTCTGAGAAACTTCTTTGTGTTTTGTGAAATCATCTCACAGAGTTACAGCTTTCCCGTCAAGAAGCCTTTCGCTAAGACAGTTCTTGTGGAATTGGCAAAGTGATATTTGGAAGCCCATAGAGGGCTATGGTGAAAAAGGAAATATCGTCACATGAAATCTGGAAAGAAGCTTTCTGAGAAACTGCTTAGTGTTCTGTTAATTCATCTCACAGAGTTACATCTGTATTTCGTGGATCTCTTTGCTAGCCTTATTTCTGTGGAATCTGAGAACAGATATTTCCTTTCCCTTTGAAGACTATAGGGCCAAAGGAAATATCCTCCGATAACAAAGAGAAAGAAGCTTTCTGAGAAACTTCTTTGTGTTCTGTGAAATCATCTCACAGAGTTACAGCTTTCCCCTCAAGAAGCCTTTCGCTAAGACAGTTCTTGTGGAATTGGCAAAGTGATATTTGGAAGCCCATAGAGGGCTATGGTGAAAAAGGAAATATCCTCAGATGAAATCTGGAAAGAAGCTTTCTGAGAAACTGCTTAGTGTTCTGTTAATTCATCTCACGGAGTTACATCTGTATTTCGTGGATCTCTTTGCTAGCCTTATTTCTGTGGAATCTGAGAACAGATATTTCGGATCCCTTGGAAGACTATAGGGCCAAAGGAAATATCCTCCGATAACAAAGAGAAAGAAGCTTTCTGAGAAACTTCTTTGTGTTTTGTGAAATCATCTCACAGAGTTACAGCTTTCCCGTCAAGAAGCCTTTCGCTAAGACAGTTCTTGTGGAATTGGCAAAGTGATATTTGGAAGCCCATAGAGGGCTATGGTGAAAAAGGAAATATCCTCACATGAAAACTGGAAAGAAGCTTTCTGAGAAACTCCTTAGTGTTCTGTTAATTCATCTCACAGAGTTACATCTGTATTTCGTGGATCTCTTTGCTAGCCTTATTTCTGTGGAATCTGAGAACAGATATTTCGGATCCCTTGGAAGACTATAGGGCCAAAGGAAATATCCTCCGATAACAAAGAGAAAGAAGCTTTCTGAGAAACTTCTTTGTGTTCTGTGAAATCATCTCACAGAGTTACAGCTTTCCCCTCAAGAAGCCTTTCGCTAAGACAGTTCTTGTGGAATTGGCAAAGTGATATTTGGAAGCCCATAGAGGGCTATGGTGAAAAAGGAAATATCCTCAGATGAAATCTGGAAAGTAGCTTTCTGAGAAACTGCTTAGTGTTCTGTTAATTCATCTCACAGAGTTACATCTGTATTTCGTGGATCTCTTTGCTAGCCTTATTTCTGTGGAATCTGAGAACAGATATTTCGGATCCATTGGAAGACTACAGGGCCAAAGGAAATATCCTGCGATAACAAAGAGAAAGAAGCTTTCTGAGAAACTTCTTTGTGTTCTGTGAAATCATCTCACAGAGTTACAGCTTTCCCCTCAAGAAGCCTTTCGCTAAGACAGTTCTTGTGGAATTGGCAAAGTGATATTTGGAAGCACATAGAGGGCTATGGTGAAAAAGGAAATATCCTCAGATGAAATCTGGAAAGAAGCTTTCTGAGAAACTGCTTAGTGTTCTGTTAATTCATCTCACAGAGTTACATCTGTATTTCGTGGATCTCTTTGCTAGCCTTATTTCTGTGGAATCTGAGAACAGATATTTCGGATCCCTTGGAAGACTATAGGGCCAAAGGAAATATCCTCCGATAACAAAGAGAAAGAAGCTTTCTGAGAAACTTCTTTGTGTTCTGTGAAATCATCTCACAGAGTTAAAGCTTTCCCCTCAAGAAGCCTTTCCCTAAGACAGTTCTTGTGGAATTGGCAAAGTGATATTTGGAAGCCCATAGAGGGCTATGGTGAAAAAGGAAATATCCTCACATGAAATCTGGAAAGAAGCTTTCTGAGAAACTGCTTTGTGTTCTGTTAATTCATCTCACAGAGTTACATCTGTATTTCGTGGATCTCTTTGCTAGCCTTATTTCTGTGGAATCTGAGAACAGATATTTCGGATCCCTTGCAAGACTATAGGGCCAAAGGAAATATCCTCCTATAACAAACAGAAAGAAGCTTTCTGAGAAACTTCTTTGTGTTCTGTGAAATCATCTCACAGAGTTACAGCTTTCCCCTCAAGAAGCCTTTCGCTAAGACAGTTCTTGTGGAATTGGCAAAGTGATATTTGGAAGCCCATAGAGCGCAATGGTGAAAAAGGAAATATCCTCAAATGAAATCTGGAAAGAAGCTTTCTGAGAAACTGCTTAGTGTTCTGTTAATTCATCTCACAGAGTTACATCTGTATTTCGTGGATCTCTTTGCTAGCCTTATTTCTGTGGAATCTGAGAACAGATATTTCGGATCCCTTGGAAGACTATAGGGCCAAAGGAAATATCCTCCGATAACAAAGAGAAAGAAGCTTTCTGAGAAACTTCTTTGTGTTTTGTGAAATCATCTCACAGAGTTACAGCTTTCCCGTCAAGAAGCCTTTCGCTAAGACAGTTCTTGTGGAATTGGCAAAGTGATATTTGGAAGCCCATAGAGGGCTATGGTGAAAAAGGAAATATCCTCACATGAAATCTGGAAAGAAGCTTTCTGAGAAACTCCTTAGTGTTCTGTTAATTCATCTCACAGAGTTACATCTGTATTTCGTGGATCTCTTTGCTAGCCTTATTTCTGTGGAATCTGAGAACAGATATTTCCTTTCCCTTTGAAGACTATAGGGCCAAAGGAAATATCCTCCGATAACAAAGAGAAAGAAGCTTTCTGAGAAACTTCTTTGTGTTCTGTGAAATCATCTCACAGAGTTACAGCTTTCCCCTCAAGAAGCCTTTCGCTAAGACAGTTCTTGTGGAATTGGCAAAGTGATATTTGGAAGCCCATAGAGGGCTATGGTGAAAAAGGAAATATCCTCACATGAAATCTGGAAAGACGCTTTCTGAGAAACTGCTTTGTGTTCTGTTAATTCATCTCACAGAGTTACATCTGTATTTCGTGGATCTCTTTGCTAGCCTTATTTCTGTGGAATCTGAGAACAGATATTTCGGATCCCTTGGAAGACTATAGGGCCAAAGGAAATATCCTCCGATAACAAAGAGAAAGAAGCTTTCTGAGAAACTTCTTTGTGTTTTGTGAAATCATCTCACAGAGTTACAGCTTTCCCGTCAAGAAGCCTTTCGCTAAGACAGTTCTTGTGGAATTGGCAAAGTGATATTTGGAAGCCCATAGAGGGCTATGGTGAAAAAGGAAATGTCCTCACATGAAATCTGGAAAGAAGCTTTCTGAGAAACTCCTTAGTGTTCTGTTAATTCATCGCACAGAGTTACATCTGTATTTCGTGGATCTCTTTGCTAGCCTTATTTCTGTGGAATCTGAGAACAGATATTTCCTTTCCCTTTGAAGACTATAGGGCCAAAGGAAATATCCTCCGATAACAAAGAGAAAGAAGCTTTCTGAGAAATTTCTTTGTGTTCTGTGAAATCATCTCACAGAGTTACAGCTTTCCCCTCAAGAAGCCTTTCGCTAAGACAGTTCTTGTGGAATTGGCAAAGTGATATTTGGAAGCCCATAGAGGGCTATGGTGAAAAAGGAAATATCCTCAGATGAAATCTGGAAAGTAGCTTTCTGAGAAACTGCTTAGTGTTCTGTTAATTCATCTCACAGAGTTACATCTGTATTTCGTGGATCTCTTTGCTAGCCTTATTTCTGTGGAATCTGAGAACAGATATTTCGGATCCATTGGAAGACTATAGGGCCAAAGGAAATATCCTGCGATAACGAAGAGAAAGAAGCTTTCTGAGAAACTTCTTTGTGTTCTGTGAAATCATCTCACAGAGTTACAGCTTTCCCCTCTAGAAGCCTTTCGCTAAGACAGTTCTTGTGGAATTGGCAAAGTGATATTTGGAAGCCCATAGAGGGCTATGGTGAAAAAGGAAATATCCTCAGATGAAATCTGGAAAGAAGCTTTCTGAGAAACTGCTTAGTGTTCTGTTAATTCATCTCACAGAGTTACATCTGTATTTCGTGGATCTCTTTGCTAGCCTTATTTCTGTGGAATCTGAGAACAGATATTTCGGATCCCTTGGAAGACTATAGGGCCAAAGGAAATATCCTGCGATAACAAAGAGAAAGAAGCTTTCTGAGAAATTTCTTTGTGTTCTGTGAAATCATCTCACAGAGTTACAGCTTTCCCGTGAAGAAGCCTTTCGCTAAGACAGTTCTTGTGGAATTGGCAAAGTGATATTTGGAAGCCCATAGAGGGCTATGGTGAAAAAGGAAATATCCTCACATGAAATCTGGAAAGAGGCTTTCTGAGAAACTGCTTTGTGTTCTGTTAATTCATCTCACAGAGTTACATCTGTATTTCGTGGATCTCTTTGCTAGCCTTATTTCTGTGGAATCTGAGAACAGATATTTCGGATCCCTTGGAAGACTATAGGGCCAAAGGAAATATCCTCCGATAACAAAGAGAAAGAAGCTTTCTGAGAAACTTCTTTGTGTTTTGTGAAATCATCTCACAGAGTAACAGCTTTCCCGTCAAGAAGCCGTTCGCTAAGACAGTTCTTGTGGAATTGTCAAAGTGATATTTGGAAGCCCATAGACGGCTATGGTGAAAAAGGAAATATCCTCACATGAAATCTGGAAAGAAGCTTTCTGAGAAACTCCTTAGTGTTCTGTTAATTCATCGCACAGAGTTACATCTGTATTTCGTGGATCTCTTTGCTAGCCTTATTTCTGTGGAATCTGAGAACAGATATTTCCTTTCCCTTTGAAGACTATAGGGCCAAAGGAAATATCCTCCGATAACAAAGAGAAAGAAGCTTTCTGAGAAATTTCTTTGTGTTCTGTGAAATCATCTCACAGAGTTTCAGCTTTCCCCTCAAGAAGCCTTTCGCTAAGACTGTTCTTCTGGAATTGGCAAAGTGATATTTGGAAGCCCATAGAGGGCTATGGTGAAAAAGGAAATATCCTCAGATGAAATCTGGAAAGTAGCTTTCTGAGAAACTGCTTAGTGTTCTGTTAATTCATCTCACAGAGTTACATCTGTATTTCGTGGATCTCTTTGCTAGCCTTATTTCTGTGGAATCTGAGAACAGATATTTCGGATCCATTGGAAGACTATAGGGCCAAAGGAAATATCCTGCGATAACAAAGAGAAAGAAGCTTTCTGAGAAACTTCTTTGTGTTCTGTGAAATCATCTCACAGAGTTACAGCTTTCCCCTCAAGAAGCCTTTCGCTAAGACAGTTCTTGTGGAATTGGCAAAGTGATATTTGGAAGCCCATAGAGGGCTATGGTGAAAAAGGAAATATCCTCAGATGAAATCTGGAAAGAAGCTTTCTGAGAAACTGCTTAGTGTTCTGTTAATTCATCTCACAGAGTTACATCTGTATTTCGTGGATCTCTTTGCTAGCCTTATTTCTGTGGAATCTGAGAACAGATATTTCGGATCCCTTGGAAGACTATAGGGCCAAAGGAAATATCCTCCTATAACAAACAGAAAGAAGATTTCTGAGAAACTTCTTTGTGTTCTGTGAAATCATCTCACAGAGTTACAGCTTTCCCCTCAAGAAGGCTTTCGCTAAGACAGTTCTTGTGGAATTGGCAAAGTGATATTTGGAAGCCCATAGAGGGCTATGGTGAAAAAGGAAATATCCTCAAATGAAATCTGGAAAGAAGCTTTCTGAGAAACTGCTTAGTGTTCTGTTAATTCATCTCACAGAGTTACATCTGTATTTCGTGGATCTCTTTGCTAGCCTTATTTCTGGGGAATCTGAGAACAGATATTTCGGATCCCTTTGAAGACTACAGGGCCAAAGGAAATATCCTCCGATAACAAAGAGAAAGAAGCTTTCTGAGAAACTTCTTTGTGTTTTGTGAAATCATCTCACAGAGTTACAGCTTTCCCGTCAAGAAGCCTTTCGCTAAGACAGTTCTTGTGGAATTGGCAAAGTGATATTTGGAAGTCCATAGAGGGCTATGGTGAAAAAGGAAATATCCTCACATGAAATCTGGAAAGAAACTTTCTGAGAAACTCCTTAGTGTTCTGTTAATTCATCGCACAGAATTACATCTGTATTTCGTGGATCTCTTTGCTAGCCTTATTTCTGTGGAATCTGAGAACAGATATTTCCTTTCCCTTTGAAGACTATAGGGCCAAAGGAAATATCCTCCGATAACAAAGAGAAAGAAGCTTTCTGAGAAACTTCTTTGTGTTCTGTGAAATCATCTCACAGAGTTACAGCTTTCCCCTCAAGAAGCCTTTCGCTAAGACAGTTCTTGTGGAATTGGCAAAGTGATATTTGGAAGCCCATAGAGAGCTATGGTGAAAAAGGAAATATCCTCAGATGAAATCTGGAAAGTAGCTTTCTGAGAAACTGCTTAGTGTTCTGTTAATTCATCTCACAGAGTTACATCTGTATTTCGTGGATCTCTTTGCTAGCCTTATTTCTGTGGAATCTGAGAACAGATATTTCGGATCCCTTGGAAGACTAAAGGGCCAAAGGAAATATCCTCCGATAACAAAGAGAAAGAAGCTTTCTGAGAAACTTCTTTGTGTTTTGTGAAATCATCTCACAGAGTTACAGCTTTCCCCTCAAGAAGCCTTTCCCTAAGACAGTTCTTGTGGAATTGGCAAAGTGATATTTGGAAGCCCATAGAGGGCTATGGTGAAAAAGGAAATATCCTCAGATGAAATCTGGAAAGAAGCTTTCTGAGAAACTGCTTAGTGTTCTGTTAATTCATCTCACATAGTTATATCTGTATTTCGTGGATTTCTTTGCTAGCCTTATTTCTGTGGAATCTGAGAAGAGATATTTCGGATCCCTTGGAAGACTATAGGGCCAAAGGAAATATCCTCCGATAACCAAGAGAAAGAAGCTTTCTGAGAAACTTCTTTGTGTTCTGTGAAATCATCTCACAGAGTTACAGCTTTCCCCTCAAGAAGCCTTTCGCTAAGACAGTTCTTGTGGAATTGGCAAAGTGATATTTGGAAGCCCATAGAGGGCTATGGTGAAAAAGGAAATATCCTCAAATGAAATCTGGAAAGAAGCTTTCTGAGAAACTGCTTAGTGTTCTGTTAATTCATCTCACAGAGATACATCTGTATTTCGTGGATCTCTTTGCTAGCCTTATTTCTGTGGAATCTGAGAACAGATATTTCGGATCCCTTGGAAGACTATAGGGCCAAAGGAAATATCCTCCGATAACAAAGAGAAAGAAGCTTTCTGAGAAACTTCTTTGTGTTTTGTGAAATCAACTCACAGAGTTACAGCTTTCCCGTCAAGAAGCCTTTCGCTAAGACAGTTCTTGTGGAATTGGCAAAGTGATATTTGGAAGCCCATAGAGGGCTATGGTGAAAAAGGAAATATCCTCACATGAAATCTGGAAAGAAGCTTTCTGAGAAACTCCTTAGTGTTCTGTTAATTCATCTCACAGAGTTACATCTGTATTTCGTGGATCTCTTTGCTAGCCCTATTTCTGTGGAATCTGAGAACAGATATTTCCTTTCCCTTTGAAGACTATAGGGCCAAAGGAAATATCCTCCGATAACAAAGAGAAAGAAGCTTTCTGAGAAACTTCTTTGTGTTCTGTGAAATCATCTCACAGAGTTACAGCTTTCCCCTCAAGAAGCCTTTCGCTAAGACAGTTCTTGTGGAATTGGCAAAGTGATATTTGGAAGCCCATAGAGGGCTATGGTGAAAAAGGAAATATCCTCAGATGAAATCTGGAAAGTAGCATTCTGAGAAACTGCTTAGGGTTCTGTTAATTCATCTCACAGACTTACATCTGTATTTCGTGGATCTCTTTGCTAGCCTTATTTCTGTGGAATCTGAGAACAGATATTTCGGATCCCTTGGAAGACTATAGGGCCAAAGGAAATATCCTGCGATAACAAAGAGAAAGAAGCTTTCTGAGAAATTTCTTTGTGTTCTGTGAAATCATCTCACAGAGTTACAGCTTTCCCCTCAAGAAGCCTTTGGCTAAGACAGTTCTTGTGGAATTGGCAAAGTGATATTTGGAAGCCCATAGAGGGCTATGGTGAAAAAGGAAATATCCTCACATGAAATCTGGAAAGAGGCTTTCTGAGAAACTGCTTTGTGTTCTGTTAATTCATCTCACAGAGTTACATCTGTATTTCGTGGATCTCTTTGCTAGCCTTATTTCTGTGGAATCTGAGAACAGATATTTCGGATCCCTTGGAAGACTATAGGGCCAAAGGAAATATCCTCCGATAACCAAGAGAAAGAAGCTTTCTGAGAAACTTCTTTGTGTTTTGTGAAATCATCTCACAGAGTTACAGCTTTCCCGTCAAGAAGCCTTTCGCTAAGACAGTTCTTGTGGAATTGGCAAAGTGATATTTGGAAGCCCATAGAGGGCTACGGTGAAAAAGGAAATATCCTCACATGAAATCTGGAAAGAAGCTTTCTGAGAAACTCCTTAGTGTTCTGTTAATTCATCGCACAGAGTTACATCTGTATTTCGTGGATCTCTTTGCTAGCCTTATTTCTGTGGAATCTGAGAACAGATATTTCCTTTCCCTTTGAAGACTATAGGGCCAAAGGAAATATCCTCCGATAACAAAGAGAAAGAAGCTTTCTGAGAAATTTCTTTGTGTTCTGTGAAATCATCTCACAGAGTTACAGCTTTCCCCTCAAGAAGCCTTTCGCTAAGACAGTTCTTGTGGAATTGGCAAAGTGATATTTGGAAGCCCATAGAGGGCTATGGTGAAAAAGGAAATATCCTCAGATGAAATCTGGAAAGAAGCTTTCTGAGAAACTGCTTAGTGTTCTGTTAATTCATCTCACAGAGTTACATCTGTATTTCGTGGATCTCTTTGCTAGCCTTATTTCTATGGAATCTGAGAACAGATATTTCGGATCCCTTGGAAGACTATAGGGCCAAAGGAAATATCCTCCGATAACAAAGAGAAAGAAGCTTTCTGAGAAACTTCTTTGTGTTCTGTGAAATCATCTCACAGAGTTACAGCTTTCCCCTCAAGAAGCCTTTCCCTAAGACAGTTCTTGTGGAATTGGCAAAGTGATATTTGGAACCCCTAGAGGGCTATGGTGAAAAAGGAAATATCCTCAAATGAAATCTGGAAAGAAGCTTTCTGAGAAACTGCTTAGTGTTCTGTTAATTCATCTCACAGAGTTACATCTGTATTTCGTGGATCTCTTTGCTAGCCTTATTTCTGTGGAATCTGAGAACAGATATTTCGGATCCCTTGGAAGACTATAGGGCCAAAGGAAATATCCTCCGATAACCAAGAGAAAGAAGCTTTCTGAGAAATTTCTTTGTGTTCTGTGAAATCATCTCACAGAGTTACAGCTTTCCCCTCAAGAAGCCTTTCGCTAAGACAGTTCTTGTGGAATTGGCAAAGTGATATTTGGAAGCCCATAGAGGGCTATGGTGAAAAAGGAAATATCCTCACATGAAATCTGGAAAGAGGCTTTCTGAGAAACTGCTTTGTGTTCTGTTAATTCATCTCACAGAGTTACATCTGTATTTCGTGGATCTCTTTGCTAGCCTTATTTCTGTGGAATCTGAGAACAGATATTTCGGATCCCTTGGAAGACTATAGGGCCAAAGGAAATATCCTCCGATAACCAAGAGAAAGAAGCTTTCTGAGAAACTTCTTTGTGTTTTGTGAAATCATCTCACAGAGTTACAGCTTTCCCGTCAAGAAGCCTTTCGCTAAGACAGTTCTTGTGGAATTGGCAAAGTGATATTTGGAAGCCCATAGAGGGCTATGGTGAAAAAGGAAATATCATCACATGAAATCTGGAAAGAAGCTTTCTGAGAAACTCCTTAGTGTTCTGTTAATTCAACGCACAGAGTTACATCTGTATTTCGTGGATCTCTTTGCTAGCCTTATTTCTGTGGAATCTGAGAACAGATATTTCCTTTCCCTTTGAAGACTATAGGGCCAAAGGAAATATCCTGCGATAACAAAGAGAAAGAAGCTTTCTGAGAAATTTCTTTGTGTTCTGTGAAATCATCTCACAGAGTTACAGCTTTCCCCTCAAGAAGCCTTTCGCTAAGACAGTTCTTGTGGAATTGGCAAAGTGATATTTGGAAGCCCATAGAGGGCTATGGTGAAAAAGGAAATATCCTCAGATGAAATCTGGAAAGAAGCTTTCTGAGAAACTGCTTAGTGTTCTGTTAATTCATCTCACAGAGTTACATCTGTATTTCGTGGATCTCTTTGCTAGCCTTATTTCTATGGAATCTGAGAACAGATATTTCGGATCCCTTGGAAGACTATAGGGCCAAAGGATATATCCTCCGATAACAAAGAGAAAGAAGCTTTCTGAGAAACTTCTTTGTGTTCTGTGAAATCATCTCACAGAGTTACAGCTTTCCCCTCAAGAAGCCTTTCCCTAAGACAGTTCTTGTGGAATTGGCAAAGTGATATTTGGAACCCCTAGAGGGCTATGGTGAAAAAGGAAATATCCTCAAATGAAATCTGGAAAGAAGCTTTCTGAGAAACTGCTTAGTGTTCTGTTAATTCATCTCACAGAGTTACATCTGTATTTCGTGGATCTCTTTGCTAGCCTTATTTCTGTGGAATCTGAGAACAGATATTTCGGATCCCTTGGAAGACTATAGGGCCAAAGGAAATATCCTCCGATAACAAAGAGAAAGAAGCTTTCTGAGAAACTTCTTTGTGTTTTGTGAAATCATCTCACAGAGTTACAGCTTTCCCGTCAAGAAGCCTTTCGCTAAGACAGTTCTTGTGGAATTGGCAAAGTGATATTTGGAAGCCCATAGAGGGCTATGGTGAAAAAGGAAATATCCTCACATGAAATCTGGAAAGAAGCTTTCTGAGAAACTCCTTAGTGTTCTGTTAATTCATCGCACAGAGTTACATCTGTATTTCGTGGATCTCTTTGCTAGCCTTATTTCTGTGGAATCTGAGAACAGATATTTCCTTTCCCTTTGAAGACTATAGGGCCAAAGGAAATATCCTCCGATAACAAAGAGAAAGAAGCTTTCTGAGAAATTTCTTTGTGTTCTGTGAAATCATCTCACAGAGTTACAGCTTTCCCCTCAAGAAGCCTTTCGCTAAGACAGTTCTTGTGGAATTGGCAAAGTGATATTTGGAAGCCCATAGAGGGCTATGGTGAAAAAGGAAATATCCTCAGATGAAATCTGGAAAGAAGCTTTCTGAGAAACTGCTTAGTGTTCTGTTAATTCATCTCACAGAGTTACATCTGTATTTCGTGGATCTCTTTGCTAGCCTTATTTCTGTGGAATCTGAGAACAGATATTTCGGATCCCTTGGAAGACTATAGGGCCAAAGGAAATATCCTCCGATAACAAAGAGAAAGAAGCTTTCTGAGAAACTTCTTTGTGTTCTGTGAAATCATCTCACAGAGTTACAGCTTTCCCCTCAAGAAGCCTTTCGCTAAGACAGTTCTTGTGGAATTGGCAAAGTGATATTTGGAAGCCCATAGAGGGCTATGGTGAAAAAGGAAATATCCTCAGATGAAATCTGGAAAGAAGCTTTCTGAGAAACTGCTTAGTGTTCTGTTAATTCATCTCACAGAGTTACATCTGTATTTCGTGGATCTCTTTGCTAGCCTTATTTCTGTGGAATCTGAGAACAGATATTTCGGATCCCTTGGAAGACTATAGGGCCAAAGGAAATATCCTCCGATAACAAAGAGAAAGAAGCTTTCTGAGAAACTTCTTTGTGTTTTGTGAAATCATCTCACAGAGTTACAGCTTTCCCGTCAAGAAGCCTTTCGCTAAGACAGTTCTTGTGGAATTGGCAAAGTGATATTTGGAAGCCCATAGAGGGCTATGGTGAAAAAGGAAATATCCTCACATGAAATCTGGAAAGAAGCTTTCTGAGAAACTGCTTAGTGTTCTGTTAATTCATCTCACAGAGTTACATCTGTATTTCGTGGATCTCTTTGCTAGCCTTATTTCTGTGGAATCTGAGAACAGATATTTCGGATCCCTTGGAAGACTATAGGGGCAAAGGAAATATCCTCCGATAACAAAGAGAAAGAAGCTTTCTGAGAAATTTCTTTGTGTTATGTGAAATCATCTCACAGAGTTACAGCTTTCCCCTCAAGAAGCCTTTCGCTAAGACAGTTCTTGTGGAATTGGCAAAGTGATATTTGGAAGCCCATAGAGGGCTATGGTGAAAAAGGAAATATCCTCAGATGAAATCTGGAAAGTAGCTTTCTGAGAAACTGCTTAGTGTTCTGTTAATTCATCTCACAGAGTTACATCTGTATTTCGTGGATCTCTTTGCTAGCCTTATTTCTGTGGAATCTGAGAACAGATATTTCGGATCCATTGGAAGACTATAGGGCCAAAGGAAATATCCTCCGATAACAAAGAGAAAGAAGCTTTCTGAGAAACTTCTTTGTGTTCTGTGAAATCATCTCACAGAGTTACAGCTTTCCCCTCAAGAAGCCTTTCGCTAAGACAGTTCTTGTGGAATTGGCAAAGTGATATTTGGAAGCCCATAGAGGGCTATGGTGAAAAAGGAAATATCCTCAGATGAAATCTGGAAAGTAGCTTTCTGAGAAACTGCTTAGTGTTCTGTTAATTCATCTCACAGAGTTTCATCTGTATTTCGTGGATCTCTTTGCTAGCCTTATTTCTGTGGAATCTGAGAACAGATATTTCGGATCCATTGGAAGACTACAGGGCCAAAGGAAATATCCTGCGATAACAAAGAGAAAGAAGCTTTCTGAGAAACTTCTTTGTGTTCTGTGAAATCATCTCACAGAGTTACAGCTTTCCCCTCAAGAAGCCTTTCGCTAAGACAGTTCTTGTGGAATTGGCAAAGTGATATTTGGAAGCCCATAGAGGGCTATGGTGAAAAAGGAAATATCCTCAGATGAAATCTGGAAAGAAGCTTTCTGAGAAACTGCTTAGTGTTCTGTTAATTCATCTCACAGAGTTACATCTGTATTTCGTGGATCTCTTTGCTAGCCTTATTTCTGTGGAATCTGAGAACAGATATTTCGGATCCCTTGGAAGACTATAGGGCCAAAGGAAATATCCTCCGATAACAAAGAGAAAGAAGCTTTCTGAGAAACTTCTTTGTGTTCTGTGAAATCATCTCACAGAGTTAAAGCTTTCCCCTCAAGAAGCCTTTCCCTAAGACAGTTCTTGTGGAATTGGCAAAGTGATATTTGGAAGCCCATAGAGGGCTATGGTGAAAAAGGAAATATCCTCACATGAAATCTGGAAAGAAGCTTTCTGAGAAACTGCTTTGTGTTCTGTTAATTCATCTCACAGAGTTACATCTGTATTTCGTGGATCTCTTTGCTAGCCTTATTTCTGTGGAATCTGAGAACAGATATTTCGGATCCCTTGCAAGACTATAGGGCCAAAGGAAATATCCTCCTATAACAAACAGAAAGAAGCTTTCTGAGAAACTTCTTTGTGTTCTGTGAAATCATCTCACAGAGTTACAGCTTTCCCCTCAAGAAGCATTTCGCTAAGACAGTTCTTGTGGAATTGGCAAAGTGATATTTGGAAGCCCATAGAGCGCAATGGTGAAAAAGGAAATATCCTCAAATGAAATCTGGAAAGAAGCTTTCTGAGAAACTGCTTAGTGTTCTGTTAATTCATCTCACAGAGTTACATCTGTATTTCGTGGATCTCTTTGCTAGCCTTATTTCTGTGGAATCTGAGAACAGATATTTCGGATCCCTTGGAAGACTATAGGGCCAAAGGAAATATCCTCCGATAACAAAGAGAAAGAAGCTTTCTGAGAAACTTCTTTGTGTTTTGTGAAATCATCTCACAGAGTTACAGCTTTCCCGTCAAGAAGCCTTTCGCTAAGACAGTTCTTGTGGAATTGGCAAAGTGATATTTGGAAGCCCATAGAGGGCTATGGTGAAAAAGGAAATATCCTCACATGAAATCTGGAAAGAAGCTTTCTGAGAAACTCCTTAGTGTTCTGTTAATTCATCTCACAGAGTTACATCTGTATTTCGTGGATCTCTTTGCTAGCCTTATTTCTGTGGAATCTGAGAACAGATATTTCCTTTCCCTTTGAAGACTATAGGGCCAAAGGAAATATCCTCCGATAACAAAGAGAAAGAAGCTTTCTGAGAAACTTCTTTGTGTTCTGTGAAATCATCTCACAGAGTTACAGCTTTCCCCTCAAGAAGCCTTTCGCTAAGACAGTTCTTGTGGAATTGGCAAACTGATATTTGGAAGCCCATAGAGGGCTATGGTGAAAAAGGAAATATCCTCACATGAAATCTGGAAAGACGCTTTCTGAGAAACTGCTTTGTGTTCTGTTAATTCATCTCACAGAGTTACATCTGTATTTCGTGGATCTCTTTGCTAGCCTTATTTCTGTGGAATCTGAGAACAGATATTTCGGATCCCTTGGAAGACTATAGGGCCAAAGGAAATATCCTCCGATAACAAAGAGAAAGAAGCTTTCTGAGAAACTTCTTTGTGTTTTGTGAAATCATCTCACAGAGTTACAGCTTTCCCGTCAAGAAGCCTTTCGCTAAGACAGTTCTTGTGGAATTGGCAAAGTGATATTTGGAAGCCCATAGAGGGCTATGGTGAAAAAGGAAATGTCCTCACATGAAATCTGGAAAGAAGCTTTCTGAGAAACTCCTTAGTGTTCTGTTAATTCATCGCACAGAGTTACATCTGTATTTCGTGGATCTCTTTGCTAGCCTTATTTCTGTGGAATCTGAGAACAGATATTTCCTTTCCCTTTGAAGACTATAGGGCCAAAGGAAATATCCTCCGATAACAAAGAGAAAGAAGCTTTCTGAGAAATTTCTTTGTGTTCTGTGAAATCATCTCACAGAGTTACAGCTTTCCCCTCAAGAAGCCTTTCGCTAAGACAGTTCTTGTGGAATTGGCAAAGTGATATTTGGAAGCCCATAGAGGGCTATGGTGAAAAAGGAAATATCCTCAGATGAAATCTGGAAAGTAGCTTTCTGAGAAACTGCTTAGTGTTCTGTTAATTCATCTCACAGAGTTACATCTGTATTTCGTGGATCTCTTTGCTAGCCTTATTTCTGTGGAATCTGAGAACAGATATTTCGGATCCATTGGAAGACTATAGGGCCAAAGGAAATATCCTGCGATAACGAAGAGAAAGAAGCTTTCTGAGAAACTTCTTTGTGTTCTGTGAAATCATCTCACAGAGTTACAGCTTTCCCCTCTAGAAGCCTTTCGCTAAGACAGTTCTTGTGGAATTGGCAAAGTGATATTTGGAAGCCCATAGAGGGCTATGGTGAAAAAGGAAATATCCTCAGATGAAATCTGGAAAGAAGCTTTCTGAGAAACTGCTTAGTGTTCTGTTAATTCATCTCACAGAGTTACATCTGTATTTCGTGGATCTCTTTGCTAGCCCTATTTCTGTGGAATCTGAGAACAGATATTTCGGATCCCTTGGAAGACTATAGGGCCAAAGGAAATATCCTCCGATAACAAAGAGAAAGAAGCTTTCTGAGAAACTTCTTTGTGTTCTGTGAAATCATCTCACAGAGTTACAGCTTTCCCCTCAAGAAGCCTTTCCCTAAGACAGTTCTTGTGGAATTGGCAAAGTGATATTTGGAAGCCCATAGAGGGCTATGGTGAAAAAGGAAATATCCTCACATGAAATCTGGAAAGAAGCTTTCTGAGAAACTGCTTAGTGTTCTGTTAATTCATCTCACAGAGTTACATCTGTATTTCGTGGATCTCTTTGCTAGCCTTATTTCTGTGGAATCTGAGAACAGATATTTCGGATCCCTTGGAAGACTATAGGGCCAAAGGAAATATCCTGCGATAACAAAGAGAAAGAAGCTTTCTGAGAAATTTCTTTGTGTTCTGTGAAATCATCTCACAGAGTTACAGCTTTCCCGTGAAGAAGCCTTTCGCTAAGACAGTTCTTGTGGAATTGGCAAAGTGATATTTGGAAGCCCATAGAGGGCTATGGTGAAAAAGGAAATATCCTCACATGAAATCTGGAAAGAGGCTTTCTGAGAAACTGCTTTGTGTTCTGTTAATTCATCTCACAGAGTTACATCTGTATTTCGTGGATCTCTTTGCTAGCCTTATTTCTGTGGAATCTGAGAACAGATATTTCGGATCCCTTGGAAGACTATAGGGCCAAAGGAAATATCCTCCGATAACAAAGAGAAAGAAGCTTTCTGAGAAACTTCTTTGTGTTTTGTGAAATCATCTCACAGAGTAACAGCTTTCCCGTCAAGAAGCCGTTCGCTAAGACAGTTCTTGTGGAATTGTCAAAGTGATATTTGGAAGCCCATAGACGGCTATGGTGAAAAAGGAAATATCCTCACATGAAATCTGGAAAGAAGCTTTCTGAGAAACTCCTTAGTGTTCTGTTAATTCATCGCACAGAGTTACATCTGTATTTCGTGGATCTCTTTGCTAGCCTTATTTCTGTGGAATCTGAGAACAGATATTTCCTTTCCCTTTGAAGACTATAGGGCCAAAGGAAATATCCTCCGATAACAAAGAGAAAGAAGCTTTCTGAGAAATTTCTTTGTGTTCTGTGAAATCATCTCACAGAGTTTCAGCTTTCCCCTCAAGAAGCCTTTCGCTAAGACTGTTCTTCTGGAATTGGCAAAGTGATATTTGGAAGCCCATAGAGGGCTATGGTGAAAAAGGAAATATCCTCAGATGAAATCTGGAAAGTAGCTTTCTGAGAAACTGCTTAGTGTTCTGTTAATTCATCTCACAGAGTTACATCTGTATTTCGTGGATCTCTTTGCTAGCCTTATTTCTGTGGAATCTGAGAACAGATATTTCGGATCCATTGGAAGACTATAGGGCCAAAGGAAATATCCTGCGATAACAAAGAGAAAGAAGCTTTCTGAGAAACTTCTTTGTGTTCTGTGAAATCATCTCACAGAGTTACAGCTTTCCCCTCAAGAAGCCTTTCGCTAAGACAGTTCTTGTGGAATTGGCAAAGTGATATTTGGAAGCCCATAGAGGGCTATGGTGAAAAAGGAAATATCCTCAGATGAAATCTGGAAAGAAGCTTTCTGAGAAACTGCTTAGTGTTCTGTTAATTCATCTCACAGAGTTACATCTGTATTTCGTGGATCTCTTTGCTAGCCTTATTTCTGTGGAATCTGAGAACAGATATTTCGGATCCCTTGGAAGACTATAGGGCCAAAGGAAATATCCTCCTATAACAAACAGAAAGAAGATTTCTGAGAAACTTCTTTGTGTTCTGTGAAATCATCTCACAGAGTTACAGCTTTCCCCTCAAGAAGGCTTTCGCTAAGACAGTTCTTGTGGAATTGGCAAAGTGATATTTGGAAGCCCATAGAGGGCTATGGTGAAAAAGGAAATATCCTAAAATGAAATCTGGAAAGAAGCTTTCTGAGAAACTGCTTAGTGTTCTGTTAATTCATCTCACAGAGTTACATCTGTATTTCGTGGATCTCTTTGCTAGCCTTATTTCTGTGGAATCTGAGAACAGATATTTCGGATCCCTTTGAAGACTACAGGGCCAAAGGAAATATCCTCCGATAACAAAGAGAAAGAAGCTTTCTGAGAAACTTCTTTGTGTTTTGTGAAATCATCTCACAGAGTTACAGCTTTCCCGTCAAGAAGCCTTTCGCTAAGACAGTTCTTGTGGAATTGGCAAAGTGATATTTGGAAGTCCATAGAGGGCTATGGTGAAAAAGGAAATATCCTCACATGAAATCTGGAAAGAAACTTTCTGAGAAACTCCTTAGTGTTCTGTTAATTCATCGCACAGAATTACATATGTATTTCGTGGATCTCTTTGCTAGCCTTATTTCTGTGGAATCTGAGAACAGATATTTCCTTTCCCTTTGAAGACTATAGGGCCAAAGGAAATATCCTCCGATAACAAAGAGAAAGAAGCTTTCTGAGAAACTTCTTTGTGTTCTGTGAAATCATCTCACAGAGTTACAGCTTTCCCCTCAAGAAGCCTTTCGCTAAGACAGTTCTTGTGGAATTGGCAAAGTGATATTTGGAAGCCCATAGAGAGCTATGGTGAAAAAGGAAATATCCTCAGATGAAATCTGGAAAGTAGCTTTCTGAGAAACTGCTTAGTGTTCTGTTAATTCATCTCACAGAGTTACATCTGTATTTCGTGGATCTCTTTGCTAGCCTTATTTCTGTGGAATCTGAGAACAGATATTTCGGATCCCTTGGAAGACTAAAGGGCCAAAGGAAATATCCTCCGATAACAAAGAGAAAGAAGCTTTCTGAGAAACTTCTTTGTGTTTTGTGAAATCATCTCACAGAGTTACAGCTTTCCCCTCAAGAAGCCTTTCCCTAAGACAGTTCTTGTGGAATTGGCAAAGTGATATTTGGAAGCCCATAGAGGGCTATGGTGAAAAAGGAAATATCCTCAGATGAAATCTGGAAAGAAGCTTTCTGAGAAACTGCTTAGTGTTCTGTTAATTCATCTCACATAGTTATATCTGTATTTCGTGGATTTCTTTGCTAGCCTTATTTCTGTGGAATCTGAGAAGAGATATTTCGGATCCCTTGGAAGACTATAGGGCCAAAGGAAATATCCTCCGATAACCAAGAGAAAGAAGCTTTCTGAGAAACTTCTTTGTGTTCTGTGAAATCATCTCACAGAGTTACAGCTTTCCCCTCAAGAAGCCTTTCGCTAAGACAGTTCTTGTGGAATTGGCAAAGTGATATTTGGAAGCCCATAGAGGGCTATGGTGAAAAAGGAAATATCCTCAAATGAAATCTGGAAAGAAGCTTTCTGAGAAACTGCTTAGTGTTCTGTTAATTCATCTCACAGAGTTACATCTGTATTTCGTGGATCTCTTTGCTAGCCTTATTTCTGTGGAATCTGAGAACAGATATTTCGGATCCCTTGGAAGACTATAGGGCCAAAGGAAATATCCTCCGATAACAAAGAGAAAGAAGCTTTCTGAGAAACTTCTTTGTGTTTTGTGAAATCAACTCACAGAGTTACAGCTTTCCCGTCAAGAAGCCTTTCGCTAAGACAGTTCTTGTGGAATTGGCAAAGTGATATTTGGAAGCCCATAGAGGGCTATGGTGAAAAAGGAAATATCCTCACATGAAATCTGGAAAGAAGCTTTCTGAGAAACTCCTTAGTGTTCTGTTAATTCATCTCACAGAGTTACATCTGTATTTCGTGGATCTCTTTGCTAGCCCTATTTCTGTGGAATCTGAGAACAGATATTTCCTTTCCCTTTGAAGACTATAGGGCCAAAGGAAATATCCTCCGATAACAAAGAGAAAGAAGCTTTCTGAGAAACTTCTTTGTGTTCTGTGAAATCATCTCACAGAGTTACAGCTTTCCCCTCAAGAAGCCTTTCGCTAAGACAGTTCTTGTGGAATTGGCAAAGTGATATTTGGAAGCCCATAGAGGGCTATGGTGAAAAAGGAAATATCCTCAGATGAAATCTGGAAAGTAGCATTCTGAGAAACTGCTTAGTGTTCTGTTAATTCATCTCACAGACTTACATCTGTATTTCGTGGATCTCTTTGCTAGCCTTATTTCTGTGGAATCTGAGAACAGATATTTCGGATCCCTTGGAAGACTATAGGGCCAAAGGAAATATCCTGCGATAACAAAGAGAAAGAAGCTTTCTGAGAAATTTCTTTGTGTTCTGTGAAATCATCTCACAGAGTTACAGCTTTCCCCTCAAGAAGCCTTTGGCTAAGACAGTTCTTGTGGAATTGGCAAAGTGATATTTGGAAGCCCATAGAGGGCTATGGTGAAAAAGGAAATATCCTCACATGAAATCTGGAAAGAGGCTTTCTGAGAAACTGCTTTGTGTTCTGTTAATTCATCTCACAGAGTTACATCTGTATTTCGTGGATCTCTTTGCTAGCCTTATTTCTGTGGAATCTGAGAACAGATATTTCGGATCCCTTGGAAGACTATAGGGCCAAAGGAAATATCCTCCGATAACCAAGAGAAAGAAGCTTTCTGAGAAACTTCTTTGTGTTTTGTGAAATCATCTCACAGAGTTACAGCTTTCCCGTCAAGAAGCCTTTCGCTAAGACAGTTCTTGTGGAATTGGCAAAGTGATATTTGGAAGCCCATAGAGGGCTACGGTGAAAAAGGAAATATCCTCACATGAAATCTGGAAAGAAGCTTTCTGAGAAACTCCTTAGTGTTCTGTTAATTCATCGCACAGAGTTACATCTGTATTTCGTGGATCTCTTTGCTAGCCTTATTTC
Organism: Macaca nemestrina; assembly: GCF_043159975.1. NCBI lineage: Eukaryota > Metazoa > Chordata > Mammalia > Primates > Cercopithecidae > Macaca > Macaca nemestrina. Next base: position 98,025,334 of record NC_092137.1, on the reverse strand, counting down.
TGTGGAATCTGAGAACAGATATTTCCTTTCCCTTTGAAGACTATAGGGCCAAAGGAAATATCCTCCGATAACAAAGAGAAAGAAGCTTTCTGAGAAATTTCTTTGTGTTCTGTGAAATCATCTCACAGAGTTACAGCTTTCCCCTCAAGAAGCCTTTCGCTAAGACAGTTCTTGTGGAATTGGCAAAGTGATATTTGGAAGCCCATAGAGGGCTATGGTGAAAAAGGAAATATCCTCAGATGAAATCTGGAAAGAAGCTTTCTGAGAAACTGCTTAGTGTTCTGTTAATTCATCTCACAGAGTTACATCTGTATTTCGTGGATCTCTTTGCTAGCCTTATTTCTATGGAATCTGAGAACAGATATTTCGGATCCCTTGGAAGACTATAGGGCCAAAGGAAATATCCTCCGATAACAAAGAGAAAGAAGCTTTCTGAGAAACTTCTTTGTGTTCTGTGAAATCATCTCACAGAGTTACAGCTTTCCCCTCAAGAAGCCTTTCCCTAAGACAGTTCTTGTGGAATTGGCAAAGTGATATTTGGAACCCCTAGAGGGCTATGGTGAAAAAGGAAATATCCTCAAATGAAATCTGGAAAGAAGCTTTCTGAGAAACTGCTTAGTGTTCTGTTAATTCATCTCACAGAGTTACATCTGTATTTCGTGGATCTCTTTGCTAGCCTTATTTCTGTGGAATCTGAGAACAGATATTTCGGATCCATTGGAAGACTATAGGGCCAAAGGAAATATCCTCCGATAACAAAGAGAAAGAAGCTTTCTGAGAAACTTCTTTGTGTTCTGTGAAATCATCTCACAGAATTACAGCTTTCCCCTCAAGAAGCCTTTCGCTAAGACAGTTCTTGTGGAATTGGCAAAGTGATATTTGGAAGCCCATAGAGAGCTATGGTGAAAAAGGAAATATCCTCAGATGAAATCTGGAAAGAAGCTTTCTGAGAAACTGCTTAGTGTTCTGTTAATTCATCTCACAGAGTTACATCTGTATTTCGTGGATCTCTTTCCTAGCCTTATTTCTGTGGAATCTGAGAACAGATATTTCGGATCCCTTGGAAGACTATAGGGCCAAAGGAAATATCCTCCGATAACAAAGAGAAAGAAGCTTTCTGAGAAACTTCTTTGTGTTCTGTGAAATCATCTCACAGAGTTACAGCTTTCCCCTCAAGAAGCCTTTCCCTAAGACAGTTCTTGTGGAATTGGCAAAGTGATATTTGGAAGCCCATAGAGGGCTATGGTGAAAAAGGAAATATCCTCAGATGAAATCTGGAAAGAAGCTTTCTGAGAAACTGCTTAGTGTTCTGTTAATTCATCTCACAGAGTTACATCTGTATTTCGTGGATCTCTTTGCTAGCCTTATTTCTGTGGAATCTGAGAACAGATATTTCGGATCCCTTGGAAGACTATAGGGCCAAAGGAAATATCCTCCGATAACAAAGAGAAAGAAGCTTTCTGAGAAACTTCTTTGTGTTCTGTGAAATCATCTCACAGAGTTACAGCTTTCCCCTCAAGAAGCCTTTCGCTAAGACAGTTCTTGTGGAATTGGCAAAGTGATATTTGGAAGCCCATAGAGGGCTATGGTGAAAAAGGAAATATCCTCAGATGAAATCTGGAAAGAAGCTTTCTGAGAAACTGCTTAGTGTTCTGTTAATTCATCTCACATAGTTATATCTGTATTTCGTGGATCTCTTTGCTAGCCTTATTTCTGTGGAATCTGAGAACAGATATTTCGGATCCCTTGGAAGACTATAGGGCCAAAGGAAATATCCTCCTATAACAAACAGAAAGAAGCTTTCTGAGAAACTTCTTTGTGTTCTGTGAAATCATCTCACAGAGTTACAGCTTTCCCCTCAAGAAGCCTTTCGCTAAGACAGTTCTTGTGGAATTGGCAAAGTGATATTTGGAAGCCCATAGAGGGCTATGGTGAAAAAGGAAATATCCTCAAATGAAATCTGGAAAGAGGCTTTCTGAGAAACTGCTTTGTGTTCTGTTAATTCATCTCACAGAGTTACATCTGTATTTCGTGGATCTCTTTGCTAGCCTTATTTCTGTGGAAACTGAGAACAGATATTTCGGATCCCTTGGAAGACTATAGGGCCAAAGGAAATATCCTCCGATAACAAAGAGAAAGAAGCTTTCTGAGAAACTTCTTTGTGTTTTGTGAAATCATCTCACAGAGTTACAGCTTTCCCGTCAAGAAGCCTTTCGCTAAGACAGTTCTTGTGGAATTGGCAAAGTGATATTTGGAAACCCATAGAGGGCTATGGTGAAAAAGGAAATATCCTCACATGAAATCTGGAAAGAAGCTTTCTGAGAAACTCCTTAGTGTTCTGTTAATTCATCGCACAGAGTTACATCTGTATTTCGTGGATCTCTTTGCTAGCCTTATTTCTGTGGAATCTGAGAACAGATATTTCGGATCCCTTGGAAGACTATAGGGCCAAAGGAAATATCCTCCGATAACAAAGAGAAAGAAGCTTTCTGAGAAATTTCTTTGTGTTCTGTGAAATCATCTCACAGAGTTTCAGCTTTCCCCTCAAGAAGCCTTTCGCTAAGACAGTTCTTGTGGAATTGGCAAAGTGATATTTGGAAGCCCATAGAGGGCTATGGTGAAAAAGGAAATATCCTCAGATGAAATCTGGAAAGTAGCTTTCTGAGAAACTGCTTAGTGTTCTGTTAATTCATCTCACAGAGTTACATCTGTATTTCGTGGATCTCTTTGCTAGCCTTATTTCTGTGGAATCTGAGAACAGATATTTCGGATCCATTGGAAGACTATAGGGCCAAAGGAAATATCCTGCGATAACAAAGGGAAAGAAGCTTTCTGAGAAACTTCTTTGTGTTCTGTGAAATCATCTCACAGAGTTACAGCTTTCCCCTCAAGAAGCCTTTCGCTAAGACAGTTCTTGTGGAATTGGCAAAGTGATATTTGGAACCCCATAGAGAGCTATGGTGAAAAAGGAAATATCCTCAGATGAAATCTGGAAAGAAGCTTTCTGAGAAACTGCTTAGTGTTCTGTTAATTCATCTCACAGAGTTACATCTGTATTTCGTGGATCTCTTTGCTAGCCTTATTTCTGTGGAATCTGAGAACAGATATTTCGGATCCCTTGGAAGACTATAGGGCCAAAGGAAATATCCTCCGATAACAAAGAGAAAGAAGCTTTCTGAGAAACTTCTTTGTGTTCTGTGAAATCATCTCACAGAGTTACAGCTTTCCCCTCAAGAATCCTTTCCCTAAGACAGTTCTTGTGGAATTGGCAAAGTGATATTTGGAAGCCCATAGAGGGCTATGGTGAAAAAGGAAATATCCTCAGATGAAATCTGGAAAGAAGCTTTCTGAGAAACTGCTTAGTGTTCTGTTAATTCATCTCACATAGTTATATCTGTATTTCGTGGATCTCTTTGCTAGCCTTATTTCTGTGGAATCTGAGAACAGATATTTCGGATCCCTTGGAAGACTATAGGGCCAAAGGAAATATCCTCCGATAACAAAGAGAAAGAAGCTTTCTGAGAAACTTCTTTGTGTTTTGTGAAATCATCTCACAGAGTTACAGCTTTCCCGTCAAGAAGCCTTTCGCTAAGACCGTACTTGTGGAATTGGCAAAGTGATATTTGGAAGCCCATAGAGGGCAATGGTGAAAAAGGAAATATCCTCACATGAAATCTGGAAAGAAGCTTTCTGAGAAACTCCTTAGTGTTCTGTTAATTCATCGCACAGAGTTACATCTGTATTTCGTGGATCTCTTTGCTAGCCTTATTTCTGTGGAATCTGAGAACAGATATTTCCTTTCCCTTTGAAGACTATAGGGCCAAAGGAAATATCCTCCGATAACAAAGAGATAGAAGCTTTCTGAGAAATTTCTTTGTGTTCTGTGAAATCATCTCACAGAGTTACAGCTTTCCCCTCAAGAAGCCTTTCGCTAAGACAGTTCTTGTGGAATTGGCAAAGTGATATTTGAAAGCCCATAGAGGGCTATGGTGAAAAAGGAAATATCCTCAAATGAAATCTGGAAAGAAGCTTTCTGAGAAACTGCTTAGTGTTCTGTTAATTCATCTCACAGAGTTACATCTGTATTTCGTGGATCTCTTTGCTAGCCTTATTTCTGTGGAATCTGAGAACAGATATTTCGGATCCCTTGGAAGACTATAGGGCCAAAGGAAATATCCTCCGATAACAAAGAGAAAGAAGCTTTCTGAGAAAGTTCTTTGTGTTCTGTGAAATCATCTCACAGAGTTACAGCTTTCCCCTCAAGAAGCCTTTCCCTAAGACAGTTCTTGTGGAATTGGCAAAGTGATATTTGGAAGCCCATAGAGGGCTATGGTGAAAAAGGAAATATCCTCAAATGAAATCTGGAAAGAAGCTTTCTGAGAAACTGATTAGTGTTCTGTTAATTCATCTCACAGAGTTACATCTGTATTTCGTGGATCTCTTTGCTAGCCTTATTTCTGTGGAATCTGAGAACAGATATTTCGGATCCCTTGGAAGACTATAGGGCCAAAGGAAATATCCTCCGATAACAAAGAGAAAGAAGCTTTCTGAGAAACTTCTTTGTGTTTTGTGAAATCATCTCACAGAGTTACAGCTTTCCCGTCAAGAAGCCTTTCGCTAAGACAGGTCTTGTGGAATTGGCAAAGTGATATTTGGAAGCCCATAGAGGGCTATGGTGAAAAAGGAAATATCCTCACATGAAATCTGGAAAGAAGCTTTCTGAGAAACTGCTTAGTGTTCTGTTAATTCATCTCACAGAGTTACATCTGTATTTCGTGGATCTCTTTGCTAGCCTTATTTCTGTGGAATCTGAGAACAGATATTTCCTTTCCCTTTGAAGACTATAGGGCCAAAGGAAATATCCTCCGATAACAAAGAGAAAGAAGCTTTCTGAGAAACTTCTTTGTGTTCTGCGAAATCATCTCACAGAGTTACAGCTTTCCCCTCAAGAAGCCTTTCGCTAAGACAGTTCTTGTGGAATTGGCAAAGTGATATTTGGAAGCCCATAGAGGGCTATGGTGAAAAAGGAAATATCCTCAGATGAAATCTGGAAAGAAGCTTTCTGAGAAACTGCTTAGTGTTCTGTTAATTCATCTCACAGAGTTACATCTGTATTTCGTGGATCTCTTTGCTAGCCTTATTTCTGTGGAATCTGAGAACAGATATTTCGGATCCCTTGGAAGACTATAGGGCCAAAGGAAATATCCTCCGATAACAAAGAGAAAGAAGCTTTCTGAGAAACTTCTTTGTGTTCTATGAAATCATCTCACAGAGTTACAGCTTTCCCGTGAAGAAGCCTTTCGCTAAGACAGTTCTTGTGGAATTGGCAAAGTGATATTTGGAAGCCCATAGAGGGCTATGGTGAAAAAGGAAATATCCTCACATGAAATCTGGAAAGAGGCTTTCTGAGAAACTGCTTTGTGTTCTGTTAATTCATCTCACAGAGTTACATCTCTATTTCGTGGATCTCTTTGCTAGCCTTATTTCTGTGGAATCTGAGAACAGATATTTCGGATCCCTTGGAAGACTATAGGGCCAAAGGAAATATCCTCCGATAACAAAGAGAAAGAAGCTTTCTGAGAAACTTCTTTGTGTTTTGTGAAATCATCTCACAGAGTAACAACTTTCCCGTCAAGAAGCCTTTCGCTTAGACAGTTCTTGTGGAATTGTCAAAGTGATATTTGGAAGCCCATAGACGGCTATGGTGAAAAAGGAAATATCCTCACATGAAATCTGGAAAGAAGCTTTCTGAGAAACTCCTTAGTGTTCTGTTAATTCATCGCACAGAGTTACATCTGTATTTGGTGGATCTCTTTGCTAGCCTTGTTTCTGTGGAATCTGAGAACAGATATTTCGGATCCCTTGGAAGACTATAGGGCCAAAGGAAATATCCTCCGATAACAAAGAGAAAGAAGCTTTCTGAGAAACTTCTTTGTGTTCTGTGAAATCATCTCACAGAGTTACAGCTTTCCCCTCAAGAAGCCTTTCCCTAAGACAGTTCTTGTGGAATTGGCAAAGTGATATTTGGAAGCCCATAGAGGGCTATGGTGAAAAAGGAAATATCCTCAGATGAAATCTGGAAAGAAGCTTTCTGAGAAACTGCTTAGTGTTCTGTTAATTCATCTCACATAGTTATATCTGTATTTCGTGGATCTCTTTGCTAGCCTTATATCTGTGGAATCTGAGAACAGATATTTCGGATCCCTTGGAAGACTATAGGGCCAAAGGAAATATCCTCCTATAACAAACAGAAAGAAGATTTCTGAGAAACTTCTTTGTGTTCTGTGAAATCATCTCACAGAGTTACAGCTTTCCCCTCAAGAAGGTTTTCGCTAAGACAGTTCTTGTGGAATTGGCAAAGTGATATTTGGAAGCCCATAGAGGGCTATGGTGAAAAAGGAAATATCCTCAAATGAAATCTGGAAAGAAGCTTTCTGAGAAACTGCTTAGTGTTCTGTTAATTCATCTCACAGAGTTACATCTGTATTTCGTGGATCTCTTTGCTAGCCTTATTTCTGTGGAATCTGAGAACAGATATTTCGGATCCCTTGGAAGACTATAGGGCCAAAGGAAATATCCTCCGATAACAAAGAGAAAGAAGCTTTCTGAGAAACTTCTTTGTGTTTTGTGAAATCATCTCACAGAGTTACAGCTTTCCCGTCAAGAAGCCTTTCGCTAAGACAGTTCTTGTGGAATTGGCAAAGTGATATTTGGAAGTCCATAGAGGGCTATGGTGAAAAAGGAAGTATCCTCACATGAAATCTGGAAAGAAACTTTCTGAGAAACTCCTTAGTGTTCTGTTAATTCATCTCACAGAGTTACATCTGTATTTCGTGGATCTCTTTGCTAGCCTTATTTCTGTGGAATCTGAGAACAGATATTTCCTTTCCCTTTGAAGACTATAGGGCCAAAGGAAATATCCTCCGATAACAAAGAGAAAGAAGCTTTCTGAGAAACTTCTTTGTGTTCTGTGAAATCATCTCACAGAGTTACAGCTTTCCCCTCAAGAAGCCTTTCGCTAAGACAGTTCTTGTGGAATTGGCAAAGTGATATTTGGAAGCCCATAGAGAGCTATGGTGAAAAAGGAAATATCCTCAGATGAAATCTGGAAAGTAGCTTTCTGAGAAACTGCTTAGTGTTCTGTTAATTGATCTCACAGAGTTACATCTGTATTTCGTGGATCTCTTTGCTAGCCTTATTTCTGTGGAATCTGAGAACAGATATTTCGGATCCCTTGGAAGACTATAGGGCCAAAGGTAATATCCTGCGATAACAAAGAGAAAGAAGCTTTCTGAGAAATTTCTTTGTGTTCTGTGAAATCATCTCACAGAGTTACAGCTTTCCCCTCAAGAAGCCTTTCGCTAAGACAGTTCTTGTGGAATTGGCAAAGTGATATTTGGAAGCTCATTTAGGGCTATGGTGAAAAAGGAAATATCCTCACATGAAATCTGGAAAGAGGCTTTCTGAGAAACTGCTTTGTGTTCTGTTAATTCATCTCACAGAGTTACATCTGTATTTCGTGGATCTCTTTGCTAGCCTTATTTCTGTGGAATCTGAGAACAGATATTTCGGATCCCTTGGAAGACTATAGGGCCAAAGGAAATATCCTCCGATAACAAAGAGAAAGAAGTTTTCTGAGAAACTTCTTTGTGTTTTGTGAAATCATCTCACAGAGTTACAGCTTTCCCCTCAAGAAGCCTTTCGCTAAGACAGTTCTTGTGGAATTGGCAAAGTGATATTTGGAAGCCCATAGAGGGCTATGGTGAAAAAGGAAATATCCTCACATGAAATCTGGAAAGAAGCTTTCTGAGAAACTCCTTAGAGGTCTGTTAATTCATCGCACAGAGTTACATCTGTATTTCGTGGATCTCTTTGCTAGCCTTATTTCTGTGGAATATGAGAACAGATATTTCCTTTCCCTTTGAAGACTATAGGGCCAAAGGAAATATCCTCCGATAACAAAGAGAAAGAAGCTTTCTGAGAAATTTCTTTGTGTTCTGTGAAATCATCTCACAGAGTTACAGCTTTCCCCTCAAGAAGCCTTTCGCTAAGACAGTTCTTGTGGAATTGGCAAAGTGATATTTGGAAGCCCATAGAGGGCTATGGTGAAAAAGGAAATATCCTCAGATGAAATCTGGAAAGTAGCTTTCTGAGAAACTGCTTAGTGTTCTGTTAATTCATCTCACAGAGTTACATCTGTATTTCGTGGATCTCTTTGCTAGCCTTATTTCTGTGGAAACTGAGAACAGATATTTCGGATCCATTGGAAGACTATAGGGCCAAAGGAAATATCCTCCGATAACAAAGAGAAAGAAGCTTTCTGAGAAACTTCTTTGTGTTCTGTGAAATCATCTCACAGAGTTACAGCTTTCCCCTCAAGAAGCCTTTCGCTAAGACAGTTCTTGTGGAATTGGCAAAGTGATATTTGGAAGCCCATAGAGGGCTATGGTGAAAAAGGAAATATCCTCACATGAAATCTGGAAAGAGGCTTTCTGAGAAACTGCTTTGTGTTCTGTTAATTCATCTCACAGAGTTACATCTGTATTTCGTGGATCTCTTTGCTAGCCTTATTTCTGTGGAATCTGAGAACAGATATTTCGGATCCCTTGGAAGACTATAGGGCCAAAGGAAATATCCTCCGATAACAAAGAGAAAGAAGCTTTCTGAGAAACTTCTTTGTGTTTTGTGAAATCATCTCACAGAGTTACAGCTTTCCCGTCAAGAAGCCTTTCGCTAAGACAGTTCTTGTGGAATTGGCAAAGCGATATTTGGAAGCCCATAGAGGGCTATGGTGAAAAAGGAAATATCCTCACATGAAATCTGGAAAGAAGCTTTCTGAGAAACTCCTTAGTGTTCTGTTAATTCATCGCACAGATTTACATCTGTATTTCGTGGATCTCTTTGCTAGCCTTATTTCTGTGGAATCTGAGAACAGATATTTCCTTTCCCTTTGAAGACTATAGGGCCAAAGGAAATATCCTCCGATAACAAAGAGAAAGAAGCTTTCTGAGAAATTTCTTTGTGTTCTGTGAAATCATCTCACAGAGTTACAGCTTTCCCCTCAAGAAGCCTTTCGCTAAGACAGTTCTTGTGGAATTGGCAAAGTGATATTTGGAAGCCCATAGAGGGCTATGGCGAAAAAGGAAATATCCTCACATGAAATCTGGAAAGAAGCTTTCTGAGAAACTGCTTAGTGTTCTGTTAATTCATCTCACAGAGTTACATCTGTATTTCGTGGATCTCTTTGCTAGCCTTATTTCTGTGGAATCTGAGAACAGATATTTCGGATCCCTTGGAAGACTATAGGGCCAAAGGAAATATCCTCCGATAACAAAGAGAAAGAAGCTTTCTGAGAAACTTGTTTGTGTTCTGTGAAATCATCTCACAGAGTTACAGCTTTCCCCTCAAGAAGCCTTTCCCTAAGACAGTTCTTGTGGATTTGGCAAAGTGATATTTGGAAGCCCATAGAGGGCTATGGTGAAAAAGGAAATATCCTCAAATGAAATCCGGAAAGAAGCTTTGTGAGAAACTGCTTAGTGTTCTGTTAATTCATCTCACAGAGTTACATCTGTATTTCGTGGATCTCTTTGCTAGCCTTATTTCTGTGGAATTTGAGAACAGATATTTCGGATCCCTTGGAAGACTATAGGGCCAAAGGAAATATCCTCCGATAACAAAGAGAAAGAAGCTTTCTGAGAAACTTCTTTGTGTTTTGTGAAATCATCTCACAGAGTTACAGCTTTCCCGTCAAGAAGCCTTTCGCTAAGACAGTTCTTGTGGAATTGGCAAAGTGATATTTGGAAGCCCATAGAGGGCTATGGTGAAAAAGGAAATATCCTCACATGAAATCTGGAAAGAAGCTTTCTGAGAAACTGCTTAGTGTTCTGTTAATTCATCTCACAGAGTTACATCTGTATTTCGTGGATCTCTTTGCTAGCCTTATTTCTGTGGAATCTGAGAACAGATATTTCCTTTCCCTTTGAAGACTACAGGGCCAAAGGAAATATCCTCCGATAACAAAGAGAAAGAAGCTTTCTGAGAAACTTCTTTGTGTTCTGTGAAATCATCTCACAGAGTTACAGCTTTCCCCTCAAGAAGCCTTTCGCTAAGACAGTTCTTGTGGAATTGGCAAAGTGATATTTGGAAGCCCATAGAGGGCTATGGTGAAAAAGGAAATATCCTCCGATGAAATGTGGAAAGAAGCTTTCTGAGAAACTGCTTAGTGTTCTGTTAATTCATCTCACAGAGTTACATCTGTATTTCGTGGATCTCTTTGCTAGCCTTATTTCTGTGGAATCTGAGAACAGATATTTCGGATCCCTTGGAAGACTATAGGGCCAAAGGAAATATCCTCCGATAACAAAGAGAAAGAAGCTTTCTGAGAAACTTCTTTGTGTTCTGTGAAATCATCTCACAGAGTTACAGCTTTCCCCTCAAGAAGCCTTTCCCTAAGACAGTTCTTGTGGAATTGGCAAAGTGATATTTGGAAGCCCATAGAGGGCTATGGTGAAAAAGGAAATATCCTCAGATGAAATCTGGAAAGAAGCTTTCTGAGAAACTGCTTAGTGTTCTGTTAATTCATCTCACATAGTTATATCTGTATTTCGTGGATCTCTTTGCTAGCCTTATTTCTGTGGAATCTGAGAAGAGATATTTCGGATCCCTTGGAAGACTATAGGGCCAAAGGAAATATCCTCCGATAACAAAGAGAAAGAAGCTTTCTGAGAAACTTCTTTGTGTTCTGTGAAATCATCTCACAGAGTTACAGCTTTCCCCTCAAGAAGCCTTTCGCTAAGACAGTTCTTGTGGAATTGGCAAAGTGATATTTGGAAGCCCATAGAGGGCTATGGTGAAAAAGGAAATATCCTCAAATGAAATCTGGAAAGAAGCTTTCTGAGAAACTGCTTAGTGTTCTGTTAATTCATCTCACAGAGTTACATCTGTATTTCGTGGATCTCTTTGCTAGCCTTATTTCTGTGGAATCTGAGAACAGTTATTTCGGATCCCTTGGAAGACTATAGGGCCAAAGGAAATATCCTCCGATAACAAAGAGAAAGAAGCTTTCTGAGAAACTTCTTTGTGTTTTGTGAAATCAACTCACAGAGTTACAGCTTTCCCGTCAAGAAGCCTTTCGCTAATACAGTTCTTGTGGAATTGGCAAAGTGATATTTGGAAGCCCATAGAGGGCTATGGTGAAAAAGGAAATATCCTCACATGAAATCTGGAAAGAGGCTTTCTGAGAAACTGCTTTGTGTTCTGTTAATTCATCTCACAGAGTTACATCTGTATTTCGTGGATCTCTTTGCTAGCCTTATTTCTGTGGAATCTGAGAACAGATATTTCGGATCCCTTGGAAGACTATAGGGCCAAAGGAAATATCCTCCGATAACAAAGAGAAAGAAGCTTTCTGAGAAACTTCTTTGTGTTTTGTGAAATCATCTCACAGAGTTACAGCTTTCCCGTCAAGAAGCCTTTAGCTAAGACAGTTCTTGTGGAATTGGCAAAGCGATATTTGGAAGCCCATAGAGGGCTATGGTGAAAAAGGAAATATCCTCACATGAAATCTGGAAAGAAGCTTTCTGAGAAACTCCTTAGTGTTCTGTTAATTCATCGCACAGAGTTACATCTGTATTTCGTGGATCTCTTTGCTAGCCTTATTTCTGTGGAATCTGAGAACAGATATTTCCTTTCCCTTTGAAGACTATAGGGCCAAAGGAAATATCCTCCGATAACAAAGAGAAAGAAGCTTTCTGAGAAATTTCTTTGTGTTCTGTGAAATCATCTCACAGAGTTACAGCTTTCCCCTCAAGAAGCCTTTCGCTAAGACAGTTCTTGTGGAATTGGCAAAGTGATATTTGGAAGCCCATAGAGGGCTATGGCGAAAAAGGAAATATCCTCACATGAAATCTGGAAAGAAGCTTTCTGAGAAACTGCTTAGTGTTCTGTTAATTCATCTCACAGAGTTACATCTGTATTTCGTGGATCTCTTTGCTAGCCTTATTTCTGTGGAATCTGAGAACAGATATTTCGGATCCCTTGGAAGACTATAGGGCCAAAGGAAATATCCTCCGATAACAAAGAGAAAGAAGCTTTCTGAGAAACTTGTTTGTGTTCTGTGAAATCATCTCACAGAGTTACAGCTTTCCCCTCAAGAAGCCTTTCCCTAAGACAGTTCTTGTGGAATTGGCAAAGTGATATTTGGAAGCCCATAGAGGGCTATGGTGAAAAAGGAAATATCCTCAAATGAAATCTGGAAAGAAGCTTTCTGAGAAACTGCTTAGTGTTCTGTTAATTCATCTCACAGAGTTACATCTGTATTTCGTGGATCTCTTTGCTAGCCTTATTTCTGTGGAATTTGAGAACAGATATTTCGGATCCCTTGGAAGACTATAGGGCCAAAGGAAATATCCTCCGATAACAAAGAGAAAGAAGCTTTCTGAGAAACTTCTTTGTGTTTTGTGAAATCATCTCACAGAGTTACAGCTTTCCCGTCAAGAAGCCTTTCGCTAAGACAGTTCTTGTGGAATTGGCAAAGTGATATTTGGAAGCCCATAGAGGGCTATGGTGAAAAAGGAAATATCCTCACATGAAATCTGGAAAGAAGCTTTCTGAGAAACTGCTTAGTGTTCTGTTAATTCATCTCACAGAGTTACATCTGTATTTCGTGGATCTCTTTGCTAGCCTTATTTCTGTGGAATCTGAGAACAGATATTTCCTTTCCCTTTGAAGACTACAGGGCCAAAGGAAATATCCTCCGATAACAAAGAGAAAGAAGCTTTCTGAGAAACTTCTTTGTGTTCTGTGAAATCATCTCACAGAGTTACAGCTTTCCCCTCAAGAAGCCTTTCGCTAAGACAGTTCTTGTGGAATTGGCAAAGTGATATTTGGAAGCCCATAGAGGGCTATGGTGAAAAAGGAAATATCCTCCGATGAAATGTGGAAAGAAGCTTTCTGAGAAACTGCTTAGTGTTCTGTTAATTCATCTCACAGAGTTACATCTGTATTTCGTGGATCTCTTTGCTAGCCTTATTTCTGTGGAATCTGAGAACAGATATTTCGGATCCCTTGGAAGACTATAGGGCCAAAGGAAATATCCTCCGATAACAAAGAGAAAGAAGCTTTCTGAGAAACTTCTTTGTGTTCTGTGAAATCATCTCACAGAGTTACAGCTTTCCCCTCAAGAAGCCTTTCCCTAAGACAGTTCTTGTGGAATTGGCAAAGTGATATTTGGAAGCCCATAGAGGGCTATGGTGAAAAAGGAAATATCCTCAGATGAAATCTGGAAAGAAGCTTTCTGAGAAACTGCTTAGTGTTCTGTTAATTCATCTCACATAGTTATATCTGTATTTCGTGGATCTCTTTGCTAGCCTTATTTCTGTGGAATCTGAGAAGAGATATTTCGGATCCCTTGGAAGACTATAGGGCCAAAGGAAATATCCTCCGATAACCAAGAGAAAGAAGCTTTCTGAGAAACTTCTTTGTGTTCTGTGAAATCATCTCACAGAGTTACAGCTTTCCCCTCAAGAAGCCTTTCGCTAAGACAGTTCTTGTGGAATTGGCAAAGTGATATTTGGAAGCCCATAGAGGGCTATGGTGAAAAAGGAAATATCCTCAAATGAAATCTGGAAAGAAGCTTTCTGAGAAACTGCTTAGTGTTCTGTTAATTCATCTCACAGAGTTACATCTGTATTTCGTGGATCTCTTTGCTAGCCTTATTTCTGTGGAATCTGAGAACAGTTATTTCGGATCCCTTGGAAGACTATAGGGCCAAAGGAAATATCCTCCGATAACAAAGAGAAAGAAGCTTTCTGAGAAACTTCTTTGTGTTTTGTGAAATCAACTCACAGAGTTACAGCTTTCCCGTCAAGAAGCCTTTCGCTAATACAGTTCTTGTGGAATTGGCAAAGTGATATTTGGAAGCCCATAGAGGGCTATGGTGAAAAAGGAAATATCCTCACATGAAATCTGGAAAGAAGCTTTCTGAGAAACTCCTTAGTGTTCTGTTAATTCATCTCACAGAGTTACATCTGTATTTCGTGGATCTCTTTGCTAGCCTTATTTCTGTGGAATCTGAGAACAGATATTTCCTTTCCCTTTGAAGACTATAGGGCCAAAGGAAATATCCTCCGATAACAAAGAGAAAGAAGCTTTCTGAGAAACTTCTTTGTGTTCTGTGAAATCATCTCACAGAGTTACAGCTTTCCCCTCAAGAAGCCTTTCGCTAAGACAGTTCTTGTGGAATTGGCAAAGTGATATTTGGAAGCCCATAGAGGGCTATGGTGAAAAAGGAAATATCCTCAGATGAAATCTGGAAAGTAGCATTCTGAGAAACTGCTTAGTGTTCTGTTAATTCATCTCACAGACTTACATCTGTATTTCGTGGATCTCTTTGCTAGCCTTATTTCTGTGGAATCTGAGAACAGATATTTCGGATCCCTTGGAAGACTATAGGGCCAAAGGAAATATCCTGCGATAACAAAGAGAAAGAAGCTTTCTGAGAAATTTCTTTGTGTTCTGTGAAATCATCTCACAGAGTTACAGCTTTCCCCTCAAGAAGCCTTTCGCTAAGACAGTTCTTGTGGAATTGGCAAAGTGATATTTGGAAGCCCATAGAGGGCTATGGTGAAAAAGGAAATATCCTCACATGAAATCTGGAAAGAGGCTTTCGGAGAAACTCCTTTGTGTTCTGTTAATTCATCTCACAGAGTTACATCTGTATTTCGTGGATCTCTTTGCTAGCCTTATTTCTGTGGAATCTGAGAACAGATATTTCGGATCCCTTGGAAGACTATAGGGCCAAAGGAAATATCCTCCGATAACAAAGAGAAAGAAGCTTTCTGAGAAACTTCTTTGTGTTTTGTGAAATCATCTCACAGAGTTACAGCTTTCCCGTCAAGAAGCCTTTAGCTAAGACAGTTCTTGTGGAATTGGCAAAGCGATATTTGGAAGCCCATAGAGGGCTAAGGTGAAAAAGGAAATATCCTCACATGAAATCTGGAAAGAAGCTTTCTGAGAAACTCCTTAGTGTTCTGTTAATTCATCGCACAGAGTTACATCTGTATTTCGTGGATCTCTTTGCTAGCCTTATTTCTGTGGAATCTGAGAACAGATATTTCCTTTCCCTTTGAAGACTATAGGGCCAAAGGAAATATCCTCCGGTAACAAAGAGAAAGAAGCTTTCTGAGAAATTTCTTTGTGTTCTGTGAAATCATCTCACAGAGTTACAGCTTTCCCCTCAAGAAGCCTTTCGCTAAGACAGTTCTTGTGGAATTGGCAAAGTGATATTTGGAAGCCCATAGAGGGCTATGGCGAAAAAGGAAATATCCTCACATGAAATCTGGAAAGAAGCTTTCTGAGAAACTGCTTAGTGTTCTGTTAATTCATCTCACAGAGTTACATCTGTATTTCGTGGATCTCTTTGCTAGCCTTATTTCTGTGGAATCTGAGAACAGATATTTCGGATCCCTTGGAAGACTATAGGGCCAAAGGAAATATCCTCCGATAACAAAGAGAAAGAAGCTTTCTGAGAAACTTCTTTGTGTTCTGTGAAATCATCTCACAGAGTTACAGCTTTCCCCTCAAGAAGCCTTTCCCTAAGACAGTTCTTGTGGAATTGGCAAAGTGATATTTGGAAGCCCATAGAGGGCTATGGTGAAAAAGGAAATATCCTCAAATGAAATCTGGAAAGAAGCTTTCTGAGAAACTGCTTAGTGTTCTGTTAATTCATCTCACAGAGTTACATCTGTATTTCGTGGATCTCTTTGCTAGCCTTATTTCTGTGGAATTTGAGAACAGATATTTCGGATCCCTTGGAAGACTATAGGGCCAAAGGAAATATCCTCCGATAACAAAGAGAAAGAAGCTTTCTGAGAAACTTCTTTGTGTTTTGTGAAATCATCTCACAGAGTTACAGCTTTCCCGTCAAGAAGCCTTTCGCTAAGACAGTTCTTGTGGTATTGGCAAAGTGATATTTGGAAGCCCATAGAGGGCTATGGTGAAAAAGGAAATATCCTCACATGAAATCTGGAAAGAAGCTTTCTGAGAAACTGCTTAGTGTTCTGTTAATTCATCTCACAGAGTTACATCTGTATTTCGTGGATCTCTTTGCTAGCCTTATTTCTGTGGAATCTGAGAACAGATATTTCCTTTCCCTTTGAAGACTATAGGGCCAAAGGAAATATCCTCCGATAACAAAGAGAAAGAAGCTTTCTGAGAAACTTCTTTGTGTTCTGTGAAATCATCTCACAGAGTTACAGCTTTCCCCTCAAGAAGCCTTTCGCTAAGACAGTTCTTGTGGAATTGGCAAACTGATATTTGGAAGCCCATAGAGGGCTATGGTGAAAAAGGAAATATCCTCAGATGAAATCTGGAAAGAAGCTTTCTGAGAAACTGCTTAGTGTTCTGTTAATTCATCTCACAGAGTTACATCTGTATTTCGTGGATCTCTTTGCTAACCTTATTTCTGTGGAATCTGAGAACAGATATTTCGGATCCCTTGGAAGACTATAGGGCCAAAGGAAATATCCTCCGATAACAAAGAGAAAGAAGCTTTCTGAGAAACTTCTTTGTGTTCTGTGAAATCATCTCACAGAGTTACAGCTTTCCCCTCAAGAATCCTTTCGCTAAGACAGTTCTTGTGGAATTGGCAAAGTGATATTTGGAAGCCCATAGAGGGCTATGGTGAAAAAGGAAATATCCTCAGATGAAATCTGGAAAGAAGCTTTCTGAGAAACTGCTTAGTGTTCTGTTAATTCATCTCACATAGTTATATCTGTATTTCGTGGATCTCCTTGCTAGCCTTATTTCTGTGGAATCTGAGAACAGATATTTCGGATCCCTTGGAAGACTATAGGGCCAAAGGAAATATCCTGCGATAACAAAGAGAAAGAAGCTTTCTGAGAAATTTCTTTGTGTTCTGTGAAATCATCTCACAAAGTTACAGCTTTCCCCTCAAGAAGCCTTTCGCTAAGACAGTTCTTGTGGAATTGGCAAAGTGATATTTGGAAGCCCATAGAGGGCTATGGTGAAAAAGGAAATATCCTCACATGAAATCTGGAAAGAGGCTTTCTGAGAAACTGCTTTGTGTTCTGTTAATTCATCTCACAGAGTTACATCTGTATTTCGTGGATCTCTTTGCTAGCCTTATTTCTGTGGAATCTGAGAACAGATATTTCGGATCCCTTGGAAGACTATAGGGCCAAAGGAAATATCCTCCGATAACAAAGAGAAAGAAGCTTTCTGAGAAACTTCTTTGTGTTTTGTGAAATCATCTCACAGTTACAGCTTTCCCGTCAAGAAGCCTTTCGCTAAGACAGTTCTTGTGGAATTGGCAAAGTGATATTTGGAAGCCCATAGAGGGCTATGGTGAAAAAGGAAATATCCTCACATGAAATCTGGAAAGAAGCTTTCTGAGAAACTCCTTAGTGTTCTGTTAATTCATCGCACAGAGTTACATCTGTATTTCGTGGATCTCTTTGCTAGCCTTATTTCTGTGGAATCTGAGAACAGATATTTCCTTTCCCTTTGAAGACTATAGGGCCAAAGGAAATATCCTCCGATAACAAAGAGAAAGAAGCTTTCTGAGAAATTTCTTTGTGTTCTGTGAAATCATCTCACAGAGTTACAGCTTTCCCGTCAAGAAGCCTTTCGCTAAGACAGTTCTTGTGGAATTGGCAAAGTGATATTTGGAAGCCCATAGAGGGCTATGGTGAAAAAGGAAATATCCTCACATGAAATCTGGAAAGAAACTTTCTGAGAAACTCCTTAGTGTTCTGTTAATTCATCTCACAGAGTTACATCTGTATTTCGTGGATCTCTTTGCTAGCCTTATTTCTGTGGAATCTGAGAAAAGATATTTCCTTTCCCTTTGAAGACTATAGGGCCAAAGGAAATATCCTCCGATAACAAAGAGAAAGAAGCTTTCTGAGAAACTTCTTTGTGTTCTGTGAAATCATCTCACAGAGTTACAGCTTTCCCCTCAAGAAGCCTTTCGCTAAGACAGTTCTTGTGGAATTGGCAAAGTGATATTTGGAAGCCCATAGAGGGCTATGGTGAAAAAGGAAATATCCTCAGATGAAATCTGGAAAGAAGCTTTCTGAGAAACTGCTTAGTGTTCTGTTAATTCATCTCACAGAGTTACATCTGTATTTCGTGGATCTCTTTGCTAGCCTTATTTCTGTGGAATGTGAGAACAGATATTTCGGATCCCTTGGAAGACTATAGGGCCAAAGGAAATATCCTCCGATAACAAAGAGAAAGAAGCTTTCTGAGAAACTTCTTTGTGTTCTGTGAAATCATCTCACAGAGTTACAGCTTTCCCCTCAAGAAGCCTTTCCCTAAGACAGTTCTTGTGGAATTGGCAAAGTGATATTTGGAAGCCCATAGAGGGCTAGGGTGAAAAAGGAAATATCCTCAAATGAAATCTGGAAAGAAGCTTTCTGAGAAACTGCTTAGTGTTCTGTTAATTCATCTCACAGAGTTACATCTGTATTTCGTGGATCTCTTTGCTAGCCTTATTTCTGTGGAATCTGAGAACAAATATTTCGGATCCCTTGGAAGACTATAGGGCCAAAGGAAATATCCTCCGATAACAAAGAGAAAGAAGCTTTCTGAGAAACTTCTTTGTGTTTTGTGAAATCATCTCACAGAGTTACAGCTTTCCTGTCAAGAAGCCTTTCGCTAAGACAGTTCTTGTGGAATTGGCAAAGTGATATTTGGAAGCCCGTAGAGGGCTATGGTGAAAAAGGAAATATCCTCACATGAAATCTGGAAAGAAGCTTTCTGAGAAACTGCTTAGTGTTCTGTTAATTCATCTCACAGAGTTACATCTGTATTTCGTGGATCTCTTTGCTAGCCTTATTTCTGTGGAATCTGAGAACAGATATTTCCTTTCCCTTTGAAGACTATAGGGCCAAAGGAAATATCCTCCGATAACAAAGAGAAAGAAGCTTTCTGAGAAACTTCTTTGTGTTCTGTGAAATCATCTCACAGAGTTACAGCTTTCCCCTCAAGAATCCTTTCGCTAAGACAGTTCTTGTGGAATTGGCAAAGTGATATTTGGAAGCCCATAGAGGGCTATGGTGAAAAAGGAAATATCCTCAGATGAAATCTGGAAAGAAGCTTTCTGAGAAACTGCTTAGTGTTCTGTTAATTCATCTCACAGAGTTACATCTGTATTTCGTGGATCTCTTTGCTAACCTTATTTCTGTGGAATCTGAGAACAGATATTTCGGATCCCTTGGAAGACTATAGGGCCAAAGGAAATATCCTCCGATAACAAAGAGAAAGAAGCTTTCTGAGAAACTTCTTTGTGTTCTGTGAAATCATCTCACAGAGTTACAGCTTTCCCCTCAAGAATCCTTTCGCTAAGACAGTTCTTGTGGAATTGGCAAAGTGATATTTGGAAGCCCATAGAGGGCTATGGTGAAAAAGGAAATATCCTCAGATGAAATCTGGAAAGAAGCTTTCTGAGAAACTGCTTAGTGTTCTGTTAATTCATCTCACATAGTTATATCTGTATTTCGTGGATCTCCTTGCTAGCCTTATTTCTGTGGAATCTGAGAACAGATATTTCGGATCCCTTGGAAGACTATAGGGCCAAAGGAAATATCCTGCGATAACAAAGAGAAAGAAGCTTTCTGAGAAATTTCTTTGTGTTCTGTGAAATCATCTCACAAAGTTACAGCTTTCCCCTCAAGAAGCCTTTCGCTAAGACAGTTCTTGTGGAATTGGCAAAGTGATATTTGGAAGCCCATAGAGGGCTATGGTGAAAAAGGAAATATCCTCACATGAAATCTGGAAAGAGGCTTTCTGAGAAACTGCTTTGTGTTCTGTTAATTCATCTCACAGAGTTACATCTGTATTTCGTGGATCTCTTTGCTAGCCTTATTTCTGTGGAATCTGAGAACAGATATTTCGGATCCCTTGGAAGACTATAGGGCCAAAGGAAATATCCTCCGATAACAAAGAGAAAGAAGCTTTCTGAGAAACTTCTTTGTGTTTTGTGAAATCATCTCACAGAGTTACAGCTTTCCCGTCAAGAAGCCTTTCGCTAAGACAGTTCTTGTGGAATTGGCAAAGTGATATTTGGAAGCCCATAGAGGGCTATGGTGAAAAAGGAAATATCCTCACATGAAATCTGGAAAGAAGCTTTCTGAGAAACTCCTTAGTGTTCTGTTAATTCATCGCACAGAGTTACATCTGTATTTCGTGGATCTCTTTGCTAGCCTTATTTCTGTGGAATCTGAGAACAGATATTTCCTTTCCCTTTGAAGACTATAGGGCCAAAGGAAATATCCTCCGATAACCAAGAGAAAGAAGCTTTCTGAGAAACTTCTTTGTGTTCTGTGAAATCATCTCACAGAGTTACAGCTTTCCCCTCAAGAAGCCTTTCGCTAAGACAGTTCTTGTGGAATTGGAAAAGTGATATTTGGAAGCCCCTAGAGGGCTATGGTGAAAAAGGAAATATCCTCAGATTAAATCTGGAAAGTAGCTTTCTGAGAAACTGCTCAGTGTTCTTTTAATTAATCTCACAGAGTTACATCTGTATTTCGTGGATCTCTTTGCTAGCCTTATTTCTGTGGAATCTGAGAACAGATATTTCGGATCCATTGGAAGACTACAAGGCCAAAGGAAATATCCTGCGATAACAAAGAGAAAGAAGCTTTCTGAGAAACTTCTTTGTGTTCTGTGAAATCATCTCACAGAGTTACAGCTTTCCCCTCAAGAAGCCTTTCGCTAAGACAGTTCTTGTGGAATTGGCAAAGTGATATTTGGAAGCCCATAGAGGTCTATGGTGAAAAAGGAAATATCCTCAGATGAAATCTGGAAAGAAGCTTTCTGAGAAACTGCTTAGTGTTCTGTTAATTCATCTCACAGAGTTACATCTGTATTTCGTGGATCTCTTTGCTAGCCTTATTTCTGTGGAATCTGAGAACAGATATTTCGGATCCCTTGGAAGACTATAGGGCCAAAGGAAATATCCTCCGATAACAAAGAGAAAGAAGCTTTCTGAGAAACTTCTTTGTGTTTTGTGAAATCATCTCACAGAGTTACAACTTTCCCGTCAAGAAGCCTTTCGCTAAGACAGTTCTTGTGGAATTGGCAAAGTGATATTTGGAAGCCCATAGAGGGCTATGGTGAAAAAGGAAATATCCTCACATGAAATCTGGAAAGAAGCTTTCTGAGAAACTCCTTAGTGTTCTGTTAATTCATCTCACAGAGTTACATCTGTATTTCGTGGATCTCTTTGCTAGCCTTATTTCTGTGGAATCTGAGAACAGATATTTCCTTTCCCTTTGAAGACTATAGGGCCAAAGGAAATATCCTCCGATAACAAAGAGAAAGAAGCTTTCTGAGAAACTTCTTTGTGTTCTGTGAAATCATCGCACAGAGTTACAGCTTTCCCCTCAAGAAGCCTTTCGCTAAGACAGTTCTTGTGGAATTGGCAAAGTGATATTTGGAAGCCCATAGAGGGCTATGGTGAAAAAGGAAATATCCTCAGATGAAATCTGGAAAGTAGCTTTCTGAGAAACTGCTTAGTGTTCTGTTAATTCATCTCACAGACTTACATCTGTATTTCGTGGATCTCTTTGCTAGCCTTATTTCTGTGGAATCTGAGAACAGATATTTCGGATCCCTTGGAAGACTATAGGGCCAAAGGAAATATCCTGCGATAACAAAGAGAAAGAAGCTTTCTGAGAAACTTGTTTGTGTTCTGTGAAATCATCTCACAGAGTTACAGCTTTCCCCTCAAGAAGCCTTTCCCTAAGACAGTTCTTGTGGAATTGGCAAAGTGATATTTGGAAGCCCATAGAGGGCTATGGTGAAAAAGGAAATATCCTCAAATGAAATCCGGAAAGAAGCTTTCTGAGAAACTGCTTAGTGTTCTGTTAATTCATCTCACAGAGTTACATCTGTATTTCGTGGATCTCTTTGCTAGCCTTATTTCTGTGGAATTTGAGAACAGATATTTCGGATCCCTTGGAAGACTATAGGGCCAAAGGAAATATCCTCCGATAACAAAGAGAAAGAAGCTTTCTGAGAAACTTCTTTGTGTTTTGTGAAATCATCTCACAGAGTTACAGCTTTCCCGTCAAGAAGCCTTTCGCTAAGACAGTTCTTGTGGAATTGGCAAAGTGATATTTGGAAGCCCATAGAGGGCTATGGTGAAAAAGGAAATATCCTCACATGAAATCTGGAAAGAAGCTTTCTGAGAAACTGCTTAGTGTTCTGTTAATTCATCTCACAGAGTTACATCTGTATTTCGTGGATCTCTTTGCTAGCCTTATTTCTGTGGAATCTGAGAACAGATATTTCCTTTCCCTTTGAAGACTACAGGGCCAAAGGAAATATCCTCCGATAACAAAGAGAAAGAAGCTTTCTGAGAAACTTCTTTGTGTTCTGTGAAATCATCTCACAGAGTTACAGCTTTCCCCTCAAGAAGCCTTTCGCTAAGACAGTTCTTGTGGAATTGGCAAAGTGATATTTGGAAGCCCATAGAGGGCTATGGTGAAAAAGGAAATATCCTCCGATGAAATGTGGAAAGAAGCTTTCTGAGAAACTGCTTAGTGTTCTGTTAATTCATCTCACAGAGTTACATCTGTATTTCGTGGATCTCTTTGCTAGCCTTATTTCTGTGGAATCTGAGAACAGATATTTCGGATCCCTTGGAAGACTATAGGGCCAAAGGAAATATCCTCCGATAACAAAGAGAAAGAAGCTTTCTGAGAAACTTCTTTGTGTTCTGTGAAATCATCTCACAGAGTTACAGCTTTCCCCTCAAGAAGCCTTTCCCTAAGACAGTTCTTGTGGAATTGGCAAAGTGATATTTGGAAGCCCATAGAGGGCTATGGTGAAAAAGGAAATATCCTCAGATGAAATCTGGAAAGAAGCTTTCTGAGAAACTGCTTAGTGTTCTGTTAATTCATCTCACATAGTTATATCTGTATTTCGTGGATCTCTTTGCTAGCCTTATTTCTGTGGAATCTGAGAAGAGATATTTCGGATCCCTTGGAAGACTATAGGGCCAAAGGAAATATCCTCCGATAACCAAGAGAAAGAAGCTTTCTGAGAAACTTCTTTGTGTTCTGTGAAATCATCTCACAGAGTTACAGCTTTCCCCTCAAGAAGCCTTTCGCTAAGACAGTTCTTGTGGAATTGGCAAAGTGATATTTGGAAGCCCATAGAGGGCTATGGTGAAAAAGGAAATATCCTCAAATGAAATCTGGAAAGAAGCTTTCTGAGAAACTGCTTAGTGTTCTGTTAATTCATCTCACAGAGTTACATCTGTATTTCGTGGATCTCTTTGCTAGCCTTATTTCTGTGGAATCTGAGAACAGTTATTTCGGATCCCTTGGAAGACTATAGGGCCAAAGGAAATATCCTCCGATAACAAAGAGAAAGAAGCTTTCTGAGAAACTTCTTTGTGTTTTGTGAAATCAACTCACAGAGTTACAGCTTTCCCGTCAAGAAGCCTTTCGCTAATACAGTTCTTGTGGAATTGGCAAAGTGATATTTGGAAGCCCATAGAGGGCTATGGTGAAAAAGGAAATATCCTCACATGAAATCTGGAAAGAGGCTTTCTGAGAAACTGCTTTGTGTTCTGTTAATTCATCTCACAGAGTTACATCTGTATTTCGTGGATCTCTTTGCTAGCCTTATTTCTGTGGAATCTGAGAACAGATATTTCGGATCCCTTGGAAGACTATAGGGCCAAAGGAAATATCCTCCGATAACAAAGAGAAAGAAGCTTTCTGAGAAACTTCTTTGTGTTTTGTGAAATCATCTCACAGAGTTACAGCTTTCCCGTCAAGAAGCCTTTAGCTAAGACAGTTCTTGTGGAATTGGCAAAGCGATATTTGGAAGCCCATAGAGGGCTATGGTGAAAAAGGAAATATCCTCACATGAAATCTGGAAAGAAGCTTTCTGAGAAACTCCTTAGTGTTCTGTTAATTCATCGCACAGAGTTACATCTGTATTTCGTGGATCTCTTTGCTAGCCTTATTTCTGTGGAATCTGAGAACAGATATTTCCTTTCCCTTTGAAGACTATAGGGCCAAAGGAAATATCCTCCGATAACAAAGAGAAAGAAGCTTTCTGAGAAATTTCTTTGTGTTCTGTGAAATCATCTCACAGAGTTACAGCTTTCCCCTCAAGAAGCCTTTCGCTAAGACAGTTCTTGTGGAATTGGCAAAGTGATATTTGGAAGCCCATAGAGGGCTATGGCGAAAAAGGAAATATCCTCACATGAAATCTGGAAAGAAGCTTTCTGAGAAACTGCTTAGTGTTCTGTTAATTCATCTCACAGAGTTACATCTGTATTTCGTGGATCTCTTTGCTAGCCTTATTTCTGTGGAATCTGAGAACAGATATTTCGGATCCCTTGGAAGACTATAGGGCCAAAGGAAATATCCTCCGATAACAAAGAGAAAGAAGCTTTCTGAGAAACTTGTTTGTGTTCTGTGAAATCATCTCACAGAGTTACAGCTTTCCCCTCAAGAAGCCTTTCCCTAAGACAGTTCTTGTGGAATTGGCAAAGTGATATTTGGAAGCCCATAGAGGGCTATGGTGAAAAAGGAAATATCCTCAAATGAAATCTGGAAAGAAGCTTTCTGAGAAACTGCTTAGTGTTCTGTTAATTCATCTCACAGAGTTACATCTGTATTTCGTGGATCTCTTTGCTAGCCTTATTTCTGTGGAATTTGAGAACAGATATTTCGGATCCCTTGGAAGACTATAGGGCCAAAGGAAATATCCTCCGATAACAAAGAGAAAGAAGCTTTCTGAGAAACTTCTTTGTGTTTTGTGAAATCATCTCACAGAGTTACAGCTTTCCCGTCAAGAAGCCTTTCGCTAAGACAGTTCTTGTGGAATTGGCAAAGTGATATTTGGAAGCCCATAGAGGGCTATGGTGAAAAAGGAAATATCCTCACATGAAATCTGGAAAGAAGCTTTCTGAGAAACTGCTTAGTGTTCTGTTAATTCATCTCACAGAGTTACATCTGTATTTCGTGGATCTCTTTGCTAGCCTTATTTCTGTGGAATCTGAGAACAGATATTTCCTTTCCCTTTGAAGACTACAGGGCCAAAGGAAATATCCTCCGATAACAAAGAGAAAGAAGCTTTCTGAGAAACTTCTTTGTGTTCTGTGAAATCATCTCACAGAGTTACAGCTTTCCCCTCAAGAAGCCTTTCGCTAAGACAGTTCTTGTGGAATTGGCAAAGTGATATTTGGAAGCCCCTAGAGGGCTATGGTGAAAAAGGAAATATCCTCAGATTAAATCTGGAAAGTAGCTTTCTGAGAAACTGCTCAGTGTTCTGTTAATTCATCTCACAGAGTTACATCTGTATTTCGTGGATCTCTTTGCTAGCCTTATTTCTGTGGAATCTGAGAACAGATATTTCGGATCCATTGGAAGACTACAGGGCCAAAGGAAATATCCTGCGATAACAAAGAGAAAGAAGCTTTCTGAGAAACTTCTTTGTGTTCTGTGAAATCATCTCACAGAGTTACAGCTTTCCCCTCAAGAAGCCTTTCGCTAAGACAGTTCTTGTGGAATTGGCAAAGTGATATTTGGAAGACCATAGAGGGCTATGGTGAAAAAGGAAATATCCTCAGATGAAATCTGGAAAGAAGCTTTCTGAGAAACTGCTTAGTGTTCTGTTAATTCATCTCACAGAGTTACATCTGTATTTCGTGGATCTCTTTGCTCGCCTTATTTCTGTGGAATCTGAGAACAGATATTTCGGATCCCTTGGAAGACTATAGGGCCAAAGGAAATATCCTCCGATAACAAAGATAAAGAAGCTTTCTGAGAAACTTCTTTGTGTTCTGTGAAATCATCTCACAGAGTTACAGCTTTCCCCTCAAGAAGCCTTTCCCTAAGACAGTTCTTGTGGAATTGGCAAAGTGATATTTGGAAGCCCATAGAGGGCTATGGTGAAAAAGGAAATATCCTCAGATGAAATCTGGAAAGAAGCTTTCTGAGAAACTGCTTAGTGTTCTGTTAATTCATCTCACAGAGTTACATCTGTATTTCGTGGATCTCTTTGCTAGCCTTATTTCTGTGGAATCTGAGAACAGATATTTCGGATCCCTTGGAAGACTATAGGGCCAAAGGAAATATCCTCCGATAACAAAGAGAAAGAAGCTTTCTGAGAAACTTCTTTGTGTTCTGTGAAATCATCTCACAGAGTTACAGCTTTCCCCTCAAGAAGCCTTTCGCTAAGACAGTTCTTGTGGAATTGGCAAAGTGATATTTGGAAGCCCATAGAGGGCTATGGTGAAAAAGGAAATATCCTCACATGAAATCTGGAAAGAGGCTTTCTGAGAAACTGCTTTGTGTTCTGTTAATTCATCTCACAGAGTTACATCTGTATTTCGTGGATCTCTTTGCTAGCCTTATTTCTGTGGAATCTGAGAACAGATATTTCGGATCCATTGGAAGACTACAGGGCCAAAGGAAATATCCTGCGATAACAAAGAGAAAGAAGCTTTCTGAGAAACTTCTTTGTGTTCTGTGAAATCATCTCACAGAGTTACAGCTTTCACCTCAAGAAGCCTTTCGCTAAGACAGTTCTAGTGGAATTGGCAAAGTGATATTTGGAAGCCCATAGAGGGCTATGGTGAAAAAGGAAATATCCTCAGATGAAATCTGGAAAGAAGCTTTCTGAGAAACTGCTTAGTGTTCTGTTAATTCATCTCACAGAGTTACATCTGTATTTCGTGGATCTCTTTGCTAGCCTTATTTCTGTGGAATCTGAGAACAGATAATTCGGATCCCTTGGAAGACTATAGGGCCAAAGGAAATATCCTCCGATAACAAAGAGAAAGAAGCTTTCTGAGAAACTTCTTTGTGTTCTGTGAAATCATCTCACAGAGTTACAGCTTTCCCCTCAAGAAGCCTTTCGCTAAGACAGTTCTTGTGGAATTGGCAAAGTGATATTTGGAAGCCCATAGAGGGCTATGGTGAAAAAGGAAATATCCTCAAATGAAATCTGGAAAGAAGCTTTCTGAGAAACTGCTTAGTGTTCTGTTAATTCATCTCACAGAGTTACATCTGTATTTCGTGGATCTCTTTGCTAGCCTTATTTCTGTGGAATCTGAGAACAGATATTTCGGATCCCTTGGAAGACTATCGGGCCAAAGGAAATATCCTCCGATAACAAAGAGAAAGAAGCTTTCTGAGAAACTTCTTTGTGTTCTGTGAAATCATCTCACAGAGTTACAGCTTTCCCGTCAAGAAGCCTTTCGCTAAGACAGTTCTTGTGGAATTGGCAAAGTGATATTTGGAAGCCCATAGAGGGCTATGGTGAAAAAGGAAATATCCTCACATGAAATCTGGAAAGAAGCTTTCTGAGAAACTCCTTAGTGTTCTGTTAATTCATCGCACAGAGTTACATCTGTATTTCGTGGATCTCTTTGCTAGCCTTATTTCTGTGGAATCTGAGAACAGATATTTCCTTTCCCTTTGAAGACTATAGGGCCAAAGGAAATATCCTCCGATAACAAAGAGAAAGAAGCTTTCTGAGAAACTTCTTTGTGTTCTGTGAAATCATCTCACAGAGTTACAGCTTTCCCCTCAAGAAGCCTTTCGCTAAGACAGTTCTTGTGGAATTGGCAAAGTGATATTTGGAAGCCCCTAGAGGGCTATGGTGAAAAAGGAAATATCCTCAGATTAAATCTGGAAAGTAGCTTTCTGAGAAACTGCTCCGTGTTCTGTTAATTCATCTCACAGAGTTACATCTGTATTTCGTGGATCTCTTTGCTAGCCTTATTTCTGTGGAATCTGAGAACAGATATTTCGGATCCATTGGAAGACTACAGGGCCAAAGGAAATATCCTGCGATAACAAAGAGAAAGAAGCTTTCTGAGAAACTTCTTTGTGTTCTGTGAAATCATCTCACAGAGTTACAGCTTTCCCCTCAAGAAGCCTTTCGCTAAGACAGTTCTTGTGGAATTGGCAAAGTGATATTTGGAAGACCATAGAGGGCTATGGTGAAAAAGGAAATATCCTCAGATGAAATCTGGAAAGAAGCTTTCTGAGAAACTGCTTAGTGTTCTGTTAATTCATCTCACAGAGTTACATCTGTATTTCGTGGATCTCTTTGCTCGCCTTATTTCTGTGGAATCTGAGAACAGATATTTCGGATCCCTTGGAAGACTATAGGGCCAAAGGAAATATCCTCCGATAACAAAGATAAAGAAGCTTTCTGAGAAACTTCTTTGTGTTCTGTGAAATCATCTCACAGAGTTACAGCTTTCCCCTCAAGAAGCCTTTCCCTAAGACAGTTCTTGTGGAATTGGCAAAGTGATATTTGGAAGCCCATAGAGGGCTATGGTGAAAAAGGAAATATCCTCAGATGAAATCTGGAAAGAAGCTTTCTGAGAAACTGCTTAGTGTTCTGTTAATTCATCTCACAGAGTTACATCTGTATTTCGTGGATCTCTTTGCTAGCCTTATTTCTGTGGAATCTGAGAACAGATATTTCGGATCCCTTGGAAGACTATAGGGCCAAAGGAAATATCCTCCGATAACAAAGAGAAAGAAGCTTTCTGAGAAACTTCTTTGTGTTCTGTGAAATCATCTCACAGAGTTACAGCTTTCCCCTCAAGAAGCCTTTCGCTAAGACAGTTCTTGTGGAATTGGCAAAGTGATATTTGGAAGCCCATAGAGGGCTATGGTGAAAAAGGAAATATCCTCAAATGAAATCTGGAAAGAAGCTTTCTGAGAAACTGCTTAGTGTTCTGTTAATTCATCTCACAGAGTTACATCTGTATTTCGTGGATCTCTTTGCTAGCCTTATTTCTGTGGAATCTGAGAACAGATATTTCGGATCCCTTGGAAGACTATAGGGCCAAAGGAAATATCCTCCGATAACAAAGAGAAAGAAGCTTTCTGAGAAACTTCTTTGTGTTTTGTGAAATCATCTCACAGAGTTACAGCTTTCCCGTCAAGAAGCCTTTCGCTAAGACAGTTCTTGTGGAATTGGCAAAGTGATATTTGGAAGCCCATAGAGGGCTATGGTGAAAAAGGAAATATCCTCACATGAAATCTGGAAAGAAGCTTTCTGAGAAACTCCTTAGTGTTCTGTTAATTCATCTCACAGAGTTACATCTGTATTTCGTGGATCTCTTTGCTAGCCTTATTTCTGTGGAATCTGAGAACAGATATTTCCTTTCCCTTTGAAGACTATAGGGCCAAAGGAAATATCCTCCGATAACAAAGAGAAAGAAGCTTTCTGAGAAACTTCTTTGTGTTCTGTGAAATCATCTCACAGAGTTACAGCTTTCCCCTCAAGAAGCCTTTCGCTAAGACAGTTCTTGTGGAATTGGCAAAGTGATATTTGGAAGCCCATAGAGGGCTATGGTGAAAAAGGAAATATCCTCAGATGAAATCTGGAAAGTAGCTTTCTGAGAAACTGCTTAGTGTTCTGTTAATTCATCTCACAGAGTTACATCTGTATTTCGTGGATCTCTTTGCTAGCCTTATTTCTGTGGAATCTGAGAACAGATATTTCGGATCCCTTGGAAGACTATAGGGCCAAAGGAAATATCCTGCGATAACAAAGAGAAAGAAGCTTTCTGTGAAATTTCTTTGTGTTCTGTGAAATCATCTAACAGAGTTACAGCTTTCCCCTCAAGAAGCCTTTCGCTAAGACAGTTCTTGTGGAATTGGCAAAGTGATATTTGGAAGCCCATAGAGGGCTATGGTGAAAAAGGAAATATCCTCACATGAAATCTGGAAAGAGGCTTTCTGAGAAACTGCTTTGTGTTCTGTTAATTCATCTCACAGAGTTACATCTGTATTTCGTGGATCTCTTTGCTAGCCTTATTTCTGTGGAATCTGAGAACAGATATTTCGGATCCCTTGGAAGACTATAGGGCCAAAGGAAATATCCTCCGATAACAAAGAGAAAGAAGCTTTCTGAGAAACTTCTTTGTGTTTTGTGAAATCATCTCACAGAGACACAGCTTTCCCGTCAAGAAGCCTTTCGCTAAGACAGTTCTTGTGGAATTGGCAAAGTGATATTTGGAAGCCCATAGAGGGCTATGGTGAAAAAGGAAATATCCTCACATGAAATCTGGAAAGAAGCTTTCTGAGAAACTCCTTAGTGTTCTGTTAATTCATCGCACAGAGTTACATCTGTATTTCGTGGATCTCTTTGCTAGCCTTATTTCTGTGGAATCTGAGAACAGATATTTCCTTTCCCTTTGAAGACTATAGGGCCAAAGGAAATATCCTCCGATAACAAAGAGAAAGAAGCTTTCTGAGAAATTTCTTTGTGTTCTGTGAAATCATCTCACAGAGTTACAGCTTTCCCCTCAAGAAGCCTTTCGCTAAGACAGTTCTTGTGGAATTGGCAAAGTGATATTTGGAAGCCCATAGAGGGCTATGGTGAAAAAGGAAATATCCTCAGATGAAATCTGGAAAGTAGCTTTCTGAGAAACTGCTTAGTGTTCTGTTAATTCATCTCACAGACTTACATCTGTATTTCGTGGATCTCTTTGCTAGCCTTATTTCTTTGGAATCTGAGAACAGATATTTCGGATCCATTGGAAGACTACAGGGCCAAAGGAAATATCCTGCGATAACAAAGAGAAAGAAGCTTTCTGAGAAACTTCTTTGTGTTCTGTGAAATCATCTCACAGAGTTACAGCTTTCCCCTCAAGAAGCCTTTCGCTAAGACAGTTCTTGTGGAATTGGCAAAGTGATATTTGGAAGCCCATAGAGGGCTATGGTGAAAAAGGAAATATCCTCAGGTGAAATCTGGAAAGAAGCTTTCTGAGAAACTGCTTAGTGTTCTGTTAATTCATCTCACAGAGTTACATCTGTATTTCGTGGATCTCTTTGCTAGCCTTATTTCTGTGGAATCTGAGAACAGATATTTCGGATCCCTTGGAAGACTATAGGGCCAAAGGAAATATCCTCCGATAACAAAGAGAAAGAAGCTTTCTGAGAAACTTCTTTGTGTTCTGTGAAATCATCTCACAGAGTTACAGCTTTCCCCTCAAGAAGCCTTTCCCTAAGACAGTTCTTGTGGAATTGGCAAAGTGATATTTGGAAGCCCATAGAGGGCTATGGTGAAAAAGGAAATATCCTCACATGAAATCTGGAAAGAAGCTTTCTGAGAAACTGCTTAGTGTTCTGTTAATTCATCTCACAGAGTTACATCTGTATTTCGTGGATCTCTTTGCTAGCCTTATTTCTGTGGAATCTGAGAACAGATATTTCGGATCCCTTGCAAGACTATAGGGCCAAAGGAAATATCCTCCTATAACAAACAGAAAGAAGCTTTCTGAGAAACTTCTTTGTGTTCTGTGAAATCATCTCACAGAGTTACAGCATTCCCCTCAAGAAGCCTTTCGCTAAGACAGTTCTTGTGGAATTGGCAAAGTGATATTTGGAAGCCCATAGAGGGCAATGGTGAAAGAGGAAATATCCTCAAATGAAATCTGGAAAGAAGCTTTCTGAGAAACTGCTTAGTGTTCTGTTAATTCATCTCACAGAGTTACATCTGTATTTCGTGGATCTCTTTGCTAGCCTTATTTCTGTGGAATCTGAGAACAGATATTTCGGATCCCTTGGAAGACTATAGGGCCAAAGGAAATATCCTCCGATAACAAAGAGAAAGAAGCTTTCTGAGAAACTTCTTTGTGTTTTGTGAAATCATCTCACAGAGTTACAGCTTTCCCGTCAAGAAGCCTTTCGCTAAGACAGTTCTTGTGGAATTGGCAAAGTGATATTTGGAAGCCCATAGAGGGCTATGGTGAAAAAGGAAATATCCTCACATGAAATCTGGAAAGAAGCTTTCTGAGAAACTCCTTAGTGTTCTGTTAATTCATCTCACAGAGTTACATCTGTATTTCGTGGATCTCTTTGCTAGCCTTATTTCTGTGGAATCTGAGAACAGATATTTCGGATCCCTTGGAAGACTATAGGGCCAAAGGAAATATCCTCCGATAACAAAGAGAAAGAAGCTTTCTGAGAAACTTCTTTGTGTTCTGTGAAATCATCTCACAGAGTTACAGCTTTCCCCTCAAGAAGCCTTTCGCTAAGACAGTTCTTGTGGAATTGGCAAAGTGATATTTGGAAGCCCATAGAGGGCTATGGTGAAAAAGGAAATATCCTCAGATGAAATCTGGAAAGTAGCTTTCTGAGAAACTGCTTAGTGTTCTGTTAATTCATCTCACAGAGTTACATCTGTATTTCGTGGATCTCTTTGCTAGCCTTATTTCTGTGGAATCTGAGAACAGATATTTCGGATCCATTGGAAGACTACAGGGCCAAAGGAAATATCCTGCGATAACAAAGAGAAAGAAGCTTTCTGAGAAACTTCTTTGTGTTCTGTGAAATCATCTCACAGAGTTACAGCTTTCCCCTCAAGAAGCCTTTCGCTAAGACAGTTCTTGTGGAATTGGCAAAGTGATATTTGGAAGCCCATAGAGGGCTATGGTGAAAAAGGAAATATCCTCAGATGAAATCTGGAAAGAAGCTTTCTGAGAAACTGCTTAGTGTTCTGTTAATTCATCTCACAGAGTTACATCTGTATTTCGTGGATCTCTTTGCTAGCCTTATTTCTGTGGAATCTGAGAACAGATAATTCGGATCCCTTGGAAGACTATAGGGCCAAAGGAAATATCCTCCGATAACAAAGAGAAAGAAGCTTTCTGAGAAACTTCTTTGTGTTCTGTGAAATCATCTCACAGAGTTACAGCTTTCCCCTCAAGAAGCCTTTCGCTAAGACAGTTCTTGTGGAATTGGCAAAGTGATATTTGGAAGCCCATAGAGGGCTATGGTGAAAAAGGAAATATCCTCAGATGAAATCTGGAAAGTAGCTTTCTGAGAAACTGCTTACTGTTCTGTTAATTCATCTCACAGAGTTACATCTGTATTTCGTGGATCTCTTTGCTAGCCTTATTTCTGTGGAATCTGAGAACAGATATTTCGGATCCCTTGGAAGACTATAGGGCCAAAGGAAATATCCTGCGATAACAAAGAGAAAGAAGCTTTCTGAGAAATTTCTTTGTGTTCTGTGAAATCATCTCACAGAGTTACAGCTTTCCCCTCAAGAAGCCTTTCGCTAAGACAGTTCTTGTGGAATTGGCAAAGTGATATTTGGAAGCCCATAGAGGGCTATGGTGAAAAAGGAAATATCCTCAGATGAAATCTGGAAAGTAGCTTTCTGAGAAACTGCTTAGTGTTCTGTTAATTCATCTCACAGAGTTACATCTGTATTTCGTGGATCTCTTTGCTAGCCTTATTTCTGTGGAATCTGAGAACAGATATTTCGGATCCATTGGAAGACTATAGGGCCAAAGGAAATATCCTGCGATAACAAAGATAAAGAAGCTTTCTGAGAAACTTCTTTGTGTTCTGTGAAATCATCTCACAGAGTTACAGCTTTCCCCTCAAGAAGCCTTTCGCTAAGACAGTTCTTGTGGAATTGGCAAAGTGATATTTGGAAGCCCATAGAGGGCTATGGTGAAAAAGGAAATATCCTCAGATGAAATCTGGAAAGAAGCTTTCTGAGAAACTGCTTAGTGTTCTGTTAATTCATCTCACAGAGTTACATCTGTATTTCGTGGATCTCTTTGCTAGCCTTATTTCTGTGGAATCTGAGAACAGATATTTCGGATCCATTGGAAGATTACAGGGCCAAAGGAAATATCCTGCGATAACAAAGAGAAAGAAGCTTTCTGAGAAACTTCTTTGTGTTCTGTGAAATCATCTCACAGAGTTACAGCTTTCCCCTCAGGAAGCCTTTCGCTAAGACAGTTCTTGTGGAATTGGCAAAGTGATATTTGGAAGCCCATAGAGGGCTATGGTGAAAAAGGAAATATCCTCAGATGAAATCTGGAAAGAAGCTTTCTGAGAAACTGCTTAGTGTTCTGTTAATTCATCTCACAGAGTTACATCTGTATTTCGTGGATCTCTTTGCTAGCCTTATTTCTGTGGAATCTGAGAACAGATATTTCGGATCCCTTGGAAAACTATAGGGCCAAAGGAAATATCCTCCGATAACAAAGAGAAAGAAGCTTTCTGAGAAACTTCTTTGTGTTCTGTGAAATCATCTCACAGAGTTACAGCTTTCCCCTCAAAAAGCCTTTCCCTAAGACAGTTCTTGTGGAATTGGCAAAGTGATATTTGGAAGCCCATAGAGGGCTATGGTGAAAAAGGAAATATCCTCACATGAAATCTGGAAAGAAGCTTTCTGAGAAACTGCTTAGTGTTCTGTTAATTCATCTCACAGAGTTACATCTGTATTTCGTGGATCTCTTTGCTAGCCTTATTTCTGTGGAATCTGAGAACAGATATTTCGGATCCCTTGCAAGACTATAGGGCCAAAGGAAATATCCTCCTATAACAAACAGAAAGAAGCTTTCTGAGAAACTTCTTTGTGTTCTGTGAAATCATCTCACAGAGTTACAGCTTTCCCCTCAAGAAGCCTTTCGCTAAGACAGTTCTTGTGGAATTGGCAAAGTGATATTTGGAAGCCCATAGAGGGCTATGGTGAAAAAGGAAATATCCTCAGATGAAATCTGGAAAGAAGCTTTCTGAGAAACTGCTTAGTGTTCTGTTAATTCATCTCACAGAGTTACATCTGTATTTCGTGGATCTCTTTGCTAGCCTTATTTCTGTGGAATCTGAGAACAGATATTTCGGATCCATTGGAAGACTACAGGGCCAAAGGAAATATCCTGCGAAAACAAAGAGAAAGAAGCTTTCTGAGAAACTTCTTTGTGTTCTGTGAAATCATCTCACAGAGTTACAGCTTTCACCTCAAGAAGCCTTTCGCTAAGACAGTTCTTGTGGAATTGGCAAAGTGATATTTGGAAGCCCATAGAGGGCTACGGTGAAAAAGGAAATATCCTCAGATGAAATCTGGAAAGAAGCTTTCTGAGAAACTGCTTAGTGTTCTGTTAATTCATCTCACAGAGTTACATCTGTATTTCGTGGATCTCTTTGCTAGCCTTATTTCTGTGGAATCTGAGAACAGATAATTCGGATCCCTTGGAAGACTATAGGGCCAAAGGAAATATCCTCCGATAACAAAGAGAAAGAAGCTTTCTGAGAAACTTCTTTGTGTTCTGTGAAATCATCTCACAGAGTTACAGCTTTCCCCTCAAGAAGCCTTTCGCTAAGACAGTTCTTGTGGAATTGGCAAAGTGATATTTGGAAGCCCATAGAGGGCTATGGTGAAAAAGGAAATATCCTCAGATGAAATCTGGAAAGTAGCTTTCTGAGAAACTGCTTAGTGTTCTGTTAATTCATCTCACAGAGTTACATCTGTATTTCGTGGATCTCTTTGCTAGCCTTATTTCTGTGGAATCTGAGAACAGATATTTCGGATCCCTTGGAAGACTATAGGGCCAAAGGAAATATCCTGCGATAACAAAGAGAAAGAAGCTTTCTGAGAAATTTCTTTGTGTTCTGTGAAATCATCTCACAGAGTTACAGCTTTCCCCTCAAGAAGCCTTTCGCTAAGACAGTTCTTGTGGAATTGGCAAAGTGATATTTGGAAGCCCATAGAGGGCTATGGTGAAAAAGGAAATATCCTCAGATGAAATCTGGAAAGAAGCTTTCTGAGAAACTGCTTAGTGTTCTGTTAATTCATCTCACAGAGTTACATCTGTATTTCGTGGATCTCTTTGCTAGCCTTATTTCTGTGGAATCTGAGAACAGATATTTCGGATCCATTGGAAGATTACAGGGCCAAAGGAAATATCCTGCGATAACAAAGAGAAAGAAGCTTTCTGAGAAACTTCTTTGTGTTCTGTGAAATCATCTCACAGAGTTACAGCTTTCCCCTCAGGAAGCCTTTCGCTAAGACAGTTCTTGTGGAATTGGCAAAGTGATATTTGGAAGCCCATAGAGGGCTATGGTGAAAAAGGAAATATCCTCAGATGAAATCTGGAAAGAAGCTTTCTGAGAAACTGCTTAGTGTTCTGTTAATTCATCTCACAGAGTTACATCTGTATTTCGTGGATCTCTTTGCTAGCCTTATTTCTGTGGAATCTGAGAACAGATATTTCGGATCCCTTGGAAAACTATAGGGCCAAAGGAAATATCCTCCGATAACAAAGAGAAAGAAGCTTTCTGAGAAACTTCTTTGTGTTCTGTGAAATCATCTCACAGAGTTACAGCTTTCCCCTCAAAAAGCCTTTCCCTAAGACAGTTCTTGTGGAATTGGCAAAGTGATATTTGGAAGCCCATAGAGGGCTATGGTGAAAAAGGAAATATCCTCACATGAAATCTGGAAAGAAGCTTTCTGAGAAACTGCTTAGTGTTCTGTTAATTCATCTCACAGAGTTACATCTGTATTTCGTGGATCTCTTTGCTAGCCTTATTTCTGTGGAATCTGAGAACAGATATTTCGGATCCCTTGCAAGACTATAGGGCCAAAGGAAATATCCTCCTATAACAAACAGAAAGAAGCTTTCTGAGAAACTTCTTTGTGTTCTGTGAAATCATCTCACAGAGTTACAGCATTCCCCTCAAGAAGCCTTTCGCTAAGACAGTTCTTGTGGAATTGGCAAAGTGATATTTGGAAGCCCATAGAGGGCTATGGTGAAAAAGGAAATATCCTCACATGAAATCTGGAAAGAAGCTTTCTGAGAAACTGCTTAGTGTTCTGTTAATTCATCTCACAGAGTTACATCTGTATTTCGTGGATCTCTTTGCTAGCCTTATTTCTGTGGAATCTGAGAACAGATATTTCGGATCCCTTGCAAGACTATAGGGCCAAAGGAAATATCCTCCTATAACAAACAGAAAGAAGCTTTCTGAGAAACTTCTTTGTGTTCTGTGAAATCATCTCACAGAGTTACAGCATTCCCCTCAAGAAGCCTTTCGCTAAGACAGTTCTTGTGGAATTGGCAAAGTGATATTTGGAAGCCCATAGAGGGCAATGGTGAAAGAGGAAATATCCTCAAATGAAATCTGGAAAGAAGCTTTCTGAGAAACTGCTTAGTGTTCTGTTAATTCATCTCACAGAGTTACATCTGTATTTCGTGGATCTCTTTGCTAGCCTTATTTCTGTGGAATCTGAGAACAGATATTTCGGATCCCTTGGAAGACTATAGGGCCAAAGGAAATATCCTCCGATAACAAAGAGACAGAAGCTTTCTGAGAAACTTCTTTGTGTTTTGTGAAATCATCTCACAGAGTTACAGCTTTCCCGTCAAGAAGCCTTTCGCTAAGACAGTTCTTGTGGAATTGGCAAAGTGATATTTGGAAGCCCATAGAGGGCTATGGTGAAAGAGGAAATATCCTCACATGAAATCTGGAAAGAAGCTTTCTGAGAAACTCCTTAGTGTTCTGTTAATTCATCTCACAGAGTTACATCTGTATTCCGTGGATCTCTTTGCTAGCCTTATTTCTGTGGAATCTGAGAACAGATATTTCGGATCCCTTGGAAGACTATAGGGCCAAAGGAAATATCCTCCGATAACAAAGAGAAAGAAGCTTTCTGAGAAACTTCTTTGTGTTCTGTGAAATCATCTCACAGAGTTACAGCTTTCCCCTCAAGAAGCCTTTCGCTAAGACAGTTCTTGTGGAATTGGCAAAGTGATATTTGGAAGCCCATAGAGGGCTATGGTGAAAAAGGAAATATCCTCAGATGAAATCTGGAAAGTAGCTTTCTGAGAAACTGCTTAGTGTTCTGTTAATTCATCTCACAGAGTTACATCTGTATTTCGTGGATCTCTTTGCTAGCCTTATTTCTGTGGAATCTGAGAACAGATATTTCGGATCCATTGGAAGACTACAGGGCCAAAGGAAATATCCTGCGATAACAAAGAGAAAGAAGCTTTCTGAGAAACTTCTTTGTGTTCTGTGAAATCATCTCACAGAGTTACAGCTTTCCCCTCAAGAAGCCTTTCGCTAAGACAGTTCTTGTGGAATTGGCAAAGTGATATTTGGAAGCCCATAGAGGGCTATGGTGAAAAAGGAAATATCCTCAGATGAAATCTGGAAAGAAGCTTTCTGAGAAACTGCTTAGTGTTCTGTTAATTCATCTCACAGAGTTACATCTGTATTTCGTGGATCTCTTTGCTAGCCTTATTTCTGTGGAATCTGAGAACAGATATTTCGGATCCCTTTGAAGACTATAGGGCCAAAGGAAATATCCTCCGATAACAAAGAGAAAGAAGCTTTCTGAGAAACTTCTTTGTGTTCTGTGAAATCATCTCACAGAGTTACAGCTTTCCCCTCAAGAAGCCTTTCGCTAAGACAGTTCTTGTGGAATTGGCAAAGTGATATTTGGAAGCCCATAGAGGGCTATGGTGAAAAAGGAAATATCCTCAGATGAAATCTGGAAAGTAGCTTTCTGAGAAACTGCTTAGTGTTCTGTTAATTCATCTCACAGAGTTACATCTGTATTTCGTGGATCTCTTTTCTAGCCTTATTTCTGTGGAATCTGAGAACAGATATTTCGGATCCCTTGGAAGACTATAGGGCCAAAGGAAATATCCTGCGATAACAAAGAGAAAGAAGCTTTCTGAGAAATTTCTTTGTGTTCTGTGAAATCATCTCACAGAGTTACAGCTTTCCCCTCAAGAAGCCTTTCGCTAAGACAGTTCTTGTGGAATTGGCAAAGTGATATTTGGAAGCCCATAGAGGGCTATGGTGAAAAAGGAAATATCCTCACATGAAATCTGGAAAGAGGCTTTCTGAGAAACTGCTTTGTGTTCTGTTAATTCATCTCACAGAGTTACATCTGTATTTCGTGGATCTCTTTGCTAGCCTTATTTCTGTGGAATCTGAGAACAGATATTTCGGATCCCTTGGAAGACTATAGGGCCAAAGGAAATATCCTCCGATAACAAAGAGAAAGAAGCTTTCTGAGAAACTTCTTTGTGTTTTGTGAAATCATCTCACAGAGTTACAGCTTTCCCGTCAAGAAGCCTTTCGCTAAGACAGTTCTTGTGGAATTGGCAAAGTGATATTTGGAAGCCCATAGAGGGCTATGGTGAAAAAGGAAATATCCTCACATGAAATCTGGAAAGAAGCTTTCTGAGAAACTCCTTAGTGTTCTGTTAATTCATCGCACAGAGTTATATCTGTATTTCTTGGATCTCTTTGCTAGCCTTATTTCTGTGGAATCTGAGAACAGATATTTCCTTTCCCTTTGAAGACTATAGGGCCAAAGGAAATATCCTCCGATAACAAAGAGAAAGAAGCTTTCTGAGAAATTTCTTTGTGTTCTGTGAAATCATCTCACAGAGTTACAGCTTTCCCCTCAAGAAGCCTTTCGCTAAGACAGTTCTTGTGGAATTGGCAAAGTGATATTTGGAAGCCCATAGAGGGTTATGGTGAAAAAGGAAATATCCTCAGATGAAATCTGGAAAGAAGCTTTCTGAGAAACTGCTTAGTGTTCTGTTAATTCATCTCACAGAGTTACATCTGTATTTCGTGGATCTCTTTGCTAGCCTTATTTCTGTGGAATCTGAGAACAGATATTTCGGATCCCTTGGAAGACTATAGGGCCAAAGGAAATATCCTCCGATAACAAAGAGAAAGAAGCTTTCTGAGAAACTTCTTTGTGTTCTGTGAAATCATCTCACAGAGTTACAGCTTTCCCCTCAAGAAGCCTTTCCCTAAGACAGTTCTTGTGGAATTGGCAAAGTGATATTTGGAAGACCATAGAGGGCTATGGTGAAAAAGGAAATATCCTCAGATGAAATCTGGAAAGAAGCTTTCTGAGAAACTACTTAGTGTTCTGTTAATTCATCTCACATAGTTATATCTGTATTTCGTGGATCTCTTTGCTAGCCTTATATCTGTGGAATCTGAGAACAGATATTTCGGATCCCTTGGAAGACTATAGGGCCAAAGGAAATATCCTCCTATAACAAACAGAAAGAAGATTTCTGAGAAACTTCTTTGTGTTCTGTGAAATCATCTCACAGAGTTACAGCTTTCCCCTCAAGAAGGCTTTCGCTAAGACAGTTCTTGTGGAATTGGCAAAGTGATATTTGGAAGCCCATAGAGGGCTATGGTGAAAAAGGAAATATCCTCAAATGAAATCTGGAAAGAAGCTTTCTGAGAAACTGCTTAGTGTTCTGTTAATTCATCTCACAGAGTTACATCTGTATTTCGTGGATCTCTTTGCTAGCCTTATTTCTGTGGAATCTGAGAACAGATATTTCGGATCCCTTGGAAGACTATAGGGCCAAAGGAAATATCCTCCGATAACAAAGAGAAAGAAGCTTTCTGAGAAACTTCTTTGTGTTTTGTGAAATCATCTCACAGAGTTACAGCTTTCCCGTCAAGAAGCCTTTCGCTAAGACAGTTCTTGTGGAATTGGCAAAGTGATATTTGGAAGTCCATAGAGGGCTATGGTGAAAAAGGAAATATCCTCACATGAAATCTGGAAAGAAACTTTCTGAGAAACTCCTTAGTATTCTGTTAATTCATCGCACAGAGTTACATCTGTATTTCGTGGATCTCTTTGCTAGCCTTATTTCTGTGGAATCTGAGAACAGATATTTCCTTTCCCTTTGAAGACTATAGGGCCAAAGGAAATATCCTCCGATAACAAAGAGAAAGAAGCTTTTTGAGAAACTTCTTTGTGTTCTGTGAAATCATCTCACAGAGTTACAGCTTTCCCCTCAAGAAGCCTTTCGCTAAGACAGTTCTTGTGGAATTGGCAAAGTGATATTTGGAAGCCCATAGAGAGCTATGGTGAAAAAGGAAATATCCTCAGATGAAATCTGGAGAGTAGCTTTCTGAGAAACTGCTTAGTGTTCTGTTAATTCATCTCACAGAGTTACATCTGTATTTCGTGGATCTCTTTGCTAGCCTTATTTCTGTGGAATCTGAGAACAGATATTTCGGATCCCTTGGAAGACTATAGGGCCAAAGGAAATATCCTCCGATAACAAAGAGAAAGAAGCTTTCTGAGAAACTTCTTTGTGTTCTGTGAAATCATCTCACAGAGTTACAGCTTTCCCCTCAAGAAGCCTTTCCCTAAGACAGTTCTTGTGGAATTGGCAAAGTGATATTTGGAAGCCCATAGAGGGCTATGGTGAAAAAGGAAATATCCTCAGATGAAATCTGGAAAGAAGCTTTCTGAGAAACTGCTTAGTGTTCTGTTAATTCATCTCACATAGTTATATCTGTATTTCGTGGATCTCTTTGCTAGCCTTATTTCTGTGGAATCTGAGAACAGATATTTCGGATCCCTTGGAAGACTATAGGGCCAAAGGAAATATCCTCCGATAACCAAGAGAAAGAAGCTTTCTGAGAAACTTCTTTGTGTTCTGTGAAATCATCTCACAGAGTTACAGCTTTCCCCTCAAGAAGCCTTTCGCTAAGACAGTTCTTGTGGAATTGGCAAAGTGATATTTGGAAGCCCATAGAGGGCTATGGTGAAAAAGGAAATATCCTCAAATGAAATCTGGAAAGAAGCTTTCTGAGAAACTGCTTAGTGTTCTGTTAATTCATCTCACAGAGTTACATCTGTATTTCGTGGATCTCTTTGCTAGCCTTATTTCTGTGGAATCTGAGAACAGATATTTCGGATCCCTTGGAAGACTATAGGGCCAAAGGAAATATCCTCCGATAACAAAGAGAAAGAAGCTTTCTGAGAAACTTCTTTGTGTTTTGTGGTATCAACTCACAGAGTTACAGCTTTCCCGTCAAGAAGCCTTTCGCTAAGACAGTTCTTGTGGAATTGGCAAAGTGATATTTGGAAGCCCATAGAGGGCTATGGTGAAAAAGGAAATATCCTCACATGAAATCTGGAAAGAAGCTTTCTGAGAAACTCCTTAGTGTTCTGTTAATTCATCTCACAGAGTTACATCTGTATTTCGTGGATCTCTTTGCTAGCCTTATTTCTGTGGAATCTGAGAACAGATATTTCCTTTCCCTTTGAAGACTATAGGGCCAAAGGAAATATCCTCCGATAACAAAGAGAAAGAAGGTTTCTGAGAAACTTCTTTGTGTTCTGTGAAATCATCTCACAGAGTTACAGCTTTCCCCTCAAGAAGCCTTTCGCTAGGACAGTTCTTGTGGAATTGGCAAAGTGATATTTGGAAGCCCATAGAGGGCTATGGTGAAAAAGGAAATATCCACAGATGAAATCTGGAAAGTAGCATTCTGAGAAACTGCTTAGTGTTCTGTTAATTCATCTCACAGACTTACATCTGTATTTCGTGGATCTCTTTGCTAGCCTTATTTCTGTGGAATCTGAGAACAGATATTTCGGATCCCTTGGAAGACTATAGGGCCAAAGGAAATATCCTGCGATAACAAAGAGAAAGAAGCTTTCTGAGAAATTTCTTTGTGTTCTGTGAAATCATCTCACAGAGTTACAGCTTTCCCCTCAAGGAGCCTTTCGCTAAGACAGTTCTTGTGGAATTGGCAAAGTGATATTTGGAAGCCCATAGAGGGCTATGGTGAAAAAGGAAATATCCTCACATGAAATCTGGAAAGAGGCTTTCTGAGAAACTGCTTTGTGTTCTGTTAATTCATCTCACAGAGTTACATCTGTATTTCGTGGATCTCTTTGCTAGCCTTATTTCTGTGGAATCTGAGAACAGATATTTCGGATCCCTTGGAAGACTATAGGGCCAAAGGAAATATCCTCCGATAACCAAGAGAAAGAAGCTTTCTGAGAAACTTCTTTGTGTTTTGTGAAATCATCTCACAGAGTTACAGCTTTCCCGTCAAGAAGCCTTTCGCTAAGACAGTTCTTGTGGAATTGGCAAAGTGATATTTGGAAGCCCATAGAGGGCTATGGTGAAAAAGGAAATATCCTCACATGAAATCTGGAAAGAAGCTTTCTGAGAAACTCCTTAGTGTTCTGTTAATTCATCGCACAGAGTTACATCTGTATTTCGTGGATCTCTTTGCTAGCCTTATTTCTGTGGAATCTGAGAACAGATATTTCCTTTCCCTTTGAAGACTATAGGGCCAAAGGAAATATCCTCCGATAACAAAGAGAAAGAAGCTTTCTGAGAAACTTCTTTGTGTTCTGTGAAATCATCTCACAGAGTTACAGCTTTCCCCTCAAAAAGCCTTTCCCTAAGACAGTTCTTGTGGAATTGGCAAAGTGATATTTGGAAGCCCATAGAGGGCTATGGTGAAAAAGGAAATATCCTCAGATGAAATCTGGAAAGAAGCTTTCTGAGAAACTGCTTAGTGTTCTGTTAATTCATCTCACAGAGTTACATCTGTATTTCGTGGATCTCTTTGCTAGCCTTATATCTGTGGAATCTGAGAACAGATATTTCGGATCCCTTGGAAGACTATAGGGCCAAAGGAAATATCCTCCTATAACAAACAGAAAGAAGATTTCTGAGAAACTTCTTTGTGTTCTGTGAAATCATCTCACAGAGTTACAGCTTTCCCCTCAAGAAGGCTTTCGCTAAGACAGTTCTTGTGGAATTGGCAAAGTGATATTTGGAAGCCCATAGAGGGCTATGGTGAAAAAGGAAATATCCTCAAATGAAATCTGGAAAGAAGCTTTCTGAGAAACTGCTTAGTGTTCTGTTAATTCATCTCACAGAGTTACATCTGTATTTCGTGGATCTCTTTGCTAGCCTTATTTCTGTGGAATCTGAGAACAGATATTTCGGATCCCTTGGAAGACTATAGGGCCAAAGGAAATATCCTCCGATAACAAAGAGAAAGAAGCTTTCTGAGAAACTTCTTTGTGTTTTGTGAAATCATCTCACAGAGTTACAGCTTTCCCGTCAAGAAGCCTTTCGCTAAGACAGTTCTTGTGGAATTGGCAAAGTGATATTTGGAAGTCCATAGAGGGCTATGGTGAAAAAGGAAATATCCTCACATGAAATCTGGAAAGAAACTTTCTGAGAAACTCCTTAGTATTCTGTTAATTCATCGCACAGAGTTACATCTGTATTTCGTGGATCTCTTTGCTAGCCTTATTTCTGTGGAATCTGAGAACAGATATTTCCTTTCCCTTTGAAGACTATAGGGCCAAAGGAAATATCCTCCGATAACAAAGAGAAAGAAGCTTTCTGAGAAACTTCTTTGTGTTCTGTGAAATCATCTCACAGAGTTACAGCTTTCCCCTCAAGAAGCCTTTCGCTAAGACAGTTCTTGTGGAATTGGCAAAGTGATATTTGGAAGCCCATAGAGAGCTATGGTGAAAAAGGAAATATCCTCAGATGAAATCTGGAGAGTAGCTTTCTGAGAAACTGCTTAGTGTTCTGTTAATTCATCTCACAGAGTTACATCTGTATTTCGTGGATCTCTTTGCTAGCCTTATTTCTGTGGAATCTGAGAACAGATATTTCGGATCCCTTGGAAGACTATAGGGCCAAAGGAAATATCCTCCGATAACAAAGAGAAAGAAGCTTTCTGAGAAACTTCTTTGTGTTCTGTGAAATCATCTCACAGAGTTACAGCTTTCCCCTCAAGAAGCCTTTCGCTAAGACAGTTCTTGTGGAAT
This sequence comes from Macaca nemestrina, assembly GCF_043159975.1. NCBI lineage: Eukaryota > Metazoa > Chordata > Mammalia > Primates > Cercopithecidae > Macaca > Macaca nemestrina. The sequence continues at coordinate 97,980,910 of NC_092137.1, read as the reverse complement.
TGGCAAAGTGATATTTGGAAGCCCATAGAGGGCTATGGTGAAAAAGGAAATATCCTCAGATGAAATCTGGAAAGTAGCTTTCTGAGAAACTGCTTAGTGTTCTGTTAATTCATCTCACAGAGTTACATCTGTATTTCGTGGATCTCTTTGCTAGCCTTATTTCTGTGGAATCTGAGAACAGATATTTCGGATCCATTGGAAGACTACAGGGCCAAAGGAAATATCCTGCGATAACAAAGAGAAAGAAGCTTTCTGAGAAACTTCTTTGTGTTCTGTGAAATCATCTCACAGAGTTACAGCTTTCCCCTCAAGAAGCCTTTCGCTAAGACAGTTCTTGTGGAATTGGCAAAGTGATATTTGGAAGCCCATAGAGGGCTATGGTGAAAAAGGAAATATCCTCAGATGAAATCTGGAAAGAAGCTTTCTGAGAAACTGCTTAGTGTTCTGTTAATTCATCTCACAGAGTTACATCTGTATTTCGTGGATCTCTTTGCTAGCCTTATTTCTGTGGAATCTGAGAACAGATATTTCGGATCCCTTTGAAGACTATAGGGCCAAAGGAAATATCCTCCGATAACAAAGAGAAAGAAGCTTTCTGAGAAACTTCTTTGTGTTCTGTGAAATCATCTCACAGAGTTACAGCTTTCCCCTCAAGAAGCCTTTCGCTAAGACAGTTCTTGTGGAATTGGCAAAGTGATATTTGGAAGCCCATAGAGGGCTATGGTGAAAAAGGAAATATCCTCAGATGAAATCTGGAAAGTAGCTTTCTGAGAAACTGCTTAGTGTTCTGTTAATTCATCTCACAGAGTTACATCTGTATTTCGTGGATCTCTTTTCTAGCCTTATTTCTGTGGAATCTGAGAACAGATATTTCGGATCCCTTGGAAGACTATAGGGCCAAAGGAAATATCCTGCGATAACAAAGAGAAAGAAGCTTTCTGAGAAATTTCTTTGTGTTCTGTGAAATCATCTCACAGAGTTACAGCTTTCCCCTCAAGAAGCCTTTCGCTAAGACAGTTCTTGTGGAATTGGCAAAGTGATATTTGGAAGCCCATAGAGGGCTATGGTGAAAAAGGAAATATCCTCACATGAAATCTGGAAAGAGGCTTTCTGAGAAACTGCTTTGTGTTCTGTTAATTCATCTCACAGAGTTACATCTGTATTTCGTGGATCTCTTTGCTAGCCTTATTTCTGTGGAATCTGAGAACAGATATTTCGGATCCCTTGGAAGACTATAGGGCCAAAGGAAATATCCTCCGATAACAAAGAGAAAGAAGCTTTCTGAGAAACTTCTTTGTGTTTTGTGAAATCATCTCACAGAGTTACAGCTTTCCCGTCAAGAAGCCTTTCGCTAAGACAGTTCTTGTGGAATTGGCAAAGTGATATTTGGAAGCCCATAGAGGGCTATGGTGAAAAAGGAAATATCCTCACATGAAATCTGGAAAGAAGCTTTCTGAGAAACTCCTTAGTGTTCTGTTAATTCATCGCACAGAGTTATATCTGTATTTCTTGGATCTCTTTGCTAGCCTTATTTCTGTGGAATCTGAGAACAGATATTTCCTTTCCCTTTGAAGACTATAGGGCCAAAGGAAATATCCTCCGATAACAAAGAGAAAGAAGCTTTCTGAGAAATTTCTTTGTGTTCTGTGAAATCATCTCACAGAGTTACAGCTTTCCCCTCAAGAAGCCTTTCGCTAAGACAGTTCTTGTGGAATTGGCAAAGTGATATTTGGAAGCCCATAGAGGGTTATGGTGAAAAAGGAAATATCCTCAGATGAAATCTGGAAAGAAGCTTTCTGAGAAACTGCTTAGTGTTCTGTTAATTCATCTCACAGAGTTACATCTGTATTTCGTGGATCTCTTTGCTAGCCTTATTTCTGTGGAATCTGAGAACAGATATTTCGGATCCCTTGGAAGACTATAGGGCCAAAGGAAATATCCTCCGATAACAAAGAGAAAGAAGCTTTCTGAGAAACTTCTTTGTGTTCTGTGAAATCATCTCACAGAGTTACAGCTTTCCCCTCAAGAAGCCTTTCCCTAAGACAGTTCTTGTGGAATTGGCAAAGTGATATTTGGAAGACCATAGAGGGCTATGGTGAAAAAGGAAATATCCTCAGATGAAATCTGGAAAGAAGCTTTCTGAGAAACTACTTAGTGTTCTGTTAATTCATCTCACATAGTTATATCTGTATTTCGTGGATCTCTTTGCTAGCCTTATATCTGTGGAATCTGAGAACAGATATTTCGGATCCCTTGGAAGACTATAGGGCCAAAGGAAATATCCTCCTATAACAAACAGAAAGAAGATTTCTGAGAAACTTCTTTGTGTTCTGTGAAATCATCTCACAGAGTTACAGCTTTCCCCTCAAGAAGGCTTTCGCTAAGACAGTTCTTGTGGAATTGGCAAAGTGATATTTGGAAGCCCATAGAGGGCTATGGTGAAAAAGGAAATATCCTCAGATGAAATCTGGAAAGAAGCTTTCTGAGAAACTGCTTAGTGTTCTGTTAATTCATCTCACAGAGTTACATCTGTATTTCGTGGATCTCTTTGCTAGCCTTATTTCTGTGGAATCTGAGAACAGATATTTCGGATCCCTTGGAAGACTATAGGGCCAAAGGAAATATCCTCCGATAACAAAGAGAAAGAAGCTTTCTGAGAAACTTCTTTGTGTTTTGTGAAATCATCTCACAGAGTTACAGCTTTCCCGTCAAGAAGCCTTTCGCTAAGACAGTTCTTGTGGAATTGGCAAAGTGATATTTGGAAGTCCATAGAGGGCTATGGTGAAAAAGGAAATATCCTCACATGAAATCTGGAAAGAAACTTTCTGAGAAACTCCTTAGTATTCTGTTAATTCATCGCACAGAGTTACATCTGTATTTCGTGGATCTCTTTGCTAGCCTTATTTCTGTGGAATCTGAGAACAGATATTTCCTTTCCCTTTGAAGACTATAGGGCCAAAGGAAATATCCTCCGATAACAAAGAGAAAGAAGCTTTCTGAGAAACTTCTTTGTGTTCTGTGAAATCATCTCACAGAGTTACAGCTTTCCCCTCAAGAAGCCTTTCGCTAAGACAGTTCTTGTGGAATTGGCAAAGTGATATTTGGAAGCCCATAGAGAGCTATGGTGAAAAAGGAAATATCCTCAGATGAAATCTGGAGAGTAGCTTTCTGAGAAACTGCTTAGTGTTCTGTTAATTCATCTCACAGAGTTACATCTGTATTTCGTGGATCTCTTTGCTAGCCTTATTTCTGTGGAATCTGAGAACAGATATTTCGGATCCCTTGGAAGACTATAGGGCCAAAGGAAATATCCTCCGATAACAAAGAGAAAGAAGCTTTCTGAGAAACTTCTTTGTGTTCTGTGAAATCATCTCACAGAGTTACAGCTTTCCCCTCAAGAAGCCTTTCCCTAAGACAGTTCTTGTGGAATTGGCAAAGTGATATTTGGAAGCCCATAGAGGGCTATGGTGAAAAAGGAAATATCCTCAGATGAAATCTGGAAAGAAGCTTTCTGAGAAACTGCTTAGTGTTCTGTTAATTCATCTCACATAGTTATATCTGTATTTCGTGGATCTCTTTGCTAGCCTTATTTCTGTGGAATCTGAGAACAGATATTTCGGATCCCTTGGAAGACTATAGGGCCAAAGGAAATATCCTCCGATAACCAAGAGAAAGAAGCTTTCTGAGAAACTTCTTTGTGTTCTGTGAAATCATCTCACAGAGTTACAGCTTTCCCCTCAAGAAGCCTTTCGCTAAGACATTTCTTGTGGAATTGGCAAAGTGATATTTGGAAGCCCATAGAGGGCTATGGTGAAAAAGGAAATATCCTCAAATGAAATCTGGAAAGAAGCTTTCTGAGAAACTGCTTAGTGTTCTGTTAATTCATCTCACAGAGTTACATCTGTATTTCGTGGATCTCTTTGCTAGCCTTATTTCTGTGGAATCTGAGAACAGATATTTCGGATCCCTTGGAAGACTATAGGGCCAAAGGAAATATCCTCCGATAACAAAGAGAAAGAAGCTTTCTGAGAAACTTCTTTGTGTTTTGTGAAATCAACTCACAGAGTTACAGCTTTCCCGTCAAGAAGCCTTTCGCTAAGACAGTTCTTGTGGAATTGGCAAAGTGATATTTGGAAGCCCATAGAGGGCTATGGTGAAAAAGGAAATATCCTCACATGAAATCTGGAAAGAAGCTTTCTGAGAAACTCCTTAGTGTTCTGTTAATTCATCTCACAGAGTTACATCTGTATTTCGTGGATCTCTTTGCTAGCCTTATTTCTGTGGAATCTGAGAACAGATATTTCCTTTCCCTTTGAAGACTATAGGGCCAAAGGAAATATCCTCCGATAACAAAGAGAAAGAAGGTTTCTGAGAAACTTCTTTGTGTTCTGTGAAATCATCTCACAGAGTTACAGCTTTCCCCTCAAGAAGCCTTTCGCTAGGACAGTTCTTGTGGAATTGGCAAAGTGATATTTGGAAGCCCATAGAGGGCTATGGTGAAAAAGGAAATATCCACAGATGAAATCTGGAAAGTAGCATTCTGAGAAACTGCTTAGTGTTCTGTTAATTCATCTCACAGACTTACATCTGTATTTCGTGGATCTCTTTGCTAGCCTTATTTCTGTGGAATCTGAGAACAGATATTTCGGATCCCTTGGAAGACTATAGGGCCAAAGGAAATATCCTGCGATAACAAAGAGAAAGAAGCTTTCTGAGAAATTTCTTTGTGTTCTGTGAAATCATCTCACAGAGTTACAGCTTTCCCCTCAAGGAGCCTTTCGCTAAGACAGTTCTTGTGGAATTGGCAAAGTGATATTTGGAAGCCCATAGAGGGCTATGGTGAAAAAGGAAATATCCTCACATGAAATCTGGAAAGAGGCTTTCTGAGAAACTGCTTTGTGTTCTGTTAATTCATCTCACAGAGTTACATCTGTATTTCGTGGATCTCTTTGCTAGCCTTATTTCTGTGGAATCTGAGAACAGATATTTCGGATCCCTTGGAAGACTATAGGGCCAAAGGAAATATCCTCCGATAACCAAGAGAAAGAAGCTTTCTGAGAAACTTCTTTGTGTTTTGTGAAATCATCTCACAGAGTTACAGCTTTCCCGTCAAGAAGCCTTTCGCTAAGACAGTTCTTGTGGAATTGGCAAAGTGATATTTGGAAGCCCATAGAGGGCTATGGTGAAAAAGGAAATATCCTCACATGAAATCTGGAAAGAAGCTTTCTGAGAAACTCCTTAGTGTTCTGTTAATTCATCGCACAGAGTTACATCTGTATTTCGTGGATCTCTTTGCTAGCCTTATTTCTGTGGAATCTGAGAACAGATATTTCCTTTCCCTTTGAAGACTATAGGGCCAAAGGAAATATCCTCCGATAACAAAGAGAAAGAAGCTTTCTGAGAAATTTCTTTGTGTACTGTGAAATCATCTCACAGAGTTACAGCTTTCCCCTCAAGAAGCCTTTCGCTAAGACAGTTCTTGTGGAATTGGCAAAGTGATATTTGGAAGCCCATAGAGGGCTATGGTGAAAAAGGAAATATCCTCAGATGAAATCTGGAAAGAAGCTTTCTGAGAAACTGCTTAGTGTTCTGTTAATTCATCTCACAGAGTTACATCTGTATTTCGTGGATCTGTTTGCTAGCCTTATATCTGTGGAATCTGAGAACAGATATTTCGGATCCCTTGGAAGACTATAGGGCCAAAGGAAATATCCTCCTATAACAAACAGAAAGAAGATTTCTGAGAAACTTCTTTGTGTTCTGTGAAATCATCTCACAGAGTTACAGCTTTCCCCTCAAGAAGGCTTTCGCTAAGACAGTTCTTGTGGAATTGGCAAAGTGATATTTGGAAGCCCATAGAGGGCTATGGTGAAAAAGGAAATATCCTCAAATGAAATCTGGAAAGAAGCTTTCTGAGAAACTGCTTAGTGTTCTGTTAATTCATCTCACAGAGTTACATCTGTATTTCGTGGATCTCTTTGCTAGCCTTATTTCTGTGGAATCTGAGAACAGATATTTCGGATCCCTTGGAAGACTATAGGGCCAAAGGAAATATCCTCCGATAACAAAGAGAAAGAAGCTTTCTGAGAAACTTCTTTGTGTTTTGTGAAATCATCTCACAGAGTTACAGCTTTCCCGTCAAGAAGCCTTTCGCTAAGACAGTTCTTGTGGAATTGGCAAAGTGATATTTGGAAGTCCATAGAGGGCTATGGTGAAAAAGGAAATATCCTCACATGAAATCTGGAAAGAAACTTTCTGAGAAACTCCTTAGTATTCTGTTAATTCATCGCACAGAGTTACATCTGTATTTCGTGGATCTCTTTGCTAGCCTTATTTCTGTGGAATCTGAGAACAGATATTTCCTTTCCCTTTGAAGACTATAGGGCCAAAGGAAATATCCTCCGATAACAAAGAGAAAGAAGCTTTCTGAGAAACTTCTTTGTGTTCTGTGAAATCATCTCACAGAGTTACAGCTTTCCCCTCAAGAAGCCTTTCGCTAAGACAGTTCTTGTGGAATTGGCAAAGTGATATTTGGAAGCCCATAGAGAGCTATGGTGAAAAAGGAAATATCCTCAGATGAAATCTGGAGAGTAGCTTTCTGAGAAACTGCTTAGTGTTCTGTTAATTCATCTCACAGAGTTACATCTGTATTTCGTGGATCTCTTTGCTAGCCTTATTTCTGTGGAATCTGAGAACAGATATTTCGGATCCCTTGGAAGACTATAGGGCCAAAGGAAATATCCTCCGATAACAAAGAGAAAGAAGCTTTCTGAGAAACTTCTTTGTGTTCTGTGAAATCATCTCACAGAGTTACAGCTTTCCCCTCAAGAAGCCTTTCCCTAAGACAGTTCTTGTGGAATTGGCAAAGTGATATTTGGAAGCCCATAGAGGGCTATGGTGAAAAAGGAAATATCCTCAGATGAAATCTGGAAAGAAGCTTTCTGAGAAACTGCTTAGTGTTCTGTTAATTCATCTCACATAGTTATATCTGTATTTCGTGGATCTCTTTGCTAGCCTTATTTCTGTGGAATCTGAGAACAGATATTTCGGATCCCTTGGAAGACTATAGGGCCAAAGGAAATATCCTCCGATAACCAAGAGAAAGAAGCTTTCTGAGAAACTTCTTTGTGTTCTGTGAAATCATCTCACAGAGTTACAGCTTTCCCCTCAAGAAGCCTTTCGCTAAGACAGTTCTTGTGGAATTGGCAAAGTGATATTTGGAAGCCCATAGAGGGCTATGGTGAAAAAGGAAATATCCTCAAATGAAATCTGGAAAGAAGCTTTCTGAGAAACTGCTTAGTGTTCTGTTAATTCATCTCACAGAGTTACATCTGTATTTCGTGGATCTCTTTGCTAGCCTTATTTCTGTGGAATCTGAGAACAGATATTTCGGATCCCTTGGAAGACTATAGGGCCAAAGGAAATATCCTCCGATAACAAAGAGAAAGAAGCTTTCTGAGAAACTTCTTTGTGTTTTGTGAAATCAACTCACAGAGTTACAGCTTTCCCGTCAAGAAGCCTTTCGCTAAGACAGTTCTTGTGGAATTGGCAAAGTGATATTTGGAAGCCCATAGAGGGCTATGGTGAAAAAGGAAATATCCTCACATGAAATCTGGAAAGAAGCTTTCTGAGAAACTCCTTAGTGTTCTGTTAATTCATCTCACAGAGTTACATCTGTATTTCGTGGATCTCTTTGCTAGCCTTATTTCTGTGGAATCTGAGAACAGATATTTCCTTTCCCTTTGAAGACTATAGGGCCAAAGGAAATATCCTCCGATAACAAAGAGAAAGAAGGTTTCTGAGAAACTTCTTTGTGTTCTGTGAAATCATCTCACAGAGTTACAGCTTTCCCCTCAAGAAGCCTTTCGCTAGGACAGTTCTTGTGGAATTGGCAAAGTGATATTTGGAAGCCCATAGAGGGCTATGGTGAAAAAGGAAATATCCACAGATGAAATCTGGAAAGTAGCATTCTGAGAAACTGCTTAGTGTTCTGTTAATTCATCTCACAGACTTACATCTGTATTTCGTGGATCTCTTTGCTAGCCTTATTTCTGTGGAATCTGAGAACAGATATTTCGGATCCCTTGGAAGACTATAGGGCCAAAGGATATATCCTGCGATAACAAAGAGAAAGAAGCTTTCTGAGAAATTTCTTTGTGTTCTGTGAAATCATCTCACAGAGTTACAGCTTTCCCCTCAAGGAGCCTTTCGCTAAGACAGTTCTTGTGGAATTGGCAAAGTGATATTTGGAAGCCCATAGAGGGCTATGGTGAAAAAGGAAATATCCTCACATGAAATCTGGAAAGAGGCTTTCTGAGAAACTGCTTTGTGTTCTGTTAATTCATCTCACAGAGTTACATCTGTATTTCGTGGATCTCTTTGCTAGCCTTATTTCTGTGTAATCTGAGAACAGATATTTCGGATCCCTTGGAAGACTATAGGGCCAAAGGAAATATCCTCCGATAACCAAGAGAAAGAAGCTTTCTGAGAAACTTCTTTGTGTTTTGTGAAATCATCTCACAGAGTTACAGCTTTCCCGTCAAGAAGCCTTTCGCTAAGACAGTTCTTGTGGAATTGGCAAAGTGATATTTGGAAGCCCATAGAGGGCTATGGTGAAAAAGGAAATATCCTCACATGAAATCTGGAAAGAAGCTTTCTGAGAAACTCCTTAGTGTTCTGTTAATTCATCGCACAGAGTTACATCTGTATTTCGTGGATCTCTTTGCTAGCCTTATTTCTGTGGAATCTGAGAACAGATATTTCCTTTCCCTTTGAAGACTATAGGGCCAAAGGAAATATCCTCCGATAACAAAGAGAAAGAAGCTTTCTGAGAAATTTCTTTGTGTACTGTGAAATCATCTCACAGAGTTACAGCTTTCCCCTCAAGAAGCCTTTCGCTAAGACAGTTCTTGTGGAATTGGCAAAGTGATATTTGGAAGCCCATAGAGGGCTATGGTGAAAAAGGAAATATCCTCAGATGAAATCTGGAAAGAAGCTTTCTGAGAAACTGCTTAGTGTTCTGTTAATTCATCTCACAGAGTTACATCTGTATTTCGTGGATCTCTTTGCTAGCCTTATTTCTGTGGAATCTGAGAACAGATATTTCGGATCCCTTGGAAGACTATAGGGCCAAAGGAAATATCCTCCGATAACAAAGAGAAAGAAGCTTTCTGAGAAACTTCTTTGTGTTCTGTGAAATCATCTCACAGAGTTACAGCTTTCCCCTCAAGAAGCCTTTCCCTAAGACAGTTCTTGTGGAATTGGCAAAGTGATATTTGGAAGCCCATAGAGGGCTATGGTGAAAAAGGAAATATCCTCACATGAAATCTGGAAAGAAGCTTTCTGAGAAACTGCTTAGTGTTCTGTTAATTCATCTCACAGAGTTACATCTGTATTTCGTGGATCTCTTTGCTAGCCTTATTTCTGTGGAATCTGAGAACAGATATTTCGGATCCCTTGGAAGACTATAGGGCCAAAGGAAATATCATCCGATAACAAAGAGAAAGAAGCTTTCTGAGAAACTTCTTTGTGTTTTGTGAAATCATCTCACAGAGTTACAGCTTTCCCGTCAAGAAGCCTTTCGCTAAGACAGTTCTTGTGGAATTGGCAAAGTGATATTTGGAAGCCCATAGAGGGCTATGGTGAAAAAGGAAATATCCTCACATGAAATCTGGAAAGAAGCTTTCTGAGAAACTGCTTAGTGTTCTGTTAATTCATCTCACAGAGTTACATCTGTATTTCGTGGATCTCTTTGCTAGCCTTATTTCTGTGGAATCTGAGAACAGATATTTCCTTTCCCTTTGAAGACTATAGGGCCAAAGGAAATATCCTCCGATAACAAAGAGAAAGAAGCTTTCTGAGAAACCTCTTTGTGTTCTGTGAAATCATCTCACAGAGTTACAGCTTTCCCCTCAAGAAGCCTTTCGCTAAGACAGTTCTTGTGGAATTGGCAAAGTGATATTTGGAAGCCCTTAGAGGGCTATGGTGAAAAAGGAAATATCCTCAGATGAAATCTGGAAAGTAGCATTCTGAGAAACTGCTTAGTGTTCTGTTAATTCATCTCACAGACTTACATCTGTATTTCGTGGATCTCTTTGCTAGCCTTATTTCTGTGGAATCTGAGAACAGATATTTCGGATCCCTTGGAAGACTATAGGGCCAAAGGAAATATCCTGCGATAACAAAGAGAAAGAAGCTTTCTGAGAAATTTCTTTGTGTTCTGTGAAATCATCTCACAGAGTTACAGCTTTCCCCTCAAGAAGCCTTTCGCTAAGACAGTTCTTGTGGAATTGGCAAAGTGATATTTGGAAGCCCATAGAGGGCTATGGTGAAAAAGGAAATATCCTCACATGAAATCTGGAAAGAGGCTTTCTGAGAAACTGCTTTGTGTTCTGTTAATTCATCTCACAGAGTTACATCTGTATTTCGTGGATCTCTTTGCTAGCCTTATTTCTGTGGAATCTGAGAACAGATATTTCGGATCCCTTGGAAGACTATAGGGCCAAAGGAAATATCCTCCGATAACAAAGAGAAAGAAGCTTTCTGAGAAACTTCTTTGTGTTTTGTGAAATCATCTCACAGAGTTACAGCTTTCCCGTCAAGAAGCCTTTCGCTAAGACAGTTCTTGTGGAATTGGCAAAGTGATATTTGGAAGCCCATAGAGGGCTATGGTGAAAAAGGAAATATCCTCACATGAAATCTGGAAAGAAGCTTTCTGAGAAACTCCTTAGTGTTCTGTTAATTCATCGCACAGAGTTACATCTGTATTTCGTGGATCTCTTTGCTAGCCTTATTTCTGTGGAATCTGAGAACAGATATTTCCTTTCCCTTTGAAGACTATAGGGCCAAAGGAAATATCCTCCGATAACAAAGAGAAAGAAGCTTTCTGAGAAATTTCTTTGTGTTCTGTGAAATCATCTCACAGAGTTACAGCTTTCCCCTCAAGAAGCCTTTCGCTAAGACAGTTCTTGTGGAATTGGCAAAGTGATATTTGGAAGCCCATAGAGGGCTATGGTGAAAAAGGAAATATCCTCAGATGAAATCTGGAAAGAAGCTTTCTGAGAAACTGCTTAGTGTTCTGTTAATTCATCTCACAGAGTTACATCTGTATTTCGTGGATCTCTTTGCTAGCCTTATTTCTGTGGAATCTGAGAACAGATATTTCGGATCCCTTGGAAGACTATAGGGCCAAAGGAAATATCCTCCGATAACAAAGAGAAAGAAGCTTTCTGAGAAACTTCTTTGTGTTCTGTGAAATCATCTCACAGAGTTACAGCTTTCCCCTCAAGAAGCCTTTCCCTAAGACAGTTCTTGTGGAATTCGCAAAGTGATATTTGGAAGCCCATAGAGGGCTATGGTGAAAAAGGAAATATCCTCAAATGAAATGTGGAAAGAAGCTTTCTGAGAAACTGCTTAGTGTTCTGTTAATTCATCTCACAGAGTTACATCTGTATTTCGTGGATCTCTTTGCTAGCCTTATTTCTGTGGAATCTGAGAACAGATATTTCGGATCCCTTGGAAGACTATAGGGCCAAAGGAAATATCCTCCGATAACAAAGAGAAAGAAGCTTTCTGAGAAACTTCTTTGTGTTTTGTGAAATCATCTCACAGAGTTACAGCTTTCCCGTCAAGAAGCCTTTCGCTAAGACAGTTCTTGTGGAATTGGCAAAGTGATATTTGGAAGCCCATAGAGGGCTATGGTGAAAAAGGAAATATCGTCACATGAAATCTGGAAAGAAGCTTTCTGAGAAACTGCTTAGTGTTCTGTTAATTCATCTCACAGAGTTACATCTGTATTTCGTGGATCTCTTTGCTAGCCTTATTTCTGTGGAATCTGAGAACAGATATTTCCTTTCCCTTTGAAGACTATAGGGCCAAAGGAAATATCCTCCGATAACAAAGAGAAAGAAGCTTTCTGAGAAACTTCTTTGTGTTCTGTGAAATCATCTCACAGAGTTACAGCTTTCCCCTCAAGAAGCCTTTCGCTAAGACAGTTCTTGTGGAATTGGCAAAGTGATATTTGGAAGCCCATAGAGGGCTATGGTGAAAAAGGAAATATCCTCAGATGAAATCTGGAAAGAAGCTTTCTGAGAAACTGCTTAGTGTTCTGTTAATTCATCTCACAGAGTTACATCTGTATTTCGTGGATCTCTTTGCTAGCCTTATTTCTGTGGAATCTGAGAACAGATATTTCGGATCCCTTGGAAGACTATAGGGCCAAAGGAAATATCCTCCGATAACAAAGAGAAAGAAGCTTTCTGAGAAACTTCTTTGTGTTTTGTGAAATCATCTCACAGAGTTACAGCTTTCCCGTCAAGAAGCCTTTCGCTAAGACAGTTCTTGTGGAATTGGCAAAGTGATATTTGGAAGCCCATAGAGGGCTATGGTGAAAAAGGAAATATCCTCACATGAAATCTGGAAAGAAGCTTTCTGAGAAACTCCTTAGTGTTCTGTTAATTCATCTCACAGAGTTACATCTGTATTTCGTGGATCTCTTTGCTAGCCTTATTTCTGTGGAATCTGAGAACAGATATTTCGGATCCCTTGGAAGACTATAGGGCCAAAGGAAATATCCTCCGATAACAAAGAGAAAGAAGCTTTCTGAGAAACTTCTTTGTGTTCTGTGAAATCATCTCACAGAGTTACAGCTTTCCCCTCAAGAAGCCTTTCGCTAAGACAGTTCTTGTGGAATTGGCAAAGTGATATTTGGAAGCCCATAGAGGGCTATGGTGAAAAAGGAAATATCCTCAGATGAAATCTGGAAAGTAGCTTTCTGAGAAACTGCTTAGTGTTCTGTTAATTCATCTCACAGAGTTACATCTGTATTTCGTGGATCTCTTTGCTAGCCTTATTTCTGTGGAATCTGAGAACAGATATTTCGGATCCATTGGAAGACTACAGGGCCAAAGGAAATATCCTGCGATAACAAAGAGAAAGAAGCTTTCTGAGAAACTTCTTTGTGTTCTGTGAAATCATCTCACAGAGTTACAGCTTTCCCCTCAAGAAGCCTTTCGCTAAGACAGTTCTTGTGGAATTGGCAAAGTGATATTTGGAAGCCCATAGAGGGCTATGGTGAAAAAGGAAATATCCTCAGATGAAATCTGGAAAGAAGCTTTCTGAGAAACTGCTTAGTGTTCTGTTAATTCATCTCACAGAGTTACATCTGTATTTCGTGGATCTCTTTGCTAGCCTTATTTCTGTGGAATCAGAGAACAGATATTTCGGATCCTTTGGAAGACTATAGGGCCAAAGGAAATATCCTCCGATAACAAAGAGAAAGAAACTTTCTGAGAAACTTCTTTGTGTTCTGTGAAATCATCTCACAGAGTTAAAGCTTTCCCCTCAAGAAGCCTTTCCCTAAGACAGTTCTTGTGGAATTGGCAAAGTGATATTTGGAAGCCCATAGAGGGCTATGGTGAAAAAGGAAATATCCTCACATGAAATCTGGAAAGAAGCTTTCTGAGAAACTGCTTTGTGTTCTGTTAATTCATCTCACAGAGTTACATCTGTATTTCGTGGATCTCTTTGCTAGCCTTATTTCTGTGGAATCTGAGAAGAGATATTTCGGATCCCTTGCAAGACTATAGGGCCAAAGGAAATATCCTCCTATAACAAACAGAAAGAAGCTTTCTGAGAAACTTCTTTGTGTTCTGTGAAATCATCTCACAGAGTTACAGCTTTCCCCTCAAGAAGCCTTTCGCTAAGACAGTTCTTGTGGAATTGGCAAAGTGATATTTGGAAGCCCATAGAGCGCAATGGTGAAAAAGGAAATATCCTCAAATGAAATCTGGAAAGAAGCTTTCTGAGAAACTGCTTAGTGTTCTGTTAATTCATCTCACAGAGTTACATCTGTATTTCGTGGATCTCTTTGCTAGCCTTATTTCTGTGGAATCTGAGAACAGATATTTCGGATCCCTTGGAAGACTATAGGGCCAAAGGAAATATCCTCCGATAACAAAGAGAAAGAAGCTTTCTGAGAAACTTCTTTGTGTTTTGTGAAATCATCTCACAGAGTTACAGCTTTCCCGTCAAGAAGCCTTTCGCTAAGACAGTTCTTGTGGAATTGGCAAAGTGATATTTGGAAGCCCATAGAGGGCTATGGTGAAAAAGGAAATATCCTCACATGAAATCTGGAAAGAAGCTTTCTGAGAAACTCCTTAGTGTTCTGTTAATTCATCTCACAGAGTTACATCTGTATTTCGTGGATCTCTTTGCTGGCCTTATTTCTGTGGAATCTGAGAACAGATATTTCCTTTCCCTTTGAAGACTATAGGGCCAAAGGAAATATCCTCCGATAACAAAGAGAAAGAAGCTTTCTGAGAAACTTCTTTGTGTTCTGTGAAATCATCTCACAGAGTTACAGCTTTCCCCTCAAGAAGCCTTTCGCTAAGACAGTTCTTGTGGAATTGGCAAACTGATATTTGGAAGCCCATAGAGGGCTATGGTGAAAAAGGAAATATCCTCACATGAAATCTGGAAAGAGGCTTTCTGAGAAACTGCTTATTGTTCTGTTAATTCATCTCACAGAGTTACATCTGTATTTCGTGGATCTCTTTGCTAGCCTTATTTCTGTGGAATCTGAGAACAGATATTTCGGATCCCTTGGAAGACTATAGGGCCAAAGGAAATATCCTCCGATAACAAAGAGAAAGAAGCTTTCTGAGAAACTTCTTTGTGTTTTGTGAAATCATCTCACAGAGTTACAGCTTTCCCGTCAAGAAGCCTTTCGCTAAGACAGTTCTTGTGGAATTGGCAAAGTGATATTTGGAAGCCCATAGAGGGCTATGGTGAAAAAGGAAATGTCCTCACATGAAATCTGGAAAGAAGCTTTCTGAGAAACTCCTTAGTGTTCTGTTAATTCATCGCACAGAGTTACATCTGTATTTCGTGGATCTCTTTGCTAGCCTTATTTCTGTGGAATCTGAGAACAGATATTTCCTTTCCCTTTGAAGACTATAGGGCCAAAGGAAATATCCTCCGATAACAAAGAGAAAGAAGCTTTCTGAGAAATTTCTTTGTGTTCTGTGAAATCATCTCACAGAGTTACAGCTTTCCCCTCAAGAAGCCTTTCGCTAAGACAGTTCTTGTGGAATTGGCAAAGTGATATTTGGAAGCCCATAGAGGGCTATGGTGAAAAAGGAAATATCCTCAGATGAAATCTGGAAAGTAGCTTTCTGAGAAACTGCTTAGTGTTCTGTTAATTCATCTCACAGAGTTACATCTGTATTTCGTGGATCTCTTTGCTAGCCTTATTTCTGTGGAATCTGAGAACAGATATTTCGGATCCATTGGAAGACTATAGGGCCAAAGGAAATATCCTGCGATAACGAAGAGAAAGAAGCTTTCTGAGAAACTTCTTTGTGTTCTGTGAAATCATCTCACAGAGTTACAGCTTTCCCCTCTAGAAGCCTTTCGCTAAGACAGTTCTTGTGGAATTGGCAAAGTGATATTTGGAAGCCCATAGAGGGCTATGGTGAAAAAGGAAATATCCTCAGATGAAATCTGGAAAGAAGCTTTCTGAGAAACTGCTTAGTGTTCTGTTAATTCATCTCACAGAGTTACATCTGTATTTCGTGGATCTCTTTGCTAGCCCTATTTCTGTGGAATCTGAGAACAGATATTTCGGATCCCTTGGAAGACTATAGGGCCAAAGGAAATATCCTCCGATAACAAAGAGAAAGAAGCTTTCTGAGAAACTTCTTTGTGTTCTGTGAAATCATCTCACAGAGTTACAGCTTTCCCCTCAAGAAGCCTTTCCCTAAGACAGTTCTTGTGGAATTGGCAAAGTGATATTTGGAAGCCCATAGAGGGCTATGGTGAAAAAGGAAATATCCTCACATGAAATCTGGAAAGAAGCTTTCTGAGAAACTGCTTAGTGTTCTGTTAATTCATCTCACAGAGTTACATCTGTATTTCGTGGATCTCTTTGCTAGCCTTATTTCTGTGGAATCTGAGAACAGATATTTCGGATCCCTTGGAAGACTATAGGGCCAAAGGAAATATCCTGCGATAACAAAGAGAAAGAAGCTTTCTGAGAAATTTCTTTGTGTTCTGTGAAATCATCTCACAGAGTTACAGCTTTCCCGTGAAGAAGCCTTTCGCTAAGACAGTTCTTGTGGAATTGGCAAAGTGATATTTGGAAGCCCATAGAGGGCTATGGTGAAAAAGGAAATATCCTCACATGAAATCTGGAAAGAGGCTTTCTGAGAAACTGCTTTGTGTTCTGTTAATTCATCTCACAGAGTTACATCTGTATTTCGTGGATCTCTTTGCTAGCCTTATTTCTGTGGAATCTGAGAACAGATATTTCGGATCCCTTGGAAGACTATAGGGCCAAAGGAAATATCCTCCGATAACAAAGAGAAAGAAGCTTTCTGAGAAACTTCTTTGTGTTTTGTGAAATCATCTCACAGAGTAACAGCTTTCCCGTCAAGAAGCCGTTCGCTAAGACAGTTCTTGTGGAATTGTCAAAGTGATATTTGGAAGCCCATAGACGGCTATGGTGAAAAAGGAAATATCCTCACATGAAATCTGGAAAGAAGCTTTCTGAGAAACTCCTTAGTGTTCTGTTAATTCATCGCACAGAGTTACATCTGTATTTCGTGGATCTCTTTGCTAGCCTTATTTCTGTGGAATCTGAGAACAGATATTTCCTTTCCCTTTGAAGACTATAGGGCCAAAGGAAATATCCTCCGATAACAAAGAGAAAGAAGCTTTCTGAGAAATTTCTTTGTGTTCTGTGAAATCATCTCACAGAGTTTCAGCTTTCCCCTCAAGAAGCCTTTCGCTAAGACTGTTCTTCTGGAATTGGCAAAGTGATATTTGGAAGCCCATAGAGGGCTATGGTGAAAAAGGAAATATCCTCAGATGAAATCTGGAAAGTAGCTTTCTGAGAAACTGCTTAGTGTTCTGTTAATTCATCTCACAGAGTTACATCTGTATTTCGTGGATCTCTTTGCTAGCCTTATTTCTGTGGAATCTGAGAACAGATATTTCGGATCCATTGGAAGACTATAGGGCCAAAGGAAATATCCTGCGATAACAAAGAGAAAGAAGCTTTCTGAGAAACTTCTTTGTGTTCTGTGAAATCATCTCACAGAGTTACAGCTTTCCCCTCAAGAAGCCTTTCGCTAAGACAGTTCTTGTGGAATTGGCAAAGTGATATTTGGAAGCCCATAGAGGGCTATGGTGAAAAAGGAAATATCCTCAGATGAAATCTGGAAAGAAGTTTTCTGAGAAACTGCTTAGTGTTCTGTTAATTCATCTCACAGAGTTACATCTGTATTTCGTGGATCTCTTTGCTAGCCTTATTTCTGTGGAATCTGAGAACAGATATTTCGGATCCCTTGGAAGACTATAGGGCCAAAGGAAATATCCTCCTATAACAAACAGAAAGAAGATTTCTGAGAAACTTCTTTGTGTTCTGTGAAATCATCTCACAGAGTTACAGCTTTCCCCTCAAGAAGGCTTTCGCTAAGACAGTTCTTGTGGAATTGGCAAAGTGATATTTGGAAGCCCATAGAGGGCTATGGTGAAAAAGGAAATATCCTCAAATGAAATCTGGAAAGAAGCTTTCTGAGAAACTGCTTAGTGTTCTGTTAATTCATCTCACAGAGTTACATCTGTATTTCGTGGATCTCTTTGCTAGCCTTATTTCTGTGGAATCTGAGAACAGATATTTCGGATCCCTTTGAAGACTACAGGGCCAAAGGAAATATCCTCCGATAACAAAGAGAAAGAAGCTTTCTGAGAAACTTCTTTGTGTTTTGTGAAATCATCTCACAGAGTTACAGCTTTCCCGTCAAGAAGCCTTTCGCTAAGACAGTTCTTGTGGAATTGGCAAAGTGATATTTGGAAGTCCATAGAGGGCTATGGTGAAAAAGGAAATATCCTCACATGAAATCTGGAAAGAAACTTTCTGAGAAACTCCTTAGTGTTCTGTTAATTCATCGCACAGAATTACATCTGTATTTCGTGGATCTCTTTGCTAGCCTTATTTCTGTGGAATCTGAGAACAGATATTTCCTTTCCCTTTGAAGACTATAGGGCCAAAGGAAATATCCTCCGATAACAAAGAGAAAGAAGCTTTCTGAGAAACTTCTTTGTGTTCTGTGAAATCATCTCACAGAGTTACAGCTTTCCCCTCAAGAAGCCTTTCGCTAAGACAGTTCTTGTGGAATTGGCAAAGTGATATTTGGAAGCCCATAGAGAGCTATGGTGAAAAAGGAAATATCCTCAGATGAAATCTGGAAAGTAGCTTTCTGAGAAACTGCTTAGTGTTCTGTTAATTCATCTCACAGAGTTACATCTGTATTTCGTGGATCTCTTTGCTAGCCTTATTTCTGTGGAATCTGAGAACAGATATTTCGGATCCCTTGGAAGACTATAGGGCCAAAGGAAATATCCTCCGATAACAAAGAGAAAGAAGCTTTCTGAGAAACTTCTTTGTGTTCTGTGAAATCATCTCACAGAGTTACAGCTTTCCCCTCAAGAAGCCTTTCCCTAAGACAGTTCTTGTGGAATTGGCAAAGTGATATTTGGAAGCCCATAGAGGGCTATGGTGAAAAAGGAAATATCCTCAGATGAAATCTGGAAACAAGCTTTCTGAGAAACTGCTTAGTGTTCTGTTAATTCATCTCACATAGTTATATCTGTATTTCGTGGATTTCTTTGCTAGCCTTATTTCTGTGGAATCTGAGAAGAGATATTTCGGATCCCTTGGAAGACTATAGGGCCAAAGGAAATATCCTCCGATAACCAAGAGAAAGAAGCTTTCTGAGAAACTTCTTTGTGTTCTGTGAAATCATCTCACAGAGTTACAGCTTTCCCCTCAAGAAGCCTTTCGCTAAGACAGTTCTTGTGGAATTGGCAAAGTGATATTTGGAAGCCCATAGAGGGCTATGGTGAAAAAGGAAATATCCTCAAATGAAATCTGGAAAGAAGCTTTCTGAGAAACTGCTTAGTGTTCTGTTAATTCATCTCACAGAGTTACATCTGTATTTCGTGGATCTCTTTGCTAGCCTTATTTCTGTGGAATCTGAGAACAGATATTTCGGATCCCTTGGAAGACTATAGGGCCAAAGGAAATATCCTCCGATAACAAAGAGAAAGAAGCTTTCTGAGAAACTTCTTTGTGTTTTGTGAAATCAACTCACAGAGTTACAGCTTTCCCGTCAAGAAGCCTTTCGCTAAGACAGTTCTTGTGGAATTGGCAAAGTGATATTTGGAAGCCCATAGAGGGCTATGGTGAAAAAGGAAATATCCTCACATGAAATCTGGAAAGAAGCTTTCTGAGAAACTCCTTAGTGTTCTGTTAATTCATCTCACAGAGTTACATCTGTATTTCGTGGATCTCTTTGCTAGCCCTATTTCTGTGGAATCTGAGAACAGATATTTCCTTTCCCTTTGAAGACTATAGGGCCAAAGGAAATATCCTCCGATAACAAAGAGAAAGAAGCTTTCTGAGAAACTTCTTTGTGTTCTGTGAAATCATCTCACAGAGTTACAGCTTTCCCCTCAAGAAGCCTTTCGCTAAGACAGTTCTTGTGGAATTGGCAAAGTGATATTTGGAAGCCCATAGAGGGCTATGGTGAAAAAGGAAATATCCTCAGATGAAATCTGGAAAGTAGCATTCTGAGAAACTGCTTAGTGTTCTGTTAATTCATCTCACAGACTTACATCTGTATTTCGTGGATCTCTTTGCTAGCCTTATTTCTGTGGAATCTGAGAACAGATATTTCGGATCCCTTGCAAGACTATAGGGCCAAAGGAAATATCCTGCGATAACAAAGAGAAAGAAGCTTTCTGAGAAATTTCTTTGTGTTCTGTGAAATCATCTCACAGAGTTACAGCTTTCCCCTCAAGAAGCCTTTCGCTAAGACAGTTCTTGTGGAATTGGCAAAGTGATATTTGGAAGCCCATAGAGGGCTATGGTGAAAAAGGAAATATCCTCACATGAAATCTGGAAAGAGGCTTTCTGAGAAACTGCTTTGTGTTCTGTTAATTCATCTCACAGAGTTACATCTGTATTTCGTGGATCTCTTTGCTAGCCTTATTTCTGTGGAATCTGAGAACAGATATTTCGGATCCATTGGAAGACTACAGGGCCAAAGGAAATATCCTGCGATAACAAAGAGAAAGAAGCTTTCTGAGAAACTTCTTTGTGTTCTGTGAAATCATCTCACAGAGTTACAGCTTTCCCCTCAAGAAGCCTTTCGCTAAGACAGTTCTTGTGGAATTGGCAAAGTGATATTTGGAAGCCCATAGAGGGCTATGGTGAAAAAGGAAATATCCTCAGATGAAATCTGGAAAGAAGCTTTCTGAGAAACTGCTTAGTGTTCTGTTAATTCATCTCACAGAGTTACATCTGTATTTCGTGGATCTCTTTGCTAGCCTTATTTCTGTGGAATCAGAGAACAGATATTTCGGATCCTTTGGAAGACTATAGGGCCAAAGGAAATATCCTCCGATAACAAAGAGAAAGAAGCTTTCTGAGAAACTTCTTTGTGTTCTGTGAAATCATCTCACAGAGTTAAAGCTTTCCCCTCAAGAAGCCTTTCCCTAAGACAGTTCTTGTGGAATTGGCAAAGTGATATTTGGAAGCCCATAGAGGGCTATGGTGAAAAAGGAAATATCCTCACATGAAATCTGGAAAGAAGCTTTCTGAGAAACTGCTTTGTGTTCTGTTAATTCATCTCACAGAGTTACATCTGTATTTCGTGGATCTCTTTGCTAGCCTTATTTCTGTGGAATCTGAGAAGAGATATTTCGGATCCCTTGCAAGACTATAGTGCCAAAGGAAATATCCTCCTATAACAAACAGAAAGAAGCTTTCTGAGAAACTTCTTTGTGTTCTGTGAAATCATCTCACAGAGTTACAGCTTTCCCCTCAAGAAGCCTTTCGCTAAGACAGTTCTTGTGGAATTGGCAAAGTGATATTTGGAAGCCCATAGAGCGCAATGGTGAAAAAGGAAATATCCTCAAATGAAATCTGGAAAGAAGCTTTCTGAGAAACTGCTTAGTGTTCTGTTAATTCATCTCACAGAGTTACATCTGTATTTCGTGGATCTCTTTGCTAGCCTTATTTCTGTGGAATCTGAGAACAGATATTTCGGATCCCTTGGAAGACTATAGGGCCAAAGGAAATATCCTCCGATAACAAAGAGAAAGAAGCTTTCTGAGAAACTTCTTTGTGTTTTGTGAAATCATCTCACAGAGTTACAGCTTTCCCGTCAAGAAGCCTTTCGCTAAGACAGTTCTTGTGGAATTGGCAAAGTGATATTTGGAAGCCCATAGAGGGCTATGGTGAAAAAGGAAATATCCTCACATGAAATCTGGAAAGAAGCTTTCTGAGAAACTCCTTAGTGTTCTGTTAATTCATCTCACAGAGTTACATCTGTATTTCGTGGATCTCTTTGCTGGCCTTATTTCTGTGGAATCTGAGAACAGATATTTCCTTTCCCTTTGAAGACTATAGGGCCAAAGGAAATATCCTCCGATAACAAAGAGAAAGAAGCTTTCTGAGAAACTTCTTTGTGTTCTGTGAAATCATCTCACAGAGTTACAGCTTTCCCCTCAAGAAGCCTTTCGCTAAGACAGTTCTTGTGGAATTGGCAAACTGATATTTGGAAGCCCATAGAGGGCTATGGTGAAAAAGGAAATATCCTCACATGAAATCTGGAAAGAGGCTTTCTGAGAAACTGCTTATTGTTCTGTTAATTCATCTCACAGAGTTACATCTGTATTTCGTGGATCTCTTTGCTAGCCTTATTTCTGTGGAATCTGAGAACAGATATTTCGGATCCCTTGGAAGACTATAGGGCCAAAGGAAATATCCTCCGATAACAAAGAGAAAGAAGCTTTCTGAGAAACTTCTTTGTGTTTTGTGAAATCATCTCACAGAGTTACAGCTTTCCCGTCAAGAAGCCTTTCGCTAAGACAGTTCTTGTGGAATTGGCAAAGTGATATTTGGAAGCCCATAGAGGGCTATGGTGAAAAAGGAAATGTCCTCACATGAAATCTGGAAAGAAGCTTTCTGAGAAACTCCTTAGTGTTCTGTTAATTCATCGCACAGAGTTACATCTGTATTTCGTGGATCTCTTTGCTAGCCTTATTTCTGTGGAATCTGAGAACAGATATTTCCTTTCCCTTTGAAGACTATAGGGCCAAAGGAAATATCCTCCGATAACAAAGAGAAAGAAGCTTTCTGAGAAATTTCTTTGTGTTCTGTGAAATCATCTCACAGAGTTACAGCTTTCCCCTCAAGAAGCCTTTCGCTAAGACAGTTCTTGTGGAATTGGCAAAGTGATATTTGGAAGCCCATAGAGGGCTATGGTGAAAAAGGAAATATCCTCAGATGAAATCTGGAAAGTAGCTTTCTGAGAAACTGCTTAGTGTTCTGTTAATTCATCTCACAGAGTTACATCTGTATTTCGTGGATCTCTTTGCTAGCCTTATTTCTGTGGAATCTGAGAACAGATATTTCGGATCCATTGGAAGACTATAGGGCCAAAGGAAATATCCTGCGATAACGAAGAGAAAGAAGCTTTCTGAGAAACTTCTTTGTGTTCTGTGAAATCATCTCACAGAGTTACAGCTTTCCCCTCTAGAAGCCTTTCGCTAAGACAGTTCTTGTGGAATTGGCAAAGTGATATTTGGAAGCCCATAGAGGGCTATGGTGAAAAAGGAAATATCCTCAGATGAAATCTGGAAAGAAGCTTTCTGAGAAACTGCTTAGTGTTCTGTTAATTCATCTCACAGAGTTACATCTGTATTTCGTGGATCTCTTTGCTAGCCCTATTTCTGTGGAATCTGAGAACAGATATTTCGGATCCCTTGGAAGACTATAGGGCCAAAGGAAATATCCTCCGATAACAAAGAGAAAGAAGCTTTCTGAGAAACTTCTTTGTGTTCTGTGAAATCATCTCACAGAGTTACAGCTTTCCCCTCAAGAAGCCTTTCCCTAAGACAGTTCTTGTGGAATTGGCAAAGTGATATTTGGAAGCCCATAGAGGGCTATGGTGAAAAAGGAAATATCCTCACATGAAATCTGGAAAGAAGCTTTCTGAGAAACTGCTTAGTGTTCTGTTAATTCATCTCACAGAGTTACATCTGTATTTCGTGGATCTCTTTGCTAGCCTTATTTCTGTGGAATCTGAGAACAGATATTTCGGATCCCTTGGAAGACTATAGGGCCAAAGGAAATATCCTGCGATAACAAAGAGAAAGAAGCTTTCTGAGAAATTTCTTTGTGTTCTGTGAAATCATCTCACAGAGTTACAGCTTTCCCGTGAAGAAGCCTTTCGCTAAGACAGTTCTTGTGGAATTGGCAAAGTGATATTTGGAAGCCCATAGAGGGCTATGGTGAAAAAGGAAATATCCTCACATGAAATCTGGAAAGAGGCTTTCTGAGAAACTGCTTTGTGTTCTGTTAATTCATCTCACAGAGTTACATCTGTATTTCGTGGATCTCTTTGCTAGCCTTATTTCTGTGGAATCTGAGAACAGATATTTCGGATCCCTTGGAAGACTATAGGGCCAAAGGAAATATCCTCCGATAACAAAGAGAAAGAAGCTTTCTGAGAAACTTCTTTGTGTTTTGTGAAATCATCTCACAGAGTAACAGCTTTCCCGTCAAGAAGCCGTTCGCTAAGACAGTTCTTGTGGAATTGTCAAAGTGATATTTGGAAGCCCATAGACGGCTATGGTGAAAAAGGAAATATCCTCACATGAAATCTGGAAAGAAGCTTTCTGAGAAACTCCTTAGTGTTCTGTTAATTCATCGCACAGAGTTACATCTGTATTTCGTGGATCTCTTTGCTAGCCTTATTTCTGTGGAATCTGAGAACAGATATTTCCTTTCCCTTTGAAGACTATAGGGCCAAAGGAAATATCCTCCGATAACAAAGAGAAAGAAGCTTTCTGAGAAATTTCTTTGTGTTCTGTGAAATCATCTCACAGAGTTTCAGCTTTCCCCTCAAGAAGCCTTTCGCTAAGACTGTTCTTCTGGAATTGGCAAAGTGATATTTGGAAGCCCATAGAGGGCTATGGTGAAAAAGGAAATATCCTCAGATGAAATCTGGAAAGTAGCTTTCTGAGAAACTGCTTAGTGTTCTGTTAATTCATCTCACAGAGTTACATCTGTATTTCGTGGATCTCTTTGCTAGCCTTATTTCTGTGGAATCTGAGAACAGATATTTCGGATCCATTGGAAGACTATAGGGCCAAAGGAAATATCCTGCGATAACAAAGAGAAAGAAGCTTTCTGAGAAACTTCTTTGTGTTCTGTGAAATCATCTCACAGAGTTACAGCTTTCCCCTCAAGAAGCCTTTCGCTAAGACAGTTCTTGTGGAATTGGCAAAGTGATATTTGGAAGCCCATAGAGGGCTATGGTGAAA
Organism: Macaca nemestrina; assembly: GCF_043159975.1. Lineage (NCBI taxonomy): Eukaryota > Metazoa > Chordata > Mammalia > Primates > Cercopithecidae > Macaca > Macaca nemestrina. Next base: position 97,956,514 of record NC_092137.1, on the reverse strand, counting down.
AAGGAAATATCCTCAGATGAAATCTGGAAAGAAGTTTTCTGAGAAACTGCTTAGTGTTCTGTTAATTCATCTCACAGAGTTACATCTGTATTTCGTGGATCTCTTTGCTAGCCTTATTTCTGTGGAATCTGAGAACAGATATTTCGGATCCCTTGGAAGACTATAGGGCCAAAGGAAATATCCTCCTATAACAAACAGAAAGAAGATTTCTGAGAAACTTCTTTGTGTTCTGTGAAATCATCTCACAGAGTTACAGCTTTCCCCTCAAGAAGGCTTTCGCTAAGACAGTTCTTGTGGAATTGGCAAAGTGATATTTGGAAGCCCATAGAGGGCTATGGTGAAAAAGGAAATATCCTCAAATGAAATCTGGAAAGAAGCTTTCTGAGAAACTGCTTAGTGTTCTGTTAATTCATCTCACAGAGTTACATCTGTATTTCGTGGATCTCTTTGCTAGCCTTATTTCTGTGGAATCTGAGAACAGATATTTCGGATCCCTTTGAAGACTACAGGGCCAAAGGAAATATCCTCCGATAACAAAGAGAAAGAAGCTTTCTGAGAAACTTCTTTGTGTTTTGTGAAATCATCTCACAGAGTTACAGCTTTCCCGTCAAGAAGCCTTTCGCTAAGACAGTTCTTGTGGAATTGGCAAAGTGATATTTGGAAGTCCATAGAGGGCTATGGTGAAAAAGGAAATATCCTCACATGAAATCTGGAAAGAAACTTTCTGAGAAACTCCTTAGTGTTCTGTTAATTCATCGCACAGAATTACATCTGTATTTCGTGGATCTCTTTGCTAGCCTTATTTCTGTGGAATCTGAGAACAGATATTTCCTTTCCCTTTGAAGACTATAGGGCCAAAGGAAATATCCTCCGATAACAAAGAGAAAGAAGCTTTCTGAGAAACTTCTTTGTGTTCTGTGAAATCATCTCACAGAGTTACAGCTTTCCCCTCAAGAAGCCTTTCGCTAAGACAGTTCTTGTGGAATTGGCAAAGTGATATTTGGAAGCCCATAGAGAGCTATGGTGAAAAAGGAAATATCCTCAGATGAAATCTGGAAAGTAGCTTTCTGAGAAACTGCTTAGTGTTCTGTTAATTCATCTCACAGAGTTACATCTGTATTTCGTGGATCTCTTTGCTAGCCTTATTTCTGTGGAATCTGAGAACAGATATTTCGGATCCCTTGGAAGACTATAGGGCCAAAGGAAATATCCTCCGATAACAAAGAGAAAGAAGCTTTCTGAGAAACTTCTTTGTGTTCTGTGAAATCATCTCACAGAGTTACAGCTTTCCCCTCAAGAAGCCTTTCCCTAAGACAGTTCTTGTGGAATTGGCAAAGTGATATTTGGAAGCCCATAGAGGGCTATGGTGAAAAAGGAAATATCCTCAGATGAAATCTGGAAACAAGCTTTCTGAGAAACTGCTTAGTGTTCTGTTAATTCATCTCACATAGTTATATCTGTATTTCGTGGATTTCTTTGCTAGCCTTATTTCTGTGGAATCTGAGAAGAGATATTTCGGATCCCTTGGAAGACTATAGGGCCAAAGGAAATATCCTCCGATAACCAAGAGAAAGAAGCTTTCTGAGAAACTTCTTTGTGTTCTGTGAAATCATCTCACAGAGTTACAGCTTTCCCCTCAAGAAGCCTTTCGCTAAGACAGTTCTTGTGGAATTGGCAAAGTGATATTTGGAAGCCCATAGAGGGCTATGGTGAAAAAGGAAATATCCTCAAATGAAATCTGGAAAGAAGCTTTCTGAGAAACTGCTTAGTGTTCTGTTAATTCATCTCACAGAGTTACATCTGTATTTCGTGGATCTCTTTGCTAGCCTTATTTCTGTGGAATCTGAGAACAGATATTTCGGATCCCTTGGAAGACTATAGGGCCAAAGGAAATATCCTCCGATAACAAAGAGAAAGAAGCTTTCTGAGAAACTTCTTTGTGTTTTGTGAAATCAACTCACAGAGTTACAGCTTTCCCGTCAAGAAGCCTTTCGCTAAGACAGTTCTTGTGGAATTGGCAAAGTGATATTTGGAAGCCCATAGAGGGCTATGGTGAAAAAGGAAATATCCTCACATGAAATCTGGAAAGAAGCTTTCTGAGAAACTCCTTAGTGTTCTGTTAATTCATCTCACAGAGTTACATCTGTATTTCGTGGATCTCTTTGCTAGCCCTATTTCTGTGGAATCTGAGAACAGATATTTCCTTTCCCTTTGAAGACTATAGGGCCAAAGGAAATATCCTCCGATAACAAAGAGAAAGAAGCTTTCTGAGAAACTTCTTTGTGTTCTGTGAAATCATCTCACAGAGTTACAGCTTTCCCCTCAAGAAGCCTTTCGCTAAGACAGTTCTTGTGGAATTGGCAAAGTGATATTTGGAAGCCCATAGAGGGCTATGGTGAAAAAGGAAATATCCTCAGATGAAATCTGGAAAGTAGCATTCTGAGAAACTGCTTAGTGTTCTGTTAATTCATCTCACAGACTTACATCTGTATTTCGTGGATCTCTTTGCTAGCCTTATTTCTGTGGAATCTGAGAACAGATATTTCGGATCCCTTGGAAGACTATAGGGCCAAAGGAAATATCCTGCGATAACAAAGAGAAAGAAGCTTTCTGAGAAATTTCTTTGTGTTCTGTGAAATCATCTCACAGAGTTACAGCTTTCCCCTCAAGAAGCCTTTCGCTAAGACAGTTCTTGTGGAATTGGCAAAGTGATATTTGGAAGCCCATAGAGGGCTATGGTGAAAAAGGAAATATCCTCACATGAAATCTGGAAAGAGGCTTTCTGAGAAACTGCTTTGTGTTCTGTTAATTCATCTCACAGAGTTACATCTGTATTTCGTGGATCTCTTTGCTAGCCTTATTTCTGTGGAATCTGAGAACAGATATTTCGGATCCCTTGGAAGACTATAGGGCCAAAGGAAATATCCTCCGATAACCAAGAGAAAGAAGCTTTCTGAGAAACTTCTTTGTGTTTTGTGAAATCATCTCACAGAGTTACAGCTTTCCCGTCAAGAAGCCTTTCGCTAAGACAGTTCTTGTGGAATTGGCAAAGTGATATTTGGAAGCCCATAGAGGGGTACGGTGAAAAAGGAAATATCCTCACATGAAATCTGGAAAGAAGCTTTCTGAGAAACTCCTTAGTGTTCTGTTAATTCATCGCACAGAGTTACATCTGTATTTCGTGGATCTCTTTGCTAGCCTTATTTCTGTGGAATCTGAGAACAGATATTTCCTTTCCCTTTGAAGACTATAGGGCCAAAGGAAATATCCTCCGATAACAAAGAGAAAGAAGCTTTCTGAGAAATTTCTTTGTGTTCTGTGAAATCATCTCACAGAGTTACAGCTTTCCCCTCAAGAAGCCTTTCGCTAAGACAGTTCTTGTGGAATTGGCAAAGTGATATTTGGAAGCCCATAGAGGGCTATGGTGAAAAAGGAAATATCCTCAGATGAAATCTGGAAAGAAGCTTTCTGAGAAACTGCTTAGTGTTCTGTTAATTCATCTCACAGAGTTACATCTGTATTTCGTGGATCTCTTTGCTAGCCTTATTTCTATGGAATCTGAGAACAGATATTTCGGATCCCTTGGAAGACTATAGGGCCAAAGGAAATATCCTCCGATAACAAAGAGAAAGAAGCTTTCTGAGAAACTTCTTTGTGTTCTGTGAAATCATCTCACAGAGTTACAGCTTTCCCCTCAAGAAGCCTTTCCCTAAGACAGTTCTTGTGGAATTGGCAAAGTGATATTTGGAACCCCTAGAGGGCTATGGTGAAAAAGGAAATATCCTCAAATGAAATCTGGAAAGAAGCTTTCTGAGAAACTGCTTAGTGTTCTGTTAATTCATCTCACAGAGTTACATCTGTATTTCGTGGATCTCTTTGCTAGCCTTATTTCTGTGGAATCTGAGAACAGATATTTCGGATCCCTTGGAAGACTATAGGGCCAAAGGAAATATCCTCCGATAACCAAGAGAAAGAAGCTTTCTGAGAAATTTCTTTGTGTTCTGTGAAATCATCTCACAGAGTTACAGCTTTCCCCTCAAGAAGCCTTTCGCTAAGACAGTTCTTGTGGAATTGGCAAAGTGATATTTGGAAGCCCATAGAGGGCTATGGTGAAAAAGGAAATATCCTCACATGAAATCTGGAAAGAGGCTTTCTGAGAAACTGCTTTGTGTTCTGTTAATTCATCTCACAGAGTTACATCTGTATTTCGTGGATCTCTTTGCTAGCCTTATTTCTGTGGAATCTGAGAACAGATATTTCGGATCCCTTGGAAGACTATAGGGCCAAAGGAAATATCCTCCGATAACCAAGAGAAAGAAGCTTTCTGAGAAACTTCTTTGTGTTTTGTGAAATCATCTCACAGAGTTACAGCTTTCCCGTCAAGAAGCCTTTCGCTAAGACAGTTCTTGTGGAATTGGCAAAGTGATATTTGGAAGCCCATAGAGGGCTATGGTGAAAAAGGAAATATCATCACATGAAATCTGGAAAGAAGCTTTCTGAGAAACTCCTTAGTGTTCTGTTAATTCATCGCACAGAGTTACATCTGTATTTCGTGGATCTCTTTGCTAGCCTTATTTCTGTGGAATCTGAGAACAGATATTTCCTTTCCCTTTGAAGACTATAGGGCCAAAGGAAATATCCTCCGATAACAAAGAGAAAGAAGCTTTCTGAGAAATTTCTTTGTGTTCTGTGAAATCATCTCACAGAGTTACAGCTTTCCCCTCAAGAAGCCTTTCGCTAAGACAGTTCTTGTGGAATTGGCAAAGTGATATTTGGAAGCCCATAGAGGGCTATGGTGAAAAAGGAAATATCCTCAGATGAAATCTGGAAAGAAGCTTTCTGAGAAACTGCTTAGTGTTCTGTTAATTCATCTCACAGAGTTACATCTGTATTTCGTGGATCTCTTTGCTAGCCTTATTTCTATGGAATCTGAGAACAGATATTTCGGATCCCTTGGAAGACTATAGGGCCAAAGGAAATATCCTCCGATAACAAAGAGAAAGAAGCTTTCTTAGAAACTTCTTTGTGTTCTGTGAAATCATCTCACAGAGTTACAGCTTTCCCCTCAAGAAGCCTTTCCCTAAGACAGTTCTTGTGGAATTGGCAAAGTGATATTTGGAACCCCTAGAGGGCTATGGTGAAAAAGGAAATATCCTCAAATGAAATCTGGAAAGAAGCTTTCTGAGAAACTGCTTAGTGTTCTGTTAATTCATCTCACAGAGTTACATCTGTATTTCGTGGATCTCTTTGCTAGCCTTATTTCTGTGGAATCTGAGAACAGATATTTCGGATCCCTTGGAAGACTATAGGGCCAAAGGAAATATCCTCCGATAACAAAGAGAAAGAAGCTTTCTGAGAAACTTCTTTGTGTTTTGTGAAATCATCTCACAGAGTTACAGCTTTCCCGTCAAGAAGCCTTTCGCTAAGACAGTTCTTGTGGAATTGGCAAAGTGATATTTGGAAGACCATAGAGGGCCATGGTGAAAAAGGAAATATCCTCACATGAAATCTGGAAAGAAGCTTTCTGAGAAACTGCTTAGTGTTCTGTTAATTCATCTCACAGAGTTACATCTGTATTTCGTGGATCTCTTTGCTAGCCTTATTTCTGTGGAATCTGAGAACAGATATTTCCTTTCCCTTTGAAGACTATAGGGCCAAAGGAAATATCCTCCGATAACAAAGAGAAAGAAGCTTTCTGAGAAACTTCTTTGTGTTCTGTGAAATCATCTCACAGAGTTACAGCTTTCCCCTCAAGAAGCCTTTCGCTAAGACAGTTCTTGTGGAATTGGCAAAGTGATATTTGGAAGCCCATAGAGGGCTATGGTGAAAAAGGAAATATCCTCAGATGAAATCTGGAAAGTAGCATTCTGAGAAACTGCTTAGTGTTCTGTTAATTCATCTCACAGAGTTACATCTGTATTTCGTGGATCTCTTTGCTAGCCTTATTTCTGTGGAATCTGAGAACAGATATTTCGGATCCCTTGGAAGACTATAGGGCCAAAGGAAATATCCTGCGATAACAAAGAGAAAGAAGCTTTCTGAGAAATTTCTTTGTGTTCTGTGAAATCATCTCACAGAGTTACAGCTTTCCCCTCAAGAAGCCTTTCGCTAAGACAGTTCTTGTGGAATTGGCAAAGTGATATTTGGAAGCCCATAGAGGGCTATGGTGAAAAAGGAAATATCCTCACATGAAATCTGGAAAGAGGCTTTCTGAGAAACTGCTTTGTGTTCTGTTAATTCATCTCACAGAGTTACATCTGTATTTCGTGGATCTCTTTGCTAGCCTTTTTTCTGTGGAATCTGAGAACAGATATTTCCGATCCCTTGGAAGACTATAGGGCCAAAGGAAATATCCTCCGATAACAAAGAGAAAGAAGCTTTCTGAGAAACTTCTTTGTGTTTTGTGAAATCATCTCACAGAGTTACAGCTTTCCCGTCAAGAAGCCTTTCGCTAAGACAGTTCTTGTGGAATTGGCAAAGTGATATTTGGAAGCCCATAGAGGGCTATGGTGAAAAAGGAAATATCCTCACATGAAATCTGGAAAGAAGCTTTCTGAGAAACTCCTTAGTGTTCTGTTAATTCATCGCACAGAGTTACATCTGTATTTCGTGGATCTCTTTGCTAGCCTTATTTCTGTGGAATCTGAGAACAGATATTTCCTTTCCCTTTGAAGACTATAGGGCCAAAGGAAATATCCTCCGATAACAAAGAGAAAGAAGCTTTCTGAGAAATTTCTTTGTGTTCTGTGAAATCATCTCACAGAGTTACAGCTTTCCCCTCAAGAAGCCTTTCGCTAAGACAGTTCTTGTGGAATTGGCAAAGTGATATTTGGAAGCCCATAGAGGGCTATGGTGAAAAAGGAAATATCCTCAGATGAAATCTGGAAAGAAGCTTTCTGAGAAACTGCTTAGTGTTCTGTTAATTCATCTCACAGAGTTACATCTGTATTTCGTGGATCTCTTTGCTAGCCTTATTTCTGTGGAATCTGAGAACAGATATTTCGGATCCCTTGGAAGACTATAGGGCCAAAGGAAATATCCTCCGATAACAAAGAGAAAGAAGCTTTCTGAGAAACTTCTTTGTGTTCTGTGAAATCATCTCACAGAGTTACAGCTTTCCCCTCAAGAAGCCTTTCGCTAAGACAGTTCTTGTGGAATTGGCAAAGTGATATTTGGAAGCCCATAGAGGGCTATGGTGAAAAAGGAAATATCCTCAGATGAAATCTGGAAAGAAGCTTTCTGAGAAACTGCTTAGTGTTCTGTTAATTCATCTCACAGAGTTACATCTGTATTTCGTGGATCTCTTTGCTAGCCTTATTTCTGTGGAATCTGAGAACAGATATTTCGGATCCCTTGGAAGACTATAGGGCCAAAGGAAATATCCTCCGATAACAAAGAGAAAGAAGCTTTCTGAGAAACTTCTTTGTGTTTTGTGAAATCATCTCACAGAGTTACAGCTTTCCCGTCAAGAAGCCTTTCGCTAAGACAGTTCTTGTGGAATTGGCAAAGTGATATTTGGAAGCCCATAGAGGGCTATGGTGAAAAAGGAAATATCCTCACATGAAATCTGGAAAGAAGCTTTCTGAGAAACTGCTTAGTGTTCTGTTAATTCATCTCACAGAGTTACATCTGTATTTCGTGGATCTCTTTGCTAGCCTTATTTCTGTGGAATCTGAGAACAGATATTTCGGATCCCTTGGAAGACTATAGGGGCAAAGGAAATATCCTCCGATAACAAAGAGAAAGAAGCTTTCTGAGAAATTTCTTTGTGTTCTGTGAAATCATCTCACAGAGTTACAGCTTTCCCCTCAAGAAGCCTTTCGCTAAGACAGTTCTTGTGGAATTGGCAAAGTGATATTTGGAAGCCCATAGAGGGCTATGGTGAAAAAGGAAATATCCTCAGATGAAATCTGGAAAGTAGCTTTCTGAGAAACTGCTTAGTGTTCTGTTAATTCATCTCACAGAGTTACATCTGTATTTCGTGGATCTCTTTGCTAGCCTTATTTCTGTGGAATCTGAGAACAGTTATTTCGGATCCATTGGAAGACTATAGGGCCAAAGGAAATATCCTCCGATAACAAAGAGAAAGAAGCTTTCTGAGAAACTTCTTTGTGTTCTGTGAAATCATCTCACAGAGTTACAGCTTTCCCCTCAAGAAGCCTTTCGCTAAGACAGTTCTTGTGGAATTGGCAAAGTGATATTTGGAAGCCCATAGAGAGCTATGGTGAAAAAGGAAATATCCTCAGATGAAATCTGGAAAGAAGCTTTCTGAGAAACTGCTTAGTGTTCTGTTAATTCATCTCACAGAGTTACATCTGTATTTCGTGGATCTCTTTGCTAGCCTTATTTCTGTGGAATCTGAGAACAGATATTTCGGATCCCTTGGAAGACTATAGGGCCAAAGGAAATATCCTCCGATAACAAAGAGAAAGAAGCTTTCTGAGAAACTTCTTTGTGTTCTGTGAAATCATCTCACAGAGTTACAGCTTTCCCCTCAAGAAGCCTTTCCCTAAGACAGTTCTTGTGGAATTGGCAAAGTGATATTTGGAAGCCCATAGAGGGCTATGGTGAAAAAGGAAATATCCTCAGATGAAATCTGGAAAGAAGCTTTCTGAGAAACTGCTTAGTGTTCTGTTAATTCATCTCACAGAGTTACATCTGTATTTCGTGGATCTCTTTGCTAGCCTTATTTCTGTGGAATCTGAGAACAGATATTTCGGATCCCTTGGAAGACTATAGGGCCAAAGGAAATATCCTCCGATAACAAAGAGAAAGAAGCTTTCTGAGAAACTTCTTTGTGTTCTGTGAAATCATCTCACAGAGTTACAGCTTTCCCCTCAAGAAGCCTTTCGCTAAGACAGTTCTTGTGGAATTGGCAAAGTGATATTTGGAAGCCCATAGAGGGCTATGGTGAAAAAGGAAATATCCTCAGATGAAATCTGGAAAGAAGCTTTCTGAGAAACTGCTTAGTGTTCTGTTAATTCATCTCACATAGTTATATCTGTATTTCGTGGATCTCTTTGCTAGCCTTATTTCTGTGGAATCTGAGAACAGATATTTCGGATCCCTTGGAAGACTATAGGGCCAAAGGAAATATCCTCCTATAACAAACAGAAAGAAGCTTTCTGAGAAACTTCTTTGTGTTCTGTGAAATCATCTCACAGAGTTACAGCTTTCCCCTCAAGAAGCCTTTCGCTAAGACAGTTCTTGTGGAATTGGCAAAGTGATATTTGGAAGCCCATAGAGGGCTATGGTGAAAAAGGAAATATCCTCAAATGAAATCTGGAAAGAGGCTTTCTGAGAAACTGCTTTGTGTTCTGTTAATTCATCTCACAGAGTTACATCTGTATTTCGTGGATCTCTTTGCTAGCCTTATTTCTGTGGAAACTGAGAACAGATATTTCGGATCCCTTGGAAGACTATAGGGCCAAAGGAAATATCCTCCGATAACAAAGAGAAAGAAGCTTTCTGAGAAACTTCTTTGTGTTTTGTGAAATCATCTCACAGAGTTACAGCTTTCCCGTCAAGAAGCCTTTCGCTAAGACAGTTCTTGTGGAATTGGCAAAGTGATATTTGGAAACCCATAGAGGGCTATGGTGAAAAAGGAAATATCCTCACATGAAATCTGGAAAGAAGCTTTCTGAGAAACTCCTTAGTGTTCTGTTAATTCATCGCACAGAGTTACATCTGTATTTCGTGGATCTCTTTGCTAGCCTTATTTCTGTGGAATCTGAGAACAGATATTTCGGATCCCTTGGAAGACTATAGGGCCAAAGGAAATATCCTCCGATAACAAAGAGAAAGAAGCTTTCTGAGAAATTTCTTTGTGTTCTGTGAAATCATCTCACAGAGTTTCAGCTTTCCCCTCAAGAAGCCTTTCGCTAAGACAGTTCTTGTGGAATTGGCAAAGTGATATTTGGAAGCCCATAGAGGGCTATGGTGAAAAAGGAAATATCCTCACATGAAATCTGGAAAGTAGCTTTCTGAGAAACTGCTTAGTGTTCTGTTAATTCATCTCACAGAGTTACATCTGTATTTCGTGGATCTCTTTGCTAGCCTTATTTCTGTGGAATCTGAGAACAGATATTTCGGATCCATTGGAAGACTATAGGGCCAAAGGAAATATCCTGCGATAACAAAGGGAAAGAAGCTTTCTGAGAAACTTCTTTGTGTTCTGTGAAATCATCTCACAGAGTTACAGCTTTCCCCTCAAGAAGCCTTTCGCTAAGACAGTTCTTGTGGAATTGGCAAAGTGATATTTGGAAGCCCATAGAGAGCTATGGTGAAAAAGGAAATATCCTCAGATGAAATCTGGAAAGAAGCTTTCTGAGAAACTGCTTAGTGTTCTGTTAATTCATCTCACAGAGTTACATCTGTATTTCGTGGATCTCTTTGCTAGCCTTATTTCTGTGGAATCTGAGAACAGATATTTCGGATCCCTTGGAAGACTATAGGGCCAAAGGAAATATCCTCCGATAACAAAGAGAAAGAAGCTTTCTGAGAAACTTCTTTGTGTTCTGTGAAATCATCTCACAGAGTTACAGCTTTCCCCTCAAGAAGCCTTTCCCTAAGACAGTTCTTGTGGAATTGGCAAAGTGATATTTGGAAGCCCATAGAGGGCTATGGTGAAAAAGGAAATATCCTCAGAAGAAATCTGGAAAGAAGCTTTCTGAGAAACTGCTTAGTGTTCTGTTAATTCATCTCACATAGTTATATCTGTATTTCGTGGATCTCTTTGCTAGCCTTATTTCTGTGGAATCTGAGAACAGATATTTCGGATCCCTTGGAAGACTATAGGGCCAAAGGAAATATCCTCCGATAACAAAGAGAAAGAAGCTTTCTGAGAAACTTCTTTGTGTTTTGTGAAATCATCTCACAGAGTTACAGCTTTCCCGTCAAGAAGCCTTTCGCTAAGACCGTTCTTGTGGAATTGGCAAAGTGATATTTGGAAGCCCATAGAGGGCTATGGTGAAAAAGGAAATATCCTCACATGAAATCTGGAAAGAAGTTTTCTGAGAAACTCCTTAGTGTTCTGTTAATTCATCGCACAGAGTTACATCTGTATTTCGTGGATCTCTTTGCTAGCCTTATTTCTGTGGAATCTGAGAACAGATATTTCCTTTCCCTTTGAAGACTATAGGGCCAAAGGAAATATCCTCCGATAACAAAGAGATAGAAGCTTTCTGAGAAATTTCTTTGTGTTCTGTGAAATCATCTCACAGAGTTACAGCTTTCCCCTCAAGAAGCCTTTCGCTAAGACAGTTCTTGTGGAATTGGCAAAGTGATATTTGAAAGCCCATAGAGGGCTATGGTGAAAAAGGAAATATCCTCAAATGAAATCTGGAAAGAAGCTTTCTGAGAAACTGCTTAGTGTTCTGTTAATTCATCTCACAGAGTTACATCTGTATTTCGTGGATCTCTTTGCTAGCCTTATTTCTGTGGAATCTGAGAACAGATATTTCGGATCCCTTGGAAGACTATAGGGCCAAAGGAAATATCCTCCGATAACAAAGAGAAAGAAGCTTTCTGAGAAAGTTCTTTGTGTTCTGTGAAATCATCTCACAGAGTTACAGCTTTCCCCTCAAGAAGCCTTTCCCTAAGACAGTTCTTGTGGAATTGGCAAAGTGATATTTGGAAGCCCATAGAGGGCTATGGTGAAAAAGGAAATATCCTCAAATGAAATCTGGAAAGAAGCTTTCTGAGAAACTGCTTAGTGTTCTGTTAATTCATCTCACAGAGTTACATCTGTATTTCGTGGATCTCTTTGCTAGCCTTATTTCTGTGGAATCTGAGAACAGATATTTCGGATCCCTTGGAAGACTATAGGGCCAAAGGAAATATCCTCCGATAACAAAGAGAAAGAAGCTTTCTGAGAAACTTCTTTGTGTTTTGTGAAATCATCTCACAGAGTTACAGCTTTCCCGTCAAGAAGCCTTTCGCTAAGACAGTTCTTGTGGAATTGGCAAAGTGATATTTGGAAGCCCATAGAGGGCTATGGTGAAAAAGGAAATATCCTCACATGAAATCTGGAAAGAAGCTTTCTGAGAAACTGCTTAGTGTTCTGTTAATTCATCTCACAGAGTTACATCTGTATTTCGTGGATCTCTTTGCTAGCCTTATTTCTGTGGAATCTGAGAACAGATATTTCCTTTCCCTTTGAAGACTATAGGGCCAAAGGAAATATCCTCCGATAACAAAGAGAAAGAAGCTTTCTGAGAAACTTCTTTGTGTTCTGCGAAATCATCTCACAGAGTTACAGCTTTCCCCTCAAGAAGCCTTTCGCTAAGACAGTTCTTGTGGAATTGGCAAAGTGATATTTGGAAGCCCATAGAGGGCTATGGTGAAAAAGGAAATATCCTCAGATGAAATCTGGAAAGAAGCTTTCTGAGAAACTGCTTAGTGTTCTGTTAATTCATCTCACAGAGTTACATCTGTATTTCGTGGATCTCTTTGCTAGCCTTATTTCTGTGGAATCTGAGAACAGATATTTCGGATCCCTTGGAAGACTATAGGGCCAAAGGAAATATCCTCCGATAACAAAGAGAAAGAAGCTTTCTGAGAAACTTCTTTGTGTTCTGTGAAATCATCTCACAGAGTTACAGCTTTCCCCTCAAGAAGCCTTTCCCTAAGACAGTTCTTGTGGAATTGGCAAAGTGATATTTGGAAGCCCATAGAGGGCTATGGTGAAAACGGAAATATCCTCAGATGAAATCTGGAAAGAAGCTTTCTGAGAAACTGCTTAGTGTTCTGTTAATTCATCTCACATAGTTATATCTGTATTTCGTGGATCTCTTTGCTAGCCTTATTTCTGTGGAATCTGAGAACAGATATTTCGGATCCCTTGGAAGACTATAGGGCCAAAGGAAATATCCTCCTATAACAAACAGAAAGAAGCTTTCTGAGAAACTTCTTTGTGTTCTGTGAAATCATCTCACAGAGTTACAGCTTTCCCCTCAAGAAGCCTTTCGCTAAGACAGTTCTTGTGGAATTGGCAAAGTGATATTTGGAAGCCCATAGAGGGCTATGGTGAAAAAGGAAATATCCTCAAATGAAATCTGGAAAGAGGCTTTCTGAGAAACTGCTTTGTGTTCTGTTAATTCATCTCACAGAGTTACATCTGTATTTCGTGGATCTCTTTGCTAGCCTTATTTCTGTGGAATCTGAGAACAGATATTTCGGATCCCTTGGAAGACTATAGGGCCAAAAGAAATATCCTCCGATAACAAAGAGAAAGAAGCTTTCTGAGAAACTTCTTTGTGTTTTGTGAAATCATCTCACAGAGTTACAGCTTTCCCGTCAAGAAGCCTTTCGATAAGACAGTTCTTGTGGAATTGGCAAAGTGATATTTGGAAGCCCATAGAGGGCTATGGTGAAAAAGGAAATATCCTCACATGAAATCCGGAAAGAAGCTTTCTGAGAAACTCCTTAGTGTTCTCTTAATTCATCGCACAGAGTTACATCTGTATTTCGTGGATCTCTTTGCTAGCCTTATTTCTGTGGAATCTGAGAACAGATATTTCGGATCCCTTGGAAGACTATAGGGCCAAAGGAAATATTCTCCGATAACAAAGAGAAAGAAGCTTTCTGAGAAATTTCTTTGTGTTCTGTGAAATCATCTCACAGAGTTACAGCTTTCCCCTCAAGAAGCCTTTCGCTAAGACAGTTCTTGTGGAATTGGCAAAGTGATATTTGGAAGCCCATAGAGGGCTATGGTGAAAAAGGAAATATCCTCACATGAAATCTGGAAAGTAGCTTTCTGAGAAACTGCTTAGTGTTCTGTTAATTCATCTCACAGAGTTACATCTGTATTTCGTGGATCTCTTTGCTAGCCTTATTTCTGTGGAATCTGAGAACAGATATTTCGGATCCATTGGAAGACTATAGGGCCAAAGGAAATATCCTGCGATAACAAAGAGAAAGAAGCTTTCTGAGAAACTTCTTTGTGTTCTGTGAAATCATCTCACAGAGTTACAGCTTTCCCCTCAAGAAGCCTTTCGCTAAGACAGTTCTTGTGGAATTGGCAAAGTGATATTTGGAAGCCCATAGAGAGCTATGGTGAAAAAGGAAATATCCTCAGATGAAATCTGGAAAGAAGCTTTCTGAGAAACTGCTTAGTGTTCTGTTAATTCATCTCACAGAGTTACATCTGTATTTCGTGGATCTCTTTGCTAGCCTTATTTCTGTGGAATCTAAGAACAGATATTTCGGATCCCTTGGAAGACTATAGGGCCAAAGGAAATATCCTCCGATAACAAAGAGAAAGAAGCTTTCTGAGAAACTTCTTTGTGTTCTGTGAAATCATCTCACAGAGTTACAGCTTTCCCCTCAAGAAGCCTTTCCCTAAGACAGTTCTTGTGGAATTGGCAAAGTGATATTTGGAAGCCCATAGAGGGCTATGGTGAAAAAGGAAATATCCTCAGATGAAATCTGGAAAGAAGCTTTCTGAGAAACTGCTTAGTGTTCTGTTAATTCATCTCACAGAGTTATATCTGTATTTCGTGGATCTCTTTGCTAGCCTTATTTCTGTGGAATCTGAGAACAGATATTTCGGATCCCTTGGAAGACTATAGGGCCAAAGGAAATATCCTCCGATAACAAAGAGAAAGAAGCTTTCTGAGAAACTTCTTTGTGTTTTGTGAAATCATCTCACAGAGTTACAGCTTTCCCGTCAAGAAGCCTTTCGCTAAGACAGTTCTTGTGGAATTGGCAAAGTGATATTTGGAAGCCCATAGAGGGCTATGGTGAAAAAGGAAATATCCTCACATGAAATCTGGAAAGAAACTTTCTGAGAAACTCCTTAGTGTTCTGTTAATTCATCTCACAGAGTTACATCTGTATTTCGTGGATCTCTTTGCTAGCCTTATTTCTGTGGAATCTGAGAAAAGATATTTCCTTTCCCTTTGAAGACTATAGGGCCAAAGGAAATATCCTCCGATAACAAAGAGAAAGAAGCTTTCTGAGAAACTTCTTTGTGTTCTGTGAAATCATCTCACAGAGTTACAGCTTTCCCCTCAAGAAGCCTTTCGCTAAGACAGTTCTTGTGGAATTGGCAAAGTGATATTTGGAAGCCCATAGAGGGCTATGGTGAAAAAGGAAATATCCTCAAATGAAATCTGGAAAGTGGCTTTCTGAGAAACTGCTTTGTGTTCTGTTAATTCATCTCACAGAGTTACATCTGTATTTCGTGGATCTCTTTGCTAGCCTTATTTCTGTGGAATCTGAGAACAGATATTTCGGATCCCTTGGAAGACTATAGGGCCAAAGGAAATATCCTCCGATAACAAAGAGAAAGAAGCTTTCTGAGAAACTTCTTTGTGTTTTGTGAAATCATCTCACAGAGTTACAGCTTTCCCGTCAAGAAGCCTTTCGCTAAGACAGTTCTTGTGGAATTGGCTAAGTGATATTTGGAAGCCCATAGAGGGCTATGGTGAAAAAGGAAATATCCTCACATGAAATCTGGAAAGAAGCTTTCTGAGAAACTCCTTAGTGTTCTGTTAATTCATCGCACAGAGTTACATCTGTATTTCGTGGATCTCTTTGCTAGCCTTATTTCTGTGGAATCTGAGAACAGATATTTCGGATCCATTGGAAGACTATAGGGCCAAAGGAAATATCCTCCGATAACAAAGAGAAAGAAGCTTTCTGAGAAACTTCTTTGTGTTTTGTGAAATCATCTCACAGAGTTACAGCTTTTCCGTCAAGAAGCCTTTCGCTAAGACAGTTCTTGTGGAATTGGCAAAGTGATATTTGGAAGCCCATAGAGGGCTATGGTGAAAAAGGAAATATCCTCACATGAAATCTGGAAAGAAACTTTCTGAGAAACTCCTTAGTGTTCTGTTAATTCATCTCACAGAGTTACATCTGTATTTCGTGGATCTCTTTGCTAGCCTTATTTCTGTGGAATCTGAGAAAAGATATTTCCTTTCCCTTTGAAGACTATAGGGCCAAAGGAAATATCCTCCGATAACAAAGAGAAAGAAGCTTTCTGAGAAACTTCTTTGTGTTCTGTGAAATCATCTCACAGAGTTACAGCTTTCCCCTCAAGAAGCCTTTCGCTAAGACAGTTCTTGTGGAATTGGCAAAGTGATATTTGGAAGCCCATAGAGGGCTATGGTGAAAAAGGAAATATCCTCAGATGAAATCTGGAAAGAAGCTTTCTGAGAAACTGCTTAGTGTTCTGTTAATTCATCTCACAGAGTTACATCTGTATTTCGTGGATCTCTTTGCTAGCCTTATTTCTGTGGAATCTGAGAACAGATATTTCGGATCCCTTGGAAGACTATAGGGCCAAAGGAAATATCCTCCGATAACAAAGAGAAAGAAGCTTTCTGAGAAACTTCTTTGTGTTCTGTGAAATCATCTCACAGAGTTACAGCTTTCCCCTCAAGAAGCCTTTCCCTAAGACAGTTCTTGTGGAATTGGCAAAGTGATATTTGGAAGCCCATAGAGGGCTATGGTGAAAAAGGAAATATCCTCAGATGAAATCTGGAAAGAAGCTTTCTGAGAAACTGCTTAGTGTTCTGTTAATTCATCTCACAGAGTTATATCTGTATTTCGTGGATCTCTTTGCTAGCCTTATTTCTGTGGAATCTGAGAACAGATATTTCGGATCCCTTGGAAGACTATAGGGCCAAAGGAAATATCCTCCGATAACAAAGAGAAAGAAGCTTTCTGAGAAACTTCTTTGTGTTTTGTGAAATCATCTCACAGAGTTACAGCTTTCCCGTCAAGAAGCCTTTCGCTAAGACAGTTCTTGTGGAATTGGCAAAGTGATATTTGGAAGCCCATAGAGGGCTATGGTGAAAAAGGAAATATCCTCACATGAAATCTGGAAAGAAACTTTCTGAGAAACTCCTTAGTGTTCTGTTAATTCATCTCACAGAGTTACATCTGTATTTCGTGGATCTCTTTGCTAGCCTTATTTCTGTGGAATCTGAGAAAAGATATTTCCTTTCCCTTTGAAGACTATAGGGCCAAAGGAAATATCCTCCGATAACAAAGAGAAAGAAGCTTTCTGAGAAACTTCTTTGTGTTCTGTGAAATCATCTCACAGAGTTACAGCTTTCCCCTCAAGAAGCCTTTCGCTAAGACAGTTCTTGTGGAATTGGCAAAGTGATATTTGGAAGCCCATAGAGGGCTATGGTGAAAAAGGAAATATCCTCACATGAAATCTGGAAAGTGGCTTTCTGAGAAACTGCTTTGTGTTCTGTTAATTCATCTCACAGAGTTACATCTGTATTTCGTGGATCTCTTTGCTAGCCTTATTTCTGTGGAATCTGAGAACAGATATTTCGGATCCCTTGGAAGACTATAGGGCCAAAGGAAATATCCTCCGATAACAAAGAGAAAGAAGCTTTCTGAGAAACTTCTTTGTGTTTTGTGAAATCATCTCACAGAGTTACAGCTTTCCCGTCAAGAAGCCTTTCGCTAAGACAGTTCTTGTGGAATTGGCTAAGTGATATTTGGAAGCCCATAGAGGGCTATGGTGAAAAAGGAAATATCCTCACATGAAATCTGGAAAGAAGCTTTCTGAGAAACTCCTTAGTGTTCTGTTAATTCATCGCACAGAGTTACATCTGTATTTCGTGGATCTCTTTGCTAGCCTTATTTCTGTGGAATCTGAGAACAGATATTTCGGATCCATTGGAAGACTATAGGGCCAAAGGAAATATCCTCCGATAACAAAGAGAAAGAAGCTTTCTGAGAAACTTCTTTGTGTTTTGTGAAATCATCTCACAGAGTTACAGCTTTTCCGTCAAGAAGCCTTTCGCTAAGACAGTTCTTGTGGAATTGGCAAAGTGATATTTGGAAGCCCATAGAGGGCTATGGTGAAAAAGGAAATATCCTCACATGAAATCTGGAAAGAAACTTTCTGAGAAACTCCTTAGTGTTCTGTTAATTCATCTCACAGAGTTACATCTGTATTTCGTGGATCTCTTTGCTAGCCTTATTTCTGTGGAATCTGAGAAAAGATATTTCCTTTCCCTTTGAAGACTATAGGGCCAAAGGAAATATCCTCCGATAACAAAGAGAAAGAAGCTTTCTGAGAAACTTCTTTGTGTTCTGTGAAATCATCTCACAGAGTTACAGCTTTCCCCTCAAGAAGCCTTTCGCTAAGACAGTTCTTGTGGAATTGGCAAAGTGATATTTGGAAGCCCATAGAGGGCTATGGTGAAAAAGGAAATATCCTCAGATGAAATCTGGAAAGAAGCTTTCTGAGAAACTGCTTAGTGTTCTGTTAATTCATCTCACAGAGTTACATCTGTATTTCGTGGATCTCTTTGCTAGCCTTATTTCTGTGGAATCTGAGAACAGATATTTCGGATCCCTTGGAAGACTATAGGGCCAAAGGAAATATCCTCCGATAACAAAGAGAAAGAAGCTTTCTGAGAAACTTCTTTGTGTTCTGTGAAATCATCTCACAGAGTTACAGCTTTCCCCTCAAGAAGCCTTTCCCTAAGACAGTTCTTGTGGAATTGGCAAAGTGATATTTGGAAGCCCATAGAGGGCTAGGTGAAAAAGGAAATATCCTCACATGAAATCTGGAAAGAGGCTTTCTGAGAAACTGCTTTGTGTTCTGTTAATTCATCTCACAGAGTTACATCTGTATTTCGTGTATCTCTTTGCTAGCCTTATTTCTGTGGAATCTGAGAACAGATATTTCGGATCCCTTGGAAGACTATAGGGCCAAAGGAAATATCCTCCGATAACAAAGAGAAAGAAGCTTTCTGAGAAACTTCTTTGTGTTTTGTGAAATCATCTCACAGAGTTACAGCTTTCCCGTCAAGAAGCCTTTCGTAAGACAGTTCTTGTGGAATTGGCAAAGTGATATTTGGAAGCCCATAGAGGGCTATGGTGAAAAAGGAAATATCCTCACATGAAATCTGGAAAGTAGCCTTCTGAGAAACTCCTTAGTGTTCTGTTAATTCATCGCACAGAGTTACATCTGTATTTCGTGGATCTCTTTGCTAGCCTTATTTCTGTGGAATCTGAGAACAGATATTTCCTTTCCCTTTGAAGACTATAGGGCCAAAGGAAATATCCTCCGATAACAAAGAGAAAGAAACTTTCTGAGTAATTTCTTTGTGTTCTGTGAAATCATCTCACAGAGTTACAGCTTTCCCCTCAAGAAGCCTTTCGCTAAGACAGTTCTTGTGGAATTGGCAAAGTGATATTTGGAAGCCCTTAGAGGGCTATGGTGAAAAAGGAAATATCCTCAAATGAAATCTGGAAAGAAGCTTTCTGAGAAACTGCTTAGTGTTCTGTTAATTCATCTCACAGAGTTACATCTGTATTTCGTGGATCTCTTTGCTAGCCTTATTTCTGTGGAATCTGAGAACAGATATTTCGGATCCCTTGGAAGACTATAGGGCCAAAGGAAATATCCTCCGATAACAAAGAGAAAGAAGCTTTCTGACAAACTTCTTTGTGTTTTGTGAAATCATCTCACAGAGTTACAGCTTTCCCGTCAAGAAGCCTTTCGCTAAGACAGTTCTTGGGGAATTGGCAAAGTGATATTTGGAAGCCCATAGAGGGCTATGGTGAAAAAGGAAATATCCTCAGATGAAATCTGGAAAGAAGCTTTCTGAGAAACTGCTTAGTGTTCTGTTAATTCATCTCACAGAGTTACATCTGTATTTCCTGGATCTCTTTGCTAGCCTTATTTCTGTGGAATCTGAGAACAGATATTTCCTTTCCCTTTGAAGACTATAGGGCCAAAGGAAATATCCTCCGATAACAAAGAGAAAGAAGCTTTCTGAGAAACTTCTTTGTGTTCTGTGAAATCATCTCACAGAGTTACAGCTTTCCCCTCAAGAAGCCTTTCGCTAAGACAGTTCTTGTGGAATTAGCAAAGTGATATTTGGAAGCCCATAGAGGGCTATGGTGAAAAAGGAAATATCCTCAGATGAAATCTGGAAAGAAGCTTTCTGAGAAACTGCTTAGTGTTCTGTTAATTCATCTCACAGAGTTACATCTGTATTTCGTGGATCTCTTTGCTAGCCTTATTTCTGTGGAATCTGAGAACAGATATTTCGGATCCCTTGGAAGACTATAGGGCCAAAGGAAATATCCTCCGATAACAAAGAGAAAGAAGCTTTCTGAGAAACTTCTTTGTGTTCTGTGAAATCATCTCACAGAGTTACAGCTTTCCCCTCAAGAAGCCTTTCGCTAAGACAGTTCTTGTGGAATTGGCAAAGTGATATTTGGAAGCCCATAGAGGGCTATGGTGAAAAAGGAAATATCCTCAGATGAAATCTGGAAAGAAGCTTTCTGAGAAACTGCTTAGTGTTCTGTTAATTCATCTCACATAATTATATCTGTATTTCGTGGATCTCTTTGCAAGCCTTATTTCTGTGGAATCTGAGAACAGATATTTCGGATCCCTTGGAAGACTATAGGGCCAAAGGAAATATCCTCCTATAACAATCAGAAAGAAGCTTTCTGAGAAACTTCTTTGTGTTCTGTGAAATCATCTCACAGAGTTACAGCTTTCCCCTCAAGAAGCCTTTCGCTAAGACAGTTCTTGTGGAATTGGCAAAGTGATATTTGGAAGCCCATAGAGGGCTAGGGTGAAAAAGGAAATATCCTCAAATGAAATCTGGAAAGAGGCTTTCTGAGAAACTGCTTTGTGTTCTGTTAATTCATCTCACAGAGTTACATCTGTATTTCGTGGATAACTTTGCTAGCCTTATTTCTGTGGAATCTGAGAACAGATATTTCGGATACCTTGGAAGACTATAGGGCCAAAGGAAATATCCTCCGATAACAAAGAGAAAGAAGCTTTCTGAGAAACTTCTTTGTGTTCTGTGAAATCATCTCACAGAGTTACAGCTTTCCCGTCAAGAAGCCTTTCGCTAAGACAGTTCTTGTGGAATTGGCAAAGTGATATTTGGAAGCCCATAGAGGGCTATGGTGAAAAAGGAAATATCCTCACATGAAATCTGGAAAGAAGCTTTCTGAGAAACTCCTTAGTGTTCTGTTAATTCATCGCACAGAGTTACATCTGTATTTCGTGGATCTCTTTGCTAGCCTTATTTCTGTGGAATCTGAGAACAGATATTTCCTTTCCCTTTGAAGACTATAGGGCCAAAGGAAATATCCTCCGATAACAAAGAGAAAGAAGCTTTCTGAGAAATTTCTTTGTGTTCTGTGAAATCATCTCACAGAGTTACAGCTTTCCCCTCAAGAAGCCTTTCGCTAAGACAGTTCTTGTGGAATTAGCAAAGTGATATTTGGAAGCCCATAGAGGGCTATGGTGAAAAAGGAAATATCCTCAGATGAAATCTGGAAAGAAGCTTTCTGAGAAACTGCTTAGTGTTCTGTTAATTCATCTCACAGAGTTACATCTGTATTTCGTGGATCTCTTTGCTAGCCTTATTTCTGTGGAACCTGAGAACAGATATTTCGGATCCCTTGGAAGACTATAGGGCCAAAGGAAATATCCTCCGATAACAAAGAGAAAGAAGCTTTCTGAGAAACTTCTTTGTGTTCTGTGAAATCATCTCACAGAGTTACAGCTTTCCCCTCAAGAAGCCTTTCGCTAAGACAGTTCTTGTGGAATTGGCAAAGTGATATTTGGAAGCCCATAGAGGGCTATGGTGAAAAAGGAAATATCCTCAGATGAAATCTGGAAAGAAGCTTTCTGAGAAACTGCTTAGTGTTCTGTTAATTCATCTCACAGAGTTATATCTGTATTTCGTGGATCTCTTTGCTAGCCTTATTTCTGTGGAATCTGAGAACAGATATTTCGGATCCCTTGGAAGACTATAGGGCCAAAGGAAATATCCTCCGATAACAAAGAGAAAGAAGCTTTCTGAGAAACTTCTTTGTGTTTTGTGAAATCATCTCACAGAGTTACAGCTTTCCCGTCAAGAAGCCTTTCGCTAAGACAGTTCTTGTGGAATTGGCAAAGTGATATTTGGAAGCCCATAGAGGGCTATGGTGAAAAAGGAAATATCCTCACATGAAATCTGGAAAGAAACTTTCTGAGAAACTCCTTAGTGTTCTGTTAATTCATCTCACAGAGTTACATCTGTATTTCGTGGATCTCTTTGCTAGCCTTATTTCTGTGGAATCTGAGAAAAGATATTTCCTTTCCCTTTGAAGACTATAGGGCCAAAGGAAATATCCTCCGATAACAAAGAGAAAGAAGCTTTCTGAGAAACTTCTTTGTGTTCTGTGAAATCATCTCACAGAGTTACAGCTTTCCCCTCAAGAAGCCTTTCGCTAAGACAGTTCTTGTGGAATTGGCAAAGTGATATTTGGAAGCCCATAGAGGGCTATGGTGAAAAAGGAAATATCCTCAAATGAAATCTGGAAAGTGGCTTTCTGAGAAACTGCTTTGTGTTCTGTTAATTCATCTCACAGAGTTACATCTGTATTTCGTGGATCTCTTTGCTAGCCTTATTTCTGTGGAATCTGAGAACAGATATTTCGGATCCCTTGGAAGACTATAGGGCCAAAGGAAATATCCTCCGATAACAAAGAGAAAGAAGCTTTCTGAGAAACTTCTTTGTGTTTTGTGAAATCATCTCACAGAGTTACAGCTTTCCCGTCAAGAAGCCTTTCGCTAAGACAGTTCTTGTGGAATTGGCTAAGTGATATTTGGAAGCCCATAGAGGGCTATGGTGAAAAAGGAAATATCCTCACATGAAATCTGGAAAGAAGCTTTCTGAGAAACTCCTTAGTGTTCTGTTAATTCATCGCACAGAGTTACATCTGTATTTCGTGGATCTCTTTGCTAGCCTTATTTCTGTGGAATCTGAGAACAGATATTTCGGATCCATTGGAAGACTATAGGGCCAAAGGAAATATCCTCCGATAACAAAGAGAAAGAAGCTTTCTGAGAAACTTCTTTGTGTTTTGTGAAATCATCTCACAGAGTTACAGCTTTTCCGTCAAGAAGCCTTTCGCTAAGACAGTTCTTGTGGAATTGGCAAAGTGATATTTGGAAGCCCATAGAGGGCTATGGTGAAAAAGGAAATATCCTCACATGAAATCTGGAAAGAAACTTTCTGAGAAACTCCTTAGTGTTCTGTTAATTCATCTCACAGAGTTACATCTGTATTTCGTGGATCTCTTTGCTAGCCTTATTTCTGTGGAATCTGAGAAAAGATATTTCCTTTCCCTTTGAAGACTATAGGGCCAAAGGAAATATCCTCCGATAACAAAGAGAAAGAAGCTTTCTGAGAAACTTCTTTGTGTTCTGTGAAATCATCTCACAGAGTTACAGCTTTCCCCTCAAGAAGCCTTTCGCTAAGACAGTTCTTGTGGAATTGGCAAAGTGATATTTGGAAGCCCATAGAGGGCTATGGTGAAAAAGGAAATATCCTCAGATGAAATCTGGAAAGAAGCTTTCTGAGAAACTGCTTAGTGTTCTGTTAATTCATCTCACAGAGTTACATCTGTATTTCGTGGATCTCTTTGCTAGCCTTATTTCTGTGGAATCTGAGAACAGATATTTCGGATCCCTTGGAAGACTATAGGGCCAAAGGAAATATCCTCCGATAACAAAGAGAAAGAAGCTTTCTGAGAAACTTCTTTGTGTTCTGTGAAATCATCTCACAGAGTTACAGCTTTCCCCTCAAGAAGCCTTTCCCTAAGACAGTTCTTGTGGAATTGGCAAAGTGATATTTGGAAGCCCATAGAGGGCTAGGTGAAAAAGGAAATATCCTCACATGAAATCTGGAAAGAGGCTTTCTGAGAAACTGCTTTGTGTTCTGTTAATTCATCTCACAGAGTTACATCTGTATTTCGTGTATCTCTTTGCTAGCCTTATTTCTGTGGAATCTGAGAACAGATATTTCGGATCCCTTGGAAGACTATAGGGCCAAAGGAAATATCCTCCGATAACAAAGAGAAAGAAGCTTTCTGAGAAACTTCTTTGTGTTTTGTGAAATCATCTCACAGAGTTACAGCTTTCCCGTCAAGAAGCCTTTCGTAAGACAGTTCTTGTGGAATTGGCAAAGTGATATTTGGAAGCCCATAGAGGGCTATGGTGAAAAAGGAAATATCCTCACATGAAATCTGGAAAGTAGCCTTCTGAGAAACTCCTTAGTGTTCTGTTAATTCATCGCACAGAGTTACATCTGTATTTCGTGGATCTCTTTGCTAGCCTTATTTCTGTGGAATCTGAGAACAGATATTTCCTTTCCCTTTGAAGACTATAGGGCCAAAGGAAATATCCTCCGATAACAAAGAGAAAGAAACTTTCTGAGTAATTTCTTTGTGTTCTGTGAAATCATCTCACAGAGTTACAGCTTTCCCCTCAAGAAGCCTTTCGCTAAGACAGTTCTTGTGGAATTGGCAAAGTGATATTTGGAAGCCCTTAGAGGGCTATGGTGAAAAAGGAAATATCCTCAAATGAAATCTGGAAAGAAGCTTTCTGAGAAACTGCTTAGTGTTCTGTTAATTCATCTCACAGAGTTACATCTGTATTTCGTGGATCTCTTTGCTAGCCTTATTTCTGTGGAATCTGAGAACAGATATTTCGGATCCCTTGGAAGACTATAGGGCCAAAGGAAATATCCTCCGATAACAAAGAGAAAGAAGCTTTCTGACAAACTTCTTTGTGTTTTGTGAAATCATCTCACAGAGTTACAGCTTTCCCGTCAAGAAGCCTTTCGCTAAGACAGTTCTTGGGGAATTGGCAAAGTGATATTTGGAAGCCCATAGAGGGCTATGGTGAAAAAGGAAATATCCTCAGATGAAATCTGGAAAGAAGCTTTCTGAGAAACTGCTTAGTGTTCTGTTAATTCATCTCACAGAGTTACATCTGTATTTCCTGGATCTCTTTGCTAGCCTTATTTCTGTGGAATCTGAGAACAGATATTTCCTTTCCCTTTGAAGACTATAGGGCCAAAGGAAATATCCTCCGATAACAAAGAGAAAGAAGCTTTCTGAGAAACTTCTTTGTGTTCTGTGAAATCATCTCACAGAGTTACAGCTTTCCCCTCAAGAAGCCTTTCGCTAAGACAGTTCTTGTGGAATTAGCAAAGTGATATTTGGAAGCCCATAGAGGGCTATGGTGAAAAAGGAAATATCCTCAGATGAAATCTGGAAAGAAGCTTTCTGAGAAACTGCTTAGTGTTCTGTTAATTCATCTCACAGAGTTACATCTGTATTTCGTGGATCTCTTTGCTAGCCTTATTTCTGTGGAATCTGAGAACAGATATTTCGGATCCCTTGGAAGACTATAGGGCCAAAGGAAATATCCTCCGATAACAAAGAGAAAGAAGCTTTCTGAGAAACTTCTTTGTGTTCTGTGAAATCATCTCACAGAGTTACAGCTTTCCCCTCAAGAAGCCTTTCGCTAAGACAGTTCTTGTGGAATTGGCAAAGTGATATTTGGAAGCCCATAGAGGGCTATGGTGAAAAAGGAAATATCCTCAGATGAAATCTGGAAAGAAGCTTTCTGAGAAACTGCTTAGTGTTCTGTTAATTCATCTCACATAATTATATCTGTATTTCGTGGATCTCTTTGCAAGCCTTATTTCTGTGGAATCTGAGAACAGATATTTCGGATCCCTTGGAAGACTATAGGGCCAAAGGAAATATCCTCCTATAACAATCAGAAAGAAGCTTTCTGAGAAACTTCTTTGTGTTCTGTGAAATCATCTCACAGAGTTACAGCTTTCCCCTCAAGAAGCCTTTCGCTAAGACAGTTCTTGTGGAATTGGCAAAGTGATATTTGGAAGCCCATAGAGGGCTAGGGTGAAAAAGGAAATATCCTCAAATGAAATCTGGAAAGAGGCTTTCTGAGAAACTGCTTTGTGTTCTGTTAATTCATCTCACAGAGTTACATCTGTATTTCGTGGATAACTTTGCTAGCCTTATTTCTGTGGAATCTGAGAACAGATATTTCGGATACCTTGGAAGACTATAGGGCCAAAGGAAATATCCTCCGATAACAAAGAGAAAGAAGCTTTCTGAGAAACTTCTTTGTGTTCTGTGAAATCATCTCACAGAGTTACAGCTTTCCCGTCAAGAAGCCTTTCGCTAAGACAGTTCTTGTGGAATTGGCAAAGTGATATTTGGAAGCCCATAGAGGGCTATGGTGAAAAAGGAAATATCCTCACATGAAATCTGGAAAGAAGCTTTCTGAGAAACTCCTTAGTGTTCTGTTAATTCATCGCACAGAGTTACATCTGTATTTCGTGGATCTCTTTGCTAGCCTTATTTCTGTGGAATCTGAGAACAGATATTTCCTTTCCCTTTGAAGACTATAGGGCCAAAGGAAATATCCTCCGATAACAAAGAGAAAGAAGCTTTCTGAGAAATTTCTTTGTGTTCTGTGAAATCATCTCACAGAGTTACAGCTTTCCCCTCAAGAAGCCTTTCGCTAAGACAGTTCTTGTGGAATTAGCAAAGTGATATTTGGAAGCCCATAGAGGGCTATGGTGAAAAAGGAAATATCCTCAGATGAAATCTGGAAAGAAGCTTTCTGAGAAACTGCTTAGTGTTCTGTTAATTCATCTCACAGAGTTACATCTGTATTTCGTGGATCTCTTTGCTAGCCTTATTTCTGTGGAACCTGAGAACAGATATTTCGGATCCCTTGGAAGACTATAGGGCCAAAGGAAATATCCTCCGATAACAAAGAGAAAGAAGCTTTCTGAGAAACTTCTTTGTGTTCTGTGAAATCATCTCACAGAGTTACAGCTTTCCCCTCAAGAAGCCTTTCGCTAAGACAGTTCTTGTGGAATTGGCAAAGTGATATTTGGAAGCCCATAGAGGGCTATGGTGAAAAAGGAAATATCCTCAGATGAAATCTGGAAAGAAGCTTTCTGAGAAACTGCTTAGTGTTCTGTTAATTCATCTCACATAATTATATCTGTATTTCGTGGATCTCTTTGCAAGCCTTATTTCTGTGGAATCTGAGAACAGATATTTCGGATCCCTTGGAAGACTATAGGGCCAAAGGAAATATCCTCCTATAACAATCAGAAAGAAGCTTTCTGAGAAACTTCTTTGTGTTCTGTGAAATCATCTCACAGAGTTACAGCTTTCCCCTCAAGAAGCCTTTCGCTAAGACAGTTCTTGTGGAATTGGCAAAGTGATATTTGGAAGCCCATAGAGGGCTAGGGTGAAAAAGGAAATATCCTCAAATGAAATCTGGAAAGAGGCTTTCTGAGAAACTGCTTTGTGTTCTGTTAATTCATCTCACAGAGTTACATCTGTATTTCGTGGATAACTTTGCTAGCCTTATTTCTGTGGAATCTGAGAACAGATATTTCGGATACCTTGGAAGACTATAGGGCCAAAGGAAATATCCTCCGATAACAAAGAGAAAGAAGCTTTCTGAGAAACTTCTTTGTGTTCTGTGAAATCATCTCACAGAGTTACAGCTTTCCCGTCAAGAAGCCTTTCGCTAAGACAGTTCTTGTGGAATTGGCAAAGTGATATTTGGAAGCCCATAGAGGGCTATGGTGAAAAAGGAAATATCCTCACATGAAATCTGGAAAGAAGCTTTCTGAGAAACTCCTTAGTGTTCTGTTAATTCATCGCACAGAGTTACATCTGTATTTCGTGGATCTCTTTGCTAGCCTTATTTCTGTGGAATCTGAGAACAGATATTTCCTTTCCCTTTGAAGACTATAGGGCCAAAGGAAATATCCTCCGATAACAAAGAGAAAGAAGCTTTCTGAGAAATTTCTTTGTGTTCTGTGAAATCATCTCACAGAGTTACAGCTTTCCCCTCAAGAAGCCTTTCGCTAAGACAGTTCTTGTGGAATTGTCAAAGTGATATTTGGAAGCCCATAGAGGGCTATGGTGAAAAAGGAAATATCCTCAGATGAAATCTGGAAAGTAGCTTTCTGAGAAACTGCTTAGTGTTCTGTTAATTCATCTCACAGAGTTACATCTGTATTTCGTGGATCTCTTTGCTAGCCTTATTTCTGTGGAATCTGAGAACAGATATTTCGGATCCATTGGAAGACTATAGGGCCAAAGGAAATATCCTGCGATAACAAAGAGAAAGAAGCTTTCTGAGAAACTTCTTTGTGTTCTGTGAAATCATCTCACAGAGTTACAGCTTTCCCCTCAAGAAGCCTTTCGCTAAGACAGTTCTTGTGGAATTGGCAAAGTGATATTTGGAAGCCCATAGAGAGCTATGGTGAAAAAGGAAATATCCTCAGATGAAATCTGGAAAGAAGCTTTCTGAGAAACTGCTTAGTGTTCTGTTAATTCATCTCACAGAGTTACATCTGTATTTCGTGGATCTCTTTGCTAGCCTTATTTCTGTGGAATCTGAGAACAGATATTTCGGATCCCTTGGAAGACTATAGGGCCAAAGGAAATATCCTCCGATAACAAAGAGAAAGAAGCTTTCTGAGAAAATTCTTTGTGTTCTGTGAAATCATCTCACAGAGTTACAGCTTTCCCCTCAAGAAGCCTTTCCCTAAGACAGTTCTTGTGGAATTGGCAAAGTGATATTTGGAAGCCCATAGAGGGCTATGGTGAAAAAGGAAATATCCTCAGATGAAATCTGGAAAGAAGCTTTCTGAGAAACTGCTTAGTGTTCTGTTAATTCATCTCACATAATTATATCTGTATTTCGTGGATCTCCTTGCTAGCCTTATTTCTGTGGAATCTGAGAACAGATATTTCGGATCCCTTGGAAGACTATAGGGCCAAAGGAAATATCCTCCGATAACAAAGAGAAAGAAGCTTTCTGAGAAACTTCTTTGTGTTTTGTGAAATCATCTCACAGAGTTACAGCTTTCCCGTCAAGAAGCCTTTCGCTAAGACAGTTCTTGTGGAATTGGCAAAGTGATATTTGGAAGCCCATAGAGGGCTATGGTGAAAAAGGAAATATCCTCACATGAAATCTGGAAAGAAACTTTCTGAGAAACTCCTTAGTGTTCTGTTAATTCATCTCACAGAGTTACATCTGTATTTCGTGGATCTCTTTGCTAGCCTTATTTCTGTGGAATCTGAGAAAAGATATTTCCTTTCCCTTTGAAGACTATAGGGCCAAAGGAAATATCCTCCGATAACAAAGAGAAGAAGCTTTCTGAGGAAATTCTTTGTGTTCTGTGAAATCATCTCACAGAGTTACAGCATTCCCCTCAAGAAGCCTTTTGCTAAGCCAGTTCTTGTGGAATTGGCAAAGTGATATTTGGAAGCCCATAGAGGGCTACGGTGAAAAAGGAAATATCCACAGATGAAATCTGGAAAGAAGCTTTCTGAGAAACTGCTTAGTGTTCTGTTAATTCATCTCACAGACTTACATCTGTATTTCGTGGATCTCTTTGCCAGCCTTATTTCTGTGGAATCTGAGAACAGATATTTCGGATCCTTTGGAAGACTATAGGGCCAAAGGAAATATCCTCCGATAACAAAGAGAAAGAAGCTTTCTGAGAAACTTCTTTGTGTTCTGTGAAATCATCTCACAGAGTTACAGCTTTCCCCTCAATAAGCCTTTCCCTAAGACAGTTCTTGTGGAATTGGCAAAGTGATATTTGGAAGCCCATAGAGGGCTATGGTGAAAAAGGAAATATCCTCAGAAGAAATCTGGAAAGAAGCTTTCTGAGAAACTGCTTAGTGTTCTGTTAATTCATCTCACATAGTTATATCTGTATTTCGTGGATCTCTTTGCTAGCCTTATTTCCGTGGAGTCTGAGAACAGATATTTCGGATCCCTTGGAAGACTATAGGGCCAAAGGAAATATCCTCCGATAACAAACAGAAAGAAGCTTTCTGAGAAACTTCTTTGTGTTCTGTGAAATCATCTCACAGAGTTACAGCTTTCCCCTCAAGAAGCCTTTCGCTAAGACAGTTCTTGTGGAATTGGCAAAGTGATATTTGGAAGCCCATAGAGGGCTATGGTGAAAAAGGAAATATCCTCAGATGAAATCTGGAAAGAAGCTTTCTCAGAAACTGCTTAGTGTTCTGTTAATTCATCTCACAGAGTTACATCTGTATTTCGTGGATCTCTTTGCTAGCCTTATTTCTGTGGAATCTGAGAACAGATATTTCGGATCCCTTGGAAGACTATAGGGCCAAAGGAAATATCCTCCGATAACAAAGAGAAAGAAGCTTTCTGAGAAACTTCTTTGTGTTCTGTGAAATCATCTCACAGAGTTACAGCTTTCCCCTCAAGAAGCCTTTCTCTAAGACAGTTCTTGTGGAATTGGCAAAGTGATATTTGGAAGCCCATGGAGGACTATGGTGAAAAAGGAAATATCCTCCGTTGAAATGTGGAAAGAAGCTTTCTGAGAAACTGCTTAGTGTTCTGTTAATTCATCTCACTGAGTTACATCTGTATTTCGTGGATCTCTTTGCTTGCCTTATTTCTGTGGAATCTGAGAACCGATATTTCGGATCCCTTGGAAGACTATAGGGCCAAATGAAATATCCTCGGATAACAAAGAGAAAGAAGCTTTCTGAGGAAATTCGTTGTGTTCTGTGAAATCATCTCACAGAGTTACAGCATTCCCCTCAAGAAGCCTTTCGCTAAGCCAGTTCTTGTGGAATTGGCAAAGTGATATTTGGAAGCCCATAGAGGGCTATGGTGAAAAAGGAAATATCCTCACATGAAATCTGGAAAGAAGCTTTCTGAGAAACTGCTTAGTGTTCTGTTAATTCATCTCACAGAGTTACATCTGTATTTCGTGGATCTCTTTGCTAGCCTTATTTCTGTGGAATCTGAGAACAGATATTTCGGATCCCTTGGAAGACTATAGGGTCAAAGGAAATATCCTCCGATAACAAAGAGAAAGAAGCTTTCTGGAAACTTCTTTGTGTTCTGTGAAATCATCTCACAGAGTTACAGCTTTCCCCTCAAGAAGCCTTTCGCTAAGACAGTTCTTGTGGAATTGGCAAAGTGATATTTGGAAGCCCGTAGAGGGCTATGGTGAAAAAGGAAATATCCTCACATGAAATCTGGAAAGAAGCTTTCTGAGAAACTGCTTAGTGTTCTGCTAATTCATCTCACAGACTTACATCTGTATTTCGTGGATCTCTTTGCTAGTCTTATTTCTGTGG
The DNA here is from genome assembly GCF_043159975.1 of Macaca nemestrina. Classification (NCBI taxonomy): domain Eukaryota; kingdom Metazoa; phylum Chordata; class Mammalia; order Primates; family Cercopithecidae; genus Macaca; species Macaca nemestrina. Next base: position 97,925,527 of record NC_092137.1, on the reverse strand, counting down.
AATCTGAGAACAGATATTTCGGATCCCTTGGAAGACTATAGGGCCAAAGGAAATATCCTCCGATAACAAAGAGAAAGAAGCTTTCTGAGAAACTTCTTTGTGTTCTGTGAAATCATCTCACAGAGTTACAGCTTTCCCCTCAAGAAGCCTTTCGCTAAGACAGTTCTTGTGGAATTGGCAAAGTGATATTTGGAAGCCCATAGAGGGCTATGGTGAAAAAGGAAATATCCTCAGATGAAATCTGGAAAGAAGCTTTCTCAGAAACTGCTTAGTGTTCTGTTAATTCATCTCACAGAGTTACATCTGTATTTCTTGGATCTCTTTGCTAGCCTTATTTCTGTGGAATCTGAGAACAGATATTTCGGATCCCTTGGAAGACTATAGGGCCAAAGGAAATATCCTCCGATAACAAAGAGAAAGAAGCTTTCTGAGAAACTTCTTTGTGTTCTGTGAAATCATCTCACAGAGTTACAGCTTTCCCGTCAAGAAGCCTTTCGCTAAGACAGTTCTTGTGGAATTGGCAAAGTGATATTTGGAAGCCCATAGAGGGCTATGGTGAAAAAGGAAATATCCTCAGATGAAATCTGGAAAGAAGCTTTCTGAGAAACTGCTTAGTGTTCTGTTAATTCATCTCACAGAGTTACATCTGTATTTCGTGGATCTCTTTGCTAGCCTTATTTCTGTGGAATCTGAGAACAGATATTTCGGATCCCTTGGAAGACTATAGGGCCAAAGGAAATATCCTCCGATAACAAAGAGAAAGAAGCGTTCTGAGAAACTTCTTCGTGTTCTGTGAAATCATCTCAAAGAGTTACAGCTTTCCCCTCAAGAAGCCTTTCGCTAAGACAGTTCTTGTGGAATTGGCAAAGTGATATTTGGAAGCCCATAGAGGGCTATGGTGAAAAAGGAAATATCCTCAGATGAAATCTGGAAAGAAGCTTTCTGAGAAACTCCTTAGTGTTCTGTTAATTCATCTCACAGAGTTACATCTGTATTTCGTGGATCTCTTTGCTAGCCTTATTTCTGTGGATTCTGAGAACAGATATTTCGGATCCCTTGGAAGACTATAGGGCCAAAGGAAATATCCTCCGATAACAAAGAGAAAGAAGCTTTCTGAGAAACTTCTTTGTGTTCTGTGAAATCATCTCACAGAGTTACAGCTTTCCCGTCAAGAAGCCTTTCGCTAAGACAGTTCTTGTGGAATTGGCAAAGTGATATTTGGAAGCCCATAGAGGGCTATGGTGAAAAAGGAAATATCCTCAGATGAAATCTGGAAAGAAGCTTTCTGAGAAACTGCTTAGTGTTCTGTTAATTCATCTCACAGAGTTACATCTGTATTTCGTGGATCTCTTTGCTAGCCTTATTTCTGTGGAATCTGAGAACAGATATTTCGGATCCCTTGGAAGACTATAGGGCCAAAGGAAATATCCTCCGATAACAAAGAGAAAGAAGCTTTCTGAGAAACTTCTTTGTGTTCTGTGAAATCATCTCACAGAGTTACAGCTTTCCCCTCAAGAAGCCTTTCTCTAAGACAGTTCTTGTGGAATTGGCAAAGTGATATTTGGAAGCCCATGGAGGACTATGGTGAAAAAGGAAATATCCTCCGTTGAAATGTGGAAAGAAGCTTTCTGAGAAACTGCTTAGTGTTCTGTTAATTCATCTCACTGAGTTACATCTGTATTTCGTGGATCTCTTTGCTTGCCTTATTTCTGTGGAATCTGAGAACCGATATTTCGGATCCCTTGGAAGACTATAGGGCCAAATGAAATATCCTCGGATAACAAAGAGAAAGAAGCTTTCTGAGGAAATTCGTTGTGTTCTGTGAAATCATCTCACAGAGTTACAGCATTCCCCTCAAGAAGCCTTTCGCTAAGACAGTTCTTGTGGAATTGGCAAAGTGATATTTGGAAGCCCATAGAGGGCTATGGTGAAAAAGGAAATATCCTCACATGAAATCTGGAAAGAAGCTTTCTGAGAAACTGCTTAGTGTTCTGTTAATTCATCTCACAGAGTTACATCTGTATTTCGTGGATCTCTTTGCTAGCCTTATTTCTGTGGAATCTGAGAACAGATATTTCGGATCCCTTGGAAGACTATAGGGTCAAAGGAAATATCCTCCGATAACAAAGAGAAAGAAGCTTTCTGGAAACTTCTTTGTGTTCTGTGAAATCATCTCACAGAGTTACAGCTTTCCCCTCAAGAAGCCTTTCGCTAAGACAGTTCTTGTGGAATTGGCAAAGTGATATTTGGAAGCCCGTAGAGGGCTATGGTGAAAAAGGAAATATCCTCACATGAAATCTGGAAAGAAGCTTTCTGAGAAACTGCTTAGTGTTCTGCTAATTCATCTCACAGACTTACATCTGTATTTCGTGGATCTCTTTGCTAGTCTTATTTCTGTGGAATCTGAGAACAGATATTTCGGATCCCTTGGAAGACTATAGGGCCAAAGGAAATATCCTCCGATAACAAAGAGAAAGAAGCTTTCTGAGAAACTTCTTTGTGTTCTGTGAAATCATCTCACAGAGTTACAGCTTTCCCCTCAAGAAGCCTTTCGCTAAGACAGTTCTTGTGGAATTGGCAAAGTGATATTTGGAAGCCCATAGAGGGCTATGGTGAAAAAGGAAATATCCTCAGATGAAATCTGGAAAGAAGCTTTCTCAGAAACTGCTTAGTGTTCTGTTAATTCATCTCACAGAGTTACATCTGTATTTCTTGGATCTCTTTGCTAGCCTTATTTCTGTGGAATCTGAGAACAGATATTTCGGATCCCTTGGAAGACTATAGGGCCAAAGGAAATATCCTCCGATAACAAAGAGAAAGAAGCTTTCTGAGAAACTTCTTTGTGTTCTGTGAAATCATCTCACAGAGTTACAGCTTTCCCCTCAAGAAGCCTTTCGCTAAGACAGTTCTTGTGGAATTGGCAAAGTGATATTTGGAAGCCCATAGAGGGCTATGGTGAAAAAGGAAATATCCTCAGATGAAATCTGGAAAGAAGCTTTCTGAGAAACTGCTTAGTGTTCTGTTAATTCATCTCACAGAGTTACATCTGTATTTCGTGGATCTCTTTGCTAGCCTTATTTCTGTGGAATCTGAGAACAGATATTTCGGATCCCTTGGAAGACTATAGGGCCAAAGGAAATATCCTCCGATAACAAAGAGAAAGAAGCGTTCTGAGAAACTTCTTCGTGTTCTGTGAAATCATCTCAAAGAGTTACAGCTTTCCCCTCAAGAAGCCTTTCGCTAAGACAGTTCTTGTGGAATTGGCAAAGTGATATTTGGAAGCCCATAGAGGGCTATGGTGAAAAAGGAAATATCCTCAGATGAAATCTGGAAAGAAGCTTTCTGAGAAACTCCTTAGTGTTCTGTTAATTCATCTCACAGAGTTACATCTGTATTTCGTGGATCTCTTTGCTAGCCTTATTTCTGTGGATTCTGAGAACAGATATTTCGGATCCCTTGGAAGACTATAGGGCCAAAGGAAATATCCTCCGATAACAAAGAGAAAGAAGCTTTCTGAGAAACTTCTTTGTGTTCTGTGAAATCATCTCACAGAGTTACAGCTTTCCCGTCAAGAAGCCTTTCGCTAAGACAGTTCTTGTGGAATTGGCAAAGTGATATTTGGAAGCCCATAGAGGGCTATGGTGAAAAAGGAAATATCCTCAGATGAAATCTGGAAAGAAGCTTTCTGAGAAACTGCTTAGTGTTCTGTTAATTCATCTCACAGAGTTACATCTGTATTTCGTGGATCTCTTTGCTAGCCTTATTTCTGTGGAATCTGAGAACAGATATTTCGGATCCCTTGGAAGACTATAGGGCCAAAGGAAATATCCTCCGATAACAAAGAGAAAGAAGCTTTCTGAGAAACTTCTTTGTGTTCTGTGAAATCATCTCACAGAGTTACAGCTTTCCCGTCAAGAAGCCTTTCGCTAAGACAGTTCTTGTGGAATTGGCAAAGTGATATTTGGAAGCCCATAGAGGGCTATGGTGAAAAAGGAAATATCCTCACATGAAATCTGGAAAGAAGCTTTCTGAGAAACTCCTTAGTGTTCTGTTAATTCATCGCACAGAGTTACATCTGTATTTCGTGGATCTCTTTGCTAGCCTTATTTCTGTGGAATCTGAGAACAGATATTTCCTTTCCCTTTGAAGACTATAGGGCCAAAGGAAATATCCTCCGATAACAAAGAGAAAGAAGCTTTCTGAGAAATTTCTTTGTGTTCTGTGAAATCATCTCACAGAGTTACAGCTTTCCCCTCAAGAAGCCTTTCGCTAAGACAGTTCTTGTGGAATTGGCAAAGTGATATTTGGAAGCCCATAGAGGGCTATGGTGAAAAAGGAAATATCCTCAGATGAAATCTGGAAAGTAGCTTTCTGAGAAACTGCTTAGTGTTCTGTTAATTTATCTCACAGAGTTACATCTGTATTTCGTGGATCTCTTTGCTAGCCTTATTTCTGTGGAATCTGAGAACAGATATTTCGGATCCATTGGAAGACTATAGGGCCAAAGGAAATATCCTGCGATAACAAAGAGAAAGAAGCTTTCTGAGAAACTTCTTTGTGTTCTGTGAAATCATCTCACAGAGTTACAGCTTTCCCCTCAAGAAGCCTTTCGCTAAGACAGTTCTTGTGGAATTGGCAAAGTGATATTTGGAAGCCCATAGAGAGCTATGGTGAAAAAGGAAATATCCTCAGATGAAATCTGGAAAGAAGCTTTCTGAGAAACTGCTTAGTGTTCTGTTAATTCATCTCACAGAGTTACATCTGTATTTCGTGGATCTCTTTGCTAGCCTTATTTCTGTGGAATCTGAGAACAGATATTTCGGATCCCTTGGAAGACTATAGGGCCAAAGGAAATATCCTCCGATAACAAAGAGAAAGAAGCTTTCTGAGAAAATTCTTTGTGTTCTGTGAAATCATCTCACAGAGTTACAGCTTTCCCCTCAAGAAGCCTTTCCCTAAGACAGTTCTTGTGGAATTGGCAAAGTGATATTTGGAAGCCCATAGAGGGCTATGGTGAAAAAGGAAATATCCTCAGATGAAATCTGGAAAGAAGCTTTCTGAGAAACTGCTTAGTGTTCTGTTAATTCATCTCACATAATTATATCTGTATTTCGTGGATCTCCTTGCTAGCCTTATTTCTGTGGAATCTGAGAACAGATATTTCGGATCCCTTGGAAGACTATAGGGCCAAAGGAAATATCCTCCGATAACAAAGAGAAAGAAGCTTTCTGAGAAACTTCTTTGTGTTTTGTGAAATCATCTCACAGAGTTACAGCTTTCCCGTCAAGAAGCCTTTCGCTAAGACAGTTCTTGTGGAATTGGCAAAGTGATATTTGGAAGCCCATAGAGGGCTATGGTGAAAAAGGAAATATCCTCACATGAAATCTGGAAAGAAACTTTCTGAGAAACTCCTTAGTGTTCTGTTAATTCATCTCACAGAGTTACATCTGTATTTCGTGGATCTCTTTGCTAGCCTTATTTCTGTGGAATCTGAGAACAGATATTTCCTTTCCCTTTGAAGACTATAGGGCCAAAGGAAATATCCTCCGATAACAAAGAGAAGAAGCTTTCTGAGGAAATTCTTTGTGTTCTGTGAAATCATCTCACAGAGTTACAGCATTCCCCTCAAGAAGCCTTTTGCTAAGCCAGTTCTTGTGGAATTGGCAAAGTGATATTTGGAAGCCCATAGAGGGCTACGGTGAAAAAGGAAATATCCACAGATGAAATCTGGAAAGAAGCTTTCTGAGAAACTGCTTAGTGTTCTGTTAATTCATCTCACAGACTTACATCTGTATTTCGTGGATCTCTTTGCCAGCCTTATTTCTGTGGAATCTGAGAACAGATATTTCGGATCCTTTGGAAGACTATAGGGCCAAAGGAAATATCCTCCGATAACAAAGAGAAAGAAGCTTTCTGAGAAACTTGTTTGTGTTCTGTGAAATCATCTCACAGAGTTACAGCTTTCCCCTCAATAAGCCTTTCCCTAAGACAGTTCTTGTGGAATTGGCAAAGTGATATTTGGAAGCCCATAGAGGGCTATGGTGAAAAAGGAAATATCCTCAGAAGAAATCTGGAAAGAAGCTTTCTGAGAAACTGCTTAGTGTTCTGTTAATTCATCTCACATAGTTATATCTGTATTTCGTGGATCTCTTTGCTAGCCTTGTTTCCGTGGAGTCTGAGAACAGATATTTCGGATCCCTTGGAAGACTATAGGGCCAAAGGAAATATCCTCCGATAACAAACAGAAAGAAGCTTTCTGAGAAACTTCTTTGTGTTCTGTGAAATCATCTCACAGAGTTACAGCTTTCCCCTCAAGAAGCCTTTCGCTAAGACAGTTCTTGTGGAATTGGCAAAGTGATATTTGGAAGCCCATAGAGGGCTATGGTGAAAAAGGAAATATCCTCAGATGAAATCTGGAAAGAAGCTTTCTCAGAAACTGCTTAGTGTTCTGTTAATTCATCTCACAGAGTTACATCTGTATTTCGTGGATCTCTTTGCTAGCCTTATTTCTGTGGAATCTGAGAACAGATATTTCGGATCCCTTGGAAGACTATAGGGCCAAAGGAAATATCCTCCGATAACAAAGAGAAAGAAGCTTTCTGAGAAACTTCTTTGTGTTCTGTGAAATCATCTCACAGAGTTACAGCTTTCCCCTCAAGAAGCCTTTCTCTAAGACAGTTCTTGTGGAATTGGCAAAGTGATATTTGGAAGCCCATGGAGGACTATGGTGAAAAAGGAAATATCCTCCGTTGAAATGTGGAAAGAAGCTTTCTGAGAAACTGCTTAGTGTTCTGTTAATTCATCTCACTGAGTTACATCTGTATTTCGTGGATCTCTTTGCTTGCCTTATTTCTGTGGAATCTGAGAACCGATATTTCGGATCCCTTGGAAGACTATAGGGCCAAATGAAATATCCTCGGATAACAAAGAGAAAGAAGCTTTCTGAGGAAATTCGTTGTGTTCTGTGAAATCATCTCACAGAGTTACAGCATTCCCCTCAAGAAGCCTTTCGCTAAGCCAGTTCTTGTGGAATTGGCAAAGTGATATTTGGAAGCCCATAGAGGGCTATGGTGAAAAAGGAAATATCCTCACATGAAATCTGGAAAGAAGCTTTCTGAGAAACTGCTTAGTGTTCTGTTAATTCATCTCACAGAGTTACATCTGTATTTCGTGGATCTCTTTGCTAGCCTTATTTCTGTGGAATCTGAGAACAGATATTTCGGATCCCTTGGAAGACTATAGGGTCAAAGGAAATATCCTCCGATAACAAAGAGAAAGAAGCTTTCTGGAAACTTCTTTGTGTTCTGTGAAATCATCTCACAGAGTTACAGCTTTCCCCTCAAGAAGCCTTTCGCTAAGACAGTTCTTGTGGAATTGGCAAAGTGATATTTGGAAGCCCGTAGAGGGCTATGGTGAAAAAGGAAATATCCTCACATGAAATCTGGAAAGAAGCTTTCTGAGAAACTGCTTAGTGTTCTGCTAATTCATCTCACAGACTTACATCTGTATTTCGTGGATCTCTTTGCTAGTCTTATTTCTGTGGAATCTGAGAACAGATATTTCGGATCCCTTGGAAGACTATAGGGCCAAAGGAAATATCCTCCGATAACAAAGAGAAAGAAGCTTTCTGAGAAACTTCTTTGTGTTCTGTGAAATCATCTCACAGAGTTACAGCTTTCCCCTCAAGAAGCCTTTCGCTAAGACAGTTCTTGTGGAATTGGCAAAGTGATATTTGGAAGCCCATAGAGGGCTATGGTGAAAAAGGAAATATCCTCAGATGAAATCTGGAAAGAAGCTTTCTCAGAAACTGCTTAGTGTTCTGTTAATTCATCTCACAGAGTTACATCTGTATTTCTTGGATCTCTTTGCTAGCCTTATTTCTGTGGAATCTGAGAACAGATATTTCGGATCCCTTGGAAGACTATAGGGCCAAAGGAAATATCCTCCGATAACAAAGAGAAAGATGCTTTCTGAGAAACTTCTTTGTGTTCTGTGAAATCATCTCACAGAGTTACAGCTTTCCCGTCAAGAAGCCTTTCGCTAAGACAGTTCTTGTGGAATTGGCAAAGTGATATTTGGAAGCCCATAGAGGGCTATGGTGAAAAAGGAAATATCCTCAGATGAAATCTGGAAAGAAGCTTTCTGAGAAACTGCTTAGTGTTCTGTTAATTCATCTCACAGAGTTACATCTGTATTTCGTGGATCTCTTTGCTAGCCTTATTTCTGTGGAATCTGAGAACAGATATTTCGGATCCCTTGGAAGACTATAGGGCCAAAGGAAATATCCTCCGATAACAAAGAGAAAGAAGCGTTCTGAGAAACTTCTTCGTGTTCTGTGAAATCATCTCACAGAGTTACAGCTTTCCCCTCAAGAAGCCTTTCGCTAAGACAGTTCTTGTGGAATTGGCAAAGTGATATTTGGAAGCCCATAGAGGGCTATGGTGAAAAAGGAAATATCCTCAGATGAAATCTGGAAAGAAGCTTTCTGAGAAACTCCTTAGTGTTCTGTTAATTCATCTCACAGAGTTACATCTGTATTTCGTGGATCTCTTTGCTAGCCTTATTTCTGTGGATTCTGAGAACAGATATTTCGGATCCCTTGGAAGACTATAGGGCCAAAGGAAATATCCTCCGATAACAAAGAGAAAGAAGCTTTCTGAGAAACTTCTTTGTGTTCTGTGAAATCATCTCACAGAGTTACAGCTTTCCCGTCAAGAAGCCTTTCCTTAAGACAGTTCTTGTGGAATTGGCAAAGTGATATTTGGAAGCCCATAGAGGGCTATGGTGAAAAAGGAAATATCCTCAGATGAAATCTGGAAAGAAGCTTTCTGAGAAACTGCTTAGTGTTCTGTTAATTCATCTCACAGAGTTACATCTGTATTTCGTGGATCTCTTTGCTAGCCTTATTTCTGTGGAATCTGAGAACAGATATTTCGGATCCCTTGGAAGACTATAGGGCCAAAGGAAATATCCTCCGATAACAAAGAGAAAGAAGCTTTCTGAGAAACTTCTTTGTGTTCTGTGAAATCATCTCACAGAGTTACAGCTTTCCCCTCAAGAAGCCTTTCTCTAAGACAGTTCTTGTGGAATTGGCAAAGTGATATTTGGAAGCCCATGGAGGACTATGGTGAAAAAGGAAATATCCTCCGTTGAAATGTGGAAAGAAGCTCTCTGAGAAACTGCTTAGTGTTCTGTTAATTCATCTCACTGAGTTACATCTGTATTTCGTGGATCTCTTTGCTTGCCTTATTTCTGTGGAATCTGAGAACCGATATTTCGGATCCCTTGGAAGACTATAGGGCCAAATGAAATATCCTCGGATAACAAAGAGAAAGAAGCTTTCTGAGGAAATTCGTTGTGTTCTGTGAAATCATCTCACAGAGTTACAGCATTCCCCTCAAGAAGCCTTTCGCTAAGCCAGTTCTTGTGGAATTGGCAAAGTGATATTTGGAAGCCCATAGAGGGCTATGGTGAAAAAGGAAATATCCTCACATGAAATCTGGAAAGAAGCTTTCTGAGAAACTGCTTAGTGTTCTGTTAATTCATCTCACAGAGTTACATCTGTATTTCGTGGATCTCTTTGCTAGCCTTATTTCTGTGGAATCTGAGAACAGATATTTCGGATCCCTTGGAAGACTATAGGGTCAAAGGAAATATCCTCCGATAACAAAGAGAAAGAAGCTTTCTGGAAACTTCTTTGTGTTCTGTGAAATCATCTCACAGAGTTACAGCTTTCCCCTCAAGAAGCCTTTCGCTAAGACAGTTCTTGTGGAATTGGCAAAGTGATATTTGGAAGCCCGTAGAGGGCTATGGTGAAAAAGGAAATATCCTCACATGAAATCTGGAAAGAAGCTTTCTGAGAAACTGCTTAGTGTTCTGCTAATTCATCTCACAGACTTACATCTGTATTTCGTGGATCTCTTTGCTAGTCTTATTTCTGTGGAATCTGAGAATAGATATTTCGGATCCCTTGGAAGACTATAGGGCCAAAGGAAATATCCTCCGATAACAAAGAGAAAGAAGCTTTCTGAGAAACTTCTTTGTGTTCTGTGAAATCATCTCACAGAGTTACAGCTTTCCCCTCAAGAAGCCTTTCGCTAAGACAGTTCTTGTGGAATTGGCAAAGTGATATTTGGAAGCCCATAGAGGGCTATGGTGAAAAAGGAAATATCCTCAGATGAAATCTGGAAAGAAGCTTTCTCAGAAACTGCTTAGTGTTCTGTTAATTCATCTCACAGAGTTACATCTGTATTTCTTGGATCTCTTTGCTAGCCTTATTTCTGTGGAATCTGAGAACAGATATTTCGGATCCCTTGGAAGACTATAGGGCCAAAGGAAATATCCTCCGATAACAAAGAGAAAGAAGCTTTCTGAGAAACTTCTTTGTGTTCTGTGAAATCATCTCACAGAGTTACAGCTTTCCCGTCAAGAAGCCTTTCGCTAAGACAGTTCTTGTGGAATTGGCAAAGTGATATTTGGAAGCCCATAGAGGGCTATGGTGAAAAAGGAAATATCCTCAGATGAAATCTGGAAAGAAGCTTTCTGAGAAACTGCTTAGTGTTCTGTTAATTCATCTCACAGAGTTACATCTGTATTTCGTGGATCTCTTTGCTAGCCTTATTTCTGTGGAATCTGAGAACAGATATTTCGGATCCCTTGGAAGACTATAGGGCCAAAGGAAATATCCTCCGATAACAAAGAGAAAGAAGCGTTCTGAGAAACTTCTTCGTGTTCTGTGAAATCATCTCAAAGAGTTACAGCTTTCCCCTCAAGAAGCCTTTCGCTAAGACAGTTCTTGTGGAATTGGCAAAGTGATATTTGGAAGCCCATAGAGGGCTATGGTGAAAAAGGAAATATCCTCAGATGAAATCTGGAAAGAAGCTTTCTGAGAAACTCCTTAGTGTTCTGTTAATTCATCTCACAGAGTTACATCTGTATTTCGTGGATCTCTTTGCTAGCCTTATTTCTGTGGATTCTGAGAACAGATATTTCGGATCCCTTGGAAGACTATAGGGCCAAAGGAAATATCCTCCGATAACAAAGAGAAAGAAGCTTTCTGAGAAACTTCTTTGTGTTCTGTGAAATCATCTCACAGAGTTACAGCTTTCCCGTCAAGAAGCCTTTCGCTAAGACAGTTCTTGTGGAATTGGCAAAGTGATATTTGGAAGCCCATAGAGGGCTATGGTGAAAAAGGAAATATCCTCAGATGAAATCTGGAAAGAAGCTTTCTGAGAAACTGCTTAGTGTTCTGTTAATTCATCTCACAGAGTTATATCTGTATTTCGTGGATCTCTTTGCTAGCCTTATTTCTGTGGAATCTGAGAACAGATATTTCGGATCCCTTGGAAGACTATAGGGCCAAAGGAAATATCCTCCGATAACAAAGAGAAAGAAGCGTTCTGAGAAACTTCTTCGTGTTCTGTGAAATCATCTCACAGAGTTACAGCTTTCCCCTCAAGAAGCCTTTCGCTAAGACAGTTCTTGTGGAATTGGCAAAGTGATATTTGGAAGCCCATAGAGGGCTATGGTGAAAAAGGAAATATCCTCAGATGAAATCTGGAAAGAAGCTTTCTGAGAAACTCCTTAGTGTTCTGTTAATTCATCTCACAGAGTTACATCTGTATTTCGTGGATCTCTTTGCTAGCCTTATTTCTGTGGATTCTGAGAACAGATATTTCGGATCCCTTGGAAGACTATAGGGCCAAAGGAAATATCCTCCGATAACAAAGAGAAAGAAGCTTTCTGAGAAACTTCTTTGTGTTCTGTGAAATCATCTCACAGAGTTACAGCTGTCCCCTCAAGAAGCCTTTCGCTAAGACAGTTCTTGTGGAATTGGCAAAGTGATATTTGGAAGCCCATAGAGGGCTATGGTGAAAAAGGAAATATCCTCAGATGAAATCTGGAAAGAAGCTTTCTGAGAAACTGCTTAGTGTTCTGTTAATTCATCTCACAGAGTTACATCTGTATTTCGTGTATCTCTTTGCTAGCCTTATTTCTGTGGAATCTGAGAACAGATATTTCGGATCCCTTGGAAGACTATAGGGCCAAAGGAAATATCCTCCGATAACAAAGAGAAAGAAGCTTTCTGAGAAACTTCTTTGTGTTCTGTGAAATCATCTCACAGAGTTACAGCTTTCCCCTCAAGAAGCCTTTCTCTAAGACAGTTCTTGTGGAATTGGCAAAGTGATATTTGGAAGCACATGGAGGACTATGGTGAAAAAGGAAATATCCTCCGTTGAAATGTGGAAAGAAGCTTTCTGAGAAACTGCTTAGTGTTCGGTTAATTCATCTCACTGAGTTACATCTGTATTTCGTGGATCTCTTTGCTTGCCTTATTTCTGTGGAATCTGAGAACCGATATTTCGGATCCCTTGGAAGACTATAGGGCCAAATGAAATATCCTCGGATAACAAAGAGAAAGAAGCTTTCTGAGGAAATTCTCTGTGTTCTGTGAAATCATCTCACAGAGTTACAGCATTTCCCTCAAGAAGCCTTTCGCTAAGCCAGTTCTTGTGGAATTGGCAAAGTGATATTTGGAAGCCCATAGAGGGCTATGGTGAAAAAGGAAATATCCTCACATGAAATCTGGAAAGAAGCTTTCTGAGAAACTGCTTAGTGTTCTGTTAATTCATCTCACAGAGTTACATCTGTATTTCGTGGATCTCTTTGCTAGCCTTATTTCTGTGGAATCTGAGAACAGATATTTCGGATCCCTTGGAAGACTATAGGGCCAAAGGAAATATCCTCCGATAACAAAGAGAAAGAAGCTTTCTGAGAAACTTCTTTGTGTTCTGTGAAATCATCTCACAGAGTTACAGCTTTCCCCTCAAGAAGCCTTTCGCTAAGACAGTTCTTGTGGAATTGGCAAAGTGATATTTGGAAGCACATGGAGGACTATGGTGAAAAAGGAAATATCCTCCGTTGAAATGTGGAAAGAAGCTTTCTGAGAAACTGCTTAGTGTTCGGTTAATTCATCTCACTGAGTTACATCTGTATTTCGTGGATCTCTTTGCTTGCCTTATTTCTGTGGAATCTGAGAACCGATATTTCGGATCCCTTGGAAGACTATAGGGCCAAATGAAATATCCTCGGATAACAAAGAGAAAGAAGCTTTCTGAGGAAATTCTTTGTGTTCTGTGAAATCATCTCACAGAGTTACAGCATTTCCCTCAAGAAGCCTTTCGCTAAGCCAGTTCTTGTGGAATTGGCAAAGTGATATTTGGAAGCCCATAGAGGGCTATGGTGAAAAAGGAAATATCCTCACATGAAATCTGGAAAGAAGCTTTCTGAGAAACTGCTTAGTGTTCTGTTAATTCATCTCACAGAGTTTCATCTGTATTTCGTGGATCTCTTTGCTAGCCTTATTTCTGTGGAATCTGAGAACAGATATTTCGGATCCCTTGGAAGACTATAGGGCCAAAGGAAATATCCTCCGATAACAAAGAGAAAGAAGCTTTCTGAGAAACTTCTTTATGTTCTGTGAAATCATCTCACAGAGTTACAGCTTTCCCCTCAAGAAGCCTTTCGCTAAGACAGTTCTTGTGGAATTGGCAAAGTGATATTTGGAAGCCCATAGAGGGCTATGGTGAAAAAGGAAATATCCTCAGAAGAAATCTGGAAAGAAGCTTTCTGAGAAACTGCTTAGTGTTCTGTTAATTCATCTCACATAGTTATATCTGTATTTCGTGGATCTCTTTGCTAGCCTTATTTCTGTGGAGTCTGAGAACAGATATTTCGGATCCCTTGGAAGACTATAGGGCCAAAGGAAATATCCTCCGATAACAAACAGAAAGAAGCTTTCTGAGAAACTTCTTTGTGTTCTGTGAAATCATCTCACAGCGTTACAGCTTTCCCCTCAAGAAGCCTTTCGCTAAGACAGTTCTTGTGGAATTGGCAAAGTGATATTTGGAAGCCCATAGAGGACTATGGTGAAAAAGGAAATATCCTCCGTTGAAATGTGGAAAGAAGCTTTCTGAGAAACTGCTTAGTGTTCTGTTAATTCATCTCACTGAGTTACATCTGTATTTCGTGGATCTCTTTGCTTGCCTTATTTCTGTGGAATCTGAGAACAGATATTTCGGATCCCTTGGAAGACTATAGGGCCAAAGGAAATATCCTCCGATAACAAAGAGAAAGAAGCTTTCTGAGAAACTTCTTTGTGTTCTGTGAAATCATCTCACAGAGTTACAGCTTTCCCCTCAAGAAGCCTTTCGCTAAGACAGTTCTTGTGGAATTGGCAAAGTGATATTTGGAAGCCCATAGAGGGCTATGGTGAAAAAGGAAATATCCTCAGATGAAATCTGGAAAGAAGCTTTCTCAGAAACTGCTTAGTGTTCTGTTAATTCATCTCACAGAGTTACATCTGTATTTCGTGGATCTCTTTGCTAGCCTTATTTCTGTGGAATCTGAGAACAGATATTTCGGATCCCTTGGAAGACTATAGGGCCAAAGGAAATATCCTCCGATAACAAAGAGAAAGAAGCGTTCTGAGAAACTTCTTCGTGTTCTGTGAAATCATCTCAAAGAGTTACAGCTTTCCCCTCAAGAAGCCTTTCGCTAAGACAGTTCTTGTGGAATTGGCAAAGTGATATTTGGAAGCCCATAGAGGGCTATGGTGAAAAAGGAAATATCCTCAGATGAAATCTGGAAAGAAGCTTTCTGAGAAACTCCTTAGTGTTCTGTTAATTCATCTCACAGAGTTACATCTGTATTTCGTGGATCTCTTTGCTAGCCTTATTTCTGTGGATTCTGAGAACAGATATTTCGGATCCCTTGGAAGACTATAGGGCCAAAGGAAATATCCTCCGATAACAAAGAGAAAGAAGCTTTCTGAGAAACTTCTTTGTGTTCTGTGAAATCATCTCACAGAGTTACAGCTTTCCCGTCAAGAAGCCTTTCGCTAAGACAGTTCTTGTGGAATTGGCAAAGTGATATTTGGAAGCCCATAGAGGGCTATGGTGAAAAAGGAAATATCCTCAGATGAAATCTGGAAAGAAGCTTTCTGAGAAACTGCTTAGTGTTCTGTTAATTCATCTCACAGAGTTACATCTGTATTTCGTGGATCTCTTTGCTAGCCTTATTTCTGTGGAATCTGAGAACAGATATTTCGGATCCCTTGGAAGACTATAGGGCCAAAGGAAATATCCTCCGATAACAAAGAGAAAGAAGCGTTCTGAGAAACTTCTTCGTGTTCTGTGAAATCATCTCACAGAGTTACAGCTTTCCCCTCAAGAAGCCTTTCGCTAAGACAGTTCTTGTGGAATTGGCAAAGTGATATTTGGAAGCCCATAGAGGGCTATGGTGAAAAAGGAAATATCCTCAGATGAAATCTGGAAAGAAGCTTTCTGAGAAACTCCTTAGTGTTCTGTTAATTCATCTCACAGAGTTACATCTGTATTTCGTGGATCTCTTTGCTAGCCTTATTTCTGTGGATTCTGAGAACAGATATTTCGGATCCCTTGGAAGACTATAGGGCCAAAGGAAATATCCTCCGATAACAAAGAGAAAGAAGCTTTCTGAGAAACTTCTTTGTGTTCTGTGAAATCATCTCACAGAGTTACAGCTGTCCCCTCAAGAAGCCTTTCGCTAAGACAGTTCTTGTGGAATTGGCAAAGTGATATTTGGAAGCCCCTAGAGGGCTATGGTGAAAAAGGAAATATCCTCAGATGAAATCTGGAAAGAAGCTTTCTGAGAAACTGCTTAGTGTTCTGTTAATTCATCTCACAGAGTTACATCTGTATTTCGTGTATCTCTTTGCTAGCCTTATTTCTGTGGAATCTGAGAACAGATATTTCGGAACCCTTGGAAGACTATAGGGCCAAAGGAAATATCCTCCGATAACAAAGAGAAAGAAGCTTTCTGAGAAACTTCTTTGTGTTCTGTGAAATCATCTCACAGAGTTACAGCTTTCCCCTCAAGAAGCCTTTCTCTAAGACAATTCTTGTGGAATTGGCAAAGTGATATTTGGAAGCACATGGAGGACTATGGTGAAAAAGGAAATATCCTCCGTTGAAATGTGGAAAGAAGCTTTCTGAGAAACTGCTTAGTGTTCGGTTAATTCATCTCACTGAGTTACATCTGTATTTCGTGGATCTCTTTGCTTGCCTTATTTCTGTGGAATCTGAGAACCGATATTTTGGATCCCTTGGAAGACTATAGGGCCAAATGAAATATCCTCGGATAACAAAGAGAAAGAAGCTTTCTGAGGAAATTCTTTGTGTTCTGTGAAATCATCTCACAGAGTTACAGCATTTCCCTCAAGAAGCCTTTCGCTAAGCCAGTTCTTGTGGAATTGGCAAAGTGATATTTGGAAGCCCATAGAGGGCTATGGTGAAAAAGGAAATATCCTCACATGAAATCTGGAAAGAAGCTTTCTGAGAACCTGCTTAGTGTTCTGTTAATTCATCTCACAGAGTTACATCTGTATTTCGTGTATCTCTTTGCTAGCCTTATTTCTGTGGAATCTGAGAACAGATATTTCGGATCCCTTGGAAGACTATAGGGCCAAAGGAAATATCCTCCGATAACAAAGAGAAAGAAGCTTTCTGAGAAACTTCTTTGTGTTCTGTGAAATCATCTCACAGAGTTACAGCTTTCCCCTCAAGAAGCCTTTCGCTAAGACAGTTCTTGTGGAATTGGCAAAGTGATATTTGGAAGCACATGGAGGACTATGGTGAAAAAGGAAATATCCTCCGTTGAAATGTGGAAAGAAGCTTTCTGAGAAACTGCTTAGTGTTCTGTTAATTCATCTCACTGAGTTACATCTGTATTTCGTGGATCTCTTTGCTTGCCTTATTTCTGTGGAATCTGAGAACCGATATTTCGGATCCCTTGGAAGACTATAGGGCCAAATGAAATATCCTCGGATAACAAAGAGAAAGAAGCTTTCTGAGGAAATTCTTTGTGTTCTGTGAAATCATCTCACAGAGTTACAGCATTTCCCTCAAGAAGCCTTTCGCTAAGCCAGTTCTTGTGGAATTGGCAAAGTGATATTTGGAAGCCCATAGAGGGCTATGGTGAAAAAGGAAATATCCTCACATGAAATCTGGAAAGAAGCTTTCTGAGAAACTGCTTAGTGTTCTGTTAATTCATCTCACAGAGTTTCATCTGTATTTCGTGGATCTCTTTGCTAGCCTTATTTCTGTGGAATCTGAGAACAGATATTTCGGATCCCTTGGAAGACTATAGGGCCAAAGGAAATATCCTCCGATAACAAAGAGAAAGAAGCTTTCTGAGAAACTTCTTTATGTTCTGTGAAATCATCTCACAGAGTTACAGCTTTCCCCTCAAGAAGCCTTTCGCTAAGACAGTTCTTGTGGAATTGGCAAAGTGATATTTGGAAGCCCATAGAGGGCTATGGTGAAAAAGGAAATATCCTCAGATGAAATCTGGAAAGAAGCTTTCTGAGAAACTGCTTAGTGTTCTGTTAATTCATCTCACAGACTTACATCTGTATTTCGTGGATCTCTTTGCTAGCCTTTTTTCTGTGGAATCTGAGAACAGATATTTCGGATCCTTTGGAAGACTATAGGGCCAAAGGAAATATCCTCCGATAACAAAGAGAAAGAAGCTTTCTGAGAAACTTCTTTGTGTTCTGTGAAATCATCTCACAGAGTTACAGCTTTCCCCTCAAGAAGCGTTTCCCTAAGACAGTTCTTGTGGAATTGGCAAAGTGATATTTGGAAGCCCATAGAGGGCTGTGGTGAAAAAGGAAATATCCTCAGAAGAAATCTGGAAAGAAGCTTTCTGAGAAACTGCTTAGTGTTCTGTTAATTCATCTCACATAGTTATATCTGTATTTCGTGGATCTCTTTGCTAGCCTTATTTCTGTGGAGTCTGAGAACAGATATTTCGGATCCCTTGGAAGACTATAGGGCCAAAGGAAATATCCTCCGATAACAAACAGAAAGAAGCTTTCTGAGAAACTTCTTTGTGTTCTGTGAAATCATCTCACAGCGTTACAGCTTTCCCCTCAAGAAGCCTTTCGCTAAGACAGTTCTTGTGGAATTGGCAAAGTGATATTTGGAAGCCCATAGAGGACTATGGTGAAAAAGGAAATATCCTCCGTTGAAATGTGGAAAGAAGCTTTCTGAGAAACTGCTTAGTGTTCTGTTAATTCATCTCACAGAGTTACATCTGTATTTCGTGGATCTCTTTGCTTGCCTTATTTCTGTGGAATCTGAGAACAGATATTTCGGATCCCTTGGAAGACTATAGGGCCAAAGGAAATATCCTCCGATAACAAAGAGAAAGAAGCTTTCTGAGAAACTTCTTTGTGTTCTGTGAAATCATCTCACAGAGTTACAGCTTTCCCCTCAAGAAGCCTTTCGCTAAGACAGTTCTTGTGGAATTGGCAAAGTGATATTTGGAAGCCCATAGAGGGCTATGGTGAAAAAGGAAATATCCTCAGATGAAATCTGGAAAGAAGCTTTCTCAGAAACTGCTTAGTGTTCTGTTAATTCATCTCACAGAGTTACATCTGTATTTCGTGGATCTCTTTGCTAGCCTTATTTCTGTGGAATCTGAGAACAGATATTTCGGATCCCTTGGAAGACTA
Source organism: Macaca nemestrina (assembly GCF_043159975.1). Classification (NCBI taxonomy): domain Eukaryota; kingdom Metazoa; phylum Chordata; class Mammalia; order Primates; family Cercopithecidae; genus Macaca; species Macaca nemestrina. Next base: position 97,906,971 of record NC_092137.1, on the reverse strand, counting down.
TAGGGCCAAAGGAAATATCCTCCGATAACAAACAGAAAGAAGCTTTCTGAGAAACTTCTTTGTGTTCTGTGAAATCATCTCACAGAGTTACAGCTTTCCCCTCAAGAAGCCTTTCGCTAAGACAGTTCTTGTGGAATTGGCAAAGTGATATTTGGAAGCCCATAGAGGGCTATGGTGAAAAAGGAAATATCCTCAGATGAAATGTGGAAAGAAGCTTTCTGAGAAACTGCTTAGTGTTCTGTTAATTCATCTCACAGAGTTACATCTGTATTTCGTGGATCTCTTTGCTAGCCTTATTTCTGTGGAATCTGAGAACAGATATTTCGGAACCCTTGGAAGACTATAGGGCCAAAGGAAATATCCTCCGATAACCAAGAGAAAGAAGCTTTCTGAGAAACTTCTTTGTGTTCTGTGAAATCATCTCACAGAGTTACAGCTTTCCCCTCAAGAAGCCTTTCGCTAAGACAGTTCTTGTGGAATTGGCAAAGTGATATTTGGAAGCCCATAGAGGGCTATGGTGAAAAAGGAAATATCCTCAGATGAAATCTTGAAAGAAGCTTTCTGAGAAACTGCTTAGTGTTCTGTTAATTCATCTCACAGAGTTACATCTGTATTTCGTGGATCTCTTTGCTAGCCTTATTTCTGTGGAATCTGAGAACAGATATTTCGGATCCCTTGGAAGACTATAGGGTAAAAGGAAATATCCTCCGATAACAAAGAGAAAGAAGCTTTCTGAGAAACTTCTTTGTGTTCTGTGAAATCATCTCACAGAGTTACAGCTTTCCCCTCAAGAAGCCTTTCGCTAAGACAGTTCTTGTGGAATTGGCAAAGTGATATTTGGAAGCCCATAGAGGGCTATGGTGAAAAAGGAATTATCCTCAGATGAAATCTGGAAAGAAGCTTTCTGAGAAACTGCTTAGTGTTCTGTTAATTCATCTCACAGAGTTACATCTGTATTTCGTGGATCTCTTTGCTAGCCTTATTTCTGTGGAATCTGAGAACAGATATTTCGGATCCCTTGGAAGACTATAGGGCCAAAGGAAATATCCTCCGATAACAAAGAGAAAGAAGCTTTCTGAGAAACTTCTTTGTGTTCTGTGAAATCATCTCACAGAGTTACAGCTTTCCCCTCAAGAAGCCTTTCGCTAAGACAGTTCTTGTGGAATTGGCAAAGTGATATTTGGAAGCCCATAGAGGGCTATGGTGAAAAAGGAAATATCCTCCGTTGAAATGTGGAAAGAAGCTTTCTGAGAAACTGCTTAGTGTTCTGTCAATTCATCTCACTGAGTTACATCTGTATTTCGTGGATCTCTTTGCTTGCCTTATTTCTGTGGAATCTGAGAACAGATATTTCGGATCCCTTGGAAGACTATAGGGCCAAAGGAAATATCCTCCGATAACAAACAGAAAGAAGCTTTCTGAGAAACTTCTTTGTGTTCTGTGAAATCATCTCACAGAGTTACAGCTTTCCCCTCAAGAAGCCTTTCGCTAAGACAGTTCTTTTGGAATTGGCAAAGTGATATTTGGAAGCCCATAGAGGGCTATGGTGAAAAAGGAAATATCCTCAGATGAAATCTGGAAAGAAGCTTTCTGAGAAACTGCTTAGTGTTCTGTTAATTCATCTCACAGAGTTACATCTGTATTTCGTGGATCTCTTTGCTAGCCTTATTTCTGTGGAATCTGAGAACAGATATTTCGGATCCCTTGGAAGACTATAGGGCCAAAGGAAATATCCTCCGATAACAAAGAGAAAGAAGCTTTTTGAGAAACTTCTTCGTGTTCTGTGAAATCATCTCACAGAGTTACAGCTTTCCCCTCAAGAAGCCTTTCGCTAAGACATTTCTTGTGGAATTGGCAAAGTGATATTTGGAAGCCCATAGAGGGCTATGGTGAAAAAGGAAATATCCTCAGATGAAATCTGGAAAGAAGCTTTCTGAGAAACTCCTTAGTGTTCTCTTAATTCATCTCACAGAGTTACATCTGTATTTCGTGGATCTCTTTGCTAGCCTTATTTCTGTGGAATCTGAGAACAGATATTTCGGATCCCTTGGAAGACTATAGGGCCAAAGGAAATATCCTCCGATAACAAAGAGAAAGAAGCTTTCTGAGAAACTTCTTTGTGTTCTGTGAAATCATCTCACAGAGTTACAGCTGTCCCCTCAAGAAGCCTTTCGCTAAGACAGTTCTTGTGGAATTGGCAAAGTGATATTTGGAAGCCCATAGAGGGCTATGGTGAAAAAGGAAATATCCTCAGATGAAATCTGGAAAGAAGCTTTCTGAGAAACTGCTTAGTGTTCTGTTAATTCATCTCACAGAGTTACATCTGTATTTCGTGGATCTCTTTGCTAGCCTTATTTCTGTGGAATCTGAGAACAGATATTTCGGAACCCTTGGAAGACTATAGGGCCAAAGGAAATATCCTCCGATAACAAACAGAAAGAAGCTTTCTGAGAAACTTCTTTGTGTTCTGTGAAATCATCTCACAGCGTTACAGCTTTCCCCTCAAGAAGCCTTTCTCTAAGACAGTTCTTGTGGAATTGGCAAAGTGATATTTGGAAGCCCATGGAGGACTATGGTGAAAAAGGAAATATCCTCCGTTGAAATGTGGAAAGAAGCTTTCTGAGAAACTGCTTAGTGTTCTGTTAATTCATCTCACTGAGTTACATCTGTATTTCGTGGATCTCTTTGCTTGCCTTATTTCTGTGGAATCTGAGAACCGATATTTCGGATCCCTTGGAAGACTATAGGGCCAAATGAAATATCCTCGGATAACAAAGAGAAAGAAGCTTTCTGAGGAAATTCTTTGTGTTCTCTGAAATCATCTCACAGAGTTACAGCATTCCCCTCAAGAAGCTTTTCGCTAAGCCAGTTCTTGTGGAATTGTCAAAGTGATATTTGGAAGCCCATAGAGGGCTATGGTGAAAAAGGAAATAACCTCACATGAAATCTGGAAAGAAGCTTTCTGAGAAACTGCTTAGTGTTCTGTTAATTCATCTCACAGAGTTACCTCTGTATTTCGTGGATCTCTTTGCTAGCCTTATTTCTGTGGAATCTGAGAACAGATATTTCGGATCCCTTGGAAGACTATAGGGTCAAAGGAAATATCCTCTGATATCAAAGAGAAAGAAGCTTTCTGGAAACTTCTTTGTGTTCTGTGAAATCATCTCACAGAGTTACAGCTTTCCCCTCAAGAAGCCTTTCGCTAAGACAGTTCTTGTGGAATTGGCAAAGTGATATTTGGAAGCCCGTAGAGGGCTATGGTGAAAAAGGAAATATCCTCACATGAAATCTGGAAAGAAGCTTTCTGAGAAACTGCTTAGTGTTCTGTTAATTCATCTCACAGAGTTACATCTGTATTTCGTGGATCTCTTTGCTAGCCTTATTTCTGTGGAATCTGAGAACAGATATTTCGGATCCCTTGGAAGACTATAGGGCCAAAGGAAATATCCTCCGATATCAAAGAGAAAGAAGCTTTCTGAGAAACTTCTTTGTGTTCTGTGAAATCATCTCACAGAGTTACAGCTTTCCCCTCAAGAAGCCTTTCGCTAAGACAGTTCTTGTGGAATTGGCAAAGTGATATTTGGAAGCCCGTAGAGGGCTATGGTGAAAAAGGAAATATCCTCACATGAAATCTGGAAAGAAGCTTTCTGAGAAACTGCTTAGTGTTCTGTTAATTCATCTCACAGAGTTACATCTGTATTTCGTGGATCTCTTTGCTAGCCTTATTTCTGTGGAATCTGAGAACAGATATTTCGGATCCCTTGGAAGACTATAGGGCCAAAGGAAATATCCTCCGATAACAAAGAGAAAGAAGCTTTCTGAGAAACTTCTTTGTGTTCTGTGAAATCATCTCACAGAGTTACAGCTTTCCCCTCAAGAAGCCTTTCGCTAAGACAGTTCTTGTGGAATTGGCAAAGTGATATTTGGAAGCCCATAGAGGGCTATGGTGAAAAAGGAAATATCCTCACATGAAATCTGGAAAGAAGCTTTCTGAGAAACTGCTTAGTGTTCTGTTAATTCATCTCACAGAGTTACCTCTGTATTTCGTGGATCTCTTTGCTAGCCTTATTTCTGTGGAATCTGAGAACAGATATTTCGGATCCCTTGGAAGACTATAGGGTCAAAGGAAATATCCTCCGATATCAAAGAGAAAGAAGCTTTCTGGAAACTTCTTTGTGTTCTGTGAAATCATCTCACAGAGTTACAGCTTTCCCCTCAAGAAGCCTTTCGCTAAGACAGTTCTTGTGGAATTGGCAAAGTGATATTTGGAAGCCCGTAGAGGGCTATGGTGAAAAAGGAAATATCCTCACATGAAATCTGGAAAGAAGCTTTCTGAGAAACTGCTTAGTGTTCTGTTAATTCATCTCACAGAGTTACATCTGTATTTCGTGGATCTCTTTGCTAGCCTTATTTCTGTGGAATCTGAGAACAGATATTTCGGATCCCTTGGAAGACTATAGGGCCAAAGGAAATATCCTCCGATATCAAAGAGAAAGAAGCTTTCTGAGAAACTTCTTTGTGTTCTGTGAAATCATCTCACAGAGTTACAGCTTTCCCCTCAAGAAGCCTTTCGCTAAGACAGTTCTTGTGGAATTGGCAAAGTGATATTTGGAAGCCCGTAGAGGGCTATGGTGAAAAAGGAAATATCCTCACATGAAATCTGGAAAGAAGCTTTCTGAGAAACTGCTTAGTGTTCTGTTAATTCATCTCACAGAGTTACATCTGTATTTCGTGGATCTCTTTGCTAGCCTTATTTCTGTGGAATCTGAGAACAGATATTTCGGATCCCTTGGAAGACTATAGGGCCAAAGGAAATATCCTCCGATAACAAAGAGAAAGAAGCTTTCTGAGAAACTTCTTTGTGTTCTGTGAAATCATCTCACAGAGTTACAGCTTTCCCCTCAAGAAGCCTTTCGCTAAGACAGTTCTTGTGGAATTGGCAAAGTGATATTTGGAAGCCCATAGAGGGCTATGGTGAAAAAGGAAATATCCTCACATGAAATCTGGAAAGAAGCTTTCTGAGAAACTGCTTAGTGTTCTGTTAATTCATCTCACAGAGTTACATCTGTATTTCTTGGATCTCTTTGCTAGCCTTATTTCTGTGGAATCTGAGAACAGATATTTCGGATCCCTTGGAAGACTATAGGGCCAAAGGAAATATCCTCCGATAACAAAGAGAAAGAAGCTTTCTGAGAAACTTCTTTGTGTTCTGTGAAATCATCTCACAGAGTTACAGCTTTCCCCTCAAGAAGCCTTTCGCTAAGACAGTTCTTGTGGAATTGGCAAAGTGATATTTGGAAGCCCATAGAGGGCTATGGTGAAAAAGGAAATATCCTCAGATGAAATCTGGAAAGAAGCTTTCTGAGAAACTGCTTAGTGTTCTGTTAATTCATCTCACAGAGTTACATCTGTATTTCGTGGATCTCTTTGCTAGCCTTATTTCTGTGGAATCTGAGAACAGATATTTCGGATCCCTTGGAAGACTATAGGGCCAAAGGAAATATCCTCCGATAACAAAGAGAAAGAAGCTTTCTGAGAAACTTCTTCGTGTTCTGTGAAATCATCTCACAGAGTTACAGCTTTCCCCTCAAGAAGCCTTTCGCTAAGACAGTTCTTGTGGAATTGGCAAAGTGATATTTGGAAGCCCATAGAGGGCTATGGTGAAAAAGGAAATATCCTCAGATGAAATCTGGAAAGAAGCTTTCTGAGAAACTCCTTAGTGTTCTGTTAATTCATCTCACAGAGTTACATCTGTATTTCGTGGATCTCTTTGCTAGCCTTATTTCTGTGGAATCTGAGAACAGATATTTCGGATCCCTTGGAAGACTATAGGGCCAAAGGAAATATCCTCCGATAACAAAGAGAAAGAAGCTTTCTGAGAAACTTCTTTGTGTTCTGTGAAATCATCTCACAGAGTTACAGCTGTCCCCTCAAGAAGCCTTTCGCTAAGACAGTTCTTGTGGAATTGGCAAAGTGATATTTGGAAGCCCATAGAGGGCTATGGTGAAAAAGGAAATATCCTCAGATGAAATCTGGAAAGAAGCTTTCTGAGAAACTGCTTAGTGTTCTGTTAATTCATCTCACAGAGTTACATCTGTATTTCGTGGATCTCTTTGCTAGCCTTATTTCTGTGGAATCTGAGAGCAGATATTTCGGATCCCTTGCAAGACTATAGGGCCAAAGGAAATATCCTCCGATAACAAAGAGAAAGAAGCTTTCTGAGAAACTTCTTTGTGTTCTGTGAAATCATCTCACAGAGTTACAGCTTTCCCCTCAAGAAGCCTTTCTCTAAGACAATTCTTGTGGAATTGGCAAAGTGATATTTGGAAGCACATGGAGGACTATGGTGAAAAAGGAAATATCCTCCGTTGAAATGTGGAAAGAAGCTTTCTGAGAAACTGCTTAGTGTTCTGTTAATTCATCTCACTGAGTTACATCTGTATTTCGTGGATCTCTTTGCTTGCCTTATTTCTGTGGAATCTGAGAACCGATATTTCGGATCCCTTGGAAGACTATAGGGCCAAATGAAATACCCTCGGATAACAAAGAGAAAGAAGCTTTCTGAGGAAATTCTTTGTGTTCTGTGAAATCATCTCACAGAGTTACAGCATTTCCCTCAAGAAGCCTTTCGCTAAGCCAGTTCTTGTTGAATTGGCAAAGTGATATTTGGAAGCCCATAGAGTGCTATGGTGAAAAAGGAAATATCCTCACATGAAATCTGGAAAGAAGCTTTCTGAGAAACTGCTTAGTGTTCTGTTAATTCATCTCACAGAGTTACATCTGTATTTCGTGGATCTCTTTGCTAGCCCTATTTCTGTGGAATCTGAGAACAGATATTTCGGATCCCTTGGAAGACTATAGGGCCAAAGGAAATATCCTCCGATACAAAGAGAAAGAAGCTTTCTGAGAAACTTCTTTGTGTTCTGTGAAATCATCTCACAGAGTTACAGCTGTCCCCTCAAGAAGCCTTTCGCTAAGACAGTTCTTGTGGAATTGGCAAAGTGATATTTGGAAGCCCATAGAGGGCTATGGTGAAAAAGGAAATATCCTCAGATGAAATCTGGAAAGAAGCTTTCTGAGAAACTGCTTAGTGTTCTGTTAATTCATCTCACAGAGTTACATCTGTATTTCGTGGATCTCTTTGCTAGCCTTATTTCTGTGGAATCTGAGAACAGATATTTCGGATCCCTTGGAAGACTATAGGGCCAAAGGAAATATCCTCCGATAACAAAGAGAAAGAAGCTTTCTGAGAAACTTCTTCGTGTTCTGTGAAATCATCTCACAGAGTTACAGCTTTCCCCTCAAGAAGCCTTTCGCTAAGACAGTTCTTGTGGAATTGGCAAAGTGATATTTGGAAGCCCATAGAGGGCTATGGTGAAAAAGGAAATATCCTCAGATGAAATGTGGAAAGAAGCTTTCTGAGAAACTGCTTAGTGTTCTGTTAATTCATCTCACAGAGTTACATCTGTATTTCGTGGATCTCTTTGCTAGCCTTATTTCTGTGGAATCTGAGAACAGATATTGCGGAACCCTTGGAAGACTATAGGGCCAAAGGAAATATCCTCCGATAACAAAGAGAAAGAAGCTTTCTGAGAAACTTCTTTGTGTTCTGTGAAATCATCTCACAGAGTTACAGCTTTCCCCTCAAGAAGCCTTTCGCTAAGACAGTTCTTGTGGAATTGGCAAAGTGATATTTGGAAGCCCATAGAGGGCTATGGTGAAAAAGGAAATATCCTCAGATGAAATCTTGAAAGAAGCTTTCTGAGAAACTGCTTAGTGTTCTGTTAATTCATCTCACAGAGTTACATCTGTATTTCGTGGATCTCTTTGCTAGCCTTATTTCTGTGGAATCTGAGAACAGATATTTCGGATCCCTTGGAAGACTATAGGGTCAAAGGAAATATCCTCCGATAACAAAGAGAAAGAAGCTTTCTGAGAAACTTCTTTGTGTTCTGTGAAATCATCTCACAGAGTTACAGCTTTCCCCTCAAGAAGCCTTTCGCTAAGACAGTTCTTGTGGAATTGGCAAAGTGATATTTGGAAGCCCATAGAGGGCTATGGTGAAAAAGGAAATATCCTCAGATGAAATCTGGAAAGAAGCTTTCTGAGAAACTGCTTAGTGTTCTGTTAATTCATCTCACAGAGTTACATCTGTATTTCGTGGATCTCTTTGCTAGCCTTATTTCTGTGGAAACTGAGAACAGATATTTCGGATCCCTTGGAAGACTATAGGGCCAAAGGAAATATCCTCCGATAACAAAGAGAAAGAAGCTTTCTGAGAAACTTCTTTGTGTTCTGTGAAATCATCTCACAGAGTTACAGCTTTCCCCTCAAGAAGCCTTTCGCTAAGACAGTTCTTGTGGAATTGGCAAAGTGATATTTGGAAGCCCATAGAGGGCTATGGTGAAAAAGGAAATATCCTCCGTTGAAATGTGGAAAGAAGCTTTCTGAGAAACTGCTTAGTGTTCTGTTAATTCATCTCACAGAGTTACATCTGTATTTCGTGGATCTCTTTGCTAGCCTTATTTCTGTGGAATCTGAGAACAGATATTTCGGATCCCTTGGAAGACTATAGGGCCAAAGGAAATATCCTCCGATAACAAACAGAAAGAAGCTTTCTGAGAAACTTCTTTGTGTTCTGTGAAATCATCTCACAGAGTTACAGCTTTCCCCTCAAGAAGCCTTTCGCTAAGACAGTTCTTTTGGAATTGGCAAAGTGATATTTGGAAGCCCATAGAGGGCTATGGTGAAAAAGGAAATATCCTCAGATGAAATCTGGAAAGAAGCTTTCTGAGAAACTGCTTAGTGTTCTGTTAATTCATCTCACAGAGTTACATCTGTATTTCGTGGATCTCTTTGCTAGCCTTATTTCTGTGGAATCTGAGAACAGATATTTCGGATCCCTTGGAAGACTATAGGGCCAAAGGAAATATCCTCCGATAACAAAGAGAAAGAAGCTTTCTGAGAAACTTCTTCGTGTTCTGTGAAATCATCTCACAGAGTTACAGCTTTCCCCTCAAGAAGCCTTTCTCTAAGACATTTCTTGTGGAATTGGCAAAGTGATATTTGGAAGCCCATAGAGGGCTATGGTGAAAAAGGAAATATCCTCAGATGAAATCTGGAAAGAAGCTTTCTGAGAAACTCCTTAGTGTTCTGTTAATTCATCTCACAGAGTTACATCTGTATTTCGTGGATCTCTTTGCTAGCCTTATTTCTGTGGAATCTGAGAACAGATATTTCGGATCCCTTGGAAGACTATAGGGCCAAAGGAAATATCCTCCGATAACAAAGAGAAAGAAGCTTTCTGAGAAACTTCTTTGTGTTCTGTGAAATCATCTCACAGAGTTACAGCTGTCCCCTCAAGAAGCCTTTCGCTAAGACAGTTCTTGTGGAATTGGCAAAGTGATATTTGGAAGCCCATAGAGGGCTATGGTGAAAAAGGAAATATCCTCAGATGAAATCTGGAAAGAAGCTTTCTGAGAAACTGCTTAGTGTTCTGTTAATTCATCTCACAGAGTTACATCTGTATTTCGTGGATCTCTTTGCTAGCCTTATTTCTGTGGAATCTGAGAACAGATATTTCGGATCCCTTGGAAGACTATAGGGCCAAAGGAAATATCCTCCGATAACAAAGAGAAAGAAGCTTTCTGAGAAACTTCTTTGTGTTCTGTGAAATCATCTCACAGAGTTACAGCTTTCCCCTCAAGAAGCCTTTCTCTAAGACAGTTCTTGTGGAATTGGCAAAGTGATATTTGGAAGCCCATGGAGGACTATGGTGAAAAAGGAAATATCCTCCGTTGAAATGTGGAAAGAAGCTTTCTGAGAAACTGCTTAGTGTTCTGTTAATTCATCTCACTGAGTTACATCTGTATTTCGTGGATCTCTTTGCTTGCCTTATTTCTGTGGAATCTGAGAACCGATATTTCGGATCCCTTGGAAGACTATAGGGCCAAATGAAATATCCTCGGATAACAAAGAGAAAGAAGCTTTCTGAGGAAATTCTTTGTGTTCTGTGAAATCATCTCACAGAGTTACAGCATTCCCCTCAAGAAGCCTTTCGCTAAGCCAGTTCTTGTGGAATTGGCAAAGTGATATTTGGAAGCCCATAGAGGGCTATGGTGAAAAAGGAAATAACCTCACATGAAATCTGGAAAGAAGCTTTCTGAGAAACTGCTTAGTGTTCTGTTAATTCATCTCACAGAGTTACCTCTGTATTTCGTGGATCTCTTTGCTAGCCTTATTTCTGTGGAATCTGAGAACAGATATTTCGGATGCCTTGGAAGACTATAGGGTCAAAGGAAATATCCTCCGATATCAAAGAGAAAGAAGCTTTCTGGAAACTTCTTTGTGTTCTGTGAAATCATCTCACAGAGTTACAGCATTCCCCTCAAGAAGCCTTTCGCTAAGACAGTTCTTGTGGAATTGGCAAAGTGATATTTGGAAGCCCGTAGAGGGCTATGGTGAAAAAGGAAATATCCTCACATGAAATCTGGAAAGAAGCTTTCTGAGAAACTGCTTAGTGTTCTGCTAATTCATCTCACAGACTTACATCTGTATTTCGTGGATCTCTTTGCTAGTCTTATTTCTGTGGAATCTGAGAACAGATATTTCGGATCCCTTGGAAGACTATAGGGCCAAAGGAAATATCCTCCGATAACAAAGAGAAAGAAGCTTTCTGAGAAACTTCTTTGTGTTCTGTGAAATCATCTCACAGAGTTACAGCTTTCCCCTCAAGAAGCCTTTCGCTAAGACAGTTCTTGTGGAATTGGCAAAGTGATATTTGGAAGCCCATAGAGGGCTATGGTGAAAAAGGAAATATCCTCACATGAAATCTGGAAAGAAGCTTTCTGAGAAACTGCTTAGTGTTCTGTTAATTCATCTCACAGAGTTACATCTGTATTTCTTGGATCTCTTTGCTAGCCTTATTTCTGTGGAATCTGAGAACAGATATTTCGGATCCCTTGGAAGACTATAGGGCCAAAGGAAATATCCTCCGATAACAAAGAGAAAGAAGCTTTCTGAGAAACTTCTTTGTGTTCTGTGAAATCATCTCACAGAGTTACAGCTTTCCCCTCAAGAAGCCTTTCGCTAAGACAGTTCTTGTGGAATTGGCAAAGTGATATTTGGAAGCCCATAGAGGGCTATGGTGAAAAAGGAAATATCCTCAGATGAAATCTGGAAAGAAGCTTTCTGAGAAACTACTTAGTGTTCTGTTAATTCATCTCACAGAGTTACATCTGTATTTCGTGGATCTCTTTGCTAGCCTTATTTCTGTGGAATCTGAGAACAGATATTTCGGATCCCTTGGAAGACTATAGGGCCAAAGGAAATATCCTCCGATAACAAAGAGAAAGAAGCTTTCTGAGAAACTACTTCGTGTTCTGTGAAATCATCTCACAGAGTTACAGCTTTCCCCTCAAGAAGCCTTTCGCTAAGACAGTTCTTGTGGAATTGGCAAAGTGATATTTGGAAGCCCATAGAGGGCTATGGTGAAAAAGGAAATATCCTCGGATGAAATCTGGAAAGAAGCTTTCTGAGAAACTCCTTAGTGTTCTGTTAATTCATCTCACAGAGTTACATCTGTATTTCGTGGATCTCTTTGCTAGCCTTATTTCTGTGGAATCTGAGAACAGATATTTCGGATCCCTTGGAAGACTATAGGGCCAAAGTAAATATCCTCCGATAACAAAGAGAAAGAAGCTTTCTGAGAAACTTCTTTGTGTTCTGTGAAATCATCTCACAGAGTTACAGCTGTCCCCTCAAGAAGCCTTTCGCTAAGACAGTTCTTGTGGAATTGGCAAAGTGATATTTGGAAGCCCATAGAGGGCTATGGTGAAAAAGGAAATATCCTCAGATGAAATCTGGAAAGAAGCTTTCTGAGAAACTGCTTAGTGTTCTGTTAATTCATCTCACAGAGTTACATCTGTATTTCGTGGATCTCTTTGCTAGCCTTATTTCTGTGGAATCTGAGAGCAGATATTTCGGATCCCTTGCAAGACTATAGGGCCAAAGGAAATATCCTCCGATAACCAAGAGAAAGAAGCTTTCTGAGAAACTTCTTTGTGTTCTGTGAAATCATCTCACAGAGTTACAGCTTTCCCCTCAAGAAGCCTTTCTCTAAGACAGTTCTTGTGGAATTGGCAAAGTGATATTTGGAAGCACATGGAGGACTATGGTGAAAAAGGAAATATCCTCCGTTGAAATGTGGAAAGAAGCTTTCTGAGAAACTGCTTAGTGTTCTGTTAATTCATCTCACTGAGTTACATCTGTATTTCGTGGATCTCTTTGCTTGCCTTATTTCTGTGGAATCTGAGAACCGATATTTCGGATCCCTTGGAAGACTATAGGGCCAAATGAAATATCCTCGGATAACAAAGAGAAAGAAGCTTTCTGAGGAAATTCTTTGTGTTCTGTGAAATCATCTCACAGAGTTACAGCATTTCCCTCAAGAAGCCTTTCGCTAAGCCAGTTCTTGTGGAATTGGCAAAGTGATATTTGGAAGCCCATAGAGGGCTATGGTGAAAAAGGAAATATCCTCACATGAAATCTGGAAAGAAGCTTTCTGAGAAACTGCTTAGTGTTCTGTTAATTCATCTCACAGAGTTACATCTGTATTTCGTGGATCTCTTTGCTAGCCTTATTTCTGTGGAATCTGAGAACAGATATTTCGGATCCCTTGGAAGACTATAGGGCCAAAGGAAATATACTCCGATAACAAAGAAAAAGAAGCTTTCTGAGAAACTTCTTTGTGTTCTGTGAAATCATCTCACAGAGTTACAGCTGTCCCCTCAAGAAGCCTTTCGCTAAGACAGTTCTTGTGGAATTGGCAAAGTGATATTTGGAAGCCCATAGAGGGCTATGGTGAAAAAGGAAATATCCTCAGATGAAATCTGGAAAGAAGCTTTCTGAGAAACTGCTTAGTGTTCTGTTAATTCATCTCACTGAGTTACATCTGTATTTCGTGGATCTCTTTGCTTGCCTTATTTCTGTGGAATCTGAGAACCGATATTTCGGATCCCTTGGAAGACTATAGGGCCAAATGAAATATCCTCGGATAACAAAGAGAAAGAAGCTTTCTGAGGAAATTCTTTGTGTTCTGTGAAATCATCTCACAGAGTTACAGCATTTCCCTCAAGAAGCCTTTCGCTAAGCCAGTTCTTGTGGAATTGGCAAAGTGATATTTGGAAGCCCATAGAGTGCTATGGGCTTAAAAGGAAATATCCTCACATGAAATCTGGAAAGAAGCTTTCTGAGAAACTGCTTAGTGTTCTGTTAATTCATCTCACAGTGTTACATCTGTATTTCGTGGATCTCTTTGCTAGCCTTATTTCTGTGGAATCTGAGAACAGATATTTCGGATCCCTTGGAAGACTATAGGGCCAAAGGAAATATCCTCCGATAACAAACAGAAAGAAGCTTTCTGAGAAACTTCTTTGTGTTCTGTGAAATCATCTCACAGCGTTACAGCTTTCCCCTCAAGAAGCCTTTCGCTAAGACAGTTCTTGTGAAATTGGCAAAGTGATATTTGGAAGCCCATAGAGGGCTATGGTGAAAAAGGAAATATCCTCAGATGAAATCTGGAAAGAAGCTTTCTGAGAAACTGCTTAGTGTTCTGTTAATTCATCTCACAGAGTTACATCTGTATTTCGTGGATCTCTTTGCTAGCCTTATTTCTGTGGAATCTGAGAACAGATATTTCGGATCCCTTGGAAGACTATAGGGCCAAAGGAAATATCCTCCGATAACAAAGAGAAAGAAGCTTTCTGAGAAACTTCTTTGTGTTCTGTGAAATCATCTCACAGAGTTACAGCTTTCCCCTCAAGAAGCCTTTCGCTAAGACAGTTCTTGTGGAATTGGCAAAGTGATATTTGTAAGCCCATAGAGGGCTATGGTGAAAAAGGAAATATCCTCAGATGAAATCTGGAAAGAAGCTTTCTCAGAAACTGCTTAGTGTTCTGTTAATTCATCTCACAGAGTTACATCTGTATTTCGTGGATCTCTTTGCTAGCCTTATTTCTGTGGAATCTGAGAACAGATATTTCGGATCCCTTGGAAGACTATAGGGCCAAAGGAAATATCCTCCGATAACAAAGAGAAAGAAGCTTTCTGAGAAACTTCTTTGTGTTCTGTGAAATCATTTCACAGAGTTACAGCTTTCACCTCAAGAAGCCTTTCGCTAAGACAGTTCTTGTGGAATTGGCAAAGTGATATTTGGAAGCCCATAGAGGGCTATGGTGAAAAAGGAAATATCCTCAGATGAAATCTGGAAAGAAGCTTTCTGAGAAACTGCTTAGTGTTCTGTTAATTCATCTCACTGAGTTACATCTGTATTTCGTGGATCTCTTTGCTTGCCTTATTTCTGTGGAATCTGAGAACCGATATTTCGGATCCCTTGGAAGACTATAGGGCCAAATGAAATATCCTCGGATAACAAAGAGAAAGAAGCTTTCTGAGGAAATTCTTTGTGTTCTGTGAAATCATCTCACAGAGTTACAGCATTTCCCTCAAGAAGCCTTTCGCTAAGCCAGTTCTTGTTGAATTGGCAAAGTGATATTTGGAAGCCCATAGAGGGCTATGGTGAAAAAGGAAATATCCTCACATGAAATCTGGAAAGAAGCTTTCTGAGAAACTGCTTAGTGTTCTGTTAATTCATCTCACAGAGTTACATCTGTATTTCGTGGATCTCTTTGCTAGCCTTATTTCTGTGGAATCTGAGAACAGATATTTCGGATCCCTTGGAAGACTATAGGGCCAAAGGAAATATACTCCGATAACAAAGAAAAAGAAGCTTTCTGAGAAACTTCTTTGTGTTCTGTGAAATCATCTCACAGAGTTACAGCTGTCCCCTCAAGAAGCCTTTCGCTAAGACAGTTCTTGTGGAATTGGCAAAGTGATATTTGGAAGCCCATAGAGGGCTATGGTGAAAAAGGAAATATCCTCAGATGAAATCTGGAAAGAAGCTTTCTGAGAAACTGCTTAGTGTTCTGTTAATTCATCTCACTGAGTTACATCTGTATTTCGTGGATCTCTTTGCTTGCCTTATTTCTGTGGAATCTGAGAACCGATATTTCGGATCCCTTGGAAGACTATAGGGCCAAATGAAATATCCTCGGATAACAAAGAGAAAGAAGCTTTCTGAGGAAATTCTTTGTGTTCTGTGAAATCATCTCACAGAGTTACAGCATTTCCCTCAAGAAGCCTTTCGCTAAGCCAGTTCTTGTGGAATTGGCAAAGTGATATTTGGAAGCCCATAGAGTGCTATGGGCTTAAAAGGAAATATCCTCACATGAAATCTGGAAAGAAGCTTTCTGAGAAACTGCTTAGTGTTCTGTTAATTCATCTCACAGAGTTACATCTGTATTTCGTGGATCTCTTTGCTAGCCTTATTTCTGTGGAATCTGAGAACAGATATTTCGGATCCCTTGGAAGACTATAGGGCCAAAGGAAATATCCTCCGATAACAAAGAGAAAGAAGCTTTCTGAGAAACTTCTTTGTGTTCTGTGAAATCATTTCACAGAGTTACAGCTTTCACCTCAAGAAGCCTTTCGCTAAGACAGTTCTTGTGGAATTGGCAAAGTGATATTTGGAAGCCCATAGAGGGCTATGGTGAAAAAGGAAATATCCTCAGATGAAATCTGGAAAGAAGCTTTCTGAGAAACTGCTTAGTGTTCTGTTAATTCATCTCACAGAGTTACATCTGTATTTCGTGGATCTCTTTGCTAGCCTTATTTCTGTGGAATCTGAGAACAGATATTTCGGATCCCTTGGAAGACTATAGGGCCAAAGGAAATATCCTGCGATAACAAAGAGAAAGAAGCTTTCTGAGAAACTTCTTTGTGTTCTGTGAAATCATCTCACAGAGTTACAGCTTTCCCGTCAAGAAGCCTTTCGCTAAGACAGTTCTTGTGGAATTGGCAAAGTGATATTTGGAAGCCCATAGAGGGCTATGGTGAAAAAGGAAATATCCTCAGATGAAATCTGGAAAGAAGCTTTCTGAGAAACTGCTTAGGGTTCTGTTAATTCATCTCACAGAGTTACATCTGTATTTCGTGGATCTCTTTGCTAGCCTTATTTCTGTGGAATCTGAGAACAGATATTTCGGATCCCTTGGAAGACTATAGGGCCAAAGGAAATATCCTCTGATAACAAAGAGAAAGAAGCTTTCTGAGAAACTTCTTTGTGTTCTGTGAAATCATCTCACAGAGTTACAGCTTTCCCCTCAAGAAGCCTTTCGCTAAGACAGTTCTTGTGGAATTGGCAAAGTGATATTTGGAAGCCCATAGAGGGCTATGGTGAAAAAGGAAATATCCTCAGATGAAATCTGGAAAGAAGCTTTCTGAGAAACTGCTTAGTGTTCTGTTAATTCATCTCACAGACTTACATCTGTATTTCGTGGATCTCTTTGCTAGCCTTTTTTCTGTGGAATCTGAGAACAGATATTTCGGATCCTTTGGAAGACTATAGGGCCAAAGGAAATATCCTCCGATAACAAAGAGAAAGAAGCTTTCTGAGAAACTTCTTTGTGTTCTGTGAAATCATCTCACAGAGTTACAGCTTTCCCGTCAAGAAGCCTTTCCCTAAGACAGTTCTTGTGGAATTGGCAAAGTGATATTTGGAAGCCCATAGAGGGCTATGGTGAAAAAGGAAATATCCTCAGAAGAAATCTGGAAAGAAGCTTTCTGAGAAACGGCTTAGTGTTCTGTTAATTCATCTCACATAGTTATATCTGTATTTCGTGGATCTCTTTGCTAGCCTTATTTCTGTGGAGTCTGAGAACAGATATTTCGCATCCCTTGGAAGACTATAGGGCCAAAGGAAATATCCTCCGATAACAAACAGAAAGAAGCTTTCTGAGA
The DNA here is from genome assembly GCF_043159975.1 of Macaca nemestrina. Classification (NCBI taxonomy): domain Eukaryota; kingdom Metazoa; phylum Chordata; class Mammalia; order Primates; family Cercopithecidae; genus Macaca; species Macaca nemestrina. Next base: position 97,890,114 of record NC_092137.1, on the reverse strand, counting down.
AACTTCTTTGTGTTCTGTGAAATCATCTCACAGCGTTACAGCTTTCCCCTCAAGAAGCCTTTCGCTAAGACAGTTCTTGTGGAATTGGCAAAGTGATATTTGGAAGCCCATAGAGGGCTATGGTGAAAAAGGAAATATCCTCAGATGAAATCTGGAAAGAAGCTTTCTGAGAAACTGCTTAGTGTTCTGTTAATTCATCTCACAGAGTTACATCTGTATTTCGTGGATCTCTTTGCTAGCCTTATTTCTGTGGAATCTGAGAACAGATATTTCGGATCCCTTGGAAGACTATAGGGCCAAAGGAAATATCCTCCGATAACAAAGAGAAAGAAGCTTTCTGAGAAACTTCTTTGTGTTCTGTGAAATCATCTCACAGAGTTACAGCTTTCCCCTCAAGAAGCCTTTCGCTAAGACAGTTCTTGTGGAATTGGCAAAGTGATATTTGGAAGCCCATAGAGGGCTATGGTGAAAAAGGAAATATCCTCAGATGAAATCTGGAAAGAAGCTTTCTCAGAAACTGCTTAGTGTTCTGTTAATTCATCTCACAGAGTTACATCTGTATTTCGTGGATCTCTTTGCTAGCCTTATTTCTGTGGAATCTGAGAACAGATATTTCGGATCCCTTGGAAGACTATAGGGCCAAAGGAAATATCCTCCGATAACAAAGAGAAAGAAGCTTTCTGAGAAACTTCTTTGTGTTCTGTGAAATCATTTCACAGAGTTACAGCTTTCACCTCAAGAAGCCTTTCGCTAAGACAGTTCTTGTGGAATTGGCAAAGTGATATTTGGAAGCCCATAGAGGACTATGGTGAAAAAGGAAATATCCTCCGTTGAAATGTGGAAAGAAGCTTTCTGAGAAACTGCTTAGTGTTCTGTTAATTCATCTCACTGAGTTACATCTGTATTTCGTGGATCTCTTTGCTTGCCTTATTTCTGTGGAATCTGAGAACAGATATTTCGGATCCCTTGGAAGACTATAGGGCCAAAGGAAATATCCTCCGATAACAAAGAGAAAGAAGCTTTCTGAGAAACTTCTTTGTGTTCTGTGAAATCATCTCACAGAGTTACAGCTTTCCCCTCAAGAAGCCTTTCGCTAAGACAGTTCTTGTGGAATTGGCAAAGTGATATTTGGAAGCCCATAGAGGGCTATGGTGAAAAAGGAAATATCCTCAGATGAAATCTGGAAAGAAGCTTTCTCAGAAACTGCTTAGTGTTCTGTTAATTCATCTCACAGAGTTACATCTGTATTTCGTGGATCTCTTTGCTAGCCTTATTTCTGTGGAATCTGAGAACAGATATTTCGGATCCCTTGGAAGACTATAGGGCCAAAGGAAATATCCTCCGATAACAAAGAGAAAGAAGCTTTCTGAGAAACTTCTTTGTGTTCTGTGAAATCATCTCACAGAGTTACAGCTTTCCCCTCAAGAAGCCTTTCGCTAAGACAGTTCTTGTGGAATTGGCAAAGTGATATTTGGAAGCCCATAGAGGGCTATGGTGAAAAAGGAAATATCCTCAGATGAAATCTGGAAAGAAGCTTTCTGAGAAACTGCTTAGTGTTCTGTTAATTCATCTCACAGAGTTACATCTGTATTTCGTGGATCTCTTTGCTAGCCTTATTTCTGTGGAATCTGAGAACAGATATTTCGGATCCCTTGGAAGACTATAGGGCCAAAGGAAATATCCTCCGATAACAAAGAGAAAGAAGCTTTCTGAGAAACTTCTTTGTGTTCTGTGAAATCATCTCACAGAGTTACAGCTTTCCCCTCAAGAAGCCTTTCGCTAAGACAGTTCTTGTTGAATTGGCAAAGTGATATTTGGAAGCCCATAGAGGGCTATGGTGAAAAAGGAAATATCCTCAGATGAAATCTGGAAAGAAGCTTTCTGAGAAACTGCTTAGTGTTCTGTTAATTCATCTCACAGAGTTACATCTGTATTTCGTGGATCTCTTTGCTAGCCTTATTTCTGTGGAATCTGAGAACAGATATTTCGGATCCCTTGGAAGACTATAGGGCCAAAGGAAATATCCTCTGATAACAAAGAGAAAGAAGCTTTCTGAGAAACTTCTTTGTGTTCTGTGAAATCATCTCACAGAGTTACAGCTTTCCCGTCAAGAAGCCTTTCGCTAAGACAGTTCTTGTGGAATTGGCAAAGTGATATTTGGAAGCCCATAGAGGACTATGGTGAAAAAGGAAATATCCTCCGTTGAAATGTGGAAAGAAGCTTTCTGAGAAACTGCTTAGTGTTCTGTTAATTCATCTCACTGAGTTACATCTGTATTTCGTGGATCTCTTTGCTTGCCTTATTTCTGTGGAATCTGATAACAGATATTTCGGATCCCTTGGAAGACTATAGGGCCAAATGAAATATCCTCGGATAACAAAGGGAAAGAAGCTTTCTGAGGAAATTCTTTGTGTTCTGTGAAATCATCTCACAGAGTTACAGCATTCCCCTCAAGAAGCCTTTCGCTAAGACAGTTCTTGTGGAATTGGCAAAGTGATATTTGGAAGCCCAAAGAGGGCTCTGGTGAAAAAGGAAATATCCTCAGATGAAATCTGGAAAGAATCTTTCTGAAAAACTGCTTAGTGTTCTGTTAATTCATCTCACATAGTTATATCTGTATTTCGTGGATCTCTTTGCTAGCCTTATTTCTGTGGAGTCTGAGGACAGATATTTCGGATCCCTTGGAAGACTATAGGGCCAAGGGAAATATCCTCCGATAACAAAGAGAAAGAAGCTTTCTGAGAAACTTCTTTGTGTTCTGTGAAATCATCTCACAGAGTTACAGCTTTCCCCTCAAGAAGCCTTTCGCTATGACAGTTCTTGTGGAATTGGCAAAGTGATATTTGGAAGCCCATAGAGGGCTATGGTGAAAAAGGAAATATCCTCAGATGAAATCTGGAAAGAAGCTTTCTGAGAAACTGCTTAGTGTTCTGTTAATTCATCTCACAGAGTTACATCTGTATTTCGTGGATCTCTTTGCTAGCCTTATTTCTGTGGAATCTGAGAACAGATATTTCGGATCCCTTGGAAGACTATAGGGCCAAAGGAAATATCCTCCGATAACAAAGAGAAAGAAGCTTTCTGAGAAACTTCTTTGTGTTCTGTGAAATCATCTCACAGAGTTACAGCTTTCCCCTCAAGAAGCCTTTCGCTAAGACAGTTCTTGTTGAATTGGCAAAGTGATATTTGGAAGCCCATAGAGGGCTATGGTGAAAAAGGAAATATCCTCAGATGCAATCTGGAAAGAAGCTTTCTGAGAAACTGCTTAGTGTTCTGTTAATTCATCTCACAGAGTTACATCTGTATTTCGTGGATCTCTTTGCTAGCCTTATTTCTGTGGAATCTGAGAACAGATATTTCGGATCCCTTGGAAGACTATAGGGCCAAAGGAAATATCCTCTGATAACAAAGAGAAAGAAGCTTTCTGAGAAACTTCTTTGTGTTCTGTGAAATCATCTCACAGAGTTACAGCTTTCCCGTCAAGAAGCCTTTCGCTAAGACAGTTCTTGTGGAATTGGGAAAGTGATATTTGGAAGCCCATAGAGGACTATGGTGAAAAAGGAAATATCCTCCGTTGAAATGTGGAAAGAAGCTTTCTGAGAAACTGCTTAGTGTTCTGTTAATTCATCTCACTGAGTTACATCTGTATTTCGTGGATCTCTTTGCTAGCCTTATTTCTGTGTAGTCTGAGGACAGATATTTCGGATCCCTTGGAAGACTATAGGGCCAAGGGAAATATCCTCCGATAACAAAGAGAAAGAAGCTTTCTGAGAAACTTCTTTGTGTTCTGTGAAATCATCTCACAGAGTTACAGCTTTCTCCTCAAGAAGCCTTTCGCTAAGACAGTTCTTGTGGAATTGGCAAAGTGATATTTGGAAGCCCATAGAGGGCTATGGTGAAAAAGGAAATATCCTCAGATGAAATCTGGAAAGAAGCTTTCTGAGAAACTGCTTAGTGTTCTGTTAATTCATCTCACAGAGTTACATCTGTATTTCGTGGATCTCTTTGCTAGCCTTATTTCTGTGGAATCTGAGAACAGATATTTCGGATCCCTTGGAAGAGTATAGGGCCAAAGGAAATATCCTCCGATAACAAAGAGAAAGAAGCTTTCTGAGAAACTTCTTTGTGTTCTGTGAAATCATCACACAGAGTTACAGCTTTCCCCTCAAGAAGCCTTTCGCTAAGACAGTTCTTGTGGAATTGGCAAAGTGATATTTGGAAGCCGATAGAGGGCTATGGTGAAAAAGGAAATATCCTCAGATGAAATCTGGAAAGAAACTTTCTCAGAAACTGCTTCGTGTTCTGTTAATTCATCTCACAGAGTTACATCTGTATTTCGTGGATCTCTTTGCTAGCCTTATTTCTGTGGAATCTGAGAACAGATATTTCGGATCCCTTGCAAGACTATAGGGCCAAAGGAAATATCCTCCGATAACAAAGAGAAAGAAGCTTTCTGAGAAACTTCTTTGTGTTCTGTGAAATCATCTCACAGAGTTACAGCTTTCCCGTCAAGAAGCCTTTCGCTAAGACAGTTCTTGTGGAATTGGCAAAGTGATATTTGGAAGCCCATAGAGGGCTATGGTGAAAAAGGAAATATCCTCAGATGAAATCTTAAAAGAAGCTTTCTGAGAAACTGCTTAGTGTTCTGTTAATTCATCTCACAGAGTTACATCTGTATTTCGTGGATCTCTTTGCTAGCCTTATTTCTGTGGAATCTGAGAACAGATATTTCGGATCCCTTTGAAGACAATAGGGTCAAAGGAAATATCCTCCGATAACAAAGAGAAAGAAGCTTTCTGAGAAACTTCTTTGTGTTCTGTGAAATCATCTCACAGAGTTACAGCTTTCCCCTCAAGAAGCCTTTCGCTAAGACAGTTCTTGTGGAATTGGCAAAGTGATATTTGGAAGCCCATAGAGGGCTATGGTGAAAAAGGAAATATCCTCAGATGAAATCTGGAAAGAAGCTTTCTGAGAAACTGCTTAGTGTTCTGTTAATTCATCTCACGGAGTTACATCTGTATTTCGTGGATCTCTTTGCTAGCCTTATTTCTGTGGAATCTGAGAACAGATATTTCGGATCCCTTGGAAGACTATAGGGCCAAAGGAAATATCCTCCGATAACAAAGAGAAAGAAGCTTTCTGAGAAACTTCTTTGTGTTCTGTGAAATCATCTCACAGAGTTACAGCTTTCCCCTCAAGAAGCCTTTCGCTAAGACAGTTCTTGTGGAATTGGCAAAGTGATATTTGGAAGCCCATAGAGGACTATGGTGAAAAAGGAAATATCCTCCGTTGAAATGTGGAAAGAAGCTTTCTGAGAAACTGCTTAGTGTTCTGTTAATTCATCTCACTGAGTTACATCTGTGTTTCGTGGATCTCTTTGCTTGCCTTATTTCTGTGGAATCTGAGAACAGATATTTCGGATCCCTTGGAAGACTATAGGGCCAAATGAAATATCCTCGGATAACAAAGAGAAAGAAGCTTTCTGAGGAAATTGTTTGTGTTCTGTGAAATCATCTCACAGAGTTACAGCATTCCCCTCAAGAAGCCTTTCGCTAAGCCAGTTCTTGTGGAATTGGCAAAGTGATATTTGGAAGCCCCTAGAGGGCTATGGTGAAAAAGGAAATATCCTCAGATGAAATCTGGAAAGAAGCTTTCTGAGAAACTGCTTAGTGTTCTGTTAATTCATCTCACAGAGTTACATCTGTATTTCGTGGATCTCTTTGCTAGCCTTATTTCTGTGGAATCTGAGAACAGATATTTCGGATCCCTTGGAAGACTATAGGGCCAAAGGAAATATCCTCCGATAACAAAGAGAAAGAAGCTTTCTGTGAAACTTCTTTGTGTTCTGTGAAATCATCTCACAGAGTTACAGCTTTCCCCTCAAGAAGCCTTTCGCTAAGACAGTTCTTGTGGAATTGGCAAAGTGATATTTGGAAGCCCATAGAGGGCTATGGTGAAAAAGGAAATATCCTCAGATGAAATCTGGAAAGAAGCTTTCTGAGAAACTGCTTAGTGTTCTGTTAATTCATCTCACAGAGTTACATCTGTATTTCGTGGATCTCTTTGCTAGCCTTATTTCTGTGGAATCTGAGAACAGATATTTCGGATCCCTTGGAAGACTATAGGGCCAAAGGAAATATCCTCCGATAACAAAGAGAAAGAAGCTTTCTGAGAAACTTCTTTGTGTTCTGCGAAATCATCTCACAGAGTTACAGCTTTCCCCTCAAGAAGCCTTTCGCTAAGACAGTTCTTGTGGAATTGGCAAAGTGATATTTGGAAGCGCATAGAGGGCTATGGTGAAAAAGGAAATATGCTCAGATGAAATCTGGAAAGAAACTTTCTCAGAAACTGCTTAGTGTTCTGTTAATTCATCTCACAGAGTTACATCTGTATTTCGTGGATCTCTTTGCTAGCCTTATTTCTGTGGAATCTGAGAACAGATATTTCGGATCCCTTGGAAGACTATAGGGCCAAAGGAAATATCCTCCGATAACAAAGAGAAAGAAGCTTTCTGAGAAACTTCTTTGTGTTCTGTGAAATCATCTCACAGAGTTACAGCTTTCCCCTCAAGAAGCCTTTCGCTAAGACAGTTCTTGTGGAATTGGCAAAGTGATATTTGGAAGCCCATAGAGGGCTATGGTGAAAAAGGAAATATCCTCAGATGAAATCTGGAAAGAAGCTTTCTGAGAAACTGCTTAGTGTTCTGTTAATTCATCTCACAGACTTACATCTGTATTTCGTGGATCTCTTTGCTAGCCTTATTTCTGTGGAATCTGAGAACAGATATTTCGGATCCCTTGGAAGACTATAGGGCCAAAGGAAATATCCTCCGATAACAAACAGAAAGAAGCTTTCTGAGAAACTTCTTTGTGTTCTGTGAAATCATCTCACAGAGTTACAGCTTTCCCCTCAAGAAGCCTTTCGCTAAGACAGTTCTTGTGGAATTGGCAAAGTGATATTTGGAAGCCCATAGAGGACTATGGTGAAAAAGGAAATATCCTCCGTTGAAATGTGGAAAGAAGCTTTCTGAGAAACTGCTTAGTGTTCTGTTAATTCATCTCACTGAGTTACATCTGTATTTCGTGGATCTCTTTCCTTGCCTTATTTCTGTGGAATCTGAGAACAGATATTTCGGATCCCTTGGAAGACTATAGGGCCAAAGGAAATATCCTCCGATAACAAAGAGAAAGAAGCTTTCTGAGAAACTTCTTTGTGTTCTGTGAAATCATCTCACAGAGTTACAGCTTTCCCCTCAAGAAGCCTTTCGCTAAGACAGTTCTTGTGGAATTCGCAAAGTGATATTTGGAAGCCCATAGAAGGCTATGGTGAAAAAGGAAATATCCTCCGATGAAATCTGGAAAGAAGCTTTCTCAGAAACTGCTTAGTGTTCTGTTAATTCATCTCACAGAGTTACATCTGTATTTCGTGGATCTCTTTGCTAGCCTTATTTCTGTGGAATCTGAGAACAGATATTTCGGATCCCTTGGAAGACTATAGGGCCAAAGGAAATATCCTCCGATAACAAAGAGAAAGAAGCTTTCTGAGAAACTTCTTTGTGTTCTGTGAAATCATCTCACAGAGTTAAAGCTTTCCCCTCAAGAAGCCTTTCGCTAAGACAGTTCTTGTGGAATTGGCAAAGTGATATTTGGAAGCCCATAGAGGGCTATGGTGAAAAAGGAAATATCCTCAGATGTAATCTGGAAAGAAGCTTTCTGAGAAACTGCTTAGTGTTCTGTTAATTCATCTCACAGAGTTACATCTGTATTTCGTGGATCTCTTTGCTAGCCTTATTTCTGTGGAATCTGAGAACAGATATTTCGGATCCCTTGGAAGACTATAGGGCCAAAGGAAATATCCTCCGATAACAAAGAGAAAGAAGCTTTCTGAGAAACTTCTTTGTGTTCTGTGAAATCATCTCACAGAGTTACAGCTTTCCCCTCAAGAAGCCTTTCGCTAAGACAGTTCTTGTGGAATTGGCAAAGTGATATTTGGAAGCCCATAGAGGACTATGGTGAAAAAGGAAATATCCTCCGTTGAAATGTGGAAAGAAGCTTTCTGAGAAACTGCTTAGTGTTCTGTTAATTCATCTCACTGAGTTACATCTGTATTTCGTGGATCTCTTTGCTTGCCTTATTTCTGTGGAATCTGATAACAGATATTTCGGATCCCTTGGAAGACTATAGGGCCAAATGAAATATCCTCGGATAACAAAGAGAAAGAAGCTTTCTGAGGAAATTCTTTGTGTTGTGTGAAATCATCTCACAGAGTTACAGCATTCCCCTCAAGAAGCCTTTCGCTAAGACAGTTCTTGTGGAATTGGCAAAGTGATATTTGGAAGCCCAAAGAGGGCTCTGGTGAAAAAGGAAATATCGTCAGATGAAATCTGGAAAGAATCTTTCTGAGAAACTGCTTAGTGTTCTGTTAATTCATCTCACATAGTTATATCTGTATTTCGTGGATCTCTTTGCTAGCCTTATTTCTGTGGAGTCTGAGAACAGATATTTCGGATCCCTTGGAAGACTATAGGGCCAAGGGAAATATCCTCCGATAACAAAGAGATAGAAGCTTTCTGAGAAACTTCTTTGTGTTCTGTGAAATCATCTCACAGAGTTAAAGCTTTCCCCTCAAGAAGCCTTTCGCTAAGACAGTTCTTGTGGAATTGGCAAAGTGATATTTGGAAGCCCATAGAGGGCTATGGTGAAAAAGGAAATATCCTCAGATGTAATCTGGAAAGAAGCTTTCTGAGAAACTGCTTAGTGTTCTGTTAATTCATCTCACAGAGTTACATCTGTATTTCGTGGATCTCTTTGCTAGCCTTATTTCTGTGGAATCTGAGAACAGATATTTCGGATCCCTTGGAAGACTATAGGGCCAAAGGAAATATCCTCCGATAACAAAGAGAAAGAAGCTTTCGGAGAAACTTCTTTGTGTTCTGTGAAATCATCTCACAGAGTTACAGCTTTCCCCTCAAGAAGCCTTTCGCTAAGACAGTTCTTGTGGAATTGGCAAAGTGATATTTGGAAGCCCATAGAGGGCTATGGTGAAAAAGGAAATATCCTCAGATGACATCTGGAAAGAAGCTTTCTGAGAAACTGCTTAGTGTTCTGTTAATTCATCTCACAGACTTACATCTGTATTTCGTGGATCTCTTTGCTAGCTTTATTTCTGTGGAATCTGAGAACAGATATTTCGGATCCCTTGGAAGACTATAGGGCCAAAGGAAATATCCTCTGATAACAAAGAGAAAGAAGCTTTCTGAGAAACTTCTTTGTGTTCTGTGAAATCATCTAACAGAGTTACAGCTTTCCCCTCAAGAAGCCTTTCGCTAAGACAGTTCTTGTGGAATTGGCAAAGTGATATTTGGAAGCCCATAGAGGACTATGGTGAAAAAGGAAATATCCTCACATGAAATCTGGAAAGAAGCTTTCTGAGAAACTGCTTAGTGTTCTGTTAATTCATCTCACTGAGTTACATCTGTATTTCGTGGATCTCTTTGCTTGCCTTATTTCTGTGGAATCTGATAACAGATATTTCGGATCCCTTGGAAGACTATAGGGCCAATTGAAATATCCTCGGATAACAAAGAGAAAGAAGCTTTCTGAGGAAATTCTTTGTGTTGTGTGAAATCATCTCACAGAGTTACAGCATTCCCCTCAAGAAGCCTTTCGCTAAGACAGTTCTTGTGGAATTGGCAAAGTGATATTTGGAAGCCCAAAGAGGGCTCTGGTGAAAAAGGAAATATCCTCAGATGAAATCTGGAAAGAATCTTTCTGAGAAACTGCTTAGTGTTCTGTTAATTCATCTCACATAGTTATATCTGTATTTCGTGGATCTCTTTGCTAGCCTTATTTCTGTGGAGTCTGAGAACAGATATTTCGGATCCCTTGGAAGACTATAGGGCCAAGGGAAATATCCTCCGATAACAAAGAGATAGAAGCTTTCTGAGAAACTTCTTTGTGTTCTGTGAAATCATCTCACAGAGTTACAGCTTTCCCCTCAAGAAGCCTTTCGCTAAGACAGTTCTTGTGGAATTGGCAAAGTGATATTTGGAAGCCCATAGAGGGCTATGGTGAAAAAGGAAATATCCTCAGATGAAATCTGGAAAGAAGCTTTCTGAGAAACTGCTTAGTGTTCTGTTAATTCATCTCACAGAGTTACATCTGTATTTCGTGGATCTCTTTGCTAGCCTTATTTCTGTGGAATCTGAGAACAGATATTTCGGATCCCTTGGAAGACTATAGGGCCAAAGGAAATATCCTCCGATAACAAAGAGAAAGAAGCTTTCGGAGAAACTTCTTTGTGTTCTGTGAAATCATCTCACAGAGTTACAGCTTTCCCCTCAAGAAGCCTTTCGCTAAGACAGTTCTTGTGGAATTGGCAAAGTGATATTTGGAAGCCCATAGAGGGCTATGGTGAAAAAGGAAATATCCTCAGATGACATCTGGAAAGAAGCTTTCTGAGAAACTGCTTAGTGTTCTGTTAATTCATCTCACAGACTTACATCTGTATTTCGTGGATCTCTTTGCTAGCTTTATTTCTGTGGAATCTGAGAACAGATATTTCGGATCCCTTGGAAGACTATAGGGCCAAAGGAAATATCCTCTGATAACAAAGAGAAAGAAGCTTTCTGAGAAACTTCTTTGTGTTCTGTGAAATCATCTAACAGAGTTACAGCTTTCCCCTCAAGAAGCCTTTCGCTAAGACAGTTCTTGTGGAATTGGCAAAGTGATATTTGGAAGCCCATAGAGGACTATGGTGAAAAAGGAAATATCCTCCGTTGAAATGTGGAAAGAAGCTTTCTGAGAAACTGCTTAGTGTTCTGTTAATTCATCTCACTGAGTTACATCTGTATTTCGTGGATCTCTTTGCTTGCCTTATTTCTGTGGAATCTGATAACAGATATTTCGGATCCCTTGGAAGACTATAGGGCCAAATGAAATATCCTCGGATAACAAAGAGAAAGAAGCTTTCTGAGGAAATTCTTTGTGTTGTGTGAAATCATCTCACAGAGTTACAGCATTCCCCTCAAGAAGCCTTTCGCTAAGACAGTTCTTGTGGAATTGGCAAAGTGATATTTGGAAGCCCAAAGAGGGCTCTGGTGAAAAAGGAAATATCGTCAGATGAAATCTGGAAAGAATCTTTCTGAGAAACTGCTTAGTGTTCTGTTAATTCATCTCACAGAGTTACATCTGTATTTCGTGGATCTCTTTGCTAGCCTTATTTCTGTGGAATCTGAGAACAGATATTTCGGATCCCTTGGAAGACTATAGGGCCAAAGGAAATATCCTCCGATAACAAAGAGAAAGAAGCTTTCTGAGAAACTTCTTTGTGTTCTGTGAAATCATCTCACAGAGTTACAGCTTTCCCCTCAAGAAGCCTTTCGCTAAGACAGTTCTTGTGGAATTGGCAAAGTGATATTTGGAAGCCCATAGAGGGCTATGGTGAAAAAGGAAATATCCTCAGATGAAATCTGGAAAGAAACTTTCTCAGAAACTGCTTAGTGTTCTGTTAATTCATCTCACAGAGTTACATCTGTATTTCTTGGATCTCTTTGCTAGCCTTATTTCTGTGGAATCTGAGAACAGATATTTCGGATCCCTTGGAAGACTATAGGGCCAAAGGAAATATCCTCCGATAACAAAGAGAAAGAAGCTTTCTGAGAAACTTCTTTGTGTTCTGTGAAATCATCTCACAGAGTTACAGCTTTCCCCTCAAGAAGCCTTTCGCTAAGACAGTTCTTGTGGAATTGGCAAAGTGATATTTGGAAGCCCATAGAGGGCTATGGTGAAAAAGGAAATATCCTCGGATGAAATCTTGAAAGAAGCTTTCTGAGAAACTGCTTAGTGTTCTGTTAATTCATCTCACAGAGTTACATCTGTATTTCGTGGATCTCTTTGCTAGCCTTATTTCTGTGGAATCTGAGAACAGATATTTCGGATCCCTTGGAAGACTATAGGGTCAAAGGAAATATCCTCCGATAACAAAGAGAAAGAAGCTTTCTGAGAAACTTCTTTGTGTTCTGTGAAATCATCTCACAGAGTTACAGCTTTCCCCTCAAGAAGCCTTTCGCTAAGACAGTTCTTGTGGAATTGGCAAAGTGATATTTGGAAGCCCATAGAGGGCTATGGTGAAAAAGGAAATATCCTCAGATGAAATCTGGAAAGAAGCTTTCTGAGAAACTGCTTAGTGTTCTGTTAATTCATCTCACGGAGTTACATCTGTATTTCATGGATCTCTTTGCTAGCCTTATTTCTGTGGAATCTGAGAACAGATATTTCGGATCCCTTGGAAGACTATAGGGCCAAAGGAAATATCTTCCGATAACAAAGAGAAAGAAGCTTTCTGAGAAACTTCTTTGTGTTCTGTGAAATCATCTCACAGAGTTACAGCTTTCCCCTCAAGAAGCCTTTCGCTAAGACAGTTCTTGTGGAATTGGCAAAGTGATATTTGGAAGCCCATAGAGGACTATGGTGAAAAAGGAAATATCCTCCGTTGAAATGTGGAAAGAAGTTTTCTGAGAAACTGCTTAGTGTTCTGTTAATTCATCTCACTGAGTTACATCTGTATTTCGTGGATCTCTTTGCTAGCCTTATTTCTGTGGAATCTGAGAACAGATATTACGGATCCCTTGGAAGACTATAGGGCCAAATGAAATATCCTCGGATAACAAAGAGAAAGAAGCTTTCTGAGGAAATTCTTTGTGTTCTGTGAAATCATCTCACAGAGTTACAGCATTCCCCTCAAGAAGCCTTTCGCTAAGCCAGTTCTTGTGGAATTGGCAAAGTGATATTTGGAAGCCCCTAGAGGGCTATGGTGAAAAAGGAAATATCCTCACATGAAATCTGGAAAGAAGCTTTCTGAGAAACTGCTTAGTGTTCTGTTAATTCATCTCACAGAGTTACATCTGTATTTCGTGGATCTCTTTGCTAGCCTTATTTCTGTGGAATCTGAGAACAGATATTTCGGATCCCTTGGAAGACTATAGGGCCAAAGGAAATATCCTCCGATAACAAAGAGAAAGAAGCTTTCTGAGAAACTTCTTTGTGTTCTGTGAAATCATCTCACAGAGTTACAGCTTTCCCCTCAAGAAGCCTTTCGCTAAGACAGTTCTTGTGGAATTGGCAAAGTGATATTTGGAAGCCCATAGAGGGCTATGGTGAAAAAGGAAATATCCTCAGATGAAATCTGGAAAGAAGCTTTCTGAGAAACTGCTTAGTGTTCTGTTAATTCATCTCACAGAGTTACATCTGTATTTCGTGGATCTCTTTGCTAGCCTTATTTCTGTGGAATCTGAGAACAGATATTTCGGATCCCTTGGAAGACTATAGGGCCAAAGGAAATATCCTCCGATAACAAAGAGAAAGAAGCTTTCTGAGAAACTTCTTTGTGTTCTGTGAAATCATCTCACAGAGTTACAGCTTTCCCCTCAAGAAGCCTTTCGCTAAGACAGTTCTTGTGGAATTGGCAAAGTGATATTTGGAAGCCCATAGAGGGCTATGGTGAAAAAGGAAATATCCTCAGATGAAATCTGGAAAGAAACTTTCTCAGAAACTGCTTAGTGTTCTGTTAATTCATCTCACAGAGTTACATCTGTATTTCGTGGATCTCTTTGCTAGCCTTATTTCTGTGGAATCTGAGAACAGATATTTCGGATCCCTTGGAAGACTATAGGGCCAAAGGAAATATCCTCCGATAACAAAGAGAAAGAAGCTTTCTGAGAAACTTCTTTGTGTTCTGTGAAATCATCTCACAGAGTTACAGCTTTCCCCTCAAGAAGCCTTTCGCTAAGACAGTTCTTGTGGAATTGGCAAAGTGATATTTGGAAGCCCATAGAGGGCTATGGTGAAAAAGGAAATATCCTCAGATGAAATCTGGAAAGAAGCTTTCTGAGAAACTGCTTAGTGTTCTGTTAATTCATCTCACAGACTTACATCTGTATTTCGTGGATCTCTTTGCTAGCCTTTTTTCTGTGGAATCTGAGAACAGATATTTCGGATCCTTTGGAAGACTATAGGGCCTAAGGAAATATCCTCCGATAACAAAGAGAAAGAAGCTTTCTGAGAAACTTCTTTGTGTTCTGTGAAATCATCTCACAGAGTTACAGCTTTCCCCTCAAGAAGCCTTTCCCTAAGACAGTTCTTGTGGAATTGGCAAAGTGATATTTGGAAGCCCATAGAGGGCTATGGTGAAAAAGGAAATATCCTCAGAAGAAATCTGGAAAGAAGCTTTCTGAGAAACTGCTTAGTGTTCTGTTAATTCATCTCACATAGTTATATCTGTATTTCGTGGATCTCTTTGCTAGCCTTATTTCTGTGGAGTCTGAGAACAGATATTTCGGATCCCTTGGAAGACTATAGGGCCAAAGGAAATATCCTCCGATAACAAACAGAAAGAAGCTTTCTGAGAAACTTCTTTGTGTTCTGTGAAATCATCTCACAGCGTTACAGCTTTCCCCTCAAGAAGCCTTTCGCTAAGACAGTTCTTGTGGAATTGGCAAAGTGATATTTGGAAGCCCATAGAGGGCTATGGTGAAAAAGGAAATATCCTCAGATGAAATCTGGAAAGAAGCTTTCTGAGAATTTGCTTAGTGTTCTGTTAATTCATCTCACGGAGTTACATCTGTATTTCGTGGATCTCTTTGCTAGCCTTATTTCTGTGGAATCTGAGAACAGATATTTCGGATCCCTTGGAAGACTATAGGGCCAAAGGAAATATCCTCCGATAACAAAGAGAAAGAAGCTTTCTGAGAAACTTCTTTGTGTTCTGTGAAATCATCTCACAGAGTTACAGCTTTCCCCTCAAGAAGCCTTTCGCTAAGACAGTTCTTGTGGAATTGGCAAAGTGATATTTGGAAGCCCATAGAGGGCTATGGTGAAAAAGGAAATATCCTCAGATGAAATCTGGAAAGAAGCTTTCTCAGAAACTGCTTAGTGTTCTGTTAATTCATCTCACAGAGTCACATCTGTATTTCGTGGATCTCTTTGCTAGCCTTATTTCTGTGGAATCTGAGTACAGATATTACGGATCCCTTGGAAGACTATAGGGCCAAAGGAAATATCCTCCGATAACAAAGAGAAAGAAGCTTTCTGAGAAACTTCTTTGTGTTCTGTGAAATCATTTCACAGAGTTACAGCTTTCACCTCAAGAAGCCTTTCGCTAAGACAGTTCTTGTGGAATTGGCAAAGTGATATTTGGAAGCCCATAGAGGGCTATGGTGAAAAAGGAAATATCTTCAGATGAAATCTGGAAAGAAGCTTTCTGAGAAACTGCTTAGTGTTCTGTTAATTCATCTCACAGAGTTACATCTGTATTTCGTGGATCTCTTTGCTAGCCTTATTTCTGTGGAATCTGAGAACAGATATTTCGGATCCCTTGGAAGACTATAGGGCCAAAGGAAATATCCTCCGATAACAAAGAGAAAGAAGCTTTCTGAGAAACTTCTTTGTGTTCTGTGAAATCATCTCACAGAGTTACAGCTTTCCCCTCAAGAAGCCTTTCGCTAAGACAGTTCTTGTGGAATTCGCAAAGTGATATTTGGAAGCCCATAGAGGGCTATGGTGAAAAAGGAAATATCCTCAGATGAAATCTGGAAAGAAGCTTTCTGAGAAACTGCTTAGTGTTCTGTTAATTCATCTCACAGAGTTACATCTGTATTTCGTGGATCTCTTTGCTAGCTTATTTCTGTGGAATCTGAGAACAGATATTTCGGATCCCTTGGAAGACTATAGGGCCAAAGGAAATATCCTCTGATAACAAAGAGAAAGAAGCTTTCTGAGAAACTTCTTTGTGTTCTGTGAAATCATCTCACAGAGTTACAGCTTTCCCCTCAAGAAGCCTTTCGCTAAGACAGTTCTTGTGGAATTGGCAAAGTGATATTTGGAAGCCCATAGAGGACTATGGTGAAAAAGGAAATATCCTCCGTTGAAATGTGGAAAGAAGCTTTCTGAGAAACTGCTTAGTGTTCTGTTAATTCATCTCACTGAGTTACATCTGTATTTCGTGGATCTCTTTGCTTGCCTTATTTCTGTGGAATCTGAGAACAGATATTTCGGATCCCTTGGAAGACTATAGGGCCAAAGGAAATATCCTCCGATAACAAAGAGAAAGAAGCTTTCTGAGAAACTTTTTTGTGTTCTGTGAAATCATCTCACAGAGTTACAGCTTTCCCCTCAAGAAGCCTTTCGCTAAGACAGTTCTTGTGGAATTGGCAAAGTGATATTTGGAAGCCCATAGAGGGCTATGGTGAAAAAGGAAATATCCTCAGATGAAATCTGGAAAGAAGCTTTCTCAGAAACTGCTTAGTGTTCTGTTAATTCATCTCACAGAGTTACATCTGTATTTCGTGGATCTCTTTGCTAGCCTTATTTCTGTGGAATCTGAGAACAGATATTTCGGATCCCTTGGAAGACTATAGGGCCAAAGGAAATATCCTCCGATAACAAAGAGAAAGAAGCTTTCTGAGAAACTTCTTTGTGTTCTGTGAAATCATCTCACAGAGTTACAGCTTTCCCCTCAAGAAGCCTTTCGCTAAGACAGTTCTTGTGGAATTGGCAAAGTGATATTTGGAAGCCCATAGAGGGCTATGGTGAAAAAGGAAATATCCTCAGATGAAATCTGGAAAGAAGCTTTCTCAGAAACTGCTTAGTGTTCTGTTAATTCATCTCACAGAGTCACATCTGTATTTCGTGGATCTCTTTGCTAGCCTTATTTCTGTGGAATCTGAGAACAGATATTTCGGATCCCTTGGAAGACTATAGGGCCAAAGGAAATATCCTCCGATAACAAAAGAAAGAAGCTTTCTGAGAAACTTCTTTGTGTTCTGTGAAATCATCTCACAGAGTTACAGCTTTCCCCTCAAGAAGCCTTTCGCTAAGACAGTTCTTGTGGAATTCGCAAAGTGATATTTGGAAGCCCATAGAGGGCTATGGTGAAAAAGGAAATATCCTCAGATGAAATCTGGAAAGAAGCTTTCTGAGAAACTGCTTAGTGTTCTGTTAATTCATCTCACAGAGTTACATCTGTATTTCGTGGATCTCTTTGCTAGCTTATTTCTGTGGAATCTGAGAACAGATATTTCGGATCCCTTGGAAGACTATAGGGCCAAAGGAAATATCCTCTGATAACAAAGAGAAAGAAGCTTTCTGAGAAACTTCTTTGTGTTCTGTGAAATCATCTCACAGAGTTACAGCTTTCCCCTCAAGAAGCCTTTCGCTAAGACAGTTCTTGTGGAATTGGCAAAGTGATATTTGGAAGCCCATAGAGGACTATGGTGAAAAAGGAAATATCCTCCGTTGAAATGTGGAAAGAAGCTTTCTGAGAAACTGCTTAGTGTTCTGTTAATTCATCTCACTGAGTTACATCTGTATTTCGTGGATCTCTTTGCTTGCCTTATTTCTGTGGAATCTGAGAACAGATATTTCGGATCCCTTGGAAGACTATAGGGCCAAAGGAAATATCCTCCGATAACAAAGAGAAAGAAGCTTTCTGAGAAACTTTTTTGTGTTCTGTGAAATCATCTCACAGAGTTACAGCTTTCCCCTCAAGAAGCCTTTCGCTAAGACAGTTCTTGTGGAATTGGCAAAGTGATATTTGGAAGCCCATAGAGGGCTATGGTGAAAAAGGAAATATCCTCAGATGAAATCTGGAAAGAAGCTTTCTCAGAAACTGCTTAGTGTTCTGTTAATTCATCTCACAGAGTTACATCTGTATTTCGTGGATCTCTTTGCTAGCCTTATTTCTGTGGAATCTGAGAACAGATATTTCGGATCCCTTGGAAGACTATAGGGCCAAAGGAAATATCCTCCGATAACAAAGAGAAAGAAGCTTTCTGAGAAACTTCTTTGTGTTCTGTGAAATCATCTCACAGAGTTACAGCTTTCCCCTCAAGAAGCCTTTCGCTAAGACAGTTCTTGTGGAATTGGCAAAGTGATATTTGGAAGCCCATCGAGGGTTATGGTGAAAAAGGAAATATCCTCAGATGAAATCTGGAAAGAAGCTTTCTGAGAAACTGCTTAGTGTTCTGTTAATTCATCTCACAGAGTTACATCTGTATTTCGTGGATCTCTTTGCTAGCCTTATTTCTGTGGAATCTGAGAACAGATATTTCGGATCCCTTGGAAGACTATAGGGCCAAAGGAAATATCCTCCGATAACAAAGAGAAAGAAGCTTTCTGAGAAACTTCTTTGTGTTCTGTGAAATCATCTCACAGAGTTACAGCTTTCCCCTCAAGAAGCCTTTCGCTAAGACAGTTCTTGTGGAATTGGCAAAGTGATATTTGGAAGCCCATAGAGGGCTATGGTGAAAAAGGAAATATCCTCAGATGAAATCTGGAAAGAAGCTTTCTGAGAAACTGCTTAGTGTTCTGTTAATTCATCTCACAGAGTTACATCTGTATTTCGTGGATCTCTTTGCTTGCCTTATTTCTGTGGAATCTGATAACAGATATTTCGGATCCCTTGGAAGACTATAGGGCCAAATGAAATATCCTCGGATAACAAAGAGAAAGAAGCTTTCTGAGGAAATTCTTTGTGTTCTGTGAAATCATCTCACAGAGTTACAGCATTCCCCTCAAGAAGCCTTTCGCTAAGACAGTTCTTGTGGAATTGGCAAAGTGATATTTGGAAGCCCAAAGAGGGCTCTGGTGAAAAAGGAAATATCCTCAGATGAAATCTGGAAAGAATCTTTCTGAGAAACTGCTTAGTGTTCTGTTAATTCATCTCACATAGTTATATCTGTATTTCGTGGATCTCTTTGCTAGCCTTATTTCTGTGGAGTCTGAGAACAGATATTTCGGATCCCTTGGAAGACAATAGGGCCAAGGGAAATATCCTCCGATAACAAAGAGAAAGAAGCTTTCTGAGAAACTTCTTTGTGTTCTGTGAAATCATCTCACAGAGTTACAGCTTTCCCCTCAAGAAGCCTTTCGCTAAGACAGTTCTTGTGGAATTGGCAAAGTGATATTTGGAAGCCCATAGAGGGCTATGGTGAAAAAGGAAATATCCTCAGATGAAATCTGGAAAGAAGCTTTCTGAGAAACTGCTTAGTGTTCTGTTAATTCATCTCACAGAGTTACATCTGTATTTCGTGGATCTCTTTGCTAGCCTTATTTCTGTGGAATCTGAGAACAGATATTTCGGATCCCTTGGAAGACTATAGGGCCAAAGGAAATATCCTCCGATAACAAAGAGAAAGAAGCTTTCTGAGAAACTTCTTTGTGTTCTGTGAAATCATCTCACAGAGTTACAGCTTTCCCCTCAAGAAGCCTTTCGCTAAGACAGTTCTTGTGGAATTGGCAAAGTGATATTTGGAAGCCCATAGAGGGCTATGGTGAAAAAGGAAATATCCTCAGATGAAATCTTGAAAGAAGCTTTCTGAGAAACTGCTTAGTGTTCTGTTAATTCATCTCACAGAGTTACATCTGTATTTCGTGGATCTCTTTGCTAGCCTTATTTCTGTGGAATCTGAGAACAGATATTTCGGATCCCTTGGAAGACTATAGGGTCAAAGGAAATATCCTCCGATAACAAAGAGAAAGAAGCTTTCTGAGAAACTTCTTTGTGTTCTGTGAAATCATCTCACAGAGTTACAGCTTTCCCCTCAAGAAGCCTTTCGCTAAGACAGTTCTTGTGGAATTGGCAAAGTGATATTTGGAAGCCCATAGAGGGCTATGGTGAAAAAGGAAATATCCTCAGATGAAATCTGGAAAGAAGCTTTCTGAGAAACTGCTTAGTGTTCTGTTAATTCATCTCACGGAGTTACATCTGTATTTCGTGGATCTCTTTGCTAGCCTTATTTCTGTGGAATCTGAGAACAGATATTTCGGATCCCTTGGAAGACTATAGGGCCAAAGGAAATATCCTCCGATAACAAAGAGAAAGAAGCTTTCTGAGAAACTTCTTTGTGTTCTGTGAAATCATCTCACAGAGTTACAGCTTTCCCCTCAAGAAGCCTTTCGCTAAGACAGTTCTTGTGGAATTGGCAAAGTGATATTTGGAAGCCCATAGAGGACTATGGTGAAAAAGGAAATATCCTCCGTTGAAATGTGGAAAGAAGCTTTCTGAGAAACGGCTTAGTGTTCTGTTAATTCATCTCACTGAGTTACATCTGTATTTCGTGGATCTCTTTGCTTGCCTTATTTCTGTGGAATCTGAGAACAGATATTTCGGATCCCTTGGAAGACTATAGGGCCAAATGAAATATCCTCGGATAACAAAGAGAAAGAAGCTTTCTGAGGAAATTCTTTGTGTTCTGTGAAATCATCTCACAGAGTTACAGCATTCCCCTCAAGAAGCCTTTCGCTAAGCCAGTTCTTGTGGAATTGGCAAAGTGATATTTGGAAGCCCCTAGAGGGCTATGGTGAAAAAGGAAATATCCTCACATGAAATCTGGAAAGAAGTTTTCTGAGAAACTGCTTAGTGTTCTGTTAATTCATCTCACAGAGTTACATCTGTATTTCGTGGATCTCTTTGCTAGCCTTATTTCTGTGGAATCTGAGAACAGATATTTCGGATCCCTTGGAAGACTATAGGGCCAAAGGAAATATCCTCCGATAACAAAGAGAAAGAAGCTTTCTGAGAAACTTCTTTGTGTTCTGTGAAATCATCTCACAGAGTTACAGCTTTCCCCTCAAGAAGCCTTTCGCTAAGACAGTTCTTGTGGAATTGGCAAAGTGATATTTGGAAGCCCATAGAGGGCTATGGTGAAAAAGGAAATATCCTCAGATGAAATCTGGAAAGAAGCTTTCTGAGAAACTGCTTAGTGTTCT
This sequence comes from Macaca nemestrina, assembly GCF_043159975.1. Taxonomy (NCBI): domain Eukaryota; kingdom Metazoa; phylum Chordata; class Mammalia; order Primates; family Cercopithecidae; genus Macaca; species Macaca nemestrina. The sequence goes on along the minus strand of NC_092137.1, from coordinate 97,869,349 downwards.
GTTAATTCATCTCACAGAGTTACATCTGTATTTCGTGGATCTCTTTGCTAGCCTTATTTCTGTGGAATCTGAGAACAGATATTTCGGATCCCTTGGAAGACTATAGGGCCAAAGGAAATATCCTCCGATAACAAAGAGAAAGAAGCTTTCTGAGAAACTTCTTTGTGTTCTGTGAAATCATCTCACAGAGTTACAGCTTTCCCCTCAAGAAGCCTTTCGCTAAGACAGTTCTTGTGGAATTGGCAAAGTGATATTTGGAAGCCCATAGAGGGCTATGGTGAAAAAGGAAATATCCTCAGATGAAATCTTGAAAGAAGCTTTCTGAGAAACTGCTTGGTGTTCTGTTAATTCATCTCACAGAGTTACATCTGTATTTCGTGGATCTCTTTGCTAGCCTTATTTCTGTGGAATCTGAGAACAGATATTTCGGATCCCTTGGAAGACAATAGGGTCAAAGGAAATATCCTCCGATAACAAAGAGAAAGAAGCTTTCTGAGAAACTTCTTTGTGTTCTGTGAAATCATCTCACAGAGTTACAGCTTTCCCCTCAAGAAGCCTTTCGCTAAGACAGTTCTTGTGGAATTGGCAAAGTGATATTTGGAAGCCCATAGAGGGCGATGGTGAAAAAGGAAATATCCTCAGATGAAATCTGGAAAGAAGCTTTCTGAGAAACTGCTTAGTGTTCTGTTAATTCATCTCACAGAGTTACATCTGTATTTCGTGGATCTCTTTGCTAGCCTTATTTCTGTGGAATCTGAGAACAGATATTTCGGATCCCTTGGAAGACTATAGGGCCAAAGGAAATATCCTCCGATAACAAAGAGAAAGAAGCTTTCTGAGAAACTTCTTTGTGTTCTGTGAAATCATCTCACAGAGTTACAGCTTTCCCCTCAAGAAGCCTTTCGCTAAGACAGTTCTTGTGGAATTGGCAAAGTGATATTTGGAAGCCCATAGAGGACTATGGTGAAAAAGGAAATATCCTCCGTTGAAATGTGGAAAGAAGCTTTCTGAGAAACTGCTTACTGTTCTGTTAATTCATCTCACTGAGTTACATCTGTATTTCGTGGATCTCTTTGCTTGCCTTATTTCTGTGGAATCTGAGAACAGATATTTCGGATCCCTTGGAAGACTATAGGGCCAAAGGAAATATCCTCGGATAACAAAGAGAAAGAAGCTTTCTGAGGAAATTCTTTGTGTTCTGTGAAATCATCTCACAGAGTTACAGCATTCCCCTCAAGAAGCCTTTCGCAAAGCCAGTTCTTGTGGAACTGGCAAAGTGATATTTGGAAGCCCCTAGAGGGCTATGGTGAAAAAGGAAATATCCTCACATGAAATCTGGAAAGAAGCTTTCTGAGAAACTGCTTAGTGTTCTGTTAATTCATCTCACAGAGTTACATCTGTATTTCGTGGATCTCTTTGCTAGCCTTATTTCTGTGAAATCTGACAACAGATATTTCGGATCCCTTGGAAGACTATAGGGCCAAAGGAAATATCCTGCGATAACAAAGAGAAAGAAGCTTTCTGAGAAACTTCTTTGTGTTCTGTGAAATCATCTCACAGAGTTACAGAATTCCCCTCAAGAAGCCTTTCGCTAGGACAGTTCTTGTGGAATTGGCAAAGTGATATTTGGAAGCCCATAGAGGGCTATGGTGAAAAAGGAAATATCCTCACATGAAATCTGGAAAGAAGCTTTCTGAGAAACTGCTTAGTGTTCTGTTAATTCATCTCACAGAGTTACATCTGTATTTCTTGGATCTCTTTGCTAGCCTTATTTCTGTGGAATCTGAGAACAGATATTTCGGATCCCTTGGAAGACTATAGGGCCAAAGGAAATATCCTCCGATAACAAAGAGAAAGAAGCTTTCTGAGAAACTTCTTTGTGTTCTGTGAAATCATCTCACAGAGTTACAGCTTTCCCCTCAAGAAGCCTTTCCCTAAGACAGTTCTTGTGGAATTGGCAAAGTGATATTTGGAAGCCCATAGAGGGCTATGGTGAAAAAGGAAATATCCTCAGATGAAATCTGGAAAGAAGCTTTCTGAGAAACTGCTTAGTGTTCTGTTAATTCATCTCACATAGTTACATCTGTATTTCGTGTATCTCTTTGCTAGCCTTATTTCTGTGGAATCTGAGAACAGATATTTCGGATCCCTTGGAAGACTATAGGGCCAAAGGAAATATCCTCCGATAACAAAGAGAAAGAAGCTTTCTGAGAAACTTCTTTGTGTTCTGTGAAATCATCTCACAGAGTTACAGCTTTCCCCTCAAGAAGCCTTTCGCTAAGACAGTTCTTGTGGAATTGGCAAAGTGATATTTGGAAGCCCATAGAGGACTATGGTGAAAAAGGAAATATCCTCAGATGAAATCTGGAAAGAAGCTTTCTGAGAAACTGCTTAGTGTTCTGTTAATTCATCTCACAGAGTTACATCTGTATTTCGTGGATCTCTTTGCTTGCCTTATTTCTGTGGAATCTGAGAACAGATATTTCGGATCCCTTGGAAGACTATAGAGCCAAATGAAATATCCTCGGATAACAAAGAGAAAGAAGCTTTCTGAGGAAATTCTTTGTGTTCTGTGAAATCATCTCACAGAGTTACAGCATTCCCCTCAAGAAGCCTTTCGCTAAGCCAGTTCTTGTGGAATTGGCAAAGTTATATTTGGAAGCCCATAGAGGGCTATGGTGAAAAAGGAAATATCCTCACATGAAATCTGGAAAGAAGCTTTCTGAGAAACTGCTTAGTGTTCTGTTAATTCATCTCACAGAGTTACATCTGTATTTCGTGGATCTCTTTGCTAGCCTTATTTCTGTGGAATCTGAGAACAGATATTTCGGATCCCTTGGAAGACTATAGGGTCAAAGGAAATATCCTCCGATAACAAAGAGAAAGAAGCTTTCTGAGAAACTTCTTTGTGTTCTGTGAAATCCTCTCACAGAGTTACAGCTTTCCCCTCAAGAAGCCTTTCGCTAAGACCGTTCTTGTGGAATTGGCAAAGTGATATTTGGAAGCCCGTAGAGGGCTATGGTGAAAAAGGAAATATCCTCACATGAAATCTGGAAAGAAGCTTTCTGAGAAACTGCTTAGTGTTCTGTTAATTCATCTCACAGACTTACATCTGTATTTCGTGGATCTCTTGCTAGCCTTATTTCTGTGGAATCTGAGAACAGATATTTCGGATCCCTTGGAAGACTATAGGGCCAAAGGAAATATCCTCCGATAACAAAGAGAAAGAAGCTTTCTGAGAAACTTCTTTGTGTTCTGTGAAATCATCTCACAGAGTTACAGCTTTCCCCTCAAGAAGCCTTTCTCTAAGACAGTTCTTGTGGAATTGGAAAAGTGATATTTGGAAGCCCATAGAGGGCTATGGTGAAAAAGGAAATATCCTCCGATGAAATCTGGAAAGAAGCTTTCTGAGAAACTGCTTAGTGTTCTGTTAATTCATCTCACAGAGTTACATCTGTATTTCGTGGATCTCTTTGCTAGCCTTATTTCTGTGGAATCTGAGAACAGATATTTCGGATCCCTTGGAAGACTATAGGGCCAAAGGAAATATCCTCCGATAACAAAGAGAAAGAAGCTTTCTGAGAAACTTCTTTGTGTTCTGTGAAATCATCTCACAGAGTTACAGCTTTCCCCTCAAGAAGCCTTTCGATAAGACAGTTCTTGTGGAATTGGAAAAGTGATATTTGGAAGCCCATAGAGGGCTATGGTGAAAAAGGAAATATCCTCACATGAAATCTGGAAAGAAGCTTTCTGAGAAACTGCTTAGTGTTCTGTTAATTCATCTCACAGAGTTACATCTGTATTTCGTGGATCTCTTTGCTAGCCTTATTTCTGTGGAATCTGAGAACAGATATTTCGGATCCCTTGGAAGACTATAGGGCCAAAGGAAATATCCTCCGATAACAAAGAGAAAGAAGCTTTCTGAGGAAATTCTTTGTGTTCTGTGAAATCATCTCACAGAGTTACAGCTTTCCCGTCAAGAAGCCTTTCGCTAAGACAGTTCTTGTGGAATTGGCAAAGTGATATTTGGAAGCCCATAGAGGGCTATGGTGAAAAAGGAAATATCCTCAGATGAAATCTGGAAAGAAGCTTTCTGAGAAACTGCTTAGTGTTCTGTTAATTCATCTCACATAGTTATATCTGTATTTCGTGGATCTCTTTGCTAGCCTTATTTCTGTGGAATCTGAGAACAGATATTTCGGATCCCTTGGAAGACTATAGGGCCAAAGGAAATATCCTCCGATAACAAAGAGAAAGAAGCTTTCTGAGAAACTTCTTTGTGTTCTGTGAAATCATCTCACAGAGTTACAGCTTTCCCCTCAAGAAGCCTTTCGCTAAGACAGTTCTTGTGGAATTGGCAAAGTGATATTTGGAAGCCCATAGAGGGCTATGGTGAAAAAGGAAATATCCTCAGATGAAATCTGGAAAGAAGCTTTCTGAGAAACTGCTTAGTGTTCTGTTAATTCATCTCACAGAGTTACATCTGTATTTCGTGGATCTCTTTGCTAGCCTTATTTCTGTGGAATCTGAGAACAGATATTTCGGATCCCTTGGAAGACTATAGGGCCAAAGGAAATATCCTCCGATAACAAAGAGAAAGAAGCTTTCTGAGAAACTTCTTTGTGTTCCGTGAAATCATCTCACAGAGTTACAGCTTTCCCCTCAAGAAGCCTTTCGCTAAGACAGTTCCTGTGGAATTGGCAAAGTGATATTTGGAAGCCCATAGAGGGCTATGGTGAAAAAGGAAATATCCTCAGATGAAATATGGAAAGAAGCTTTCTGAGAAACTCCTTAGTGTTCTGTTAATTCATCTCACAGAGTTACATCTGTATTTCGTAGATCTCTTTGCTAGCCTTATTTCTGTGGAATCTGAGAACAGATATTTCGGATCCCTTGGAAGACTATAGGGCCAAAGGAAATATCCTCCGATAACAAACAGAAAGAAGCTTTCTGAGAAACTTCTTTGTGTTCCGTGAAATCATCTCACAGAGTTACAGCTTTCCCCTCAAGAAGCCTTTCACTAAGCCAGTTCTTGTGGAATTGGCAAAGTGATATTTGGAAGCCCATAGAGGGCTATGGTGAAAAAGGAAATATCCTCCGATGAAATGTGGATAGAAGCTTTCTGAGAAACTGCTTAGTGTTCTGTTAATTCATCTCACAGAGTTACATCTGTATTTCGTGGATCTCTTTGCTAGCCTTATTTCTGTGGAATCTGAGAACAGATATTTCGGATCCTTTGGAAGACTATAGGGCCAAAGGAAATATCCTCCGATAACCAAGAGAAAGAAGCTTTCTGAGAAACTTCTTTGTGTTCTGTGAAATCATCTCACAGAGTTACAGCTTTCCCCTCAAGAAGCCTTTCCCTAAGCCAGTTCTTGTGGAATTGACAAAGTGATATTTGGAAGCCCATAGAGGGCTATGGTGAAAAAGGAAATATCCTCAGATGAAATCTGGAAAGAAGCTTTCTGAGAAACTGCTTAGTGTTCTGTTAATTCATCTCACAGAGTTACATCTGTATTTCGTGGATCTCTTTGCTAGCCTTATTTCTGTGGAATCTGAGAACAGATATTTCGGAACCCTTGGAAGACTATGGGGCCAAAGGAAATATCCTCCGATAACAAAGAGAAAGAAGCTTTCTGAGAAACTTCTTTGTGTTCTGTGAAATCATCTCACAGAATTACAGCTTTCCCCTCAAGAAGCCTTTCGCTAAGACAGTTCTTGTGGAATTGGCAAAGTGATATTTGGAAGCCCATAGAGGGCTATGGTGAAAAAGGAAATATCCTCAGATGAAATCTGGAAAGAAGCTTTCTGAGAAACTGCTTAGTGTTCTGTTAATTCATCTCACAGAGTTACATCTGTATTTCGTGGATCTCTTTGCTAGCCTTATTTCTGTGGAATCTGAGAACAGATATTTCGGATCCCTTGGAAGACTATAGGGCCAAAGGAAATATCCTCCGATAACAAAGAGAAAGAAGCTTTCTGAGAAACTTCTTTGTGTTCTGTGAAATCATCTCACAGAGTTACAGCTTTCCCCTCAAGAAGCCTTTCTCTAAGACAGTTCTTGTGGAATTGGCAAAGTGATATTTGGAAGCCCATAGAGGGCTATGGTGAAAAAGGAAATATCCTCACATGAAATCTGGAAAGAAGCTTTCTGAGAAACTGCTTAGTGTTCTGTTAATTCATCTCACAGAGTTACATCTGTATTTCGTGGATCTCTTTGCTAGCCTTATTTCTGTGGAATCTGAGAACAGATATTTCGGATTCCTTGGAAGACTATAGGGCCAAAGGAAATATCCTCTGATAACAAACAGAAAGAAGCTTTCTGAGAAACTTCTTTGTGTTCTGTGAAATCATCTCACAGAGTTACAGCTTTCCCCTCAAGAAGCCTTTCGCTAAGACAGTTCTTGTGGAATTGGCAAAGTGATATTTGGAAGCCACTAGGGGGCTATGGTGAAAAAGGAAATATCCTCAGATGAAATCTGGAAAGAGCTTTCTCAGAAACTGCTTAGTGTTCTGTTAATTCATCTCACAGACTTACATCTGTATTTCGTGGATCTCTTTGCTAGCCTTATTTCTGTGGAATCTGAGAACAGATATTTCGGATCCCTTGGAAGACTATAGGGCCAAAGGAAATATCCTCCGATAACAAAGAGAAAGAAGCTTTCTGAGAAACTTCTTTGTGTTCCGTGAAATCATCTCACAGAGTTACAGCTTTCCCCTCAAGAAGCCTTTCGCTAAGACAGTTCTTGTGGAATTGGCAAAGTGATATTTGGAAGCCCATAGAAGGCTACGGTGAAAAAGGAAATATCCTCAGATGAAATATGGAAAGAAGCTTTCTGAGAAACTGCTTAGTGTTCTGTTAATTCATCTCACAGAGTTACATCTGTATTTCGTGGATCTCTTTGCTAGCCTTATTTCTGTGGAATCTGAGAACAGATATTTCGGATCCCTTGGAAGACTATAGGGCCAAAGGAAATATCCTCCGATAACAAACAGAAAGAAGCTTTCTGAGAAACTTCTTTGTGTTCTGTGAAATCATCTCACAGAGTTACAGCTTTCCCCTCAAGAAGCCTTTCGCTAAGAAAGTTCTTGTGGAATTGGAAAAGTGATATTTGGAAGCCCATAGAGGGCTATGGTGAAAAAGGAAATATCCTCAGATGAAATCTGGAAAGAAGCTTTCTGAGAAACTGCTTAGTGTTCTGTTAATTCATCTCACAGAGTTACATCTGTATTTCGTGGATCTCTTTGCTAGCCTTATTTCGGTGGAATCTGAGAACAGATATTTCGGATCCCTTGGAAGACTATAGGGCCAAAGGAAATATCCTCCGATAACAAAGATAAAGAAGCTTTCTGAGAAACTTCTTTGTGTTCTGTGAAACCATCTCACAGAGTTACAGCTTTCCCCTCAAGAAGCCTTTCTGTAAGACAGTTCTTGTGGAATTGGAAAAGTGATATTTGGAAGCCAATAGAGGGCTATGGTGAAAAAGGAAATATCCTCCGATGAAATCTGGAAAGAAGCTTTCTGAGAAACTGCTTAGTGTTCTGTTAATTCATCTCACAGAGTTACATCTGTATTTCGTGGATCTCTTTGCTAGCCTTATTTCTATGGTATCTGAGAACAGATATTTCGGATCCCTTGGAAGACTATAGGGCCAAAGGAAATATCCTCCGATAACAAAGAGAAAGAAGCTTTCTGAGAAACTTCTTTGTGTTCTGTGAAATCATCTCACAGAGTTACAGCTTTCCCCTCAAGAAGCCTTTCGCTAAGAAAGTTCTTGTGGAATTGGAAAAGTGATATTTGGAAGCCCATAGAGGGCTATGGTGAAAAAGGAAATATCCTCCGATGAAATCTGGAAAGAAGCTTTCTGAGAAACTGCTTAGTGTTCTGTTAATTCATCTCACAGAGTTACATCTGTATTTCGTGGATCTCTTTGCTAGCCTTATTTCTGTGGAATCTGAGAACAGATATTTCGGATCCCTTGGAAGACTATAGGGCAAAGTGAAATATCCTCCGATAACAAAGAGAAAGAAGCTTTCTGAGGAAATTCTTTGTGTTCTGTGAAATCATCTCACAGAGTTACAGCATTCCCCTCAAGAAGCCTTTCGCTAAGCCAGTTCTTGTGGAATTGGCAAAGTGATATTTGGAAGCCCATAGAGGGCTATGGTGAAAAAGGAAATATCCTCAGATGAAATCTGGAAAGAAGCTTTCTGAGAAACTGCTTAGTGTTCTGTTAATTCATCTCACAGAGTTACATCTGTATTTCGTAGATCTCTTTGCTAGCCTTATTTCTGTGGAATCTGAGAACAGATATTTCGGATCCCTTGGAAGACTATAGGGCCAAAGGAAATATCCTCCGATAACAAAGAGAAAGAAGCTTTCTGAGAAACTTCTTTGTGTTCTGTGAAATCATCTCACAGAGTTACAGCTTTCCCCTCAAGAAGCCTTTCCCTAAGCCAGTTCTTGTGGAATTGGCAAAGTGATATTTGGAAGCCCATAGAGGGCTATGGTGAAAAGGGAAATATCCTCAGATGAAATCTGGAAAGAAGCTTTCTCAGAAACTGCTTAGTGTTCTGTTAATTCATCTCACATAGTTATATCTGTATTTCGTGGATCTCTTTGCTAGCCTTATTTCTGTGGAATCTGAGAACAGATATTTCGGATCCCTTGGAAGACCATAAGGCCAAAGGAAATATCCTCCGATAACAAACAGAAAGAAGCTTTCTGAGAAACTTCTTTGTGTTCGGTGAAATCATATCACAGAGTTACAGCTTTCCCCTCAAGAAGCCTTTCGCTAAGACAGTTCTTGTGGAATTGGCAAAGTGATATTTGGAAGCCCATAGAGGGCTATGGTGAAAAAGGAAATATCCTCAGATGAAATCTGGAAAGAAGCTTTCTGAGAAACTGCTTAGTGTTCTGTTAATTCATCTCACAGAGTTACATCTGTATTTCGTGGATCTCTTTGCTAGCCTTATTTCTGTGGAATCTGAGAACAGATATTTCGGAACCCTTGGAAGACTATAGGGCCAAAGGAAATATCCTCCGATAACAAAGAGAAAGAAGCTTTCTGAGAAACTTCTTTGTGTTCTGTGAAATCATCTCACAGAGTTACAGCTTTCCCCTCAAGAAGCCTTTCTCTAAGACAGTTCTTGTGGAATTGGCAAAGTGATATTTGGAAGCCCATAGAGGGCTATGGTGAAAAAGGAAATATCCTCACATGAAATCTGGAAAGAAGCTTTCTGAGAAACTGCTTAGTGTTCTGTTAATTCATCTCACAGAGTTACATCTGTATTTCGTGGATCTCTTTGCTAGCCTTATTTCTGTGGAATCTGAGAACAGATATTTCGGATTCCTTGGAAGACTATAGGGCCAAAGGAAATATCCTCTGATAACAAACAGAAAGAAGCTTTCTGAGAAACTTCTTTGTGTTACGTGAAATCATCTCACAGAGTTACAGCTTTCCCCTCAAGAAGCCTTTCGCTAAGACAGTTCTTGTGGAATTGGCAAAGTGATATTTGGAAGCCACTAGGGGGCTATGGTTAAAAAGGAAATATCCTCAGATGAAATCTGGAAAGAGCTTTCTCAGAAACTGCTTAGTGTTCTGTTAATTCATCTCACAGACTTACATCTGTATTTCGTGGATCTCTTTGCTAGCCTTATTTCTGTGGAATCTGAGAACAGATATTTCGGAACCCTTGGAAGACTATAGGGCCAAAGGAAATATCCTCCGATAACAAAGAGAAAGAAGCTTTCTGAGAAACTTCTTTGTGTTCTGTGAAATCATCTCACAGAGTTACAGCTTTCCCCTCAAGAAGCCTTTCTCTAAGACAGTTCTTGTGGAATTGGCAAAGTGATATTTGGAAGCCCATAGAGGGCTATGGTGAAAAAGGAAATATCCTCACATGAAATCTGGAAAGAAGCTTTCTGAGAAACTGCTTAGTGTTCTGTTAATTCATCTCACAGAGTTACATCTGTATTTCGTGGATCTCTTTGCTAGCCTTATTTCTGTGGAATCTGAGAACAGATATTTCGGATTCCTTGGAAGACTATAGGGCCAAAGGAAATATCCTCTGATAACAAACAGAAAGAAGCTTTCTGAGAAACTTCTTTGTGTTACGTGAAATCATCTCACAGAGTTACAGCTTTCCCCTCAAGAAGCCTTTCGCTAAGACAGTTCTTGTGGAATTGGCAAAGTGATATTTGGAAGCCACTAGGGGGCTATGGTGAAAAAGGAAATATCCTCAGATGAAATCTGGAAAGAGCTTTCTCAGAAACTGCTTAGTGTTCTGTTAATTCATCTCACAGACTTACATCTGTATTTCGTGGATCTCTTTGCTAGCCTTATTTCTGTGGAATCTGAGAACAGATATTTCGGATCCCTTGGAAGACTATAGGGCCAAAGGAAATATCCTCCGATAACAAAGAGAAAGAAGCTTTCTGAGAAACTTCTTTGTGTTCCGTGAAATCATCTCACAGAGTTACAGCTTTCCCCTCAAGAAGCCTTTCGCTAAGACAGTTCTTGTGGAATTGGCAAAGTGATATTTGGAAGCCCATAGAAGGCTACGGTGAAAAAGGAAATATCCTCAGATGAAATATGGAAAGAAGCTTTCTGAGAAACTGCTTAGTGTTCTGTTAATTCATCTCACAGAGTTACATCTGTATTTCGTGGATCTCTTTGCTAGCCTTATTTCTGTGGAATCTGAGAACAGATATTTCGGATCCCTTGGAAGACTATAGGGCCAAAGGAAATATCCTCCGATAACAAACAGAAAGAAGCTTTCTGAGAAACTTCTTTGTGATCTGTGAAATCATCTCACAGAGTTACAGCTTTCCCCTCAAGAAGCCTTTCGCTAAGAAAGTTCTTGTGGAATTGGAAAAGTGATATTTGGAAGCCCATAGAGGGCTATGGTGAAAAAGGAAATATCCTCAGATGAAATCTGGAAAGAAGCTTTCTGAGAAACTGCTTAGTGTTCTGTTAATTCATCTCACAGAGTTACATCTGTATTTCGTGGATCTCTTTGCTAGCCTTATTTCGGTGGAATCTGAGAACAGATATTTCGGATCCCTTGGAAGACTATAGGGCCAAAGGAAATATCCTCCGATAACAAAGATAAAGAAGCTTTCTGAGACACTTCTTTGTGTTCTGTGAAACCATCTCACAGAGTTACAGCTTTCCCCTCAAGAAGCCTTTCTGTAAGACAGTTCTTGTGGAATTGGAAAAGTGATATTTGGAAGCCAATAGAGGGCTATGGTGAAAAAGGAAATATCCTCCGATGAAATCTGGAAAGAAGCTTTCTGAGAAACTGCTTAGTGTTCTGTTAATTCATCTCACAGAGTTACATCTGTATTTCGTGGATCTCTTTGCTAGCCTTATTTCTATGGTATCTGAGAACAGATATTTCGGATCCCTTGGAAGACTATAGGGCCAAAGGAAATATCCTCCGATAACAAAGAGAAAGAAGCTTTCTGAGAAACTTCTTTGTGTTCTGTGAAATCATCTCACAGAGTTACAGCTTTCCCCTCAAGAAGCCTTTCGCTAAGAAAGTTCTTGTGGAATTGGAAAAGTGATATTTGGAAGCCCATAGAGGGCTATGGTGAAAAAGGAAATATCCTCCGATGAAATCTGGAAAGAAGCTTTCTGAGAAACTGCTTAGTGTTCTGTTAATTCATCTCACAGAGTTACATCTGTATTTCGTGGATCTCTTTGCTAGCCTTATTTCTGTGGAATCTGAGAACAGATATTTCGGATCCCTTGGAAGACTATAGGGCAAAGTGAAATATCCTCCGATAACAAAGAGAAAGAAGCTTTCTGAGGAAATTCTTTGTGTTCTGTGAAATCATCTCACAGAGTTACAGCATTCCCCTCAAGAAGCCTTTCGCTAAGCCAGTTCTTGTGGAATTGGCAAAGTGATATTTGGAAGCCCATAGAGGGCTATGGTGAAAAAGGAAATATCCTCAGATGAAATCTGGAAAGAAGCTTTCTGAGAAACTGCTTAGTGTTCTGTTAATTCATCTCACAGAGTTACATCTGTATTTCATGGACCTCTTTGCTAGCCTTATTTCTGTGGAATCTGAGAACAGATATTTCGGATCCCTTGGAAGACTATAGGGCCAAAGGAAATATCCTCCGATAACAAAGAGAAAGAAGCTTTCTGAGAAACTTCTTTGTGTTCTGTGAAATCATCTCACAGAGTTACAGCTTCCCCCTCAAGAAGCCTCTCCCTAAGCCAGTTCTTGTGGAATTGGCAAAGTGATATTTGGAAGCCCATAGAGGGCTATGGTGAAAAGGGAAATATCCTCAGATGAAATCTGGAAAGAAGCTTTCTCAGAAACTGCTTAGTGTTCTGTTAATTCATCTCACATAGTTATATCTGTATTTCGTGGATCTCTTTGCTAGCCTTATTTCTGTGGAATCTGAGAACAGATATTTCGGATCCCTTGGAAGACCATAAGGCCAAAGGAAATATCCTCCGATAACAAACAGAAAGAAGCTTTCTGAGAAACTTCTTTGTGTTCGGTGAAATCATATCACAGAGTTACAGCTTTCCCCTCAAGAAGCCTTTCGCTAAGACAGTTCTTGTGGAATTGGCAAAGTGATATTTGGAAGCCCATAGAGGGCTATGGTGAAAAAGGAAATATCCTCAGATGAAATCTGGAAAGAAGCTTTCTGAGAAACTTCTTAGTGTTCTGTTAATTCATCTCACAGAGTTACATCTGTATTTCGTGGATCTCTTTGCTAGCCTTATTTCTGTGGTATCTGAGAACAGATATTTCGGATCCCTTGGAAGACTATAGGGTCAAAGGAAATATCCTGCGATAACAAAGAGAAAGAAGCTTTCTGAGAAACTTCTTTGTGTTCTGTGAAATCATCTCACAGAGTTACAGAATTCCCCTCAAGAAGCCTTTCGCTAGGACAGTTCTTGTGGAATTGGCAAAGTGATATTTGGAAGCCCATAGAGGGCTATGGTGAAAAAGGAAATATCCTCACATGAAATCTGGAAAGAAGCTTTCTGAGAAACTGCTTAGTGTTCTGTTAATTCATCTCACAGAGTTACATCTGTATTTCTTGGATCTCTTTGCTAGCCTTATTTCTGTGGAATCTGAGAACAGATATTTCGGATCCCTTGGAAGACTATAGGGCCAAAGGAAATATCCTCCGATAACAAAGAGAAAGAAGCTTTCTGAGAAACTTCTTTGTGTTCTGTGAAATCATCTCACAGAGTTACAGCTTTCCCCTCAAGAAGCCTTTCCCTAAGACAGTTCTTGTGGAATTGGCAAAGTGATATTTGGAAGCCCATAGAGGGCTATGGTGAAAAAGGAAATATCCTCAGATGAAATCTGGAAAGAAGCTTTCTGAGAAACTGCTTAGTGTTCTGTTAATTCATCTCACATAGTTACATCTGTATTTCGTGTATCTCTTTGCTAGCCTTATTTCTGTGGAATCTGAGAACAGATATTTCGGATCCCTTGGAAGACTATAGGGCCAAAGGAAATATCCTCCGATAACAAAGAGAAAGAAGCTTTCTGAGAAACTTCTTTGTGTTCTGTGAAATCATCTCACAGAGTTACAGCTTTCCCCTCAAGAAGCCTTTCGCTAAGACAGTTCTTGTGGAATTGGCAAAGTGATATTTGGAAGCCCATAGAGGACTATGGTGAAAAAGGAAATATCCTCAGATGAAATCTGGAAAGAAGCTTTCTGAGAAACTGCTTAGTGTTCTGTTAATTCATCTCACAGAGTTACATCTGTATTTCGTGGATCTCTTTGCTTGCCTTATTTCTGTGGAATCTGAGAACAGATATTTCGGATCCCTTGGAAGACTATAGAGCCAAATGAAATATCCTCGGATAACAAAGAGAAAGAAGCTTTCTGAGGAAATTCTTTGTGTTCTGTGAAATCATCTCACAGAGTTACAGCATTCCCCTCAAGAAGCCTTTCGCTAAGCCAGTTCTTGTGGAATTGGCAAAGTGATATTTGGAAGCCCATAGAGGGCTATGGTGAAAAAGGAAATATCCTCACATGAAATCTGGAAAGAAGCTTTCTGAGAAACTGCTTAGTGTTCTGTTAATTCATCTCACAGAGTTACATCTGTATTTCGTGGATCTCTTTGCTAGCCTTATTTCTGTGGAATCTGAGAACAGATATTTCGGATCCCTTGGAAGACTATAGGGTCAAAGGAAATATCCTCCGATAACAAAGAGAAAGAAGCTTTCTGAGAAACTTCTTTGTGTTCTGTGAAATCCTCTCACAGAGTTACAGCTTTCCCCTCAAGAAGCCTTTCGCTAAGACCGTTCTTGTGGAATTGGCAAAGTGATATTTGGAAGCCCGTAGAGGGCTATGGTGAAAAAGGAAATATCCTCACATGAAATCTGGAAAGAAGCTTTCTGAGAAACTGCTTAGTGTTCTGTTAATTCATCTCACAGACTTACATCTGTATTTCGTGGATCTCTTGCTAGCCTTATTTCTGTGGAATCTGAGAACAGATATTTCGGATCCCTTGGAAGACTATAGGGCCAAAGGAAATATCCTCCGATAACAAAGAGAAAGAAGCTTTCTGAGAAACTTCTTTGTGTTCTGTGAAATCATCTCACAGAGTTACAGCTTTCCCCTCAAGAAGCCTTTCTCTAAGACAGTTCTTGTGGAATTGGAAAAGTGATATTTAGAAGCCCATAGAGGGCTATGGTGAAAAAGGAAATATCCTCCGATGAAATCTGGAAAGAAGCTTTCTGAGAAACTGCTTAGTGTTCTGTTAATTCATCTCACAGAGTTACATCTGTATTTCGTGGATCTCTTTGCTAGCCTTATTTCTGTGGAATCTGAGAACAGATATTTCGGATCCCTTGGAAGACTATAGGGCCAAAGGAAATATCCTCCGATAACAAAGAGAAAGAAGCTTTCTGAGAAACTTCTTTGTGTTCTGTGAAATCATCTCACAGAGTTACAGCTTTCCCCTCAAGAAGCCTTTCGATAAGACAGTTCTTGTGGAATTGGAAAAGTGATATTTGGAAGCCCATAGAGGGCTATGGTGAAAAAGGAAATATCCTCACATGAAATCTGGAAAGAAGCTTTCTGAGAAACTGCTTAGTGTTCTGTTAATTCATCTCACAGGGTTACATCTGTATTTCGTGGATCTCTTTGCTAGCCTTATTTCTGTTGGATCTGAGAACAGATATTTCGGATCCCTTGGAAGACTATAGGGCCAAAGGAAATATCCTCCGATAACAAAGAGAAAGAAGCTTTCTGAGGAAATTCTTTGTGTTCTGTGAAATCATCTCACAGAGTTACAGCTTTCCCGTCAAGAAGCCTTTCGCTAAGACAGTTCTTGTGGAATTGGCAAAGTGATATTTGGAAGCCCATAGAGGGCTATGGTGAAAAAGGAAATATCCTCAGATGAAATCTGGAAAGAAGCTTTCTGAGAAACTGCTTAGTGTTCTGTTAATTCATCTCACATAGTTATATCTGTATTTCGTGGATCTCTTTGCTAGCCTTATTTCTGTGGAATCTGAGAACAGATATTTCGGATCCCTTGGAAGACTATAGGGCCAAAGGAAATATCCTCCGATAACAAAGAGAAAGAAGCTTTCTGAGAAACTTCTTTGTGTTCTGTGAAATCATCTCACAGAGTTACAGCTTTCCCGTCAAGAAGCCTTTCGCTAAGACAGTTCTTGTGGAATTGGCAAAGTGATATTTGGAAGCCCATAGAGGGCTATGGTGAAAAAGGAAATATCCTCAGATGAAATCTGGAAAGAAGCTTTCTGAGAAACTGCTTAGTGTTCTGTTAATTCATCTCACAGAGTTACATCTGTATTTCGTGGATCTCTTTGCTAGCCTTATTTCTGTGGAATCTGAGAACAGATATTTCGGATCCCTTGGAAGACTATAGGGCCAAAGGAAATATCCTCCGATAACAAAGAGAAAGAAGCTTTCTGAGAAACTTCTTTGTGTTCCGTGAAATCATCTCACAGAGTTACAGCTTTCCCCTCAAGAAGCCTTTCGCTAAGACAGTTCCTGTGGAATTGGCAAAGTGATATTTGGAAGCCCATAGAGGGCTATGGTGAAAAAGGAAATATCCTCAGATGAAATATGGAAAGAAGCTTTCTGAGAAACTGCTTAGTGTTCTGTTAATTCATCTCACAGAGTTACATCTGTATTTCGTAGATCTCTTTGCTAGCCTTATTTCTGTGGAATCTGAGAACAGATATTTCGGATCCCTTGGAAGACTATAGGGCCAAAGGAAATATCCTCCGATAACAAAGAGAAAGAAGCTTTCTGAGAAACTTCTTTGTGTTCTGTGAAATCATCTCACAGAATTACAGCTTTCCCCTCAAGAAGCCTTTCGCTAAGACAGTTCTTGTGGAATTGGCAAAGTGATATTTGGAAGCCCATAGAGGGCTATGGTGAAAAAGGAAATATCCTCAGATGAAATCTGGAAAGAAGCTTTCTGAGAAACTGCTTAGTGTTCTGTTAATTCATCTCACAGAGTTACATCTGTATTTCGTGTATCTCTTTGCTAGCCTTATTTCTGTGGAATCTGAGAACAGATATTTCGGAACCCTTGGAAGACTATAGGGCCAAAGGAAATATCCTCCGATAACAAAGAGAAAGAAGCTTTCTGAGAAACTTCTTTGTGTTCTGTGAAATCATCTCACAGAGTTACAGCTTTCCCCTCAAGAAGCCTTTCTCTAAGACAGTTCTTGTGGAATTGGCAAAGTGATATTTGGAAGCCCATAGAGGGCTATGGTGAAAAAGGAAATATCCTCACATGAAATCTGGAAAGAAGCTTTCTGAGAAACTGCTTAGTGTTCTGTTAATTCATCTCACAGAGTTACATCTGTATTTCGTGGATCTCTTTGCTAGCCTTATTTCTGTGGAATCTGAGAACAGATATTTCGGATTCCTTGGAAGACTATAGGGCCAAAGGAAATATCCTCTGATAACAAACAGAAAGAAGCTTTCTGAGAAACTTCTTTGTGTTCCGTGAAATCATCTCACAGAGTTACAGCTTTCCCCTCAAGAAGCCTTTCGCTAAGACAGTTCTTGTGGAATTGGCAAAGTGATATTTGGAAGCCACTAGGGGGCTATGGTGAAAAAGGAAATATCCTCAGATGAAATCTGGAAAGAGCTTTCTCAGAAACTGCTTAGTGTTCTGTTAATTCATCTCACAGACTTACATCTGTATTTCGTGGATCTCTTTGCTAGCCTTATTTCTGTGGAATCTGAGAACAGATATTTCGGATCCCTTGGAAGACTATAGGGCCAAAGGAAATATCCTCCGATAACAAAGAGAAAGAAGCTTTCTGAGAAACTTCTTTGTGTTCCGTGAAATCATCTCACAGAGTTACAGCTTTCCCCTCAAGAAGCCTTTCGCTAAGACAGTTCTTGTGGAATTGGCAAAGTGATATTTGGAAGCCCATAGAAGGCTACGGTGAAAAAGGAAATATCCTCAGATGAAATATGGAAAGAAGCTTTCTGAGAAACTGCTTAGTGTTCTGTTAATTCATCTCACAGAGTTACATCTGTATTTCGTGGATCTCTTTGCTAGCCTTATTTCTGTGGAATCTGAGAACAGATATTTCGGATCCCTTGGAAGACTATAGGGCCAAAGGAAATATCCTCCGATAACAAAGAGAAAGAAGCTTTCTGAGAAACTTCTTTGTGTTCTGTGAAATCATCTCACAGAGTTACAGCTTTCCCCTCAAGAAGCCTTTCGATAAGACAGTTCTTGTGGAATTGGAAAAGTGATATTTGGAAGCCCATAGAGGGCTATGGTGAAAAAGGAAATATCCTCACATGAAATCTGGAAAGAAGCTTTCTGAGAAACTGCTTAGTGTTCTGTTAATTCATCTCACAGGGTTACATCTGTATTTCGTGGATCTCTTTGCTAGCCTTATTTCTGTTGGATCTGAGAACAGATATTTCGGATCCCTTGGAAGACTATAGGGCCAAAGGAAATATCCTCCGATAACAAAGAGAAAGAAGCTTTCTGAGGAAATTCTTTGTGTTCTGTGAAATCATCTCACAGAGTTACAGCTTTCCCGTCAAGAAGCCTTTCGCTAAGACAGTTCTTGTGGAATTGGCAAAGTGATATTTGGAAGCCCATAGAGGGCTATGGTGAAAAAGGAAATATCCTCAGATGAAATCTGGAAAGAAGCTTTCTGAGAAACTGCTTAGTGTTCTGTTAATTCATCTCACATAGTTATATCTGTATTTCGTGGATCTCTTTGCTAGCCTTATTTCTGTGGAATCTGAGAACAGATATTTCGGATCCCTTGGAAGACTATAGGGCCAAAGGAAATATCCTCCGATAACAAAGAGAAAGAAGCTTTCTGAGAAACTTCTTTGTGTTCTGTGAAATCATCTCACAGAGTTACAGCTTTCCCGTCAAGAAGCCTTTCGCTAAGACAGTTCTTGTGGAATTGGCAAAGTGATATTTGGAAGCCCATAGAGGGCTATGGTGAAAAAGGAAATATCCTCAGATGAAATCTGGAAAGAAGCTTTCTGAGAAACTGCTTAGTGTTCTGTTAATTCATCTCACAGAGTTACATCTGTATTTCGTGGATCTCTTTGCTAGCCTTATTTCTGTGGAATCTGAGAACAGATATTTCGGATCCCTTGGAAGACTATAGGGCCAAAGGAAATATCCTCCGATAACAAAGAGAAAGAAGCTTTCTGAGAAACTTCTTTGTGTTCCGTGAAATCATCTCACAGAGTTACAGCTTTCCCCTCAAGAAGCCTTTCGCTAAGACAGTTCCTGTGGAATTGGCAAAGTGATATTTGGAAGCCCATAGAGGGCTATGGTGAAAAAGGAAATATCCTCAGATGAAATATGGAAAGAAGCTTTCTGAGAAACTGCTTAGTGTTCTGTTAATTCATCTCACAGAGTTACATCTGTATTTCGTAGATCTCTTTGCTAGCCTTATTTCTGTGGAATCTGAGAACAGATATTTCGGATCCCTTGGAAGACTATAGGGCCAAAGGAAATATCCTCCGATAACAAAGAGAAAGAAGCTTTCTGAGAAACTTCTTTGTGTTCTGTGAAATCATCTCACAGAATTACAGCTTTCCCCTCAAGAAGCCTTTCGCTAAGACAGTTCTTGTGGAATTGGCAAAGTGATATTTGGAAGCCCATAGAGGGCTATGGTGAAAAAGGAAATATCCTCAGATGAAATCTGGAAAGAAGCTTTCTGAGAAACTGCTTAGTGTTCTGTTAATTCATCTCACAGAGTTACATCTGTATTTCGTGTATCTCTTTGCTAGCCTTATTTCTGTGGAATCTGAGAACAGATATTTCGGAACCCTTGGAAGACTATAGGGCCAAAGGAAATATCCTCCGATAACAAAGAGAAAGAAGCTTTCTGAGAAACTTCTTTGTGTTCTGTGAAATCATCTCACAGAGTTACAGCTTTCCCCTCAAGAAGCCTTTCTCTAAGACAGTTCTTGTGGAATTGGCAAAGTGATATTTGGAAGCCCATAGAGGGCTATGGTGAAAAAGGAAATATCCTCACATGAAATCTGGAAAGAAGCTTTCTGAGAAACTGCTTAGTGTTCTGTTAATTCATCTCACAGAGTTACATCTGTATTTCGTGGATCTCTTTGCTAGCCTTATTTCTGTGGAATCTGAGAACAGATATTTCGGATTCCTTGGAAGACTATAGGGCCAAAGGAAATATCCTCTGATAACAAACAGAAAGAAGCTTTCTGAGAAACTTCTTTGTGTTCCGTGAAATCATCTCACAGAGTTACAGCTTTCCCCTCAAGAAGCCTTTCGCTAAGACAGTTCTTGTGGAATTGGCAAAGTGATATTTGGAAGCCACTAGGGGGCTATGGTGAAAAAGGAAATATCCTCAGATGAAATCTGGAAAGAGCTTTCTCAGAAACTGCTTAGTGTTCTGTTAATTCATCTCACAGACTTACATCTGTATTTCGTGGATCTCTTTGCTAGCCTTATTTCTGTGGAATCTGAGAACAGATATTTCGGATCCCTTGGAAGACTATAGGGCCAAAGGAAATATCCTCCGATAACAAAGAGAAAGAAGCTTTCTGAGAAACTTCTTTGTGTTCCGTGAAATCATCTCACAGAGTTACAGCTTTCCCCTCAAGAAGCCTTTCGCTAAGACAGTTCTTGTGGAATTGGCAAAGTGATATTTGGAAGCCCATAGAAGGCTACGGTGAAAAAGGAAATATCCTCAGATGAAATATGGAAAGAAGCTTTCTGAGAAACTGCTTAGTGTTCTGTTAATTCATCTCACAGAGTTACATCTGTATTTCGTGGATCTCTTTGCTAGCCTTATTTCTGTGGAATCTGAGAACAGATATTTCGGATCCCTTGGAAGACTATAGGGCCAAAGGAAATATCCTCCGATAACAAACAGAAAGAAGCTTTCTGAGAAACTTCTTTGTGATCTGTGAAATCATCTCACAGAGTTACAGCTTTCCCCTCAAGAAGCCTTTCGCTAAGAAAGTTCTTGTGGAATTGGAAAAGTGATATTTGGAAGCCCATAGAGGGCTATGGTGAAAAAGGAAATATCCTCAGATGAAATCTGGAAAGAAGCTTTCTGAGAAACTGCTTAGTGTTCTGTTAATTCATCTCACAGAGTTACATCTGTATTTCGTGGATCTCTTTGCTAGCCTTATTTCGGTGGAATCTGAGAACAGATATTTCGGATCCCTTGGAAGACTATAGGGCCAAAGGAAATATCCTCCGATAACAAAGATAAAGAAGCTTTCTGAGAAACTTCTTTGTGTTCTGTGAAACCATCTCACAGAGTTACAGCTTTCCCCTCAAGAAGCCTTTCTGTAAGACAGTTCTTGTGGAATTGGAAAAGTGATATTTGGAAGCCAATAGAGGGCTATGGTGAAAAAGGAAATATCCTCCGATGAAATCTGGAAAGAAGCTTTCTGAGAAACTGCTTAGTGTTCTGTTAATTCATCTCACAGAGTTACATCTGTATTTCGTGGATCTCTTTGCTAGCCTTATTTCTATGGTATCTGAGAACAGATATTTCGGATCCCTTGGAAGACTATAGGGCCAAAGGAAATATCCTCCGATAACAAAGAGAAAGAAGCTTTCTGAGAAACTTCTTTGTGTTCTGTGAAATCATCTCACAGAGTTACAGCTTTCCCCTCAAGAAGCCTTTCGCTAAGAAAGTTCTTGTGGAATTGGAAAAGTGATATTTGGAAGCCCATAGAGGGCTATGGTGAAAAAGGAAATATCCTCCGATGAAATCTGGAAAGAAGCTTTCTGAGAAACTGCTTAGTGTTCTGTTAATTCATCTCACAGAGTTACATCTGTATTTCGTGGATCTCTTTGCTAGCCTTATTTCTGTGGAATCTGAGAACAGATATTTCGGATCCCTTGGAAGACTATAGGGCAAAGTGAAATATCCTCCGATAACAAAGAGAAAGAAGCTTTCTGAGGAAATTCTTTGTGTTCTGTGAAATCATCTCACAGAGTTACAGCATTCCCCTCAAGAAGCCTTTCGCTAAGCCAGTTCTTGTGGAATTGGCAAAGTGATATTTGGAAGCCCATAGAGGGCTATGGTGAAAAAGGAAATATCCTCAGATGAAATCTGGAAAGAAGCTTTCTGAGAAACTGCTTAGTGTTCTGTTAATTCATCTCACAGAGTTACATCTGTATTTCGTGGACCTCTTTGCTAGCCTTATTTCTGTGGAATCTGAGAACAGATATTTCGGATCCCTTGGAAGACTATAGGGCCAAAGGAAATATCCTCCGATAACAAAGAGAAAGAAGCTTTCTGAGAAACTTCTTTGTGTTCTGTGAAATCATCTCACAGAGTTACAGCTTCCCCCTCAAGAAGCCTCTCCCTAAGCCAGTTCTTGTGGAATTGGCAAAGTGATATTTGGAAGCCCATAGAGGGCTATGGTGAAAAGGGAAATATCCTCAGATGAAATCTGGAAAGAAGCTTTCTCAGAAACTGCTTAGTGTTCTGTTAATTCATCTCACATAGTTATATCTGTATTTCGTGGATCTCTTTGCTAGCCTTATTTCTGTGGAATCTGAGAACAGATATTTCGGATCCCTTGGAAGACCATAAGGCCAAAGGAAATATCCTCCGATAACAAACAGAAAGAAGCTTTCTGAGAAACTTCTTTGTGTTCGGTGAAATCATATCACAGAGTTACAGCTTTCCCCTCAAGAAGCCTTTCGCTAAGACAGTTCTTGTGGAATTGGCAAAGTGATATTTGGAAGCCCATAGAGGGCTATGGTGAAAAAGGAAATATCCTCAGATGAAATCTGGAAAGAAGCTTTCTGAGAAACTGCTTAGTGTTCTGTTAATTCATCTCACAGAGTTACATCTGTATTTCGTGGATCTCTTTGCTAGCCTTATTTCTGTGGTATCTGAGAACAGATATTTCGGATCCCTTGGAAGACTATAGGGTCAAAGGAAATATCCTGCGATAACAAAGAGAAAGAAGCTTTCTGAGAAACTTCTTTGTGTTCTGTGAAATCATCTCACAGAGTTACAGCTTTCCCCTCAAGAAGCCTTTCCCTAGGACAGTTCTTGTGGAATTGGCAAAGTGATATTTGGAAGCCCATAGAGGGCTATGGTGAAAAAGGAAATATCCTCAGATGAAATCTGGAAAGAAGCTTTCTGAGAAACTGCTTAGTGTTCTGTTAATTCATCTCACATAGTTACATCTGTATTTCGTGTATCTCTTTGCTAGCCTTATTTCTGTGGAATCTGAGAACAGATATTTCGGATCCCTTGGAAGACTATAGGGCCAAAGGAAATATCCTCCGATAACAAAGAGAAAGAAGCTTTCTGAGAAACTTCTTTGTGTTCTGTGAAATCATCTCACAGAGTTACAGCTTTCCCCTCAAGAAGCCTTTCGCTAAGACAGTTCTTGTGGAATTGGCAAAGTGATATTTGGAAGCCCATAGAGGACTATGGTGAAAAAGGAAATATCCTCAGATGAAATCTGGAAAGAAGCTTTCTGAGAAACTGCTTAGTGTTCTGTTAATTCATCTCACAGAGTTACATCTGTATTTCGTGGATCTCTTTGCTTGCCTTATTTCTGTGGAATCTGAGAACAGATATTTCGGATCCCTTGGAAGACTATAGAGCCAAATGAAATATCCTCGGATAACAAAGAGAAAGAAGCTTTCTGAGGAAATTCTTTGTGTTCTGTGAAATCATCTCACAGAGTTACAGCATTCCCCTCAAGAAGCCTTTCGCTAAGCCAGTTCTTGTGGAATTGGCAAAGTGATATTTGGAAGCCCATAGAGGGCTATGGTGAAAAAGGAAATATCCTCACATGAAATCTGGAAAGAAGCTTTCTGAGAAACTGCTTAGTGTTCTGTTAATTCATCTCACAGAGTTACATCTGTATTTCGTGGATCTCTTTGCTAGCCTTATTTCTGTGGAATCTGAGAACAGATATTTCGGATCCCTTGGAAGACTATAGGGTCAAAGGAAATATCCTCCGATAACAAAGAGAAAGAAGCTTTCTGAGAAACTTCTTTGTGTTCTGTGAAATCCTCTCACAGAGTTACAGCTTTCCCCTCAAGAAGCCTTTCGCTAAGACCGTTCTTGTGGAATTGGCAAAGTGATATTTGGAAGCCCGTAGAGGGCTATGGTGAAAAAGGAAATATCCTCACATGAAATCTGGAAAGAAGCTTTCTGAGAAACTGCTTAGTGTTCTGTTAATTCATCTCACAGACTTACATCTGTATTTCGTGGATCTCTTGCTAGCCTTATTTCTGTGGAATCTGAGAACAGATATTTCGGATCCCTTGGAAGACTATAGGGCCAAAGGAAATATCCTCCGATAACAAAGAGAAAGAAGCTTTCTGAGAAACTTCTTTGTGTTCTGTGAAATCATCTCACAGAGTTACAGCTTTCCCCTCAAGAAGCCTTTCTCTAAGACAGTTCTTGTGGAATTGGAAAAGTGATATTTAGAAGCCCATAGAGGGCTATGGTGAAAAAGGAAATATCCTCCGATGAAATCTGGAAAGAAGCTTTCTGAGAAACTGCTTAGTGTTCTGTTAATTCATCTCACAGAGTTACATCTGTATTTCGTGGATCTCTTTGCTAGCCTTATTTCTGTGGAATCTGAGAACAGATATTTCGGATCCCTTGGAAGACTATAGGGCCAAAGGAAATATCCTCCGATAACAAAGAGAAAGAAGCTTTCTGAGAAACTTCTTTGTGTTCTGTGAAATCATCTCACAGAGTTACAGCTTTCCCCTCAAGAAGCCTTTCGATAAGACAGTTCTTGTGGAATTGGAAAAGTGATATTTGGAAGCCCATAGAGGGCTATGGTGAAAAAGGAAATATCCTCACATGAAATCTGGAAAGAAGCTTTCTGAGAAACTGCTTAGTGTTCTGTTAATTCATCTCACAGGGTTACATCTGTATTTCGTGGATCTCTTTGCTAGCCTTATTTCTGTTGGATCTGAGAACAGATATTTCGGATCCCTTGGAAGACTATAGGGCCAAAGGAAATATCCTCCGATAACAAAGAGAAAGAAGCTTTCTGAGGAAATTCTTTGTGTTCTGTGAAATCATCTCACAGAGTTACAGCTTTCCCGTCAAGAAGCCTTTCGCTAAGACAGTTCTTGTGGAATTGGCAAAGTGATATTTGGAAGCCCATAGAGGGCTATGGTGAAAAAGGAAATATCCTCAGATGAAATCTGGAAAGAAGCTTTCTGAGAAACTGCTTAGTGTTCTGTTAATTCATCTCACATAGTTATATCTGTATTTCGTGGATCTCTTTGCTAGCCTTATTTCTGTGGAATCTGAGAACAGATATTTCGGATCCCTTGGAAGACTATAGGGCCAAAGGAAATATCCTCCGATAACAAAGAGAAAGAAGCTTTCTGAGAAACTTCTTTGTGTTCTGTGAAATCATCTCACAGAGTTACAGCTTTCCCGTCAAGAAGCCTTTCGCTAAGACAGTTCTTGTGGAATTGGCAAAGTGATATTTGGAAGCCCATAGAGGGCTATGGTGAAAAAGGAAATATCCTCAGATGAAATCTGGAAAGAAGCTTTCTGAGAAACTGCTTAGTGTTCTGTTAATTCATCTCACAGAGTTACATCTGTATTTCGTGGATCTCTTTGCTAGCCTTATTTCTGTGGAATCTGAGAACAGATATTTCGGATCCCTTGGAAGACTATAGGGCCAAAGGAAATATCCTCCGATAACAAAGAGAAAGAAGCTTTCTGAGAAACTTCTTTGTGTTCCGTGAAATCATCTCACAGAGTTACAGCTTTCCCGTCAAGAAGCCTTTCGCTAAGACAGTTCTTGTGGAATTGGCAAAGTGATATTTGGAAGCCCATAGAGGGCTATGGTGAAAAAGGAAATATCCTCAGATGAAATCTGGAAAGAAGCTTTCTGAGAAACTGCTTAGTGTTCTGTTAATTCATCTCACAGAGTTACATCTGTATTTCGTGGATCTCTTTGCTAGCCTTATTTCTGTGGAATCTGAGAACAGATATTTCGGATCCCTTGGAAGACTATAGGGCCAAAGGAAATATCCTCCGATAACAAAGAGAAAGAAGCTTTCTGAGAAACTTCTTTGTGTTCCGTGAAATCATCTCACAGAGTTACAGCTTTCCCCTCAAGAAGCCTTTCGCTAAGACAGTTCCTGTGGAATTGGCAAAGTGATATTTGGAAGCCCATAGAGGGCTATGGTGAAAAAGGAAATATCCTCAGATGAAATATGGAAAGAAGCTTTCTGAGAAACTGCTTAGTGTTCTGTTAATTCATCTCACAGAGTTACATCTGTATTTCGTAGATCTCTTTGCTAGCCTTATTTCTGTGGAATCTGAGAACAGATATTTCGGATCCCTTGGAAGACTATAGGGCCAAAGGAAATATCCTCCGATAACAAAGAGAAAGAAGCTTTCTGAGAAACTTCTTTGTGTTCTGTGAAATCATCTCACAGAATTACAGCTTTCCCCTCAAGAAGCCTTTCGCTAAGACAGTTCTTGTGGAATTGGCAAAGTGATATTTGGAAGCCCATAGAGGGCTATGGTGAAAAAGGAAATATCCTCAGATGAAATCTGGAAAGAAGCTTTCTGAGAAACTGCTTAGTGTTCTGTTAATTCATCTCACAGAGTTACATCTGTATTTCGTGTATCTCTTTGCTAGCCTTATTTCTGTGGAATCTGAGAACAGATATTTCGGAACCCTTGGAAGACTATAGGGCCAAAGGAAATATCCTCCGATAACAAAGAGAAAGAAGCTTTCTGAGAAACTTCTTTGTGTTCTGTGAAATCATCTCACAGAGTTACAGCTTTCCCCTCAAGAAGCCTTTCTCTAAGACAGTTCTTGTGGAATTGGCAAAGTGATATTTGGAAGCCCATAGAGGGCTATGGTGAAAAAGGAAATATCCTCACATGAAATCTGGAAAGAAGCTTTCTGAGAAACTGCTTAGTGTTCTGTTAATTCATCTCACAGAGTTACATCTGTATTTCGTGGATCTCTTTGCTAGCCTTATTTCTGTGGAATCTGAGAACAGATATTTCGGATTCCTTGGAAGACTATAGGGCCAAAGGAAATATCCTCTGATAACAAACAGAAAGAAGCTTTCTGAGAAACTTCTTTGTGTTCCGTGAAATCATCTCACAGAGTTACAGCTTTCCCCTCAAGAAGCCTTTCGCTAAGACAGTTCTTGTGGAATTGGCAAAGTGATATTTGGAAGCCACTAGGGGGCTATGGTGAAAAAGGAAATATCCTCAGATGAAATCTGGAAAGAGCTTTCTCAGAAACTGCTTAGTGTTCTGTTAATTCATCTCACAGACTTACATCTGTATTTCGTGGATCTCTTTGCTAGCCTTATTTCTGTGGAATCTGAGAACAGATATTTCGGATCCCTTGGAAGACTATAGGGCCAAAGGAAATATCCTCCGATAACAAAGAGAAAGAAGCTTTCTGAGAAACTTCTTTGTGTTCCGTGAAATCATCTCACAGAGTTACAGCTTTCCCCTCAAGAAGCCTTTCGCTAAGACAGTTCTTGTGGAATTGGCAAAGTGATATTTGGAAGCCCATAGAAGGCTACGGTGAAAAAGGAAATATCCTCAGATGAAATATGGAAAGAAGCTTTCTGAGAAACTGCTTAGTGTTCTGTTAATTCATCTCACAGAGTTACATCTGTATTTCGTGGATCTCTTTGCTAGCCTTATTTCTGTGGAATCTGAGAACAGATATTTCGGATCCCTTGGAAGACTATAGGGCCAAAGGAAATATCCTCCGATAACAAACAGAAAGAAGCTTTCTGAGAAACTTCTTTGTGATCTGTGAAATCATCTCACAGAGTTACAGCTTTCCCCTCAAGAAGCCTTTCGCTAAGAAAGTTCTTGTGGAATTGGAAAAGTGATATTTGGAAGCCCATAGAGGGCTATGGTGAAAAAGGAAATATCCTCAGATGAAATCTGGAAAGAAGCTTTCTGAGAAACTGCTTAGTGTTCTGTTAATTCATCTCACAGAGTTACATCTGTATTTCGTGGATCTCTTTGCTAGCCTTATTTCGGTGGAATCTGAGAACAGATATTTCGGATCCCTTGGAAGACTATAGGGCCAAAGGAAATATCCTCCGATAACAAAGATAAAGAAGCTTTCTGAGAAACTTCTTTGTGTTCTGTGAAACCATCTCACAGAGTTACAGCTTTCCCCTCAAGAAGCCTTTCTGTAAGACAGTTCTTGTGGAATTGGAAAAGTGATATTTGGAAGCCAATAGAGGGCTATGGTGAAAAAGGAAATATCCTCCGATGAAATCTGGAAAGAAGCTTTCTGAGAAACTGCTTAGTGTTCTGTTAATTCATCTCACAGAGTTACATCTGTATTTCGTGGATCTCTTTGCTAGCCTTATTTCTATGGTATCTGAGAACAGATATTTCGGATCCCTTGGAAGACTATAGGGCCAAAGGAAATATCCTCCGATAACAAAGAGAAAGAAGCTTTCTGAGAAACTTCTTTGTGTTCTGTGAAATCATCTCACAGAGTTACAGCTTTCCCCTCAAGAAGCCTTTCGCTAAGAAAGTTCTTGTGGAATTGGAAAAGTGATATTTGGAAGCCCATAGAGGGCTATGGTGAAAAAGGAAATATCCTCCGATGAAATCTGGAAAGAAGCTTTCTGAGAAACTGCTTAGTGTTCTGTTAATTCATCTCACAGAGTTACATCTGTATTTCGTGGATCTCTTTGCTAGCCTTATTTCTGTGGAATCTGAGAACAGATATTTCGGATCCCTTGGAAGACTATAGGGCAAAGTGAAATATCCTCCGATAACAAAGAGAAAGAAGCTTTCTGAGGAAATTCTTTGTGTTCTGTGAAATCATCTCACAGAGTTACAGCATTCCCCTCAAGAAGCCTTTCGCTAAGCCAGTTCTTGTGGAATTGGCAAAGTGATATTTGGAAGCCCATAGAGGGCTATGGTGAAAAAGGAAATATCCTCAGATGAAATCTGGAAAGAAGCTTTCTGAGAAACTGCTTAGTGTTCTGTTAATTCATCTCACAGAGTTACATCTGTATTTCGTGGACCTCTTTGCTAGCCTTATTTCTGTGGAATCTGAGAACAGATATTTCGGATCCCTTGGAAGACTATAGGGCCAAAGGAAATATCCTCCGATAACAAAGAGAAAGAAGCTTTCTGAGAAACTTCTTTGTGTTCTGTGAAATCATCTCACAGAGTTACAGCTTCCCCCTCAAGAAGCCTCTCCCTAAGCCAGTTCTTGTGGAATTGGCAAAGTGATATTTGGAAGCCCATAGAGGGCTATGGTGAAAAGGGAAATATCCTCAGATGAAATCTGGAAAGAAGCTTTCTCAGAAACTGCTTAGTGTTCTGTTAATTCATCTCACATAGTTATATCTGTATTTCGTGGATCTCTTTGCTAGCCTTATTTCTGTGGAATCTGAGAACAGATATTTCGGATCCCTTGGAAGACCATAAGGCCAAAGGAAATATCCTCCGATAACAAACAGAAAGAAGCTTTCTGAGAAACTTCTTTGTGTTCGGTGAAATCATATCACAGAGTTACAGCTTTCCCCTCAAGAAGCCTTTCGCTAAGACAGTTCTTGTGGAATTGGCAAAGTGATATTTGGAAGCCCATAGAGGGCTATGGTGAAAAAGGAAATATCCTCAGATGAAATCTGGAAAGAAGCTTTCTGAGAAACTGCTTAGTGTTCTGTTAATTCATCTCACAGAGTTACATCTGTATTTCGTGGATCTCTTTGCTAGCCTTATTTCTGTGGTATCTGAGAACAGATATTTCGGATCCCTTGGAAGACTATAGGGTCAAAGGAAATATCCTGCGATAACAAAGAGAAAGAAGCTTTCTGAGAAACTTCTTTGTGTTCTGTGAAATCATCTCACAGAGTTACAGCTTTCCCCTCAAGAAGCCTTTCCCTAGGACAGTTCTTGTGGAATTGGCAAAGTGATATTTGGAAGCCCATAGAGGGCTATGGTGAAAAAGGAAATATCCTCAGATGAAATCTGGAAAGAAGCTTTCTGAGAAACTGCTTAGTGTTCTGTTAATTCATCTCACATAGTTACATCTGTATTTCGTGTATCTCTTTGCTAGCCTTATTTCTGTGGAATCTGAGAACAGATATTTCGGATCCCTTGGAAGACTATAGGGCCAAAGGAAATATCCTCCGATAACAAAGAGAAAGAAGCTTTCTGAGAAACTTCTTTGTGTTCTGTGAAATCATCTCACAGAGTTACAGCTTTCCCCTCAAGAAGCCTTTCGCTAAGACAGTTCTTGTGGAATTGGCAAAGTGATATTTGGAAGCCCATAGAGGACTATGGTGAAAAAGGAAATATCCTCAGATGAAATCTGGAAAGAAGCTTTCTGAGAAACTGCTTAGTGTTCTGTTAATTCATCTCACAGAGTTACATCTGTATTTCGTGGATCTCTTTGCTTGCCTTATTTCTGTGGAATCTGAGAACAGATATTTCGGATCCCTTGGAAGACTATAGAGCCAAATGAAATATCCTCGGATAACAAAGAGAAAGAAGCTTTCTGAGGAAATTCTTTGTGTTCTGTGAAATCATCTCACAGAGTTACAGCATTCCCCTCAAGAAGCCTTTCGCTAAGCCAGTTCTTGTGGAATTGGCAAAGTGATATTTGGAAGCCCATAGAGGGCTATGGTGAAAAAGGAAATATCCTCACATGAAATCTGGAAAGAAGCTTTCTGAGAAACTGCTTAGTGTTCTGTTAATTCATCTCACAGAGTTACATCTGTATTTCGTGGATCTCTTTGCTAGCCTTATTTCTGTGGAATCTGAGAACAGATATTTCGGATCCCTTGGAAGACTATAGGGTCAAAGGAAATATCCTCCGATAACAAAGAGAAAGAAGCTTTCTGAGAAACTTCTTTGTGTTCTGTGAAATCCTCTCACAGAGTTACAGCTTTCCCCTCAAGAAGCCTTTCGCTAAGACCGTTCTTGTGGAATTGGCAAAGTGATATTTGGAAGCCCGTAGAGGGCTATGGTGAAAAAGGAAATATCCTCACATGAAATCTGGAAAGAAGCTTTCTGAGAAACTGCTTAGTGTTCTGTTAATTCATCTCACAGACTTACATCTGTATTTCGTGGATCTCTTGCTAGCCTTATTTCTGTGGAATCTGAGAACAGATATTTCGGATCCCTTGGAAGACTATAGGGCCAAAGGAAATATCCTCCGATAACAAAGAGAAAGAAGCTTTCTGAGAAACTTCTTTGTGTTCTGTGAAATCATCTCACAGAGTTACAGCTTTCCCCTCAAGAAGCCTTTCTCTAAGACAGTTCTTGTGGAATTGGAAAAGTGATATTTAGAAGCCCATAGAGGGCTATGGTGAAAAAGGAAATATCCTCCGATGAAATCTGGAAAGAAGCTTTCTGAGAAACTGCTTAGTGTTCTGTTAATTCATCTCACAGAGTTACATCTGTATTTCGTGGATCTCTTTGCTAGCCTTATTTCTGTGGAATCTGAGAACAGATATTTCGGATCCCTTGGAAGACTATAGGGCCAAAGGAAATATCCTCCGATAACAAAGAGAAAGAAGCTTTCTGAGAAACTTCTTTGTGTTCTGTGAAATCATCTCACAGAGTTACAGCTTTCCCCTCAAGAAGCCTTTCGATAAGACAGTTCTTGTGGAATTGGAAAAGTGATATTTGGAAGCCCATAGAGGGCTATGGTGAAAAAGGAAATATCCTCACATGAAATCTGGAAAGAAGCTTTCTGAGAAACTGCTTAGTGTTCTGTTAATTCATCTCACAGGGTTACATCTGTATTTCGTGGATCTCTTTGCTAGCCTTATTTCTGTTGGATCTGAGAACAGATATTTCGGATCCCTTGGAAGACTATAGGGCCAAAGGAAATATCCTCCGATAACAAAGAGAAAGAAGCTTTCTGAGGAAATTCTTTGTGTTCTGTGAAATCATCTCACAGAGTTACAGCTTTCCCGTCAAGAAGCCTTTCGCTAAGACAGTTCTTGTGGAATTGGCAAAGTGATATTTGGAAGCCCATAGAGGGCTATGGTGAAAAAGGAAATATCCTCAGATGAAATCTGGAAAGAAGCTTTCTGAGAAACTGCTTAGTGTTCTGTTAATTCATCTCACATAGTTATATCTGTATTTCGTGGATCTCTTTGCTAGCCTTATTTCTGTGGAATCTGAGAACAGATATTTCGGATCCCTTGGAAGACTATAGGGCCAAAGGAAATATCCTCCGATAACAAAGAGAAAGAAGCTTTCTGAGAAACTTCTTTGTGTTCTGTGAAATCATCTCACAGAGTTACAGCTTTCCCGTCAAGAAGCCTTTCGCTAAGACAGTTCTTGTGGAATTGGCAAAGTGATATTTGGAAGCCCATAGAGGGCTATGGTGAAAAAGGAAATATCCTCAGATGAAATCTGGAAAGAAGCTTTCTGAGAAACTGCTTAGTGTTCTGTTAATTCATCTCACAGAGTTACATCTGTATTTCGTGGATCTCTTTGCTAGCCTTATTTCTGTGGAATCTGAGAACAGATATTTCGGATCCCTTGGAAGACTATAGGGCCAAAGGAAATATCCTCCGATAACAAAGAGAAAGAAGCTTTCTGAGAAACTTCTTTGTGTTCCGTGAAATCATCTCACAGAGTTACAGCTTTCCCCTCAAGAAGCCTTTCGCTAAGACAGTTCCTGTGGAATTGGCAAAGTGATATTTGGAAGCCCATAGAGGGCTATGGTGAAAAAGGAAATATCCTCAGATGAAATATGGAAAGAAGCTTTCTGAGAAACTGCTTAGTGTTCTGTTAATTCATCTCACAGAGTTACATCTGTATTTCGTAGATCTCTTTGCTAGCCTTATTTCTGTGGAATCTGAGAACAGATATTTCGGATCCCTTGGAAGACTATAGGGCCAAAGGAAATATCCTCCGATAACAAAGAGAAAGAAGCTTTCTGAGAAACTTCTTTGTGTTCTGTGAAATCATCTCACAGAATTACAGCTTTCCCCTCAAGAAGCCTTTCGCTAAGACAGTTCTTGTGGAATTGGCAAAGTGATATTTGGAAGCCCATAGAGGGCTATGGTGAAAAAGGAAATATCCTCAGATGAAATCTGGAAAGAAGCTTTCTGAGAAACTGCTTAGTGTTCTGTTAATTCATCTCACAGAGTTACATCTGTATTTCGTGTATCTCTTTGCTAGCCTTATTTCTGTGGAATCTGAGAACAGATATTTCGGAACCCTTGGAAGACTATAGGGCCAAAGGAAATATCCTCCGATAACAAAGAGAAAGAAGCTTTCTGAGAAACTTCTTTGTGTTCTGTGAAATCATCTCACAGAGTTACAGCTTTCCCCTCAAGAAGCCTTTCTCTAAGACAGTTCTTGTGGAATTGGCAAAGTGATATTTGGAAGCCCATAGAGGGCTATGGTGAAAAAGGAAATATCCTCACATGAAATCTGGAAAGAAGCTTTCTGAGAAACTGCTTAGTGTTCTGTTAATTCATCTCACAGAGTTACATCTGTATTTCGTGGATCTCTTTGCTAGCCTTATTTCTGTGGAATCTGAGAACAGATATTTCGGATTCCTTGGAAGACTATAGGGCCAAAGGAAATATCCTCTGATAACAAACAGAAAGAAGCTTTCTGAGAAACTTCTTTGTGTTCCGTGAAATCATCTCACAGAGTTACAGCTTTCCCCTCAAGAAGCCTTTCGCTAAGACAGTTCTTGTGGAATTGGCAAAGTGATATTTGGAAGCCACTAGGGGGCTATGGTGAAAAAGGAAATATCCTCAGATGAAATCTGGAAAGAGCTTTCTCAGAAACTGCTTAGTGTTCTGTTAATTCATCTCACAGACTTACATCTGTATTTCGTGGATCTCTTTGCTAGCCTTATTTCTGTGGAATCTGAGAACAGATATTTCGGATCCCTTGGAAGACTATAGGGCCAAAGGAAATATCCTCCGATAACAAAGAGAAAGAAGCTTTCTGAGAAACTTCTTTGTGTTCCGTGAAATCATCTCACAGAGTTACAGCTTTCCCCTCAAGAAGCCTTTCGCTAAGACAGTTCTTGTGGAATTGGCAAAGTGATATTTGGAAGCCCATAGAAGGCTATGGTGAAAAAGGAAATATCCTCAGATGAAATATGGAAAGAAGTTTTCTGAGAAACTGCTTAGTGTTCTGTTAATTCATCTCACAGAGTTACATCTGTATTTCGTGGATCTCTTTGCTAGCCTTATTTCTGTGGAATCTGAGAACAGATATTTCGGATCCCTTGGAAGACTATAGGGCCAAAGGAAATATCCTCCGATAACAAACAGAAAGAAGCTTTCTGAGAAACTTCTTTGTGTTCTGTGAAATCATCTCACAGAGTTACAGCTTTCCCCTCAAGAAGCCTTTCGCTAAGAAAGTTCTTGTGGAATTGGAAAAGTGATATTTGGAAGCCCATAGAGGGCTATGGTGAAAAAGGAAATATCCTCAGATGAAATCTGGAAAGAAGCTTTCTGAGAAACTGCTTAGTGTTCTGTTAATTCATCTCACAGAGTTACATCTGTATTTCGTGGATCTCTTTGCTAGCCTTATTTCGGTGGAATCTGAGAACAGATATTTCGGATCCCTTGGAAGACTATAGGGCCAAAGGAAATATCCTCCGATAACAAAGATAAAGAAGCTTTCTGAGAAACTTCTTTGTGTTCTGTGAAACCATCTCACAGAGTTACAGCTTTCCCCTCAAGAAGCCTTTCTGTAAGACAGTTCTTGTGGAATTGGAAAAGTGATATTTGGAAGCCAATAGAGGGCTATGGTGAAAAAGGAAATATCCTCCGATGAAATCTGGAAAGAAGCTTTCTGAGAAACTGCTTAGTGTTCTGTTAATTCATCTCACAGAGTTACATCTGTATTTCGTGGATCTCTTTGCTAGCCTTATTTCTGTGGTATCTGAGAACAGATATTTCGGATCCCTTGGAAGACTATAGGGCCAAAGGAAATATCCTCCGATAACAAAGAGAAAGAAGCTTTCTGAGAAACTTCTTTGTGTTCTGTGAAATCATCTCACAGAGTTACAGCTTTCCCCTCAAGAAGCCTTTCGCTAAGAAAGTTCTTGTGGAATTGGAAAAGTGATATTTGGAAGCCCATAGAGGACTATGGTGAAAAAGGAAATATCCTCCGATGAAATCTGGAAAGAAGCTTTCTGAGAAACTGCTTAGTGTTCTGTTAATTCATCTCACAGAGTTACATCTGTATTTCGTGGATCTCTTTGCTAGCCTTATTTCTGTGGAATCTGTGAACAGATATTTCGGATCCCTTGGAAGACTATAGGGCAAAGTGAAATATCCTCCGATAACAAAGAGAAAGAAGCTTTCTGAGGAAATTCTTTGTGTTCTGTGAAATCATCTCACAGAGTTACAGCATTCCCCTCAAGAAGCCTTTCGCTAAGCCAGTTCTTGTGGAATTGGCAAAGTGATATTTGGAAGCCCATAGAGGGCTATGGTGAAAAAGGAAATATCCTCAGATGAAATCTGGAAAGAAGCTTTCTGAGAAACTGCTTAGTGTTCTGTTAATTCATCTCACAGAGTTACATCTGTATTTCGTGGACCTCTTTGCTAGCCTTATTTCTGTGGAATCTGAGAACAGATATTTCGGATCCCTTGGAAGACTATAGGGCCAAAGGAAATATCCTCCGATAACAAAGAGAAAGAAGCTTTCTGAGAAACTTCTTTGTGTTCTGTGAAATCATCTCACAGAGTTACAGCTTTCCCCTCAAGAAGCCTTTCCCTAAGCCAGTTCTTGTGGAATTGGCAAAGTGATATTTGGAAGCCCATAGAGGGCTATGGTGAAAAAGGAAATATCCTCAGATGAAATCTGGAAAGAAGCTTTCTCAGAAACTGCTTAGTGTTCTGTTAATTCATCTCACATAGTTATATCTGTATTTCGTGGATCTCTTTGCTAGCCTTATTTCTGTGGAATCTGAGAACAGATATTTCGGATCCCTTGGAAGACCATAAGGCCAAAGGAGATATCCTCCGATAACAAACAGAAAGAAGCTTTCTGAGAAACTTCTTTGTGTTCGGTGAAATCATATCACAGAGTTACAGCTTTCCCCTCAAGAAGCCTTTCGCTAAGACAGTTCTTGTGGAATTGGCAAAGTGATATTTGGAAGCCCATAGAGGGCTATGGTGAAAAAGGAAATATCCTCAGATGAA
The DNA here is from genome assembly GCF_043159975.1 of Macaca nemestrina. Classification (NCBI taxonomy): domain Eukaryota; kingdom Metazoa; phylum Chordata; class Mammalia; order Primates; family Cercopithecidae; genus Macaca; species Macaca nemestrina. Next base: position 97,833,727 of record NC_092137.1, on the reverse strand, counting down.
ATCTGGAAAGAAGCTTTCTGAGAAACTGCTTAGTGTTCTGTTAATTCATCTCACAGAGTTACATCTGTATTTCGTGGATCTCTTTGCTAGCCTTATTTCTGTGGTATCTGAGAACAGATATTTCGGATCCCTTGGAAGACTATAGGGTCAAAGGAAATATCCTGCGATACCAAAGAGAAAGAAGCTTTCTGAGAAACTTCTTTGTGTTCTGTGAAATCATCTCACAGAGTTACAGATTTCCCCTCAAGAAGCCTTTCGCTAAGACAGTTCTTGTGGAATTGGCAAAGAGATATTTGGAAGCCCATAGAGGACTATGGTGAAAAAGGAAATATCCTCCGATGAAATGTGGAAAGAAGCTTTCTGAGAAACTGCTTAGTGTTCTGTTAATTCATCTCCCAGAGTTACATCTGTATTTCGTGGATCTCTTTGCTAGCCTTATTTCTGTGGAATCTGAGAACAGATATTTCGGATCCCTTGGAAGACTATAGGGCCAAAGGAAATATCCTCCGATAACCAAGAGAAAGAAGCTTTCTGAGAAACTTCTTTGTGTTCTGTGAAATCATCTCACAGAGTTACAGCTTTCCCCTCAAGAAGCCTTTCGCTAAGACAGTTCTTGTGGAATTGGCAAAGTGATATTTGGAAGCCCATAGAGGGCTATGGTGAAAAAGGAAATATCCTCAGATGAAATCTGGAAAGAAGCTTTCTGAGAAACTGCTTAGTGTTCTGTTAATTCATCTCACAGAGTTACATCTGTATTTCGTGGATCTCTTTGCTAGCCTTATTTCTGTGGAATCTGAGAACAGATATTTCGGAACCCTTGGAAGACTATAGGGCCAAAGGAAATATCCTCCGATAACAAAGAGAAAGAAGCTTTCTGAGAAACTTCTTTGTGTTCTGTGAAATCATCTCACAGAGTTACAGCATTCCCCTCAAGAAGCCTTTCGCTAAGACAGTTCTTGTGGAATTGGCAAAGTGATATTTGGAAGCCCATAGAGGGCTATGGTGAAAAAGAAAATATCCTCAGATGAAATCTGGAAAGAAGCTTTCTGAGAAACTGCTTAGTGTTCTGTTAATTCATCTCACAGAGTTACATCTGCATTTCGTGGATCTCTTTGCTAGCCTTATTTCTGTGGAATCTGAGAACAGATATTTCGGATCCCTTGGAAGACTATAGGGCCAAAGGAAATATCCTCCGATAACAAAGATAAAGAAGCTTTCTGAGAAACTTCTTTGTGTTCTGTGAAACCATCTCACAGAGTTACAGCTTTCCCCTCAAGAAGCCTTTCTGTAAGACAGTTCTTGTGGAATTGGAAAAGTGATATTTGGAAGCCCATAGAGGGCTATGGTGAAAAAGGAAATATCCTCCGATGAAATCTGGAAAGAAGCTTTCTGAGAAACTGCTTAGTGTTCTGTTAATTCATCTCACAGAGTTACATCTGTATTTCGTGGATCTCTTTGCTAGCCTTATTTCTGTGGTATCTGAGAACAGATATTTCGGATCCCTTGGAAGACTATAGGGCCAAAGGAAATATCCTCCGATAACAAAGAGAAAGAAGCTTTCTGAGAAACTTCTTTGTGTTCTGAGAAATCATCTCACAGAGTTACAGCTTTCCCCTCAAGAAGCCTTTCGCTAAGACAGTTCTTGTGGAATTGGCAAAGTGATATTTGGAAGCCCATAGAGGGCTATGGTGAAAAAGGAAATATCCTCAGATGAAATCTGGAAAGAAGCTTTCTGAGAAACTGCTTAGTGTTCTGTTAATTCATCTCACAGAGTTACATCTGTATTTCGTGGATCTCTTTGCTAGCCTTATTTCTGTGGAATCTGAGAACAGATATTTCGGATCCCTTGGAAGACTATAGGGCCAAAGGAAATATCCTCCGATAACAAAGAGAAAGAAGCTTTCTGAGGAAATTCTTTGTGTTCTGTGAAATCATCTCACAGAGTTACAGCTTTCCCGTCAAGAAGCCTTTCGCTAAGACAGTTCTTGTGGAATTGGCAAAGTGATATTTGGAAGCCCATAGAGGGCTATGGTGAAAAAGGAAATATCCTCAGATGAAATGTGGAAAGAAGCTTTCTGAGAAACTGCTTAGTGTTCTGTTAATTCATCTCACATAGTTATATCTGTATTTCGTGGATCTCTTTGCTAGCATTATTTCTGTGGAATCTGAGAACAGATATTTCGGATCCCTTGGAAGACTATAGGGCCAAAGGAAATATCCTCCGATAACAAATAGAAAGAAGCTTTCTGAGAAACTTCTTTGTGTTCTGTGAAATCATCTCACAGAGTTACAGCTTTCCCCTCAAGAAGCCTTTCGCTAAGACAGTTCTTGTGGAATTGGCAAAGTGATATTTGGAAGCCCATAGAGGGCTATGGTGAAAAAGGAAATATCCTCAGATGAAATCTGGAAAGAATCTTTCTGAGAAACTGCTTAGTGTTCTGTTAATTCATCTCACCGAGTTACATCTGTATTTCTTGGATCTCTTTGCTAGCCTTATTTCTGTGGAATCTGAGAACAGATATTTCGGATCCCTTGGAAGACTATAGGGCCAAAGGAAATATCCTCCGATAACAAAGAGAAAGAAGCTTTCTGAGAAACTTCTTTGTGTTCCGTGAAATCATCTCACAGAGTTACAGCTTTCCCCTCAAGAAGCCTTTCGCTAAGACAGTTCTTGTGGAATTGGCAAAGTGATATTTGGAAGCCCATAGAGGGCTATGGTGAAAAAGGAAATATCCTCAGATGAAATATGGAAAGAAGCTTTCTGAGAAACTGCTTAGTGTTCTGTTAATTCATCTCACAGAGTTACATCTGTTTTTCGTGGATCTCTTTGCTAGCCTTATTTCTGTGGAATCTGAGAACAGATATTTCGGATCCCTTGGAAGACTATAGGGCCAAAGGAAATATCCTCTGATAACAAACAGAAAGAAGCTTTCTGAGAAACTTCTTTGTGTTCCGTGAAATCATCTCACAGAGTTACAGCTTTCCCCTCAAGAAGCCTTTCGCTAAGACAGTTCTTGTGGAGTTGGCAAAGTGATATTTGGAAGCCACTAGGGGGCTATGGTGAAAAAGGAAATATCCTCACATGAAATCTGGAATGAAGCTTTCTGAGAAACTGCTTAGTGTTCTGTTAATTCATCTCACAGAGTTACATCTGTATTTCGTGGATCTCTTTGCTAGCCTTATTTCTGTGGTATCTGAGAACAGATATTTCGGATCCCTTGGAAGACTATAGGGCCAAAGGAAATATCCTCCGATAACAAAGAGAAAGAAGCTTTCTGAGAAACTTCTTTGTGTTCTGTGAAATCATCTCACAGAGTTACAGCTTTCCCCTCAAGAAGCCTTTCGCTAAGACACTTCTTGTGGAATTGGCAAAGTGATATTTGGAAGCCCATAGAGGGCTATGGTGAAAAAGGAAATATCCTCCGATGAAATCTGGAAAGAAGCTTTCTGAGAAACTGCTTAGTGTTCTGTTAATTCATCTCACAGAGTTACATCTGTATTTCGTGGATCTCTTTGCTAGCCTTATTTCTGTGGAATCTGAGAACAGATATTTCGGATCCCTTGGAAGACTATAGGGCCAAAGGAAATATCCTCCGATAACCAAGAGAAAGAAGCTTTCTGAGAAACTTCTTTGTGTTCTGTGAAATCATCTCACAGAGTTACAGCTTTCCCCTCAAGAAGCCTTTCGCTAAGACAGTTCTTGTGGAATTGGCAAAGTGATATTTGGAAGCCCATAGAGGGCTATGGTGAAAAAGGAAATATCCTCAGATGAAATGTGGAAAGAAGCTTTCTGAGAAACTGCTTAGTGTTCTGTTAATTCATCTCACAGAGTTACATCTGTATTTCGTGGATCTCTTTGCTAGCCTTATTTCTGTGGAATCTGAGAACAGATATTTCGGAACCCTTGGAAGACTATAGGGCCAAAGGAAATATCCTCCGATAACAAAGAGAAAGAAGCTTTCTGAGAAACTTCTTTGTGTTCTGTGAAATCATTTCACAGAGTTACAGCTTTCCCCTCAAGAAGCCTTTCGCTAAGACAGTTCTTGTGGAATTGGCAAAGTGATATTTGGAAGCCCATAGAGGGCTATGGTGAAAAAGGAAATATCCTCAGATGAAATCTGGAAAGAAGCTTTCTGAGAAACTGCTTAGTGTTCTGTTAATTCATCTCACAGAGTTACATCTGTATTTCGTGGATCTCTTTGCTAGCCTTATTTCTGTGGAATCTGAGAACAGATATTTCGGATCCCTTGGAAGACTATAGGGCCAAAGGAAATATCCTCCGATAACAAAGAGAAAGAAGCTTTCTGAGAAACTTCTTTGTGTTCTGTGAAATCATCTCACAGAGTTACAGCTTTCCCCTCAAGAAGCCTTTCGCTAAGACAGTTCTTGTGGAATTGGAAAAGTGATATTTGGAAGCCCATAGAGGGCTATGGTGAAAAAGGAAATATCCTCCGATGAAATGTGGAAAGAAGCTTTCTGAGAAACTGCTTAGTGTTCTGTTAATTCATCTCACAGAGTTACATCTGTATTTCGTGGATCTCTTTGCTAGCCTTATTTCTGTGGAATCTGAGAACAGATATTTCGGATCCCTTGGAAGACTATAGGGCCAAAGGAAATATCCTCCGATAACAAAGAGAAAGAAGCTTTCTGAGGAAATTCTTTGTGTTCCGTGAAATCATCTCACAGAGTTACAGCATTCCCCTCAAGAAGCCTTTCGCTAAGACAGTTCTTGTGGAATTGGCAAAGTGATATTTGGAAGCCCATAGAGGGCTATGGTGAAAAAGGAAATATCCTCAGATGAAATCTGGAAAGAAGCTTTCTGAGAAACTGCTTAGTGTTCTGTTAATTCATCTCACAGAGTTACATCTGTATTTCGTGGATCTCTTTGCTAGCCTTATTTCTGTGGAATCTGAGAACAGATATTTCGGATCCCTTGGAAGACTATAGGGCCAAGGAAATATCCTCCGATAACCAAGAGAAAGAAACTTTCTGAGAAACTTCTTTGTGTTCTGTGAAATCATCTCACAGAGTTACAGCTTTCCCCTCAAGAAGCCTTTCGCTAAGACAGTTCTTGTGGAATTGGCAAAGTGATATTTGGAAGCCCATAGAGGGCTATGGTGAAAAAGGAAATATCCTCAGATGAAATGTGGAAAGAAGCTTTCTGAGAAACTGCTTAGTGTTCTGTTAATTCATCTCACAGAGTTACATCTGTATTTCGTGGATCTCTTTGCTAGCCTTATTTCTGTGGAATCTGAGAACAGATATTTCGGAACCCTTGGAAGACTATAGGGCCAAAGGAAATATCCTCCGATAACAAAGAGAAAGAAGCTTTCTGAGAAACTTCTTTGTGTTCTGTGAAATCATCTCACAGAGTTACAGCTTTCGCCTCAAGAAGCCTTTCGCTAAGACAGTTCTTGTGGAATTGGCAAAGTGATATTTGGAAGCCCATAGAGGGCTATGGTGAAAAAGGAAATATCCTCAGATGAAATCTGGAAAGAAGCTTTCTGAGAAACTGCTTAGTGTTCTGTTAATTCATCTCACAGAGTTACATCTGTATTTCGTGGATCTCTTTGCTAGCCTTATTTCTGTGGAATCTGAGAACAGATGTTTCGGATCCCTTGGAAGACTATAGGGCCAAAGGAAATATCCTCCGATAACAAACAGAAAGAAGCTTTCTGAGAAACTTCTTTGTGTTCTGTGAAATCATCTCACAGAGTTACAGCTTTCCCCTCAAGAAGCCTTTCGCTAAGACAGTTCTTGTGGAATTGGCAAAGTGATATTTGGAAGCCCATAGAGGGCTATGGTGAAAAAGGAAATATCCTCCGATGAAATCTGGAAAGAAGCTTTCTGAGAAACTGCTTAGTGTTCTGTTAATTCATCTCACGGAGTTACATCTGTATTTCGTGGATCTCTTTGCTAGCTTTATTTCTGTGGAATCTGAGAACAGATATTTCGGATCCTTTGGAAGACTATAGGGCCAAAGGAAATATCCTCCGATAACAAACAGAAAGAAGCTTTCTGAGAAACTTCTTTGTGTTCTGTGAAATCATCTCACAGAGTTACAGCTTTCCCCTCAAGAAGCCTTTCGCTAAGACAGTTCTTGTGGAATTGGAAAAGTGATATTTGGAAGCCCATAGAGGGCTATGGTGAAAAAGGAAATATCCTCCGATGAAATGTGGAAAGAAGCTTTCTGAGAAACTGCTTAGTGTTCTGTTAATTCATCTCACAGAGTTACATCTGTATTTCGTGGATCTCTTTGCTAGCCTTATTTCTGTGGAATCTGAGAACAGATATTTCGGATCCCTTGGAAGACTATAGGGCCAAAGGAAATATCCTCCGATAACAAAGTGAAAGAAGCTTTCTGAGGAAATTCTTTGTGTTCTGTGAAATCATCTCACAGAGTTACAGCATTCCCCTCAAGAAGCCTTTCGCTAAGCCAGTTCTTGTGGAATTGGCAAAGTGATATTTGGAAGCCCATGGAGGGCTATGGTGAAAAAGGAAATATCCTCAGATGAAATATGGAAAGAAGCTTTCTGAGAAACTCCTTAGTGTTCTGTTAATTCATCTCACAGAGTTACATCTGTATTTCGTGGATCTCTTTGCTAGCCTTATTTCTGTGGAATCTGAGAACAGATATTTCGGATCCCTTGCAAGACTATAGGGCCAAAGGAAATATCCTCCTATAACAAACAGAAAGAAGCTTTCTGAGAAACTTCTTTGTGTTCTGTGAAATCATCTCACAGAGTTACAGCATTCCCCTCAAGAAGCCTTTCGCTAAGACAGTTCTTGTGGAATTGGCAAAGTGATATTTGGAAGCCCATAGAGGGCAATGGTGAAAGAGGAAATATCCTCAAATGAAATCTGGAAAGAAGCTTTCTGAGAAACTGCTTAGTGTTCTGTTAATTCATCTCACAGAGTTACATCTGTATTTCGTGGATCTCTTTGCTAGCCTTATTTCTGTGGAATCTGAGAACAGATATTTCGGATCCCTTGGAAGACTATAGGGCCAAAGGAAATATCCTCCGATAACAAAGAGAAAGAAGCTTTCTGAGAAACTTCTTTGTGTTTTGTGAAATCATCTCACAGAGTTACAGCTTTCCCGTCAAGAAGCCTTTCGCTAAGACAGTTCTTGTGGAATTGGCAAAGTGATATTTGGAAGCCCATAGAGGGCTATGGTGAAAAAGGAAATATCCTCACATGAAATCTGGAAAGAAGCTTTCTGAGAAACTCCTTAGTGTTCTGTTAATTCATCTCACAGAGTTACATCTGTATTTCGTGGATCTCTTTGCTAGCCTTATTTCTGTGGAATCTGAGAACAGATATTTCGGATCCCTTGGAAGACTATAGGGCCAAAGGAAATATCCTCCGATAACAAAGAGAAAGAAGCTTTCTGAGAAACTTCTTTGTGTTCTGTGAAATCATCTCACAGAGTTACAGCTTTCCCCTCAAGAAGCCTTTCGCTAAGACAGTTCTTGTGGAATTGGCAAAGTGATATTTGGAAGCCCATAGAGGGCTATGGTGAAAAAGGAAATATCCTCAGATGAAATCTGGAAAGTAGCTTTCTGAGAAATTGCTTAGTGTTCTGTTAATTCATCTCACAGAGTTACATCTGTATTTCGTGGATCTCTTTGCTAGCCTTATTTCTGTGGAATCTGAGAACAGATATTTCGGATCCATTGGAAGACTACAGGGCCAAAGGAAATATCCTCCGATAACAAAGAGAAAGAAGCTTTCTGAGAAACTTCTTTGTGTTCTGTGAAATCATCTCACAGAGTTACAGCTTTCCCCTCAAGAAGCCTTTCGCTAAGACAGTTCTTGTGGAATTGGCAAAGTGATATTTGGAAGCCCATAGAGGGCTATGGTGAAAAAGGAAATATCCTCAGATGAAATCTGGAAAGAAGCTTTCTGAGAAACTGCTTAGTGTTCTGTTAATTCATCTCACAGAGTTACATCTGTATTTCGTGGATCTCTTTGCTAGCCTTATTTCTGTGGAATCTGAGAACAGATATTTCGGATCCCTTGGAAGACTATAGGGCCAAAGGAAATATCCTCCGATAACAAAGAGAAAGAAGCTTTCTGAGAAACTTCTTTGTGTTCTGTGAAATCATCTCACAGAGTTACAGCTTTCCCCTCAAGAAGCCTTTCGCTAAGACAGTTCTTGTGGAATTGGCAAAGTGATATTTGGAAGCCCATAGAGGGCTATGGTGAAAAAGGAAATATCCTCAGATGAAATATGGAAAGTAGCTTTCTGAGAAACTGCTTAGTGTTCTGTTAATTCATCTCACAGAGTTACATCTGTATTTCGTGGATCTCTTTGCTAGCCTTATTTCTGTGGAATCTGAGAACAGATATTTCGGATCCCTTGGAAGACTATAGGGCCAAAGGAAATATCCTGCGATAACAAAGAGAAAGAAGCTTTCTGAGAAACTTCTTTGTGTTCTGTGAAATCATCTCACAGAGTTACAGCTTTCCCCTCAAGAAGCCTTTCCCTAAGACAGTTCTTGTGGAATTGGCAAAGTGATATTTGGAAGCCCATAGAGGGCTATGGTGAAAAAGGAAATATCCTCACATGAAATCTGGAAAGAAGCTTTCTGAGAAACTGCTTAGTGTTCTGTTAATTCATCTCACAGAGTTACATCTGTATTTCGTGGATCTCTTTGCTAGCCTTATTTCTGTGGAATCTGAGAACAGATATTTCGGATCCCTTGCAAGACTATAGGGCCAAAGGAAATATCCTCCTATAACAAACAGAAAGAAGCTTTCTGAGAAACTTCTTTGTGTTCTGTGAAATCATCTCACAGAGTTACAGCATTCCCCTCAAGAAGCCTTTCGCTAAGACAGTTCTTGTGGAATTGGCAAAGTGATATTTGGAAGCCCATAGAGGGCAATGGTGAAAGAGGAAATATCCTCAAATGAAATCTGGAAAGAAGCTTTCTGAGAAACTGCTTAGTGTTCTGTTAATTCATCTCACAGAGTTACATCTGTATTTCGTGGATCTCTTTGCTAGCCTTATTTCTGTGGAATCTGAGAACAGATATTTCGGATCCCTTGGAAGACTATGGGGCCAAAGGAAATATCCTCCGATAACAAAGAGAAAGAAGCTTTGTGAGAAACTTCTTTGTGTTTTGTGAAATCATCTCACAGAGTTACAGCTTTCCCGTCAAGAAGCCTTTCGCTAAGACAGTTCTTGTGGAATTGGCAAAGTGATATTTGGAAGCCCATAGAGGGCTATGGTGAAAAAGGAAATATCCTCACATGAAATCTGGAAAGAAGCTTTCTGAGAAACTCCTTAGTGTTCTGTTAATTCATCTCACAGAGTTACATCTGTATTTCGTGGATCTCTTTGCTAGCCTTATTTCTGTGGAATCTGAGAACAGATATTTCGGATCCCTTGGAAGACTATAGGGCCAAAGGAAATATCCTCCGATAACAAAGAGAAAGAAGCTTTCTGAGAAACTTCTTTGTGTTCTGTGAAATCATCTCACAGAGTTACAGCTTTCCCCTCAAGAAGCCTTTCGCTAAGACAGTTCTTGTGGAATTGGCAAAGTGATATTTGGAAGCCCATAGAGGGCTATGGTGAAAAAGGAAATATCCTCAGATGAAATCTGGAAAGTAGCTTTCTGAGAAACTGCTTAGTGTTCTGTTAATTCATCTCACAGAGTTACATCTGTATTTCGTGGATCTCTTTGCTAGCCTTATTTCTGTGGAATCTGAGAACAGATATTTCGGATCCATTGGAAGACTACAGGGCCAAAGGAAATATCCTGCGATAACAAAGAGAAAGAAGCTTTCTGAGAAACTTCTTTGTGTTCTGTGGAATCATCTCACAGAGTTACAGCTTTCCCCTCAAGAAGCCTTTCGCTAAGACAGTTCTTGTGGAATTGGCAAAGTGATATTTGGAAGCCCATAGAGGGCTATGGTGAAAAAGGAAATATCCTCAGATGAAATCTGGAAAGAAGCTTTCTGAGAAACTGCTTAGTGTTCTGTTAATTCATCTCACAGAGTTACATCTGTATTTCGTGGATCTCTTTGCTAGCCTTATTTCTGTGGAATCTGAGAACAGATATTTCGGATCCCTTTGAAGACTATAGGGCCAAAGGAAATATCCTCCGATAACAAAGAGAAAGAAGCTTTCTGAGAAACTTCTTTGTGTTCTGTGAAATCATCTCACAGAGTTACAGCTTTCCCCTCAAGAAGCCTTTCGCTAAGACAGTTCTTGTGGAATTGGCAAAGTGATATTTGGAAGCCCATAGAGGGCTATGGTGAAAAAGGAAATATCCTCAGATGAAATCTGGAAAGTAGCTTTCTGAGAAACTGCTTAGTGTTCTGTTAATTCATCTCACAGAGTTACATCTGTATTTCGTGGATCTCTTTGCTAGCCTTATTTCTGTGGAATCTGAGAACAGATATTTCGGATCCCTTGGAAGACTATAGGGCCAAAGGAAATATCCTGCGATAACAAAGAGAAAGAAGCTTTCTGAGAAATTTCTTTGTGTTCTGTGAAATCATCTCACAGAGTTACAGCTTTCCCCTCAAGAAGCCTTTCGCTAAGACAGTTCTTGTGGAATTGGCAAAGTGATATTTGGAAGCCCATAGAGGGCTATGGTGAAAAAGGAAATATCCTCACATGAAATCTGGAAAGAGGCTTTCTGAGAAACTGCTTTGTGTTCTGTTAATTCATCTCACAGAGTTACATCTGTATTTCGTGGATCTCTTTGCTAGCCTTATTTCTGTGGAATCTGAGAACAGATATTTCGGATCCCTTGGAAGACTATAGGGCCAAAGGAAATATCCTCCGATAACAAAGAGAAAGAAGCTTTCTGAGAAACTTCTTTGTGTTTTGTGAAATCATCTCACAGAGTTACAGCTTTCCCGTCAAGAAGCCTTTCGCTAAGACAGTTCTTGTGGAATTGGCAAAGTGATATTTGGAAGCCCATAGAGGGCTATGGTGAAAAAGGAAATATCCTCACATGAAATCTGGAAAGAAGCTTTCTGAGAAACTCCTTAGTGTTCTGTTAATTCATCACACAGAGTTATATCTGTATTTCTTGGATCTCTTTGCTAGCCTTATTTCTGTGGAATCTGAGAACAGATATTTCCTTTCCCTTTGAAGACTATAGGGCCAAAGGAAATATCCTCCGATAACAAAGAGAAAGAAGCTTTCTGAGAAATTTCTTTGTGTTCTGTGAAATCATCTCACAGAGTTACAGCTTTCCCCTCAAGAAGCCTTTCGCTAAGACAGTTCTTGTGGAATTGGCAAAGTGATATTTGGAAGCCATAGAGGGCTATGGTGAAAAAGGAAATATCCTCAGATTAAATCTGGAAAGTAGCTTTCTGAGAAACTGCTTAGTGTTCTGTTAATTCATCTCACAGAGTTACATCTGTATTTCGTGGATCTCTTTGCTAGCCTTATTTCTGTGGAATCTGAGAACAGATATTTCGGATCCATTGGAAGACTATAGGGCCAAAGGAAATATCCTGCGATAACGAAGAGAAAGAAGCTTTCTGAGAAACTTCTTTGTGTTCTGTGAAATCATCTCACAGAGTTACAGCTTTCCCCTCAAGAAGCCTTTCCCTAAGACAGTTCTTGTGGAATTGGCAAAGTGATATTTGGAAGCCCATAGAGGGCTATGGTGAAAAAGGAAATATCCTCAAAAGAAATCTGGAAAGAAGCTTTCTGAGAAACTGCTTAGTGTTCTGTTAATTCATCTCACAGAGTTACATCTGTATTTCGTGGATCTCTTTGCTAGCCTTATTTCTGTGGAATCTGAGAACAGATATTTCGGATCCCTTGGAAGACTATAGGGCCAAAGGAAATATCCTGCGATAACAAAGAGAAAGAAGCTTTCTGAGAAATTTCTTTGTGTTCTGTGAAATCATCTCACAGAGTTACAGCTTTCCCGTGAAGAAGCCTTTCGCTAAGACAGTTCTTGTGGAATTGGCAAAGTGATATTTGGAAGCCCTTAGAGGGCTATGGTGAAAAAGGAAATATCCTCACATGAAATCTGGAAAGAGGCTTTCTGAGAAACTGCTTTGTGTTCTGTTAATTCATCTCACAGAGTTACATCTGTATTTCGTGGATCTCTTTGCTAGCCTTATTTCTGTGGAATCTGAGAACAGATATTTCGGATCCCTTGGAAGACTATAGGGCCAAAGGAAATATCCTCCGATAACAAAGAGAAAGAAGCTTTCTGAGAAACTTCTTTGTGTTTTGTGAAATCATCTCACAGAGTAACAGCTTTCCCGTCAAGAAGCCTTTCGCTAAGACAGTTCTTGTGGAATTGTCAAAGTGATATTTGGAAGCCCATAGACGGCTATGGTGAAAAAGGAAATATCCTCACATGAAATCTGGAAAGAAGCTTTCTGAGAAACTCCTTAGTGTTCTGTTAATTCATCGCACAGAGTTACATCTGTATTTCGTGGATCTCTTTGCTAGCCTTATTTCTGTGGAATCTGAGAACAGATATTTCCTTTCCCTTTGAAGACTATAGGGCCAAAGGAAATATCCTCCGATAACAAAGAGAAAGAAGCTTTCTGAGAAATTTCTTTGTGTTCTGTGAAATCATCTCACAGAGTTTCAGCTTTCCCCTCAAGAAGCCTTTCGCTAAGACTGTTCTTCTGGAATTGGCAAAGTGATATTTGGAAGCCCATAGAGGGCTATGGTGAAAAAGGAAATATCCTCAGATGAAATCTGGAAAGTAGCTTTCTGAGAAACTGCTTAGTGTTCTGTTAATTCATCTCACAGAGTTACATCTGTATTTCGTGGATCTCTTTGCTAGCCTTATTTCTGTGGAATCTGAGAACAGATATTTCGGATCCCTTGGAAGACTATAGGGCCAAAGGAAATATCCAGCGATAACAAAGAGAAAGAAGCTTTCTGAGAAACTTCTTTGTGTTCTGTGAAATCATCTCACAGAGTTACAGCTTTCCCCTCAAGAAGCCTTTCGCTAAGACAGTTCTTGTGGAATTGTCAAAGTGATATTTGGAAGCCCATAGAGGGCTATGGTGAAAAAGGAAATATCCTCAGATGAAATCTGGAAAGAAGCTTTCTGAGAAACTGCTTAGTGTTCTGTTAATTCATCTCACAGAGTTACATCTGTATTTCGTGGATCTCTTTGCTAGCCTTATTTCTGTGGAATCTGAGAACAGATATTTCGGATCCCTTGGAAGACTATAGGGCCAAAGGAAATATCCTCCGATAACAAAGAGAAAGAAGCTTTCTGAGAAACTTCTTTGTGTTCTGTGAAATCATCTCACAGAGTTACAGCTTTCCCCTCAAGAAGCCTTTCCCTAAGACAGTTCTTGTGGAATTGGCAAAGTGATATTTGGAAGCCCATAGAGGGCTATGGTGAGAAAGGAAATATCCTCAGATGAAATCTGGAAAGAAGCTTTCTGAGAAACTACTTAGTGTTCTGTTAATTCATCTCACATAGTTATATCTGTATTTCGTGGATCTCTTTGCTAGCCTTATATCTGTGGAATCTGAGAACAGATATTTCGGATCCCTTGGAAGACTATAGGGCCAAAGGAAATATCCTCCTATAACAAACAGAAAGAAGATTTCTGAGAAACTTCTTTGTGTTCTGTGAAATCATCTCACAGAGTTACAGCTTTCCCCTCAAGAAGGCTTTCGCTAAGACAGTTCTTGTGGAATTGGCAAAGTGATATTTGGAAGCCCATAGAGGGCTATGGTGAAAAAGGAAATATCCTCAGATGAAATCTGGAAAGAAGCTTTCTGAGAAACTGCTTAGTGTTCTGTTAATTCATCTCACAGAGTTACATCTGTATTTCGTGGATCTGTTTGCTAGCCTTATTTCTGTGGAATCTGAGAACAGATATTTCGGATCCCTTGGAAGACTATAGGGCCAAAGGAAATATCCTCCGATAACAAAGAGAAAGAAGCTTTCTGAGAAACTTCTTTGTGTTCTGTGAAATCATCTCACAGAGTTACAGCTTTCCCCTCAAGAAGCCTTTCGCTAAGACAGTTCTTGTGGAATTGGCAAAGTGATATTTGGAAGCCCATAGAGGGCTATGGTGAAAAAGGAAATATCCTCAGATGAAATCTGGAAAGTAGCTTTCTGAGAAACTGCTTAGTGTTCTGTTAATTCATCTCACAGAGTTACATCTGTATTTCGTGGATCTCTTTGCTAGCCTTATTTCTGTGGAATCTGAGAACAGATATTTCGGATCCCTTGGAAGACTATAGGGCCAAAGGAAATATCCTGCGATAATAAAGAGAAAGAAGCTTTCTGAGAAATTTCTTTGTGTTCTGTGAAATCATCTCACAGAGTTACAGCTTTCCCCTCAAGAAGCCTTTCGCTAAGACAGTTCTTGTGGAATTGGCAAAGTGATATTTGGAAGCCCATAGAGGGCTATGGTGAAAAAGGAAATATCCTCACATGAAATCTGGAAAGAGGCTTTCTGAGAAACTGCTTTGTGTTCTGTTAATTCATCTCACAGAGTTACATCTGTATTTCGTGGATCTCTTTGCTAGCCTTATTTCTGTGGAATCTGAGAACAGATATTTCGGATCCCTTGGAAGACTATAGGGCCAAAGGAAATATCCTCCGATAACAAAGAGAAAGAAGCTTTCTGAGAAACTTCTTTGTGTTTTGTGAAATCATCTCACAGAGTTACAGCTTTCCCGTCAAGAAGCCTTTCGCTAAGACAGTTCTTGTGGAATTGGCAAAGTGATATTTGGAAGCCCATAGAGGGCTATGGTGAAAAAGGAAATATCCTCACATGAAATCTGGAAAGAAGCTTTCTGAGAAACTCCTTAGTGTTCTGTTAATTCATCGCACAGAGTTATATCTGTATTTCTTGGATCTCTTTGCTAGCCTTATTTCTGTGGAATCTGAGAACAGATATTTCCTTTCCCTTTGAAGACTATAGGGCCAAAGGAAATATCCTCCGATAACAAAGAGAAAGAAGCTTTCTGAGAAATTTCTTTGTGTTCTGTGAAATCATCTCACAGAGTTACAGCTTTCCCCTCAAGAAGCCTTTCGCTAAGACAGTTCTTGTGGAATTGTCAAAGTGATATTTGGAAGCCCATAGAGGGCTATGGTGAAAAAGGAAATATCCTCAGATTAAATCTGGAAAGTAGCTTTCTGAGAAACTGCTTAGTGTTCTGTTAATTCATCTCACAGAGTTACATCTGTATTTCGTGGATCTCTTTGCTAGCCTTATTTCTGTGGAATCTGAGAACAGATATTTCGGATCCATTGGAAGACTATAGGGCCAAAGGAAATATCCTGCGATAACGAAGAGAAAGAAGCTTTCTGAGAAACTTCTTTGTGTTCTGTGAAATCATCTCACAGAGTTACAGCTTTCCCCTCAAGAAGCCTTTCGCTAAGACAGTTCTTGTGGAATTGGCAAAGTGATATTTGGAAGCCCATAGAGGGCTATGGTGAAAAAGGAAATATCCTCAGATGAAATCTGGAAAGAAGCTTTCTGAGAAACTGCTTAGTGTTCTGTTAATTCATCTCACAGAGTTACATCTGTATTTCGTGGATCTCTTTGCTAGCCTTATTTCTGTTGGATCTGAGAACAGATATTTCGGATCCCTTGGAAGACTATAGGGCCAAAGGAAATATCCTCCGATAACAAAGAGAAAGAAGCTTTCTGAGAAACTTCTTTGTGTTCTGTGAAATCATCTCACAGAGTTACAGCTTTCCCCTCAAGAAGCCTTTCCCTAAGACAGTTCTTGTGGAATTGGCAAAGTGATATTTGGAAGCCCATAGAGGGCTATGGTGAAAAAGGAAATATCCTCAGATGAAATCTGGAAAGAAGCTTTCTGAGAAACTGCTTAGTGTTCTGTTAATTCATCTCACAGAGTTACATCTGTATTTCGTGGATCTCTTTGCTAGCCTTATTTCTGTGGAATCTGAGAACAGATATTTCGGATCCCTTGGAAGACTATAGGGCCAAAGGAAATATCCTGCGATAACAAAGAGAAAGAAGCTTTCTGAGAAATTTCTTTGTGTTCTTTGAAATCATCTCACAGAGTTACAGCTTTCCCGTGAAGAAGCCTTTCGCTAAGACAGTTCTTGTGGAATTGGCAAAGTGATATTTGGAAGCCCTTAGAGGGCTATGGTGAAAAAGGAAATATCCTCACATGAAATCTGGAAAGAGGCTTTCTGAGAAACTGCTTTGTGTTCTGTTAATTCATCTCACAGAGTTACATCTGTATTTCATGTATCTCTTTGCTAGCCTTATTTCTGTGGAATCTGAGAACAGATATTTCGGATCCCTTGGAAGACTATAGGGCCAAAGGAAATATCCTCCGATAACAAAGAGAAAGAAGCTTTCTGAGAAACTTCTTTGTGTTTTGTGAAATCATCTCACAGAGTAACAGCTTTCCCGTCAAGAAGCCTTTCGCTAAGACAGTTCTTGTGGAATTGTCAAAGTGATATTTGGAAGCCCATAGACGGCTATGGTGAAAAAGGAAATATCCTCACATGAAATCTGGAAAGAAGCTTTCTGAGAAACTCCTTAGTGTTCTGTTAATTCATCGCACAGAGTTACATCTGTATTTCGTGGATCTCTTTGCTAGCCTTATTTCTGTGGAATCTGAGAACAGATATTTCTTTCCCTTTGAAGACTATAGGGCCAAAGGAAATATCCTCCGATAACAAAGAGAAAGAAGCTTTCTGAGAAATTTCTTTGTGTTCTGAGAAATCATCTCAAAGAGTTTCAGCTTTCCCCTCAAGAAGCCTTTCGCTAAGACTGTTCTTCTGGAATTGGCAAAGTGATATTTGGAAGCCCATAGAGGGCTATGGTGAAAAAGGAAATATCCTCAGATGAAATCTGGAAAGTAGCTTTCTGAGAAACTGCTTAGTGTTCTGTTAATTCATCTCACAGAGTTACATCTGTATTTCGTGGATCTCTTTGCTAGCCTTATTTCTGTGGAATCTGAGAACAGATATTTCGGATCCCTTGGAAGACTATAGGGCCAAAGGAAATATCCAGCGATAACAAAGAGAAAGAAGCTTTCTGAGAAACTTCTTTGTGTTCTGTGAAATCATCTCACAGAGTTACAGCTTTCCCCTCAAGAAGCCTTTCGCTAAGACAGTTCTTGTGGAATTGTCAAAGTGATATTTGGAAGCCCATAGAGGGCTATGGTGAAAAAGGAAATATCCTCAGATGAAATCTGGAAAGAAGCTTTCTGAGAAACTGCTTAGTGTTCTGTTAATTCATCTCACAGAGTTACATCTGTATTTCGTGGATCTCTTTGCTAGCCTTATTTCTGTGGAATCTGAGAACAGATATTTCGGATCCCTTGGAAGACTATAGGGCCAAAGGAAATATCCTCCGATAACAAAGAGAAAGAAGCTTTCTGAGAAACTTCTTTGTGTTCTGTGAAATCATCTCACAGAGTTACAGCTTTCCCCTCAAGAAGCCTTTCCCTAAGACAGTTCTTGTGGAATTGGCAAAGTGATATTTGGAAGCCCATAGAGGGCTATGGTGAGAAAGGAAATATCCTCAGATGAAATCTGGAAAGAAGCTTTCTGAGAAACTACTTAGTGTTCTGTTAATTCATCTCACATAGTTATATCTGTATTTCGTGGATCTCTTTGCTAGCCTTATATCTGTGGAATCTGAGAACAGATATTTCGGATCCCTTGGAAGACTATAGGGCCAAAGGAAATATCCTCCTATAACAAACAGAAAGAAGATTTCTGAGAAACTTCTTTGTGTTCTGTGAAATCATCTCACAGAGTTACAGCTTTCCCCTCAAGAAGGCTTTCGCTAAGACAGTTCTTGTGGAATTGGCAAAGTGATATTTGGAAGCCCATAGAGGGCTATGGTGAAAAAGGAAATATCCTCAAATGAAATCTGGAAAGAAGCTTTCTGAGAAACTGCTTAGTGTTCTGTTAATTCATCTCACAGAGTTACATCTGTATTTCGTGGATCTCTTTGCTAGCCTTATTTCTGTGGAATCTGAGAACAGATATTTCGGATCCCTTGGAAGACTATAGGGCCAAAGGAAATATCCTCCGATAACAAAGAGAAAGAAGCTTTCTGAGAAACTTCTTTGTGTTTTGTGAAATCATCTCACAGAGTTACAGCTTTCCCGTCAAGAAGCCTTTCGCTAAGACAGTTCTTGTGGAATTGGCAAAGTGATATTTGGAAGTCCATAGAGGGCTATGGTGAAAAAGGAAATATCCTCACATGAAATCTGGAAAGAAACTTTCTGAGAAACTCCTTAGTATTCTGTTAATTCATCGCACAGAGTTACATCTGTATTTCGTGGATCTCTTTGCTAGCCTTATTTCTGTGGAATCTGAGAACAGATATTTCCTTTCCCATTGAAGACTATAGGGCCAAAGGAAATATCCTCCGATAACAAAGAGAAAGAAGCTTTCTGAGAAACTTCTTTGTGTTCTGTGAAATCATCTCACAGAGTTACAGCTTTCCCCTCAAGAAGCCTTTCGCTAAGACAGTTCTTGTGGAATTGGCAAAGTGATATTTGGAAGCCCATAGAGAGCTATGGTGAAAAAGGAAATATCCTCAGATGAAATCTGGAGAGTAGCTTTCTGAGAAACTGCTTAGTGTTCTGTTAATTCATCTCACAGAGTTACATCTGTATTTCGTGGATCTCTTTGCTAGCCTTATTTCTGTGGAATCTGAGAACAGATATTTCGGATCCCTTGGAAGACTATAGGGCCAAAGGAAATATCCTGCGATAACAAAGAGAAAGAAGCTTTCTGAGAAACTTCTTTGTGTTCTGTGAAATCATCTCACAGAGTTACAGCTTTCCCCTCAAGAAGCCTTTCCCTAAGACAGTTCTTGTGGAATTGGCAAAGTGATATTTGGAAGCCCATAGAGGGCTATGTTGAAAAAGGAAATATCCTCAGATGAAATCTGGAAAGAAGCTTTCTGAGAAACTGCTTAGTGTTCTGTTAATTCATCTCACATAGTTATATCTGTATTTCGTGGATCTCTTTGCTAGCCTTATTTCTGTGGAATCTGAGAAGAGATATTTCGGATCCCTTGGAAGACTATAGGGCCAAAGGAAATATCCTCCGATAACCAAGAGAAAGAAGCTTTCTGAGAAACTTCTTTGTGTTCTGTGAAATCATCTCACCGAGTTACAGCTTTCCCCTCAAGAAGCCTTTCGCTAAGAGAGTTCTTGTGGAATTGGCAAAGTGATATTTGGAAGCCCATAGAGGGCTATGGTGAAAAAGGAAATATCCTCAAATGAAATCTGGAAAGAAGCTTTCTGAGAAACTGCTTAGTGTTCTGTTAATTCATCTCACAGAGTTACATCTGTATTTCGTGGATCTCTTTGCTAGCCTTATTTCTGTGGAATATGAGAACAGATATTTCAGATCCCTTGGAAGACTATAGGGCCAAAGGAAATATCCTCCGATAACAAAGAGAAAGAAGCTTTCTGAGAAACTTCTTTGTGTTTTGTGAAATCAACTCACAGAGTTACAGCTTTCCCGTCAAGAAGCCTTTCGCTAAGACAGTTCTTGTGGAATTGGCAAAGTGATATTTGGAAGCCCATAGAGGGCTATGGTGAAAAAGGAAATATCCTCACATGAAATCTGGAAAGAAGCTTTCTGAGAAACTCCTTAGTGTTCTGTTAATTCATCTCACAGAGTTACATCTGTATTTCGTGGATCTCTTTGCTAGCCTTATTTCTGTGGAATCTGAGAACAGATATTTCCTTTCCCTTTGAAGACTATAGGGCCAAAGGAAATATCCTCCGATAACAAAGAGAAAGAAGCTTTCTGAGAAACTTCTTTGTGTTCTGTGAAATCATCTCACAGAGTTACAGCTTTCCCCTCAAGAAGCCTTTCGCTAAGACAGTTCTTGTGGAATTGGCAAAGTGATATTTGGAAGCCCATAGAGGGCTATGGTGAAAAAGGAAATATCCACAGATGAAATCTGGAAAGTAGCATTCTGAGAAACTGCTTAGTGTTCTGTTAATTCATCTCACAGACTTACATCTGTATTTCGTGGATCTCTTTGCTAGCCTTATTTCTGTGGAATCTGAGAACAGATATTTCGGATCCCTTGGAAGACTATAGGGCCAAAGGAAATATCCTACGATAACAAAGAGAAAGAAGCTTTCTGAGAAATTTCTTTGTGTTCTGTGAAATCATCTCACAGAGTTACAGCTTTCCCCTCAAGAAGCCTTTCGCTAAGACAGTTCTTGTGGAATTGGCAAAGTGATATTTGGAAGCCCATAGAGGGCTATGGTGAAAAAGGAAATATCCTCACATGAAATCTGGAAAGAGGCTTTCTGAGAAACTGCTTTGTGTTCTGTTAATTCATCTCACAGAGTTACATCTGTATTTCGTGGATCTCTTTGCTAGCCTTATTTCTGTGGAATCTGAGAACAGATATTTCGGATCCCTTGGAAGACTATAGGGCCAAAGGAAATATCCTCCGATAACCAAGAGAAAGAAGCTTTCTGAGAAACTTCTTTGTGTTTTGTGAAATCATCTCACAGAGTTACAGCTTTCCCGTCAAGAAGCCTTTCGCTAAGACAGTTCTTGTGGAATTGGCAAAGTGATATTTGGAAGCCCATAGAGGGCTATGGTGAAAAAGGAAATATCCTCACATGAAATCTGGAAAGAAGCTTTCTGAGAAACTCCTTAGTGTTCTGTTAATTCATCGCACAGAGTTACATCTGTATTTCGTGGATCTCTTTGCTAGCCTTATTTCTGTGGAATCTGAGAACAGATATTTCCTTTCCCTTTGAAGACTATAGGGCCAAAGGAAATATCCTCCGATAACAAAGAGAAAGAAGCTTTCTGAGAAATTTCTTTGTGTTCTGTGAAATCATCTCACAGAGTTACAGCTTTCCCCTCAAGAAGCCTTTCGCTAAGACAGTTCTTGTGGAATTGGCAAAGTGATATTTGGAAGCCCATAGAGGGCTATGGTGAAAAAGGAAATATCCTCAGATGAAATCTGTAAAGAAGCTTTCTGAGAAACTGCTTAGTGTTCTGTTAATTCATCTCACAGAGTTACATCTGTATTTCGTGGATCTCTTTGCTAGCCTTATTTCTGTGGAATCTGAGAACAGATATTTCGGATCCCTTGGAAGACTATAGGGCCAAAGGAAATATCCTCCGATAACAAAGAGAAAGAAGCTTTCTGAGAAACTTCTTTGTGTTTTGTGAAGTCATCTCACAGAGTTACAGCTTTCCCGTCAAGAAGCCTTTCGCTAAGACAGTTCTTGTGGAATTGGCAAAGTGATATTTGGAAGCCCATAGAGGGCTATGGTGAAAAAGGAAATATCCTCACATGAAATCTGGAAAGAAGCTTTCTGAGAAACTCCTTAGTGTTCTGTTAATTCATCTCACAGAGTTACATCTGTATTTCGTGGATCTCTTTGCTAGCCTTATTTCTGTGGAATCTGAGAACAGATATTTCGGATCCATTGGAAGACTCTAGGGCCAAAGGAAATATCCTCCGATAACAAAGAGAAAGAAGCTTTCTGAGAAACTTCTTTGTGTTCTGTGAAATCATCTCACAGAGTTACAGCTTTCCCCTCAAGAAGCCTTTCGCTAAGACAGTTCTTGTGGAATTGGCAAAGTGATATTTGGAAGCCCATAGAGGGCTATGGTGAAAAAGGAAATATCCTCAGATGAAATCTGGAAAGTAGCTTTCTGAGAAACTGCTTAGTGTTCTGTTAATTCATCTCACAGAGTTACATCTGTATTTCGTGGATCTCTTTGCTAGCCTTATTTCTGTGGAATCTGAGAACAGATATTTCGGATCCATTGGAAGACTACAGGGCCAAAGGAAATATCCTCCGATAACAAAGAGAAAGAAGCTTTCTGAGAAACTTCTTTGTGTTCTGTGAAATCATCTCACAGAGTTACAGCTTTCCCCTCAAGAAGCCTTTCGCTAAGACAGTTCTTGTGGAATTGGCAAAGTGATATTTGGAAGCCCATAGAGGGCTATGGTGAAAAAGGAAATATCCTCAGATGAAATCTGGAAAGAAGCTTTCTGAGAAACTGCTTAGTGTTCTGTTAATTCATCTCACAGAGTTACATCTGTATTTCGTGGATCTCTTTGCTAGCCTTATTTCTGTGGAATCTGAGAACAGATATTTCGGATCCCTTGGAAGACTATAGGGCCAAAGGAAATATCCTCCGATAACAAAGAGAAAGAAGCTTTCTGAGAAACTTCTTTGTGTTCTGTGAAATCATCTCACAGAGTTAAAGCTTTCCCCTCAAGAAGCCTTTCCCTAAGACAGTTCTTGTGGAATTGGCAAAGTGATATTTGGAAGCCCATAGAGGGCTATGGTGAAAAAGGAAATATCCTCACATGAAATCTGGAAAGAAGCTTTCTGAGAAACTGCTTTGTGTTCTGTTAATTCATCTCACAGAGTTACATCTGTATTTCGTGGATCTCTTTGCTAGCCTTATTTCTGTGGAATCTGAGAACAGATATTTCGGATCCCTTGCAAGACTATAGGGCCAAAGGAAATATCCTCCTATAACAAACAGAAAGAAGCTTTCTGAGAAACTTCTTTGTGTTTTGTGAAATCATCTCACAGAGTTACAGCTTTCCCCTCAAGAAGCCTTTCGCTAAGACAGTTCTTGTGGAATTGGCAAAGTGATATTTGGAAGCCCATAGAGCGCAATGGTGAAAAAGGAAATATCCTCAAATGAAATCTGGAAAGAAGCTTTCTGAGAAACTGCTTAGTGTTCTGTTAATTCATCTCACAGAGTTACATCTGTATTTCGTGGATCTCTTTGCTAGCCTTATTTCTGTGGAATCTGAGAACAGATATTTCGGATCCCTTGGAAGACTATAGGGCCAAAGGAAATATCCTCCGATAACAAAGAGAAAGAAGCTTTCTGAGAAACTTCTTTGTGTTTTGTGAAATCATCTCACAGAGTTACAGCTTTCCCGTCAAGAAGCCTTTCGCTAAGACAGTTCTTGTGGAATTGGCAAAGTGATATTTGGAAGCCCATAGAGGGCTATGGTGAAAAAGGAAATATCCTCACATGAAATCTGGAAAGAAGCTTTCTGAGAAACTCCTTAGTGTTCTGTTAATTCATCTCACAGAGTTACATCTGTATTTCGTGGATCTCTTTGCTAGCCTTATTTCTGTGGAATCTGAG
Source organism: Macaca nemestrina (assembly GCF_043159975.1). NCBI lineage: Eukaryota > Metazoa > Chordata > Mammalia > Primates > Cercopithecidae > Macaca > Macaca nemestrina. The sequence continues at coordinate 97,810,637 of NC_092137.1, read as the reverse complement.
AACAGATATTTCCTTTCCCTTTGAAGACTATAGGGCCAAAGGAAATATCCTCCGATAACAAAGAGAAAGAAGCTTTCTGAGAAACTTCTTTGTGTTCTGTGAAATCATCTCACAGAGTTAGAGCTTTCCCCTCAAGAAGCCTTTCGCTAAGACAGTTCTTGTGGAATTGGCAAAGTGATATTTGGAAGCCCATAGAGGGCTATGGTGAAAAAGGAAATATCCTCACATGAAATCTGGAAAGAGGCTTTCTGAGAAACTGCTTTGTGTTCTGTTAATTCATCTCACAGAGTTACATCTGTATTTCGTGGATCTCTTTGCTAGCCTTATTTCTGTGGAATCTGAGAACAGATATTTCGGATCCCTTGGAAGACTATAGGGCCAAAGGAAATATCCTCCGATAACAAAGAGAAAGAAGCTTTCTGAGAAACTTCTTTGTGTTTTGTGAAATCATCTCACAGAGTTACAGCTTTCCCGTCAAGAAGCCTTTCGCTAAGACAGTTCTTGTGGAATTGGCAAAGTGATATTTGGAAGCCCATAGAGGGCTATGGTGAAAAAGGAAATATCCTCACATGAAATCTGGAAAGAAGCTTTCTGAGAAACTCCTTAGTGTTCTGTTAATTCATCGCACAGAGTTACATCTGTATTTCGTGGATCTCTTTGCTAGCCTTATTTCTGTGGAATCTGAGAACAGATATTTCCTTTCCCTTGGAAGACTATAGGGCCAAAGGAAATATCCTCCGATAACAAAGAGAAAGAAGCTTTCTGAGAAATTTCTTTGTGTTCTGTGAAATCATCTCACAGAGTTACAGCTTTCCCCTCAAGAAGCCTTTCGCTAAGACAGTTCTTGTGGAATTGGCAAAGTGATATTTGGAAGCCCATAGAGGGCTATGGTGAAAAAGGAAATATCCTCAGATGAAATCTGGAAAGTAGCTTTCTGAGAAACTGCTTAGTGTTCTGTTAATTCATCTCACAGAGTTACATCTGTATTTCGTGGATCTCTTTGCTAGCCTTATTTCTGTGGAATCTGAGAACAGATATTTCGGATCCATTGGAAGACTATAGGGCCAAAGGAAATATCCTGCGATAACGAAGAGAAAGAAGCTTTCTGAGAAACTTCTTTGTGTTCTGTGAAATCATCTCACAGAGTTACAGCTTTCCCCTCTAGAAGCCTTTCGCTAAGACAGTTCTTGTGGAATTGGCAAAGTGATATTTGGAAGCCCATAGAGGGCTATGGTGAAAAAGGAAATATCCTCAGATGAAATCTGGAAAGAAGCTTTCTGAGAAACTGCTTAGTGTTCTGTTAATTCATCTCACAGAGTTACATCTGTATTTCGTGGATCTCTTTGCTAGCCTTATTTCTGTGGAATCTGAGAACAGATATTTCGGATCCCTTGGAAGACTATAGGGCCAAAGGAAATATCCTCCGATAACAAAGAGAAAGAAGCTTTCTGAGAAACTTCTTTGTGTTCTGTGAAATCATCTCACAGAGTTACAGCTTTCCCCTCAAGAAGCCTTTCCCTAAGACAGTTCTTGTGGAATTGGCAAAGTGATATTTGGAAGCCCATAGAGGGCTATGGTGAAAAAGGAAATATCCTCAGATGAAATCTGGAAAGAAGCTTTCTGAGAAACTGCTTAGTGTTCTGTTAATTCATCTCACAGAGTTACATCTGTATTTCGTGGATCTCTTTGCTAGCCTTATTTCTGTGGAATCTGAGAACAGATATTTCGGATCCCTTGGAAGACTATAGGGCCAAAGGAAATATCCTGCGATAACAAAGAGAAAGAAGCTTTCTGAGAAATTTCTTTGTGTTCTGTGAAATCATCTCACAGAGTTACAGCTTTCCCGTGAAGAAGCCTTTCGCTAAGACAGTTCTTGTGGAATTGGCAAAGTGATATTTGGAAGCCCATAGAGGGCTATGGTGAAAAAGGAAATATCCTCACATGAAATCTGGAAAGAGGCTTTCTGAGAAACTGCTTTGTGTTCTGTTAATTCATCTCACAGAGTTACATCTGTATTTCGTGGATCTCTTTGCTAGCCTTATTTCTGTGGAATCTGAGAACAGATATTTCGGATCCCTTGGAAGACTATAGAGCCAAAGGAAATATCCTCCGATAACAAAGAGAAAGAAGCTTTCTGAGAAACTTCTTTGTGTTTTGTGAAATCATCTCACAGAGTTACAGCTTTCCCCTCAAGAAGCCTTTCGCTAAGACAGTTCTTGTGGAATTGGCAAAGTGATATTTGGAAGCCCATAGAGGGCTATGGTGAAAAAGGAAATATCCTCAGATGAAATCTGGAAAGAAGCTTTCTGAGAAACTGCTTAGTGTTCTGTTAATTCATCTCACAGAGTTACATCTGTATTTCGTGGATCTCTTTGCTAGCCTTATTTCTGTGGAATCTGAGAACAGATATTTCGGATCCCTTGGAAGACTATAGGGCCAAAGGAAATATCCTCCGATAACAAAGAGAAAGAAGCTTTCTGAGAAACTTCTTTGTGTTTTGTGAAATCATCTCACAGAGTTACAGCTTTCCCGTCAAGAAGCCTTTCGCTAAGACAGTTCTTGTGGAATTGGCAAAGTGATATTTGGAAGCCCATAGAGGGCTATGGTGAAAAAGGAAATATCCTCACATGAAATCTGGAAAGAAGCTTTCTGAGAAACTCCTTAGTGTTCTGTTAATTCATCTCACAGAGTTACATCTGTATTTCGTGGATCTCTTTGCTAGCCTTATTTCTGTGGAATCTGAGAACAGATATTTCGGATCCATTGGAAGACTCTAGGGCCAAAGGAAATATCCTCCGATAACAAAGAGAAAGAAGCTTTCTGAGAAACTTCTTTGTGTTCTGTGAAATCATCTCACAGAGTTACAGCTTTCCCCTCAAGAAGCCTTTCGCTAAGACAGTTCTTGTGGAATTGGCAAAGTGATATTTGGAAGCCCATAGAGGGCTATGGTGAAAAAGGAAATATCCTCAGATGAAATCTGGAAAGTAGCTTTCTGAGAAACTGCTTAGTGTTCTGTTAATTCATCTCACAGAGTTACATCTGTATTTCGTGGATCTCTTTGCTAGCCTTATTTCTGTGGAATCTGAGAACAGATATTTCGGATCCATTGGAAGACTACAGGGCCAAAGGAAATATCCTCCGATAACAAAGAGAAAGAAGCTTTCTGAGAAACTTCTTTGTGTTCTGTGAAATCATCTCACAGAGTTACAGCTTTCCCCTCAAGAAGCCTTTCGCTAAGACAGTTCTTGTGGAATTGGCAAAGTGATATTTGGAAGCCCATAGAGGGCTATGGTGAAAAAGGAAATATCCTCAGATGAAATCTGGAAAGAAGCTTTCTGAGAAACTGCTTAGTGTTCTGTTAATTCATCTCACAGAGTTACATCTGTATTTCGTGGATCTCTTTGCTAGCCTTATTTCTGTGGAATCTGAGAACAGATATTTCGGATCCCTTGGAAGACTATAGGGCCAAAGGAAATATCCTCCGATAACAAAGAGAAAGAAGCTTTCTGAGAAACTTCTTTGTGTTCTGTGAAATCATCTCACAGAGTTAAAGCTTTCCCCTCAAGAAGCCTTTCCCTAAGACAGTTCTTGTGGAATTGGCAAAGTGATATTTGGAAGCCCATAGAGGGCTATGGTGAAAAAGGAAATATCCTCACATGAAATCTGGAAAGAGGCTTTCTGAGAAACTGCTTTGTGTTCTGTTAATTCATCTCACAGAGTTACATCTGTATTTCGTGGATCTCTTTGCTAGCCTTATTTCTGTGGAATCTGAGAACAGATATTTCGGATCCCTTGGAAGACTATAGGGCCAAAGGAAATATCCTCCGATAACCAAGAGAAAGAAGCTTTCTGAGAAACTTCTTTGTGTTTTGTGAAATCATCTCACAGAGTTACAGCTTTCCCGTCAAGAAGCCTTTCGCTAAGACAGTTCTTGTGGAATTGGCAAAGTGATATTTGGAAGCCCATAGAGGGCTATGGTGAAAAAGGAAATATCCTCACATGAAATCTGGAAAGAAGCTTTCTGAGAAACTCCTTAGTGTTCTGTTAATTCATCGCACAGAGTTACATCTGTATTTCGTGGATCTCTTTGCTAGCCTTATTTCTGTGGAATCTGAGAACAGATATTTCCTTTCCCTTTGAAGACTATAGGGCCAAAGGAAATATCCTCCGATAACAAAGAGAAAGAAGCTTTCTGAGAAATTTCTTTGTGTTCTGTGAAATCATCTCACAGAGTTACAGCTTTCCCCTCAAGAAGCCTTTCGCTAAGACAGTTCTTGTGGAATTGGCAAAGTGATATTTGGAAGCCCATAGAGGGCTATGGTGAAAAAGGAAATATCCTCAGATGAAATCTGTAAAGAAGCTTTCTGAGAAACTGCTTAGTGTTCTGTTAATTCATCTCACAGAGTTACATCTGTATTTCGTGGATCTCTTTGCTAGCCTTATTTCTGTGGAATCTGAGAACAGATATTTCGGATCCCTTGGAAGACTATAGGGCCAAAGGAAATATCCTCCGATAACAAAGAGAAAGAAGCTTTCTGAGAAACTTCTTTGTGTTTTGTGAAATCATCTCACAGAGTTACAGCTTTCCCGTCAAGAAGCCTTTCGCTAAGACAGTTCTTGTGGAATTGGCAAAGTGATATTTGGAAGCCCATAGAGGGCTATGGTGAAAAAGGAAATATCCTCACATGAAATCTGGAAAGAAGCTTTCTGAGAAACTCCTTAGTGTTCTGTTAATTCATCTCACAGAGTTACATCTGTATTTCGTGGATCTCTTTGCTAGCCTTATTTCTGTGGAATCTGAGAACAGATATTTCGGATCCATTGGAAGACTCTAGGGCCAAAGGAAATATCCTCCGATAACAAAGAGAAAGAAGCTTTCTGAGAAACTTCTTTGTGTTCTGTGAAATCATCTCACAGAGTTACAGCTTTCCCCTCAAGAAGCCTTTCGCTAAGACAGTTCTTGTGGAATTGGCAAAGTGATATTTGGAAGCCCATAGAGGGCTATGGTGAAAAAGGAAATATCCTCAGATGAAATCTGGAAAGTAGCTTTCTGAGAAACTGCTTAGTGTTCTGTTAATTCATCTCACAGAGTTACATCTGTATTTCGTGGATCTCTTTGCTAGCCTTATTTCTGTGGAATCTGAGAACAGATATTTCGGATCCATTGGAAGACTACAGGGCCAAAGGAAATATCCTCCGATAACAAAGAGAAAGAAGCTTTCTGAGAAACTTCTTTGTGTTCTGTGAAATCATCTCACAGAGTTACAGCTTTCCCCTCAAGAAGCCTTTCGCTAAGACAGTTCTTGTGGAATTGGCAAAGTGATATTTGGAAGCCCATAGAGGGCTATGGTGAAAAAGGAAATATCCTCAGATGAAATCTGGAAAGAAGCTTTCTGAGAAACTGCTTAGTGTTCTGTTAATTCATCTCACAGAGTTACATCTGTATTTCGTGGATCTCTTTGCTAGCCTTATTTCTGTGGAATCTGAGAACAGATATTTCGGATCCCTTGGAAGACTATAGGGCCAAAGGAAATATCCTCCGATAACAAAGAGAAAGAAGCTTTCTGAGAAACTTCTTTGTGTTCTGTGAAATCATCTCACAGAGTTAAAGCTTTCCCCTCAAGAAGCCTTTCCCTAAGACAGTTCTTGTGGAATTGGCAAAGTGATATTTGGAAGCCCATAGAGGGCTATGGTGAAAAAGGAAATATCCTCACATGAAATCTGGATAGAAGCTTTCTGAGAAACTGCTTTGTGTTCTGTTAATTCATCTCACAGAGTTACATCTGTATTTCGTGGATCTCTTTGCTAGCCTTATTTCTGTGGAATCTGAGAACAGATATTTCGGATCCCTTGCAAGACTATAGGGCCAAAGGAAATATCCTCCGATAACAAAGAGAAAGAAGCTTTCTGAGAAACTTCTTTGTGTTTTGTGAAATCATCTCACAGAGTTACAGCTTTCCCGTCAAGAAGCCTTTCGCTAAGACAGTTCTTGTGGAATTGGCAAAGTGATATTTGGAAGCCCATAGAGGGCTATGGTGAAAAAGGAAATATCCTCACATGAAATCTGGAAAGAAGCTTTCTGAGAAACTCCTTAGTGTTCTGTTAATTCATCTCACAGAGTTACATCTGTATTTCGTGGATCTCTTTGCTAGCCTTATTTCTGTGGAATCTGAGAACAGATATTTCCTTTCCCTTTGAAGACTATAGGGCCAAAGGAAATATCCTCCGATAACAAAGAGAAAGAAGCTTTCTGAGAAACTTCTTTGTGTTCTGTGAAATCATCTCACAGAGTTAGAGCTTTCCCCTCAAGAAGCCTTTCGCTAAGACAGTTCTTGTGGAATTGGCAAAGTGATATTTGGAAGCCCATAGAGGGCTATGGTGAAAAAGGAAATATCCTCACATGAAATCTGGAAAGAGGCTTTCTGAGAAACTGCTTTGTGTTCTGTTAATTCATCTCACAGAGTTACATCTGTATTTCGTGGATCTCTTTGCTAGCCTTATTTCTGTGGAATCTGAGAACAGATATTTCGGATCCCTTGGAAGACTGTAGGGCCAAAGGAAATATCCTCCGATAACAAAGAGAAAGAAGCTTTCTGAGAAACTTCTTTGTGTTTTGTGAAATCATCTCACAGAGTTACAGCTTTCCCGTCAAGAAGCCTTTCGCTAAGACAGTTCTTGTGGAATTGGCAAAGTGATATTTGGAAGCCCATAGAGGGCTATGGTGAAAAAGGAAATATCCTCACATGAAATCTGGAAAGAAGCTTTCTGAGAAACTCCTTAGTGTTCTGTTAATTCATCGCACAGAGTTACATCTGTATTTCGTGGATCTCTTTGCTAGCCTTATTTCTGTGGAATCTGAGAACAGATATTTCCTTTCCCTTGGAAGACTATAGGGCCAAAGGAAATATCCTCCGATAACAAAGAGAAAGAAGCTTTCTGAGAAATTTCTTTGTGTTCTGTGAAATCATCTCACAGAGTTACAGCTTTCCCCTCAAGAAGCCTTTCGCTAAGACAGTTCTTGTGGAATTGGCAAAGTGATATTTGGAAGCCCATAGAGGGCTATGGTGAAAAAGGAAATATCCTCAGATGAAATCTGGAAAGTAGCTTTCTGAGAAACTGCTTAGTGTTCTGTTAATTCATCTCACAGAGTTACATCTGTATTTCGTGGATCTCTTTGCTAGCCTTATTTCTGTGGAATCTGAGAACAGATATTTCGGATCCATTGGAAGACTATAGGGCCAAAGGAAATATCCTGCGATAACGAAGAGAAAGAAGCTTTCTGAGAAACTTCTTTGTGTTCTGTGAAATCATCTCACAGAGTTACAGCTTTCCCCTCTAGAAGCCTTTCGCTAAGACAGTTCTTGTGGAATTGGCAAAGTGATATTTGGAAGCCCATAGAGGGCTATGGTGAAAAAGGAAATATCCTCAGATGAAATCTGGAAAGAAGCTTTCTGAGAAACTGCTTAGTGTTCTGTTAATTCATCTCACAGAGTTACATCTGTATTTCGTGGATCTCTTTGCTAGCCTTATTTCTGTGGAATCTGAGAACAGATATTTCGGATCCCTTGGAAGACTATAGGGCCAAAGGAAATATCCTCCGATAACAAAGAGAAAGAAGCTTTCTGAGAAACTTCTTTGTGTTCTGTGAAATCATCTCACAGAGTTACAGCTTTCCCCTCAAGAAGCCTTTCCCTAAGACAGTTCTTGTGGAATTGGCAAAGTGATATTTGGAAGCCCATAGAGGGCTATGGTGAAAAAGGAAATATCCTCAGATGAAATCTGGAAAGAAGCTTTCTGAGAAACTGCTTAGTGTTCTGTTAATTCATCTCACAGAGTTACATCTGTATTTCGTGGATCTCTTTGCTAGCCTTATTTCTGTGGAATCTGAGAACAGATATTTCGGATCCCTTGGAAGACTATAGGGCCAAAGGAAATATCCTGCGATAACAAAGAGAAAGAAGCTTTCTGAGAAATTTCTTTGTGTTCTGTGAAATCATCTCACAGAGTTACAGCTTTCCCGTGAAGAAGCCTTTCGCTAAGACAGTTCTTGTGGAATTGGCAAAGTGATATTTGGAAGCCCATAGAGGGCTATGGTGAAAAAGGAAATATCCTCACATGAAATCTGGAAAGAGGCTTTCTGAGAAACTGCTTTGTGTTCTGTTAATTCATCTCACAGAGTTACATCTGTATTTCGTGGATCTCTTTGCTAGCCTTATTTCTGTGGAATCTGAGAACAGATATTTCGGATCCCTTGGAAGACTATAGAGCCAAAGGAAATATCCTCCGATAACAAAGAGAAAGAAGCTTTCTGAGAAACTTCTTTGTGTTTTGTGAAATCATCTCACAGAGTTACAGCTTTCCCGTCAAGAAGCCTTTCGCTAAGACAGTTCTTGTGGAATTGGCAAAGTGATATTTGGAAGCCCATAGAGGGCTATGGTGAAAAAGGAAATATCCTCACATGAAATCTGGAAAGAAGCTTTCTGAGAAACTCCTTAGTGTTCTGTTAATTCATCGCACAGAGTTACATCTGTATTTCGTGGATCTCTTTGCTAGCCTTATTTCTGTGGAATCTGAGAACAGATATTTCCTTTCCATTTGAAGACTATAGGGCCAAAGGAAATATCCTCCGATAACAAAGAGAAAGAAGCTTTCTGAGAAATTTCTTTGTGTTCTGTGAAATCATCTCACAGAGTTACAGCTTTCCCCTCAAGAAGCCTTTCGCTAAGACAGTTCTTGTGGAATTGGCAAAGTGATATTTGGAAGCCCATAGAGGGCTATGGTGAAAAAGGAAATATCGTCACATGAAATCTGGAAAGAAGCTTTCTGAGAAACTGCTTAGTGTTCTGTTAATTCATCTCACAGAGTTACATCTGTATTTCGTGGATCTCTTTGCTAGCCTTATTTCTGTGGAATCTGAGAACAGATATTTCGGATCCCTTGGAAGACTATAGGGCCAAAGGAAATATCCTCCGATAACAAAGAGAAAGAAGCTTTCTGAGAAACTTCTTTGTGTTCTGTGAAATCATCTCACAGAGTTACAGCTTTCCCCTCAAGAAGCCTTTCGCTAAGACAGTTCTTGTGGAATTGGCAAAGTGATATTTGGAAGCCCATAGAGGGCTATGGTGAAAAAGGAAATATCCTCAGATGAAATCTGGAAAGAAGCTTTCTGAGAAACTGCTTAGTGTTCTGTTAATTCATCTCACAGAGTTACATCTGTATTTCGTGGATCTCTTTGCTAGCCTTATTTCTGTGGAATCTGAGAACAGATATTTCGGATCCCTTGGAAGACTATAGGGCCAAAGGAAATATCCTCCGATAACAAAGAGAAAGAAGCTTTCTGAGAAACTTCTTTGTGTTTTGTGAAATCATCTCACAGAGTTACAGCTTTCCCGTCAAGAAGCCTTTCGCTAAGACAGTTCTTGTGGAATTGGCAAAGTGATATTTGGAAGCCCATAGAGGGCTATGGTGAAAAAGGAAATATCCTCACATGAAATCTGGAAAGAAGCTTTCTGAGAAACTCCTTAGTGTTCTGTTAATTCATCTCACAGAGTTACATCTGTATTTCGTGGATCTCTTTGCTAGCCTTATTTCTGTGGAATCTGAGAACAGATATTTCGGATCCATTGGAAGATTCTAGGGCCAAAGGAAATATCCTCCGATAACAAAGAGAAAGAAGCTTTCTGAGAAACTTCTTTGTGTTCTGTGAAATCATCTCACAGAGTTACAGCTTTCCCCTCAAGAAGCCTTTCGCTAAGACAGTTCTTGTGGAATTGGCAAAGTGATATTTGGAAGCCCATAGAGGGCTATGGTGAAAAAGGAAATATCCTCAGATGAAATCTGGAAAGTAGCTTTCTGAGAAACTGCTTAGTGTTCTGTTAATTCATCTCACAGAGTTACATCTGTATTTCGTGGATCTCTTTGCTAGCCTTATTTCTGTGGAATCTGAGAACAGATATTTCGGATCCATTGGAAGACTACAGGGCCAAAGGAAATATCCTCCGATAACAAAGAGAAAGAAGCTTTCTGAGAAACTTCTTTGTGTTCTGTGAAATCATCTCACAGAGTTACAGCTTTCCCCTCAAGAAGCCTTTCGCTAAGACAGTTCTTGTGGAATTGGCAAAGTGATATTTGGAAGCCCATAGAGGGCTATGGTGAAAAAGGAAATATCCTCAGATGAAATCTGGAAAGAAGCTTTCTGAGAAACTGCTTAGTGTTCTGTTAATTCATCTCACAGAGTTACATCTGTATTTCGTGGATCTCTTTGCTAGCCTTATTTCTGTGGAATCTGAGAACAGATATTTCGGATCCCTTGGAAGACTATAGGGCCAAAGGAAATATCCTCCGATAACAAAGAGAAAGAAGCTTTCTGAGAAACTTCTTTGTGTTCTGTGAAATCATCTCACAGAGTTAAAGCTTTCCCCTCAAGAAGCCTTTCCCTAAGACAGTTCTTGTGGAATTGGCAAAGTGATATTTGGAAGCCCATAGAGGGCTATGGTGAAAAAGGAAATATCCTCACATGAAATCTGGAAAGAAGCTTTCTGAGAAACTGCTTTGTGTTCTGTTAATTCATCTCACAGAGTTACATCTGTATTTCGTGGATCTCTTTGCTAGCCTTATTTCTGTGAAATCTGAGAACAGATATTTCGGATCCCTTGCAAGACTATAGGGCCAAAGGAAATATCCTCCTATAACAAACAGAAAGAAGCTTTCTGAGAAACTTCTTTGTGTTCTGTGAAATCATCTCACAGAGTTACAGCTTTCCCCTCAAGAAGCCTTTCGCTAAGACAGTTCTTGTGGAATTGGCAAAGTGATATTTGGAAGCCCATAGAGCGCAATGGTGAAAAAGGAAATATCCTCAAATGAAATCTGGAAAGAAGCTTTCTGAGAAACTGCTTAGTGTTCTGTTAATTCATCTCACAGAGTTACATCTGTATTTCGTGGATCTCTTTGCTAGCCTTATTTCTGTGGAATCTGAGAACAGATATTTCGGATCCCTTGGAAGACTATAGGGCCAAAGGAAATATCCTCCGATAACAAAGAGAAAGAAGCTTTCTGAGAAACTTCTTTGTGTTCTGTGAAATCATCTCACAGAGTTACAGCTTTCCCGTCAAGAAGCCTTTCGCTAAGACAGTTCTTGTGGAATTGGCAAAGTGATATTTGGAAGCCCATAGAGGGCTATGGTGAAAAAGGAAATATCCTCACATGAAATCTGGAAAGAAGCTTTCTGAGAAACTCCTTAGTGTTCTGTTAATTCATCTCACAGAGTTACATCTGTATTTCGTGGATCTCTTTGCTAGCCTTATTTCTGTGGAATCTGAGAACAGATATTTCCTTTCCCTTTGAAGACTATAGGGCCAAAGGAAATATCCTCCGATAACAAAGAGAAAGAAGCTTTCTGAGAAACTTCTTTGTGTTCTGTGAAATCATCTCACAGAGTTACAGCTTTCCCCTCAAGAAGCCTTTCGCTAAGACAGTTCTTGTGGAATTGGCAAAGTGATATTTGGAAGCCCATAGAGGGCTATGGTGAAAAAGGAAATATCCTCACATGAAATCTGGAAAGAGGCTTTCTGAGAAACTGCTTTGTGTTCTGTTAATTCATCTCACAGAGTTACATCTGTATTTCGTGGATCTCTTTGCTAGCCTTATTTCTGTGGAATCTGAGAACAGATATTTCGGATCCCTTGGAAGACTATAGGGCCAAAGGAAATATCCTCCGATAACAAAGAGAAAGAAGCTTTCTGAGAAACTTCTTTGTGTTTTGTGAAATCATCTCACAGAGTTACAGCTTTCCCGTCAAGAAGCCTTTCGCTAAGACAGTTCTTGTGGAATTGGCAAAGTGATATTTGGAAGCCCATAGAGGGCTATGGTGAAAAAGGAAATATCCTCACATGAAATCTGGAAAGAAGCTTTCTGAGAAACTCCTTAGTGTTCTGTTAATTCATCGCACAGAGTTACATCTGTATTTCGTGGATCTCTTTGCTAGCCTTATTTCTGTGGAATCTGAGAACAGATATTTCCTTTCCCTTTGAAGACTATAGGGCCAAAGGAAATATCCTCCGATAACAAAGAGAAAGAAGCTTTCTGAGAAATTTCTTTGTGTTCTGTGAAATCATCTCACAGAGTTACAGCTTTGCCCTCAAGAAGCCTTTCGCTAAGACAGTTCTTGTGGAATTGGCAAAGTGATATTTGGAAGCCCATAGAGGGCTATGGTGAAAAAGGAAATATCCTCAGATGAAATCTGGAAAGTAGCTTTCTGAGAAACTGCTTAGTGTTCTGTTAATTCATCTCACAGAGTTACATCTGTATTTCGTGGATCTCTTTGCTAGCCTTATTTCTGTGGAATCTGAGAACAGATATTTCGGATCCATTGGAAGACTATAGGGCCAAAGGAAATATCCTGCGATAACGAAGAGAAAGAAGCTTTCTGAGAAACTTCTTTGTGTTCTGTGAAATCATCTCACAGAGTTACAGCTTTCCCCTCTAGAAGCCTTTCGCTAAGACAGTTCTTGTGGAATTGGCAAAGTGATATTTGGAAGCCCATAGAGGGCTATGGTGAAAAAGGAAATATCCTCAGATGAAATCTGGAAAGAAGCTTTCTGAGAAACTGCTTAGTGTTCTGTTAATTCATCTCACAGAGTTACATCTGTATTTCGTGGATCTCTTTGCTAGCCTTATTTCTGTGGAATCTGAGAACAGATATTTCGGATCCCTTGGAAGACTATAGGGCCAAAGGAAATATCCTCCGATAACAAAGAGAAAGAAGCTTTCTGAGAAACTTCTTTGTGTTCTGTGAAATCATCTCACAGAGTTACAGCTTTCCCCTCAAGAAGCCTTTCCCTAAGACAGTTCTTGTGGAATTGGCAAAGTGATATTTGGAAGCCCATAGAGGGCTATGGTGAAAAAGGAAATATCCTCAGATGAAATCTGGAAAGAAGCTTTCTGAGAAACTGCTTAGTGTTCTGTTAATTCATCTCACAGAGTTACATCTGTATTTCGTGGATCTCTTTGCTAGCCTTATTTCTGTGGAATCTGAGAACAGATATTTCGGATCCCTTGGAAGACTATAGGGCCAAAGGAAATATCCTGCGATAACAAAGAGAAAGAAGCTTTCTGAGAAATTTCTTTGTGTTCTGTGAAATCATCTCACAGAGTTACAGCTTTCCCGTGAAGAAGCCTTTCGCTAAGACAGTTCTTGTGGAATTGGCAAAGTGATATTTGGAAGCCCATAGAGGGCTATGGTGAAAAAGGAAATATCCTCACATGAAATCTGGAAAGAGGCTTTCTGAGAAACTGCTTTGTGTTCTGTTAATTCATCTCACAGAGTTACATCTGTATTTCGTGGATCTCTTTGCTAGCCTTATTTCTGTGGAATCTGAGAACAGATATTTCGGATCCCTTGGAAGACTATAGAGCCAAAGGAAATATCCTCCGATAACAAAGAGAAAGAAGCTTTCTGAGAAACTTCTTTGTGTTTTGTGAAATCATCTCACAGAGTTACAGCTTTCCCGTCAAGAAGCCTTTCGCTAAGACAGTTCTTGTGGAATTGGCAAAGTGATATTTGGAAGCCCATAGAGGGCTATGGTGAAAAAGGAAATATCCTCACATGAAATCTGGAAAGAAGCTTTCTGAGAAACTCCTTAGTGTTCTGTTAATTCATCGCACAGAGTTACATCTGTATTTCGTGGATCTCTTTGCTAGCCTTATTTCTGTGGAATCTGAGAACAGATATTTCCTTTCCATTTGAAGACTATAGGGCCAAAGGAAATATCCTCCGATAACAAAGAGAAAGAAGCTTTCTGAGAAATTTCTTTGTGTTCTGTGAAATCATCTCACAGAGTTACAGCTTTCCCCTCAAGAAGCCTTTCGCTAAGACAGTTCTTGTGGAATTGGCAAAGTGATATTTGGAAGCCCATAGAGGGCTATGGTGAAAAAGGAAATATCGTCACATGAAATCTGGAAAGAAGCTTTCTGAGAAACTGCTTAGTGTTCTGTTAATTCATCTCACAGAGTTACATCTGTATTTCGTGGATCTCTTTGCTAGCCTTATTTCTGTGGAGTCTGAGAACAGATATTTCGGATCCCTTGGAAGACTATAGGGCCAAAGGAAATATCCTCCGATAACAAAGAGAAAGAAGCTTTCTGAGAAACTTCTTTGTGTTCTGTGAAATCATCTCACAGAGTTACAGCTTTCCCCTCAAGAAGCCTTTCGCTAAGACAGTTCTTGTGGAATTGGCAAAGTGATATTTGGAAGCCCATAGAGGGCTATGGTGAAAAAGGAAATATCCTCAGATGAAATCTGGAAAGAAGCTTTCTGAGAAACTGCTTAGTGTTCTGTTAATTCATCTCACAGAGTTACATCTGTATTTCGTGGATCTCTTTGCTAGCCTTATTTCTGTGGAATCTGAGAACAGATATTTCGGATCCCTTGGAAGACTATAGGGCCAAAGGAAATATCCTCCGATAACAAAGAGAAAGAAGCTTTCTGAGAAACTTCTTTGTGTTTTGTGAAATCATCTCACAGAGTTACAGCTTTCCCGTCAAGAAGCCTTTCGCTAAGACAGTTCTTGTGGAATTGGCAAAGTGATATTTGGAAGCCCATAGAGGGCTATGGTGAAAAAGGAAATATCCTCACATGAAATCTGGAAAGAAGCTTTCTGAGAAACTCCTTAGTGTTCTGTTAATTCATCTCACAGAGTTACATCTGTATTTCGTGGATCTCTTTGCTAGCCTTATTTCTGTGGAATCTGAGAACAGATATTTCGGATCCCTTGGAAGACTATAGGGCCAAAGGAAATATCCTCCGATAACAAAGAGAAAGAAGCTTTCTGAGAAACTTCTTTGTGTTCTGTGAAATCATCTCACAGAGTTACAGCTTTCCCCTCAAGAAGCCTTTCGCTAAGACAGTTCTTGTGGAATTGGCAAAGTGATATTTGGAAGCCCATAGAGGGCTATGGTGAAAAAGGAAATATCCTCAGATGAAATCTGGAAAGTAGCTTTCTGAGAAACTGCTTAGTGTTCTGTTAATTCATCTCACAGAGTTACATCTGTATTTCGTGGATCTCTTTGCTAGCCTTATTTCTGTGGAATCTGAGAACAGATATTTCGGATCCATTGGAAGACTACAGGGCCAAAGGAAATATCCTGCGATAACAAAGAGAAAGAAGCTTTCTGAGAAACTTCTTTGTGTTCTGTGAAATCATCTCACAGAGTTACAGCTTTCCCCTCAAGAAGCCTTTCGCTAAGACAGTTCTTGTGGAATTGGCAAAGTGATATTTGGAAGCCCATAGAGGGCTATGGTGAAAAAGGAAATATCCTCAGATGAAATCTGGAAAGAAGCTTTCTGAGAAACTGCTTAGTGTTCTGTTAATTCATCTCACAGAGTTACATCTGTATATCGTGGATCTCTTTGCTAGCCTTATTTCTGTGGAATCTGAGAACAGATATTTCGGATCCCTTGGAAGACTATAGGGCCAAAGGAAATATCCTCCGATAACAAAGAGAAAGAAGCTTTCTGAGAAACTTCTTTGTGTTCTGTGAAATCATCTCACAGAGTTAAAGCTTTCCCCTCAAGAAGCCTTTCCCTAAGACAGTTCTTGTGGAATTGGCAAAGTGATATTTGGAAGCCCATAGAGGGCTATGGTGAAAAAGGAAATATCCTCACATGAAATCTGGAAAGAAGCTTTCTGAGAAACTGCTTTGTGTTCTGTTAATTCATCTCACGGAGTTACATCTGTATTTCGTGGATCTCTTTGCTAGCCTTATTTCTGTGGAATCTGAGAACAGATATTTCGGATCCCTTGCAAGACTATAGGGCCAAAGGAAATATCCTCCTATAACAAACAGAAAGAAGCTTTCTGAGAAACTTCTTTGTGTTCTGTGAAATCATCTCACAGAGTTACAGCTTTCCCCTCAAGAAGCCTTTCGCTAAGACAGTTCTTGTGGAATTGGCAAAGTGATATTTGGAAGCCCATAGAGCGCAATGGTGAAAAAGGAAATATCCTCAAATGAAATCTGGAAAGAAGCTTTCTGAGAAACTGCTTAGTGTTCTGTTAATTCATCTCACAGAGTTACATCTGTATTTCGTGGATCTCTTTGCTAGCCTTATTTCTGTGGAATCTGAGAACAGATATTTCGGATCCCTTGGAAGACTATAGGGCCAAAGGAAATATCCTCCGATAACAAAGAGAAAGAAGCTTTCTGAGAAACTTCTTTGTGTTTTGTGAAATCATCTCACAGAGTTACAGCTTTCCCGTCAAGAAGCCTTTCGCTAAGACAGTTCTTGTGGAATTGGCAAAGTGATATTTGGAAGCCCATAGAGGGCTATGGTGAAAAAGGAAATATCCTCACATGAAATCTGGAAAGTAGCTTTCTGAGAAACTCCTTAGTGTTCTGTTAATTCATCTCACAGAGTTACATCTGTATTTCGTGGATCTCTTTGCTAGCCTTATTTCTGTGGAATCTGAGAACAGATATTTCCTTTCCCTTTGAAGACTATAGGGCCAAAGGAAATATCCTCCGATAACAAAGAGAAAGAAGCTTTCTGAGAAACTTCTTTGTGTTCTGTGAAATCATCTCACAGAGTTACAGCTTTCCCCTCAAGAAGCCTTTCGCTAAGACAGTTCTTGTGGAATTGGCAAAGTGATATTTGGAAGCCCATAGAGGGCTATGGTGAAAAAGGAAATATCCTCACATGAAATCTGGAAAGAGGCTTTCTGAGAAACTGCTTTGTGTTCTGTTAATTCATCTCACAGAGTTACATCTGTATTTCGTGGATCTCTTTGCTAGCCTTATTTCTGTGGAATCTGAGAACAGATATTTCGGATCCCTTGGAAGACTATAGGGCCAAAGGAAATATCCTCCGATAACAAAGAGAAAGAAGCTTTCTGAGAAACTTCTTTGTGTTTTGTGAAATCATCTCACAGAGACACAGCTTTCCCGTCAAGAAGCCTTTCGCTAAGACAGTTCTTGTGGAATTGGCAAAGTGATATTTGGAAGCCCATAGAGGGCTATGGTGAAAAAGGAAATATCCTCACATGAAATCTGGAAAGAAGCTTTCTGAGAAACTCCTTAGTGTTCTGTTAATTCATCGCACAGAGTTACATCTGTATTTCGTGGATCTCTTTGCTAGCCTTATTTCTGTGGAATCTGAGAACAGATATTTCCTTTCCCTTTGAAGACTATAGGGCCAAAGGAAATATCCTCCGATAACAAAGAGAAAGAAGCTTTCTGAGAAATTTCTTTGTGTTCTGTGAAATCATCTCACAGAGTTACAGCTTTCCCCTCAAGAAGCCTTTCGCTAAGACAGTTCTTGTGGAATTGGCAAAGTGATATTTGGAAGCCCATAGAGGGCTATGGTGAAAAAGGAAATATCCTCAGATGAAATCTGGAAAGTAGCTTTCTGAGAAACTGCTTAGTGTTCTGTTAATTCATCTCACAGAGTTACATCTGTATTTCGTGGATCTCTTTGCTAGCCTTATTTCTGTGGAATCTGAGAACAGATATTTCGGATCCATTGGAAGACTATAGGGCCAAAGGAAATATCCTGCGATAACGAAGAGAAAGAAGCTTTCTGAGAAACTTCTTTGTGTTCTGTGAAATCATCTCACAGAGTTACAGCTTTCCCCTCTAGAAGCCTTTCGCTAAGACAGTTCTTGTGGAATTGGCAAAGTGATATTTGGAAGCCCATAGAGGGCTATGGTGAAAAAGGAAATATCCTCAGATGAAATCTGGAAAGAAGCTTTCTGAGAAACTGCTTAGTGTTCTGTTAATTCATCTCACAGAGTTACATCTGTATTTCGTGGATCTCTTTGCTAGCCTTATTTCTGTGGAATCTGAGAACAGATATTTCGGATCCCTTGGAAGACTATAGGGCCAAAGGAAATATCCTCCGATAACAAAGAGAAAGAAGCTTTCTGAGAAACTTCTTTGTGTTCTGTGAAATCATCTCACAGAGTTACAGCTTTCCCCTCAAGAAGCCTTTCCCTAAGACAGTTCTTGTGGAATTGGCAAAGTGATATTTGGAAGCCCATAGAGGGCTATGGTGAAAAAGGAAATATCCTCAGATGAAATCTGGAAAGAAGCTTTCTGAGAAACTGCTTAGTGTTCTGTTAATTCATCTCACAGAGTTACATCTGTATTTCGTGGATCTCTTTGCTAGCCTTATTTCTGTGGAATCTGAGAACAGATATTTCGGATCCCTTGGAAGACTATAGGGCCAAAGGAAATATCCTGCGATAACAAAGAGAAAGAAGCTTTCTGAGAAATTTCTTTGTGTTCTGTGAAATCATCTCACAGAGTTACAGCTTTCCCGTGAAGAAGCCTTTCGCTAAGACAGTTCTTGTGGAATTGGCAAAGTGATATTTGGAAGCCCATAGAGGGCTATGGTGAAAAAGGAAATATCCTCACATGAAATCTGGAAAGAGGCTTTCTGAGAAACTGCTTTGTGTTCTGTTAATTCATCTCACAGAGTTACATCTGTATTTCGTGGATCTCTTTGCTAGCCTTATTTCTGTGGAATCTGAGAACAGATATTTCGGATCCCTTGGAAGACTATAGAGCCAAAGGAAATATCCTCCGATAACAAAGAGAAAGAAGCTTTCTGAGAAACTTCTTTGTGTTTTGTGAAATCATCTCACAGAGTTACAGCTTTCCCGTCAAGAAGCCTTTCGCTAAGACAGTTCTTGTGGAATTGGCAAAGTGATATTTGGAAGCCCATAGAGGGCTATGGTGAAAAAGGAAATATCCTCACATGAAATCTGGAAAGAAGCTTTCTGAGAAACTCCTTAGTGTTCTGTTAATTCATCGCACAGAGTTACATCTGTATTTCGTGGATCTCTTTGCTAGCCTTATTTCTGTGGAATCTGAGAACAGATATTTCCTTTCCATTTGAAGACTATAGGGCCAAAGGAAATATCCTCCGATAACAAAGAGAAAGAAGCTTTCTGAGAAATTTCTTTGTGTTCTGTGAAATCATCTCACAGAGTTACAGCTTTCCCCTCAAGAAGCCTTTCGCTAAGACAGTTCTTGTGGAATTGGCAAAGTGATATTTGGAAGCCCATAGAGGGCTATGGTGAAAAAGGAAATATCCTCAGATGAAATCTGGAAAGAAGCTTTCTGAGAAACTGCTTAGTGTTCTGTTAATTCATCTCACAGAGTTACATCTGTATTTCGTGGATCTCTTTGCTAGCCTTATTTCTGTGGAATCTGAGAACAGATATTTCGGATCCCTTGGAAGACTATAGGGCCAAAGGAAATATCCTCCGATAACAAAGAGAAAGAAGCTTTCTGAGAAACTTCTTTGTGTTCTGTGAAATCATCTCACAGAGTTACAGCTTTCCCCTCAAGAAGCCTTTCCCTAAGACAGTTCTTGTGGAATTGGCAAAGTGATATTTGGAAGCCCATAGAGGGCTATGGTGAAAAAGGAAATATCCTCAAATGAAATGTGGAAAGAAGCTTTCTGAGAAACTGCTTAGTGTTCTGTTAATTCATCTCACAGAGTTACATCTGTATTTCGTGGATCTCTTTGCTAGCCTTATTTCTGTGGAATCTGAGAACAGATATTTCGGATCCCTTGGAAGACTATAGGGCCAAAGGAAATATCCTCCGATAACAAAGAGAAAGAAGCTTTCTGAGAAACTTCTTTGTGTTTTGTGAAATCATCTCACAGAGTTACAGCTTTCCCGTCAAGAAGCCTTTCGCTAAGACAGTTCTTGTGGAATTGGCAAAGTGATATTTGGAAGCCCATAGAGGGCTATGGTGAAAAAGGAAATATCGTCACATGAAATCTGGAAAGAAGCTTTCTGAGAAACTGCTTAGTGTTCTGTTAATTCATCTCACAGAGTTACATCTGTATTTCGTGGATCTCTTTGCTAGCCTTATTTCTGTGGAATCTGAGAACAGATATTTCGGATCCCTTGGAAGACTATAGGGCCAAAGGAAATATCCTCCGATAACAAAGAGAAAGAAGCTTTCTGAGAAACTTCTTTGTGTTCTGTGAAATCATCTCACAGAGTTACAGCTTTCCCCTCAAGAAGCCTTTCGCTAAGACAGTTCTTGTGGAATTGGCAAAGTGATATTTGGAAGCCCATAGAGGGCTATGGTGAAAAAGGAAATATCCTCAGATGAAATCTGGAAAGAAGCTTTCTGAGAAACTGCTTAGTGTTCTGTTAATTCATCTCACAGAGTTACATCTGTATTTCGTGGATCTCTTTGCTAGCCTTATTTCTGTGGAATCTGAGAACAGATATTTCGGATCCCTTGGAAGACTATAGGGCCAAAGGAAATATCCTCCGATAACAAAGAGAAAGAAGCTTTCTGAGAAACTTCTTTGTGTTTTGTGAAATCATCTCACAGAGTTACAGCTTTCCCGTCAAGAAGCCTTTCGCTAAGACAGTTCTTGTGGAATTGGCAAAGTGATATTTGGAAGCCCATAGAGGGCTATGGTGAAAAAGGAAATATCCTCACATGAAATCTGGAAAGAAGCTTTCTGAGAAACTGCTTAGTGTTCTGTTAATTCATCTCACAGAGTTACATCTGTATTTCGTGGATCTCTTTGCTAGCCTTATTTCTGTGGAATCTGAGAACAGATATTTCGGATCCATTGGAAGACTCTAGGGCCAAAGGAAATATCCTCCGATAACAAAGAGAAAGAAGCTTTCTGAGAAACTTCTTTGTGTTCTGTGAAATCATCTCACAGAGTTACAGCTTTCCCCTCAAGAAGCCTTTCGCTAAGACAGTTCTTGTGGAATTGGCAAAGTGATATTTGGAAGCCCATAGAGGGCTATGGTGAAAAAGGAAATATCCTCAGATGAAATCTGGAAAGTAGCTTTCTGAGAAACTGCTTAGTGTTCTGTTAATTCATCTCACAGAGTTACATCTGTATTTCGTGGATCTCTTTGCTAGCCTTATTTCTGTGGAATCTGAGAACAGATATTTCGGATCCATTGGAAGACTACAGGGCCAAAGGAAATATCCTCCGATAACAAAGAGAAAGAAGCTTTCTGAGAAACTTCTTTGTGTTCTGTGAAATCATCTCACAGAGTTACAGCTTTCCCCTCAAGAAGCCTTTCGCTAAGACAGTTCTTGTGGAATTGGAAAACTGATATTTGGAAGCCCATAGAGGGCTATGGTGAAAAAGGAAATATCCTCAGATGAAATCTGGAAAGAAGCTTTCTGAGAAACTGCTTAGTGTTCTGTTAATTCATCTCACAGAGTTACATCTGTATTTCGTGGATCTCTTTGCTAGCCTTATTTCTGTGGAATCTGAGAACAGATATTTCGGATCCCTTGGAAGACTATAGGGCCAAAGGAAATATCCTCCGATAACAAAGAGAAAGAAGCTTTCTGAGAAACTTCTTTGTGTTCTGTGAAATCATCTCACAGAGTTAAAGCTTTCCCCTCAAGAAGCCTTTCCCTAAGACAGTTCTTGTGGAATTGGCAAAGTGATATTTGGAAGCCCATAGAGGGCTATGGTGAAAAAGGAAATATCCTCACATGAAATCTGGAAAGAAGCTTTCTGAGAAACTGCTTTGTGTTCTGTTAATTCATCTCACAGAGTTACATCTGTATTTCGTGGATCTCTTTGCTAGCCTTATTTCTGTGGAATCTGAGAACAGATATTTCGGATCCCTTGCAAGACTATAGGGCCAAAGGAAATATCCTCCTATAACAAACAGAAAGAAGCTTTCTGAGAAACTTCTTTGTGTTCTGTGAAATCATCTCACAGAGTTACAGCTTTCCCCTCAAGAAGCCTTTCGCTAAGACAGTTCTTGTGGAATTGGCAAAGTGATATTTGGAAGCCCATAGAGCGCAATGGTGAAAAAGGAAATATCCTCAAATGAAATCTGGAAAGAAGCTTTCTGAGAAACTGCTTAGTGTTCTGTTAATTCATCTCACAGAGTTACATCTGTATTTCGTGGATCTCTTTGCTAGCCTTATTTCTGTGGAATCTGAGAACAGATATTTCGGATCCCTTGGAAGACTATAGGGCCAAAGGAAATATCCTCCGATAACAAAGAGAAAGAAGCTTTCTGAGAAACTTCTTTGTGTTTTGTGAAATCATCTCACAGAGTTACAGCTTTCCCGTCAAGAAGCCTTTCGCTAAGACAGTTCTTGTGGAATTGGCAAAGTGATATTTGGAAGCCCATAGAGGGCTATGGTGAAAAAGGAAATATCCTCACATGAAATCTGGAAAGAAGCTTTCTGAGAAACTCCTTAGTGTTCTGTTAATTCATCTCACAGAGTTACATCTGTATTTCGTGGATCTCTTTGCTAGCCTTATTTCTGTGGAATCTGAGAACAGATATTTCCTTTCCCTTTGAAGACTATAGGGCCAAAGGAAATATCCTCCGATAACAAAGAGAAAGAAGCTTTCTGAGAAACTTCTTTGTGTTCTGTGAAATCATCTCACAGAGTTACAGCTTTCCCCTCAAGAAGCCTTTCGCTAAGACAGTTCTTGTGGAATTGGCAAAGTGATATTTGGAAGCCCATAGAGGGCTATGGTGAAAAAGGAAATATCCTCACATGAAATCTGGAAAGAGGCTTTCTGAGAAACTGCTTTGTGTTCTCTTAATTCATCTCACAGAGTTACATCTGTATTTCGTGGATCTCTTTGCTAGCCTTATTTCTGTTGAATCTGAGAACAGATATTTCGGATCCCTTGGAAGACTATAGGGCCAAAGGAAATATCCTCCGATAACAAAGAGAAAGAAGCTTTCTGAGAAACTTCTTTGTGTTTTGTGAAATCATCTCACAGAGTTACAGCTTTCCCGTCAAGAAGCCTTTCGCTAAGACAGTTCTTGTGGAATTGGCAAAGTGATATTTGGAAGCCCATAGAGGGCTATGGTGAAAAAGGAAATATCCTCACATGAAATCTGGAAAGAAGCTTTCTGAGAAACTCCTTAGTGTTCTGTTAATTCATCGCACAGAGTTACATCTGTATTTCGTGGATCTCTTTGCTAGCCTTATTTCTGTGGAATCTGAGAACAGATATTTCCTTTCCCTTTGAAGACTATAGGGCCAAAGAAAATATCCTCCGATAACAAAGAGAAAGAAGCTTTCTGAGAAATTTCTTTGTGTTCTGTGAAATCATCTCACAGAGTTACAGCTTTCCCCTCAAGAAGCCTTTCGCTAAGACAGTTCTTGTGGAATTGGCAAAGTGATATTTGGAAGCCCATAGAGGGCTATGGTGAAAAAGGAAATATCCTCAGATGAAATCTGGAAAGTAGCTTTCTGAGAAACTGCTTAGTGTTCTGTTAATTCATCTCACAGAGTTACATCTGTATTTCGTGGATCTCTTTGCTAGCCTTATTTCTGTGGAATCTGAGAACAGATATTTCGGATCCATTGGAAGACTATAGGGCCAAAGGAAATATCCTGCGATAACGAAGAGAAAGAAGCTTTCTGAGAAACTTCTTTGTGTTCTGTGAAATCATCTCACAGAGTTACAGCTTTCCCCTCTAGAAGCCTTTCGCTAAGACAGTTCTTGTGGAATTGGCAAAGTGATATTTGGAAGCCCATAGAGGGCTATGGTGAAAAAGGAAATATCCTCAGATGAAATCTGGAAAGAAGCTTTCTGAGAAACTGCTTAGTGTTCTGTTAATTCATCTCACAGAGTTACATCTGTATTTCGTGGATCTCTTTGCTAGCCTTATTTCTGTGGAATCTGAGAACAGATATTTCGGATCCCTTGGAAGACTATAGGGCCAAAGGAAATATCCTCCGATAACAAAGAGAAAGAAGCTTTCTGAGAAACTTCTTTGTGTTCTGTGAAATCATCTCACAGAGTTACAGCTTTCCCCTCAAGAAGCCTTTCGCTAAGACAGTTCTTGTGGAATTGGCAAAGTGATATTTGGAAGCCCATAGAGGGCTATGGTGAAAAAGGAAATATCCTCAGATGAAATCTGGAAAGAAGCTTTCTGAGAAACTGCTTAGTGTTCTGTTAATTCATCTCACAGAGTTACATCTGTATTTCGTGGATCTCTTTGCTAGCCTTATTTCTGTGGAATCTGAGAACAGATATTTCGGATCCCTTGGAAGACTATAGGGCCAAAGGAAATATCCTGCGATAACAAAGAGAAAGAAGCTTTCTGAGAAATTTCTTTGTGTTCTGTGAAATCATCTCACAGAGTTACAGCTTTCCCGTGAAGAAGCCTTTCGCTAAGACAGTTCTTGTGGAATTGGCAAAGTGATATTTGGAAGCCCATAGAGGGCTATGGTGAAAAAGGAAATATCCTCACATGAAATCTGGAAAGAGGCTTTCTGAGAAACTGCTTTGTGTTCTGTTAATTCATCTCACAGAGTTACATCTGTATTTCGTGGATCTCTTTGCTAGCCTTATTTCTGTGGAATCTGAGAACAGATATTTCGGATCCCTTGGAAGACTATAGGGCCAAAGGAAATATCCTCCGATAACAAAGAGAAAGAAGCTTTCTGAGAAACTTCTTTGTGTTTTGTGAAATCATCTCACAGAGAAACAGCTTTCCCGTCAAGAAGCCGTCCGCTAAGACAGTTCTTGTGGAATTGTCAAAGTGATATTTGGAAGCCCATAGACGGCTATGGTGAAAAAGGAAATATCCTCACATGAAATCTGGAAAGAAGCTTTCTGAGAAACTCCTTAGTGTTCTGTTAATTCATCGCACAGAGTTACATCTGTGTTTCGTGGATCTCTTTGCTAGCCTTATTTCTGTGGAATCTGAGATCAGATATTTCCTTTCCCTTTGAAGACTATAGGGCCAAAGGAAATATCCTCCGATAACAAAGAGAAAGAAGCTTTCTGAGAAATTTCTTTGTGTTCTGTGAAATCATCTCACAGAGTTTCAGCTTTCCCCTCAAGAAGCCTTTCGCTAAGACTGTTCTTCTGGAATTGGCAAAGTGATATTTGGAAGCCCATAGAGGGCTATGGTGAAAAAGGAAATATCCTCAGATGAAATCTGGAAAGTAGCTTTCTGAGAAACTGCTTAGTGTTCTGTTAATTCATCTCACAGAGTTACATCTGTATTTCGTGGATCTCTTTGCTAGCCTTATTTCTGTGGAATCTGAGAACAGATATTTCGGATCCATTGGAAGACTATAGGGCCAAAGGAAATATCCTGCGATAACAAAGAGAAAGAAGCTTTCTGAGAAACTTCTTTGTGTTCTGTGAAATCATCTCACAGAGTTACAGCTTTCCCCTCAAGAAGCCTTTCGCTAAGACAGTTCTTGTGGAATTGGCAAAGTGATATTTGGAAGCCCCTAGAGGGCTATGGTGAAAAAGGAAATATCCTCAGATGAAATCTGGAGAGAAGCTTTCTGAGAAACTGCTTAGTGTTCTGTTAATTCATCTCACAGAGTTACATCTGTATTTCGTGGATCTCTTTGCTAGCCTTATTTCTGTGGAATCTGAGAACAGATATTTCGGATCCCTTGGAAGACTATAGGGCTAAAGGAAATATCCTCCGATAACAAAGAGAAAGAAGCTTTCTGAGAAACTTCTTTGTGTTCTGTGAAATCATCTCACAGAGTTACAGCTTTCCCCTCAAGAAGCCTTTCCCTAAGACAGTTCTTGTGGAATTGGCAAAGTGATATTTGGAAGCCCATAGAGGGCTATGGTGAAAAAGGAAATATCCTCAGATGAAATCTGGAAAGAAGCTTTCTGAGAAACTGCTTAGTGTTCTGTTAATTCATCTCACATAGTTATATCTGTATTTCGTGGATCTCTTTGCTAGCCTTATATCTGTGGAATCTGAGAACAGATATTTCGGATCCCTTGGAAGACTATAGGGCCAAAGGAAATATCCTCCTATAACAAACAGAAAGAAGATTTCTGAGAAACTTCTTTGTGTTCTGTGAAATCATCTCACAGAGTTACAGCTTTCCCCTCAAGAAGGCTTTCGCTAAGACAGTTCTTGTGGAATTGGCAAAGTGATATTTGGAAGCCCATAGAGGGCTATGGTGAAAAAGGAAATATCCTCAAATGAAATCTGGAAAGAAGCTTTCTGAGAAACTGATTAGTGTTCTGTTAATTCATCTCACAGAGTTACATCTGTATTTCGTGGATCTCTTTGCTAGCCTTATTTCTGTGGAATCTGAGAACAGATATTTCGGATCCCTTGGAAGACTACAGGGCCAAAGGAAATATCCTCCGATAACAAAGAGAAAGAAGCTTTCTGAGAAACTTCTTTGTGTTTTGTGAAATCATCTCACAGAGTTACAGCTTTCCCGTCAAGAAGCCTTTCGCTAAGACAGTTCTTGTGGAATTGGCAAAGTGATATTTGGAAGTCCATAGAGGGCTATGGTGAAAAAGGGAATATCCTCACATGAAATCTGGAAAGAAACTTTCTGAGAAACTCCTTAGTGTCCTGTTAATTCATCGCACAGAATTACATCTGTATTTCGTGGATCTCTTTGCTAGCCTTATTTCTGTGGAATCTGAGAACAGATATTTCCTTTCCCTTTGAAGACTATAGGGCCAAAGGAAATATCCTCCGATAACAAAGAGAAAGAAGCTTTCTGAGAAACTTCTTTGTGTTCTGTGAAATCATCTCACAGAGTTACAGCTTTCCCCTCAAGAAGCCTTTCGCTAAGACAGTTCTTGTGGAATTGGCAAAGTGATATTTGGAAGCCCATAGAGAGCTATGGTGAAAAAGGAAATATCCTCAGATGAAATCTGGAAAGTAGCTTTCTGAGAAACTGCTTAGTGTTCTGTTAATTCATCTCACAGAGTTACATCTGTATTTCGTGGATCTCTTTGCTAGCCTTATTTCTGTGGAATCTGAGAACAGATATTTCGGATCCCTTGGAAGACTATAGGGCCAAAGGAAATATCCTCCGATAACAAAGAGAAAGAAGCTTTCTGAGAAACTTCTTTGTGTTCTGTGAAATCATCTCACAGAGTTACAGCTTTCCCCTCAAGAAGCCTTTCCCTAAGACAGTTCTTGTGGAATTGGCAAAGTGATATTTGGAAGCCCATAGAGGGCTATGGTGAAAAAGGAAATATCCTCAGATGAAATCTGGAAAAAGCTTTCTGAGAAACTGCTTAGTGTTCTGTTAATTCATCTCACATAGTTATATCTGTATTTCGTGGATTTCTTTGCTAGCCTTATTTCTGTGGAATCTGAGAAGAGATATTTCGGATCCCTTGGAAGACTATAGGGCCAAAGGAAATATCCTCCGATAACCAAGAGAAAGAAGCTTTCTGAGAAACTTCTTTGTGTTCTGTGAAATCATCTCACAGAGTTACAGCTTTCCCCTCAAGAAGCCTTTCGCTAAGACAGTTCTTGTGGAATTGGCAAAGTGATATTTGGAAGCCCATAGAGGGCTATGGTGAAAAAGGAAATATCCTCAAATGAAATCTGGAAAGAAGCTTTCTGAGAAACTGCTTAGTGTTCTGTTAATTCATCTCACAGAGTTACATCTGTATTTCGTGGATCTCTTTGCTAGCCTTATTTCTGTGGAATCTGAGAACAGATATTTCGGATCCCTTGGAAGACTATAGGGCCAAAGGAAATATCCTCCGATAACAAAGAGAAAGAAGCTTTCTGAGAAACTTCTTTGTGTTTTGTGAAATCAACTCACAGAGTTACAGCTTTCCCGTCATGAAGCCTTTCGCTAAGACAGTTCTTGTGGAATTGGCAAAGTGATATTTGGAAGCCCATAGAGGGCTATGGTGAAAAAGGAAATATCCTCACATGAAATCTGGAAAGAAGCTTTCTGAGAAACTCCTTAGTGTTCTGTTAATTCATCTCACAGAGTTACATCTGTATTTCGTGGATCTCTTTGCTAGCCTTATTTCTGTGGAATCTGAGAACAGATATTTCCTTTCCCTTTGAAGACTATAGGGCCAAAGGAAATATCCTCCGATAACAAAGAGAAAGAAGCTTTCTGAGAAACTTCTTTGTGTTCTGTGAAATCATCTCACAGAGTTACAGCTTTCCCCTCAAGAAGCCTTTCGCTAAGACAGTTCTTGTGGAATTGGCAAAGTGATATTTGGAAGCCCATAGAGGGCTATGGTGAAAAAGGAAATATCCTCAGATGAAATCTGGAAAGTAGCATTCTGAGAAACTGCTTAGTGTTCTGTTAATTCATCTCACAGACTTACATCTGTATTTCGTGGATCTCTTTGCTAGCCTTATTTCTGTGGAATCTGAGAACAGATATTTCGGATCCCTTGGAAGACTATAGGGCCAAAGGAAATATCCTGCGATAACAAAGAGAAAGAAGCTTTCTGAGAAATTTCTTTGTGTTCTGTGAAATCATCTCACAGAGTTACAGCTTTCCCGTGAAGAAGCCTTTCGCTAAGACAGTTCTTGTGGAATTGGCAAAGTGATATTTGGATGCCCATAGAGGGCTATGGTGAAAAAGGAAATATCCTCACATGAAATCTGGAAAGAGGCTTTCTGAGAAACTGCTTTGTGTTCTGTTAATTCATCTCACAGAGTTACATCTGTATTTCGTGGATCTCTTTGCTAGCCTTATTTCTGTGGAATCTGAGAACAGATATTTCGGATCCCTTGGAAGACTATAGGGCCAAAGGAAATATCCTCCGATAACAAAGAGAAAGAAGCTTTCTGAGAAACTTCTTTGTGTTTTGTGAAATCATCTCACAGAGTTACAGCTTTCCCGTCAAGAAGCCTTTCGCTAAGACAGTTCTTGTGGAATTGGCAAAGTGATATTTGGAAGCCCATAGAGGGCTATGGTGAAAAAGGAAATATCCTCACATGAAATCTGGAAAGAAGCTTTCTGAGAAACTCCTTAGTGTTCTGTTAATTCATCGCACAGAGTTACATCTGTATTTCGTGGATCTCTTTGCTAGCCTTATTTCTGTGGAATCTGAGAACAGATATTTCCTTTCCCTTTGAAGACTATAGGGCCAAAGGAAATATCCTCCGATAACAAAGAGAAAGAAGCTTTCTGAGAAATTTCTTTGTGTTCTGTGAAATCATCTCACAGAGTTACAGCTTTCCCCTCAAGAAGCCTTTCGCTAAGACAGTTCTTGTGGAATTGGCAAAGTGATATTTGGAAGCCCATAGAGGGCTATGGTGAAAAAGGAAATATCCTCAGATGAAATCTGGAAAGAAGCTTTCTGAGAAACTGCTTAGTGTTCTGTTAATTCATCTCACAGAGTTACATCTGTATTTCGTGGATCTCTTTGCTAGCCTTATTTCTATGGAATCTGAGAACAGATATTTCGGATCCCTTGGAAGACTATAGGGCCAAAGGAAATATCCTCCGATAACAAAGAGAAAGAAGCTTTCTGAGAAACTTCTTTGTGTTCTGTGAAATCATCTCACAGAGTTACAGCTTTCCCCTCAAGAAGCCTTTCCCTAAGACAGTTCTTGTGGAATTGGCAAAGTGATATTTGGAACCCCTAGAGGGCTATGGTGAAAAAGGAAATATCCTCAAATGAAATCTGGAAAGAAGCTTTCTGAGAAACTGCTTAGTGTTCTGTTAATTCATCTCACAGAGTTACATCTGTATTTCGTGGATCTCTTTGCTAGCCTTATTTCTGTGGAATCTGAGAACAGATATTTCGGATCCCTTGGAAGACTATAGGGCCAAAGGAAATATCCTCCGATAACAAAGAGAAAGAAGCTTTCTGAGAAACTTCTTTGTGTTTTGTGAAATCATCTCACAGAGTTACAGCTTTCCCGTCAAGAAGCCTTTCGCTAAGACAGTTCTTGTGGAATTGGCAAAGTGATATTTGGAAGCCCATAGAGGGCTATGGTGAAAAAGGAAATATCCTCACATGAAATCTGGAAAGAAGCTTTCTGAGAAACTGCTTAGTGTTCTGTTAATTCATCTCACAGAGTTACATCTGTATTTCGTGGATCTCTTTGCTAGCCTTATTTCTGTGGAATCTGAGAACAGATATTTCCTTTCCCTTTGAAGACTATAGGGCCAAAGGAAATATCCTCCGATAACAAAGAGAAAGAAGCTTTCTGAGAAACTTCTTTGTGTTCTGTGAAATCATCTCACAGAGTTACAGCTTTCCCCTCAAGAAGCCTTTCGCTAAGACAGTTCTTGTGGAATTGGCAAAGTGATATTTGGAAGCCCATAGAGGGCTATGGTGAAAAAGGAAATATCCTCAGATGAAATCTGGAAAGTAGCATTCTGAGAAACTGCTTAGTGTTCTGTTAATTCATCTCACAGAGTTACATCTGTATTTCGTGGATCTCTTTGCTAGCCTTATTTCTGTGGAATCTGAGAACAGATATTTCGGATCCCTTGGAAGACTATAGGGCCAAAGGAAATATCCTGCGATAACAAAGAGAAAGAAGCTTTCTGAGAAATTTCTTTGTGTTCTGTGAAATCATCTCACAGAGTTACAGCTTTCCCCTCAAGAAGCCTTTCGCTAAGACAGTTCTTGTGGAATTGGCAAAGTGATATTTGGAAGCCCATAGAGGGCTATGGTGAAAAAGGAAATATCCTCACATGAAATCTGGAAAGAGGCTTTCTGAGAAACTGCTTTGTGTTCTGTTAATTCATCTCACAGAGTTACATCTGTATTTCGTGGATCTCTTTGCTAGCCTTATTTCTGTGGAATCTGAGAACAGATATTTCGGATCCCTTGGAAGACTATAGGGCCAAAGGAAATATCCTCCGATAACAAAGAGAAAGAAGCTTTCTGAGAAACTTCTTTGTGTTTTGTGAAATCATCTCACAGAGTTACAGCTTTCCCGTCAAGAAGCCTTTCGCTAAGACAGTTCTTGTGGAATTGGCAAAGTGATATTTGGAAGCCCATAGAGGGCTATGGTGAAAAAGGAAATATCCTCACATGAAATCTGGAAAGAAGCTTTCTGAGAAACTCCTTAGTGTTCTGTTAATTCATCGCACAGAGTTACATCTGTATTTCGTGGATCTCTTTGCTAGCCTTATTTCTGTGGAATCTGAGAACAGATATTTCCTTTCCCTTTGAAGACTATAGGGCCAAAGGAAATATCCTCCGATAACAAAGAGAAAGAAGCTTTCTGAGAAATTTCTTTGTGTTCTGTGAAATCATCTCACAGAGTTACAGCTTTCCCCTCAAGAAGCCTTTCGCTAAGACAGTTCTTGTGGAATTGGCAAAGTGTTATTTGGAAGCCCATAGAGGGCTATGGTGAAAAAGGAAATATCCTCAGATGAAATCTGGAAAGAAGCTTTCTGAGAAACTGCTTAGTGTTCTGTTAATTCATCTCACAGAGTTACATCTGTATTTCGTGGATCTCTTTGCTAGCCTTATTTCTGTGGAATCTGAGAACAGATATTTCGGATCCCTTGGAAGACTATAGGGCCAAAGGAAATATCCTCCGATAACAAAGAGAAAGAAGCTTTCTGAGAAACTTCTTTGTGTTCTGTGAAATCATCTCACAGAGTTACAGCTTTCCCCTCAAGAAGCCTTTCCCTAAGACAGTTCTTGTGGAATTGGCAAAGTGATATTTGGAAGCCCATAGAGGGCTATGGTGAAAAAGGAAATATCCTCAAATGAAATCTGGAAAGAAGCTTTCTGAGAAACTGCTTAGTGTTCCGTTAATTCATCTCACAGAGTTACATCTGTATTTCGTGGATCTCTTTGCTAGCCTTATTTCTGTGGAATCTGAGAACAGATATTTCGGATCCCTTGGAAGACTATAGGGCCAAAGGAAATATCCTCCGATAACAAAGAGAAAGAAGCTTTCTGAGAAACTTCTTTGTGTTTTGTGAAATCATCTCACAGAGTTACAGCTTTCCCGTCAAGAAGCCTTTCGCTAAGACAGTTCTTGTGGAATTGGCAAAGTGATATTTGGAAGCCCATAGAGGGCTATGGTGAAAAAGGAAATATCCTCACATGAAATCTGGAAAGAAGCTTTCTGAGAAACTGCTTAGTGTTCTGTTAATTTATCTCACAGAGTTACATCTGTATTTCGTGGATCTCTTTGCTAGCCTTATTTCTGTGGAATCTGAGAACAGATATTTCCTTTCCCTTTGAAGACTATAGGGCCAAAGGAAATATCCTCCGATAACAAAGAGAAAGAAGCTTTCTGAGAAACTTCTTTGTGTTCTGTGAAATCATCTCACAGAGTTACAGCTTTCCCCTCAAGAAGCCTTTCGCTAAGACAGTTCTTGTGGAATTGTCAAAGTGATATTTGGAAGCCCATAGAGGGCTATGGTGAAAAAGGAAATATCCTCAGATGAAATCTGGAAAGAAGCTTTCTGAGAAACTGCTTAGTGTTCTGTTAATTCATCTCACAGAGTTACATCTGTATTTCGTGGATCTCTTTGCTAGCCTTATTTCTGTGGAATCTGAGAACAGATATTTCGGATCCCTTGGAAGACTATAGGGCCAAAGGAAATATCCTCCGATAACAAAGAGAAAGAAGCTTTCTGAGAAACTTCTTTGTGTTTTGTGAAATCATCTCACAGAGTTACAGCTTTCCCCTCAAGAAGCCTTTCGCTAAGACAGTTCTTGTGGAATTGGCAAAGTGATATTTGGAAACCCATAGAGGGCTATGGTGAAAAAGGAAATATCCTCAGATGAAATCTGGAAAGTAGCTTTCTGAGAAACTGCTTAGTGTTCTGTTAATTCATCTCACAGAGTTACATCTGTATTTCGTGGATCTCTTTGCTAGCCTTATTTCTGTGGAATCTGAGAACAGATATTTCGGATCCCTTGGAAGACTATAGGGCCAAAGGAAATATCCTCCGATAACAAAGAGAAAGAAGCTTTCTGAGAAATTTCTTTGTGTTCTGTGAAATCATCTCACAGAGTTACAGCTTTCCCCTCAAGAAGCCTTTCGCTAAGACAGTTCTTGTGGAATTGGCAAAGTGATATTTGGAAGCCCATAGAGGGCTATGGTGAAAAAGGAAATATCCTCAGATGAAATCTGGAAAGTAGCTTTCTGAGAAACTGCTTAGTGTTCTGTTAATTCATCTCACAGAGTTACATCTGTATTTCGTGGATCTCTTTGCTAGCCTTATTTCTGTGGAATCTGAGAACAGATATTTCGGATCCATTGGAAGACTATAGGGCCAAAGGAAATATCCTGCGATAACAAAGAGAAAGAAGCTTTCTGAGAAACTTCTTTGTGTTCTGTGAAATCATCTCACAGAGTTACAGCTTTCCCCTCAAGAAGCCTTTCGCTAAGACAGTTCTTGTGGAATTGGCAAAGTGATATTTGGAAGCCCATAGAGAGCTATGGTGAAAAAGGAAATATCCTCAGATGAAATCTGGAAAGAAGCTTTCTGAGAAACTGCTTATTGTTCTGTTAATTCATCTCACAGAGTTACATCTGTATTTCGTGGATCTCTTTGCTAGCCTTATTTCTGTGGAATCTGAGAACAGATATTTCCTTTCCCTTTGAAGACTATAGGGCCAAAGGAAATATCCTCCGATAACAAAGAGAAAGAAGCTTTCTGAGAAACTTCTTTGTGTTCTGTGAAATCATCTCACAGAGTTACAGCTTTCCCCTCAAGAAGCCTTTCCCTAAGACAGTTCTTGTGGAATTGGCAAAGTGATATTTGGAAGCCCATAGAGGGCTATGGTGAAAAAGGAAATATCCTCAGATGAAATCTGGAAAGAAGCTTTCTGAGAAACTGCTTAGTGTTCTGTTAATTCATCTCACAGAGTTACATCTGTATTTCGTGGATCTCTTTGCTAGCCTTTTTTCTGTGGAATCTGAGAACAGATATTTCGGATCCCTTGGAAGACTATAGGGCCAAAGGAAATATCCTCCGATAACAAAGAGAAAGAAGCTTTCTGAGAAACTTCTTTGTGTTCTGTGAAATCATCTCACAGAGTTACAGCTTTCCCCTCAAGAAGCCTTTCGCTAAGACAGTTCTTGTGGAATTGGCAAAGTGATATTTGGAAGCCCATAGAGGGCTATGGTGAAAAAGGAAATATCCTCAGATGAAATCTGGAAAGAAGCTTTCTGAGAAACTGCTTAGTGTTCTGTTAATTCATCTCACATAGTTATATCTGTATTTCGTGTATCTCTTTGCTAGCCTTATTTCTGTGGAATCTGAGAACAGATATTTCGGATCCCTTGGAAGACTATAGGGCCAAAGGAAATATCCTCCTATAACAAACAGAAAGAAGCTTTCTGAGAAACTTCTTTGTGTTCTGTGAAATCATCTCACAGAGTTACAGCTTTCCCCTCAAGAAGCCTTTCGCTAAGACAGTTCTTGTGGAATTGGCAAAGTGATATTTGGAAGCCCATAGAGGGCTAAGGTGAAAAAGGAAATATCCTCAAATGAAATCTGGAAAGAGGCTTTCTGAGAAACTGCTTTGTGTTCTGTTAATTCATCTCACAGAGTTACATCTGTATTTCGTGGATCTCTTTGCTAGCCTTATTTCTGTGGAATCTGAGAACAGATATTTCGGATCCCTTGGAAGACTATAGGGCCAAAGGAAATATCCTCCGATAACAAAGAGAAAGAAGCTTTCTGAGAAACTTCTTTGTGTTCTGTGAAATCATCTCACAGAGTTACAGCTTTCCCCTCAAGAAGCCTTTCGCTAAGACAGTTCTTGTGGAATTGGCAAAGTGATATTTGGAAGCCCATAGAGGGCTATGGTGAAAAAGGAAATATCCTCAGATGAAATCTGGAAAGTAGCATTCTGAGAAACTGCTTAGTGTTCTGTTAATTCATCGCACAGAGTTACATCTGTATTTCGTGGATCTCTTTGCTAGCCTTATTTCTGTGGAATCTGAGAACAGATATTTCCTTTCCCTTTGAAGACTATAGGGCCAAAGGAAATATCCTGCGATAACAAAGAGAAAGAAGCTTTCTGAGAAATTTCTTTGTGTTCTGTGAAATCATCTCACAGAGTTACAGCTTTCCCTTCAAGAAGCCTTTCGCTAAGACAGTTCTTGTGGAATTGGCAAAGTGATATTTGGAAGCCCATAGAGGGCTATGGTGAAAAAGGAAATATCCTCACATGAAATCTGGAAAGAGGCTTTCTGAGAAACTGCTTTGTGTTCTGTTAATTCATCTCACAGAGTTACATCTGTATTTCGTGGATCTCTTTGCTAGCCTTATTTCTGTGGAATCTGAGAACAGATATTTCGGATCCCTTGGAAGACTATAGGGCCAAAGGAAATATCTTCCGATAACAAAGAGAAAGAAGCTTTCTGAGAAACTTCTTTGTGTTTTGTGAAATCATCTCACAGAGTTACAGCTTTCCCGTCAAGAAGCCTTTCGCTAAGACAGTTCTTGTGGAATTGGCAAAGTGATATTTGGAAGCCCATAGAGGGCTATGGTGAAAAAGGAAATATCCTCACATGAAATCTGGAAAGAAGCTTTCTGAGAAACTCCTTAGTGTTCTGTTAATTCATCGCACAGAGTTACATCTGTATTTCGTGGATCTCTTTGCTAGCCTTATTTCTGTGGAATCTGAGAACAGATATTTCCTTTCCCTTTGAAGACTATAGGGCCAAAGGAAATATCCTCCGATAACAAAGAGAAAGAAGCTTTCTGAGAAATTTCTTTGTGTTCTGTGAAATCATCTCACAGAGTTACAGCTTTCCCCTCAAGAAGCCTTTCGCTAAGACAGTTCTTGTGGAATTGGCAAAGTGATATTTGGAAGCCCATAGAGGGCTATGGTGAAAAAGGAAATATCCTCAGATGAAATCTGGAAAGAAGCTTTCTGAGAAACTGCTTAGTGTTCTGTTAATTCATCTCACAGAGTTACATCTGTATTTCGTGGATCTCTTTGCTAGCCTTATTTCTGTGGAATCTGAGAACAGATATTTCGGATCCCTTGGAAGACTATAGGGCCAAAGGAAATATCCTCCGATAACAAAGAGAAAGAAGCTTTCTGAGAAACTTCTTTGTGTTCTGTGAAATCATCTCACAGAGTTACAGCTTTCCCCTCAAGAAGCCTTTCCCTAAGACAGTTCTTGTGGAATTGGCAAAGTGATATTTGGAAGCCCATAGAGGGCTATGGTGAAAAAGGAAATATCCTCAAATGAAATCTGGAAAGAAGCTTTCTGAGAAACTGCTTAGTGTTCCGTTAATTCATCTCACAGAGTTACATCTGTATTTCGTGGATCTCTTTGCTAGCCTTATTTCTGTGGAATCTGAGAACAGATATTTCGGATCCCTTGGAAGACTATAGGGCCAAAGGAAATATCCTCCGATAACAAAGAGAAAGAAGCTTTCTGAGAAACTTCTTTGTGTTTTGTGAAATCATCTCACAGAGTTACAGCTTTCCCGTCAAGAAGCCTTTCGCTAAGACAGTTCTTGTGGAATTGGCAAAGTGATATTTGGAAGCCCATAGAGGGCTATGGTGAAAAAGGAAATATCCTCACATGAAATCTGGAAAGAAGCTTTCTGAGAAACTGCTTAGTGTTCTGTTAATTTATCTCACAGAGTTACATCTGTATTTCGTGGATCTCTTTGCTAGCCTTATTTCTGTGGAATCTGAGAACAGATATTTCCTTTCCCTTTGAAGACTATAGGGCCAAAGGAAATATCCTCCGATAACAAAGAGAAAGAAGCTTTCTGAGAAACTTCTTTGTGTTCTGTGAAATCATCTAACAGAGTTACAGCTTTCCCCTCAAGAAGCCTTTCGCTAAGACAGTTCTTGTGGAATTGGCAAAGTGATATTTGGAAGCCCATAGAGGGCTATGGTGAAAAAGGAAATATCCTCAAATGAAATCTGGAAAGAGGCTTTCTGAGAAACTGCTTTGTGTTCTGTTAATTCATCTCACAGAGTTACATCTGTATTTCGTGGATCTCTTTGCTAGCCTTATTTCTGTGGAATCTGAGAACAGATATTTCGGATCCCTTGGAAGACTATAGGGCCAAAGGAAATATCCTCCGATAACAAAGAGAAAGAAGCTTTCTGAGAAACTTCTTTGTGTTTTGTGAAATCATCTCACAGAGTTACAGCTTTCCCGTCAAGAAGCCTTTCGCTAAGACAGTTCTTGTGGAATTGGCAAAGTGATATTTGGAAACCCATAGAGGGCTATGGTGAAAAAGGAAATATCCTCACATGAAATCTGGAAAGAAGCTTTCTGAGAAACTCCTTAGTGTTCTGTTAATTCATCGCACAGAGTTACATCTGTATTTCGTGGATCTCTTTGCTAGCCTTATTTCTGTGGAATCTGAGAACAGATATTTCGGATCCCTTGGAAGACTATAGGGCCAAAGGAAATATCCTCCGATAACAAAGAGAAAGAAGCTTTCTGAGAAATTTCTTTGTGTTCTGTGAAATCATCTCACAGAGTTACAGCTTTCCCCTCAAGAAGCCTTTCGCTAAGACAGTTCTTGTGGAATTGGCAAAGTGATATTTGGAAGCCCATAGAGGGCTATGGTGAAAAAGGAAATATCCTCAGATGAAATCTGGAAAGAAGCTTTCTGAGAAACTGCTTAGTGTTCTGTTAATTCATCTCACAGAGTTACATCTGTATTTCGTGGATCTCTTTGCTAGCCTTATTTCTGTGGAATCTGAGAACAGATATTTCGGATCCCTTGGAAGACTATAGGGCCAAAGGAAATATCCTCCGATAACAAAGAGAAAGAAGCTTTCTGAGAAATTTCTTTGTGTTCTGTGAAATCATCTCACAGAGTTACAGCTTTCCCCTCAAGAAGCCTTTCGCTAAGACAGTTCTTGTGGAATTGGCAAAGTGATATTTGGAAGCCCATAGAGGGCTATGGTGAAAAAGGAAATATCCTCAGATGAAATCTGGAAAGTAGCTTTCTGAGAAACTGCTTAGTGTTCTGTTAATTCATCTCACAGAGTTACATCTGTATTTCGTGGATCTCTTTGCTAGCCTTATTTCTGTGGAATCTGAGAACAGATATTTCGGATCCATTGGAAGACTATAGGGCCAAAGGAAATATCCTGCGATAACAAAGAGAAAGAAGCTTTCTGAGAAACTTCTTTGTGTTCTGTGAAATCATCTCACAGAGTTACAGCTTTCCCCTCAAGAAGCCTTTCGCTAAGACAGTTCTTGTGGAATTGGCAAAGTGATATTTGGAAGCCCATAGAGAGCTATGGTGAAAAAGGAAATATCCTCAGATGAAATCTGGAAAGAAGCTTTCTGAGAAACTGCTTAGTGTTCTGTTAATTCATCTCACAGAGTTACATCTGTATTTCGTGGATCTCTTTGCTAGCCTTATTTCTGTGGAATCTGAGAACAGATATTTCGGATCCCTTGGAAGACTATAGGGCCAAAGGAAATATCCTCCGATAACAAAGAGAAAGAAGCTTTCTGAGAAACTTCTTTGTGTTCTGTGAAATCATCTCACAGAGTTACAGCTTTCCCCTCAAGAAGCCTTTCCCTAAGACAGTTCTTGTGGAATTGGCAAAGTGATATTTGGAAGCCCATAGAGGGCTATGGTGAAAAAGGAAATATCCTCAGATGAAATCTGGAAAGAAGCTTTCTGAGAAACTGCTTAGTGTTCTGTTAATTCATCTCACATAGTTATATCTGTATTTCGTGGATCTCTTTGCTAGCCTTATTTCTGTGGAATCTGAGAACAGATATTTCGGATCCCTTGGAAGACTATAGGGCCAAAGGAAATATCCTCCGATAACAAAGAGAAAGAAGCTTTCTGAGAAACTTCTTTGTGTTTTGTGAAATCATCTCACAGAGTTACAGCTTTCCCGTCAAGAAGCCTTTCGCTAAGACAGTTCTTGTGGAATTGGCAAAGTGATATTTGGAAGCCCATAGAGGGCTATGGTGAAAAAGGAAATATCCTCACATGAAATCTGGAAAGAAGCTTTCTGAGAAACTCCTTAGTGTTCTGTTAATTCATCGCACAGAGTTACATCTGTATTTCGTGGATCTCTTTGCTAGCCTTATTTCTGTGGAATCTGAGAACAGATATTTCCTTTCCCTTTGAAGACTATAGGGCCAAAGGAAATATCCTCCGATAACAAAGAGATAGAAGCTTTCTGAGAAATTTCTTTGTGTTCTGTGAAATCATCTCACAGAGTTACAGCTTTCCCCTCAAGAAGCCTTTCGCTAAGACAGTTCTTGTGGAATTGGCAAAGTGATATTTGGAAGCCCATAGAGGGCTATGGTGAAAAAGGAAATATCCTCAGATGAAATCTGGAAAGAAGCTTTCTGAGAAACTGCTTAGTGTTCTGTTAATTCATCTCACAGAGTTACATCTGTATTTCGTGGATCTCTTTGCTAGCCTTATTTCTGTGGAATCTGAGAACAGATATTTCGGATCCATTGGAAGACTATAGGGCCAAAGGAAATATCCTGCGATAACAAAGAGAAAGAAGCTTTCTGAGAAACTTCTTTGTGTTCTGTGAAATCATCTCACAGAGTTACAGCTTTCCCCTCAAGAAGCCTTTCGCTAAGACAGTTCTTGTGGAATTGGCAAAGTGATATTTGGAAGCCCATAGAGAGCTATGGTGAAAAAGGAAATATCCTCAGATGAAATCTGGAAAGAAGCTTTCTGAGAAACTGCTTAGTGTTCTGTTAATTCATCTCACAGAGTTACATCTGTATTTCGTGGATCTCTTTGCTAGCCTTATTTCTGTGGAATCTGAGAACAGATATTTCGGATCCCTTGGAAGACTATAGGGCCAAAGGAAATATCCTCCGATAACAAAGAGAAAGAAGCTTTCTGAGAAACTTCTTTGTGTTCTGTGAAATCATCTCACAGAGTTACAGCTTTCCCCTCAAGAAGCCTTTCCCTAAGACAGTTCTTGTGGAATTGGCAAAGTGATATTTGGAAGCCCATAGAGGGCTATGGTGAAAAAGGAAATATCCTCGGATGAAATCTGGAAAGAAGCTTTCTGAGAAACTGCTTAGTGTTCTGTTAATTCATCTCACAGAGTTACATCTGTATTTCGTGGATCTCTTTGCTAGCCTTTATTCTGTGGAATCTGAGAACAGATATTTCGGATCCCTTGGAAGACTATAGGGCCAAAGGAAATATCCTCCGATAACAAAGAGAAAGAAGCTTTCTGAGAAACTTCTTTGTGTTCTGTGAAATCATCTCACAGAGTTACAGCTTTCCCCTCAAGAAGCCTTTCGCTAAGACAGTTCTTGTGGAATTGGCAAAGTGATATTTGGAAGCCCATAGAGGGCTATGGTGAAAAAGGAAATATCCTCAGATGAAATCTGGAAAGAAGCTTTCTGAGAAACTGCTTAGTGTTCTGTTAATTCATCTCACATAGTTATATCTGTATTTCGTGGATCTCTTTGCTAGCCTTATTTCTGTGGAATCTGAGAACAGATATTTCGGATCCCTTGGAAGACTATAGGGCCAAAGGAAATATCCTCCTATAACAAACAGAAAGAAGCTTTCTGAGAAACTTCTTTGTGTTCTGTGAAATCATCTAACAGAGTTACAGCTTTCCCCTCAAGAAGCCTTTCGCTAAGACAGTTCTTGTGGAATTGGCAAAGTGATATTTGGAAGCCCATAGAGGGCTATGGTGAAAAAGGAAATATCCTCAAATGAAGTCTGGAAAGAGGCTTTCTGAGAAACTGCTTTGTGTTCTGTTAATTCATCTCACAGAGTTACATCTGTATTTCGTGGATCTCTTTGCTAGCCTTATTTCTGTGGAATCTGAGAACAGATATTTCGGATCCCTTGGAAGACTATAGGGCCAAAGGAAATATCCTCCGATAACAAAGAGAAAGAAGCTTTCTGAGAAACTTCTTTGTGTTTTGTGAAATCATCTCACAGAGTTACAGCTTTCCCCTCAAGAAGCCTTTCGCTAAGACAGTTCTTGTGGAATTGGCAAAGTGATATTTGGAAACCCATAGAGGGCAATGGTGAAAAAGGAAATATCCTCACATGAAATCTGGAAAGAAGCTTTCTGAGAAACTCCTTAGTGTTCTGTTAATTCATCGCACAGAGTTACATCTGTATTTCGTGGATCTCTTTGCTAGCCTTATTTCTGTGGAATCTGAGAACAGATATTTCGGATCCCTTGGAAGACTATAGGGCCAAAGGAAATATCCTCCGATAACAAAGAGAAAGAAGCTTTCTGAGAAATTTCTTTGTGTTCTGTGAAATCATCTCACAGAGTTACAGCTTTCCCCTCAAGAAGCCTTTCGCTAAGACAGTTCTTGTGGAATTGGCAAAGTGATATTTGGAAGCCCATAGAGGGCTATGGTGAAAAAGGAAATATCCTCAGATGAAATCTGGAAAGAAGCTTTCTGAGAAACTGCTTAGTGTTCTGTTAATTCATCTCACAGAGTTACATCTGTATTTCGTGGATCTCTTTGCTAGCCTTATTTCTGTGGAATCTGAGAACAGATATTTCGGATCCCTTGGAAGACTATAGGGCCAAAGGAAATATCCTCCGATAACAAAGAGAAAGAAGCTTTCTGAGAAATTTCTTTGTGTTCTGTGAAATCATCTCACAGAGTTACAGCTTTCCCCTCAGGAAGCCTTTCGCTAAGACAGTTCTTGTGGAATTGGCAAAGTGATATTTGGAAGCCCATAGAGGGCTATGGTGAAAAAGGAAATATCCTCAGATGAAATCTGGAAAGTAGCTTTCTGAGAAACTGCTTAGTGTTCTGTTAATTCATCTCACAGAGTTACATCTGTATTTCGTGGATCTCTTTGCTAGCCTTATTTCTGTGGAATCTGAGAACAGATATTTCGGATCCATTGGAAGACTATAGGGCCAAAGGAAATATCCTGCGATAACAAAGAGAAAGAAGCTTTCTGAGAAACTTCTTTGTGTTCTGTGAAATCATCTCACAGAGTTACAGCTTTCCCCTCAAGAAGCCTTTCGCTAAGACAGTTCTTGTGGAATTGGCAAAGTGATATTTGGAAGCCCATAGAGAGCTATGGTGAAAAAGGAAATATCCTCAGATGAAATCTGGAAAGAAGCTTTCTGAGAAACTGCTTAGTGTTCTGTTAATTCATCTCACAGAGTTACATCTGTATTTCGTGGATCTCTTTGCTAGCCTTATTTCTGTGGAATCTGAGAACAGATATTTCGGATCCCTTGGAAGACTATAGGGCCAAAGGAAATATCCTCCGATAACAAAGAGAAAGAAGCTTTCTGAGAAACTTCTTTGTGTTCTGTGAAATCATCTCACAGAGTTACAGCTTTCCCCTCAAGAAGCCTTTCCCTAAGACAGTTCTTGTGGAATTGGCAAAGTGATATTTGGAAGCCCATAGAGGGCTATTGTGAAAAAGGAAATATCCTCAGATGAAATCTGGAAAGAAGCTTTCTGAGAAACTGCTTAGTGTTCTGTTAATTCATCTCACATAGTTATATCTGTATTTCGTGGATCTCTTTGCTAGCCTTATTTCTGTGGAATCTGAGAACAGATATTTCGGATCCCTTGGAAGACTATAGGGCCAAAGGAAATATCCTCCGATAACAAAGAGAAAGAAGCTTTCTGAGAAACTTCTTTGTGTTTTGTGAAATCATCTCACAGAGTTACAGCTTTCCCGTCAAGAAGCCTTTCGCTAAGACAGTTCTTGTGGAATTGGCAAAGTGATATTTGGAAGCCCATAGAGGGCTATGGTGAAAAAGGAAATATCCTCACATGAAATCTGGAAAGAAGCTTTCTGAGAAACTCATTAGTGTTCTGTTAATTCATCGCACAGAGTTACATCTGTATTTCGTGGATCTCTTTGCTAGCCTTATTTCTGTGGAATCTGAGAACAGATATTTCCTTTCCCTTTGAAGACTATAGGGCCAAAGGAAATATCCTCCGATAACAAAGAGATAGAAGCTTTCTGAGAAATTTCTTTGTGTTCTGTGAAATCATCTCACAGAGTTACAGCTTTCCCCTCAAGAAGCCTTTCGCTAAGACAGTTCTTGTGGAATTGGCAAAGTGATATTTGGAAGCCCATAGAGGGCTATGGTGAAAAAGGAAATATCCTCAGATGAAATCTGGAAAGAATCTTTCTGAGAAACTGCTTAGTGTTCTGTTAATTCATCTCACAGAGTTACATCTGTATTTCGTGGATCTCTTTGCTAGCCTTATTTCTGTGGAATCTGAGAACAGATATTTCGGATCCCTTGGAAGACTATAGGGCCAAAGGAAATATCCTCCGATAACAAAGAGAAAGAAGCTTTCTGAGAAAGTTCTTTGTGTTCTGTGAAATCATCTCACAGAGTTACAGATTTCCCCTCAAGAAGCCTTTCCCTAAGACAGTTCTTGTGGAATTGGCAAAGTGATATTTGGAAGCCCATAGAGGGCTATGGTGAAAAAGGAAATATCCTCAAATGAAATCTGGAAAGAAGCTTTCTGAGAAACTGCTTAGTGTTCTGTTAATTCATCTCACAGAGTTACATCTGTATTTCGTGGATCTCTTTGCTAGCCTTATTTCTGTGGAATCTGAGAACAGATATTTCTGATCCCTTGGAAGACTATAGGGCCAAAGGAAATATCCTCCGATAACAAAGAGAAAGAAGCTTTCTGAGAAACTTCTTTGTGTTTTGTGAAATCATCTCACAGAGTTACAGCTTTCCCGTCAAGAAGCCTTTCGCTAAGACAGTTCTTGTGGAATTGGCAAAGTGATATTTGGAAGCCCATAGAGGGCTATGGTGAAAAAGGAATTATCCTCACATGAAATCTGGAAAGAGCTTTCTGAGAAACTGCTTAGTGTTCTGTTAATTCATCTCACAGAGTTACATCTGTATTTCGTGGATCTCTTTGCTAGCCTTATTTCTGTGGAATCTGAGAACAGATATTTCCTTTCCCTTTGAAGACTATAGGGCCAAAGGAAATATCCTCCGATAACAAAGAGAAAGAAGCTTTCTGAGAAAC
Source organism: Macaca nemestrina (assembly GCF_043159975.1). Lineage (NCBI taxonomy): Eukaryota > Metazoa > Chordata > Mammalia > Primates > Cercopithecidae > Macaca > Macaca nemestrina. The sequence goes on along the minus strand of NC_092137.1, from coordinate 97,766,994 downwards.
TTCTTTGTGTTCTGCGAAATCATCTCACAGAGTTACAGCTTTCCCCTCAAGAAGCCTTTCGCTAAGACAGTTCTTGTGGAATTGGCAAAGTGATATTTGGAAGCCCATAGAGGGCTATGGTGAAAAAGGAAATATCCTCAGATGAAATCTGGAAAGAAGCTTTCTGAGAAACTGCTTAGTGTTCTGTTAATTCATCTCACAGAGTTACATCTGTATTTCGTGGATCTCTTTGCTAGCCTTATTTCTGTGGAATCTGAGAACAGATATTTCGGATCCCTTGGAAGACTATAGGGCCAAAGGAAATATCCTCCGATAACAAAGAGAAAGAAGCTTTCTGAGAAACTTCTTTGTGTTCTGTGAAATCATCTCACAGAGTTACAGCTTTCCCCTCAAGAAGCCTTTCCCTAAGACAGTTCTTGTGGAATTGGCAAAGTGATATTTGGAAGCCCATAGAGGGCTATGGTGAAAAAGGAAATATCCTCAAATGAAATCTGGAAAGAAGCTTTCTGAGAAACTGCTTAGTGTTCCGTTAATTCATCTCACAGAGTTACATCTGTATTTCGTGGATCTCTTTGCTAGCCTTATTTCTGTGGAATCTGAGAACAGATATTTCGGATCCCTTGGAAGACTATAGGGCCAAAGGAAATATCCTCCGATAACAAAGAGAAAGAAGCTTTCTGAGAAACTTCTTTGTGTTTTGTGAAATCATCTCACAGAGTTACAGCTTTCCCGTCAAGAAGCCTTTCGCTAAGACAGTTCTTGTGGAATTGGCAAAGTGATATTTGGAAGCCCATAGAGGGCTATGGTGAAAAAGGAAATATCCTCACATGAAATCTGGAAAGAAGCTTTCTGAGAAACTGCTTAGTGTTCTGTTAATTTATCTCACAGAGTTACATCTGTATTTCGTGGATCTCTTTGCTAGCCTTATTTCTGTGGAATCTGAGAACAGATATTTCCTTTCCCTTTGAAGACTATAGGGCCAAAGGAAATATCCTCCGATAACAAAGAGAAAGAAGCTTTCTGAGAAACTTCTTTGTGTTCTGTGAAATCATCTAACAGAGTTACAGCTTTCCCCTCAAGAAGCCTTTCGCTAAGACAGTTCTTGTGGAATTGGCAAAGTGATATTTGGAAGCCCATAGAGGGCTATGGTGAAAAAGGAAATATCCTCAAATGAAATCTGGAAAGAGGCTTTCTGAGAAACTGCTTTGTGTTCTGTTAATTCATCTCACAGAGTTACATCTGTATTTCGTGGATCTCTTTGCTAGCCTTATTTCTGTGGAATCTGAGAACAGATATTTCGGATCCCTTGGAAGACTATAGGGCCAAAGGAAATATCCTCCGATAACAAAGAGAAAGAAGCTTTCTGAGAAACTTCTTTGTGTTTTGTGAAATCATCTCACAGAGTTACAGCTTTCCCGTCAAGAAGCCTTTCGCTAAGACAGTTCTTGTGGAATTGGCAAAGTGATATTTGGAAACCCATAGAGGGCTATGGTGAAAAAGGAAATATCCTCACATGAAATCTGGAAAGAAGCTTTCTGAGAAACTCCTTAGTGTTCTGTTAATTCATCGCACAGAGTTACATCTGTATTTCGTGGATCTCTTTGCTAGCCTTATTTCTGTGGAATCTGAGAACAGATATTTCGGATCCCTTGGAAGACTATAGGGCCAAAGGAAATATCCTCCGATAACAAAGAGAAAGAAGCTTTCTGAGAAATTTCTTTGTGTTCTGTGAAATCATCTCACAGAGTTACAGCTTTCCCCTCAAGAAGCCTTTCGCTAAGACAGTTCTTGTGGAATTGGCAAAGTGATATTTGGAAGCCCATAGAGGGCTATGGTGAAAAAGGAAATATCCTCAGATGAAATCTGGAAAGAAGCTTTCTGAGAAACTGCTTAGTGTTCTGTTAATTCATCTCACAGAGTTACATCTGTATTTCGTGGATCTCTTTGCTAGCCTTATTTCTGTGGAATCTGAGAACAGATATTTCGGATCCCTTGGAAGACTATAGGGCCAAAGGAAATATCCTCCGATAACAAAGAGAAAGAAGCTTTCTGAGAAATTTCTTTGTGTTCTGTGAAATCATCTCACAGAGTTACAGCTTTCCCCTCAAGAAGCCTTTCGCTAAGACAGTTCTTGTGGAATTGGCAAAGTGATATTTGGAAGCCCATAGAGGGCTATGGTGAAAAAGGAAATATCCTCAGATGAAATCTGGAAAGTAGCTTTCTGAGAAACTGCTTAGTGTTCTGTTAATTCATCTCACAGAGTTACATCTGTATTTCGTGGATCTCTTTGCTAGCCTTATTTCTGTGGAATCTGAGAACAGATATTTCGGATCCTTTGGAAGACTATAGGGCCAAAGGAAATATCCTGCGATAACAAAGAGAAAGAAGCTTTCTGAGAAACTTCTTTGTGTTCTGTGAAATCATCTCACAGAGTTACAGCTTTCCCCTCAAGAAGCCTTTCGCTAAGACAGTTCTTGTGGAATTGGCAAAGTGATATTTGGAAGCCCATAGAGAGCTATGGTGAAAAAGGAAATATCCTCAGATGAAATCTGGAAAGAAGCTTTCTGAGAAACTGCTTAGTGTTCTGTTAATTCATCTCACAGAGTTACATCTGTATTTCGTGGATCTCTTTGCTAGCCTTATTTCTGTGGAATCTGAGAACAGATATTTCGGATCCCTTGGAAGACTATAGGGCCAAAGGAAATATCCTCCGATAACAAAGAGAAAGAAGCTTTCTGAGAAACTTCTTTGTGTTCTGTGAAATCATCTCACAGAGTTACAGCTTTCCCCTCAAGAAGCCTTTCCCTAAGACAGTTCTTGTGGAATTGGCAAAGTGATATTTGGAAGCCCATAGAGGGCTATGGTGAAAAAGGAAATATCCTCAGATGAAATCTGGAAAGAAGCTTTCTGAGAAACTGCTTAGTGTTCTGTTAATTCATCTCACATAGTTATATCTGTATTTCGTGGATCTCTTTGCTAGCCTTATTTCTGTGGAATCTGAGAACAGATATTTCGGATCCCTTGGAAGACTATAGGGCCAAAGGAAATATCCTCCGATAACAAAGAGAAAGAAGCTTTCTGAGAAACTTCTTTGTGTTTTGTGAAATCATCTCACAGAGTTACAGCTTTCCCGTCAAGAAGCCTTTCGCTAAGACAGTTCTTGTGGAATTGGCAAAGTGATATTTGGAAGCCCATAGAGGGCTATGGTGAAAAAGGAAATATCCTCACATGAAATCTGGAAAGAAGCTTTCTGAGAAACTCCTTAGTGTTCTGTTAATTCATCGCACAGAGTTACATCTGTATTTCGTGGATCTCTTTGCTAGCCTTATTTCTGTGGAATCTGAGAACAGATATTTCCTTTCCCTTTGAAGACTATAGGGCCAAAGGAAATATCCTCCGATAACAAAGAGATAGAAGCTTTCTGAGAAATTTCTTTGTGTTCTGTGAAATCATCTCACAGAGTTACAGCTTTCCCCTCAAGAAGCCTTTCGCTAAGACAGTTCTTGTGGAATTGGCAAAGTGATATTTGGAAGCCCATAGAGGGCTATGGTGAAAAAGGAAATATCCTCAGATGAAATCTGGAAAGAAGCTTTCTGAGAAACTGCTTAGTGTTCTGTTAATTCATCTCACAGAGTTACATCTGTATTTCGTGGATCTCTTTGCTAGCCTTATTTCTGTGGAATCTGAGAACAGATATTTCGGATCCATTGGAAGACTATAGGGCCAAAGGAAATATCCTGCGATAACAAAGAGAAAGAAGCTTTCTGAGAAACTTCTTTGTGTTCTGTGAAATCATCTCACAGAGTTACAGCTTTCCCCTCAAGAAGCCTTTCGCTAAGACAGTTCTTGTGGAATTGGCAAAGTGATATTTGGAAGCCCATAGAGAGCTATGGTGAAAAAGGAAATATCCTCAGATGAAATCTGGAAAGAAGCTTTCTGAGAAACTGCTTAGTGTTCTGTTAATTCATCTCACAGAGTTACATCTGTATTTCGTGGATCTCTTTGCTAGCCTTATTTCTGTGGAATCTGAGAACAGATATTTCGGATCCCTTGGAAGACTATAGGGCCAAAGGAAATATCCTCCGATAACAAAGAGAAAGAAGCTTTCTGAGAAACTTCTTTGTGTTCTGTGAAATCATCTCACAGAGTTACAGCTTTCCCCTCAAGAAGCCTTTCCCTAAGACAGTTCTTGTGGAATTGGCAAAGTGATATTTGGAAGCCCATAGAGGGCTATGGTGAAAAAGGAAATATCCTCGGATGAAATCTGGAAAGAAGCTTTCTGAGAAACTGCTTAGTGTTCTGTTAATTCATCTCACAGAGTTACATCTGTATTTCGTGGATCTCTTTGCTAGCCTTTATTCTGTGGAATCTGAGAACAGATATTTCGGATCCCTTGGAAGACTATAGGGCCAAAGGAAATATCCTCCGATAACAAAGAGAAAGAAGCTTTCTGAGAAACTTCTTTGTGTTCTGTGAAATCATCTCACAGAGTTACAGCTTTCCCCTCAAGAAGCCTTTCGCTAAGACAGTTCTTGTGGAATTGGCAAAGTGATATTTGGAAGCCCATAGAGGGCTATGGTGAAAAAGGAAATATCCTCAGATGAAATCTGGAAAGAAGCTTTCTGAGAAACTGCTTAGTGTTCTGTTAATTCATCTCACATAGTTATATCTGTATTTCGTGGATCTCTTTGCTAGCCTTATTTCTGTGGAATCTGAGAACAGATATTTCGGATCCCTTGGAAGACTATAGGGCCAAAGGAAATATCCTCCTATAACAAACAGAAAGAAGCTTTCTGAGAAACTTCTTTGTGTTCTGTGAAATCATCTAACAGAGTTACAGCTTTCCCCTCAAGAAGCCTTTCGCTAAGACAGTTCTTGTGGAATTGGCAAAGTGATATTTGGAAGCCCATAGAGGGCTATGGTGAAAAAGGAAATATCCTCAAATGAAGTCTGGAAAGAGGCTTTCTGAGAAACTGCTTTGTGGTCTGTTAATTCATCTCACAGAGTTACATCTGTATTTCGTGGATCTCTTTGCTAGCCTTATTTCTGTGGAATCTGAGAACAGATATTTCGGATCCCTTGGAAGACTATAGGGCCAAAGGAAATATCCTCCGATAACAAAGAGAAAGAAGCTTTCTGAGAAACTTCTTTGTGTTTTGTGAAATCATCTCACAGAGTTACAGCTTTCCCCTCAAGAAGCCTTTCGCTAAGACAGTTCTTGTGGAATTGGCAAAGTGATATTTGGAAACCCATAGAGGGCAATGGTGAAAAAGGAAATATCCTCACATGAAATCTGGAAAGAAGCTTTCTGAGAAACTCCTTAGTGTTCTGTTAATTCATCGCACAGAGTTACATCTGTATTTCGTGGATCTCTTTGCTAGCCTTATTTCTGTGGAATCTGAGAACAGATATTTCGGATCCCTTGGAAGACTATAGGGCCAAAGGAAATATCCTCCGATAACAAAGAGAAAGAAGCTTTCTGAGAAATTTCTTTGTGTTCTGTGAAATCATCTCACAGAGTTACAGCTTTCCCCTCAAGAAGCCTTTCGCTAAGACAGTTCTTGTGGAATTGGCAAAGTGATATTTGGAAGCCCATAGAGGGCTATGGTGAAAAAGGAAATATCCTCAGATGAAATCTGGAAAGAAGCTTTCTGAGAAACTGCTTAGTGTTCTGTTAATTCATCTCACAGAGTTACATCTGTATTTCGTGGATCTCTTTGCTAGCCTTATTTCTGTGGAATCTGAGAACAGATATTTCGGATCCCTTGGAAGACTATAGGGCCAAAGGAAATATCCTCCGATAACAAAGAGAAAGAAGCTTTCTGAGAAATTTCTTTGTGTTCTGTGAAATCATCTCACAGAGTTACAGCTTTCCCCTCAGGAAGCCTTTCGCTAAGACAGTTCTTGTGGAATTGGCAAAGTGATATTTGGAAGCCCATAGAGGGCTATGGTGAAAAAGGAAATATCCTCAGATGAAATCTGGAAAGTAGCTTTCTGAGAAACTGCTTAGTGTTCTGTTAATTCATCTCACAGAGTTACATCTGTATTTCGTGGATCTCTTTGCTAGCCTTATTTCTGTGGAATCTGAGAACAGATATTTCGGATCCATTGGAAGACTATAGGGCCAAAGGAAATATCCTGCGATAACAAAGAGAAAGAAGCTTTCTGAGAAACTTCTTTGTGTTCTGTGAAATCATCTCACAGAGTTACAGCTTTCCCCTCAAGAAGCCTTTCGCTAAGACAGTTCTTGTGGAATTGGCAAAGTGATATTTGGAAGCCCATAGAGAGCTATGGTGAAAAAGGAAATATCCTCAGATGAAATCTGGAAAGAAGCTTTCTGAGAAACTGCTTAGTGTTCTGTTAATTCATCTCACAGAGTTACATCTGTATTTCGTGGATCTCTTTGCTAGCCTTATTTCTGTGGAATCTGAGAACAGATATTTCGGATCCCTTGGAAGACTATAGGGCCAAAGGAAATATCCTCCGATAACAAAGAGAAAGAAGCTTTCTGAGAAACTTCTTTGTGTTCTGCGAAATCATCTCACAGAGTTACAGCTTTCCCCTCAAGAAGCCTTTCGCTAAGACAGTTCTTGTGGAATTGGCAAAGTGATATTTGGAAGCCCATAGAGGGCTATGGTGAAAAAGGAAATATCCTCAGATGAAATCTGGAAAGAAGCTTTCTGAGAAACTGCTTAGTGTTCTGTTAATTCATCTCACAGAGTTACATCTGTATTTCGTGGATCTCTTTGCTAGCCTTATTTCTGTGGAATCTGAGAACAGATATTTCGGATCCCTTGGAAGACTATAGGGCCAAAGGAAATATCCTCCGATAACAAAGAGAAAGAAGCTTTCTGAGAAACTTCTTTGTGTTCTGTGAAATCATCTCACAGAGTTACAGCTTTCCCCTCAAGAAGCCTTTCCCTAAGACAGTTCTTGTGGAATTGGCAAAGTGATATTTGGAAGCCCATAGAGGGCTATGGTGAAAAAGGAAATATCCTCAAATGAAATCTGGAAAGAAGCTTTCTGAGAAACTGCTTAGTGTTCCGTTAATTCATCTCACAGAGTTACATCTGTATTTCGTGGATCTCTTTGCTAGCCTTATTTCTGTGGAATCTGAGAACAGATATTTCGGATCCCTTGGAAGACTATAGGGCCAAAGGAAATATCCTCCGATAACAAAGAGAAAGAAGCTTTCTGAGAAACTTCTTTGTGTTTTGTGAAATCATCTCACAGAGTTACAGCTTTCCCGTCAAGAAGCCTTTCGCTAAGACAGTTCTTGTGGAATTGGCAAAGTGATATTTGGAAGCCCATAGAGGGCTATGGTGAAAAAGGAAATATCCTCACATGAAATCTGGAAAGAAGCTTTCTGAGAAACTGCTTAGTGTTCTGTTAATTTATCTCACAGAGTTACATCTGTATTTCGTGGATCTCTTTGCTAGCCTTATTTCTGTGGAATCTGAGAACAGATATTTCCTTTCCCTTTGAAGACTATAGGGCCAAAGGAAATATCCTCCGATAACAAAGAGAAAGAAGCTTTCTGAGAAACTTCTTTGTGTTCTGTGAAATCATCTAACAGAGTTACAGCTTTCCCCTCAAGAAGCCTTTCGCTAAGACAGTTCTTGTGGAATTGGCAAAGTGATATTTGGAAGCCCATAGAGGGCTATGGTGAAAAAGGAAATATCCTCAAATGAAATCTGGAAAGAGGCTTTCTGAGAAACTGCTTTGTGTTCTGTTAATTCATCTCACAGAGTTACATCTGTATTTCGTGGATCTCTTTGCTAGCCTTATTTCTGTGGAATCTGAGAACAGATATTTCGGATCCCTTGGAAGACTATAGGGCCAAAGGAAATATCCTCCGATAACAAAGAGAAAGAAGCTTTCTGAGAAACTTCTTTGTGTTTTGTGAAATCATCTCACAGAGTTACAGCTTTCCCGTCAAGAAGCCTTTCGCTAAGACAGTTCTTGTGGAATTGGCAAAGTGATATTTGGAAACCCATAGAGGGCTATGGTGAAAAAGGAAATATCCTCACATGAAATCTGGAAAGAAGCTTTCTGAGAAACTCCTTAGTGTTCTGTTAATTCATCGCACAGAGTTACATCTGTATTTCGTGGATCTCTTTGCTAGCCTTATTTCTGTGGAATCTGAGAACAGATATTTCGGATCCCTTGGAAGACTATAGGGCCAAAGGAAATATCCTCCGATAACAAAGAGAAAGAAGCTTTCTGAGAAATTTCTTTGTGTTCTGTGAAATCATCTCACAGAGTTACAGCTTTCCCCTCAAGAAGCCTTTCGCTAAGACAGTTCTTGTGGAATTGGCAAAGTGATATTTGGAAGCCCATAGAGGGCTATGGTGAAAAAGGAAATATCCTCAGATGAAATCTGGAAAGAAGCTTTCTGAGAAACTGCTTAGTGTTCTGTTAATTCATCTCACAGAGTTACATCTGTATTTCGTGGATCTCTTTGCTAGCCTTATTTCTGTGGAATCTGAGAACAGATATTTCGGATCCCTTGGAAGACTATAGGGCCAAAGGAAATATCCTCCGATAACAAAGAGAAAGAAGCTTTCTGAGAAATTTCTTTGTGTTCTGTGAAATCATCTCACAGAGTTACAGCTTTCCCCTCAAGAAGCCTTTCGCTAAGACAGTTCTTGTGGAATTGGCAAAGTGATATTTGGAAGCCCATAGAGGGCTATGGTGAAAAAGGAAATATCCTCAGATGAAATCTGGAAAGTAGCTTTCTGAGAAACTGCTTAGTGTTCTGTTAATTCATCTCACAGAGTTACATCTGTATTTCGTGGATCTCTTTGCTAGCCTTATTTCTGTGGAATCTGAGAACAGATATTTCGGATCCTTTGGAAGACTATAGGGCCAAAGGAAATATCCTGCGATAACAAAGAGAAAGAAGCTTTCTGAGAAACTTCTTTGTGTTCTGTGAAATCATCTCACAGAGTTACAGCTTTCCCCTCAAGAAGCCTTTCGCTAAGACAGTTCTTGTGGAATTGGCAAAGTGATATTTGGAAGCCCATAGAGAGCTATGGTGAAAAAGGAAATATCCTCAGATGAAATCTGGAAAGAAGCTTTCTGAGAAACTGCTTAGTGTTCTGTTAATTCATCTCACAGAGTTACATCTGTATTTCGTGGATCTCTTTGCTAGCCTTATTTCTGTGGAATCTGAGAACAGATATTTCGGATCCCTTGGAAGACTATAGGGCCAAAGGAAATATCCTCCGATAACAAAGAGAAAGAAGCTTTCTGAGAAACTTCTTTGTGTTCTGTGAAATCATCTCACAGAGTTACAGCTTTCCCCTCAAGAAGCCTTTCCCTAAGACAGTTCTTGTGGAATTGGCAAAGTGATATTTGGAAGCCCATAGAGGGCTATGGTGAAAAAGGAAATATCCTCAGATGAAATCTGGAAAGAAGCTTTCTGAGAAACTGCTTAGTGTTCTGTTAATTCATCTCACATAGTTATATCTGTATTTCGTGGATCTCTTTGCTAGCCTTATTTCTGTGGAATCTGAGAACAGATATTTCGGATCCCTTGGAAGACTATAGGGCCAAAGGAAATATCCTCCGATAACAAAGAGAAAGAAGCTTTCTGAGAAACTTCTTTGTGTTTTGTGAAATCATCTCACAGAGTTACAGCTTTCCCGTCAAGAAGCCTTTCGCTAAGACAGTTCTTGTGGAATTGGCAAAGTGATATTTGGAAGCCCATAGAGGGCTATGGTGAAAAAGGAAATATCCTCACATGAAATCTGGAAAGAAGCTTTCTGAGAAACTCCTTAGTGTTCTGTTAATTCATCGCACAGAGTTACATCTGTATTTCGTGGATCTCTTTGCTAGCCTTATTTCTGTGGAATCTGAGAACAGATATTTCCTTTCCCTTTGAAGACTATAGGGCCAAAGGAAATATCCTCCGATAACAAAGAGATAGAAGCTTTCTGAGAAATTTCTTTGTGTTCTGTGAAATCATCTCACAGAGTTACAGCTTTCCCCTCAAGAAGCCTTTCGCTAAGACAGTTCTTGTGGAATTGGCAAAGTGATATTTGGAAGCCCATAGAGGGCTATGGTGAAAAAGGAAATATCCTCAGATGAAATCTGGAAAGAAGCTTTCTGAGAAACTGCTTAGTGTTCTGTTAATTCATCTCACAGAGTTACATCTGTATTTCGTGGATCTCTTTGCTAGCCTTATTTCTGTGGAATCTGAGAACAGATATTTCGGATCCATTGGAAGACTATAGGGCCAAAGGAAATATCCTGCGATAACAAAGAGAAAGAAGCTTTCTGAGAAACTTCTTTGTGTTCTGTGAAATCATCTCACAGAGTTACAGCTTTCCCCTCAAGAAGCCTTTCGCTAAGACAGTTCTTGTGGAATTGGCAAAGTGATATTTGGAAGCCCATAGAGAGCTATGGTGAAAAAGGAAATATCCTCAGATGAAATCTGGAAAGAAGCTTTCTGAGAAACTGCTTAGTGTTCTGTTAATTCATCTCACAGAGTTACATCTGTATTTCGTGGATCTCTTTGCTAGCCTTATTTCTGTGGAATCTGAGAACAGATATTTCGGATCCCTTGGAAGACTATAGGGCCAAAGGAAATATCCTCCGATAACAAAGAGAAAGAAGCTTTCTGAGAAACTTCTTTGTGTTCTGTGAAATCATCTCACAGAGTTACAGCTTTCCCCTCAAGAAGCCTTTCCCTAAGACAGTTCTTGTGGAATTGGCAAAGTGATATTTGGAAGCCCATAGAGGGCTATGGTGAAAAAGGAAATATCCTCGGATGAAATCTGGAAAGAAGCTTTCTGAGAAACTGCTTAGTGTTCTGTTAATTCATCTCACAGAGTTACATCTGTATTTCGTGGATCTCTTTGCTAGCCTTTATTCTGTGGAATCTGAGAACAGATATTTCGGATCCCTTGGAAGACTATAGGGCCAAAGGAAATATCCTCCGATAACAAAGAGAAAGAAGCTTTCTGAGAAACTTCTTTGTGTTCTGTGAAATCATCTCACAGAGTTACAGCTTTCCCCTCAAGAAGCCTTTCGCTAAGACAGTTCTTGTGGAATTGGCAAAGTGATATTTGGAAGCCCATAGAGGGCTATGGTGAAAAAGGAAATATCCTCAGATGAAATCTGGAAAGAAGCTTTCTGAGAAACTGCTTAGTGTTCTGTTAATTCATCTCACATAGTTATATCTGTATTTCGTGGATCTCTTTGCTAGCCTTATTTCTGTGGAATCTGAGAACAGATATTTCGGATCCCTTGGAAGACTATAGGGCCAAAGGAAATATCCTCCTATAACAAACAGAAAGAAGCTTTCTGAGAAACTTCTTTGTGTTCTGTGAAATCATCTAACAGAGTTACAGCTTTCCCCTCAAGAAGCCTTTCGCTAAGACAGTTCTTGTGGAATTGGCAAAGTGATATTTGGAAGCCCATAGAGGGCTATGGTGAAAAAGGAAATATCCTCAAATGAAGTCTGGAAAGAGGCTTTCTGAGAAACTGCTTTGTGTTCTGTTAATTCATCTCACAGAGTTACATCTGTATTTCGTGGATCTCTTTGCTAGCCTTATTTCTGTGGAATCTGAGAACAGATATTTCGGATCCCTTGGAAGACTATAGGGCCAAAGGAAATATCCTCCGATAACAAAGAGAAAGAAGCTTTCTGAGAAACTTCTTTGTGTTTTGTGAAATCATCTCACAGAGTTACAGCTTTCCCCTCAAGAAGCCTTTCGCTAAGACAGTTCTTGTGGAATTGGCAAAGTGATATTTGGAAACCCATAGAGGGCAATGGTGAAAAAGGAAATATCCTCACATGAAATCTGGAAAGAAGCTTTCTGAGAAACTCCTTAGTGTTCTGTTAATTCATCGCACAGAGTTACATCTGTATTTCGTGGATCTCTTTGCTAGCCTTATTTCTGTGGAATCTGAGAACAGATATTTCGGATCCCTTGGAAGACTATAGGGCCAAAGGAAATATCCTCCGATAACAAAGAGAAAGAAGCTTTCTGAGAAATTTCTTTGTGTTCTGTGAAATCATCTCACAGAGTTACAGCTTTCCCCTCAAGAAGCCTTTCGCTAAGACAGTTCTTGTGGAATTGGCAAAGTGATATTTGGAAGCCCATAGAGGGCTATGGTGAAAAAGGAAATATCCTCAGATGAAATCTGGAAAGAAGCTTTCTGAGAAACTGCTTAGTGTTCTGTTAATTCATCTCACAGAGTTACATCTGTATTTCGTGGATCTCTTTGCTAGCCTTATTTCTGTGGAATCTGAGAACAGATATTTCGGATCCCTTGGAAGACTATAGGGCCAAAGGAAATATCCTCCGATAACAAAGAGAAAGAAGCTTTCTGAGAAATTTCTTTGTGTTCTGTGAAATCATCTCACAGAGTTACAGCTTTCCCCTCAGGAAGCCTTTCGCTAAGACAGTTCTTGTGGAATTGGCAAAGTGATATTTGGAAGCCCATAGAGGGCTATGGTGAAAAAGGAAATATCCTCAGATGAAATCTGGAAAGTAGCTTTCTGAGAAACTGCTTAGTGTTCTGTTAATTCATCTCACAGAGTTACATCTGTATTTCGTGGATCTCTTTGCTAGCCTTATTTCTGTGGAATCTGAGAACAGATATTTCGGATCCATTGGAAGACTATAGGGCCAAAGGAAATATCCTGCGATAACAAAGAGAAAGAAGCTTTCTGAGAAACTTCTTTGTGTTCTGTGAAATCATCTCACAGAGTTACAGCTTTCCCCTCAAGAAGCCTTTCGCTAAGACAGTTCTTGTGGAATTGGCAAAGTGATATTTGGAAGCCCATAGAGAGCTATGGTGAAAAAGGAAATATCCTCAGATGAAATCTGGAAAGAAGCTTTCTGAGAAACTGCTTAGTGTTCTGTTAATTCATCTCACAGAGTTACATCTGTATTTCGTGGATCTCTTTGCTAGCCTTATTTCTGTGGAATCTGAGAACAGATATTTCGGATCCCTTGGAAGACTATAGGGCCAAAGGAAATATCCTCCGATAACAAAGAGAAAGAAGCTTTCTGAGAAACTTCTTTGTGTTCTGTGAAATCATCTCACAGAGTTACAGCTTTCCCCTCAAGAAGCCTTTCCCTAAGACAGTTCTTGTGGAATTGGCAAAGTGATATTTGGAAGCCCATAGAGGGCTATTGTGAAAAAGGAAATATCCTCAGATGAAATCTGGAAAGAAGCTTTCTGAGAAACTGCTTAGTGTTCTGTTAATTCATCTCACATAGTTATATCTGTATTTCGTGGATCTCTTTGCTAGCCTTATTTCTGTGGAATCTGAGAACAGATATTTCGGATCCCTTGGAAGACTATAGGGCCAAAGGAAATATCCTCCGATAACAAAGAGAAAGAAGCTTTCTGAGAAACTTCTTTGTGTTTTGTGAAATCATCTCACAGAGTTACAGCTTTCCCGTCAAGAAGCCTTTCGCTAAGACAGTTCTTGTGGAATTGGCAAAGTGATATTTGGAAGCCCATAGAGGGCTATGGTGAAAAAGGAAATATCCTCACATGAAATCTGGAAAGAAGCTTTCTGAGAAACTCATTAGTGTTCTGTTAATTCATCGCACAGAGTTACATCTGTATTTCGTGGATCTCTTTGCTAGCCTTATTTCTGTGGAATCTGAGAACAGATATTTCCTTTCCCTTTGAAGACTATAGGGCCAAAGGAAATATCCTCCGATAACAAAGAGATAGAAGCTTTCTGAGAAATTTCTTTGTGTTCTGTGAAATCATCTCACAGAGTTACAGCTTTCCCCTCAAGAAGCCTTTCGCTAAGACAGTTCTTGTGGAATTGGCAAAGTGATATTTGGAAGCCCATAGAGGGCTATGGTGAAAAAGGAAATATCCTCAGATGAAATCTGGAAAGAATCTTTCTGAGAAACTGCTTAGTGTTCTGTTAATTCATCTCACAGAGTTACATCTGTATTTCGTGGATCTCTTTGCTAGCCTTATTTCTGTGGAATCTGAGAACAGATATTTCGGATCCCTTGGAAGACTATAGGGCCAAAGGAAATATCCTCCGATAACAAAGAGAAAGAAGCTTTCTGAGAAAGTTCTTTGTGTTCTGTGAAATCATCTCACAGAGTTACAGATTTCCCCTCAAGAAGCCTTTCCCTAAGACAGTTCTTGTGGAATTGGCAAAGTGATATTTGGAAGCCCATAGAGGGCTATGGTGAAAAAGGAAATATCCTCAAATGAAATCTGGAAAGAAGCTTTCTGAGAAACTGCTTAGTGTTCTGTTAATTCATCTCACAGAGTTACATCTGTATTTCGTGGATCTCTTTGCTAGCCTTATTTCTGTGGAATCTGAGAACAGATATTTCTGATCCCTTGGAAGACTATAGGGCCAAAGGAAATATCCTCCGATAACAAAGAGAAAGAAGCTTTCTGAGAAACTTCTTTGTGTTTTGTGAAATCATCTCACAGAGTTACAGCTTTCCCGTCAAGAAGCCTTTCGCTAAGACAGTTCTTGTGGAATTGGCAAAGTGATATTTGGAAGCCCATAGAGGGCTATGGTGAAAAAGGAATTATCCTCACATGAAATCTGGAAAGAGCTTTCTGAGAAACTGCTTAGTGTTCTGTTAATTCATCTCACAGAGTTACATCTGTATTTCGTGGATCTCTTTGCTAGCCTTATTTCTGTGGAATCTGAGAACAGATATTTCCTTTCCCTTTGAAGACTATAGGGCCAAAGGAAATATCCTCCGATAACAAAGAGAAAGAAGCTTTCTGAGAAACTTCTTTGTGTTCTGCGAAATCATCTCACAGAGTTACAGCTTTCCCCTCAAGAAGCCTTTCGCTAAGACAGTTCTTGTGGAATTGGCAAAGTGATATTTGGAAGCCCATAGAGGGCTATGGTGAAAAAGGAAATATCCTCAGATGAAATCTGGAAAGAAGCTTTCTGAGAAACTGCTTAGTGTTCTGTTAATTCATCTCACAGAGTTACATCTGTATTTCGTGGATCTCTTTGCTAGCCTTATTTCTGTGGAATCTGAGAACAGATATTTCGGATCCCTTGGAAGACTATAGGGCCAAAGGAAATATCCTCCGATAACAAAGAGAAAGAAGCTTTCTGAGAAACTTCTTTGTGTTCTGTGAAATCATCTCACAGAGTTACAGCTTTCCCCTCAAGAAGCCTTTCCCTAAGACAGTTCTTGTGGAATTGGCAAAGTGATATTTGGAAGCCCATAGAGGGCTATGGTGAAAAAGGAAATATCCTCAGATGAAATCTGGAAAGAAGCTTTCTGAGAAACTGCTTAGTGTTCTGTTAATTCATCTCACATAGTTATATCTGTATTTCGTGGATCTCTTTGCTAGCCTTATTTCTGTGGAATCTGAGAACAGATATTTCGGATCCCTTGGAAGACTATAGGGCCAAAGGAAATATCCTCCTATAACAAACAGAAAGAAGCTTTCTGAGAAATTTCTTTGTGTTCTGTGAAATCATCTCACAGAGTTACAGCTTTCCCCTCAAGAAGCCTTTCGCTAAGACAGTTCTTGTGGAATTGGCAAAGTGATATTTGGAAGCCCATAGAGGGCTATGGTGAAAAAGGAAATATCCTCACATGAAATCTGGAAAGAGGCTTTCTGAGAAACTGCTTTGTGTTCTGTTAATTCATCTCACAGAGTTACATCTGTATTTCGTGGATCTCTTTGCTAGCCTTATTTCTGTGGAATCTGAGAACAGATATTTCGGATCCCTTGGAATACTATAGGGCCAAAGGAAATATCCTCCGATAACAAAGAGAAAGAAGCTTTCTGAGAAATTTCTTTGTGTTCTGTGAAATCATCTCACAGAGTTACAGCTTTCCCCTCAAGAAGCCTTTCGCTAAGACAGTTCTTGTGGAATTGGCAAAGTGATATTTGGAAGCCCATAGAGGGCTATGGTGAAAAAGGAAATATCCTCACATGAAATCTGGAAAGTAGCTTTCTGAGAAACTGCTTAGTGTTCTGTTAATTCATCTCACAGAGTTACATCTGTATTTCGTGGATCTCTTTGCTAGCCTTATTTCTGTGGAATCTGAGAACAGATATTTCGGATCCATTGGAAGACTATAGGGCCAAAGGAAATATCCTGCGATAACAAAGAGAAAGAAGCTTTCTGAGAAACTTCTTTGTGTTCTGTGAAATCATCTCACAGAGTTACAGCTTTCCCCTCAAGAAGCCTTTCGCTAAGACAGTTCTTGTGGAATTGGCAAAGTGATATTTGGAAGCCCATAGAGAGCTATGGTGAAAAAGGAAATATCCTCAGATGAAATCTGGAAAGAAGCTTTCTGAGAAACTGCTTAGTGTTCTGTTAATTCATCTCACAGAGTTACATCTGTATTTCGTGGATCTCTTTGCTAGCCTTATTTCTGTGGAATCTGAGAACAGATATTTCGGATCCCTTGGAAGACTATAGGGCCAAAGGAAATATCCTCCGATAACAAAGAGAAAGAAGCTTTCTGAGAAACTTCTTTGTGTTCTGTGAAATCATCTCACAGAGTTACAGCTTTCCCCTCAAGAAGCCTTTCCCTAAGACAGTTCTTGTGGAATTGGCAAAGTGATATTTGGAAGCCCATAGAGGGCTATGGTGAAAAAGGAAATATCCTCAGATGAAATCTGGAAAGAAGCTTTCTGAGAAACTGCTTAGTGTTCTGTTAATTCATCTCACATAGTTATATCTGTATTTCGTGGATCTCTTTGCTAGCCTTATTTCTGTGGAATCTGAGAACAGATATTTCGGATCCCTTGGAAGACTATAGGGCCAAAGGAAATATCCTCCGATAACAAAGAGAAAGAAGCTTTCTGAGAAACTTCTTTGTGTTCTGTGAAATCATCTCACAGAGTTACAGCTTTCCCCTCAAGAAGCCTTTCGCTAAGACAGTTCTTGTGGAATTGGCAAAGTGATATTTGGAAGCCCATAGAGGGCTATGGTGAAAAAGGAAATATCCTCAAATGAAATCTGGAAAGTGGCTTTCTGAGAAACTGCTTTGTGTTCTGTTAATTCATCTCACAGAGTTACATCTGTATTTCGTGGATCTCTTTGCTAGCCTTATTTCTGTGGAATCTGAGAACAGATATTTCGGATCCATTGGAAGACTATAGGGCCAAAGGAAATATCCTGCGATAACAAAGAGAAAGAAGCTTTCTGAGAAACTTCTTTGTGTTCTGTGAAATCATCTCACAGAGTTACAGCTTTCCCCTCAAGAAGCCTTTCGCTAAGACAGTTCTTGTGGAATTGGAAAAGTGATATTTGGAAGCCCATAGAGAGCTATGGTGAAAAAGGAAATATCCTCAGATGAAATCTGGAAAGAAGCTTTCTGAGAAACGGCTTAGTGTTCTGTTAATTCATCTCACAGAGTTACATCTGTATTTCGTGGATCTCTTTGCTAGCCTTATTTCTGTGGAATCTGAGAACAGATATTTCGGATCCCTTGGAAGACTATAGGGCCAAAGGAAATATCCTCCGATAACAAAGAGAAAGAAGCTTTCTGAGAAACTTCTTTGTGTTCTGTGAAATCATCTCACAGAGTTACAGCTTTCCCCTCAAGAAGCCTTTCCCTAAGACAGTTCTTGTGGAATTGGCAAAGTGATATTTGGAAGCCCATAGAGGGCTATGGTGAAAAAGGAAATATCCTCAGATGAAATCTGGAAAGAAGCTTTCTGAGAAACTGCTTAGTGTTCTGTTAATTCATCTCACATAGTTATATCTGTATTTCGTGGATCTCTTTGCTAGCCTTATTTCTGTGGAATCTGAGAACAGATATTTCGGATCCCTTGGAAGACTATAGGGCCAAAGGAAATATCCTCCGATAACAAAGAGAAAGAAGCTTTCTGAGAAACTTCTTTGTGTTTTGTGAAATCATCTCACAGAGTTACAGCTTTTCCGTCAAGAAGCATTTCGCTAAGACAGTTCTTGTGGAATTGGCAAAGTGATATTTGGAAGCCCATAGAGGGCTATGGTGAAAAAGGAAATATCCTCACATGAAATCTGGAAAGAAACTTTCTGAGAAACTCCTTAGTGTTCTCTTAATTCATCTCACAGAGTTACATCTGTATTTCGTGGATCTCTTTGCTAGCCTTATTTCTGTGGAATCTGAGAACAGATATTTCCTTTCCCTTTGAAGACTATAGGGCCAAAGGAAATATCCTCCGATAACAAAGAGAAAGAAGCTTTCTGAGAAACTTCTTTGTGTTCTGCGAAATCATCTCACAGAGTTACAGCTTTCCCCTCAAGAAGCCTTTCGCTAAGACAGTTCTTGTGGAATTGGCAAACTGATATTTGGAAGCCCATAGAGGGCTATGGTGAAAAAGGAAATATCCTCAGATGAAATCTGGAAAGAAGCTTTCTGAGAAACTGCTTAGTGTTCTGTTAATTCATCTCACAGAGTTA
Source organism: Macaca nemestrina (assembly GCF_043159975.1). Lineage (NCBI taxonomy): Eukaryota > Metazoa > Chordata > Mammalia > Primates > Cercopithecidae > Macaca > Macaca nemestrina. Next base: position 97,748,609 of record NC_092137.1, on the reverse strand, counting down.
CATCTGTATTTCGTGGATCTCTTTGCTAGCCTTATTTCTGTGGAATCTGAGAACAGATATTTCGGATCCCTTGGAAGACTATAGGGCCAAAGGAAATATCCTCCGATAACAAAGAGAAAGAAGCTTTCTGAGAAACTTCTTTGTGTTCTGTGAAATCATCTCACAGAGTTACAGCTTTCCCCTCAAGAAGCCTTTCCCTAAGACAGTTCTTGTGGAATTGGCCAAGTGATATTTGGAAGCCCATAGAGGGCTATGGTGAAAAAGGAAATATCCTCAGATGAAATCTGGAAAGAAGCTTTCTGAGAAACTGCTTAGTGTTCTGTTAATTCATCTCACATAGTTATATCTGTATTTCGTGGATCTCTTTGCTAGCCTTATTTCTGTGGAATCTCAGAACAGATATTTCGGATCCCTTGGAAGACTATAGGGCCAAAGGAAATATCCTCCTATAACAAACAGAAAGAAGCTTTCTGAGAAACTTCTTTGTGTTCTGTGAAATCATCTCACGGAGTTACAGCTTTCCCCTCAAGAAGCCTTTCGCTAAGACAGTTCTTGTGGAATTGGCAAAGTGATATTTGGAAGCCCATAGAGGGCTATGGTGAAAAAGGAAATATCCTCAAATGAAATCTGGAAAGAGACTTTCTGAGAAACTGCTTTGTGTTCTGTTAATTCATCTCACAGAGTTACATCTGTATTTCGTGGATCCCTTTGCTAGCCTTATTTCTGTGGAATCTGAGAACAGATATTTCGGATCCCTTGGAAGACTATAGGGCCAAAGGAAATATCCTCCGATAACAAAGAGAAAGAAGCTTTCTGAGAAACTTCTTTGTGTTCTGTGAAATCATCTCACAGAGTTACAGCTTTCCCCTCAAGAAGCCTTTCGCTAAGACAGTTCTTGTGGAATTGGCAAAGTGATATTTGGAAGCCCATAGAGGGCTATGGTGAAAAAGGAAATATCCTCAAATGAAATCTGGAAAGTGGCTTTCTGAGAAACTGCTTTGTGTTCTGTTAATTCATCTCACAGAGTTACATCTGTATTTCGTGGATCTCTTTGCTAGCCTTATTTCTGTGGAATCTGAGAACAGATATTTCGGATCCATTGGAAGACTATAGGGCCAAAGGAAATATCCTGCGATAACAAAGAGAAAGAAGCTTTCTGAGAAACTTCTTTGTGTTCTGTGAAATCATCTCACAGAGTTACAGCTTTCCCCTCAAGAAGCCTTTCGCTAAGACAGTTCTTGTGGAATTGGCAAAGTGATATTTGGAAGCCCATAGAGAGCTATGGTGAAAAAGGAAATATCCTCAGATGAAATCTGGAAAGAAGCTTTCTGAGAAACTGCTTAGTGTTCTGTTAATTCATCTCACAGAGTTACATCTGTATTTCGTGGATCTCTTTGCTAGCCTTATTTCTGTGGAATCTGAGAACAGATATTTCGGATCCCTTGGAAGACTATAGGGCCAAAGGAAATATCCTCCGATAACAAAGAGAAAGAAGCTTTCTGAGAAACTTCTTTGTGTTCTGTGAAATCATCTCACAGAGTTACAGCTTTCCCCTCAAGAAGCCTTTCCCTAAGACAGTTCTTGTGGAATTGGCAAAGTGATATTTAGAAGCCCATAGAGGGCTATGGTGAAAAAGGAAATATCCTCAGATGAAATCTGGAAAGAAGCTTTCTGAGAAACTGCTTAGTGTTCTGTTAATTCATCTCACATAGTTATATCTGTATTTCGTGGATCTCTTTGCTAGCCTTATTTCTGTGGAATCTGAGAACAGATATTTCGGATCCCTTGGAAGACTATAGGGCCAAAGGAAATATCCTCCGATAACAAAGAGAAAGAAGCTTTCTGAGAAACTTCTTTGTGTTTTGTGAAATCATCTCACAGAGTTACAGCTTTTCCGTCTAGAAGCCTTTCGCTAAGACAGTTCTTGTGGAATTGGCAAAGTGATATTTGGAAGCCCATAGAGGGCTATGGTGAAAAAGGAAATATCCTCTCATGAAATCTGGAAAGAAACTTTCTGAGAAACTCCGTAGTGTTCTGTTAATTCATCTCACAGAGTTACATCTGTATTTCGTGGATCTCTTTGCTAGCCTTATTTCTGTGGAATCTGAGAAAAGATATTTCCTTTCCCTTTGAAGACTATAGGGCCAAAGGAAATATCCTCCGATAACAAAGAGAAAGAAGCTTTCTGAGAAACTTCTTTGTGTTCTGTGAAATCATCTCACAGAGTTACAGCTTTCCCCTCAAGAAGCCTTTCGCTAAGACAGTTCTTGTGGAATTGGCAAAGTGATATTTGGAAGCCCATAGAGGGCTATGGTGAAAAAGGAAATATCCTCAGATGAAATCTGGAAAGAAGCTTTCTGAGAAACTGCTTAGTGTTCTGTTAATTCATCTCACAGAGTTACATCTGTATTTCGTGGATCTCTTTGCTAGCCTTATTTCTGTGGAATCTGAGAACAGATATTTCGGATCCCTTGGAAGACTATAGGGCCAAAGGAAATATCCTCCGATAACAAAGAGAAAGAAGCTTTCTGAGAAACTTCTTTGTGTTCTGTGAAATCATCTCACAGAGTTACAGCTTTCCCCTCAAGAAGCCTTTCCCTAAGACAGTTCTTGTGGAATTGGCAAAGTGATATTTGGAAGCCCATAGAGGGCTAGGTGAAAAAGGAAATATCGTCACATGAAATCTGGAAAGAGGCTTTCTGAGAAACTGCTTTGTGTTCTGTTAATTCATCTCACAGAGTTACATCTGTATTTCGTGTATCTCTTTGCTAGCCTTATTTCTGTGGAATCTGAGAACAGATATTTCGGATCCCTTGGAAGACTATAGGGCCAAAGGAAATATCCTCCGATAACAAAGAGAAAGAAGCTTTCTGAGAAACTTCTTTGTGTTTTGTGAAATCATCTCACAGAGTTACAGCTTTCCCGTCAAGAAGCCTTTCGCTAAGACAGTTCTTGTGGAATTGGCAAAGTGATATTTGGAAGCCCATAGAGGGCTATGGTGAAAAAGGAAATATCCTCACATGAAATCTGGAAAGTAGCCTTCTGAGAAACTCCTTAGTGTTCTGTTAATTCATCGCACAGAGTTACATCTGTATTTCGTGGATCTCTTTGCTAGCCTTATTTCTGTGGAATCTGAGAACAGATATTTCCTTTCCCTTTGAAGACTATAGGGCCAAAGGAAATATCCTCCGATAACAAAGAGAAAGAAACTTTCTGAGTAATTTCTTTGTGTTCTGTGAAATCATCTCACAGAGTTACAGCTTTCCCCTCAAGAAGCCTTTCGCTAAGACAGTTCTTGTGGAATTGGCAAAGTGATATTTGGAAGCCCATAGAGGGCTATGGTGAAAAAGGAAATATCCTCAAATGAAATATGGAAAGAAGCTTTCTGAGAAACTGCTTAGTGTTCTGTTAATTCATCTCACAGAGTTACATCTGTATTTCGTGGATCTCTTTGCTAGCCTTATTTCTGTGGAATCTGAGAACAGATATTTCGGATCCCTTGGAAGACTATAGGGCCAAAGGAAATATCCTCTGATAAGAAAGAGAAAGAAGCTTTCTGAGAAACTTCTTTGTGTTTTGTGAAATCATCTCACAGAGTTACAGCTTTCCCGTCAAGAAGCCTTTCGCTAAGACAGTTCTTGGGGAATTGGCAAAGTGATATTTGGAAGCCCATAGAGGGCTATGGTGAAAAAGGAAATATCCTCAGATGAAATCTGGAAAGAAGCTTTCTGAGAAACTGCTTAGTGTTCTGTTAATTCATCACACAGAGTTACATCTGTATTTCGTGGATCTCTTTGCTAGCCTTATTTCTGTGGAATCTGAGAACAGATATTTCCTTTCCCTTTGAAGACTATAGGGCCAAAGGAAATATCCTCCGATAACAAAGAGAAAGAAGCTTTCTGAGAAACTTCTTTGTGTTCTGTGAAATCATCTCACAGAGTTACAGCTTTCCCCTCAAGAAGCCTTTCGCTAAGACAGTTCTTGTGGAATTGGCAAAGTGATATTTGGAAGCCCATAGAGGGCTATGGTGAAAAAGGAAATATCCTCAAATGAAATCTGGAAAGAAGCTTTCTGAGAAACTGCTTAGTGTTCTGTTAATTCATCTCACAGAGTTACATCTGTATTTCGTGGATCTCTTTGCTAGCCTTATTTCTGTGGAATCTGAGAACAGATATTTCGGATCCCTTGGAAGACTATAGGGCCAAAGGAAATATCCTCCGATAACAAAGAGAAAGAAGCTTTCTGAGAAACTTCTTTGTGTTCTGTGAAATCATCTCACAGAGTTACAGCTTTCCCCTCAAGAAGCCTTTCCCTAAGACAGTTCTTGTGGAATTGGCAAAGTGATATTTGGAAGCCCATAGAGGGCTAGGTGAAAAAGGAAATATCGTCACATGAAATCTGGAAAGAGGCTTTCTGAGAAACTGCTTTGTGTTCTGTTAATTCATCTCACAGAGTTACATCTGTATTTCGTGTATCTCTTTGCTAGCCTTATTTCTGTGGAATCTGAGAACAGATATTTCGGATCCCTTGGAAGACTATAGGGCCAAAGGAAATATCCTCCGATAACAAAGAGAAAGAAGCTTTCTGAGAAACTTCTTTGTGTTTTGTGAAATCATCTCACAGAGTTACAGCTTTCCCGTCAAGAAGCCTTTCGCTAAGACAGTTCTTGTGGAATTGGCAAAGTGATATTTGGAAGCCCATAGAGGGCTATGGTGAAAAAGGAAATATCCTCACATGAAATCTGGAAAGTAGCCTTCTGAGAAACTCCTTAGTGTTCTGTTAATTCATCGCACAGAGTTACATCTGTATTTCGTGGATCTCTTTGCTAGCCTTATTTCTGTGGAATCTGAGAACAGATATTTCCTTTCCCTTTGAAGACTATAGGGCCAAAGGAAATATCCTCCGATAACAAAGAGAAAGAAACTTTCTGAGTAATTTCTTTGTGTTCTGTGAAATCATCTCACAGAGTTACAGCTTTCCCCTCAAGAAGCCTTTCGCTAAGACAGTTCTTGTGGAATTGGCAAAGTGATATTTGGAAGCCCATAGAGGGCTATGGTGAAAAAGGAAATATCCTCAAATGAAATATGGAAAGAAGCTTTCTGAGAAACTGCTTAGTGTTCTGTTAATTCATCTCACAGAGTTACATCTGTATTTCGTGGATCTCTTTGCTAGCCTTATTTCTGTGGAATCTGAGAACAGATATTTCGGATCCCTTGGAAGACTATAGGGCCAAAGGAAATATCCTCTGATAAGAAAGAGAAAGAAGCTTTCTGAGAAACTTCTTTGTGTTTTGTGAAATCATCTCACAGAGTTACAGCTTTCCCGTCAAGAAGCCTTTCGCTAAGACAGTTCTTGGGGAATTGGCAAAGTGATATTTGGAAGCCCATAGAGGGCTATGGTGAAAAAGGAAATATCCTCAGATGAAATCTGGAAAGAAGCTTTCTGAGAAACTGCTTAGTGTTCTGTTAATTCATCACACAGAGTTACATCTGTATTTCGTGGATCTCTTTGCTAGCCTTATTTCTGTGGAATCTGAGAACAGATATTTCCTTTCCCTTTGAAGACTATAGGGCCAAAGGAAATATCCTCCGATAACAAAGAGAAAGAAGCTTTCTGAGAAACTTCTTTGTGTTCTGTGAAATCATCTCACAGAGTTACAGCTTTCCCCTCAAGAAGCCTTTCGCTAAGACAGTTCTTGTGGAATTGGCAAAGTGATATTTGGAAGCCCATAGAGGGCTATGGTGAAAAAGGAAATATCCTCAGATGAAATCTGGAAAGAAGCTTTCTGAGAAACTGCTTAGTGTTCTGTTAATTCATCTCACAGAGTTACATCTGTATTTCGTGGATCTCTTTGCTAGCGTTATTTCTGTGGAATCTGAGAACAGATATTTCGGATCCCTTGGAAGACTATAGGGCCAAAGGAAATATCCTCCGATAACAAAGAGAAAGAAGCTTTCTGAGAAACTTCTTTGTGTTCTGTGAAATCATCTCACAGAGTTACAGCTTTCCCCTCAAGAAGCCTTTCGCTAAGACAGTTCTTGTGGAATTGGCAAAGTGATATTTGGAAGCCCATAGAGGGCTATGGTGAAAAAGGAAATATCCTCAGATGAAATCTGGAAAGAAGCTTTCTGAGAAACTGCTTAGTGTTCTGTTAATTCATCTCACATAGTTATATCTGTATTTCGTGGATCTCTTTGCTAGCCTTATTTCTGTGGAATCTGAGAACAGATATTTCGGATCCCTTGGAAGACTATAGGGCCAAAGGAAATATCCTCCTATAACAATCAGAAAGAAGCTTTCTGAGAAACTTCTTTCTGTTCTGTGAAATCATCTCACAGAGTTACAGCTTTCCCCTCAAGAAGCCTTTCGCTAAGACAGTTCTTGTGGAATTGGCAAAGTGATATTTGGAAGCCCAGAGAGGGCTATGGTGAAAAAGGAAATATCCTCAAATGAAATCTGGAAAGAGGCTTTCTGAGAAACTGCTTAGTGTTCTGTTAATTCATCTCACAGAGTTACATCTGTATTTCGTGGATAACTTTGCTAGCCTTATTTCTGTGGAATCTGAGAACAGATATTTCGGATACCTTGGAAGACTATAGGGCCAAAGGAAATATCCTCCGATAACAAAGAGAAAGAAGCTTTCTGAGAAACTTCTTTGTGTTTTGTGAAATCATCTCACAGAGTTACAGCTTTCCCGTCAAGAAGCCTTTCGCTAAGACAGTTCTTGTGGAATTGGCAAAGTGATATTTGGAAGCCCATAGAGGGCTATGGTGAAAAAGGAAATATCCTCACATGAAATCTGGAAAGAAGCTTTCTGAGAAACTCCTTAGTGTTCTGTTAATTCATCGCACAGAGTTACATCTGTATTTCGTGGATCTCTTTGCTAGCCTTATTTCTGTGGAATCTGAGAACAGATATTTCCTTTCCCTTTGAAGACTATAGGGCCAAAGGAAATATCCTCCGATAACAAAGAGAAAGAAGCTTTCTGAGAAATTTCTTTGTGTTCTGTGAAATCATCTCACAGAGTTACAGCTTTCCCCTCAAGAAGCCTTTCGCTAAGACAGTTCTTGTGGAATTGTCAAAGTGATATTTGGAAGCCCATAGAGGGCTATGGTGAAAAAGGAAATATCCTCAGATGAAATCTGGAAAGTAGCTTTCTGAGAAACTGCTTAGTGTTCTGTTAATTCATCTCACAGAGTTACATCTGTATTTCGTGGATCTCTTTGCTAGCGTTATTTCTGTGGAATCTGAGAACAGATATTTCGGATCCCTTGGAAGACTATAGGGCCAAAGGAAATATCCTCCGATAACAAAGAGAAAGAAGCTTTCTGAGAAACTTCTTTGTGTTCTGTGAAATCATCTCACAGAGTTACAGCTTTCCCCTCAAGAAGCCTTTCGCTAAGACAGTTCTTGTGGAATTGGCAAAGTGATATTTGGAAGCCCATAGAGGGCTATGGTGAAAAAGGAAATATCCTCAGATGAAATCTGGAAAGAAGCTTTCTGAGAAACTGCTTAGTGTTCTGTTAATTCATCTCACATAGTTATATCTGTATTTCGTGGATCTCTTTGCTAGCCTTATTTCTGTGGAATCTGAGAACAGATATTTCGGATCCCTTGGAAGACTATAGGGCCAAAGGAAATATCCTCCTATAACAATCAGAAAGAAGCTTTCTGAGAAACTTCTTTCTGTTCTGTGAAATCATCTCACAGAGTTACAGCTTTCCCCTCAAGAAGCCTTTCGCTAAGACAGTTCTTGTGGAATTGGCAAAGTGATATTTGGAAGCCCAGAGAGGGCTATGGTGAAAAAGGAAATATCCTCAAATGAAATCTGGAAAGAGGCTTTCTGAGAAACTGCTTAGTGTTCTGTTAATTCATCTCACAGAGTTACATCTGTATTTCGTGGATAACTTTGCTAGCCTTATTTCTGTGGAATCTGAGAACAGATATTTCGGATACCTTGGAAGACTATAGGGCCAAAGGAAATATCCTCCGATAACAAAGAGAAAGAAGCTTTCTGAGAAACTTCTTTGTGTTTTGTGAAATCATCTCACAGAGTTACAGCTTTCCCGTCAAGAAGCCTTTCGCTAAGACAGTTCTTGTGGAATTGGCAAAGTGATATTTGGAAGCCCATAGAGGGCTATGGTGAAAAAGGAAATATCCTCACATGAAATCTGGAAAGAAGCTTTCTGAGAAACTCCTTAGTGTTCTGTTAATTCATCGCACAGAGTTACATCTGTATTTCGTGGATCTCTTTGCTAGCCTTATTTCTGTGGAATCTGAGAACAGATATTTCCTTTCCCTTTGAAGACTATAGGGCCAAAGGAAATATCCTCCGATAACAAAGAGAAAGAAGCTTTCTGAGAAATTTCTTTGTGTTCTGTGAAATCATCTCACAGAGTTACAGCTTTCCCCTCAAGAAGCCTTTCGCTAAGACAGTTCTTGTGGAATTGTCAAAGTGATATTTGGAAGCCCATAGAGGGCTATGGTGAAAAAGGAAATATCCTCAGATGAAATCTGGAAAGTAGCTTTCTGAGAAACTGCTTAGTGTTCTGTTAATTCATCTCACAGAGTTACATCTGTATTTCGTGGATCTCTTTGCTAGCCTTATTTCTGTGGAATCTGAGAACAGATATTTCGGATCCATTGGAAGACTATAGGGCCAAAGGAAATATCCTGCGATAACAAAGAGAAAGAAGCTTTCTGAGAAACTTCTTTGTGTTCTGTGAAATCATCTCACAGAGTTACAGCTTTCCCCTCAAGAAGCCTTTCGCTAAGACAGTTCTTGTGGAATTGGCAAAGTGATATTTGGAAGCCCATAGAGAGCTATGGTGAAAAAGGAAATATCCTCAGATGAAATCTGGAAAGAAGCTTTCTGAGAAACTGCTTAGTGTTCTGTTAATTCATCTCACAGAGTTACATCTGTATTTCGTGGATCTCTTTGCTAGCCTTATTTCTGTGGAATCTGAGAACAGATATTTCGGATCCCTTGGAAGACTATAGGGCCAAAGGAAATATCCTCCGATAACAAAGAGAAAGAAGCTTTCTGAGAAAATTCTTTGTGTTCTGTGAAATCATCTCACAGAGTTACAGCTTTCCCCTCAAGAAGCCTTTCCCTAAGACAGTTCTTGTGGAATTGGCAAAGTGATATTTGGAAGCCCATAGAGGGCTATGGTGAAAAAGGAAATATCCTCAGATGAAATCTGGAAAGAAGCTTTCTGAGAAACTGCTTAGTGTTTTGTTAATTCATCTCACATAGTTATATCTGTATTTCGTGGATCTCCTTGCTAGCCTTATTTCTGTGGAATCTGAGAACAGATATTTCGGATCCCTTGGAAGACTATAGGGCCAAAGGAAATATCCTCCGATAACAAAGAGAAAGAAGCTTTCTGAGAAACTTCTTTGTGTTTTGTGAAATCATCTCACAGAGTTACAGCTTTCCCGTCAAGAAGCCTTTCGCTAAGACAGTTCTTGTGGAATTGGCAAAGTGATATTTGGAAGCCCATAGAGGGCTATGGTGAAAAAGGAAATATCCTCACATGAAATCTGGAAAGAAACTTTCTGAGAAACTCCTTAGTGTTCTGTTAATTCATCTCACAGAGTTACATCTGTATTTCGTGGATCTCTTTGCTAGCCTTATTTCTGTGGAATCTGAGAAAAGATATTTCCTTTCCCTTTGAAGACTATAGGGCCAAAGGAAATATCCTCCGATAACAAAGAGAAGAAGCTTTCTGAGGAAATTCTTTGTGTTCTGTGAAATCATCTCACAGAGTTACAGCATTCCCCTCAAGAAGCCTTTTGCTAAGCCAGTTCTTGTGGAATTGGCAAAGTGATATTTGGAAGCCCATAGAGGGCTACGGTGAAAAAGGAAATATCCTCAGATGAAATCTGGAAAGAAGCTTTCTGAGAAACTGCTTAGTGTTCTGTTAATTCATCTCACAGACTTACATCTGTATTTCGTGGATCTCTTTGCCAGCCTTATTTCTGTGGAATCTGAGAACAGATATTTCGGATCCTTTGGAAGACTATAGGGCCAAAGGAAATATCCTCCGATAACAAAGAGAAAGAAGCTTTCTGAGAAACTTCTTTGTGTTCTGTGAAATCATCTCACAGAGTTACAGCTTTCCCCTCAATAAGCCTTTCTCTAAGACAGTTCTTGTGGAATTGGCAAAGTGATATTTGGAAGCCCATGGAGGACTATGGTGAAAAAGGAAATATCCTCCGTTGAAATGTGGAAAGAAGCTTTCTGAGAAACTGCTTAGTGTTCTGTTAATTCATCTCACTGAGTTACATCTGTATTTCTTGGATCTCTTTGCTTGCCTTATTTCTGTGGAATCTGAGAACCGATATTTCGGATCCCTTGGAAGACTATAGGGCCAAATGAAATATCCTCGGATAACAAAGAGAAAGAAGCTTTCTGAGGAAATTCGTTGTGTTCTGTGAAATCATCTCACAGAGTTACAGCATTCCCCTCAAGTAGCCTTTCGCTAAGCCAGTTCTTGTGGAATTGGCAAAGTGATATTTGGAAGCCCATAGAGGGCTATGGTGAAAAAGGAAATATCCTCACATGAAATCTGGAAAGAAGCTTTCTGAGAAACTGCTTAGTGTTCTGTTAATTCATCTCACAGAGTTACATCTGTATTTCGTGGATCTCTTTGCTAGCCTTATTTCTGTGGAATCTGAGAACAGATATTTCGGATCCCTTGGAAGACTATAGGGTCAAAGGAAATATCCTCCGATAACAAAGAGAAAGAAGCTTTCTGGAAACTTCTTTGTGTTCTGTGAAATCATTTCACAGAGTTACAGCTTTCCCCTCAAGAAGCCTTTCGCTTAGACAGTTCTTGTGGAATTGGCAAAGTGATATTTGGAAGCCCGTAGAGGGCTATGGTGAAAAAGGAAATATCCTCACATGAAATCTGGAAAGAAGCTTTCTGAGAAACTGCTTAGTGTTCTGCTAATTCATCTCACAGACTTACATCTGTATTTCGTGGATCTCTTTGCTAGTCTTATTTCTGTGGAATCTGAGAACAGATATTTCGGATCCCTTGGAAGACTATAGGGCCAAAGGAAATATCCTCCGATAACAAAGAGAAAGAAGCTTTCTGAGAAACTTCTTTGTGTTCTGTGAAATCATCTCACAGAGTTACAGCTTTCCCCTCAAGAAGCCTTTCGCTAAGACAGTTCTTGTGGAATTGGCAAAGTGATATTTGGAAGCCCAGAGAGGGCTATGGTGAAAAAGGAAATATCCTCAGATGAAATCTGGAAAGAAGCTTTCTGAGAAACTGCTTAGTGTTCTGTTAATTCATCTCACAGAGTTACATCTGTATTTCTTGGATCTCTTTGCTAGCCTTATTTCTGTGGAATCTGAGAACAGATATTTCGGATCCCTTGGAAGACTATAGGGCCAAAGGAAATATCCTCCGATAACAAAGAGAAAGAAGCTTTCTGAGAAACTTCTTTGTGTTCTGTGAAATCATCTCACAGAGTTACAGCTTTCCCCTCAAGAAGCCTTTCGCTAAGACAGTTCTTGTGGAATTGGCAAAGTGATATTTGGAAGCCCATAGAGGGCTATGGTGAAAAAGGAAATATCCTCACATGAAATCTGGAAAGAAGCTTTCTGAGAAACTCCTTAGTGTTCTGTTAATTCATCGCACAGAGTTACATCTGTATTTCGTGGATCTCTTTGCTAGCCTTATTTCTGTGGAATCTGAGAACAGATATTTCCTTTCCCTTTGAAGACTATAGGGCCAAAGGAAATATCCTCCGATAACAAAGAGAAAGAAGCTTTCTGAGAAATTTCTTTGTGTTCTGTGAAATCATCTCACAGAGTTACAGCTTTCCCCTCAAGAAGCCTTTCGCTAAGACAGTTCTTGTGGAATTGTCAAAGTGATATTTGGAAGCCCATAGAGGGCTATGGTGAAAAAGGAAATATCCTCAGATGAAATCTGGAAAGTAGCTTTCTGAGAAACTGCTTAGTGTTCTGTTAATTCATCTCACAGAGTTACATCTGTATTTCGTGGATCTCTTTGCTAGCCTTATTTCTGTGGAATCTGAGAACAGATATTTCGGATCCATTGGAAGACTATAGGGCCAAAGGAAATATCCTGCGATAACAAAGAGAAAGAAGCTTTCTGAGAAACTTCTTTGTGTTCTGTGAAATCATCTCACAGAGTTACAGCTTTCCCCTCAAGAAGCCTTTCGCTAAGACAGTTCTTGTGGAATTGGCAAAGTGATATTTGGAAGCCCATAGAGAGCTATGGTGAAAAAGGAAATATCCTCAGATGAAATCTGGAAAGAAGCTTTCTGAGAAACTGCTTAGTGTTCTGTTAATTCATCTCACAGAGTTACATCTGTATTTCGTGGATCTCTTTGCTAGCCTTATTTCTGTGGAATCTGAGAACAGATATTTCGGATCCCTTGGAAGACTATAGGGCCAAAGGAAATATCCTCCGATAACAAAGAGAAAGAAGCTTTCTGAGAAAATTCTTTGTGTTCTGTGAAATCATCTCACAGAGTTACAGCTTTCCCCTCAAGAAGCCTTTCCCTAAGACAGTTCTTGTGGAATTGGCAAAGTGATATTTGGAAGCCCATAGAGGGCTATGGTGAAAAAGGAAATATCCTCAGATGAAATCTGGAAAGAAGCTTTCTGAGAAACTGCTTAGTGTTCTGTTAATTCATCTCACATAGTTATATCTGTATTTCGTGGATCTCCTTGCTAGCCTTATTTCTGTGGAATCTGAGAACAGATATTTCGGATCCCTTGGAAGACTATAGGGCCAAAGGAAATATCCTCCGATAACAAAGAGAAAGAAGCTTTCTGAGAAACTTCTTTGTGTTTTGTGAAATCATCTCACAGAGTTACAGCTTTCCCGTCAAGAAGCCTTTCGCTAAGACAGTTCTTGTGGAATTGGCAAAGTGATATTTGGAAGCCCATAGAGGGCTATGGTGAAAAAGGAAATATCCTCACATGAAATCTGGAAAGAAACTTTCTGAGAAACTCCTTAGTGTTCTGTTAATTCATCTCACAGAGTTACATCTGTATTTCGTGGATCTCTTTGCTAGCCTTATTTCTGTGGAATCTGAGAAAAGATATTTCCTTTCCCTTTGAAGACTATAGGGCCAAAGGAAATATCCTCCGATAACAAAGAGAAGAAGCTTTCTGAGGAAATTCTTTGTGTTCTGTGAAATCATCTCACAGAGTTACAGCATTCCCCTCAAGAAGCCTTTTGCTAAGCCAGTTCTTGTGGAATTGGAAAAGTGATATTTGGAAGCCCATAGAGGGCTACGGTGAAAAAGGAAATATCCTCAGATGAAATCTGGAAAGAAGCTTTCTGAGAAACTGCTTAGTGTTCTGTTAATTCATCTCACAGACTTACATCTGTATTTCGTGGATCTCTTTGCCAGCCTTATTTCTGTGGAATCTGAGAACAGATATTTCAGATCCTTTGGAAGACTATAGGGCCAAAGGAAATATCCTCCGATAACAAAGAGAAAGAAGCTTTCTGAGAAACTTCTTTGTGTTCTGTGAAATCATCTCACAGAGTTACAGCTTTCCCCTCAATAAGCCTTTCCCTAAGACAGTTCTTGTGGAATTGGCAAAGTGATATTTGGAAGCCCATAGAGGGCTATGGTGAAAAAGGAAATATCCTCAGAAGAAATCTAGAAAGAAGCTTTCTGAGAAACTGCTTAGTGTTCTGTTAATTCATCTCACATAGTTATATCTGTATTTCGTGGATCTCTTTGCTAGCCTTATTTCTGTGGAGTCTGAGAACAGATATTTCGGATCCCTTGGAAGACTATAGGGCCAAAGGAAATATCCTCCGATAACAAACAGAAAGAAGCTTTCTGAGAAACTTCTTTGTGTTCTGTGAAATCATCTCACAGAGTTACAGCTTTCCCCTCAAGAAGCCTTTCGCTAAGACAGTTCTTGTGGAATTGGCAAAGTGATATTTGGAAGCCCATAGAGGGCTATGGTGAAAAAGGAAATATCCTCAGATGAAATCTGGAAAGAAGCTTTCTCAGAAACTGCTTAGTGTTCTGTTAATTCATCTCACAGAGTTACATCTGTATTTCGTGGATGTCTTTGCTAGCCTTATTTCTGTGGAATCTGAGAACAGATATTTCGGATCCCTTGGAAGACTATAGGGCCAAAGGAAATATCCTCCGATAACAAAGAGAAAGAAGCTTTCTGAGAAACTTCTTTGTGTTCTGTGAAATCATCTCACAGAGTTACAGCTTTCCCCTCAAGAAGCCTTTCTCTAAGACAGTTCTTGTGGAATTGGCAAAGTGATATTTGGAAGCCCATGGAGGACTATGGTGAAAAAGGAAATATCCTCCGTTGAAATGTGGAAAGAAGCTTTCTGAGAAACTGCTTAGTGTTCTGTTAATTCATCTCACTGAGTTACATCTGTATTTCTTGGATCTCTTTGCTTGCCTTATTTCTGTGGAATCTGAGAACCGATATTTCGGATCCCTTGGAAGACTATAGGGCCAAATGAAATATCCTCGGATAACAAAGAGAAACAAGTTTTCTGAGGAAATTCGTTGTGTTCTGTGAAATCATCTCACAGAGTTACAGCATTCCCCTCAAGTAGCCTTTCGCTAAGCCAGTTCTTGTGGAATTGGCAAAGTGATATTTGGAAGCCCATAGAGGGCTATGGTGAAAAAGGAAATATCCTCACATGAAATCTGGAAAGAAGCTTTCTCAGAAACTGCTTAGTGTTCTGTTAATTCATCTCACAGAGTTACATCTGTATTTCGTGGATCTCTTTGCTAGCCTTATTTCTGTGGAATCTGAGAACAGATATTTCGGATCCCTTGGAAGACTATAGGGTCAAAGGAAATATCCTCCGATAACAAAGAGAAAGAAGCTTTCTGGAAACTTCTTTGTGTTCTGTGAAATCATCTCACAGAGTTACAGCTTTCCCCTCAAGAAGCCTTTCGCTTAGACAGTTCTTGTGGAATTGGCAAAGTGATATTTGGAAGCCCGTAGAGGGCTATGGTGAAAAAGGAAATATCCTCACATGAAATCTGGAAAGAAGCTTTCTGAGAAACTGCTTAGTGTTCTGCTAATTCATCTCACAGACTTACATCTGTATTTCGTGGATCTCTTTGCTAGTCTTATTTCTGTGGAATCTGAGAACAGATATTTCGGATCCCTTGGAAGACTATAGGGCCAAAGGAAATATCCTCCGATAACAAAGAGAAAGAAGCTTTCTGAGAAACTTCTTTGTGTTCTGTGAAATCATCTCACAGAGTTACAGCTTTCCCCTCAAGAAGCCTTTCGCTAAGACAGTTCTTGTGGAATTGGCAAAGTGATATTTGGAAGCCCATAGAGGGCTATGGTGAAAAAGGAAATATCCTCAGATGAAATCTGGAAAGAAGCTTTCTGAGAAACTGCTTAGTGTTCTGTTAATTCATCTCACAGAGTTACATCTGTATTTCTTGGATCTCTTTGCTAGCCTTATTTCTGTGGAATCTGAGAACAGATATTTCGGATCCCTTGGAAGACTATAGGGCCAAAGGAAATATCCTCCGATAACAAAGAGAAAGAAGCTTTCTGAGAAACTTCTTTTTGTTCTGTGAAATCATCTCACAGAGTTACAGCTTTCCCGTCAAGAAGCCTTTCGCTAAGACAGTTCTTGTGGAATTGGCAAAGTGATATTTGGAAGCCCATAGAGGGCTATGGTGAAAAAGGAAATATCCTCAGATGAAATCTGGAAAGAAGCTTTCTGAGAAACTGCTTAGTGTTCTGTTAATTCATCTCACAGAGTTACATCTGTATTTCGTGGATCTCTTTGCTAGCCTTATTTCTGTGGAATCTGAGAACAGATATTTCGGATCCCTTGGAAGACTATAGGGCCAAAGGAAATATCCTCCGATAACAAAGAGAAAGAAGCTTTCTGAGAAACTTCTTTGTGTTCTGTGAAATCATCTCACAGAGTTACAGCTGTCCCCTCAAGAAGCCTTTCGCTAAGACAGTTCTTGTGGAATTGGCAAAGTGATATTTGGAAGCCCATAGAGGGCTATGGTGAAAAAGGAAATATCCTCAGATGAAATCTGGAAAGAAGCTTTCTGAGAAACTGCTTAGTGTTCTGTTAATTCATCTCACAGAGTTACATCTGTATTTCGTGTATCTCTTTGCTAGCCTTAATTCTGTGGAATCTGAGAACAGATATTTCGGATCCCTTGGAAGACTATAGGGCCAAAGGAAATATCCTCCGATAACAAAGAGAAAGAAGCTTTCTGAGAAACTTCTTTGTGTTCTGTGAAATCATCTCACAGAGTTACAGCTTTCCCCTCAAGAAGCCTTTCTCTAAGACAGTTCTTGTGGAATTGGCAAAGTGATATTTGGAAGCACATGGAGGACTATGGTGAAAAAGGAAATATCCTCCGTTGAAATGTGGAAAGAAGCTTTCTGAGAAACTGCTTAGTGTTCGGTTAATTCATCTCACTGAGTTACATCTGTATTTCGTGGATCTCTTTGCTTGCCTTATTTCTGTGGAATCTGAGAACAGATATTTCGGATCCCTTGGAAGAGTATAGGGCCAAATGAAATATCCTCGGATAACAAAGAGAAAGAAGCTTTCTGAGGAAATTCTTTGTGTTCTGTGAAATCATCTCACAGAGTTACAGCATTTCCCTCAAGAAGCCTTTCGCTAAGCCAGTTCTTGTGGAATTGGCAAAGTGATATTTGGAAGCCCATAGAGGGCTATGGTGAAAAAGGAAATATCCTCACATGAAATCTGGAAAGAAGCTTTCTGAGAAACTGCTTAGTGTTCTGTTAATTCATCTCACAGAGTTACATCTGTATTTCGTGGATCTCTTTGCTAGCCTTATTTCTGTGGAATCTGAGAACAGATATTTCGGATCCCTTGGAAGACTATAGGGCCAAAGGAAATATCCTCCGATAACAAAGAGAGAGAAGCTTTCTGAGAAACTTCTTTGTGTTCTGTGAAATCATCTCACAGAGTTACAGCTTTCCCCTCAAGAAGCCTTTCGCTAAGACAGTTCTTGTGGAATTGGCAAAGTGATATATGGAAGCACATGGAGGACTATGGTGAAAAAGGAAATATCCTCCGTTGAAATGTGGAAAGAAGCTTTCTGAGAAACTGCTTAGTGTTCGGTTAATTCATCTCACTGAGTTACATCTGTATTTCTTGGATCTCTTTGCTTGCCTTATTTCTGTGGAATCTGAGAACCGATATTTCGGATCCCTTGGAAGACTATAGGGCCAAATGAAATATCCTCGGATAACAAAGAGAAAGAAGCTTTCTGAGGAAATTCTTTGTGTTCTGTGAAATCATCTCACAGAGTTACAGCATTTCCCTCAAGAAGCCTTTCGCTAAGCCAGTTCTTGTGGAATTGGCAAAGTGATATTTGGAAGCCCATAGAGGGCTATGGTGAAAAAGGAAATATCCTCACATGAAATCTGGAAAGAAGCTTTCTGAGAAACTGCTTAGTGTTCTGTTAATTCATCTCACAGAGTTACATCTGTATTTCGTGGATCTCTTTGCTAGCCTTATTTCTGTGGAATCTGAGAACAGATATTTCGGATCCCTTGGAAGACTATAGGGCCAAAGGAAATATCCTCCGATAACAAAGAGAAAGAAGCTTTCTGAGAAACTTCTTTGTGTTCTGTGAAATCATCTCACAGAGTTACAGCTTTCCCCTCAAGAAGCCTTTCGCTAAGACAGTTCTTGTGGAATTGGCAAAGTGATATTTGGAAGCCCATAGAGGGCTATGGTGAAAAAGGAAATACCCTCAGATGAAATCTGGAAAGAAGCTTTCTCAGAAACTGCTTAGTGTTCTGTTAATTCATCTCACAGAGTTACATCTGTATTTCGTGGATCTCTTTGCTAGCCTTATTTCTGTGGAATCTGAGAACAGATATTTCGGATCCCTTGGAAGACTATAGGGCCAAAGGAAATATCCTCTGATAACAAAGAGAAAGAAGCTTTCTGAGAAACTTCTTTATGTTCTGTGAAATCATCTCACAGAGTTACAGCTTTCCCCTCAAGAAGCCTTTCGCTAAGACAGTTCTTGTGGAATTGGCAAAGTGATATTTGGAAGCCCATAGAGGGCTATGGTGAAAAAGGAAATATCCTCAGATGAAATCTGGAAAGAAGCTTTCTGAGAAACTGCTTAGTGTTCTGTTAATTCATCTCACAGACTTACATCTGTATTTCGTGGATCTCTTTGCTAGCCTTTTTTCTGTGGAATCTGAGAACAGATATTTCGGATCCTTTGGAAGACTATAGGGCCAATGGAAATATCCTCCGATAACAAAGAGAAAGAAGCTTTCTGAGAAACTTCTTTGTGTTCTGTGAAATCATCTCACAGAGTTACAGCTTTCCCCTCAAGAAGCGTTTCCCTAAGACAGTTCTTGTGGAATTGGCAAAGTGATATTTGGAAGCCCATAGAGGGCTATGGTGAAAAAGGAAATATCCTCAGAAGAAATCTGGAAAGAAGCTTTCTGAGAAACTGCTTAGTGTTCTGTTAATTCATCTCACATAGTTATATCTGTATTTCGTGGATCTCTTTGCTAGCCTTATTTCTGTGGAGTCTGAGAACAGATATTTCGGATCCCTTGGAAGACTATAGGGCCAAAGGAAATATCCTCCGATAACAAACAGAAAGAAGCTTTCTGAGAAACTTCTTTGTGTTCTGTGAAATCATCTCACAGCGTTACAGCTTTCCCCTCAAGAAGCCTTTCGCTAAGACAGTTCTTGTGGAATTGGCAAAGTGATATTTGGAAGCCCATAGAGGGCTATGGTGAAAAAGGAAATATCCTCACATGAAATCTGGAAAGAAGCTTTCTGAGAAACTGCTTAGTGTTCTGTTAATTCATCTCACAGAGTTACATCTGTATTTCGTGGATCTCTTTGCTAGCCTTATTTCTGTGGAATCTGAGAACAGATATTTCGGATCCCTTGGAAGACTATAGGGCCAAAGAAAATATCCTCCGATAACAAAGAGAAAGAAGCTTTCTGAGAAACTTCTTTGTGTTCTCTGAAATCATTTCACAGAGTTACAGCTTTCACCTCAAGAAGCCTTTCGCTAAGACAGTTCTTGTGGAATTGGCAAAGTGATATTTGGAAGCCCATAGAGGGCTATGGTGAAAAAGGAAATATCCTCAGATGAAATCTGGAAAGAAGCTTTCTGAGAAACTGCTTAGTGTTCTGTTAATTCATCTCACAGAGTTACATCTGTATTTCGTGGATCTCTTTGCTAGCCTTATTTCTGTGGAATCTGAGAACAGATATTTCGGATCCCTTGGAAGACTATAGGGCCAAAGGAAATATCCTGCGATAACAAAGAGAAAGAAGCTTTCTGAGAAACTTCTTTGTGTTCTGTGAAATCATCTCACAGAGTTACAGCTTTCCCCTCAAGAAGCCTTTCGCTAAGACAGTTCTTGTGGAATTCGCAAAGTGATATTTGGAAGCCCATAGAGGGCTATGGTGAAAAAGGAAATATCCTCAGATGAAATCTGGAAAGAAGCTTTCTGAGAAACTGCTTAGTGTTCTGTTAATTCATCTCACAGAGTTACATCTGTATTTCGTGGATCTCTTTGCTAGCCTTATTTCTGTGGAATCTGAGAACAGATATTTCGGATCCCTTGGAAGACTATAGGGCCAAAGGAAATATCCTCTGATAACAAAGAGAAAGAAGCTTTCTGAGAAACTTCTTTGTGTTCTGTGAAATCATCTCACAGAGTTACAGCTTTCCCCTCAAGAAGCCTTTCGCTAAGACAGTTCTTGTGGAATTGGCAAAGTGATATTTGGAAGCCCATAGAGGACTATGGTGAAAAAGGAAATATCCTCCGTTGAAATGTGGAAAGAAGCTTTCTGAGAAACTGCTTAGTGTTCTGTTAATTCATCTCACTGAGTTACATCTGTATTTCGTGGATCTCTTTGCTTGCCTTATTTCTGTGGAATCTGAGAACAGATATTTCGGATCCCTTGGAAGACTATAGGGCCAAAGGAAATATCCTCCGATAACAAAGAGAAAGAAGCTTTCTGAGAAACTTCTTTGTGTTCTGTGAAATCATCTCACAGAGTTACAGCTTTCCCCTCAAGAAGCCTTTCGCTAAGACAGTTCTTGTGGAATTGGCAAAGTGATATTTGGAAGCCCATAGAGGGCTATGGTGAAAAAGGAAATATCCTCAGATGAAATCTGGAAAGAAGCTTTCTCAGAAACTGCTTAGTGTTCTGTTAATTCATCTCACAGAGTTACATCTGTATTTCGTGGATCTCTTTGCTAGCCTTATTTCTGTGGAATCTGAGAACAGATATTTCGGATCCCTTGGAAGACTATAGGGCCAAAGGAAATATCCTCCGATAACCAAGAGAAAGAAGCTTTCTGAGAAACTTCTTTGTGTTCTGTGAAATCATCTCACAGAGTTACAGCTTTCCCCTCAAGAAGCCTTTCGCTAAGACAGTTCTTGTGGAATTGGCAAAGTGATATTTGGAAGCCCATAGAGGGCTATGGTGAAAAAGGAAATATCCTCACATGAAATCTGGAAAGAAGCTTTCTGAGAAACTGCTTAGTGTTCTGTTAATTCATCTCACAGAGTTACATCTGTATTTCGTGGATCTCTTTGCTAGCCTTATTTCTGTGGAATCTGAGAACAGATATTTCGGATCCCTTGGAAGACTATAGGGCCAAAGGAAATATCCTCCGATAACAAAGAGAAAGAAGCTTTCTGAGAAACTTCTTTGTGTTCTGTGAAATCATCTCACAGAGTTACAGCTTTCCCCTCAAGAAGCCTTTCGCTAAGACATTTCTTGTGGAATTCGCAAAGTGATATTTGGAAGCCCATAGAGGGCTATGGTGAAAAAGGAAATATCCTCAGATGAAATCTGGAAAGAAGCTTTCTGAGAAACTGCTTAGTGTTCTGTTAATTCATCTCACAGAGTTACATCTGTATTTCGTGGATCTCTTTGCTAGCCTTATTTCTGTGGAATCTGAGAACAGATATTTCGGATCCCTTGGAAGACTATAGGGCCAAAGGAAATATCCTCTGATAACAAAGAGAAAGAAGCTTTCTGAGAAACTTCTTTGTGTTCTGTGAAATCATCTCACAGAGTTACAGCTTTCCCCTCAAGAAGCCTTTCGCTAAGACAGTTCTTGTGGAATTGGCAAAGTGATATTTGGAAGCCCATAGAGGACTATGGTGAAAAAGGAAATATCCTCCGTTGAAATGTGGAAAGAAGCTTTCTGAGAAACTGCTTAGTGTTCTGTTAATTCATCTCACTGAGTTACATCTGTATTTCGTGGATCTCTTTGCTTGCCTTATTTCTGTGGAATCTGAGAACAGATATTTCGGATCCCTTGGAAGACTATAGGGCCAAAGGAAATATCCTCCGATAACAAAGAGAAAGAAGCTTTCTGAGAAACTTCTTTGTGTTCTGTGAAATCATCTCACAGAGTTACAGCTTTCCCCTCAAGAAGCCTTTCGCTAAGACAGTTCTTGTGGAATTGGCAAAGTGATATTTGGAAGCCCATAGAGGGCTATGGTGAAAAAGGAAATATCCTCAGATGAAATCTGGAAAGAAGCTTTCTCAGAAACTGCTTAGTGTTCTGTTAATTCATCTCACAGAGTTACATCTGTATTTCGTGGATCTCTTTGCTAGCCTTATTTCTGTGGAATCTGAGAACAGATATTTCGGATCCCTTGGAAGACTATAGGGCCAAAGGAAATATCCTCCGATAACAAAGAGAAAGAAGCTTTCTGAGAAACTTCTTTGTGTTCTGTGAAATCATCTCACAGAGTTACAGCTTTCCCCTCAAGAAGCCTTTCGCTAAGACAGTTCTTGTGGAATTGGCAAAGTGATATTTGGAAGCCCATAGAGGGCTATGGTGAAAAAGGAAATATCCTCACATGAAATCTGGAAAGAAGCTTTCTGAGAAACTGCTTAGTGTTCTGTTAATTCATCTCACAGAGTTACATCTGTATTTCGTGGATCTCTTTGCTAGCCTTATTTCTGTGGAATCTGAGAACAGATATTTCGGATCCCTTGGAAGACTATAGGGCCAAAGGAAATATCCTCCGATAACAAAGAGAAAGAAGCTTTCTGAGAAACTTCTTTGTGTTCTGTGAAATCATCTCACAGAGTTACAGCTTTCCCCTCAAGAAGCCTTTCGCTAAGACAGTTCTTGTGGAATTGGCAAAGTGATATTTGGAAGCCCATAGAGGGCTATGGTGAAAAAGGAAATATCCTCCGTTGAAATGTGGAAAGAAGCTTTCTGAGAAACTGCTTAGTGTTCTGTTAATTCATCTCACTGAGTTACATCTGTATTTCGTGGATCTCTTTGCTTGCCTTATTTCTGTGGAATCTGAGAACAGATATTTCGGATCCCTTGGAAGACTATAGGGCCAAAGGAAATATCCTCCGATAACAAACAGAAAGAAGCTTTCTGAGAAACTTCTTTGTGTTCTGTGAAATCATCTCACAGAGTTACAGCTTTCCCCTCAAGAAGCCTTTCGCTAAGACAGTTCTTTTGGAATTGGCAAAGTGATATTTGGAAGCCCATAGAGGGCTATGGTGAAAAAGGAAATATCCTCAGATGAAATCTGGAAAGAAGCTTTCTGAGAAACTGCTTAGTGTTCTGTTAATTCATCTCACAGAGTTACATCTGTATTTCGTGGATCTCTTTGCTAGCCTTATTTCTGTGGAATCTGAGAACAGATATTTCGGATCCCTTGGAAGACTATAGGGCCAAAGGAAATATCCTCCGATAACGAAGAGAAAGAAGCTTTCTGAGAAACTTCTTCGTGTTCTGTGAAATCATCTCACAGAGTTACAGCTTTCCCCTCAAGAAGCCTTTCGCTAAGACAGTTCTTGTGGAATTGGCAAAGTGATATTTGGAAGCCCATAGAGGGCTATGGTGAAAAAGGAAATATCCTCAGATGAAATCTGGAAAGAAGCTTTCTGAGAAACTCCTTAGTGTTCTGTTAATTCATCGCACAGAGTTACATCTGTATTTCGTGGATCTCTTTGCTACCCTTATTCTGTGGAATCTGAGAACAGATATTTCGGATCCCTTGGAAGACTATAGGGCCAAAGGAAATATCCTCCGATAACAAAGAGAAAGAAGCTTTCTGAGAAACTTCTTTGTGTTCTGTGAAATCATCTCACAGAGTTACAGCTGTCCCCTCAAGAAGCCTTTCGCTAAGACAGTTCTTGTGGAATTGGCAAAGTGATATTTGGAAGCCCATAGAGGACTATGGTGAAAAAGGAAATATCCTCCGTTGAAATGTGGAAAGAAGCTTTCTGAGAAACTGCTTAGTGTTCTGTTAATTCATCTCACTGAGTTACATCTGTATTTCGTGGATCTCTTTGCTAGCCTTATTTCTGTGGAGTCTGAGGACAGATATTTCGGATCCCTTGGAAGACTATAGGGCCAAGGGAAATATCCTCCGATAACAAAGAGAAAGAAGCTTTCTGAGAAACTTCTTTGTGTTCTGTGAAATCATCTCACAGAGTTACAGCTTTCCCCTCAAGAAGCCTTTCGCTAAGACAGTTCTTGTGGAATTGGCAAAGTGATATTTGGAAGCCCATAGAGGGCTATGGTGAAAAAGGAAATATCCTCAGATGAAATCTGGAAAGAAGCTTTCTGAGAAACTGCTTAGTGTTCTGTTAATTCATCTCACAGAGTTACATCTGTATTTCGTGGATCTCTTTGCTAGCCTTATTTCTGTGGAATCTGAGAACAGATATTTCGGATCCCTTGGAAGACTATAGGGCCAAAGGAAATATCCTCCGATAACAAAGAGAAAGAAGCTTTCTGAGAAACTTCTTTGTGTTCTGTGAAATCATCTCACAGAGTTACAGCTTTCCCGTCAAGAAGCCTTTCGCTAAGACAGTTCTTGTGGAATTGGCAAAGTGATATTTGGAAGCCCATAGAGGGCTATGGTGAAAAAGGAAATATCCTCAGATGAAATCTGGAAAGAAGCTTTCTGAGAAACTGCTTAGTGTTCTGTTAATTCATCTCACAGAGTTACATCTGTATTTCGTGGATCTCTTTGCTAGCCTTATTTCTGTGGAATCTGAGAACAGATATTTCGGATCCCTTGGAAGACAATAGGGTCAAAGGAAATATCCTCCGATAACAAAGAGAAAAAAGCTTTCTGAAAAACTTCTTTGTGTTCTGTGAAATCATCTCACAGAGTTACAGCTTTCCCCTCAAGAAGCCTTTCGCTAAGACAGTTCTTGTGGAATTGGCAAAGTGATATTTGGAAGCCCATAGAGGGCTATGGTGAAAAAGGAAATATCCTCAGATGAAATCTGGAAAGAAGCTTTCTGAGAAACTGCTTAGTGTTCTGTTAATTCATCTCACGGAGTTACATCTGTATTTCGTGGATCTCTTTGCTAGCCTTATTTCTGTGGAATCTGAGAACAGATATTTCGGATCCCTTGGAAGACTATAGGGCCAAAGGAAATATCCTCCGATAACAAAGAGAAAGAAGCTTTCTGAGAAACTTCTTTGTGTTCTGTGAAATCATCTCACAGAGTTACAGCTTTCCCCTCAAGAAGCCTTTCGCTAAGACAGTTCTTGTGGAATTGGCAAAGTGATATTTGGAAGCCCATAGAGGACTATGGTGAAAAAGGAAATATCCTCCGTTGAAATGTGGAAAGAAGCTTTCTGAGAAACTGCTTAGTGTTCTGTTAATTCATCTCACTGAGTTACATCTGTGTTTCGTGGATCTCTTTGCTTGCCTTATTTCTGTGGAATCTGAGAACAGATATTTCGGATCCCTTGGAAGACTATAGGGCCAAATGAAATATCCTCGGATAACAAAGAGAAAGAAGCTTTCTGAGGAAATTGTTTGTGTTCTGTGAAATCATCTCACAGAGTTACAGCATTCCCCTCAAGAAGCCTTTCGCTAAGCCAGTTCTTGTGGAATTGGCAAAGTGATATTTGGAAGCCCCTAGAGGGCTATGGTGAAAAAGGAAATATCCTCACATGAAATCTGGAAAGAAGCTTTCTGAGAAACTGCTTAGTGTTCTGTTAATTCATCTCACAGAGTTACATCTGTATTTCGTGGATCTCTTTGCTAGCCTTATTTCTGTGGAATCTGAGAACAGATATTTCGGATCCCTTGGAAGACTATAGGGCCAAAGGAAATATCCTCCGATAACAAAGAGAAAGAAGCTTTCTGAGAAACTTCTTTGTGTTCTGTGAAATCATCTCACAGAGTTACAGCTTTCCCCTCAAGAAGCCTTTCGCTAAGACAGTTCTTGTGGAATTGGCAAAGTGATATTTGGAAGCCCATAGAGGGCTATGGTGAAAAAGGAAATATCCTCAGATGAAATCTGGAAAGAAGCTTTCTGAGAAACTGCTTAGTGTTCTGTTAATTCATCTCAAAGAGTTACATCTGTATTTCGTGGATCTCTTTGCTAGCCTTATTTCTGTGGAATCTGAGAACAGATATTTCGGATCCCTTGGAAGACTATAGGGCCAAAGGAAATATCCTCCGATAACAAAGAGAAAGAAGCTTTCTGAGAAACTTCTTTGTGTTCTTTGAAATCATCTCACAGAGTTACAGCTTTCCCCTCAAGAAGCCTTTCGCTAAGACAGTTCTTGTGGAATTGGCAAAGTGATATTTGGAAGCCCATAGAGGGCTATGGTGAAAAAGGAAATATCCTCAGATGAAATCTGGAAAGAAGCTTTCTGAGAAACTGCTTAGTGTTCTGTTAATTCATCTCACAGAGTTACATCTGTATTTCGTGGATCTCTTTGCTAGCCTTATTTCTGTGGAATCTGAGAACAGATATTTCGGATCCCTTGGAAGACTATAGGGCCAAAGGAAATATCCTCCGATAACAAAGAGAAAGAAGCTTTCTGAGAAACTTCTTCGTGTTCTGTGAAATCATCTCACAGAGTTACAGCTTTCCCCTCAAGAAGCCTTTCGCTAAGACAGTTCTTGTGGAATTGGCAAAGTGATATTTGGAAGCCCATAGAGGGCTATGGTGAAAAAGGAAATATCCTCAGATGAAATCTGGAAAGAAGCTTTCTGAGAAACTCCTTAGTGTTCTGTTAATTCATCGCACAGAGTTACATCTGTATTTCGTGGATCTCTTTGCTACCCTTATTTCTGTGGAATCTGAGAACAGATATTTCGGATCCCTTGGAAGACTATAGGGCCAAAGGAAATATCCTCCGATAACAAAGAGAAAGAAGCTTTCTGAGAAACTTCTTTGTGTTCTGTGAAATCATCTCACAGAGTTACAGCTGTCCCCTCAAGAAGCCTTTCGCTAAGACAGTTCTTGTGGAATTGGCAAAGTGATATTTGGAAGCCCATAGAGGACTATGGTGAAAAAGGAAATATCCTCCGTTGAAATGTGGAAAGAAGCTTTCTGACAAACTGCTTAGTGTTCTGTTAATTCATCTCACTGAGTTACATCTGTATTTCGTGGATCTCTTTGCTAGCCTTATTTCTGTGGAGTCTGAGGACAGATATTTCGGATCCCTTGGAAGACTATAGGGCCAAGGGAAATATCCTCCGATAACAAAGAGAAAGAAGCTTTCTGAGAAACTTCTTTGTGTTCTGTGAAATCATCTCACAGAGTTACAGCTTTCCCCTCAAGAAGCCTTTCGCTAAGACAGTTCTTGTGGAATTGGCAAAGTGATATTTGGAAGCCCATAGAGGGCTATGGTGAAAAAGGAAATATCCTCAGATGAAATCTGGAAAGAAGCTTTCTGAGAAACTGCTTAGTGTTCTGTTAATTCATCTCACAGAGTTACATCTGTATTTCGTGGATCTCTTTGCTAGCCTTATTTCTGTGGAATCTGAGAACAGATATTTCGGATCCCTTGGAAGACTATAGGGCCAAAGGAAATATCCTCCGATAACAAAGAGAAAGAAGCTTTCTGAGAAACTTCTTTGTGTTCTGTGAAATCATCTCACAGAGTTACAGCTTTCCCGTCAAGAAGCCTTTCGCTAAGACAGTTCTTGTGGAATTGGCAAAGTGATATTTGGAAGCCCATAGAGGGCTATGGTGAAAAAGGAAATATCCTCAGATGAAATCTGGAAAGAAGCTTTCTGAGAAACTGCTTAGTGTTCTGTTAATTCATCTCACAGAGTTACATCTGTATTTCGTGGATCTCTTTGCTAGCCTTATTTCCGTGGAATCTGAGAACAGATATTTCGGATCCCTTGGAAGACAATAGGGTCAAAGGAAATATCCTCCGATAACAAAGAGAAAAAAGCTTTCTGAGAAACTTCTTTGTGTTCTGTGAAATCATCTCACAGAGTTACAGCTTTCCCCTCAAGAAGCCTTTCGCTAAGACAGTTCTTGTGGAATTGGCAAAGTGATATTTGGAAGCCCATAGAGGGCTATGGTGAAAAAGGAAATATCCTCAGATGAAATCTGGAAAGAAGCTTTCTGAGAAACTGCTTAGTGTTCTGTTAATTCATCTCACGGAGTTACATCTGTATTTCGTGGATCTCTTTGCTAGCCTTATTTCTGTGGAATCTGAGAACAGATATTTCGGATCCCTTGGAAGACTATAGGGCCAAAGGAAATATCCTCCGATAACAAAGAGAAAGAAGCTTTCTGAGAAACTTCTTTGTGTTCTGTGAAATCATCTCACAGAGTTACAGCTTTCCCCTCAAGAAGCCTTTCGCTAAGACAGTTCTTGTGGAATTGGCAAAGTGATATTTGGAAGCCCATAGAGGACTATGGTGAAAAAGGAAATATCCTCCGTTGAAATGTGGAAAGAAGCTTTCTGAGAAACTGCTTAGTGTTCTGTTAATTCATCTCACTGAGTTACATCTGTGTTTCGTGGATCTCTTTGCTTGCCTTATTTCTGTGGAATCTGAGAACAGATATTTCGGATCCCTTGGAAGACTATAGGGCCAAATGAAATATCCTCGGATAACAAAGAGAAAGAAGCTTTCTGAGGAAATTGTTTGTGTTCTGTGAAATCATCTCACAGAGTTACAGCATTCCCCTCAAGAAGCCTTTCGCTAAGCCAGTTCTTGTGGAATTGGCAAAGTGATATTTGGAAGCCCCTAGAGGGCTATGGTGAAAAAGGAAATATCCTCACATGAAATCTGGAAAGAAGCTTTCTGAGAAACTGCTTAGTGTTCTGTTAATTCATCTCACAGAGTTACATCTGTATTTCGTGGATCTCTTTGCTAGCCTTATTTCTGTGGAATCTGAGAACAGATATTTCGGATCCCTTGGAAGACTATAGGGCCAAAGGAAATATCCTCCGATAACAAAGAGAAAGAAGCTTTCTGAGAAACTTCTTTGTGTTCTGTGAAATCATCTCACAGAGTTACAGCTTTCCCCTCAAGAAGCCTTTCGCTAAGACAGTTCTTGTGGAATTGGCAAAGTGATATTTGGAAGCCCATAGAGGGCTATGGTGAAAAAGGAAATATCCTCAGATGAAATCTGGAAAGAAGCTTTCTGAGAAACTGCTTAGTGTTCTGTTAATTCATCTCAAAGAGTTACATCTGTATTTCGTGGATCTCTTTGCTAGCCTTATTTCTGTGGAATCTGAGAACAGATATTTCGGATCCCTTGGAAGACTATAGGGCCAAAGGAAATATCCTCCGATAACAAAGAGAAAGAAGCTTTCTGAGAAACTTCTTTGTGTTCTTTGAAATCATCTCACAGAGTTACAGCTTTCCCCTCAAGAAGCCTTTCGCTAAGACAGTTCTTGTGGAATTGGCAAAGTGATATTTGGAAGCCCATAGAGGGCTATGGTGAAAAAAGAAATATCCTCAGATGAAATCTGGAAAGAAACTTTCTCAGAAACTGCTTAGTGTTCTGTTAATTCATCTCACAGAGTTACATCTGTATTTCGTGGATCTCTTTGCTAGCCTTATTTCTGTGGAATCTGAGAACAGATATTTCGGATCCCTTGGAAGACTATAGGGCCAAAGGAAATATCCTCCGATAACAAAGAGAAAGAAGCTTTCTGAGAAACTTCTTTGTGTTCTGGGAAATCATCTCACAGAGTTACAGCTTTCCCCTCAAGAAGCCTTTCGCTAAGACAGTTCTTGTGGAATTGGCAAAGTGATATTTGGAAGCCCATAGAGGGCTATGGTGAAAAAGGAAATATCCTCAGATGAAATCTGGAAAGACGCTTTCTGAGAAACTGCTTAGTGTTCTGTTAATTCATCTCACAGACTTACATCTGTATTTCGTGGATCTCTTTGCTAGCCTTTTTTCTGTGGAATCTGAGAACAGATATTTCGGATCCCTTGGAAGACTATAGGGCCAAAGGAAATATCCTCCGATAACAAAGAGAAAGAAGCTTTCTGAGAAACTTCTTTGTGTTCTGTGAAATCATCTCACAGAGTTACAGCTTTCCCCTCAAGAAGCCTTTCCCTAAGACAGTTCTTGTGGAATTGGCAAAGTGATATTTGGAAGCCCATAGAGGGCTATGGTGAAAAAGGAAATATCCTCAGAAGAAATCTGGAAAGAAGCTTTCTGAGAAACTGCTTAGTGTTCTGTTAATTCATCTCACATAGTTATATCTGTATTTCGTGGATCTCTTTGCTAGCCTTATTTCTGTGGAGTCTGAGAACAGATATTTCGGATCCCTTGGAAGACTATAGGGCCAAAGGAAATATCCTCCGATAACAAAGAGAAAGAAGCTTTCTGAGAAACTTCTTTGTGTTCTGTGAAATCATTTCACAGAGTTACAGCTTTCACCTCAAGAAGCCTTTCGCTAAGACAGTTCTTGCGGAATTGGCAAAGTGATATTTGGAAGCCCATAGAGGGCTATGGTGAAAAAGGAAATATCCTCAGATGAAATCTGGAAAGAAGCTTTCTGAGAAACTGCTTAGTGTTCTGTTAATTCATCTCACAGAGTTACATCTGTATTTCGTGGATCTCTTTGCTAGCCTTATTTCTGTGGAATCTGAGAACAGATATTTCGGATCCCTTGGAAGACTATAGGGCCAAAGGAAATATCCTCCGATAACAAAGAGAAAGAAGCTTTCTGAGAAACTTCTTTGTGTTCTGTGAAATCATCTCACAGAGTTACAGCTTTCCCCTCAAGAAGCCTTTCGCTAAGACAGTTCTTGTGGAATTCGCAAAGTGATATTTGGAAGCCCATAGAGGGCTATGGTGAAAAAGGAAATATCCTCAGATGAAATCTGGAAAGAAGCTTTCTGAGAAACTGCTTAGTGTTCTGTTAATTCATCTCACAGAGTTACATCTGTATTTCGTGGATCTCTTTGCTAGCCTTATTTCTGTGGTATCTGAGAACAGATATTTCGGATCCCTTGGAAGACTATAGGGCCAAAGGAAATATCCTCCGATAACAAACAGAAAGAAGCTTTCTGAGAAACTTCTTTGTGTTCTGTGAAATCATCTCACAGAGTTACAGCTTTCCCGTCAAGAAGCCTTTCGCTAAGACAGTTCTTGTGGAATTGGCAAAGTGATATTTGGAAGCCCATAGAGGACTATGGTGAAAAAGGAAATATCCTCCGTTGAAATGTGGAAAGAAGCTTTCTGAGAAACTGCTTAGTGTTCTGTTAATTCATCTCACTGAGTTACATCTGTATTTCGTGGATCTCTTTCCTTGCCTTATTTCTGTGGAATCTGAGAACAGATATTTCGGATCCCTTGGAAGACTATAGGGCCAAAGGAAATATCCTCCGATAACAAAGAGAAAGAAGCTTTCTGAGAAACTTCTTTGTGTTCTGTGAAATCATCTCACAGAGTTACAGCTTTCCCCTCAAGAAGCCTTTCGCTAAGACAGTTCTTGTGGAATTCGCAAAGTGATATTTGGAAGCCCATAGAAGGCTATGGTGAAAAAGGAAATATCCTCAGATGAAATCTGGAAAGAAGCTTTCTCAGAAACTGCTTAGTGTTCTGTTAATTCATCTCACAGAGTTACATCTGTATTTCGTGGATCTCTTTGCTAGCCTTATTTCTGTGGAATCTGAGAACAGATATTTCGGATCCCTTGGAAGACTATAGGGCCAAAGGAAATATCCTCCGATAACAAAGAGAAAGAAGCTTTCTGAGAAACTTCTTTGTGTTCTGTGAAATCATCTCACAGAGTTACAGCTTTCCCCTCAAGAAGCCTTTCGCTAAGACAGTTCTTGTGGAATTGGCAAAGTGATATTTGGAAGCCCATAGAGGGCTATGGTGAAAAAGGAAATATCCTCAGATGAAATCTTGAAAGAAGCTTTCTGAGAAACTGCTTAGTGTTCTGTTAATTCATCTCACAGAGTTACATCTGTATTTCGTGGATCTCTTTGCTAGCCTTATTTCTGTGGAATCTGAGAACAGATATTTCGGATCCCTTGGAAGACTATAGGGTCAAAGGAAATATCCTCCGATAACAAAGAGAAAGAAGCTTTCTGAGAAACTTCTTTGTGTTCTGTGAAATCATCTCACAGAGTTACAGCTTTCCCCTCAAGAAGCCTTTCGCTAAGACAGTTCTTGTGGAATTGGCAAAGTGATATTTGGAAGCCCATAGAGGGCTATGGTGAAAAAGGAAATATCCTCAGATGAAATCTGGAAAGAAGCTTTCTGAGAAACTGCTTAGTGTTCTGTTAATTCATCTCACGGAGTTACATCTGTATTTCGTGGATCTCTTTGCTAGCCTTATTTCTGTGGAATCTGAGAACAGATATTTCGGATCCCTTGGAAGACTATAGGGCCAAAGGAAATATCTTCCGATAACAAAGAGAAAGAAGCTTTCTGAGAAACTTCTTTGTGTTCTGTGAAATCATCTCACAGAGTTACAGCTTTCCCCTCAAGAAGCCTTTCGCTAAGACAGTTCTTGTGGAATTGGCAAAGTGATATTTGGAAGCCCATAGAGGACTATGGTGAAAAAGGAAATATCCTCCGTTGAAATGTGGAAAGAAGTTTTCTGAGAAACTGCTTAGTGTTCTGTTAATTCATCTCACTGAGTTACATCTGTATTTCGTGGATCTCTTTGCTAGCCTTATTTCTGTGGAATCTGAGAACAGATATTACGGATCCCTTGGAAGACTATAGGGCCAAATGAAATATCCTCGGATAACAAAGAGAAAGAAGCTTTCTGAGGAAATTCTTTGTGTTCTGTGAAATCATCTCACAGAGTTACAGCATTCCCCTCAAGAAGCCTTTCGCTAAGCCAGTTCTTGTGGAATTGGCAAAGTGATATTTGGAAGCCCCTAGAGGGCTATGGTGAAAAAGGAAATATCCTCACATGAAATCTGGAAAGAAGCTTTCTGAGAAACTGCTTAGTGTTCTGTTAATTCATCTCACAGAGTTACATCTGTATTTCGTGGATCTCTTTGCTAGCCTTATTTCTGTGGAATCTGAGAACAGATATTTCGGATCCCTTGGAAGACTATAGGGCCAAAGGAAATATCCTCCGATAACAAAGAGAAAGAAGCTTTCTGAGAAACTTCTTTGTGTTCTGTGAAATCATCTCACAGAGTTACAGCTTTCCCCTCAAGAAGCCTTTCGCTAAGACAGTTCTTGTGGAATTGGCAAAGTGATATTTGGAAGCCCATAGAGGGCTATGGTGAAAAAGGAAATATCCTCAGATGAAATCTGGAAAGAAGCTTTCTGAGAAACTGCTTAGTGTTCTGTTAATTCATCTCACAGAGTTACATCTGTATTTCGTGGATCTCTTTGCTAGCCTTATTTCTGTGGAATCTGAGAACAGATATTTCGGATCCCTTGGAAGACTATAGGGCCAAAGGAAATATCCTCCGATAACAAAGAGAAAGAAGCTTTCTGAGAAACTTCTTTGTGTTCTCTGAAATCATCTCACAGAGTTACAGCTTTCCCCTCAAGAAGCCTTTCGCTAAGACAGTTCTTGTGGAATTGGCAAAGTGATATTTGGAAGCCCATAGAGGGCTATGGTGAAAAAGGAAATATCCTCAGATGAAATCTGGAAAGAAACTTTCTCAGAAACTGCTTAGTGTTCTGTTAATTCATCTCACAGAGTTACATCTGTATTTCGTGGATCTCTTTGCTAGCCTTATTTCTGTGGAGTCTGAGAACAGATATTTCGGATCCCTTGGAAGACTATAGGGCCAAAGGAAATATCCTCCGATAACAAACAGAAAGAAGCTTTCTGAGAAACTTCTTTGTGTTCTGTGAAATCATCTCACAGCGTTACAGCTTTCCCCTCAAGAAGCCTTTCGCTAAGACAGTTCTTGTGGAATTGGCAAAGTGATATTTGGAAGCCCATAGAGGGCTATGGTGAAAAAGGAAATATCCTCAGATGAAATCTGGAAAGAAGCTTTCTGAGAAACTGCTTAGTGTTCTGTTAATTCATCTCACAGAGTTACATCTGTATTTCGTGGATCTCTTTGCTAGCCTTATTTCTGTGGAATCTGAGAACAGATATTTCGGATCCCTTGGAAGACTATAGGGCCAAAGGAAATATCCTCCGATAACAAAGAGAAAGAAGCTTTCTGAGAAACTTCTTTGTGTTCTGTGAAATCATCTCACAGAGTTACAGCTTTCCCCTCAAGAAGCCTTTCGCTAAGACAGTTCTTGTGGAATTGGCAAAGTGATATTTGGAAGCCCATAGAGGGCTATGGTGAAAAAGGAAATATCCTCAGATGAAATCTGGAAAGAAGCTTTCTCAGAAACTGCTTAGTGTTCTGTTAATTCATCTCACAGAGTTACATCTGTATTTCGTGGATCTCTTTGCTAGCCTTATTTCTGTGGAATCTGAGAACAGATATTTCGGATCCCTTGGAAGACTATAGGGCCAAAGGAAATATCCTCCGATAACAAAGAGAAAGAAGCTTTCTGAGAAACTTCTTTGTGTTCTGTGAAATCATTTCACAGAGTTACAGCTTTCACCTCAAGAAGCCTTTCGCTAAGACAGTTCTTGTGGAATTGGCAAAGTGATATTTGGAAGCCCATAGAGGGCTATGGTGAAAAAGGAAATATCCTCAGATGAAATCTGGAAAGAAGCTTTCTGAGAAACTGCTTAGTGTTCTGTTAATTCATCTCACAGAGTTACATCTGTATTTCGTGGATCTCTTTGCTAGCCTTATTTCTGTGGAATCTGAGAACAGATATTTCGGATCCCTTGGAAGACTATAGGGCCAAAGGAAATATCCTGCGATAGCAAAGAGAAAGAAGCTTTCTGAGAAACTTCTTTGTGTTCTGTGAAATCATCTCACAGAGTTACAGCTTTCCCCTCAAGAAGCCTTTCGCTAAGACAGTTCTTGTGGAATTCGCAAAGTGATATTTGGAAGCCCATAGAGGGCTATGGTGAAAAAGGAAATATCCTCAGATGAAATCTGGAAAGAAGCTTTCTGAGAAACTGCTTAGTGTTCTGTTAATTCATCTCACAGAGTTACATCTGTATTTCGTGGATCTCTTTGCTAGCCTTATTTCTGTGGAATCTGAGAACAGATATTTCGGATCCCTTGGAAGACTATAGGGCCAAAGGAAATATCCTCTGATAACAAAGAGAAAGAAGCTTTCTGAGAAACTTCTTTGTGTTCTGTGAAATCATCTCACAGAGTTACAGCTTTCCCCTCAAGAAGCCTTTCGCTAAGACAGTTCTTGTGGAATTGGCAAAGTGATATTTGGAAGCCCATAGAGGGCTATGGTGAAAAAGGAAATATCCTCAGATGAAATCTGGAAAGAAGCTTTCTGAGAAACTGCTTAGTGTTCTGTTAATTCATCTCACTGAGTTACATCTGTATTTCGTGGATCTCTTTGCTAGCCTTATTTCTGTGGAATCTGAGAACAGATATTTCGGATCCCTTGGAAGACTATAGGGCCAAAGGAAATATCCTCCGATAACAAACAGAAAGAAGCTTTCTGAGAAACTTCTTTGTGTTCTGTGAAATCATCTCACAGAGTTACAGCTTTCCCCTCAAGAAGCCTTTCGCTAAGACAGTTCTTGTTGAATTGGCAAAGTGATATTTGGAAGCCCATAGAGGGCTATGGTGAAAAAGGAAATATCCTCAGATGAAATCTGGAAAGAAGCTTTCTGAGAAACTGCTTAGTGTTCTGTTAATTCATCTCACTGAGTTACATCTGTATTTCGTGGATCTCTTTGCTAGCCTTATTTCTGTGGAATCTGAGAACAGATATTTCGGATCCCTTGGAAGACTATAGGGCCAAAGGAAATATCCTCTGATAACAAAGAGAAAGAAGCTTTCTGAGAAACTTCTTTGTGTTCTGTGAAATCATCTCACAGAGTTACAACTTTCCCGTCAAGAAGCCTTTCGCTAAGACAGTTCTTGTGGAATTGGCAAAGTGATATTTGGAAGCCCATAGAGGACTATGGTGAAAAAGGAAATATCCTCCGTTGAAATGTGGAAAGAAGCTTTCTGAGAAACTGCTTAGTGTTCTGTTAATTCATCTCACTGAGTTACATCTGTATTTCGTGGATCTCTTTGCTTGCCTTATTTCTGTGGAATCTGATAACAGATATTTCGGATCCCTTGGAAGACTATAGGGCCAAATGAAATATCCTCGGATAACAAAGGGAAAGAAGCTTTCTGAGGAAATTCTTTGTGTTCTGTGAAATCATCTCACAGAGTTACAGCATTCCCCTCAAGAAGCCTTTCGCTAAGACAGTTCTTGTGGAATTGGCAAAGTGATATTTGGAAGCCCAAAGAGGGGTCTGGTGAAAAAGGAAATATCCTCAGATGAAATCTGGAAAGAATCTTTCTGAAAAACTGCTTAGTGTTCTGTTATTTCATCTCACATAGTTATATCTGTATTTCGTGGATCTCTTTGCTAGCCTTATTTCTGTGGAGTCTGAGGACAGATATTTCGGATCCCTTGGAAGACTATAGGGCCAAGGGAAATATCCTCCGATAACAAAGAGAAAGAAGCTTTCTGAGAAACTTCTTTGTGTTCTGTGAAATCATCTCACAGAGTTACAGCTTTCCCCTCAAGAAGCCTTTCGCTAAGACAGTTCTTGTGGAATTGGCAAAGTGATATTTGGAAGCCCATAGAGGGCTATGGTGAAAAAGGAAATATCCTCAGATGAAATCTGGAAAGAAGCTTTCTAAGAAACTGCTTAGTGTTCTGTTAATTCATCTCACAGAGTTACATCTGTATTTCGTGGATCTCTTTGCTAGCCTTATTTCTGTGGAATCTGAGAACAGATATTTCGGATCCCTTGGAAGACTATAGGGCCAAAGGAAATATCCTCCGATAACAAAGAGAAAGAAGCTTTCTGAGAAACTTCTTTGTGTTCTGTGAAATCATCTCACAGAGTTACAGCTTTCCCCTCAAGAAGCCTTTCGCTAAGACAGTTCTTGTTGAATTGGCTAAGTGATATTTGGAAGCCCATAGAGGGCTATGGTGAAAAAGGAAATATCCTCAGATGAAATCTGGAAAGAAGCTTTCTGAGAAACTGCTTAGTGTTCTGTTAATTCATCTCACAGAGTTACATCTGTATTTCGTGGATCTCTTTGCTAGCCTTATTTCTGTGGAATCTGAGAACAGATATTTCGGATCCCTTGGAAGACTATAGGGCCAAAGGAAATATCCTCTGATAACAAAGAGAAAGAAGCTTTCTGAGAAACTTCTTTGTGTTCTGTGAAATCATCTCACAGAGTTACAGCTTTCCCGTCAAGAAGCCTTTCGCTAAGACAGTTCTTGTGGAATTGGGAAAGTGATATTTGGAAGCCCATAGAGGACTATGGTGAAAAAGGAAATATCCTCCGTTGAAATGTGGAACGAAGCTTTCTGAGAAACTGCTTAGTGTTCTGTTAATTCATCTCACTGAGTTACATCTGTATTTCGTGGATCTCTTTGCTAGCCTTATTTCTGTGGAGTCTGAGGACAGATATTTCGGATCCCTTGGAAGAATATAGGGCCAAGGGAAATATCCTCCGATAACAAAGAGAAAGAAGCTTTCTGAGAAACTTCTTTGTGTTCTGTGAAATCATCTCACAGAGTTACAGCTTTCCCCTCAAGAAGCCTTTCGCTAAGACAGTTCTTGTGGAATTGGCAAAGTGATATTTGGAAGCCCATAGAGGGCTATGGTGAAAAAGGAAATATCCTCAGATGAAATCTGGAAAGAAGCTTTCTGAGAAACTGCTTAGTGTTCTGTTAATTCATCTCACAGAGTTACATCTGTATTTCGTGGATCTCTTTGCTAGCCTTATTTCTGTGGAATCTGAGAACAGATATTTCGGATCCCTTGGAAGACTATAGGGCCAAAGGAAATATCCTCCGATAACAAAGAGAAAGAAGCTTTCTGAGAAACTTCTTTGTGTTCTGTGAAATCATCTCACAGAGTTACAGCTTTCCCCTCAAGAAGCCTTTCGCTAAGACAGTTCTTGTGGAATTTGCAAAGTGATATTTGGAAGCCCATAGAGGGCTATGGTGAAAAAGGAAATATCCTCAGATGAAATCTGGAAAGAAACTTTCTCAGAAACTGCTTAGTGTTCTGTTAATTCATCTCACAGAGTTACATCTGTATTTCGTGGATCTCTTTGCTAGCCTTATTTCTGTGGAATCTGAGAACAGATATTTCGGATCCCTTGGAAGACTATAGGGCCAAAGGAAATATCCTCGGATAACAAAGAGAAAGAAGCTTTCTGAGAAACTTCTTTGTGTTCTGTGAAATCATCTCACAGAGTTACAGCTTTCCCCTCAAGAAGCCTTTCGCTAAGACAGTTCTTGTGGAATTGGCAAAGTGATATTTGGAAGCCCATAGAGGGCTATGGTGAAAAAGGAAATATCCTCAGATGAAATCTTAAAAGAAGCTTTCTGAGAAACTGCTTAGTGTTCTGTTAATTCATCTCACAGAGTTACATCTGTATTTCGTGGATCTCTTTGCTAGCCTTATTTCTGTGGAATCTGAGAACAGATATTTCGGATCCCTTGGAAGACAAAAGGGTCAAAGGAAATATCCTCCGATAACAAAGAGAAAAAAGCTTTCTGAGAAACTTCTTTGTGTTCTGTGAAATCATCTCACAGAGTTACAGCTTTCCCCTCAAGAAGCCTTTCGCTAAGACAGTTCTTGTGGAATTGGCAAAGTGATATTTGGAAGCCCATAGAGGGCTATGGTGAAAAAGGAAATATCCTCAGATGAAATCTGGAAAGAAGCTTTCTGAGAAACTGCTTAGTGTTCTGTTAATTCATCTCACGGAGTTACATCTGTATTTCGTGGATCTCTTTGCTAGCCTTATTTCTGTGGAATCTGAGAACAGATATTTCGGATCCCTTGGAAGACTATAGGGCCAAAGGAAATATCCTCCGATAACAAAGAGAAAGAAGCTTTCTGAGAAACTTCTTTGTGTTCTGTGAAATCATCTCACAGAGTTACAGCTTTCCCCTCAAGAAGCCTTTCCCTAAGACAGTTCTTGTGGAATTGGCAAAGTGATATTTGGAAGCCCATAGAGGACTATGGTGAAAAAGGAAATATCCTCCGTTGAAATGTGGAAAGAAGCTTTCTGAGAAACTGCTTAGTGTTCTGTTAATTCATCTCACTGAGTTACATCTGTGTTTCGTGGATCTCTTTGCTTGCCTTATTTCTGTGGAATCTGAGAACAGATATTTCGGATCCCTTGGAAGACTATAGGGCCAAATGAAATATCCTCGGATAACAAAGAGAAAGAAGCTTTCTGAGGAAATTGTTTGTGTTCTGTGAAATCATCTCACAGAGTTACAGCATTCCCCTCAAGAAGCCTTTCGCTAAGCCAGTTCTTGTGGAATTGGCAAAGTGATATTTGGAAGCCCCTAGAGGGCTATGGTGAAAAAGGAAATATCCTCAGATGAAATCTGGAAAGAAGCTTTCTGAGAAACTGCTTAGTGTTCTGTTAATTCATCTCACAGAGTTACATCTGTATTTCGTGGATCTCTTTGCTAGCCTTATTTCTGTGGAATCTGAGAACAGATATTTCGGATCCCTTGGAAGACTATAGGGCCAAAGGAAATATCCTCCGATAACAAAGAGAAAGAAGCTTTCTGAGAAACTTCTTTGTGTTCTGTGAAATCATCTCACAGAGTTACAGCTTTCCCCTCAAGAAGCCTTTCGCTAAGACAGTTCTTGTGGAATTGGCAAAGTGATATTTGGAAGCCCATAGAGGGCTATGGTGAAAAAGGAAATATCCTCAGATGAAATCTGGAAAGAAGCTTTCTGAGAAACTGCTTAGTGTTCTGTTAATTCATCTCACAGAGTTACATCTGTATTTCGTGGATCTCTTTGCTAGCCTTATTTCTGTGGAATCTGAGAACAGATATTTCGGATCCCTTTCAAGACTATAGGGCCAAAGGAAATATCCTCCGATAACAAAGAGAAAGAAGCTTTCTGAGAAACTTCTTTGTGTTCTGTGAAATCATCTCACAGAGTTACAGCTTTCCCCTCAAGAAGCCTTTCGCTAAGACAGTTCTTGTGGAATTGGCAAAGTGATATTTGGAAGCCCATAGAGGGCTATGGTGAAAAAAGAAATATCCTCAGATGAAATCTGGAAAGAAACTTTCTCAGAAACTGCTTAGTGTTCTGTTAATTCATCTCACAGAGTTACATCTGTATTTCGTGGATCTCTTTGCTAGCCTTATTTCTGTGGAATCTGAGAACAGATATTTCGGATCCCTTGGAAGACTATAGGGCCAAAGGAAATATCCTCCGATAACAAAGAGAAAGAAGCTTTCTGAGAAACTTCTTTGTGTTCTGGGAAATCATCTCACAGAGTTACAGCTTTCCCCTCAAGAAGCCTTTCGCTAAGACAGTTCTTGTGGAATTGGCAAAGTGATATTTGGAAGCCCATAGAGGGCTATGGTGAAAAAGGAAATATCCTCAGATGAAATCTAGAAAGACGCTTTCTGAGAAACTGCTTAGTGTTCTGTTAATTCATCTCACAGACTTACATCTGTATTTCGTGGATCTCTTTGCTAGCCTTTTTTCTGTGGAATCTGAGAACAGATATTTCGGATCCTTTGGAAGACTATATGGCCAAAGGAAATATCCTCCGATAACAAAGAGAAAGAAGCTTTCTGAGAAACTTCTTTGTGTTCTGCGAAATCATCTCACAGAGTTACAGCTTTCCCCTCAAGAAGCCTTTCCCTAAGACAGTTCTTGTGGAATTGGCAAAGTGATATTTGGAAGCCCATAGAGGGCTATGGTGAAAAAGGAAATATCCTCAGAAGAAATCTGGAAAGAAGCTTTCTGAGAAACTGCTTAGTGTTCTGTTAATTCATCTCACATAGTTATATCTGTATTTCGTGGATCTCTTTGCTAGCCTTATTTCTGTGGAGTCTGAGAACAGATATTTCGGATCCCTTGGAAGACTATAGGGCCAAAGGAAATATCCTCCGATAACAAAGAGAAAGAAGCTTTCTGAGAAACTTCTTTGTGTTCTGTGAAATCATTTCACAGAGTTACAGCTTTCACCTCAAGAAGCCTTTCGCTAAGACAGTTCTTGTGGAATTGGCAAAGTGATATTTGGAAGCCCATAGAGGGCTATGGTGAAAAAGGAAATATCCTCAGATGAAATCTGGAAAGAAGCTTTCTGAGAAACTGCTTAGTGTTCTGTTAATTCATCTCACAGAGTTACATCTGTATTTCGTGGATCTCTTTGCTAGCCTTATTTCTGTGGAATCTGAGAACAGATATTTCGGATCCCTTGGAAGACTATAGGGCCAAAGGAAATATCCTCCGATAACAAAGAGAAAGAAGCTTTCTGAGAAACTTCTTTGTGTTCTGTGAAATCATCTCACAGAGTTACAGCTTTCCCCTCAAGAAGCCTTTCGCTAAGACAGTTCTTGTGGAATTCGCAAAGTGATATTTGGAAGCCCATAGAGGGCTATGGTGAAAAAGGAAATATCCTCAGATGAAATCTGGAAAGAAGCTTTCTGAGAAACTGCTTAGTGTTCTGTTAATTCATCTCACAGAGTTACATCTGTATTTCGTGGATCTCTTTGCTAGCCTTATTTCTGTGGTATCTGAGAACAGATATTTCGGATCCCTTGGAAGACTATAGGGCCAAAGGAAATATCTTCCGATAACAAAGAGAAAGAAGCTTTCTGAGAAACTTCTTTGTGTTCTGTGAAATCATCTCACAGAGTTACAGCTTTCCCCTCAAGAAGCCTTTCGCTAAGACAGTTCTTGTGGAATTGGCAAAGTGATATTTGGAAGCCCATAGAAGACTATGGTGAAAAAGGAAATATCCTCCGTTGAAATGTGGAAAGAAGTTTTCTGAGAAACTGCTTAGTGTTCTGTTAATTCATCTCACTGAGTTACATCTGTATTTCGTGGATCTCTTTGCTAGCCTTATTTCTGTGGAATCTGAGAACAGATATTACGGATCCCTTGGAAGACTATAGGGCCAAATGAAATATCCTCGGATAACAAAGAGAAAGAAGCTTTCTGAGGAAATTCTTTGTGTTCTGTGAAATCATCTCACAGAGTTACAGCATTCCCCTCAAGAAGCCTTTCGCTAAGCCAGTTCTTGTGGAATTGGCAAAGTGATATTTGGAAGCCCCTAGAGGGCTATGGTGAAAAAGGAAATATCCTCACATGAAATCTGGAAAGAAGCTTTCTGAGAAACTGCTTAGTGTTCTGTTAATTCATCTCACAGAGTTACATCTGTATTTCGTGGATCTCTTTGCTAGCCTTATTTCTGTGGAATCTGAGAACAGATATTTCGGATCCCTTGGAAGACTATAGGGCCAAAGGAAATATCCTCCGATAACAAAGAGAAAGAAGCTTTCTGAGAAACTTCTTTGTGTTCTGTGAAATCATCTCACAGAGTTACAGCTTTCCCCTCAAGAAGCCTTTCGCTAAGACAGTTCTTGTGGAATTGGCAAAGTGATATTTGGAAGCCCATAGAGGGCTATGGTGAAAAAGGAAATATCCTCAGATGAAATCTGGAAAGAAGCTTTCTGAGAAACTGCTTAGTGTTCTGTTAATTCATCTCACAGAGTTACATCTGTATTTCGTGGATCTCTTTGCTAGCCTTATTTCTGTGGAATCTGAGAACAGATATTTCGGATCCCTTGGAAGACTATAGGGCCAAAGGAAATATCCTCCGATAACAAAGAGAAAGAAGCTTTCTGAGAAACTTCTTTGTGTTC
Source organism: Macaca nemestrina (assembly GCF_043159975.1). Classification (NCBI taxonomy): domain Eukaryota; kingdom Metazoa; phylum Chordata; class Mammalia; order Primates; family Cercopithecidae; genus Macaca; species Macaca nemestrina. Next base: position 97,706,622 of record NC_092137.1, on the reverse strand, counting down.
TGTGAAATCATCTCACAGAGTTACAGCTTTCCCCTCAAGAAGCCTTTCGCTAAGACAGTTCTTGTGGAATTGGCAAAGTGATATTTGGAAGCCCATAGAGGGCTATGGTGAAAAAGGAAATATCCTCAGATGAAATCTGGAAAGAAACTTTCTCAGAAACTGCTTAGTGTTCTGTTAATTCATCTCACAGAGTTACATCTGTATTTCGTGGATCTCTTTGCTAGCCTTATTTCTGTGGAATCTGAGAACAGATATTTCGGATCCCTTGGAAGACTATAGGGCCAAAGGAAATATCCTCCGATAACAAAGAGAAAGAAGCTTTCTGAGAAACTTCTTTGTGTTCTGTGAAATCATCTCACAGAGTTACAGCTTTCCCCTCAAGAAGCCTTTCGCTAAGACAGTTCTTGTGGAATTGGCAAAGTGATATTTGGAAGCCCATAGAGGGCTATGGTGAAAAAGGAAATATCCTCAGATGAAATCTGGAAAGAAGCTTTCTGAGAAACTGCTTAGTGTTCTGTTAATTCATCTCACAGACTTACATCTGTATTTCGTGGATCTCTTTGCTAGCCTTTTTTCTGTGGAATCTGAGAACAGATATTTCGGATCCTTTGGAAGACTATAGGGCCTAAGGAAATATCCTCCGATAACAAAGAGAAAGAAGCTTTCTGAGAAACTTCTTTGTGTTCTGTGAAATCATCTCACAGAGTTACAGCTTTCCCCTCAAGAAGCCTTTCCCTAAGACAGTTCTTGTGGAATTGGCAAAGTGATATTTGGAAGCCCATAGAGGGCTATGGTGAAAAAGGAAATATCCTCAGAAGAAATCTGGAAAGAAGCTTTCTGAGAAACTGCTTAGTGTTCTGTTAATTCATCTCACATAGTTATATCTGTATTTCGTGGATCTCTTTGCTAGCCTTATTTCTGTGGAGTCTGAGAACAGATATTTCGGATCCCTTGGAAGACTATAGGGCCAAAGGAAATATCCTCCGATAACAAAGAGAAAGAAGCTTTCTGAGAAACTTCTTTGTGTTCTGTGAAATCATCTCACAGAGTTACAGCTTTCCCCTCAAGAAGCCTTTCGCTAAGACAGTTCTTGTGGAATTGGCAAAGTGATATTTGGAAGCCCATAGAGGACTATGGTGAAAAAGGAAATATCCTCCGTTGAAATGTGGAAAGAAGCTTTCTGAGAAACTGCTTAGTGTTCTGTTAATTCATCTCACTGAGTTACATCTGTATTTCGTGGATCTCTTTGCTTGCCTTATTTCTGTGGAATCTGAGAACAGATATTTCGGATCCCTTGGAAGACTATAGGGCCAAAGGAAATATCCTCCGATAACAAAGAGAAAGAAGCTTTCTGAGAAACTTCTTTGTGTTCTGTGAAATCATTTCACAGAGTTACAGCTTTCACCTCAAGAAGCCTTTCGCTAAGACAGTTCTTGTGGAATTGGCAAAGTGATATTTGGAAGCCCATAGAGGGCTATGGTGAAAAAGGAAATATCCTCAGATGAAATCTGGAAAGAAGCTTTCTGAGAAACTGCTTAGTGTTCTGTTAATTCATCTCACAGAGTTACATCTGTATTTCGTGGATCTCTTTGCTAGCCTTATTTCTGTGGAATCTGAGAACAGATATTTCGGATCCCTTGGAAGACTATAGGGCCAAAGGAAATATCCTCCGATAACAAAGAGAAAGAAGCTTTCTGAGAAACTTCTTTGTGTTCTGTGAAATCATCTCACAGAGTTACAGCTTTCCCCTCAAGAAGCCTTTCGCTAAGACAGTTCTTGTGGAATTCGCAAAGTGATATTTGGAAGCCCATAGAGGGCTATGGTGAAAAAGGAAATATCCTCAGATGAAATCTGGAAAGAAGCTTTCTGAGAAACTGCTTAGTGTTCTGTTAATTCATCTCACAGAGTTACATCTGTATTTCGTGGATCTCTTTGCTAGCCTTATTTCTGTGGAATCTGAGAACAGATATTTCGGATCCCTTGGAAGACTATAGGGCCAAAGGAAATATCCTCCGATAACAAAGAGAAAGAAGCTTTCTGAGAAACTTCTTTGTGTTCTGTGAAATCATCTCACAGAGTTACAGCTTTCCCCTCAAGAAGCCTTTCGCTAAGACAGTTCTTGTGGAATTGGCAAAGTGATATTTGGAAGCCCATAGAGGACTATGGTGAAAAAGGAAATATCCTCCGTTGAAATGTGGAAAGAAGCTTTCTGAGAAACTGCTTAGTGTTCTGTTAATGCATCTCACTGAGTTACATCTGTATTTCGTGGATCTCTTTCCTTGCCTTATTTCTGTGGAATCTGAGAACAGATATTTCGGATCCCTTGGAAGACTATAGGGCCAAAGGAAATATCCTCCGATAACAAAGAGAAAGAAGCTTTCTGAGAAACTTCTTTGTGTTCTGTGAAATCATCTCACAGAGTTACAGCTTTCCCCTCAAGAAGCCTTTCGCTAAGACAGTTCTTGTGGAATTCGCAAAGTGATATTTGGAAGCCCATAGAAGGCTATGGTGAAAAAGGAAATATCCTCAGATGAAATCTGGAAAGAAGCTTTCTGAGAAACTGCTTAGTGTTCTGTTAATTCATCTCACAGAGTTACATCTGTATTTCGTGGATCTCTTTGCTAGCCTTATTTCTGTGGAATCTGAGAACAGATATTTCGGATCCCTTGGAAGACTATAGGGCCAAAGGAAATATCCTCCGATAACAAAGAGAAAGAAGCTTTCTGAGAAACTTCTTTGTGTTCTGTGAAATCATCTCACAGAGTTACAGCTTTCCCCTCAAGAAGCCTTTCGCTAAGACAGTTCTTGTGGAATTGGCAAAGTGATATTTGGAAGCCCATAGAGGGCTATGGTGAAAAAGGAAATATCCTCAGATGTAATCTGGAAAGAAGCTTTCTGAGAAACTGCTTAGTGTTCTGTTAATTCATCTCACAGAGTTACATCTGTATTTCGTGGATCTCTTTGCTAGCCTTATTTCTGTGGAATCTGAGAACAGATATTTCGGATCCCTTGGAAGACTATAGGGCCAAAGGAAATATCCTCCGATAACAAAGAGAAAGAAGCTTTCGGAGAAACTTCTTTGTGTTCTGTGAAATCATCTCACAGAGTTACAGCTTTCCCCTCAAGAATCCTTTCGCTAAGACAGTTCTTGTGGAATTGGCAAAGTGATATTTGGAAGCCCATAGAGGGCTATGGTGAAAAAGGAAATATCCTCAGATGAAATCTGGAAAGAAGCTTTCTGAGAAACTGCTTAGTGTTCTGTTAATTCATCTCACAGACTTACGTCTGTATTTCGTGGATCTCTTTGCTAGCTTTATTTCTGTGGAATCTGAGAACAGATATTTCGGATCCCTTGGAAGACTATAGGGCCAAAGGAAATATCCTCTGATAACAAAGAGAAAGAAGCTTTCTGAGAAACTTCTTTGTGTTCTGTGAAATCATCTAACAGAGTTACAGCTTTCCCCTCAAGAAGCCTTTCGCTAAGACAGTTCTTGTGGAATTGGCAAAGTGATATTTGGAAGCCCATAGAGGACTATGGGGAAAAGGAAATATCCTCCGTTGAAATGTGGAAAGAAGCTTTCTGAGAAACTGCTTAGTGTTCTGTTAATTCATCTCACTGAGTTACATCTGTATTTCGTGGATCTCTTTGCTTGCCTTATTTCTGTGGAATCTGATAACAGATATTTCGGATCCCTTGGAAGACTATAGGGCCAAATGAAATATCCTCGGATAACAAAGGGAAAGAAGCTTTCTGAGGAAATTCTTTGTGTTGTGTGAAATCATCTCACAGAGTTACAGCTTTCCCCTCAAGAAGCCTTTCGCTAAGACAGTTCTTGTGGAATTGGCAAAGTGATATTTGGAAGCCCAAAGAGGGCTCTGGTGAAAAAGGAAATATCCTCAGATGAAATCTGGAAAGAATCTTTCTGAGAAACTGCTTAGTGTTCTGTTAATTCATCTCACATAGTTATATCTGTATTTCGTGGATCTCTTTGCTAGCCTTATTTCTGTGGAGTCTGAGAACAGATATTTCGGATCCCTTGGAAGACTATAGGGCCAAGGGAAATATCCTCCGATAACAAAGAGATAGAAGCTTTCTGAGAAACTTCTTTGTGTTCTGTGAAATCATCTCACAGAGTTACAGCTTTCCCCTCAAGAAGCCTTTCGCTAAGACAGTTCTTGTGGAATTGGCAAAGTGATATTTGGAAGCCCATAGAGGGCTATGGTGAAAAAGGAAATATCCTCAGATGAAATCTGGAAAGAAGCTTTCTGAGAAACTGCTTAGTGTTCTGTTAATTCATTCATCTCACAGAGTTACATCTGTATTTCGTGGATCTCTTTGCTAGCCTTATTTCTGTGGAATCTGAGAACAGATATTTCGGATCCCTTGGAAGACTATAGGGCCAAAGGAAATATCCTCCGATAACAAAGAGAAAGAAGCTTTCTGAGAAACTTCTTTGTGTTCTGTGAAATCATCTCACAGAGTTACAGCTTTCCCCTCAAGAAGCCTTTCGCTAAGACAGTTCTTGTGGAATTGGCAAAGTGATATTTGGAAGCCCATAGAGGGCTATGGTGAAAAAGGAAATATCCTCAGATGAAATCTGGAAAGAAACTTTCTCAGAAACTGCTTAGTGTTCTGTTAATTCATCTCACAGAGTTACATCTGTATTTCTTGGATCTCTTTGCTAGCCTTATTTCTGTGGAATCTGAGAACAGATATTTCGGATCCCTTGGAAGACTATAGGGCCAAAGGAAATATCCTCCGATAACAAAGAGAAAGAAGCTTTCTGAGAAACTTCTTTGTGTTCTGTGAAATCATCTCACAGAGTTACAGCTTTCCCCTCAAGAAGCCTTTCGCTAAGACAGTTCTTGTGGAATTGGCAAAGTGATATTTGGAAACCCATAGAGGGCTATGGTGAAAAAGGAAATATCCTCAGATGAAATCTTGAAAGAAGCTTTCTGAGAAACTGCTTAGTGTTCTGTTAATTCATCTCACAGAGTTACATCTGTATTTCGTGGATCTCTTTGCTAGCCTTATTTCTGTGGAATCTGAGAACAGATATTTCGGATCCCTTGGAAGACTATAGGGTCAAAGGAAATATCCTCCGATAAAAAAGAGAAAGAAGCTTTCTGAGAAACTTCTTTGTGTTCTGTGAAATCATCTCACAGAGTTACAGCTTTCCCCTCAAGAAGCCTTTCGCTAAGACAGTTCTTGTGGAATTGGCAAAGTGATATTTGGAAGCCCATAGAGGGCTATGGTGAAAAAGGAAATATCCTCAGAAGAAATCTGGAAAGAAGCTTTCTGAGAAACTGCTTAGTGTTCTGTTAATTCATCTCACATAGTTATATCTGTATTTCGTGGATCTCTTTGCTAGCCTTATTTCTGTGGAATCTGAGAACAGATATTTCGGATCCCTTGGAAGACTATAGGGCCAAAGGAAATATCCTCCGATAACAAAGAGAAAGAAGCTTTCTGAGAAACTTCTTTGTGTTCTGTGAAATCATCTCACAGAGTTACAGCTTTCCCCTCAAGAAGCCTTTCGCTAAGACAGTTCTTGTGGAATTCGCAAAGTGATATTTGGAAGCCCATAGAGGGCTATGGTGAAAAAGGAAATATCCTCAGATGAAATCTGGAAAGAAGCTTTCTCAGAAACTGCTTAGTGTTCTGTTAATTCATCTCACAGAGTTACATCTGTATTTCGTGGATCTCTTTGCTAGCCTTATTTCTGTGGAATCTGATAACAGATATTTCGGATCCCCTGGAAGACTATAGGCCCAAATGAAATATCCTCGGATAACAAAGAGAAAGAAGCTTTCTGAGGAAATTCTTTGTGTTCTGTGAAATCATCTCACAGAGTTACAGCATTCCCCTCAAGAAGCCTTTCGCTAAGACAGTTCTTGTGGAATTGGCAAAGTGATATTTGGAAGCCCAAAGAGGGCTCTGGTTAAAAAGGAAATATCCTCAGATGAAATCTGGAAAGCATCTTTCTGAGAAACTGCTTAGTGTTCTGTTAATTCATCTCACATAGTTATATCTGTATTTCGTGGATCTCTTTGCTAGCCTTATTTCTGTGGAGTCTGAGAACAGATATTTCGGATCCCTTGGAAGACTATAGGGCCAAGGGAAATATCCTCCGATAACAAAGAGAAAGAAGCTTTCTGAGAAACTTCTTTGTGTTCTGTGAAATCATCTCACAGAGCTACAGCTTTCCCCTCAAGAAGCCTTTCGCTAAGACAGTTCTTGTGGAATTGGCAAAGTGATATTTGGAAGCCCATAGAGGGCTATGGTGAAAAAGGAAATATCCTCAGATGAAATCTGGAAAGAAGCTTTCTGAGAAACTGCTTAGTGTTCTGTTAATTCATCTCACAGAGTTACATCTGTATTTCGTGGATCTCTTTGCTAGCCTTATTTCTGTGGAATCTGAGAACAGATATTTCGGATCCCTTGGAAGACTATAGGGCCAAAGGAAATATCCTCCGATAACAAAGAGAAAGAAGCTTTCTGAGAAACTTCTTTGTGTTCTGTGAAATCATCTCACAGACTTACAGCTTTCCCCTCAAGAAGCCTTTCGCTAAGACAGTTCTTGTGGAATTGGCAAAGTGATATTTGGAAGCCCATAGAGGGCTATGGTGAAAAAGGAAATATCCTCAGATGAAATCTTGAAAGAAGCTTTCTGAGAAACTGCTTAGTGTTCTGTTAATTCATCTCACAGAGTTACATCTGTATTTCGTGGATCTCTTTGCTAGCCTTATTTCTGTGGAATCTGAGAACAGATATTTCGGATCCCTTGGAAGACTATAGGGTCAAAGGAAATATCCTCCGATAACAAAGAGAAAGAAGCTTTCTGAGAAACTTCTTTGTGTTCTGTGAAATCATCTCACAGAGTTACAGCTTTCCCCTCAAGAAGCCTTTCGCTAAGACAGTTCTTGTGGAATTGGCAAAGTGATATTTGGAAGCCCATAGAGGGCTATGGTGAAAAAGGAAATATCCTCAGATGAAATCTGGAAAGAAGCTTTCTGAGAAACTGCTTAGTGTTCTGTTAATTCATCTCACGGAGTTACATCTGTATTTCGTGGATCTCTTTGCTAGCCTTATTTCTGTGGAATCTGAGAACAGATATTTCGGATCCCTTGGAAGACTATAGGGCCAAAGGAAATATCCTCCGATAACAAAGAGAAAGAAGCTTTCTGAGAAACTTCTTTGTGTTCTGTGAAATCATCTCACAGAGTTACAGCTTTCCCCTCAAGAAGCCTTTCGCTAAGACAGTTCTTGTGGAATTGGCAAAGTGATATTTGGAAGCCCATAGAGGACTATGGTGAAAAAGGAAATATCCTCCGTTGAAATGTGGAAAGAAGCTTTCTGAGAAACGGCTTAGTGTTCTGTTAATTCATCTCACTGAGTTACATCTGTATTTCATGGATCTCTTTGCTTGCCTTATTTCTGTGGAATCTGAGAACAGATATTTCGGATCCCTTGGAAGACTATAGGGCCAAATGAAATATCCTCGGATAACAAAGAGAAAGAAGCTTTCTGAGGAAATTCTTTGTGTTCTGTGAAATCATCTCACAGAGTTACAGCATTCCCCTCAAGAAGCCTTTCGCTAAGCCAGTTCTTGTGGAATTGGCAAAGTGATATTTGGAAGCCCCTAGAGGGCTATGGTGAAAAAGGAAATATCCTCACATGAAATCTGGAAAGAAGTTTTCTGAGAAACTGCTTAGTGTTCTGTTAATTCATCTCACAGAGTTACATCTGTATTTCGTGGATCTCTTTGCTAGCCTTATTTCTGTGGAATCTGAGAACAGATATTTCGGATCCCTTGGAAGACTATAGGGCCAAAGGAAATATCCTCCGATAACAAAGAGAAAGAAGCTTTCTGAGAAACTTCTTTGTGTTCTGTGAAATCATCTCACAGAGTTACAGCTTTCCCCTCAAGAAGCCTTTCGCTAAGACAGTTCTTGTGGAATTGACAAAGTGATATTTGGAAGCCCCTAGAGGGCTATGGTGAAAAAGGAAATATCCTCAGATGAAATCTGGAAAGAAGCTTTCTGAGAAACTGCTTAGTGTTCTGTTAATTCATCTCACAGAGTTACATCTGTATTTCGTGGATCTCTTTGCTAGCCTTATTTCTGTGGAATCTGAGAACAGATATTTCGGATCCCTTGGAAGACTATAGGGCCAAAGGAAATATCCTCCGATAACAAAGAGAAAGAAGCTTTCTGAGAAACTTCTTTGTGTTCTGTGAAATCATCTCACAGAGTTACAGCTTTCCCCTCAAGAAGCCTTTCGCTAAGACAGTTCTTGTGGAATTGGCAAAGTGATATTTGGAAGCCCATAGAGGGCTATGGTGAAAAAGGAAATATCCTCAGATGAAATCTTGAAAGAAGCTTTCTGAGAAACTGCTTAGTGTTCTGTTAATTCATCTCACAGAGTTACATCTGTATTTCGTGGATCTCTTTGCTAGCCTTATTTCTGTGGAATCTGAGAACAGATATTTCGGATCCCTTGGAAGACTATAGGGTCAAAGGAAATATCCTCCGATAACAAAGAGAAAGAAGCTTTCTGAGAAACTTCTTTGTGTTCTGTGAAATCATCTCACAAAGTTACAGCTTTCCCCTCAAGAAGCCTTTCGCTAAGACAGTTCTTGTGGAATTGGCAAAGTGATATTTGGAAGCCCATAGAGGGCTATGGTGAAAAAGGAAATATCCTCAGATGAAATCTGGAAAGAACCTTTCTGAGAAACTGCTTAGTGTTCTGTTAATTCATCTCACAGAGTTACATCTGTATTTCGTGGATCTCTTTGCTAGCCTTATTTCTGTGGAATCTGAGAACAGATATTTCGGATCCCTTGGAAGACTATAGGGCCAAAGGAAATATCCTCCGATAACAAAGAGAAAGAAGCTTTCTGAGAAACTTCTTTGTGTTCTGTGAAATCATCTCACAGAGTTACAGCTTTCCCCTCAAGAAGCCTTTCGCTAAGACAGTTCTTGTGGAATTGGCAAAGTGATATTTGGAAGCCCATAGAGGACTATGGTGAAAAAGGAAATATCCTCCGTTGAAATGTGGAAAGAAGCTTTCTGAGAAACTGCTTACTGTTCTGTTAATTCATCTCACTGAGTTACATCTGTATTTCGTGGATCTCTTTGCTTGCCTTATTTCTGTGGAATCTGAGAACAGATATTTCGGATCCCTTGGAAGACTATAGGGCCAAAGGAAATATCCTTGGATAACAAAGAGAAAGAAGCTTTCTGAGGAAATTCTTTGTGTTCTGTGAAATCATCTCACAGAGTTACAGCATTCCCCTCAAGAAGCCTTTCGCAAAGCCAGTTCTTGTGGAACTGGCAAAGTGATATTTGGAAGCCCCTAGAGGGCTATGGTGAAAAAGGAAATATCCTCACATGAAATCTGGAAAGAAGCTTTCTGAGAATCTGCTTAGTGTTCTGTTAATTCATCTCACAGAGTTACATCTGTATTTCGTGGATCTCTTTGCTAGCCTTATTTCTGTGGAATCTGACAACAGATATTTCGGATCCCTTGGAAGACTATAGGGCCAAAGGAAATATCCTCCGATAACAAAGAGAAAGAAGCTTTCTGAGAAACTTCTTTGTGTTCTGTGAAATCATCTCACAGAGTTACAGCTTTCCCCTCAAGAAGCCTTTCGCTAAGACAGTTCTTGTGGAATTGGCAAAGTGATATTTGGAAGCCCATAGAGGGCTATGGTGAAAAAGGAAATATCCTCAGATGAAATCTGGAAAGAAGCTTTCTGAGAAACTGCTTAGTGTTCTGTTAATTCATCTCACAGACTTACAACTGTATTTCGTGGATCTCTTTGCTAGCCTTATTTCTGTGGAATCTGAGAACAGATATTTCGGATCCCTTGGAAGACTATAGGGCCAAAGGAAATATCCTCCGATAACAAAGAGAAAGAAGCTTTCTGAGAAACTTCTTTGTGTTCTGTGAAATCATCTCACAGAGTTACAGCTTTCCCCTCAAGAAGCCTTTCGCTACGACAGTTCTTGTGGAATTGGCAAAGTGATATTTGGAAGCCCATAGAGGGCTATGGTGAAAAAGGAAATATCCTCAGATGAAATTTGGAAAGAAGCTTTCTCAGAAACTGCTTAGTGTTCTGTTAATTCATCTCACAGAGTTACATCTGTATTTCGTGGATCTCTTTGCTAGCCTTATTTCTGTGGAATCTGAGAACAGATATTTAGGATCCCTTGGAAGACTATAGGGCCAAAGGAAATATCCTCCGATAACAAAGAGAAAGAAGCTTTCTGAGAAACTTCTTTGTGTTCTGTGAAATCATCTCACAGAGTTACAGCTGTCCCCTCAAGAAGCCTTTCGCAAAGCCAGTTCTTGTGGAACTGGCAAAGTGATATTTGGAAGCCCCTAGAGGGCTATGGTGAAAAAGGAAATATCCTCACATGAAATCTGGAAAGAAGCTTTCTGAGAAACTGCTTAGTGTTCTGTTAATTCATCTCACAGAGTTACATCTGTATTTCGTGGATCTCTTTGCTAGCCTTATTTCTGTGGAATCTGACAACAGATATTTCGGATCCCTTGGAAGACTATAGGGCCAAAGGAAATATCCTCCGATAACAAAGAGAAAGAAGCTTTCTGAGAAACTTCTTTGTGTTCTGTGAAATCATCTCACAGAGTTACAGCTTTCCCCTCAAGAAGCCTTTCGCTAAGACAGTTCTTGTGGAATTGGCAAAGTGATATTTGGAAGCCCATAGAGGGCTATGGTGAAAAAGGAAATATCCTCACATGAAATCTGGAAAGAAGCTTTCTGAGAAACTGCTTAGTGTTCTGGTAATTCATCTCACAGAGTTACATCTGTATTTCGTGGATCTCTTTGCTAGCCTTATTTCTGTGGAATCTGAGAACAGATATTTCGGATCCCTTGGAAGACTATAGGGTCAAAGGAAATATCCTCCGATAACAAAGAGAAAGAAGCTTTCTGAGAAACTTCTTTGTGTTCTGTGAAATCCTCTCACAGAGTTACAGCTTTCCCCTCAAGAAGCCTTTCGCTAAGACAGTTCTTGTGGAATTGGCAAAGTGATATTTGGAAGCCCGTAGAGGGCTATGGTGAAAAAGGAAATATCCTCACATGAAATCTGGAAAGAAGCTTTCTGAGAAATTGCTTAGTGTTCTGTTAATTCATCTCACAGACTTACATCTGTATTTCGTGGATCTCTTTGCTAGCCTTATTTCTGTGGAATCTGACAACAGATATTTCGGATCCCTTGGAAGACTATAGGGCCAAAGGAAATATCCTAAGATAACAAAGAGAAAGAAGCTTTCTGAGAAACTTCTTTGTGTTCTGTGAAATCATCTCACAGAGTTACAGCTTTCCCCTCAAGAAGCCTTTCGCTAAGACAGTTCTTGTGGAATTGGCAAAGTGATATTTGGAAGCCCATAGAGGGCTATGGTGAAAAAGGAAATATCCTCACATGAAATCTGGAAAGAAGCTTTCTGAGAAACTGCTTAGTGTTCTGTTAATTCATCTCACAGAGTTACATCTGTATTTCGTGGATCTCTTTGCTAGCCTTATTTCTGTGGAATCTGAGAACAGATATTTCGGATCCCTTGGAAGACTATAGGGCCAAAGGAAATATCCTCCGATAACAAAGAGAAAGAAGCTTTCTGAGAAACTTCTTTGTGTTCTGTGAAATCATCTCACAGAGTTACAGCTTTCCCCTCAAGAAGCCTTTCTCTAAGACAGTTCTTGTGGAATTGGCAAAGTGATATTTGGAAGCCCATAGAGGGCTATGGTGAAAAAGGAAATATCCTCAGATGAAATCTGGAAAGAAGCTTTCTGAGAAACTGCTTAGTGTTCTGTTAATTCATCTCACAGAGTTACATCTGTATTTCGTGGATCTCTTTGCTAGCCTTATTTCTGTGGAATCTGAGAACAGATATTTCGGATCCCTTGGAAGACTATAGGGCCAAAGGAAATATCCTCCGATAACAAAGAGAAAGAAGCTTTCTGAGAAACTTCTTTGTGTTCTCTGAAATCATCTCACAGACTTACAGCTTTCCCCTCAAGAAGCCTTTCCCTAAGCCAGTTCTTGTGGAATTGGCAAAGTGATATTTGGAAGCCCATAGAGGGCTATGGTGAAAAAGGAAATATCCTCAGATGCAATATGGAAAGAAGCTTTCTGAGAAACTGCTTAGTGTTCTGTTAATTCATCTCACAGACTTACATCTGTATTTCGTGGATCTCTTTGCTAGCCTTATTTCTGTGGAATCTGAGAACAGATATTTCGGAACCCTTGGAAGACTATAGGGCCAAAGGAAATATCCTCCGATAACAAAGAGAAAGAAGCTTTCTGAGAAACTTCTTTGTGTTCTGTGAAATCATCTCACAGAGTTACAGCTTTCCCCTCAAGAAGCCTTTCGCTAAGACACTTCTTGTGGAATTGGCAAAGTGATATTTGGAAGCCCATAGAGGGCTATGGTGAAAAAGGAAATATCCTCAGATGAAATTTGGAAAGAAGCTTTCTCAGAAACTGCTTAGTGTTCTGTTAATTCATCTCACAGAGTTACATCTGTATTTCGTGGATCTCTTTGCTAGCCTTATTTCTGTGGAATCTGAGAACAGATATTTCGGATCCCTTGGAAGACTATAGGGCCAAAGGAAATATCCTCCGATAACAAAGAGAAAGAAGCTTTCTGAGAAACTTCTTTGTGTTCTGTGAAATCATCTCACAGAGTTACAGCTGTCCCCTCAAGAAGCCTTTCGCTAAGACAGTTCTTGTGGAATTGGCAAAGTGATATTTGGAAGCCCATAGAGGGCTATGGTGAAAAAGGAAATATCCTCAGATGAAATCTGGAAAGAAGCTTTCTGAGAAACTGCTTAGTGTTCTGTTAATTCATCTCACAGAGTTACATCTGTATTTCTTGGATCTCTTTGCTAGCCTTATTTCTGTGGAATCTGAGAACAGATATTTCGGATCCCTTGGAAGACTATAGGGCCAAAGGAAATATCCTCCGATAACAAAGAGAAAGAAGCTTTCTGAGAAACTTCTTTGTGTTCTGTGAAATCATCTCACAGAGTTACAGCTTTCCCCTCAAGAAGCCTTTCGCTCAGACAGTTCTTGTGGAATTGGCAAAGTGATATTTGGAAGCCCACAGAGGGCTATGGTGAAAAAGGAAATGTCCTCAGATGAAATCTGGAAAGAAGCTTTCTGAGAAACTGCTTATTGTTCTGTTAATTCATCTCACAGAGTTACATCTGTATTTCGTGTATCTCTTTGCTAGCCTTATTTCTGTGGAATCTGAGAACAGATATTTCGGATCCCTTGGAAGACTATAGGGCCAAAGGAAATATCCTCCGATAACAAAGAGAAAGAAGCTTTCTGAGAAACTTCTTTGTGTTCTGTGAAATCATCTCACAGAGTTACAGCTTTCCCGTCAAGAAGCCTTTCGCTAAGACAGTTCTTGTGGAATTGGCAAAGTGATATTTGGAAGCCCATAGAGGGCTATGGTGAAAAAGGAAATATCCACAGATGAAATCTGGAAAGAAGCTTTCTGAGAAACTGCTTAGTGTTCTGTTAATTCATCTCACATAGTTATATCTGTATTTCGTGGATCTCTTTGCTAGCCTTATTTCTGTGGATTCTGAGAACAGATATTTCGGATCCCTTGGAAGACTATAGGGCCAAAGGAAATATCCTCCGATAACAAAGAGAAAGAAGCTTTCTGAGAAACTTCTTTGTGTTCTGTGAAATCATCTCACAGAGTTACAGCTTTCCCCTCAAGAAGCCTTTCGCTAAGACAGTTCTTGTGGAATTGGCAAAGTGATATTTGGAAGCCCATAGAGGGCTATGGTGAAAAAGGAAATATCCTCAGATGAAATCTGGAAAGAAGCTTTCTGAGAAACTGCTTAGTGTTCTGTTAATTCATCTCACAGAGTTACATCTGTATTTCGTGGATCTCTTTGCTAGCCTTATTTCTGTGGAATCTGAGAACAGATATTTCGGATCCCTTGGAAGACTATAGGGCCAAAGGAAATATCCTCCGATAACAAACAGAAAGAAGCTTTCTGAGAAACTTCTTTGTGTTCCGTGAAATCATCTCACAGAGTTACAGCTTTCCCCTCAAGAAGCCTTTCGCTAAGACAGTTCCTGTGGAATTGGCAAAGTGATATTTGGAAGCCCATAGAGGGCTATGGTGAAAAAGGAAATATCCTCAGATGAAATCTGGAAAGAAGCTTTCTGAGAAACTGCTTAGTGTCTGTTAATTCATCTCACAGAGTTACATCTGTATTTCGTAGATCTCTTTGCTAGCCTTATTTCTGTGGAATCTGAGAACAGATATTTCGGATCCCTTGGAAGACTATAGGGCCAAAGGAAATATCCTCCGATAACAAACAGAAAGAAGCCTTCTGAGAAACTTCTTTGTGTTCCGTGAAATCATCTCACAGAGTTACAGCTTTCCCCTCAAGAAGCCTTTCACTAAGCCAGTTCTTGTGGAATTGGCAAAGTGATATTTGGAAGCCCATAGAGGGCTATGGTGAAAAAGGAAATATCCTCCGATGAAATGTGGAAAGAAGCTTTCTGAGAAACTGCTTAGTGTTCTGTTAATTCATCTCACAGAGTTACATCTGTATTTCGTGGATCTCTTTGCTAGCCTTATTTCTGTGGAATCTGAGAACAGATATTTCGGATCCTTTGGAAGACTATAGGGCCAAAGGAAATATCCTCCGATAACCAAGAGAAAGAAGCTTTCTGAGAAACTTCTTTGTGTTCTGTGAAATCATCTCACAGAGTTACAGCTTTCCCCTCAAGAAGCCTTTCCCTAAGCCAGTTCTTGTGGAATTGGCAAAGTGATATTTGGAAGCCCATAGAGGGCTATGGTGAAAAAGGAAATATCCTCAGATGAAATCTGGAAAGAAGCTTTCTGAGAAACTGCTTAGTGTTCTGTTAATTCATCTCACAGAGTTACATCTGTATTTCGTGGATCTCTTTGCTAGCCTTATTTCTGTGGAATCTGAGAACAGATATTTCGGAACCCTTGGAAGACTATAGGGCCAAAGGAAATATCCTCCGATAAGAAAGAGAAAGAAGCTTTCTGAGAAACTTCTTTGTGTTCTGTGAAATCATCTCACAGAATTACAGCTTTCCCCTCAAGAAGCCTTTCGCTAAGACAGTTCTTGTGGAATTGGCAAAGTGATATTTGGAAGCCCATAGAGGGCTATGGTGAAAAAGGAAATATCCTCAGATGAAATCTGGAAAGAAGCTTTCTGAGAAACTGCTTAGTGTTCTGTTAATTCATCTCACAGAGTTACATCTGTATTTCGTGGATCTCTTTGCTAGCCTTATTTCTGTGGAATCTGAGAACAGATATTTCGGAACCCTTGGAAGACTATAGGGCCAAAGGAAATATCCTCCGATAACAAAGAGAAAGAAGCTTTCTGAGAAACTTCTTTGTGTTCTGTGAAATCATCTCACAGAGTTACAGCTTTCCCCTCAAGAAGCCTTTCGCTAAGACAGTTCTTGTGGAATTGGCAAAGTGATATTTGGAAGCCACTAGGGGGCTATGGTGAAAAAGGAAATATCCTCAGATGAAATCTGGAAAGAGCTTTCTCAGAAACTGCTTAGTGTTCTGTTAATTCATCTCACAGACTTACATCTGTATTTCGTGGATCTCTTTGCTAGCCTTATTTCTGTGGAATCTGAGAACAGATATTTCGGATCCCTTGGAAGACTATAGGGCCAAAGGAAATATCCTCCGATAACAAAGAGAAAGAAGCTTTCTGAGAAACTTCTTTGTGTTCCGTGAAATCATCTCACAGAGTTACAGCTTTCCCTTCAAGAAGCCTTTCGCTAAGACAGTTCTTGTGGAATTGGCAAAGTGATATTTGGAAGCCCATAGAGGGCTATGGTGAAAAAGGAAATATCCTCAGATGAAATATGGAAAGAAGCTTTCTGAGAAACTGCTTAGTGTTCTGTTAATTCATCTCACAGAGTTACATCTGTATTTCGTGGATCTCTTTGCTAGCCTTATTTCTGTGGAATCTGAGAACAGATATTTCGGAACCCTTGGAAGACTATAGGGCCAAAGGAAATATCCTCCGATAACAAACAGAAAGAAGCTTTCTGAGAAACTTCTTTGTGTTCTGTGAAATCATCTCACAGAGTTACAGCTTTCCCCTCAAGAAGCCTTTCGCTAAGACAGTTCTTGTGGAATTGGAAAAGTGATATTTGGAAGCCCATAGAGGACTATGGTGGAAAAGGAAATATCCTCCGATGAAATGTGGAAAGAAGCTTTCTGAGAAACTGCTTAGTGTTCTGTTAATTCATCTCACAGAGTTACATCTGTATTTCGTGGATCTCTTTGCTAGCCTTATTTCTGTGGAATCTGAGAACAGATATTTCGGATCCCTTGGAAGACTATAGGGCAAAGTGAATTATCCTCCGATAACAAAGAGAAAGAAGCTTTCTGAGGAAATTCTTTGTGTTCTGTGAAATCATCTCACAGAGTTACAGCATTCCCCTCAAGAAGCCTTTCGCTAAGCCAGTTCTTGTGGAATTGGCAAAGTGATATTTGGAAGCCCATAGAGGGCTATGGTGAAAAAGGAAATATCCTCAGATGAAATCTGGAAAGAAGCTTTCTGAGAAACTGCTTAGTGTTCTGTTAATTCATCTCACAGAGTTACATCTGTATTTCGTGGACCTCTTTGCTAGCCTTATTTCTGTGGAATCTGAGAACAGATATTTCGGATCCCTTGGAAGACTATAGGGCCAAAGGAAATATCCTCCGATAAAAAAGAGAAAGAAGGTTTCTGAGAAACTTCTTTGTGTTCTGTGAAATCATCTCACAGAGTTACAGCTTTCCCCTCAAGAAGCCTTTCCCTAAGCCAGTTCTTGTGGAATTCGCAAAGTGATATTTGGAAGCCCACAGAGGGCTATGGTGAAAAAGGAAATATCCTCAGATGAAATCTGGAAAGAAGCTTTCTGAGAAACTGCTTATTGTTCTGTTAATTCATCTCACAGAGTTACATCTGTATTTCGTGTATCTCTTTGCTAGCCTTATTTCTGTGGAATCTGAGAACAGATATTTCGGATCCCTTGGAAGACTATAGGGCCAAAGGAAATATCCTCCGATAACAAAGAGAAAGAAGCTTTCTGAGAAACTTCTTTGTGTTCTGTGAAATCATCTCACAGAGTTACAGCTTTCCCCTCAAAAAGCCTTTCGCTAAGACAGTTCTTGTGGAATTGGCAAAGTGATATTTGGAAGCCCATAGAGGACTATGGTGAAAAAGGAAATATCCTCAGATGAAATCTGGAAAGAAGCTTTCTGAGAAACTGCTGAATGTTCTGTTAATTCATCTCACAGAGTTACATCTGTATTTCGTGGATCTCTTTGCTTGCCTTATTTCTGTGGAATCTGAGAACAGATATTTCGGATCCCTTGGAAGACTATAGAGCCAAATGAAATATCCTCGGATAACAAAGAGAAAGAAGCTTTCTGAGGAAATTCTTTGTGTTCTGTGAAATCATCTCACAGAGTTACAGCATTCCCCTCAAGAAGCCTTTCGCTAAGCCAGTTCTTGTGGAATTGGCAAAGTGATATTTGGAAGCCCATAGAGGGCTATGGTGAAAAAGGAAATATCCTCACATGAAATCTGGAAAGAAGCTTTCTGAGAAACTGCTTAGTGTTCTGTTAATTCATCTCACAGAGTTACATCTGTATTTCGTGGATCTCTTTGCTTGCCTTATTTCTATGGAATCTGAGAACAGATATTTCGGATCCCTTGGAAGACTATAGGGTCAAAGGAAATATCCTCCGATAACAAAGAGAAAGAAGCTTTCTGAGAAACTTCTTTGTGTTCTGTGAAATCCTCTCACAGAGTTACAGCTTTCCCCTCAAGAAGCCTTTCGCTAAGACCGTTCTTGTGGAATTGGCAAAGTGATATTTGGAAGCCCGTAGAGGGCTATGGTGAAAAAGGAAATATCCTCACATGAAATCTGGAAAGAAGCTTTCTGAGAAACTGCTTAGTGTTCTGTTAATTCATCTCACAGACTTACATCTGTATTTCGTGGATCTCTTTGCTAGCCTTATTTCTGTGGAATCTGAGAACAGATATTTCGGATCCCTTGGAAGACTATAGGGCCAAAGGAAATATCCTCCGATAAGAAAGAGAAAGAAGCTTTCTGAGAAACTTCTTTGTGTTCTGTGAAATCATCTCACAGAGTTACAGCTTTCCCCTCAAGAAGCCTTTCTCTAAGACAGTTCTTGTGGAATTGGAAAAGTGATATTTGGAAGCCCATAGAGGGCTATGGTGAAAAAGGAAATATCCTCAGATGAAATCTGGAAAGAAGCTTTCTGAGAAACTGCTTAGTGTTCTGTTAATTCATCTCACAGAGTTACATCTGTATTTCGTGGATCTCTTTGCTAGCCTTATTTCTGTGGAATCTGAGAACAGATATTTCGGATCCCTTGGAAGACTATAGGGCCAAAGGAAATATCCTCCGATAACAAAGAGAAAGAAGCTTTCTGAGAAACTTCTTTGTGTTCTGTGAAATCATCTCACAGAGTTACAGCTTTCCCCTCAAGAAGCCTTTCTCTAAGACAGTTCTTGTGGAATTGGAAAAGTGATATTTGGAAGCCCATAGAGGGCTATGGTGAAAAAGGAAATATCCTCACATGAAATCTGGAAAGAAGCTTTCTGAGAAACTGCTTAGTGTTCTGTTAATTCATCTCACAGAGTTACATCTGTATTTCGTGGATCTCTTTGCTAGCCTTATTTCTGTGGAATCTGAGAACAGATATTTCGGATCCCTTGGAAGACTATAGGGCCAAAGGAAATATCCTCCGATAACAAAGAGAAAGAAGCTTTCTGAGGAAATTCTTTGTGTTCTGTGAAATCATCTCACAGAGTTACAGCTTTCCCGTCAAGAAGCCTTTCGCTAAGACAGTTCTTGTGGAATTGGCAAAGTGATATTTGGAAGCCCATAGAGGGCTATGGTGAAAAAGGAAATATCCTCAGATGAAATCTGGAAAGAAGCTTTCTGAGAAACTGCTTAGTGTTCTGTTAATTCATCTCACATAGTTATATCTGTATTTCGTGGATCTCTTTGCTAGCCTTATTTCTGTGGATTCTGAGAACAGATATTTCGGATCCCTTGGAAGACTATAGGGCCAAAGGAAATATCCTCCGATAACAAAGAGAAAGAAGCTTTCTGAGAAACTTCTTTGTGTTCTGTGAAATCATCTCACAGAGTTACAGCTTTCCCCTCAAGAAGCCTTTCGCTAAGACAGTTCTTGTGGAATTGGCAAAGTGATATTTGGAAGCCCATAGAGGGCTATGGTGAAAAAGGAAATATCCTCAGATGAAATCTGGAAAGAAGCTTTCTGAGAAACTGCTTAGTGTTCTGTTAATTCATCTCACAGAGTTACATCTGTATTTCGTGGATCTCTTTGCTAGCCTTATTTCTGTGGAATCTGAGAACAGATATTTCGGATCCCTTGGAAGACTATAGGGCCAAAGGAAATATCCTCCGATAACAAACAGAAAGAAGCTTTCTGAGAAACTTCTTTGTGTTCCGTGAAATCATCTCACAGAGTTACAGCTTTCCCCTCAAGAAGCCTTTCGCTAAGACAGTTCCTGTGGAATTGGCAAAGTGATATTTGGAAGCCCATAGAGGGCTATGGTGAAAAAGGAAATATCCTCAGATGAAATATGGAAAGAAGCTTTCTGAGAAACTGCTTAGTGTCTGTTAATTCATCTCACAGAGTTACATCTGTATTTCGTAGATCTCTTTGCTAGCCTTATTTCTGTGGAATCTGAGAACAGATATTTCGGATCCCTTGGAAGACTATAGGGCCAAAGGAAATATCCTCCGATAACAAACAGAAAGAAGCCTTCTGAGAAACTTCTTTGTGTTCCGTGAAATCATCTCACAGAGTTACAGCTTTCCCCTCAAGAAGCCTTTCGCTAAGCCAGTTCTTGTGGAATTGGCAAAGTGATATTTGGAAGCCCATAGCGGGCTATGGTGAAAAAGGAAATATCCTCCGATGAAATGTGGAAAGAAGCTTTCTGAGAAACTGCTTAGTGTTCTGTTAATTCATCTCACAGAGTTACATCTGTATTTCGTGGATCTCTTTGCTAGCCTTATTTCTGTGGAATCTGAGAACAGATATTTCGGAACCCTTGGAAGACTATAGGGCCAAAGGAAATATCCTCCGATAACAAAGAGAAAGAAGCTTTCTGAGAAACTTCTTTGTGTTCTGTGAAATCATCTCACAGAATTACAGCTTTCCCCTCAAGAAGCCTTTCGCTAAGACAGTTCTTGTGGAATTGGCAAAGTGATATTTGGAAGCCCATAGAGGGCTATGGTGAAAAAGGAAATATCCTCAGATGAAATCTGGAAAGAAGCTTTCTGAGAAACTGCTTAGTGTTCTGTTAATTCATCTCACAGAGTTACATCTGTATTTCGTGGATCTCTTTGCTAGCCTTATTTCTGTGGAATCTGAGAACAGATATTTCGGAACCCTTGGAAGACTATAGGGCCAAAGGAAATATCCTCCGATAACAAAGAGAAAGAAGCTTTCTGAGAAACTTCTTTGTGTTCTGTGAAATCATCTCACAGAGTTACAGCTTTCCCCTCAAGAAGCCTTTCGCTAAGACAGTTCTTGTGGAATTGGCAAAGTGATATTTGGAAGCCACTAGGGGGCTATGGTGAAAAAGGAAATATCCTCAGATGAAATCTGGAAAGAGCTTTCTCAGAAACTGCTTAGTGTTCTGTTAATTCATCTCACAGACTTACATCTGTATTTCGTGGATCTCTTTGCTAGCCTTATTTCTGTGGAATCTGAGAACAGATATTTCGGATCCCTTGGAAGACTATAGGGCCAAAGGAAATATCCTCCGATAACAAAGAGAAAGAAGCTTTCTGAGAAACTTCTTTGTGTTCCGTGAAATCATCTCACAGAGTTACAGCTTTCCCTTCAAGAAGCCTTTCGCTAAGACAGTTCTTGTGGAATTGGCAAAGTGATATTTGGAAGCCCATAGAGGGCTATGGTGAAAAAGGAAATATCCTCAGATGAAATATGGAAAGAAGCTTTCTGAGAAACTGCTTAGTGTTCTGTTAATTCATCTCACAGAGTTACATCTGTATTTCGTGGATCTCTTTGCTAGCCTTATTTCTGTGGAATCTGAGAACAGATATTTCGGAACCCTTGGAAGACTATAGGGCCAAAGGAAATATCCTCCGATAACAAACAGAAAGAAGCTTTCTGAGAAACTTCTTTGTGTTCTGTGAAATCATCTCACAGAGTTACAGCTTTCCCCTCAAGAAGCCTTTCGCTAAGACAGTTCTTGTGGAATTGGAAAAGTGATATTTGGAAGCCCATAGAGGACGATGGTGGAAAAGGAAATATCCTCCGATGAAATGTGGAAAGAAGCTTTCTGAGAAACTGCTTAGTGTTCTGTTAATTCATCTCACAGAGTTACATCTGTATTTCGTGGATCTCTTTGCTAGCCTTATTTCTGTGGAATCTGAGAACAGATATTTCGGATCCCTTGGAAGACTATATGGCAAAGTGAATTATCCTCCGATAACAAAGAGAAAGAAGCTTTCTGAGGAAATTCTTTGTGTTCTGTGAAATCATCTCACAGAGTTACAGCATTCCCCTCAAGAAGCCTTTCGCTAAGCCAGTTCTTGTGGAATTGGCAAAGTGATATTTGGAAGCCCATAGAGGGCTATGGTGAAAAAGGAAATATCCTCAGATGAAATCTGGAAAGAAGCTTTCTGAGAAACTGCTTAGTGTTCTGTTAATTCATCTCACAGAGTTACATCTGTATTTCGTGGACCTCTTTGCTAGCCTTATTTCTGTGGAATCTGAGAACAGATATTTCGGATCCCTTGGAAGACTATAGGGCCAAAGGAAATATCCTCCGATAAAAAAGAGAAAGAAGGTTTCTGAGAAACTTCTTTGTGTTCTGTGAAATCATCTCACAGAGTTACAGCTTTCCCCTCAAGAAGCCTTTCCCTAAGCCAGTTCTTGTGGAATTCGCAAAGTGATATTTGGAAGCCCATAGAGGGCTATGGTGATAAAGGAAATATCCTCAGATGAAATCTGGAAAGAAGCTTTCTCAGAAACTGCTTAGTGTTCTGTTATTTCATCTCACATAGTTATATCTGTATTTCGTGGATCTCTTTCCTAGCCTTATTTCTGTGGAATCTGAGAACAGATATTTCGGATCCCTTGGAAGACCATAAGGCCAAAGGAAATATCCTCCGATAACAAAGGGAAAGAAGCTTTCTGAGAAACTTCTTTGTGTTCTGTGAAATCATCTCACAGAGTTACAGCTTTCTCCTCAAGAAGCCTTTCGCTAAGACAGTTCTTGTGGAATTGGCAAAGTGATATTTGGAAGCCCAAAGAGGGCTATGGTGAAAAAGGAAATATCCTCAGATGAAATCTGGAAAGAAGCTTTCTGAGAAACTGCTTAGTGTTCTGTTAATTCATCTCACAGAGTTACATCTGTATTTCGTGGATCTCTTTGCTAGCCTTATTTCTGTGGTATCTGAGAACAGATATTTCGGATCCCTTGGAAGACTATAGGGTCAAAGGAAATATCCTGCGATAACAAAGAGAAAGAAGCTTTCTGAGAAACTTCTTTGTGTTCTGTGAAATCATCTCACAGAGTTACAGCTTTCCCCTCAAGAAGCCTTTCGCTAAGACAGTTCTTGTGGAATTGGCAAAGTGATATTTGGAAGCCCATAGAGGGCTATGGTGAAAAAGGAAATATCCTCCGATGAAATGTGGAAAGAAGCTTTCTGAGAAACTGCTTAGTATTCTGTTAATTCATCTCCCAGAGTTACATCTGTATTTCGTGGATCTCTTTGCTAGCCTTATTTCTGTGGTATCTGAAAACAGATATTTCGGATCCCTTGGAAGACCATAGGGCCAAAGGAAATATCCTCCGATAACAAAGAGAAAGAAGCTTTCTGAGAAACTTCTTTGTGTTCTGTGAAATCATCTCACAGAGTTACAGCTTTCCCGTCAAGAAGCCTTTCGCTAAGACAGTTCTTGTGGAATTGGCAAAGTGATATTTGGAAGCCCATAGAGGGCTATGGTGAAAAAGGAAATATCCTCAGATGAAATCTGGAAAGAAGCTTTCTGAGAAACTGCTTAGTGTTCTGTTAATTCATCTCACAGAGTTACATCTGTATTTCGTGGATCTCTTTGCTAGCCTTATTTCTGTGGAATCTGAGAACAGATATTTCGGAACCCTTGGAAGACTATAGGGCCAAAGGAAATATCCTCCGATAACAAAGAGAAAGAAGCTTTCTGAGAAACTTCTTTGTGTTCTGTGAAATCATCTCACAGAGTTACAGCTTTCCCCTCAAGAAGCCTTTCGCTAAGACAGTTCTTGTGGAATTGGCAAAGTGATATTTGGAAGCCCATAGAGGGCTATGGTGAAAAAGGAAATATCCTCAGATGAAATCTGGAAAGAAGCTTTCTGAGAAACTGCTTAGTGTTCTGTTAATTCATCTCACAGAGTTACATCTGTATTTCGTGGATCTCTTTGCTAGCCTTATTTCTGTGGAATCTGAGAACAGATATTTCGGATCCCTTGGAAGACTATAGGGCCAAAGGAAATATCCTCCGATAACAAAGATAAAGAAGCTTTCTGAGAAACTTCTTTGTGTTCTGTGAAACCATCTCACAGAGTTACAGCTTTCCCCTCAAGAAGCCTTTCTGTAAGACAGTTCTTGTGGAATTGGAAAAGTGATATTTGGAAGCCAATAGAGGGCTATGGTGAAAAAGGAAATATCCTCCGATGAAATCTGGAAAGAAGCTTTCTGAGAAACTGCTTAGTGTTCTGTTAATTCATCTCACAGAGTTACATCTGTATTTCGTGGATCTCTTTGCTAGCCTTATTTCTGTGGTATCTGAGAACAGATATTTCGGATCCCTTGGAAGACTATAGGGCCAAAGGAAATATCCTCCGATAACAAAGAGAAAGAAGCTTTCTGAGAAACTTCTTTGTGTTCTGTGAAATCATCTCACAGAGTTACAGCTTTCCCCTCAAGAAGCCTTTCGCTAAGAAAGTTCTTGTGGAATTGGAAAAGTGATATTTGGAAGCCCATAGAGGGCTATGGTGAAAAAGGAAATATCCTCCGATGAAATGTGGAAAGAAGCTTTCTGAGAAACTGCTTAGTGTTCTGTTAATTCATCTCACAGAGTTACATCTGTATTTCGTGGATCTCTTTGCTAGCCTTATTTCTGTGGAATCTGAGAACAGATATTTCGGATCCCTTGGAAGACTATAGGGCAAAGTGAAATATCCTCCGATAACAAAGAGAAAGAAGCTTTCTGAGGAAATTCTTTGTGTTCTGTGAAATCATCTCACAGAGTTACAGCATTCCCCTCAAGAAGCCTTTCGCTAAGCCAGTTCTTGTGGAATTGGCAAAGTGATATTTGGAAGCCCATAGAGGGCTATGGTGAAAAAGGAAATATCCTCACATGAAATCTGGAAAGAAGCTTTCTGAGAAACTGCTTAGTGTTCTGTTAATTCATCTCACAGAGTTACATCTGTATTTCGTGGACCTCTTTGCTAGCCTTATTTCTGTGGAATCTGAGAACAGATATTTCGGATCCCTTGGAAGACTATAGGGCCAAAGGAAATATCCTCCGATAACAAAGAGAAAGAAGCTTTCTGAGAAACTTCTTTGTGTTCTGTGAAATCATCTCACAGAGTTACAGCTTTCCCCTCAAGAAGCCTTTCGCTAAGCCAGTTCTTGTGGAATTGGCAAAGTGATATTTGGAAGCCCATAGAGGGCTATGGTGAAAAAGGAAATATCCTCAGATGAAATCTGGAAAGAAGCTTTCTCAGAAACTGCTTAGTGTTCTGTTAATTCATCTCACATAGTTATATCTGTATTTCGTGGATCTCTTTGCTAGCCTTATTTCTGTGGAATCTGAGAACAGATATTTCGGATCCCTTGGAAGACCATAAGGCCAAAGGAAATATCCTCCGATAACAAACAGAAAGAAGCTTTCTGAGAAACTTCTTTGTGTTCGGTGAAATCATATCACAGAGTTACAGCTTTCCACTCAAGAAGACTTTCGCTAAGACAGTTCTTGTGGAATTGGCAAAGTGATATTTGGAAGCCCATAGAGGGCTATGGTGAAAAAGGAAATATCCTCAGATGAAATCTGGAAAGAAGCTTTCTGAGAAACTGCTTAGTGTTCTGTTAATTCATCTCACAGAGTTACATCTGTATTTCGTGGATCTCTTTGCTAGCCTTATTTCTGTGGTATCTGAGAACAGATATTTCGGATCCCTTGGAAGACTATAGGGTCAAAGGAAATATCCTGCGATAACAAAGAGAAAGAAGCTTTCTGAGAAACTTCTTTGTGTTCTGTGAAATCATCTCACAGAGTTACAGCTTTCCCCTCAAGAAGCCTTTCGCTAAGACAGTTCTTGTGGAATTGGCAAAGTGATATTTGGAAGCCCATAGAGGACTATGGTGAAAAAGGAAATATCCTCCGATGAAATGTGGAAAGAAGCTTTCTGAGAAACTGCTTAGTGTTCTGTTAATTCATCTCCCAGAGTTACATCTGTATTTCGTGGATCTCTTTGCTAGCCTTATTTCTGTGGAATCTGAGAACAGATATTTCGGATCCCTTGGAAGACTATAGGGCCAAAGGAAATATCCTCCGATAACCAAGAGAAAGAAGCTTTCTGAGAAACTTCTTTGTGTTCTGTGAAATCATTTCACAGAGTTACAGCTTTCCCCTCAAGAAGCCTTTCGCTAAGACAGTTCTTGTGGAATTGGCAAAGTGATATTTGGAAGCCCATAGAGGGCTATGGTGAAAAAGGAAATATCCTCAGATGAAATCTGGAAAGAAGCTTTCTGAGAAACTGCTTAGTGTTCTGTTAATTCATCTCACCGAGTTACATCTGTATTTCGTGGATCTCTTTGCTAGCCTTATTTCTGTGGAATCTGAGAACAGATATTTCGGAACCCTTGGAAGACTATAGGGCCAAAGGAAATATCCTCCGATAACAAAGAGAAAGAAGCTTTCTGAGAAACTTCTTTGTGTTCTGTGAAATCATCTCACAGAGTTACAGCATTCCCCTCAAGAAGCCTTTCGCTAAGACAGTTCTTGTGGAATTGGCAAAGTGATATTTGGAAGCCCATAGAGGGCTATGGTGAAAAAGAAAATATCCTCAGATGAAATCTGGAAAGAAGCTTTCTGAGAAACTGCTTAGTGTTCTGTTAATTCATCTCACAGAGTTACATCTGTATTTCGTGGATCTCTTTGCTAGCCTTATTTCTGTGGAATCTGAGAACAGATATTTCGGATCCCTTGGAAGACTATAGGGCCAAAGGAAATATCCTCCGATAACAAAGATAAAGAAGCTTTCTGAGAAACTTCTTTGTGTTCTGTGAAACCATCTCAAAGAGTTACAGCTTTCCCCTCAAGAAGCCTTTCGCTAAGACAGTTCTTGTGGAATTTGCAAAGTGATATTTGGAAGCCCATAGAGGGCTATGGTGAAAAAGGAAATATCCTCCGATGAAATCTGGAAAGAAGCTTTCTGAGAAACTGCTTAGTGTTCTGTTAATTCATCTCACAGAGTTACATCTGTATTTCGTGGATCTCTTTGCTAGCCTTATTTCTGTGGTATCTGAGAACAGATATTTCGGATCCCTTGGAAGACTATAGGGCCAAAGGAAATATCCTCCGATAACCAAGAGAAAGAAGCTTTCTGAGAAACTTCTTTGTGTTCTGTGAAATCATCTCACAGAGTTACAGCTTTCCCCTCAAGAAGCCTTTCGCTAAGACAGTTCTTGTGGAATTGGCAAAGTGATATTTGGAAGCCCATAGAGGGCTATGGTGAAAAAGGAAATATCCTCACATGAAATCTGGAAAGAAGCTTTCTGAGAAACTGCTTAGTGTTCTGTTAATTCATCTCACAGAGTTACATCTGTATTTCGTGGATCTCTTTGCTAGCCTTATTTCTGTGGAATCTGAGAACAGATATTTCGGATCCCTTGGAAGACTATAGGGCCAAAGGAAATATCCTCCGATAACAAAGAGAAAGAAGCTTTCTGAGGAAATTCTTTGTGTTCTGTGAAATCATCTCACAGAGTTACAGCTTTCCCGTCAAGAAGCCTTTCGCTAAGACAGTTCTTGTGGAATTGGCAAAGTGATATTTGGAAGCCCATAGAGGGCTATGGTGAAAAAGGAAATATCCTCAGATGAAATGTGGAAAGAAGCTTTCTGAGAAACTGCTTAGTGTTCTGTTAATTCATCTCATATAGTTATGTCTGTATTTCGTGGATCTCTTTGCTAGCATTATTTCTGTGGAATCTGAGAACAGATATTTCGGATCCCTTGGAAGACTATAGGGCCAAAGGAAATATCCTCCGATAACAAAGAGAAAGAAGCTTTCTGAGAAACTTCTTTGTGTTCTGTGAAATCATCTCACAGAGTTACAGCTTTCCCCTCAAGAAGCCTTTCGCTAAGACAGTTCTTGTGGAATTGGCAAAGTGATATTTGGAAGCCCATAGAGGGCTATGGTGAAAAAGGAAATATCCTCAGATGAAATCTGGAAAGCAGCTTTCTGAGAAACTGCTTAGTGTTCTGTTAATTCATCTCACACAGTTACATCTGTATTTCTTGGATCTCTTTGCTAGCCTTATTTCTGTGGAATCTGAGAACAGATATTTCGGATCCCTTGGAAGACTATAGGGCCAAAGGAAATATCCTCCGATAACAAAGAGAAAGAAGCTTTCTGAGAAACTTCTTTGTGTTCCGTGAAATCATCTCACAGAGTTACAGCTTTCCCCTCAAGAAGCCTTTCGCTAAGACAGTTCTTGTGGAATTGGCAAAGTGATATTTGGAAGCCCATAGAGGGCTATGGTGAAAAAGGAAATATCCTCAGATGAAATATGGAAAGAAGCTTTCTGAGAAACTGCTTAGTGTTCTGTTAATTCATCTCACAGAGTTACATCTGTTTTTCGTGGATCTCTTTGCTAGCCTTATTTCTGTGGAATCTGAGAACAGATATTTCGGAACCCTTGGAAGACTATAGGGCCAAAGGAAATATCCTCTGATAACAAACAGAAAGAAGCTTTCTGAGAAACTTCTTTGTGTTCCGTGAAATCATCTCACAGAGTTACAGCTTTCCCCTCAAGAAGCCTTTCGCTAAGACAGTTCTTGTGGAATTGGCAAAGTGATATTTGGAAGCCACTAGGGGGCTATGGTGAAAAAGGAAATATCCTCACATGAAATCTGGAATGAAGCTTTCTGAGAAACTGCTTAGTGTTCTGTTAATTCATCTCACAGAGTTACATCTGTATTTCGTGGATCTCTTTGCTAGCCTTATTTCTGTGGTATCTGAGAACAGATATTTCGGATCCCTTGGAAGACTATAGGGCCAAAGGAAATATCCTCCGATAACCAAGAGAAAGAAGCTTTCTGAGAAACTTCTTTGTGTTCTGTGAAATCATCTCACAGAGTTACAGCTTTCCCCTCAAGAAGCCTTTCGCTAAGACACTTCTTGTGGAATTGGCAAAGTGATATTTGGAAGCCCATAGAGGGCTATGGTGAAAAAGGAAATATCCTCCGATGAAATCTGGAAAGAAGCTTTCTGAGAAACTGCTTAGTGTTCTGTTAATTCATCTCACAGAGTTACATCTGTATTTCGTGGATCTCTTTGCTAGCCTTATTTCTGTGGAATCTGAGAACAGATATTTCGGATCCCTTGGAAGACTATAGGGCCAAAGGAAATATCCTCCGATAACCAAGAGAAAGAAGCTTTCTGAGAAACTTCTTTGTGTTCTGTGAAATCATCTCACAGAGTTACAGCTTTCCCCTCAAGAAGCCTTTCGCTAAGACAGTTCTTGTGGAATTGGCAAAGTGATATTTGGAAGCCCATAGAGGGCTATGGTGAAAAAGGAAATATCCTCAGATGAAATGTGGAAAGAAGCTTTCTGAGAAACTGCTTAGTGTTCTGTTAATTCATCTCACAGAGTTACATCTGTATTTCGTGGATCTCTTTGCTAGCCTTATTTCTGTGGAATCTGAGAACAGATATTTCGGAACCCTTGGAAGACTATAGGGCCAAAGGAAATATCCTCCGATAACAAAGAGAAAGAAGCTTTCTGAGAAACTTCTCTGTGTTCTGTGAAATCATCTCACAGAGTTACAGCTTTCCCCTCAAGAAGCCTTTCCCTAAGCCAGTTCTTGTGGAATTGGCAAAGTGATATTTGGAAGCCCATAGAGGGCTATGGTGAAAAAGGAAATATCCTCAGATGAATTCTGGAAAGAAGCTTTCTGAGAAACTGCTTAGTGTTCTGTTAATTCATCTCACATAGTTATATCTGTATTTCGTGGATCTCTTTGCTAGCCTTATTTCTGTGGAATCTGAGAACAGATATTTCGGATCCCTTGGAAGACTATAGGGCCAAAGGAAATATCCTCCGATAACAAACAGAAAGAAGCTTTCTGAGAAACTTCTTTGTGTTCTGTGAAATCATCTCACAGAGTTACAGCTTTCCCCTCAAGAAGCCTTTCGCTAAGACAGTTCTTGTGGAATTGGCAAAGTGATATTTGGAAGCCCATAGAGGGCTATGGTGAAAAAGGAAATATCCTCAGATGAAATCTGGAAGGAAGCTTTCTGAGAAACTGCTTAGTGTTCTGTTAATTCATCTCACAGAGTTACATCTGTATTTCGTGGATCTCTTTGCTAGCCTTATTTCTGTGGAATCTGAGAACAGATATTTCGGATCCCTTGGAAGACTATAGGGCCAAAGGAAATATCCTCCGATAACAAACAGAAAGAAGCTTTCTGAGAAACTTCGTTGTGTTCCGTGAAATCATCTCACAGAGTTACAGCTTTCCCCTCAAGAAGCCTTTCGCTAAGACAGTTCTTGTGGAATTGGCAAAGTGATATTTGGAAGCCACTAGGGGGCTATGGTGAAAAAGGAAATATCCTCACATGAAATCTGGAAAGAAGCTTTCTGAGAAACTGCTTAGTGTTCTGTTAATTCATCTCACAGACTTACATCTGTATTTCGTGGATCTCTTTGCTAGCCTTATTTCTGTGGAATCTGAGAACAGATATTTCGGATCCCTTGGAAGACTCTAGGGCCAAAGGAAATATCCTCCTAAAAAACAGAAAGAAGCTTTCTGAGAAACTTCTTTGTGTTCTGTGAAATCATCTCACAGAGTTACAGCTTTCCCCTCAAGAAGCCTTTCGCTAAGACAGTTCTTGTGGAATTGGCAAAGTGATATTTGGAAGCCCATAGAGGGCTATGGTGAAAAAGGAAATATCCTCACATGAAATCTGGAAAGAAGCTTTCTGAGAAACTGCTTAGTGTTCTGTTAATTCATCTCACAGAGTTACATCTGTATTTCGTGGATCTCTTTGCTAGCCTTATTTCTGTGGTATCTGAGAACAGATATTTCGGATCCCTTGGAAGACTATAGGGCCAAAGGAAATATCCTTCGATAACAAAGAGAAAGAAGCTTTCTGAGAAACTTCTTTGTGTTCTGTGAAATCATCTCACAGAGTTACAGCTTTCCCCTCAAGAAGCCTTTCGCTAAGACAGTTTTTGTGGAATTGGCAAAGTGATATTTGGAAGCCCATAGAGGGCTATGGTGAAAAAGGAAATATCCTCCGATGAAATGTGGAAAGAAGCTTTCTGAGAAACTGCTTAGTGTTCTGTTAATTCATCTCACAGAGTAACATCTGTATTTCGTGGATCTCTTTGCTAGCCTTATTTCTGTGGAATCTGAGAACAGATATTTCGGATCCCTTGGAAGACTATAGGGCCAAAGGAAATATCCTCCGATAACAAAGAGAAAGAAGCTTTCTGAGAAACTTCTTTGTGTTCTGTGAAATCATCTCACAGAGTTACAGCTTTCCCCTCAAGAAGCCTTTCGCTAAGACAGTTCTTGTGGAATTGGCAAAGTGATATTTGGAAGCCCATAGAGGGCTATGGTGAAAAAGGAAATATCCTCAGATGAAATCTGGAAAGAAGCTTTCTGAGAAACTGCTTAGTGTTCTGTTAATTCATCTCACAGAGTTACATCTGTATTTCGTGGATCTCTTTGCTAGCCTTATTTCTGTGGAATCTGAGAACAGATATTTCGGAACCCTTGGAAGACTATAGGGCCAAAGGAAATATCCTCCGATAACAAAGGGAAAGAAGCTTTCTGAGAAACTTCTTTGTGTTCTGTGAAATCATCTCACAGAGTTACAGCTTTCCCCTCAAGAAGCCTTTCACTAAGCCAGTTCTTGTGGAATTGGCAAAGTGATATTTGGAAGCCCATAGAGGGCTATGGTGAAAAAGGAAATATCCTCAGATGAAATCTGGAAAGAAGCTTTCTGAGAAACTGCTTAGTGTTCTGTTAATTCATCTCACAGAGTTACATCTGTATTTCGTGGATCTCTTTGCTAGCCTTATTTCTGTGGAATCTGAGAACAGATATTTCGGAACCCTTGGAAGACTATAGGGCCAAAGGAAATATCCTCCGATAACAAAGGGAAAGAAGCTTTCTGAGAAACTTCTTTGTGTTCTGTGAAATCATCTCACAGAGTTACAGCTTTCCCCTCAAGAAGCCTTTCGCTAAGACAGTTCTTGTGGAATTGTCAAAGTGATATTTGGAAGCCACTAGGGGGCTATGGTGAAAAAGGAAATATCCTCACATGAAATCTGGAATGAAGCTTTCTGAGAAACTGCTTAGTGTTCTGTTAATTCATCTCACAGAGTTACATCTGTATTTCGTGGATCTCTTTGCTAGCATTATTTCTGTGGTATCTGAGAACAGATATTTCGGATCCCTTGGAAGACTATAGGGCCAAAGGAAATATCCTCCGATAACAAACAGAAAGAAGCTTTCTGAGAAACTTCTTTGTGTTCTGTGAAATCATCTCACAGAGTTACAGCTTTCCCCTCAAGAAGCCTTTCGCTAAGACACTTCTTGTGGAATTGGCAAAGTGATATTTGGAAGCCCATAGAGGGCTATGGTGAAAAAGGAAATATCCTCCGATGAAATCTGGAAAGAAGCTTTCTGAGAAACTGCTTAGTGTTCTGTTAATTCATCTCACAGAGTTACATCTGTATTTCGTGGATCTCTATGCTAGCCTTATTTCTGTGGAATCTGGGAACAGATATTTCGGATCCCTTGGAAGACTATAGGGCCAAAGGAAATATCCTCCGATAACCAAGAGAAAGAAGCTTTCTGAGAAACTTCTTTGTGTTCTGTGAAATCATCTCACAGAGTTACAGCTTTCCCCTCAAGAAGCCTTTCGCTAAGACAGTTCTTGTGGAATTGGCAAAGTGATATTTGGAAGCCCATAGAGGGCTATGGTGAAAAAGGAAATATCCTCAGATGAAATGTGGAAAGAAGCTTTCTGAGAAACTGCTTAGTGTTCTGTTAATTCATCTCACAGAGTTACATCTGTATTTCGTGGATCTCTTTGCTAGCCTTATTTCTGTGGAATCTGAGAACAGATATTTCGGAACCTTTGGAAGACTATAGGGCCAAAGGAAATATCCTCCGATAACAAAGAGAAAGAAGCTTTCTGAGAAACTTCTTTGTGTTCTGTGAAATCATTTCACAGAGTTACAGCTTTCCCCTCAAGAAGCCTTTCGCTAAGACAGTTCTTGTGGAATTGGCAAAGTGATATTTGGAAGCCCATAGAGGGCTATGGTGAAAAAGGAAATATCCTCAGATGAAATCTGGAAAGAAGCTTTCTGAGAAACTGCTTAGTGTTCTGTTAATTCATCTCACAGAGTTACATCTGTATTTCGTGGATCTCTTTGCTAGCCTTATTTCTGTGGAATCTGAGAACAGATATTTCGGATCCCTTGGAAGACTATAGGGCCAAAGGAAATATCCTCCGATAACAAAGAGAAAGAAGCTTTCTGAGAAACTTCTTTGTGTTCTGTGAAATCATCTCACAGAGTTACAGCTTTCCCCTCAAGAAGCCTTTCGCTAAGACAGTTCTTGTGGAATTGGCAAAGTGATATTTGGAAGCCCATAGAGGGCTATGGTGAAAAAGGAAATATCCTCCGATGAAATGTGGAAAGAAGCTTTCTGAGAAACTGCTTAGTGTTCTGTTAATTCATCTCACAGAGTTACATCTGTATTTCGTGGATCTCTTTGCTAGCCTTATTTCTGTGGAATCTGAGAAAAGATATTTCGGATCCCTTGGAAGACTATAGGGCCAAAGGAAATATCCTCCGATAACAAAGAGAAAGAAGCTTTCTGAGGAAATTCTTTGTGTTCCGTGAAATCATCTCACAGAGTTACAGCATTCCCCTCAAGAAGCCTTTCGCTAAGACAGTTCTTGTGGAATTGGCAAAGTGATATTTGGAAGCCCATAGAGGGCTATGGTGAAAAAGGAAATATCCTCACATGAAATCTGGAAAGAAGCTTTCTGAGAAACTGCTTAGTGTTCTGTTAATTCATCTCACAGAGTTACATCTGTATTTCGTGGATCTCTTTGCTAGCGTTATTTCTGTGGAATCTGAGAACAGATATTTCGGATCCCTTGGAAGACTATAGGGCCAAAGGAAATATCCTCCGATAACCAAGAGAAAGAAACTTTCTGAGAAACTTCTTTGTGTTCTGTGAAATCATCTCACAGAGTTACAGCTTTCCCCTCAAGAAGCCTTTCGCTAAGCCAGTTGTTGTGGAATTGGCAAAGTGATATTTGGAAGCCCATAGAGGGCTATGGTGAAAAAGGAAATATCCTCAGATGAAATGTGGAAAGAAGCTTTCTGAGAAACTGCTTAGTGTTCTGTTAATTCATCTCACAGAGTTACATCTGTATTTCGTGGATCTCTTTGCTAGCCTTATTTCTGTGGAATCTGAGAACAGATATTTCGGAACCCTTGGAAGACTATAGGGCCAAAGGAAATATCCTCCGATAACAAAGAGAAAGAAGCTTTCTGAGAAACTTCTTTGTGTTCTGTGAAATCATCTCACAGAGTTACAGCTTTCCCCTCAAGAAGCCTTTCGCTAAGACAGTTCTTGTGGAATTGGCAAAGTGATATTTGGAAGCCCATAGAGGGCTATGGTGAAAAAGGAAATATCCTCAGATGAAATCTGGAAAGAAGCTTTCTGAGAAACTGCTTAGTGTTCTGTTAATTCATCTCACAGAGTTACATCTGTATTTCGTGGATCTCTTTGCTAGCCTTATTTCTGTGGAATCTGAGAACAGATGTTTCGGATCCCTTGGAAGACTATAGGGCCAAAGGAAATATCCTCCGATAACAAACAGAAAGAAGCTTTCTGAGAAACTTCTTTGTGTTCTGTGAAATCATCTCACAGAGTTACAGCTTTCCCCTCAAGAAGCCTTTCGCTAAGAGAGTTCTTGTGGAATTGGCAAAGTGATATTTGGAAGCCCATAGAGGGCTATGGTGAAAAAGGAAATATCCTCCGATGAAATGTGGAAAGAAGCTTTCTGAGAAACTGCTTAGTGTTCTGTTAATTCATCTCACGGAGTTACATCTGTATTTCGTGGATCTCTTTGCTAGCCTTATTTCTGTGGAATCTGAGAACAGATATTTCGGATCCTTTGGAAGACTATAGGGCCAAAGGAAATATCCTCCGATAACCAAGAGAAAGAAGCTTTCTGAGAAACTTCTTTGTGTTCTGTGAAATCATCTCACAGAGTTACAGCTTTCCCCTCAAGAAGCCTTTCGCTAAGACAGTTCTTGTGGAATTGGAAAAGTGATATTTGGAAGCCCATAGAGGGCTATGGTGAAAAAGGAAATATCCTCCGATGAAATGTGGAAAGAAGCTTTCTGAGAAACTGCTTAGTGTTCTGTTAATTCATCTCACAGAGTTACATCTGTATTTCGTGGATCTCTTTGCTAGCCTTATTTCTGTGGAATCTGAGAACAGATATTTCGGATCCCTTGGAAGACTATAGGGCCAAAGGAAATATCCTCCGATAACAAAGTGAAAGAAGCTTTCTGAGGAAATTCTTTGTGTTCTGTGAAATCATCTCACAGAGTTACAGCATTCCCCTCAAGAAGCCTTTCGCTAAGCCAGTTCTTGTGGAATTGGCAAAGTGATATTTGGAAGACCATGGAGGGCTATGGTGAAAAAGGAAATATCCTCAGATGAAATATGGAAAGAAGCTTTCTGAGAAACTCCTTAGTGTTCTGTTAATTCATCTCACAGAGTTACATCTGTATTTCGTGGATCTCTTTGCTAGCCTTATTTCTGTGGAATCTGAGAACAGATATTTCGGATCCCTTGGAAGACTATAGGGCCAAAGGAAATATCCTCCGATAACAAAGAGAAAGAAGCTTTCTGAGAAACTTCTTTGTGTTCTGTGAAATCATCTCACAGAGTTACAGCTTTCCCCTCAAGAAGCCTTTCGCTAAGACAGTTCTTGTGGAATTGGCAAAGTGATATTTGGAAGCCCATAGAGGGCTATGGTGAAAAAGGAAATATCCTCAGATGAATTCTGGAAAGAAGCTTTCTGAGAAACTGCTTAGTGTTCTGTTAATTCATCTCACATAGTTATATCTGTATTTCGTGGATCTCTTTGCTAGCCTTATTTCTGTGGAATCTGAGAACAGATATTTCGGATCCCTTGGAAGACTATAGGGCCAAAGGAAATATCCTCCGATAACAAACAGAAAGAAGCTTTCTGAGAAACTTCTTTGTGTTCTGTGAAATCATCTCACAGAGTTACAGCTTTCCCCTCAAGAAGCCTTTCGCTAAGACAGTTCTTGTGGAATTGGCAAAGTGATATTTGGAAGCCCATAGAGGGCTATGGTGAAAAAGGAAATATCCTCAGATGAAATCTGGAAGGAAGCTTTCTGAGAAACTGCTTAGTGTTCTGTTAATTCATCTCACAGAGTTACATCTGTATTTCGTGGATCTCTTTGCTAGCCTTATTTCTGTGGAATCTGAGAACAGATATTTCGGATCCCTTGGAAGACTATAGGGCCAAAGGAAATATCCTCCGATAACAAACAGAAAGAAGCTTTCTGAGAAACTTCGTTGTGTTCCGTGAAATCATCTCACAGAGTTACAGCTTTCCCCTCAAGAAGCCTTTCGCTAAGACAGTTCTTGTGGAATTGGCAAAGTGATATTTGGAAGCCACTAGGGGGCTATGGTGAAAAAGGAAATATCCTCACATGAAATCTGGAAAGAAGCTTTCTGAGAAACTACTTAGTGTTCTGTTAATTCATCTCACAGACTTACATCTGTATTTCGTGGATCTCTTTGCTAGCCTTATTTCTGTGGAATCTGAGAACAGATATTTCGGATCCCTTGGAAGACTATAGGGCCAAAGGAAATATCCTCCTAAAAAACAGAAAGAAGCTTTCTGAGAAACTTCTTTGTGTTCTGTGAAATCATCTCACAGAGTTACAGCTTTCCCCTCAAGAAGCCTTTCGCTAAGACAGTTCTTGTGGAATTGGCAAAGTGATATTTGGAAGCCCATAGAGGGCTATGGTGAAAAAGGAAATATCCTCACATGAAATCTGGAAAGAAGCTTTCTGAGAAACTGCTTAGTGTTCTGTTAATTCATCTCACAGAGTTACATCTGTATTTCGTGGATCTCTTTGCTAGCCTTATTTCTGTGGTATCTGAGAACAGATATTTCGGATCCCTTGGAAGACTATAGGGCCAAAGGAAATATCCTTCGATAACAAAGAGAAAGAAGCTTTCTGAGAAACTTCTTTGTGTTCTGTGAAATCATCTCACAGAGTTACAGCTTTCCCCTAAAGAAGCCTTTCGCTAAGACAGTTCTTGTGGAATTGGCAAAGTGATATTTGGAAGCCCATAGAGGGCTATGGTGAAAAAGGAAATATCCTCCGATGAAATGTGGAAAGAAGCTTTCTGAGAAACTGCTTAGTGTTCTGTTAATTCATCTCACAGAGTTACATCTGTATTTCGTGGATCTCTTTGCTAGCCTTATTTCTGTGGAATCTGAGAACAGATATTTCGGATCCCTTGGAAGACTATAGGGCCAAAGGAAATATCCTCCGATAACAAAGAGAAAGAACCTTTCTGAGAAACTTCTTTGTGTTCTGTGAAATCATCTCACAGAGTTACAGCTTTCCCCTCAAGAAGCCTTTCGCTAAGACAGTTCTTGTGGAATTGGCAAAGTGATATTTGGAAGCCCATAGAGGGCTATGGTTAAAAAAGGAAATATCCTCAGATGAAATCTGGAAAGAAGCTTTCTGAGAAACTGCTTAGTGTTCTGTTAATTCATCTCACAGAGTTACATCTGTATTTCGTGGATCTCTTTGCTAGCCTTATTTCTGTGGAATCTGAGAACAGATATTTCGGAACCCTTGGAAGACTATAGGGCCAAAGGAAATATCCTCCGATAACAAAGGGAAAGAAGCTTTCTGAGAAACTTCTTTGTGTTCTGTGAAATCATCTCACAGAGTTACAGCTTTCCCCTCAAGAAGCCTTTCGCTAAGACAGTTCTTGTGGAATTGGCAAAGTGATATTTGGAAGCCCATAGAGGGCTATGGTGAAAAAGGAAATATCCTCAGATGAAATCTGGAAAGAAGCTTTCTGAGAAACTGCCTAGTGTTCTGTTAATTCGTCTCACAGAGTTACATCTGTATTTCGTGGATCTCTTTGCTAGCCTTATTTCTGTGGAATCTGAGAACAGATATTTCGGATCCCTTGGAAGACTATAGGGCCAAAGGAAATATCCTCCGATAACAAAGATAAAGAAGCTTTCTGAGAAACTTCTTTGTGTTCTGTGAAATCATCTCACAGAGTTACAGCTTTCCCCTCAAGAAGCCTTTCTCTAAGACAGTTCTTGTGGAATTGGAAAAGTAATATATGGAAGCCCATAGAGGGCTATGGTGAAAAAGGAAATATCCTCAGATGAAATCTGGAAAGAAGCTTTCTGAGAAACTGCTTTGTGTTCTGTTAATTCATCTCACAGAGTTACATCTGTATTTCGTGGATCTCTTTGCTAGCCTTATTTCTGTGGAATCTGAGAACAGATATTTCGGATCCCTTGGAAGACTATAGGGCCAAATGAAATATCCTCCGATAACAAAGAGAAAGAAGCTTTCTGAGAAACTTCTTTGTGTTCTGTGAAATCATCTCACAGAGTTACAGCATTCCCCTCAAAAAAGCCTTTCGCTAAGACAGTTCTTGTGGAATTGGCAAAGTGATATTTGGAAGCCCATAGAGGGCTATGGTGAAAAAGGAAATATCCTCAGATGAAATCTGGAAAGAAGCTTTCTGAGAAACTGCTTAGTGTTCTGTTAATTCATCTCACAGAGTTACATCTGTATTTCGTGGATCTCTTTGCTAGCCTTATTTCTGTGGAATCTGAGAACAGATATTTCGGATCCCTTGGAAGACTATAGGGCCAAATGAAATATCCTCGGATAACAAAGAGAAAGAAGCTTTCTGAGGAAATTCTTTGTGTTCTGTGAAATCATCTCACAGAGTTACAGCATTCCCCCCAAGAAGCCTTTCGCTAAGACAGTTCTTGTGGAATTGGCAAAGTGATATTTGGAAGCCCATAGAGGGCTATGGTGAAAAAGGAAATATCCTCACATGAAATCTGGAAAGAAGCTTTCTGAGAAACTGCTTAGTGTTCTGTTAATTCATCTCACAGAGTTACATCTGTATTTCGAGGATCTCTTTGCCAACCTTATTTCTGTGGAATCTGAGAACAGATATTTCGGATCCCTTGGAAGACTATAGGGCCAAAGGAAATATCCTCCGATAACAAAGAGAAAGAAGCTTTCTGAGAAACTTCTTTGTGTTCCGTGAAATCATCTCACAGAATTACAGCTTTCCCCTCAAGAAGCCTTTCGCTAAGACAGTTCTTGTGGAATTGGCAAAGTGATATTTGGAAGCCCATAGAGGGCTATGGTGAAAAAGGAAATATCCTCACATGAAATCTGGAAAGAAGCTTTCTGAGAAACTGCTTAGTGTTCTGTTAATTCATCTCACAGAGTTACATCTGTGTTTTGTGGATCTCTTTGCTAGCCTTATTTCTGTGGAATCTGAGAACAGATATTTCCGATCCCTTGGAAGACTATAGGGCCAAAGGAAATATCCTCCGATAACAAAGAGAAAGAAGCTTTCTGAGAAACTTCTTTGTGTTCTGTGAAATCATCTCACAGAGTTACAGCATTCCCCTCAAAAAAGCCTTTCGCTAAGACAGTTCTTGTGGAATTGGCAAAGTGATATTTGGAAGCCCATAGAGGGCTATGGTGAAAAAGGAAATATCCTCAGATGAAATCTGGAAAGAAGCTTTCTGAGAAACTGCTTAGTGTTCTGTTAATTCATCTCACAGAGTTACATCTGTATTTCGTGGATCTCTTTGCTAGCCTTATTTCTGTGGAATCTGAGAACAGATATTTCGGATCCCTTGGAAGACTATAGGGCCAAATGAAATATCCTCGGATAACAAAGAGAAAGAAGCTTTCTGAGGAAATTCTTTGTGTTCTGTGAAATCATCTCACAGAGTTACAGCATTCCCCCCAAGAAGCCTTTCGCTAAGACAGTTCTTGTGGAATTGGCAAAGTGATATTTGGAAGCCCATAGAGGGCTATGGTGAAAAAGGAAATATCCTCACATGAAATCTGGAAAGAAGCTTTCTGAGAAACTGCTTAGTGTTCTGTTAATTCATCTCACAGAGTTACATCTGTATTTCGTGGATCTCTTTGCCAACCTTATTTCTGTGGAATCTGAGAACAGATATTTCGGATCCCTTGGAAGACTATAGGGCCAAAGGAAATATCCTCCGATAACAAAGAGAAAGAAGCTTTCTGAGAAACTTCTTTGTGTTCCGTGAAATCATCTCACAGAATTACAGCTTTCCCCTCAAGAAGCCTTTCGCTAAGACAGTTCTTGTGGAATTGGCAAAGTGATATTTGGAAGCCCATAGAGGGCTATGGTGAAAAAGGAAATATCCTCACATGAAATCTGGAAAGAAGCTTTCTGAGAAACTGCTTAGTGTTCTGTTAATTCATCTCACAGAGTTACATCTGTGTTTTGTGGATCTCTTTGCTAGCCTTATTTCTGTGGAATCTGAGAACAGATATTTCCGATCCCTTGGAAGACTATAGGGCCAAAGGAAATATCCTCCGATAACAAACAGAAAGAAGCTTTCTGAGAAACTTCTTTGTGTTCCGTGAAATCATCTCACAGAGTTACAGCTTTCCCCTCAAGAAGCCTTTCGCTAAGACAGTTCTTGTGGAATTGGCAAAGTGATATTTGGAAGCCACTAGGGGGCTATGGTGAAAAAGGAAATATCCTCAGATGAAATCTGGAAAGAAGCTTTCTGAGAAACTGCTTAGTGTTCTGTTAATTCATCTCACAGAGTTACATCTTTATTTCGTGGATCTCTTTGCTAGCCTTATTTCTGTGGTATCTGAGAACAGATATTTCGGATCCCTTGGAAGACTATAGGGCCAAAGGAAATATCCTCCGATAACAAAGAGAAAGAAGCTTTCTGAGAAACTTCTTTGTGTTCTGTGAAATCATCTCACAGAGTTACAGCTTTCCCC
The DNA here is from genome assembly GCF_043159975.1 of Macaca nemestrina. NCBI lineage: Eukaryota > Metazoa > Chordata > Mammalia > Primates > Cercopithecidae > Macaca > Macaca nemestrina. The sequence goes on along the minus strand of NC_092137.1, from coordinate 97,666,116 downwards.
TCAAGAAGCCTTTCGCTAAGACAGTTCTTGTGGAATTGGCAAAGTGATATTTGGAAGCCCATAGAGGGCTATGGTGAAAAAGGAAATATCCTCCGATGAAATGTGGAAAGAAGTTTTCTGAGAAACTGCTTAGTGTTCTGTTAATTCATCTCACAGAGTTACATCTGTATTTCGTGGATCTCTTTGCTAGCCTTATTTCTGTGGAATCTGAGAACAGATATTTCGGATCCCTTGGAAGACTATAGGGCCAAAGGAAATATCCTCCGATAACAAAGAGAAAGAAGCTTTCTGAGAAACTTCTTTGTGTTCTGTGAAATCATCTCACAGAGTTACAGCTTTCCCCTCAAGAAGCCTTTCGCTAAGACAGTTCTTGTGGAATTGGCAAAGTGATATTTGGAAGCCCATAGAGGGCTATGGTGAAAAAGGAATTATCCTCACATGAAATCTGGAAAGAAGCTTTCTGAGAAACTGCTTAGTGTTCTGTTAATTCATCTCACAGAGTTACATCTGTATTTCGTGGATCTCTTTGCAAGCCTTATTTCTGTGGAATCTGAGAACAGATATTTCGGATCCCTTTGAAGACTATAGGGCCAAAGAAAATATCCTCCGATAACAAAGAGAAAGAAGCTTTCTGAGGAAATTCTTTGTGTTCTGTGAAATCATCTCACAGAGTTACAGCTTTCCCCTCAAGAAGCCTTTCGCTAAGACAGTTCTTGTGGAATTGGCAAAGTGATATTTGGAAGCCCATAGAGGGCTATGGTGAAAAATGAAATATCCTCACATGAAATCTGGAAAGAAGCTTTCTGAGAAACTGCTTAGTGTTCTGTTAATTCATCTCACAGAGTTACATCTGTATTTCGTGGATCTCTTTGCTAGCCTTATTTCTGTGGAATCTGAGAACAGATATTTCGGATCCCTTGGAAGACTATAGGGCCAAAGGAAATATCCTCCGATAACAAACAGAAAGAAGCTTTCTGAGAAACTTCTTTGTGTTCTGTGAAATCATCTCACAGAGTTACAGCTTTCCCCTCAAGAAGCCTTTCGCTAAGACAGTTCTTGTGGAATTGGCAAAGTGATATTTGGAAGCCCATAGAGGGCTATGGTGAAAAAGGAAATATCCTCAGATGAAATCTGGAAGGAAGCTTTCTGAGAAACTGCTTAGTGTTCTGTTAATTCATCTCACAGAGTTACATCTGTATTTCGTGGATCTCTTTGCTAGCCTTATTTCTGTGGAATCTGAGAACAGATATTTCGGATCCCTTGGAAGACTATAGGGCCAAAGGAAATATCCTCCGATAACAAACAGAAAGAAGCTTTCTGAGAAACTTCTTTGTGTTCTGTGAAATCATCTCACAGAGTTACAGCTTTCCCCTCAAGAAGCCTTTCGCTAAGACAGTTCTTGTGGAATTGGCAAAGTGATATTTGGAAGCCCATAGAGGGCTATGGTGAAAAAGGAAATATCCTCAGATGAAATGTGGAAAGAAGCTTTCTGAGAAGCTGCTTAGTGTTCTGTTAATTCATCTCACAGAGTTACATTTGTATTTCGTGGATCTCTTTGCTAGCCTTATTTCTGTGGAATCTGAGAACAGATATTTCGGATCCCTTGGAAGACTATAGGGCCAAAGGAAATATCCTCCGATAACAAAGAGAAAGAAGCTTTCTGAGAAACTTCTTTGTGTTCTGTGAAATCATCTCACAGAGTTACAGCTTTCCCCTCAAGAAGCCTTTCGCTAAGACAGTTCTTGTGGAATTGGCAAAGTGATATTTGGAAGCCCATAGAGGGCTATGGTGAAAAATGAAATATCCTCACATGAAATCTGGAAAGAAGCTTTCTGAGAAACTGCTTAGTGTTCTGTTAATTCATCTCACAGAGTTACATCGGTATTTCGTGGATCTCTTTGCTAGCCTTATTTCTGTGGAATCTGAGAACAGATATTTCGGATCCCTTGGAAGACTATAGGGCCAAAGGAAATATCCTCCGATAACAAACAGAAAGAAGCTTTCTGAGAAACTTCTTTGTGTTCTGTGAAATCATCTCACAGAGTTACAGCTTTCCCCTCAAGAAGCCTTTCGCTAAGACAGTTCTTGTGGAATTGGCAAAGTGATATTTGGAAGCCCATAGAGGGCTATGGTGAAAAAGGAAATATCCTCAGATGAAATCTGGAAGGAAGCTTTCTGAGAAACTGCTTAGTGTTCTGTTAATTCATCTCACAGAGTTACATCTGTATTTCGTGGATCTCTTTGCTAGCCTTATTTCTGTGGAATCTGAGAACAGATATTTCGGATCCCTTGGAAGACTATAGGGCCAAAGGAAATATCCTCCGATAACAAACAGAAAGAAGCTTTCTGAGAAACTTCTTTGTGTTCTGTGAAATCATCTCACAGAGTTACAGCTTTCCCCTCAAGAAGCCTTTCGCTAAGACAGTTCTTGTGGAATTGGCAAAGTGATATTTGGAAGCCCATAGAGGGCTATGGTGAAAAAGGAAATATCCTCAGATGAAATGTGGAAAGAAGCTTTCTGAGAAGCTGCTTAGTGTTCTGTTAATTCATCTCACAGAGTTACATTTGTATTTCGTGGATCTCTTTGCTAGCCTTATTTCTGTGGAATCGGAGAACAGATATTTCGGATCCCTTGGAAGACTATAGGGCCAAAGGAAATATCCTCCGATAACAAAGAGAAAGAAGCTTTCTGAGAAACTTCTTTGTGTTCTGTGAAATCATCTCACAGAGTTACAGCTTTCCCCTCAAGAAGCCTTTCGCTAAGACAGTTCTTGTGGAATTGGCAAAGTGATATTTGGAAGCCCATAGAGGGCTATGGTGAAAAAGGAAATATCCTCACATGAAATCTGGAAAGAAGATTTCTGAGAAACTGCTTAGTGTTCTGTTAATTCATCTCACATAGTTATATCTGTATTTCGTGGATCTCTTTGCTAGCCTTATTTCTGTGGAATCTGAGAACAGATATTTCGGATCCCTTGGAAGACTATAGGGCCAAAGGAAATATCCTCCGATAACAAAGAGAAAGAAGCTTTCTGAGAAACTTCTTTGTGTTCTGTGAAATCATCTCACAGAGTTATAGCTTTCCCCTCAAGAAGCCTTTCGCTAAGACAGTTCTTGTGGAATTGGCAAAGTGATATTTGGAAGCCCATAGAGGGCTATGGTGAAAAAGGAAATATCCTCAGATGAAATCTGGAAAGAAGCTTTCTGAGAAACTGCTTAGTGTTCTGTTAATTCATCTCACAGAGTTACATCTGTATTTCGTGGATCTCTTTGCTAGCCTTATTTCTGTGGAATCTGAGAACAGATACTTCGGATCCCTTGGAAGCCTATAGGGCCAACGGAAATATCCTCCGATAACAAAGAGAAAGAAGCTTTCTGAGAAACTTCTTTGTGTTCTGTGAAATCATCTCACATAGTTATAGCTTTCCCCTCAAGAAGCCTTTCGCTAAGACAGTTCTTGTGGAATTGGCAAAGTGATATTTGGAAGCCCATAGAGGGCTATGGTGAAAAAGGAAATATCCTCAGATGAAATCTGGAAAGATGCTTTCTGAGAAACTGCTTAGTGTTCTGTTAATTCATCTCACAGAGTTACATCTGTATTTCGTGGATCTCTTTGCTAGCCTTATTTCTGTGGAATCTGAGAACAGATATTTCGGATCCCTTGGAAGACTATAGGGCCAAAGGAAATATCCTGCGATAACAAAGAGAAAGAAGCTTTCTGAGAAACTTCTTTGTGTTCTGTGAAATCATCTCACAGAGTTACATCTTTCACCTCAAGAAGCCTTTCGCTAAGACAGTTCTTGTGGAATTGGCAAAGTGATATTTGGAAGCCCATAGAGGGCTATGGTGAAAAAGGAAATATCCTCAAATGAAATCTGGAAAGAAGCTTTCTGAGAAACTGCTTAGTGTTCTGTTAATTCATCTCACAGAGTTACATCTGTATTTCGTGGATCTCTTTGCTAGCCTTATTTCTGTGGAATCTGAGAACAGATATTTCGGATCCCTTGGAAGACTATAGGGCCAAAGGAAATATCCTCCGATAACAAAGAGAAAGAAGCTTTCTGAGAAACTTCTTTGTGTTCTGTGAAATCATCTCACAGAGTTACAGCTTTCCCCTCAAGAAGCCTTTCGCTAAGACAGTTCTTGTGGAATTGGCAAAGTGATATTTGGAAGCCCATAGAGGGCTATGGTGAAAAAGGAAATATCCTCAGATGAAATGTGGAAAGAAGCTTTCTGAGAAACTGCTTAGTGTTCTGTTAATTCATCTCACAGAGTTACATTTGTATTTCGTGGATCTCTTTGCTAGCCTTATTTCTGTGGAATCTGAGAACAGATATTTCGGATCCCTTGGAAGACTATAGGGCCAAAGGAAATATCCTCCGATAACAAAGAGAAAGAAGCTTTCTGAGAAACTTCTTTGTGTTCTGTGAAATCATCTCACAGAGTTACAGCTTTCCCCTCAAGAAGCCTTTCGCTAAGACAGTTCTTGTGGAATTGGCAAAGTGATATTTGGAAGCCCATAGAGGGCTATGGTGAAAAAGGAAATATCCTCACATGAAATCTGGAAAGAAGATTTCTGAGAAACTGCTTAGTGTTCTGTAATTCATCTCACATAGTTATATCTGTATTTCGTGGATCTCTTTGCTAGCCTTATTTCTGTGGAATCTGAGAACAGATATTTCGGATCCCTTGGAAGACTATAGGGCCAAAGGAAATATCCTCCGATAACAAACAGAAAGAAGCTTTCTGAGAAACTTCTTTGTGTTCTGTGAAATCATCTCACAGAGTTACAGCTTTCCCCTCAAGAAGCCTTTCGCTAAGACAGTTCTTGTGGAATTGGCAAAGTGATATTTGGAAGCCCATAGAGGGCTATGGTGAAAAAGGAAATATCCTCAGATGAAATCTGGAAAGAAGCTTTCTGAGAAACTGCTTAGTGTTCTGTTAATTCATCTCACAGAGTTACATCTGTATTTCGTGGATCTCTTTGCTAGCCTTATTTCTGTGGAATCTGAGAACAGATACTTCGGATCCCTTGGAAGACTATAGGGCCAACGGAAATATCCTCCGATAACAAAGAGAAAGAAGCTTTCTGAGAAACTTCTTTGTGTTCTGTGAAATCATCTCACATAGTTATAGCTTTCCCCTCAAGAAGCCTTTCGCTAAGACAGTTCCTGTGGAATTGGCAAAGTGATATTTGGAAGCCCATAGAGGGCTATGGTGAAAAAGGAAATATCCTCAGATGAAATCTGGAAAGATGCTTTCTGAGAAACTGCTTAGTGTTCTGTTAATTCATCTCACAGAGTTACATCTGTATTTCGTGGATCTCTTTGCTAGCCTTATTTCTGTGGAATCTGAGAACAGATATTTCGGATCCCTTGGAAGACTATAGGGCCAAAGGAAATATCCTGCGATAACAAAGAGAAAGAAGCTTTCTGAGAAACTTCTTTGTGTTCTGTGAAATCATCTCACAGAGTTACATCTTTCCCCTCAAGAAGCCTTTCGCTAAGACAGTTCTTGTGGAATTGGCAAAGTGATATTTGGAAGCCCATAGAGGGCTATGGTGAAAAAGGAAATATCCTCAAATGAAATCTGGAAAGAAGCTTTCTGAGAAACTGCTTAGTGTTCTGTTAATTCATCTCACAGAGTTACATCTGTATTTCGTGGATCTCTTTGCTAGCCTTATTTCTGTGGAATATGAGAACAGATATTTCGGATCCCTTGGAAGACTGTAGGGCCAATGGAAATATCCTCCGAAAACAAAGAGAAAGAAGCTTTCTGAGAAACTTCTTTGTGTTCTGTGAAATCATCTCACAGAGTTACAGCTTTCCCCTCAAGAAGCCTTTCGCTAAGACAGTTCTTGTGGAATTGTCAAAGTGATATTTGGAAGCCCATAGAGGGCTATGGTGAAAAAGGAAATATCCTCAGATGAAATCTGGAAAGTAGCTTTCTGAGAAACTGCTTATTGTTCTGTTAATTCATCTCACAGAGTTACATCTGTATTTCGTGGATCTCTTTGCTACCTTATTTCTGTGGAATCTGAGAACAGATATTTCGGATCCCTTGGAAGACTATATGGCCAAAGGAAATATCCTGCGATAACAAAGAGAAAGAAGCTTTCTGAGAAACTTCTTTGTGTTCTGTGAAATCATCTCACAGAGTTACAGCTTTCCCCTCAAGAAGCCTTTCGCTAAGACAGTTCTTGTGGAATTGGCAAAGTGATATTTGGAAGCCCATAGAGGGCTATGGTGAAAAAGGAAATATCCTCAGATGAAATCTGGAAAGAAGCTTTCTGAGAAACTGCTTAGTGTTCTGTTAATTCATCTCACAGAGTTACATCTGTATTTCGTGGATCTCTTTGCTAGCCTTATTTCTGTGGAATCTGAGAACAGATATTTCGTTTACCTTGGAAGACTATAGGGCGAAAGGAAATATCCTCCGATAACAAAGAGAAAGAAGATTTCTGAGAAACTTCTTTGTGTTCTGTGAAATCATCTCAAAGAGTTACAGCTTTACCCTCAAGAAGCCTTTCGCTAAGACAGTTCTTGTGGAATTGGCAAAGTGATATTTGGAAGCCCATAGAGGGCTATGGTGATAAAGGAAATATCCTCAGATGAAATCTGGAAAGAAGCTTTCTGAGAAACTGCTTTGTGTTCTGTTAATTCATCTCACAGAGTTACATCTGTATTTCGTGGATCTCTTTGCTAGCCTTATTTCTGTGGAATCTGAGAACAGATATTTCGGATCCCTTGGAAGACTATAGGGCCAAAGGAAATATCCTCCGATAACAAAGAGAAAGAAGCTTTCTGAGAAACTTCTTTGTGTTCTGTGAAATCATCTCACAGAGTTACAGCTTTCCCCTCAAGAAGCCTTTCGCTAAGACAGTTCTTGTGGAATTGGCAAAGTGATATTTGGAAGCCCATAGAGGGCTATGGTGAAAAAGGAAATATCCTCAGATGAAATCTGGAAAGAAGCTTTCTGAGAAACTGCTTAGTGTTCTGTTAATTCATCTCACAGAGTTACATCTGTATTTCGTGGATCTCTTTGCTAACCTTATTTCTCTGGAATCTGAGAACAGATATTTCGGATCCCTTTGAAGACTACAGGGCCAAAGGAAATATCCTCCGATAACAAAGAGAAAGAAGCTTTCTGAGAAACTTCTTTGTGTTCTGTGAAATCATCTCACAGAGTTACAGCTCTCCCTTCAAGAAGCCTTTCGCTAATACAGTTCTTGTGGAATTGGCCAAGTGATATTTGGAAGCCCATAGAGGGCTATGGTGAAAAAGTATAAATCCTCAGATGAAATCTGGAAAGAAGCTTTCTGAGAAACTTCTCTGCGATGTGTGACTTCCACTCACAGAGTTACATCTGTATTTCGTGGATCTCTTTGCTAACCTTATTTCTCTGGAATCTGAGAACAGATATTTCGGATCCCTTTGAAGACTACAGGGCCAAAGGAAATATCCTCCGATAACAAAGAGAAAGAAGCTTTCTGAGAAACTTCTTTGTGTTCTGTGAAATCATCTCACAGAGTTACAGCTTTCCCCTCAAGAAGCCTTTCGCTAAGACAGTTCTTGTGGAATTGGCAAAGTGATATTTGGAAGCCCATAGAGGGCTATGGTGAAAAAGGAAATATCCTCCGATGAAATCTGGAAAGAAGCTTTCTGAGAAACTGCTTAGTGTTCTGTTAATTCATCTCACAGAGTTACATCTGTATTTCGTGGATCTCTTTGCTAGCCTTATTTCTGTGGAATCTGAGAACAGATATTTCGGATCCCTTGGAAGACTATAGGGCAAAGTGAAATATCCTCCGATAACAAAGAGAAAGAAGCTTTCTGAGGAAATTCTTTGTGTTCTGTGAAATCATCTCACAGAGTTATAGCATTCCCCTCAAGAAGCCTTTCGCTAAACCAGTTCTTGTGGAATTGGCAAAGTGATATTTGGAAGCCCATAGAGGGCTATGGTGAAAAAGGAAATATCCTCAGATGAAATATGGAAAGAAGCTTTCTGAGAAACTGCTTAGTGTTCTGTTAATTCATCTCACAGAGTTACATCTGTATTTCGTGGACCTCTTTGCTAGCCTTATTTCTGTGGAATCTGAGAACAGATATTTCGGATCCCTTGGAAGACTATAGGGCCAAAGGAAATATCCTCCGATAACAAAGAGAAAGAAGCTTTCTGAGAAACTTCTTTGTGTTCTGTGAAATCATCTCACAGAGTTACAGCTTTCCCCTCAAGAAGCCTTTCCCTAAGCCAGTTCTTGTGGAATTGGCAAAGTGATATTTGGAAGCCCATAGAGGGCTATGGTGAAAAAGGAAATATCCTCAGATGAAATCTGGAAAGAAGCTTTCTCAGAAACTGCTTAGTGTTCTGTTAATTCATCTCACATAGTTATATCTCTATTTCGTGGATCTCTTTGCTAGCCTTATTTCTGTGGAATCTGAGAACGGATATTTCGGATCCCTTGGAAGACCATAAGGCCAAAGGAAATATCCTCCGATAACAAACAGAAAGAAGCTTTCTGAGAAACTTCTTTGTGTTCTGTGAAATCATCTCACAGAGTTACAGCTTTCCCCTCAAGAAGCCTTTCGCTAAGACAGTTCTTGTGGAATTGGCAAAGTGATATTTGGAAGCCCATAGAGGGCTATGGTGAAAAAGGAAATAACCTCAGATGAAATCTGGAAAGAAGCTTTCTGAGAAACTGCTTAGTGTTCTGTTAATTCATCTCACAGAGTTACATCTGTATTTCGTGGATCTCTTTGCTAGCCTTATTTCTGTGGTATCTGAGAACAGATATTTCGGATACCTTGGAAGACTATAGGGTCAAAGGAAATATCCTGCGATAACAAAGAGAAAGAAGCTTTCTGAGAAACTTCTTTGTGTTCTGTGAAATCATCTCACAGAGTTACAGCTTTCCCCTCAAGAAGCCTTTCGCTAAGACAGTTCTTGTGGAATTGGCAAAGTGATATTTGGAAGCCCATAGAGGGCTATGGTGAAAAAGGAAATATCCTCCGATGAAATGTGGAAAGAAGCTTTCTGAGAAACTGCTTAGTGTTCTGTTAATTCATCTCACAGAGTTACATCTGTATTTCGTGGATCTCTTTGCTAGCCTTATTTCTGTGGAATCTGAGAACAGATATTTCGGATCCCTTGGAAGACTATAGGGCCAAAGGAAATATCCTCCGATAACCAAGAGAAAGAAGCTTTCTGAGAAACTTCTTTGTGTTCTGTGAAATCATCTCACAGAGTTACAGCTTTCCCCTCAAGAAGCCTTTCGCTAAGACAGTTCTTGTGGAATTGGCAAAGTGATATTTGGAAGCCCATAGAGGGCTATGGTGAAAAAGGAAATATCCTCAGATGAAATCTGGAAAGAAGCTTTCTGAGAAACTGCTTAGTGTTCTGTTAATTCATCTCACAGAGTTACATCTGTATTTCGTGGATCTCTTTGCTAGCCTTATTTCTGTGGAATCTGAGAACAGATATTTCGGAACCCTTGGAAGACTATAGGGCCAAAGGAAATATCCTCCGATAACAAAGAGAAAGAAGCTTTCTGAGAAACTTCTTTGTGTTCTGTGAAATCATCTCACAGAGTTACAGCTTTCCCCTCAAGAAGCCTTTCGCTAAGACAGTTCTTGTGGAATTGGCAAAGTGATATTTGGAAGCCCATAGAGGGCTATGGTGAAAAAGGAAATATCCTCCGATGAAATGTGGAAAGAAGCTTTCTGAGAAACTGCTTAGTGTTCTGTTAATTCATCTCACAGAGTTACATCTGTATTTCGTGGATCTCTTTGCTAGCCTTATTTCTGTGGAATCTGAGAACAGATATTTCGGATCCCTTGGAAGACTATAGGGCCAAAGGAAATATCCTCCGATAACAAAGATAAAGAAGCTTTCTGAGAAACTTCTTTGTGTTCTGTGAAATCATCTCACAGAGTTACAGCTTTCCTCTCAAGAAGCCTTTCTCTAAGACAGTTCTTGTGGAATTGGAAAAGTGATATTTGGAAGCCCATAGAGGGCTATGGTGAAAAAGGAAATATCCTCAGATGAAATCTGGAAAGAAGCTTTCTGAGAAACTGCTTAGTGTTCTGTTAATTCATCTCACAGAGTTACATCTGTATTTCGTGGATCTCTTTGCTAGCCTTATTTCTGTGGAATCTGAGAACAGATATTTCGGATCCCTTGGAAGACTATAGGACCAAAGGAAATATCCTCCGATAACAAAGAGAAAGAAGCTTTCTGAGAAACTTCTTTGTGTTCTGTGAAATCATCTCACAGAGTTACAGCTTTCCCCTCAAGAAGCCTTTCGCTAAGACAGTTCTTGTGGAATTGGCAAAGTGATATTTGGAAGCCCATAGAGGGCTATGGTGAAAAAGGAAATATCCTCACATGAAATCTGGAAAGAAGCTTTCTGAGAAACTGCTTAGTGTTCTGTTAATTCATCTCACAGAGTTACATCTGTATTTCGTGGATCTCTTTGCTAGCCTTATTTCTGTGGAATCTGAGAACAGATATTTCGGATCCCTTGGAAGACTATAGGGCCAAAGGAAATATCCTCCGATAACAAAGAGAAAGAAGCTTTCTGAGGAAATTCTTTGTGTTCTGTGAAATCATCTCACAGAGTTACAGCTTTCCCCTCAAGAAGCCTTTCGCTAAGACAGTTCTTGTGGAATTGGCAAAGTGATATTTGGAAGCCCATAGAGGGCTATGGTGAAAAAGGAAATATCCTCAGATGAAATCTGGAAAGAAGCTTTCTCAGAAACTGCTTAGTGTTCTGTTAATTCATCTCACATAGTTATATCTGTATTTCGTGGATCTCTTTGCTAGCCTTATTTCTGTGGAATCTGAGAACGGATATTTCGGATCCCTTGGAAGACCATAAGGCCAAAGGAATTATCCTCCGATAACAAACAGAAAGAAGCTTTCTGAGAAACTTCTTTGTGTTCTGTGAAATCATCTCACAGAGTTACAGCTTTCCCCTCAAGAAGCCTTTCGCTAAGACAGTTCTTGTGGAATTGGCAAAGTGATATTTGGAAGCCCATAGAGGGCTATGGTGAAAAAGGAAATAACCTCAGATGAAATCTGGAAAGAAGCTTTCTGAGAAACTGCTTAGTGTTCTGTTAATTCATCTCACAGAGTTACATCTGTATTTCGTGGATCTCTTTGCTAGCCTTATTTCTGTGGTATCTGAGAACAGATATTTCGGATCCCTTGGAAGACTATAGGGTCAAAGGAAATATCCTGCGATAACAAAGAGAAAGAAGCTTTCTGAGAAACTTCTTTGTGTTCTGTGAAATCATCTCACAGAGTTACAGCTTTCCCCTCAAGAAGCCTTTCGCTAAGACAGTTCTTGTGGAATTGGCAAAGTGATATTTGGAAGCCCATAGAGGGCTATGGTGAAAAAGGAAATATCCTCCGATGAAATGTGGAAAGAAGCTTTCTGAGAAACTGCTTAGTGTTCTGTTAATTCATCTCACAGAGTTACATCTGTATTTCGTGGATCTCTTTGCTAGCCTTATTTCTGTGGAATCTGAGAACAGATATTTCGGATCCCTTGGAAGACTATAGGGCCAAAGGAAATATCCTCCGATAACCAAGAGAAAGAAGCTTTCTGAGAAACTTCTTTGTGTTCTGTGAAATCATCTCACAGAGTTACAGCTTTCCCCTCAAGAAGCCTTTCGCTAAGACAGTTCTTGTGGAATTGGCAAAGTGATATTTGGAAGCCCATAGAGGGCTATGGTGAAAAAGGAAATATCCTCAGATGAAATCTGGAAAGAAGCTTTCTGAGAAACTGCTTAGTGTTCTGTTAATTCATCTCACAGAGTTACATCTGTATTTCGTGGATCTCTTTGCTAGCCTTATTTCTGTGGAATCTGAGAACAGATATTTCGGAACCCTTGGAAGACTATAGGGCCAAAGGAAATATCCTCCGATAACAAAGAGAAAGAAGCTTTCTGAGAAACTTCTTTGTGTTCTGTGAAATCATCTCACAGAGTTACAGCTTTCCCCTCAAGAAGCCTTTCGCTAAGACAGTTCTTGTGGAATTGGCAAAGTGATATTTGGAAGCCCATAGAGGGCTATGGTGAAAAAGGAAATATCCTCAGATGAAATGTGGAAAGAAGCTTTCTGAGAAACTGCTTAGTGTTCTGTTAATTCATCTCACAGAGTTACATCTCTATTTCGTGGATCTCTTTGCTAGCCTTATTTCTGTGGAATCTGAGAACAGATATTTCGGATCCCTTGGAAGACTATAGGGCCAAAGGAAATATCCTCCGATAACAAAGATAAAGAAGCTTTCTGAGAAACTTCTTTGTGTTCTGTGAAATCATCTCACAGAGTTACAGCTTTCCTCTCAAGAAGCCTTTCTCTAAGACAGTTCTTGTGGAATTGGAAAAGTGATATTTGGAAGCCCATAGAGGGCTATGGTGAAAAAGGAAATATCCTCAGATGAAATCTGGAAAGAAGCTTTCTGAGAAACTGCTTAGTGTTCTGTTAATTCATCTCACAGAGTTACATCTGTATTTCGTGGATCTCTTTGCTAGCCTTATTTCTGTGGAATCTGAGAACAGATATTTCGGATCCCTTGGAAGACTATAGGACCAAAGGAAATATCCTCCGATAACAAAGAGAAAGAAGCTTTCTGAGAAACTTCTTTGTGTTCTGTGAAATCATCTCACAGAGTTACAGCTTTCCCCTCAAGAAGCCTTTCGCTAAGACAGTTCTTGTGGAATTGGCAAAGTGATATTTGGAAGCCCATAGAGGGCTATGGTGAAAAAGGAAATATCCTCACATGAAATCTGGAAAGAAGCTTTCTGAGAAACTGCTTAGTGTTCTGTTAATTCATCTCACAGAGTTACATCTGTATTTCGTGGATCTCTTTGCTAGCCTTATTTCTGTGGAATCTGAGAACAGATATTTCGGATCCCTTGGAAGACTATAGGGCCAAAGGAAATATCCTCCGATAACAAAGAGAAAGAAGCTTTCTGAGGAAATTCTTTGTGTTCTGTGAAATCATCTCACAGAGTTACAGCTTTCCCCTCAAGAAGCCTTTCGCTAAGACAGTTCTTGTGGAATTGGCAAAGTGATATTTGGAAGCCCATAGAGGGCTATGGTGAAAAAGGAAATATCCTCAGATGAAATCTGGAAAGAAGCTTTCTGAGAAACTGCTTAGTGTTCTGTTAATTCATCTCACATAGTTATATCTGTATTTCGTGGATCTCTTTGCTAGCCTTATTTCTGTGGAATCTGAGAACAGATATTTCGGATCCCTTGGAAGACTATAGGGCCAAAGGAAATATCCTCCGATAACCAAGAGAAAGAAGCTTTCTGAGAAACTTCTTTGTGTTCTGTGAAATCATCTCACAGAGTTACAGCTTTCCCCTCAAGAAGCCTTTCGCTAAGACAGTTCTTGTGGAATTGGCAAAGTGATATTTGGAAGCCCATAGAGGGCTATGGTGAAAAAGGAAATATCCTCAGATGAAATCTGGAAAGAAGCTTTCTGAGAAACTGCTTAGTGTTCTGTTAATTCATCTCACAGAGTTACATCTGTATTTCGTGGATCTCTTTGCTAGCCTTATTTCTGTGGAATCTGAGAACAGATATTTCGGATCCCTTTGAAGATTATAGGGTCAAAGGAAATATCCTCCGATAACAAAGAGAAAGAAGGTTTCTGAGAAACTTCTTTGTGTTCTGTGAAATCATCTCACAGAGTTACAGCTCTCCCTTCAAGAAGCATTTCGCTAATACAGTTCTTGTGGAATTGGCCAAGTGATATTTGGAAGCCCATAGAGGGCTATGGTGAAAAAGGATATATCCTCAGATGAAATCTGGAAAGAAGCTTTCTGAGAAACTTCTCTGCAATGTGTGACTTCCAATCACAGAGTTACATCTGTATTTCGTGGATCTCTTTGCAAGCCTTATTTCTGTGGAATCTGAGAACAGATATTTCGGATCCCTTTGAAGACTATAGGGCCAAAGAAAATATCCTCCGATAACAAAGAGAAAGAAGCTTTCTGAGGAAATTCTTTGTGTTCTGTGAAATCATCTCACAGAGTTACAGCTTTCCCCTCAAGAAGCCTTTCGCTCAGACAGTTCTTGAGGAATTGGCAAAGTGATATTTGGAAGCCCATAGAGGGCTATGGTGAAAAAGGAAATATCCTCAGATGAAATCTGGAAAGAAGCTTTCTGAGAAACTGCTTAGTGTTCTGTTAATTCATCTCACAGAGTTACATCTGTATTTCGTGGATCTCTTTGCTAGCCTTATTTCTGTGGAATCTGAGAACAGATATTTCGGATCCCTTGGAAGACTATAGGGCCAAAGGAAATATCCTCCGATAACCAAGAGAAAGAAGCTTTCTGAGAAACTTCTTTGTGTTCTGTGAAATCATCTCACAGAGTTACGGCTTTCCGCTCAAGAAGCCTTTCGCTAAGACAGTTCTTGTGGAATTGGCAAAGTGATATTTGGAAGCCCATAGAGGGCTATGGTGAAAAAGGAAATATCCTCAAATGAAATCTGGAAAGAAGCTTTCTGAGAAACTTCACTGCGATGTGTGACTTCCACTCACAGAGTTACATCTGTATTTCGTGGATCTCTTTGCTAACCTTATTTCTCTGGAATCTGAGAACAGATATTTCGGATCCCTTTGAAGACTACAGGGCCAAAGGAAATATCCTCCGATAACAAAGAGAAAGAAGCTTTCTGAGAAACTTCTTTGTGTTCTGTGAAATCATCTCACAGAGTTACAGCTTTCCCCTCAAGAAGCCTTTCGCTAAGACAGTTCTTGTGGAATTGGCAAAGTGATATTTGGAAGCCCATAGAGGGCTATGGTGAAAAAGGAAATATCCTCAGATGAAATCTGGAAAGAAGCTTTCTGAGAAACTGCTTAGTGTTCTGTTAATTCATCTCACAGAGTTACATCTGTATTTCGTGGATCTCTTTGCTAGCCTTATTTCTGTGGAATCTGAGAACAGATATTTCGGATCCCTTGGAAGACTATAGGGCCAAAGGAAATATCCTCCGATAACAAAGAGAAAGAAGCTTTCTGAGAAACTTCTTTGTGTTCTGTGAAATCATCTCACAGAGTTACAGCTTTCCCCTCAAGAAGCCTTTCGCTAAGACAGTTCTTGTGGAATTGGCAAAGTGATATTTGGAAGCCCATAGAGGGCTATGGTGAAAAGGGAAATATCCTCACATGAAATCTGGAAAGAAGCTTTCTGAGAAACTGCTTAGTGTTCTGTTAATTCATCTCACAGAATTACATCTGTATTTCGTGGATCTCCTTGCTAGCCTTATTTCTGTGGAATCTGAGAACAGATATTTCGGATTCCTTGGAAGACTATAGGGTCAAAGGAAATATCCTCCGATAACAAAGAGAAAGAAGGTTTCTGAGAAACTTCTTTGTGTTCTGTGAAATCATCTCACAGAGTTACAGCTCTCCCTTCAAGAAGCCTTTCGCTAAGACAGTTCTTGTGGAATTGGCAAAGTGATATTTGGAAGCCTATAGAGGGCCATGGTGAAAAGGAAATATCCTCACATGAAATCTGGAAAGAAGCTTTCTGAGAAACTGCTTAGTGTTCTGTGAATTCATCTCACAGAGTTACATCTGTATTTCGTGGATCTCTTTGCTAGCCTTATTTCTGTGGAATCTGAGAACAGATATTTCGGATCCCTTGGAAGACTATAGAGCCAAAGGAAATATCCTCCGATAACAAAGAGAAAGAAGTTTTCTGAGAAACTTCTTTGTGTTCTGTGAAATCATCTCACAGAGTTACAGCTTTCCCCTCAAGAAGCCTTTCGCTAAGACAGTTCTTGTGGAATTGGCAAAGTGGTATTTGAAAGCCTATAGAGGGCTATGGTGAAAAAGGAAATATCCTCAGATGAAATCTGGAAAGAAGCTTTCTGAGAAACTGCTTAGTGTTCTGTTAATTCATCTCACAGAGTTACATCAGTATTTCGTGGATCTCTTTGCTAGCCTTATTTCTGTGGAATCTGAGAACAGATATTTCCTTTCTCTTTGAAGACTATAGGGCCAAAGGAAATATCCTCCGATAACAAAGAGAAAGAAGCTTTCTGAGAAACTTCTTTGTGTTCTGTGAAATCATCTCACAGAGTTACAGCTTTCCCCTCAAGAAGCCTTTCGCTAAGACAGTTCTTGTGGAATTGGCAAAGTGATATTTGGAAGCCCATAGAGGGCTATGGTGAAAAAGGAAATATCCTCACATGAAATCTGGAAAGAAGCTTTCTGAGAAACTGCTTAGTGTTCTGTTAATTCATCTCACAGAGTTACATCTGTATTTCGTGGATCTCTTTGCTAGCCTTATTTCTGTGGAATCTGAGAACAGATATTTCGGATCCCTTGGAAGACTATAGGGCCAAACGAAATATCCTCCGATAACAAAGAGAAAGAAGCTTTCTGAGAAACTTCTTTGTGTTCTGTGAAATCATCTCACAGAGTTACAGCTTTCCCCTCAAGAAGCCTTTCGCTAAGACAGTTCTTCTGGAATTGGCAAAGTGATATTTGGAAGCCCATAGAGGGCTATGGTGAAAAAGGAAATATCCTCAGATGAAATCTGGAAAGAAGCTTTCTGAGAAACTGCTTAGTGTTCTGTTAATTCATCTCACAGAGTTACATCTGTATTTCGTGGATCTCCTTGCTAGCCTTATTTCTGTGGAATCTGAGAACAGATATTTCGGATTCCTTGGAAGACTACAGGGCCAAAGGAAATATCCTCCGATAACAAAGAGAAAGAAGCTTTCTGAGAAACTTCTTTGTGTTCTGTGAAATCATCTCACAGAGTTACAGCTTTCCCCTCAAGAAGCCTTTCGCTAAGACAGTTCTTGTGGAATTGTCAAAGTGATATTTGGAAGCCCATAGAGGGCTATGGTGAAAAAGGAAATATCCTCAGATGAAATCTGGAAAGAATCTTTCTGAGAAACTGCTTAGTGTTCTGTTAATTCATCTCACAGAGTTACATCTGTATTTCGTGGATCTCTTTGCTAGCCTTATTTCTGTGGAATCTGAGAACAGATATTTCGGATCCCTTTGAAGATTATAGGGTCAAAGGAAATATCCTCCGATAACAAAGAGAAAGAAGGTTTCTGAGAAACTTCTTTGTGTTCTGTGAAATCATCTCACAGAGTTACAGCTCTCCCTTCAAGAAGCCTTTCGCTAATACAGTTCTTGTGGAATTGGCCAAGTGATATTTGGAAGCCCATAGAGGGCTATGGTGAAAAAGGAAATATCCTCAAATGAAATCTGGAAAGAAGCTTTCTGAGAAACTTCTCTGCGATGTGTGACTTCCACTCACAGAGTTACATCTGTATTTCGTGGATCTCTTTGCTAACCTTATTTCTCTGGAATCTGAGAACAGATATTTCGGATCCCTTTGAAGACTACAGGGCCAAAGGAAATATCCTCCGATAACAAAGAGAAAGAAGCTTTCTGAGAAACTTCTTTTTGTACTGTGAAATCATCTCACAGAGTTACAGCTTTCCCCTCAAGAAGCCTTTCGCTAAGACAGTTCTTGTGGAATTGGCAAAGTGATATTTGGAAGCCCATAGAGGGCTATGGTGAAAAGGGAAATATCCTCACATGAAATCTGGAAAGAAGCTTTCTGAGAAACTGCTTAGTGTTCTGTTAATTCATCTCACAGAATTACATCTGTATTTCGTGGATCTCCTTGCTAGCCTTATTTCTGTGGAATCTGAGAACAGATATTTCGGATTCCTTGGAAGACTATAGGGTCAAAGGAAATATCCTCCGATAACAAAGAGAAAGAAGGTTTCTGAGAAACTTCTTTGTGTTCTGTGAAATCATCTCACAGAGTTACAGCTCTCCCTTCAAGAAGCCTTTCGCTAATACAGTTCTTGTGGAATTGGCCAAGTGATATTTGGCAGCCCATAGAGGGCTATGGTGAAAAAGGAAATATCCTCAGATGAAATCTGGAAAGAAGCTTTCTGAGAAACTTCTCTGCGATGTGTGACTTCCACTCACAGAGTTACATCTGTATTTCGTGGATCTCTTTGCTAACCTTATTTCTCTGGAATCTGAGAACAGATATTTCGGATCCCTTTGAAGACTACAGGGCCAAAGGAAATATCCTCCGATAACAAAGAGAAAGAAGCTTTCTGAGAAACTTCTTTGTGTTCTGTGAAATCATCTCACAGAGTTACAGCTTTCCCCTCAAGAAGCCTTTCGCTAAGACAGTTCTTGTGGAATTGGCAAAGTGATATTTGGAAGCCCATAGAGGGCTATGGTGAAAAAGGAAATATCCTCAGATGAAATCTGGAAAGAAGCTTTCTGAGAAACTGCTTAGTGTTCTGTTAATTCATCTCACAGAGTTACATCTGTATTTCGTGGATCTCTTTGCTAGCCTTATTTCTGTGGAATCTGAGAACAGATATTTCGGATCCCTTTGAAGATTATAGGGTCAAAGGAAATATCCTCCGATAACAAAGAGAAAGAAGGTTTCTGAGAAACTTCTTTGTGTTCTGTGAAATCATCTCACGGAGTTACAGCTCTCCCTTCAAGAAGCCTTTCGCTAATACAGTTCTTGTGGAATTGGCCAAGTGATATTTGGCAGCCCAGAGAGGGCTATGGTGAAAAAGGAAATATCCTCAGATGAAATCTGGAAAGAAGCTTTCTGAGAAACTTCTCTGCGATGTGTGACTTCCACTCACAGAGTTACATCTGTATTTCGTGGATCTCTTTGCTAACCTTATTTCTCTGGAATCTGAGAACAGATATTTCGGATCCCTTTGAAGACTACAGGGCCAAAGGAAATATCCTCCGATAACAAAGAGAAAGAAGCTTTCTGAGAAACTTCTTTGTGTTCTGTGAAATCATCTCACAGAGTTACAGCTTTCCCCTCAAGAAGCCTTTCGCTAAGACAGTTCTTGTGGAATTGGCAAAGTGATATTTGGAAGCCCATAGAGGGCTATGGTGAAAAAGGAAATATCCTCAGATGAAATCTGGAAAGAAGCTTTCTGAGAAACTGCTTAGTGTTCTGTTAATTCATCTCACAGAGTTACATCTGTATTTCGTGGATCTCTTTGCTAGCCTTATTTCTGTGGAATCTGAGAACAGATATTTCGGATCCCTTTGAAGATTATAGGGTCAAAGGAAATATCCTCCGATAACAAAGAGAAAGAAGGTTTCTGAGAAACTTCTTTGTGTTCTGTGAAATCATCTCACGGAGTTACAGCTCTCCCTTCAAGAAGCCTTTCGCTAATACAGTTCTTGTGGAATTGGCCAAGTGATATTTGGAAGCCCATAGAGGGCTATGGTGAAAAAGGAAATATCCTCAGATGAAATCTGGAAAGAAGCTTTCTGAGAAACTGCTTAGTGTTCTGTTAATTCATCTCACAGAGTTACATCTGTATTTCGTGGATCTCTTTGCTAGCCTTATTTCTGTGGAATCTGAGAACAGATATTTCGGATCCCTTGGAAGACTATAGGGCCAAAGGAAATATCCTCCGATAACAAAGAGAAAGAAGCTTTCTGAGAAACTTCTTTGCGTTCTGTGAAATCATCTCACAGAGTTACATCTTTCCCCTCAAGAAGCCTTTCCCTAAGACAGTTCTTGTGGAATTGTCAAAGTGATATTTGGAAGCCCATAGAGGGCTATGGTGAAAAAGGAAATATCCTCAGATGAAATCTGGAAAGAAGCTTTCTGAGAAACTGCTTAGTGTTCTGTTAATTCATCTCACAGAGTTACATCTGTATTTCGTGGATCTCTTTGCTAGCCTTATTTCTGTGGAATCTGAGAACAGATATTTCGGATCCCTTTGAAGATTATAGGGTCAAAGGAAATATCCTCCGATAACAAAGAGAAAGAAGGTTTCTGAGAAACTTCTTTGTGTTCTGTGAAATCATCTCACAGAGTTACAGCTCTCCCTTCAAGAAGCCTTTCGCTAATACAGTTCTTGTGGAATTGGCCAAGTGATATATGGAAGCCCATAGAGGGCTATTGTGAAAAAGGATATATCCTCAGATGAAATCTGGAAAGAAGCTTTCTGAGAAACTTCTCTGCGATGTGTGACTTCCACTCACAGAGTTACATCTGTATTTCGTGGATCTCTTTGCTAACCTTATTTCTCTGGAATCTGAGAACAGATATTTCGGATCCCTTTGAAGACTACAGGGCCAAAGGAAATATCCTCCGATAACAAAGAGAAAGAACTTTCTGAGAAACTTCTTTGTGTTCTGTGAAATCATCTCACAGAGTTACAGCTTTCCCCTCAAGAAGCCTTTCGCTAAGACAGTTCTTGTGGAATTGGCAAAGTGATATTTGGAAGCCCATAGAGGGCTATGGTGAAAAAGGAAATACCCTCAGATGAAATCTGGAAAGAAGCTTTCTGAGAAACTGCTTAGTGTTCTGTTAATTCATCTCACAGAGTTACATCTGTATTTCGTGGATCTCTTTGCTAGCCTTATTTCTGTGGAATCTGAGAACAGATATTTCGGATCCCTTGGAAGACTATAGGGCAAAGTGAAATATCCTCCGATAACAAAGAGAAAGAAGCTTTCTGAGGAAATTCTTTGTGTTCTGTGAAATCATCTCACAGAGTTACAGCATTCCCCTCAAGAAGCCTTTCGCTAAGCCAGTTCTTGTGGAATTGGCAAAGTGATATTTGGAAGCCCATAGAGGGCTATGGTGAAAAAGGAAATATCCTCAGATGAAATATGGAAAGAAGCTTTCTGAGAAACTGCTTAGTGTTCTGTTAATTCATCTCACAGAGTTACATCTGTATTTCGTGGACCTCTTTGCTAGCCTTATTTCTGTGGAATCTGAGAACAGATATTTCGGATCCCTTGGAAGACTATAGGGCCAAAGTAAATATCCTCCTATAACAAAGAGAAAGAAGCTTTCTGAGAAACTTCTTTGTGTTCTGTGAAATCTTCTCACAGAGTTACAGCTTTCCCCTCAAGAAGCCTTTCCCTAAGCCAGTTCTTGTGGAATTGGCAAAGTGATATTTGGAAGCCCATAGAGGGCTATGGTGAAAAAGGAAATATCCTCAGATGAAATCTGGAAAGAAGCTTTTTCAGAAACTGCTTAGTGTTCTGTTAATTCATCTCACATAGTTATATCTGTATTTCGTGGATCTCTTTGCTAGCCTTATTTCTGTGGAATCTGAGAACAGATATTTCGGATCCCTTGGAAAACCATAAGGCCAAAGGAAATATCCTCCGATAACAAACAGAAAGAAGCTTTCTGAGAAACTTCTTTGTGTTCTGTGAAATCATCTCACAGAGTTACAGCTTTCCCCTCAAGAAGCCTTTCGCTAAGACAGTTCTTGTGGAATTGGCAAAGTGATATTTGGAAGCCCATAGAGGGCTATGGTGAAAAAGGAAATATCCTCAGATGAAATCTGGAAAGAAGCTTTCTGAGAAACTGCTTAGTGTTCTGTTAATTCATCTCACAGAGTTACATCTGTATTTCTTGGATCTCTTTGCTAGCCTTATTTCTGTGGTATCTGAGAACAGATATTTCGGATCCCTTGGAAGACTATAGGGTCAAAGGAAATATCCTGCGATAACAAAGAGAAAGAAGCTTTCTGAGAAACTTCTTTGTGTTCTGTGAAATCATCTCACAGAGTTACAGCTTTCCCCTCAAGAAGCCTTTCGCTAAGACAGTTCTTGTGGAATTGGCAAAGTGATATTTGGAAGCCCATAGAGGGCTATGGTGAAAAAGGAAATATCCTCCGATGAAATGTGGAAAGAAGCTTTCTGAGAAACTGCTTAGTGTTCTGTTAATTCATCTCACAGAGTTAAATCTGTATTTCGTGGATCTCTTTGCTAGCCTTATTTCTGTGGATTCTGAGAACAGATATTTCGGATCCCTTGGAAGACTATAGGGCCAAAGGAAATATCCTCCGATAACCAAGAGAAAGAAGCTTTCTGAGAAACTTCTTTGTGTTCTGTGAAATCACCTCACAGAGTTACAGCTTTCCCCTCAAGAAGACTTTCGCTAAGACAGTTCTTGTGGAATTGGCAAAGTGATATTTGGAAGCCCATAGAGGGCTATGGTGAAAAAGGAAATATCCTCAGATGAAATCTGGAAAGAAGCTTTCTGAGAAACTGCTTAGTGTTCTGTTAATTCATCTCACAGAGTTACATCTGTATTTCGTGGATCTCTTTGCTAGCCTTATTTCTGTGTAATCTGAGAACAGATACTTCGGAACCCTTGGAAGACTATAAGGCCAAAGGAAATATCCTCCGATAACAAAGAGAAAGAAGCTTTCTGAGAAACTTCTTTGTGTTCTGTGAAATCATCTCACAGAGTTACAGCTTTCCCCTCAAGAAGCCTTTCGCTAAGACAGTTCTTGTGGAATTGGCAAAGTGATATTTGGAAGCCCATAGACGGCTATGGTGAAAAAGGAAATATCCTCCGATGAAATGTGGAAAGAAGCTTTCTGAGAAACTGCTTAGTGTTCTGTTAATTCATCTCACAGAGTTACATCTGTATTTCGTGGATCTCTTTGCTAGCCTTATTTCTGTGGAATCTGAGAACAGATATTTCGGATCCCTTGGAAGACTATAGGGCCAAAGGAAATATCCTCCGATAACAAAGAGAAAGAAGCTTTCTGAGAAACTTCTTTGTGTTCTGTGAAATCATCTCACAGAGTTACAGCTTTCCTCTCAAGAAGCCTTTCTCTAAGACAGTTCTTGTGGAATTGGAAAAGTGATATTTGGAAGCCCATAGAGGGCTATGGTGAAAAAGGAAATATCCTCAGATGAAATCTGGAAAGAAGCTTTCTGAGAAACTGCTTAGTGTTCTGTTAATTCATCTCACAGAGTTACATCTGTATTTCGTGGATCTCTTTGCTAGCCTTATTTCTGTGGAATCTGAGAACAGATATTTCGGATCCCTTGGAAGACTATAGGACCAAAGGAAATATCCTCCGATAACAAAGAGAAAGAAGCTTTCTGAGAAACTTCTTTGTGTTCTGTGAAATCATCTCACAGAGTTACAGCTTTCCCCTCAAGAAGCCTTTCGCTAAGACAGTTCTTGTGGAATTGGCAAAGCGATATTTGGAAGCCCATAGAGGGCTATGGTGAAAAAGGAAATATCCTAACATGAAATCTGGAAAGAAGCTTTCTGAGAAACTGCTTAGTGTTCTGTTAATTCATCTCACAGAGTTACATCTGTATTTCGTGGATCTCTTTGCTAGCCTTATTTCTGTGGAATCTGAGAACAGATATTTCGGATCCCTTGGAAGACTATAGGGCCAAAGGAAATATCCTCCGATAACAAAGAGAAAGAAGCTTTCTGAGGAAATTCTTTGTGTTCTGTGAAATCATCTCACAGAGTTACAGCTTTCCCGTCAAGAAGCCTTTCGCTAAGACAGTTCTTGTGGAATTGGCAAAGTGATATTTGGAAGCCCATAGAGGGCTATGGTGAAAAAGGAAATATCCTCACATGAAATCTGGAAAGAAGCTTTCTGAGAAACTGCTTAGTGTTCTGTTAATTCATCTCACATAGTTATATCTGTATTTCGTGGATCTCTTTGCTAGCCTTATTTCTGTGGAATCTGAGAACAGATATTTCGGATCCCTTGGAAGACTATAGGGCCAAAGGAAATATCCTCCGATAACAAAGAGAAAGAAGCTTTCTGAGAAACTTCTTTGTGTTCTGTGAAATCATCTCACAGAGTTACAGCTTTCCCCTCAAGAAGCCTTTCGCTAAGACAGTTCTTGTGGAATTGGCAAAGTGATATTTGGAAGCCCATAGAGGGCTATGGTGAAAAAGGAAATATCCTCAGATGAAATCTGGAAAGAAGCTTTCTGAGAAACTGCTTAGTGTTCTGTTAATTCATCTCACAGAGTTACATCTGTATTTCGTGGATCTCTTTGCTAGCCTTATTTCTGTGGAATCTGAGAACAGATATTTCGGATCCCTTGGAAGACTATAGGGCCAAAGGAAATATCCTGCGATAACAAAGAGAAAGAAGCTTTCTGAGAAACTTCTTTGTGTTCTGTGAAATCATCTCACCGAGTTACAGCTTTCCCCTCAAGAAGCCTTTCGCTAAGACAGTTCTTGTGGAATTGGCAAAGTGATATTTGGAAGCCCATAGAGGGCTATGGTGAAAAAGGAAATATCCTCCGATGAAATGTGGAAAGAAGCTTTCTGAGAAACTGCTTAGTGTTCTGTTAATTCATCTCACAGAGTTACATCTGTATTTCGTGGATCTCTTTGCTAGCCTTATTTCTGTGGAATCTGAGAACAGATATTTCGGATCCCTTGGAAGACTATAGGTCCAAAGGAAATATCCTCCGATAACAAAGATAAAGAAGCTTTCTGAGAAACTTCTTTGTGTTCTGTGAAATCATCTCACAGAGTTACAGCTTTCCTCTCAAGAAGCCTTTCGCTAAGACAGTTCTTGTGGAATTGGCAAAGTGATATCTGGAAGCCCATAGAGGGCTATGGTGAAAGAGGAAATATCCTCAGATGAAATCTGGAAAGAAGCTTTCTGAGAAACTGCTTAGTGTTCTGTTAATTCATCTCACATAATTATATCTGTATTTCGTGGATCTCTTTGCTAGCCTTATTTCTGTGGAATCTGAGAACAGATATTTCGGATCCCTTGGAAGACTATAGGGCCAAAGGAAATATCCTCCGATAACAAAGAGAAAGAAGCTTTCTGAGAAACTTCTTTGTGTTCTGTGAAATCATCTCACAGAGTTACAGCTTTCCCCTCAAGAAGCCTTTCGCTAAGACAGTTCTTGTGGAATTGGCAAAGTGATATTTGGAAGCCCATAGAGGGCTATGGTGAAAAAGGAAATATCCTCACATGAAATCTGGAAAGAAGCTTTCTGAGAAACTGCTTAGTGTTCTGTTAATTCATCTCACAGAGTTACATCTGTATTTCGTGGATCTCTTTGCTAGCCTTATTTCTGTGGAATCTGAGAACAGATATTTCGGATCCCTTGGAAGACTATAGGGCCAATGGAAATATCCTCCGAAAACAAAGAGAAAGAAGCTTTCTGAGAAACTTCTTTGTGTTCTGTGAAATCATCTCACAGAGTTACAGCTTTCCCCTCAAGAAGCCTTTCGCTAAGACAGTTCTTGTGGAATTGGCAAAGTGATATTTGGAAGCCCATAGAGGCTGTGGTGAAAAAGGAAATATCCTCACATGAAATGTGGAAAGAAGCTTTCTGAGAAACTCCTTAGTGTTCTGTTAATTCATCTCACAGAGTTACATCTGTATTTCGTGGATCTCTTTGCTAGACTTATTTCTGTGTAATCTGAGAACAGATATTTCCTTTCCCTTTGAAGACTATAGGGCCAAAGGAAATATCCTCCGATAACAAAGAGAAAGAAGCTTTCTGAGAAACTTCTTTGTGTTCTGTGAAATCATCTCACAGAGTTACAGCTTTCCCCTCAAGAAGCCTTTCGCTAAGACAGTTCTTGTGGAATTGTCAAAGTGATATTTGGAAGCCCATAGAGGGCTATGGTGAAAAAGGAAATATCCTCAGATGAAATCTGGAAAGTAGCTTTCTGAGAAACTGCTTATTGTTCTGTTAATTCATCTCACAGAGTTACATCTGTATTTCGTGGATCTCTTTGCTAGCCTTATTTCTGTGGAATCTGAGAACAGATATTTCGGATCCCTTGGAAGACTATAGGGCCAAAGGAAATA
Source organism: Macaca nemestrina (assembly GCF_043159975.1). Lineage (NCBI taxonomy): Eukaryota > Metazoa > Chordata > Mammalia > Primates > Cercopithecidae > Macaca > Macaca nemestrina. The sequence goes on along the minus strand of NC_092137.1, from coordinate 97,640,480 downwards.
TCCTGCGATAACAAAGAGAAAGAAGCTTTCTGAGAAACTTCTTTGTGTTCTGTGAAATCATCTCACAGAGTTACAGCTTTCCCCTCAAGAAGCCTTTCGCTAAGACAGTTCTTGTGGAATTGGCAAAGTGATATTTGGAAGCCCATAGAGGGCTATGGTGAAAAAGGAAATATCCTCAGATGAAATCTGGAAAGAAGCTTTCTGAGAAACTGCTTAGTGTTCTGTTAATTCATCTCACAGAGTTACATCTGTATTTCGTGGATCTCTTTGCTAGCCTTATTTCTGTGGAATCTGAGAACAGATATTTCGTTTACCTTGGAAGACTATAGGGCGAAAGGAAATATCCTCCGATAACAAAGAGAAAGAAGATTTCTGAGAAACTTCTTTGTGTTCTGTGAAATCATCTCAAAGAGTTACAGCTTTACCCTCAAGAAGCCTTTCGCTAAGACAGTTCTTGTGGAATTGGAAAAGTGATATTTGGAAGCCCATAGAGGGCTATGGTGATAAAGGAAATATCCTCAGATGAAATCTGGAAAGAAGCTTTCTGAGAAACTACTTAGTGTTCTGTTAATTCATCTCACAGAGTTACATCTGTATTTCGTGGATCTCTTTGCTAGCCTTATTTCTGTGGAATCTGAGAACAGATATTTCGGATCCCTTGGAAGACTATAGGGCCAAAGGAAATATCCTCCGATAACAAAGAGAAAGAAGCTTTCTGAGAAACTTCTTTGTGTTCTGTGAAATCATCTCACAGAGTTACAGGTTTCCCCTCAAGAAGCCTTTCGCTAAGACAGTTCTTGTGGAATTGGCAAAGTGATATTTGGAAGCCCATAGAGGGCTATGGTGAAAAAGGAAATATCCTCAGATGAAATCTGGAAAGAAGCTTTCTGAGAAACTGCTTAGTGTTCTGTTAATTCATCTCACAGAGTTATATCTGTATTTCGTGGATCTCTTTGCTAACCTTATTTCTCTGGAATCTGAGAACAGATATTTCGGATCCCTTTGAAGACTACAGGGCCAAAGGAAATATCCTCCGATAACAAAGAGAAAGAAGCTTTCTGAGAAACTTCTTTGTGTTCTGTGAAATCATCTCACAGAGTTACAGCTTTCCCCTCAAGAAGCCTTTCGCTAAGACAGTTCTTGTGGAATTGGCAAAGTGATATTTGGAAGCCCATAGAGGGCTATGGTGTAAAAGGAAATATCCTCAGATGAAATCTGGAAAGAAGCTTTCTGAGAAACTGCTTAGTGTTCTGTTAATTCATCTCACAGAGTTACATCTGTATTTCGTGGATCTCTTTGCTAGCCTTATTTCTGTGGAATCTGAGAACAGATATTTCGGATCCCTTGGAAGACTATAGGGCCAAAGGAAATATCCTCCGATAACAAACAGAAAGAAGCTTTCTGAGAAACTTCTTTGTGTTCTGTGAAATCATCTCACAGAGTTACAGCTTTCCCCTCAAGAAGCCTTTCGCTAAGACAGTTCTTGTGGAATTGGCAAAGTGATATTTGGAAGCCCATAGAGGGCTATGGTGAAAAAGGAAATATCCTCACATGAAATCTGGAAAGAAGCTTTCTGAGAAACTGCTTAGTGTTCTGTTAATTCATCTCACAGAGTTACATCTATATTTCGTGGATCTCCTTGCAAGCCTTATTTCTGTGGAATCTGAGAACAGATATTTCGGATTCCTTGGAAGACTATAGGGCCAAAGGAAATATCCTCGGATAACAAACAGAAAGAAGCTTTCTGAGAAACTTCTTTGCGTTCTGTGAAATCATCTCACAGAGTTACATCTTTCCCCTCAAGAAGCCTTTCGCTAAGACAGTTCTTGTGGAATTGTCAAAGTGACATTTGGAAGCCCATAGAGGGCTATGGTGAAAAAGGAAATATCCTCAGATGAAATCTGGAAAGAAGCTTTCTGAGAAACTGCTTAGTGTTCTGTAAATTCATCTCACAGAGTTACATCTGTATTTCGTGGATCTCTTTGCTAGCCTTATTTCTGTGGAATCTGAGAACAGATATTTCGGATCCCTTTGAAGATTATAGGGTCAAAGGAAATATCCTCTGATAACAAAGAGAAAGAAGGTTTCTGAGAAACTTCTTTGTGTTCTGTGAAATCATCTCACAGAGTTACAGCTCTCCCTTCAAGAAGCCTTTCGCTAATACAGTTCTTGTGGAATTGGCCAAGTGATATTTGGAAGCCCATAGAGGGCTATGGTGAAAAAGGATATATCCTCAGATGAAATCTGGAAAGAAGCTTTCTGAGAAACTTCTCTGCGATGTGTGACTTCCACTCACAGAGTTACATCTGTATTTCGTGGATCTCTTTGCTAACCTTATTTCTCTGGAATCTGAGAACAGATATTTCGGATCCCTTTGAAGACTACAGGGCCAAAGGAAATATCCTCCGATAACAAAGAGAAAGAAGCTTTCTGAGAAACTTCTTTGTGTTCTGTGAAATCATCTCACAGAGTTACAGCTTTCCCTTCAAGAAGCCTTTCGCTAAGCCAGTTCTTGTGGAATTGGCAAAGTGATATTTGGAAGCCCATAGAGGGCTATGGTGAAAAAGGAAATATCCTCAGATGAAATATGGAAAGAAGCTTTCTGAGAAACTGCTTAGTGTTCTGTTAATTCATCTCACAGAGTTACATCTGTATTTCGTGGACCTCTTTGCTAGCCTTATTTCTGTGGAATCTGAGAACAGATATTTCGGATCCCTTGGAAGACTATAGGGCCAAAGGAAATATCCTCCGATAACAAAGAGAAAGAAGCTTTCTGAGAAACTTCTTTGTGTTCTGTGAAATCATCTCACAGAGTTACAGCTTTCCCCTCAAGAAGCCTTTCCCTAAGCCAGTTCTTGTGGAATTGGCAAAGTGATATTTGGAAGCCCATAGAGGGCTATGGTGAAAAAGGAAATATGCTCAGATGAAATCTGGAAAGAAGCTTTCTCAGAAACTGCTTAGTGTTCTCTTAATTCATCTCACATAGTTATATCGGTATTTCGTGGATCTCTTTGCTAGCCTTATTTCTGTGGAATCTGAGAACAGATATTTCGGATCCCTTGGAAGACCATAAGGCCAAAGGAAATATCCTCCGATAACAAACAGAAAGAAGCTTTCTGAGAAACTTCTTTGTGTTCTGTGAAATCATCTCACAGAGTTACAGCTTTCCCCTCAAGAAGCCTTTCGCTAAGACAGTTCTTGTGGAATTGGCAAAGTGATATTTGGAAGCCCATAGAGGGCTATGGTGAAAAAGGAAATATCCTCAGATGAAATCTGGAAAGAAGCTTTCTGAGAAACTGCTTAGTGTTCTGTTAATTCATCTCACAGAGTTACATCTGTATTTCGTGGATCTCTTTGCTAGCCTTATTTCTGTGGTATCTGAGAACAGATATTTCGGATCCCTTGGAAGACTGTAGGGTCAAAGGAAATATCCTGCGATAACAAAGAGAAAGAAGCTTTCTGAGAAACTTCTTTGTGTTCTGTGAAATCATCTCACAGAGTTACAGCTTTCCCCTCAAGAAGCCTTTCGCTAAGACAGTTCTTGTGGAATTGGCAAAGTGATATTTGGAAGCCCATAGAGGCTGTGGTGAAAAAGGAAATATCCTCACATGAAATGTGGAAAGAAGCTTTCTGAGAAACTCCTTAGTGTTCTGTTAATTCATTTCACAGAGTTACATCTGTATTTCGTGGATCTCTTTGCTAGACTTATTTCTGTGTAATCTGAGAACAGATATTTCCTTTCCCTTTGAAGACTATAGGGCCAAAGGAAATATCCTCCGATAACAAAGAGAAAGAAGCTTTCTGAGAAACTTCTTTGTGTTCTGTGAAATCATCTCACAGAGTTACAGCTTTCCCCTCAAGAAGCCTTTCGCTAAGACAGTTCTTGTGGAATTGTCAAAGTGATATTTGGAAGCCCATAGAGGGCTATGGTGAAAAAGGAAATATCCTCAGATGAAATCTGGAAAGTAGCTTTCTGAGAAACTGCTTATTGTTCTGTTAATTCATCTCACAGAGTTACATCTGTATTTCGTGGATCTCTTTGCTAGCCTTATTTCTGTGGAATCTGAGAACAGATATTTCGGATCCCTTGGAAGACTATATGGCCAAAGGAAATATCCTGCGATAACAAAGAGAAAGAAGCTTTCTGAGAAACTTCTTTGTGTTCTGTGAAATCATCTCACAGAGTTACAGCTTTCCCCTCAAGAAGCCTTTCGCTAAGACAGTTCTTGTGGAATTGGCAAAGTGATATTTGGAAGCCCATAGAGGGCTACGGTGAAAAAGGAAATATCCTCAGATGAAATCTGGAAAGAAGCTTTCTGAGAAACTGCTTAGTGTTCTGTTAATTCATCTCACAGAGTTACATCTGTATTTCGTGGATCTCTTTGCTAGCCTTATTTCTGTGGAATCTGAGAACAGATATTTCGTTTACCTTGGAAGACTATAGGGCGAAAGGAAATATCCTCCGATAACAAAGAGAAAGAAGATTTCTGAGAAACTTCTTTGTGTTCTGTGAAATCATCTCAAAGAGTTACAGCTTTACCCTCAAGAAGCCTTTCCCTAAGACAGTTCTTGTGGAATTGGAAAAGTGATATTTGGAAGCCCATAGAGGGCTATGGTGATAAAGGAAATATCCTCAGATGAAATCTGTAAAGAAGCTTTCTGAGAAACTGCTTTGTGTTCTGTTAATTCATCTCACAGAGTTACATCTGTATTTCGTGGATCTCTTTGCTAGCCTTATTTCTGTGGAATCTGAGAACAGATATTTCGGATCCCTTGGAAGACTATAGGGCCAAAGGAAATATCCTCCGATAACAAAGAGAAAGAAGCTTTCTGAGAAACTTCTTTGTGTTCTGTGAAATCATCTCACAGAGTTACAGGTTTCCCCTCAAGAAGCCTTTCGCTAAGACAGTTCTTGTGGAATTGGCAAAGTGATATTTGGAAGCCCATAGAGGGCTATGGTGAAAAAGGAAATATCCTCAGATGAAATCTGGAAAGAAGCTTTCTGAGAAACTGCTTAGTGTTCTGTTAATTCATCTCACAGAGTTACATCTGTATTTCGTGGATCTCTTTGCTAACCTTATTTCTCTGAAATCTGAGAACAGATATTTCGGATCCCTTTGAAGACTACAGGGCCAAAGGAAATATCCTCCGATAACAAAGAGAAAGAAGCTTTCTGAGAAACTTCTTTGTGTTCTGTGAAATCATCTCACAGAGTTACAGCTTTCCCCTCAAGAAGCCTTTCGCTAAGACAGTTCTTGTGGAATTGGCAAAGTGATATTTGGAAGCCCATAGAGGGCTATGGTGTAAAAGGAAATATCCTCAGATGAAATCTGGAAAGAAGCTTTCTGAGAAACTGCTTAGTGTTCTGTTAATTCATCTCACAGACTTACATCTGTATTTCGTGGATCTCTTTGCTAGCCTTATTTCTGTGGAATCTGAGAACAGATATTTCGGATCCCTTGGAAGACTATAGGGCCAAAGGAAATATCCTTCGATAACAAAGAGAAAGAAGCTTTCTGAGAAACTTCTTTGTGTTCTGTGAAATCATCTCACAGAGTTACAGCTTTCCCCTCAAGAAGCCTTTCGCTAAGACAGTTCTTGTGGAATTGGCAAAGTGATATTTGGAAGCCCATAGAGGGCTATGGTGAAAAAGGAAATATCCTCACATGAAATCTGGAAAGAAGCTTTCTGAGAAACTGCTTAGTGTTCTGTTAATTCATCTCACAGAGTTACATCTGTATTTCGTGGATCTCCTTGCAAGCCTTATTTCTGTGGAATCTGAGAACAGATATTTCGGATTCCTTGGAAGACTATAGGGCCAAAGGAAATATCCTCCGATAACAAAGAGAAAGAAGCTTTCTGAGAAACTTCTTTGCGTTCTGTGAAATCATCTCACAGAGTTACATCTTTCCCCTCAAGAAGCCTTTCGCTAAGACAGTTCTTGTGGAATTGTCAAAGTGATATTTGGAAGCCCATAGAGGGCTATGGTGAAAAAGGAAATATCCTCAGATGAAATCTGGAAAGAAGCTTTCTGAGAAACTGCTTAGTGTTCTGTAAATTCATCTCACAGAGTTACATCTGTATTTCGTGGACCTCTTTGCTAGCCTTATTTCTGTGGAATCTGAGAACAGATATTTCGGATCCCTTGGAAGACTATAGGGCCAAAGGAAATATCCTCCGATAACAAAGAGAAAGAAGCTTTCTGAGAAACTTCTTTGTGTTCTGTGAAATCATCTCACAGAGTTACAGCTTTCCCCTCAAGAAGCCTTTCCCTAAGCCAGTTCTTGTGGAATTGGCAAAGTGATATTTGGAAGCCCATAGAGGGCTATGGTGAAAAAGGAAATATCCTCAGATGAAATCTGGAAAGAAGCTTTCTCAGAAACTGCTTAGTGTTCTGTTAATTCATCTCACATAGTTATATCTGTATTTCGTGGATCTCTTTGCTAGCCTTATTTCTGTGGAATCTGAGAACAGATATTTCGGATCCCTTGGAAGACCATAAGGCCAAAGGAAATATCCTCCGATAACAAACAGAAAGAAGCTTTCTGAGAAACTTCTTTGTGTTCTGTGAAATCATCTCACAGAGTTACAGCTTTCCCCTCAAGAAGCCTTTCGCTAAGACAGTTCTTGTGGAATTGGCAAAGTGATATTTGGAAGCCCATAGAGGGCTATGGTGAAAAAGGAAATATCCTCAGATGAAATCTGGAAAGAAGCTTTCTGAGAAACTGCTTAGTGTTCTGTTAATTCATCTCACAGAGTTACATCTGTATTTCGTGGATCTCTTTGCTAGCCTTATTTCTGTGGTATCTGAGAACAGATATTTCGGATCCCTTGGAAGACTATAGGGTCAAAGGAAATATCCTGCGATAACAAAGAGAAAGAAGCTTTCTGAGAAACTTCTTTGTGTTCTGTGAAATCATCTCACAGAGTTACAGCTTTCCCCTCAAGAAGCCTTTCGCTAAGACAGTTCTTGTGGAATTGGCAAAGTGATATTTGGAAGCCCATAGAGGGCTATGGTGAAAAAGGAAATATCCTCCGATGAAATGTGGAAAGAAGCTTTCTGAGAAACTGCTTAGTGTTCTGTTAATTCATCTCACAGAGTTACATCTGTATTTCGTGGATCTCTTTGCTAGCCTTATTTCTGTGCAATCTGAGAACAGATATTTCGGATCCCTTGGAAGACTATAGGGCCAAAGGAAATATCCTCCGATAACAAAGATAAAGAAGCTTTCTGAGAAACTTCTTTGTGTTCTGTGAAATCATCTCACAGAGTTACAGCTTTCCTCTCAAGAAGCCTTTCTCTAAGACAGTTCTTGTGGAATTGGTAAAGTGATATTTGGAAGCCCATAGAGGGCTATGGTGAAAAAGGAAATATCCTCCGATGAAATCTGGAAAGAAGCTTTCTGAGAAACTGCTTAGTGTTCTGTTAATTCATCTCACAGAGTTACATCTGTATTTCGTGGATCTCTTTGCTAGCCTTATTTCTGTGGAATCTGAGAACAGATATTTCGGATCCCTAGGAAGACTATAGGACCAAAGGAAATATCCTCCGATAACAAAGAGAAAGAAGCTTTCTGAGAAACTTCTTTGTGTTCTGTGAAATCATCTCACAGAGTTACAGCTTTCCCCTCAAGAAGCCTTTCGCTAAGACAGTTCTTGTGGAATTGGCAAAGTGATATTTGGAAGCCCATAGAGGGCTATGGTGATAAAGGAAATATCCTCACATGAAATCTGGAAAGAAGCTTTCTGAGAAACTGCTTAGTGTTCTGTTAATTCATCTCACAGAGTTACATCTGTATTTCGTGGATCTCTTTGCTAGCCTTATTTCTGTGGAATCTGAGAACAGATATTTCGGATCCCTTGGAAGACTATAGGGCCAAAGGAAATATCCTCCGATAACAAAGAGAAAGAAGCTTTCTGAGAAACTTCTTTGTGTTCTGTGAAATCATCTCACAGAGTTACAGCTTTCCCCTCAAGAAGCCTTTCCCTAAGCCAGTTCTTGTGGAATTGGCAAAGTGATATTTGGAAGCCCATAGAGGTCTATGGTGAAAAAGGAAATATCCTAAGATGAATTCTGGAAAGAAGCTTTCTGAGAAACTGCTTAGTGTTCTGTTAATTCATCTCACATAGTTATATCTGTATTTCGTGGATCTCTTTGCTAGCCTTATTTCTGTGGAATCTGAGAACAGATATTTCGGATCCCTTGGAAGACTATAGGGCCAAAGGAAATATCCTCCGATAACAAACAGAAAGAAGCTTTCTGAGAAACTTCGTTGTGTTCCGTGAAATCATCTCACAGAGTTACAGCTTTCCCCTCAAGAAGCCTTTCGCTAAGACAGTTCTTGTGGAATTGGCAAAGTGATATTTGGAAGCCACTAGGGGGCTATGGTGAAAAAGGAAATATCCTCACATGAAATCTGGAAAGAAGCTTTCTGAGAAACTGCTTAGTGTTCTGTTAATTCATCTCACAGACTTACATCTGTATTTCGTGGATCTCTTTGCTAGCCTTATTTCTGTGGAATCTGAGAACAGATATTTCGGATCCCTTGGAAGACTATAGGGCCAAAGGAAATATCCTCCTAACAAACAGAAAGAAGCTTTCTGAGAAACTTCTTTGTGTTCTGTGAAATCATCTCACAGAGTTACAGCTTTCCCCTCAGGAAGCCTTTCGCTAAGACAGTTCTTGTGGAATTGGCAAAGTGATATTTGGAAGCCCATAGAGGGCTATGGTGAAAAAGGAAATATCCTCACATGAAATCTGGAAAGAAGCTTTCTGAGAAACTGCTTAGTGTTCTGTTAATTCATCTCACAGAGTTACATCTGTATTTCGTGGATCTCTTTGCTAGCCTTATTTCTGTGGTATCTGAGAACAGATATTTCGGATCCCTTGGAGGACTATAGGGCCAAAGGAAATATCCTTCGATAACAAAGAGAAAGAAGCTTTCTGAGAAACTTCTTTGTGTTCTGTGAAATCATCTCACAGAGTTACAGCTTTCCCCTCAAGAAGCCTTTCGCTAAGACAGTTCTTGTGGAATTGGCAAAGTGATATTTGGAAGCCCATAGAGGGCTATGGTGAAAAAGGAAATATCCTCCGATGAAATGTGGAAAGAGGCTTTCTGAGAAACTGCTTAGTGTTCTATTAATTCATCTCACAGAGTTACATCTGTATTTCGTGGATCTCTTTGCTAGCCTTATTTCTGTGGAATCTGAGAACAGATATTTCGGATCCCTTGGAAGACTATAGGGCCAAAGGAAATATCCTCCGATAACAAAGAGAAAGAAGCTTTCTGAGAAACTTCTTTGTGTTCTGTGAAATCATCTCACAGAGTTACAGCTTTCCCCTCAAGAAGCCTTTCGCTAAGACAGTTCTTGTGGAATTGGCAAAGTGATATTTGGAAGCCCATAGAGGGCTATGGTGAAAAAGGAAATATCCTCAGATGAAATCTGGAAAGAAGCTTTCTGAGAAACTGCTTAGTGATCTGTTAATTCATCTCACAGAGTTACATCTGTATTTCGTGGATCTCTTTGCTAGCCTTATTTCTGTGGAATCTGAGAACAGATATTTCAGAACCCTTGGAAGACTATAGGGCCAAAGGAAATATCCTCCGATAACAAAGGGAAAGAAGCTTTCTGAGAAACTTCTTTGTGTTCTGTGAAATCATCTCACAGAGTTACAGCTTTCCCCTCAAGAAGCCTTTCGCTAAGCCAGTTCTTGTGGAATTGTCAAAGTGATATTTGGAAGCCCATAGAGGGCTATGGTGAAAAAGGAAATATCCTCACATGAAATCTGGAAAGAAGCTTTCTGAGGAACTGCTTAGTGTTCTGTTAATTCGTCTCACAGAGTTACATCTGTATTTCGTGGATCTCTTTGCTAGCCTTATTTCTGTGGAATCTGAGAACAGATATTTCGGATCCCTTGGAAGACTATAGGGCCAAAGGAAATATCCTCCGATAACAAAGATAAAGAAGCTTTCTGAGAAACTTCTTTGTGTTCTGTGAAATCATCTCACAGAGTTACAGCTTTCCCCTCAAGAAGCCTTTCTCTAAGACAGTTCTTGTGGAATTGGAAAAGTGATATATGGAAGCCCATAGAGGGCTATGGTGAAAAAGGAAATATCCTCAGATGAAATCTGGAAAGAAGCTTTCTGAGAAACTGCTTCGTGTTCTGTTAATTCATCTCACAGAGTTACATCTGTATTTCGTGGATCTCTTTGCTAGCCTTATTTCTGTGGAATCTGAGAACAGATATTTCGGATCCCTTGGAAGACTATAGGGCCAAATGAAATATCCTCCGATAACAAAGAGAAAGAAGCTTTCTGAGAAACTTCTTTGTGTTCTGTGAAATCATCTCACAGAGTTACAGCATTCCCCTCAAAAAAGCCTTTCGCTAAGACAGTTCTTGTGGAATTGGCAAAGTGATATTTGGAAGCCCATAGAGGGCTATGGTGAAAAAGGAAATATCCTCAGATGAAATCTGGAAAGAAGCTTTCTGAGAAACTGCTTAGTGTTCTGTTAATTCATCTCACAGAGTTACATCTGTATTTCGTGGATCTCTTTGCTAGCCTTATTTCTGTGGAATCTGAGAACAGATATTTCGGATCCCTTGGAAGACTATAGGGCCAAATGAAATATCCTCGGATAACAAAGAGAAAGAAGCTTTCTGAGGAAATTCTTTGTGTTCTGTGAAATCATCTCACAGAGTTACAGCATTCCCCCCAAGAAGCCTTTCGCTAAGACAGTTCTTGTGGAATTGGCAAAGTGATATTTGGAAGCCCATAGAGGGCTATGGTGAAAAAGGAAATATCCTCACATGAAATCTGGAAAGAAGCTTTCTGAGAAACTGCTTAGTGTTCTGTTAATTCATCTCACAGAGTTACATCTGTATTTCGTGGATCTCTTTGCCAACCTTATTTCTGTGGAATCTGAGAACAGATATTTCGGATCCCTTGGAAGACTATAGGGCCAAAGGAAATATCCTCCGATAACAAAGAGAAAGAAGCTTTCTGAGAAACTTCTTTGTGTTCCGTGAAATCATCTCACAGAATTACAGCTTTCCCCTCAAGAAGCCTTTCGCTAAGACAGTTCTTGTGGAATTGGCAGAGTGATATTTGGAAGCCCATAGAGGGCTATGGTGAAAAAGGAAATATCCTCAGATGAAATCTGGAAAGAAGCTTTCTGAGAAACTGCTTAGTGTTCTGTTAATTCATCTCACAGAGTTACATCTGTGTTTCGTGGATCTCTTTGCTAGCCTTATTTCTGTGGAATCTGAGAACAGATATTTCGGATTCCTTGGAAGACTATAGGGCCAAAGGAAATATCCTCCGATAACAAACAGAAAGAAGCTTTCTGAGAAACTTCTTTGTGTTCCGTGAAATCATCTCACAGAGTTACAGCTTTCCCCTCAAGAAGCCTTTCGCTAAGACAGTTCTTGTGGAATTCGCAAAGTGATATTTGGAAGCCACTAGGGGGCTATGGTGAAAAAGGAAATATCCTCAGATGAAATCTGGAAAGAAGCTTTCTGAGAAACTGCTTAGTGTTCTGTTAATTCATCTCACAGAGTTACATCTTTATTTCGTGGATCTCTTTGCTAGCCTTATTTCTGTGGTATCTGAGAACAGATATTTCGGATCCCTTGGAAGACTATAGGGCCAAAGGAAATATCCTCCGATAACAAAGAGAAAGAAGCTTTCTGAGAAACTTCTTTGTGTTCTGTGAAATCATCTCACAGAGTTACAGCTTTCCCCTCAAAAAGCCTTTCGCTAAGACAGTTCTTGTGAAATTGGCAAAGTGATATTTGGAAGCCCATAGAGGGCTATGGTGAAAAAGGAAATATCCTCAGATGAAATCTGGAAAGAAGCTTTCTGAGAAACTGCTTAGTGTTCTGTTAATTCATCTCACAGAGTTACATCTGTATTTCGTGGATCTCTTTGCTAGCCTTATTTCTGTGGAATCTGAGAACAGATATTTCGGATCCCTTGGAAGACTATAGGGCCAAAGGAAATATCCTCCGATAACAAAGAGAAAGAAGCTTTCTGAGAAACTTCTTTGTGTTCTGTGAAATCATCTCACAGAGTTACAGCTTTCCCCTCAAGAAGCCTTTCGCTAAGACAGTTCTTGTGGAATTGGCAAAGTGATATTTGGAAGCCCATACAGGGCTATGGTGAAAAAGGAAATATCCTCAGATGAAATGTGGAAAGAAGCTTTCTGAGAAACTGCTTAGTGTTCTGTTAATTCATCTCACAGAGTTACATCTGTATTTCGTGGATCTCTTTGCTAGCCTTATTTCTGTGGAATCTGAGAACAGATATTTCGGATCCCTTGGAAGACTATAGGGCCAAAGGAAATATCCTCCGATAACAAAGAGAAAGAAGCTTTCTGAGAAACTTCTTTGTGTTCTGTGAAATCATCTCACAGAGTTACAGCTTTCCCCTCAAGAAGCCTTTCGCTACGACAGTTCTTGTGGAATTGGCAAAGTGATATTTGGAAGCCCATAGAGGGCTATGGTGAAAAAGGAAATATCCTCACATGAAATCTGGAAAGAAGCTTTCTGAGAAACTGCTTAGTGTTCTGTTAATTCATCACACAGAGTTACATCTGTATTTCGTGGATCTCCTTGCTAGCCTTATTTCTGTGGAATCTGAGAACAGATATTTCGGATTCCTTGGAGGACTACAGGGCCAAAGGAAATATCCTCCGATAACAAAGAGAAAGAAGCTTTCTGAGAAACTTCTTTGTGTTCTGTGAAATCATCTCACAGAGTTACAGCTTTCCCCTCAAGAAGCCTTTCGCTAAGACAGTTCTTGTGGAATTGGCAAAGTGATATTTGGAAGCCCATAGAGGGCTATGGTGAAAAAGGAAATATCCTCAGATGAAATCTGGAAAGAAGCTTTCTGAGAAACTGCTTAGTGTTCTGTTAATTCATCTCACAGAGTTACATCTGTATTTCGTGGATCTCTTTGCTAGCCTTATTTCTGTGGAATCTGAGAACAGATATTTCGGATAGCTTTGAAGATTATAGGGTCAAAGGAAATATCCTCCGATAACAAAGAGAAAGAAGGTTTCTGAGAAACTTCTTTGTGTTCTGTGAAATCATCTCACAGAGTTACAGCTCTCCCTTCAAGAAGCCTTTCGCTAATACAGTTCTTGTGGAATTGGCCAAGTGATATTTGGAAGCCCATAGAGGGCTATGGTGAAAAAGGAAATATCCTCAGATGAAATCTGGAAAGAAGCTTTCTGAGAAACTTCTCTGCGATGTGTGACTTCCACTCACAGAGTTACATCTGTATTTCGTGGATCTCTTTGCTAACCTTATTTCTCTGGAATCTGAGAACAGATATTTCGGATCCCTTGGAAGACTACAGGGCCAAAGGAAATATCCTCCGATAACAAAGAGAAAGAAGCTTTCTGAGAAACTTCTTTGTGTTCTGTGAAATCATCTCACAGAGTTACAGCTTTCCCCTCAAGAAGCCTTTCGCTAAGACAGTTCTTGTGGAATTGGCAAAGTGATATTTGGAAGCCCATAGAGGGCTATGGTGAAAAAGGAAATATCCTCAGATGAAATCTGGAAAGAAGCTTTCTGAGAAACTGCTTAGTGTTCTGTTAATTCATCTCACAGAATTACATCTGTATTTCGTGGATCTATTTGCTAGCCTTATTTCTGTGGAATCTGAGAACAGATATTTCGGATCCCTTTGAAGATTATAGGGTCAAAGGAAATATCCTCCGATAACAAAGAGAAAGAAGGTTTCTGAGAAACTTCTTTGTGTTCTGTGAAATCATCTCACGGAGTTACAGCTCTCCCTTCAAGAAGCCTTTCGCTAATACAGTTCTTGTGGAATTGGCCAAGTGATATTTGGAAGCCCATAGAGGGCTATGGTGAAAAAGGAAATATCCTCAGATGAAATCTGGAAAGAAGCTTTCTGAGAAACTGCTTAGTGTTCTGTTAATTCATCTCACAGAGTTACATCTGTATTTCGTGGATCTCTTTGCTAGCCTTATTTCTGTGGAATCTGAGAACAGATATTTCGGATCCCTTGGAAGACTATAGGGCCAAAGGAAATATCCTCCGATAACAAAGAGAAAGAAGCTTTCTGAGAAACTTCTTTGTGTTCTGTGAAATCATCTCACAGAGTTACAGCTTTCCCCTCAAGAAGCCTTTCGCTAAGACAGTTCTTGTGGAATTGGCAAAGTGATATTTGGAAGCCCATAGAGGGCTATGGTGAAAAAGGAAATATCCTCACATGAAATCTGGAAAGAAGCTTTCTGAGAAACTGCTTAGTGTTCTGTAAATTCATCTCACAGAGTTTCATCTGTATTTCGTGGATCTCTTTGCTAGCCTTATTTCTGTGGAATCTGAGAACAGATATTTCGGATCCCTTGGAAGACTATAGGGCCAAAGGAAATATCCTCCGATAACAAAGAGAAAGAAGCTTTCTGAGAAACTTCTTTGTGTTCTGTGAAATCATCTCACAGAGTTACAGCTTTCCCCTCAAGAAGCCTTTCGCTAAGACAGTTCTTGTGGAATTGGCAAAGTGATATTTGGAAGCCCATAGAGGGCTATGGTGAAAAAGGAAATATCCTCAGATGAAATCTGGAAAGAAGCTTTCTGAGAAACTGCTTAGTGTTCTGTTAATTCATCTCACAGAGTTACATCTGTATTTCGTGGATCTCTTTGCTAGCCTTATTTCTGTGGAATCTGAGAACAGATATTTCGGATCCCTTGGAAGACTATAGGGCCAATGGAAATATCCTCCGAAAACAAAGAGAAAGAAGCTTTCTGAGAAACTTCTTTGTGTTCTGTGAAATCATCTCACAGAGTTACAGCTTTCCCCTCAAGAAGCCTTTCGCTAAGACAGTTCTTGTGGAATTGGCAAAGTGATATTTGGAAGCCCATAGAGGCTATGGTGAAAAAGGAAATATCCTCACATGAAATGTGGAAAGAAGCTTTCTGAGAAACTCCTTAGTGTTCTGTTAATTCATCTCACAGAGTTACATCTGTATTTCGTGGATCTCTTTGCTAGACTTATTTCTGTGGAATCTGAGAACAGATATTTCCTTTCCCTTTGAAGACTATAGGGACAAAGGAAATATCCTCCGATAACAAAGAGAAAGAAGCTTTCTGAGAAACTTCTTTGTGTTCCGTGAAATCATCTCACAGAGTTACAGCTTTCCCCTCAAGAAGCCTTGCGCTAAGACAGTTCTTGTGGAATTGGCAAAGTGATATTTGGAAGCCCATAGAGGGCTATGGTGAAAAAGGAAATATCCTCAGATGAAATCTGGAAAGAAGCTTTCTGAGAAACTGCTTATTGTTCTGTTAACTCATCTCACAGAGTTACATCTGTATTTCGTGGATCTCCTTGCTAGCCTTATTTCTGTGGAATCTGAGAACAGATATTTCGGATTCCTTGGAGGACTACAGGGCCAAAGGAAATATCCTCCGATAACAAAGAGAAAGAAGCTTTCTGAGAAACTTCTTTGTGTTCTGTGAAATCATCTCACAGAGTTACAGCTTTCCCCTCAAGAAGCCTTTCGCTAAGACAGTTCTTGTGGAATTGGCAAAGTGATATTTGGAAGCCCATAGAGGGCTATGGTGAAAAAGGAAATATCCTCAGATGAAATCTGGAAAGAAGCTTTCTGAGAAACTGCTTAGTGTTCTGTTAATTCATCTCACAGAGTTACATCTGTATTTCGTGGATCTCTTTGCTAGCCTTATTTCTGTGGAATCTGAGAACAGATATTTCGGATCCCTTTGAAGATTATAGGGTCAAAGGAAATATCCTCAGATAACAAAGAGAAAGAAGGTTTCTGAGAAACTTCTTTGTGTTCTGTGAAATCATCTCACAGAGTTACAGCTCTCCCTTCAAGAAGCCTTTCGCTAATACAGTTCTTGTGGAATTGGCCAAGTGATATTTGGAAGCCCATAGAGGGCTATGGTGAAAAAGGAAATATCCTCAGATGAAATCTGGAAAGAAGCTTTCTGAGAAACTTCTCTGCGATGTGTGACTTCCACTCACAGAGTTACATCTGTATTTCGTGGATCTCTTTGCTAACCTCATTTCTCTGGAATCTGAGAACAGATATTTCGGATCACTTTGAAGACTACAGGGCCAAAGGAAATATCCTCCGATAACAAAGAGAAAGAAGCTTTCTGAGAAACTTCTTTGTGTACTGTGAAATCATCTCACAGAGTTACAGCTTTCCCCTCAAGAAGCCTTTCGCTAACACAGTTCTTGTGGAATTGGCAAAGTGATATTTGGAAGCCCATAGAGGGCTATGGTGAAAAAGGAAATATCCTCAGATGAAATCTGGAAAGAAGTTTTCTTAGAAACTGCTTAGTGTTCTGTTAATTCATCTCACAGAGTTACATCTGTATTTCGTGGATCTCTTTGCTAACCTTATTTCTCTGGAATCTGAGAACAGATATTTCGGATCCCTTTGAAGACTACAGGGCCAAAGGAAATATCCTCCGATAACAAAGAGAAAGAAGCTTTCTGAGAAACTTCTTTGTGTTCTGTGAAATCATCTCACAGAGTTACAGCTTTCCCTTCAAGAAGCCTTTCGCTAAGACAGTTCTTGTGGAATTGGCAAAGTGATATTTGGAAGCCCATAGAGGGCTATGGTGAAAAAGGAAATATCCTCAGATGAAATCTGGAAAGAAGCTTTCTGAAAAACTGCTTAGTGTTCTGTTAATTCATCTCACAGAGTTACATCTGTATTTCGTGGATCTATTTGCTAGCCTTATTTCTGTGGAATCTGAGAACAGATATTTCGGATCCCTTTGAAGATTATAGGGTCAAAGGAAATATCCTCCGATAACAAAGAGAAAGAAGGTTTCTGAGAAACTTCTTTGTGTTCTGTGAAATCATCTCACGGAGTTACAGCTCTCCCTTCAAGAAGCCTTTCGCTAATACAGTTCTTGTGGAATTGGCCAAGTGATATTTGGAAGCCCATAGAGGGCTATGGTGAAAAAGGAAATATCCTCAGATGAAATCTGGAAAGAAGCTTTCTGAGAAACTTCTCTGCGATGTGTGACTTCCACTCACAGAGTTACATCTGTATTTCGTGGATGTCTTTGCTAACCTTATTTCTCTGGAATCTGAGAACAGATATTTCGGATTCCTTTGAAGACTACAGGGCCAAAGGAAATATCCTCCGATAACAAAGAGAAAGAAGCTTTCTGAGAAACTTCTTTGTGTTCTGTGAAATCATCTCACAGAGTTACAGCTTTCCCCTCAAGAAGCCTTTCGCTAAGACAGTTCTTGTGGAATTGGCAAAGTGATATTTGGAAGCCCATAGAGGGCTATGGTGAAAAAGGAAATATCCTCAGATGAAATCTGGAAAGAAGCTTTCTCAGAAACTGCTTAGTGTTCTGTTAATTCATCTCACAGAGTTACATCTGTATTTCGTGGATCTCTTTGCTAGCCTTATTTCTGTGGAATCTGAGAACAGATATTTCGGATCCCTTGGAAGACTATAGGGCCAAAGGAAATATCCTCCGATAACAAAGAGAAAGAAGCTTTCTGAGAAACTTCTTTGTGTTCTGTGAAATCATCTCACAGAGTTACAGCTTTCCCCTCAAGAAGCCTTTCGCTAAGACAGTTCTTGTGGAATTGGCAAAGTGATATTTGGAAGCCCATAGAGGGCTATGGTGAAAAAGGAAATATCCTCACATGAAATCTGGAAAGAAGCTTTCTGAGAAACTGCTTAGTGTTCTGTTAATTCATCTCACAGAGTTTCATCTGTATTTCGTGGATCTCTTTGCTAGCCTTATTTCTGTGGAATCTGAGAACAGATATTTCGGATCCCTTGGAAGACTATAGGGCCAAAGGAAATATCCTCCGATAACAAAGAGAAAGAAGCTTTCTGAGAAACTTCTTTGTGTTCTGTGAAATCATCTCACAGAGTTACAGCTTTCCCCTCAAGAAGCCTTTCGCTAAGACAGTTCTTGTGGAATTGGCAAAGTGATATTTGGAAGCCCATAGAGGGCTATGGTGAAAAAGGAAATATCCTCAAATGAAATCTGGAAAGAAGCTTTCTGAGAAACTGCTTAGTGTTCTGTTAATTCATCTCACAGAGTTACATCTGTATTTCGTGGATCTCTTTGCTAGCCTTATTTCTGTGGAATCTGAGAACAGATATTTCGGATCCCTTGGAAGACTATAGGGCCAATGGAAATATCCTCCGAAAACAAAGAGAAAGAAGCTTTCTGAGAAACTTCTTTGTGTTCTGTGAAATCATCTCACAGAGTTACAGCTTTCCCCTCAAGAAGCCTTTCGCTAAGACAGTTCTTGTGGAATTGGCAAAGTGATATTTGGAAGCCCATAGAGGCTATGGTGAAAAAGGAAATATCCTCACATGAAATGTGGAAAGAAGCTTTCTGAGAAACTCCTTAGTGTTCTGTTAATTCATCTCACAGAGTTACATCTGTATTTCGTGGATCATCTTTGCTAGACTTATTTCTGTGGAATCTGAGAACAGATATTTCCTTTCCCTTTGAAGACTATAGGGACAAAGGAAATATCCTCCGATAACAAAGAGAAAGAAGCTTTCTGAGAAACTTCTTTGTGTTCCGTGAAATCATCTCACGGAGTTACAGCTTTCCCCTCAAGAAGCCTTTCGCTAAGACAGTTCTTGTGGAATTGGCAAAGTGATATTTGGAAGCCCATAGAGGGCTATGGTGAAAAAGGAAATATCCTCAGATGAAATCTGGAAAGAAGCTTTCTGAGAAACTGCTTATTGTTCTGTTAATTCATCTCACAGAGTTACATCTGTATTTCGTGGATCTCTTTGCTAGCCTTATTTCTGTGGAATCTGAGAACAGATATTTCGGATCCCTTGGAAGACTCTAGGGCCAAAGGAAATATCCTGCGATAACAAAGAGAAAGAAGCTTTCTGAGAAACTTCTTTGTGTTCTGTGAAATCATCTCACAGAGTTACAGCTTTCCCCTCAAGAAGCCTTTCGCTAAGACAGTTCTTGTGGAATTGGCAAAGTGATATTTGGAAGCCCATAGAGGGCTATGGTGAAAAAGGAAATATCCTCAAATGAAATCTGGAAAGAAGCTTTCTGAGAAACTGCTTAGTGTTCTGTTAATTCATCTCACAGAGTTACATCTGTATTTCGTGGATCTCTTTGCTAGCCTTATTTCTGTGGAATATGAGAACAGATATTTCGGATCCCTTGGAAGACTATAGGGCCAATGGAAATATCCTCCGAAAACAAAGAGAAAGAAGCTTTCTGAGAAACTTCTTTGTGTTCTGTGAAATCATCTCACAGAGTTACAGCTTTCCCCTCAAGAAGCCTTTCGCTAAGACAGTTCTTGTGGAATTGGCAAAGTGATATTTGGAAGCCCATAAAGGGCTATGG
The DNA here is from genome assembly GCF_043159975.1 of Macaca nemestrina. Taxonomy (NCBI): domain Eukaryota; kingdom Metazoa; phylum Chordata; class Mammalia; order Primates; family Cercopithecidae; genus Macaca; species Macaca nemestrina. The sequence goes on along the minus strand of NC_092137.1, from coordinate 97,621,117 downwards.
TGAAAAAGGAAATATCCTCACATGAAATGTGGAAAGAAGCTTTCTGAGAAACTCCTTAGTGTTCTGTTAATTCATCTCACAGAGTTACATCTGTATTTCGTGGATCTCTTTGCTAGCCTTATTTCTGTGGAATCTGAGAACAGATATTTCGGATCCCTTGGAAGACTATAGGGCCAAAGGAAATATCCTCCGATAACAAAGAGAAAGAAGCTTTCTGAGAAACTTCTTTGTGTTCTGTGAAATCATCTCACAGAGTTACAGCTTTCCCCTCAAGAAGCCTTTCGCTAAGACAGTTCTTGTGGAATTGGCAAAGTGATATTTGGAAGCCCATAGAGGGCTATGGTGAAAACGGAAATATCCTCAGATGAAATCTGGAAAGAAGCTTTCTGAGAAACTGCTTAGTGTTCTGTTAATTCATCTCACAGAGTTACATCTGTATTTCGTGGATCTCTTTGCTAACCTTATTTCTCTGGAATCTGAGAACAGATATTTCGGATCCCTTTGAAGACTACAGGGCCAAAGGAAATATCCTCCGATAACAAAGAGAAAGAAGCTTTCTGAGAAACTTCTTTGTGTTCTGTGAAATCATCTCACAGAGTTACAGCTTTCCCCTCAAGAAGCCTTTCGCTAAGACAGTTCTTGTGGAATTGGCAAAGTGATATTTGGAAGCCCATAGAGGGCTATGGTGAAAAAGGAAATATCCTCACATGAAATCTGGAAAGAAGCTTTCTGAGAAACTGCTTAGTGTTCTGTTAATTCATCTCACAGAGTTACATCTGTATTTCGTGGATCTCCTTGCAAGCCTTATTTCTGTGGAATCTGAGAACAGATATTTCGGATTCCTTGGAAGACTATAGGGCCAAAGGAAATATCCTGCGATAACAAAGAGAAAGAAGCTTTCTGAGAAACTTCTTTGCGTTCTGTGAAATCATCTCACAGAGTTACATCTTTCCCCTCAAGAAGCCTTTCGCTAAGACAGTTCTTGTGGAATTGTCAAAGTGATATTTGGAAGCCCATAGAGGGCTATGGTGAAAAAGGAAATATCCTCAGATGAAATCTGGAAAGAAGCTTTCTGAGAAACTGCTTAGTGTTCTGTTAATTCATCTCACAGAGTTACATCTGTATTTCGTGGATCTCTTTGCTAGCCTTATTTCTGTGGAATCTGAGAACAGATATTTCGGATCCCTTTGAAGATTATAGGGTCAAAGGAAATATCCTCCGATAACAAAGAGAAAGAAGGTTTCTGAGAAACCTCTTTGTGTTCTGTGAAATCATCTCACAGAGTTACAGCTTTCCCTTCAAGAAGCCTTTCGCTAATACAGTTCTTGTGGAATTGGCCAAGTGATATTTGGAAGCCCATAGAGGGCTATGGTGAAAAAGGATATATCCTCAGATGAAATCTGGAAAGAAGCTTTCTGAGAAACTTCTCTGCGATGTGTGACTTCCACTCACAGAGTTACATCTGTATTTCGTGGATCTCTTTGCTAACCTTATTTCTCTGGAATCTGAGAACAGATATTTCGGATCCCTTTGAAGACTACAGGGCCAAAGGAAATATCCTCCGATAACAAAGAGAAAGAAGCTTTCTGAGAAACTTCTTTGTGTTCTGTGAAATCATCTCACAGAGTTACAGCTTTCCCCTCAAGAAGCCTTTCGCTAAGACAGTTCTTGTGGAATTGGCAAAGTGATATTTGGAAGCCCATAGAGGGCTATGGTGAAAAAGGAAATATCCTCAGATGAAATATGGAAAGAAGCTTTCTGAGAAACTGCTTAGTGTTCTGTTAATTCATCTCACAGAGTTACATCTGTATTTCGTGGATCTCTTTGCTAGCCTTATTTCTGTGGAATCTGAGAACAGATATTTCGGATCCCTTGGAAGACTATAGGGCCAAAGGAAATATCCTCCGATAACAAAGAGAAAGAAGCTTTCTGAGAAACTTCTTTGTGTTCTGTGAAATCATCTCACAGAGTTACAGCTTTCCCCTCAAGAAGCCTTTCCCTAAGCCAGTTCTTGTGGAATTGGCAAAGTGATATTTGGAAGCCCATAGAGGGCTATGGTGAAAAAGGAAATATCCTCAGATGAAATCTGGAAAGAAGCTTTCTCAGAAACTGCTTAGTGTTCTGTTAATTCATCTCACATAGTTATATATGTATTTCGTGGATCTCTTTGCTAGCCTTATTTCTGTGGAATCTGAGAACAGATATTTCCGATCCCTTGGAAGACCATAAGGCCAAAGGAAATATCCTCCGATAACAAACAGAAAGAAGCTTTCTGAGAAACTTCTTTGTGTTCTGTGAAATCATCTCACAGAGTTACAGCTTTCCCCTCAAGAAGCCTTTCGCTAAGACAGTTCTTGTGGAATTGGCAAAGTGATATTTGGAAGCCCATAGAGGGCTATGGTGAAAAAGGAAATATCCTCAGATGAAATCTGGAAAGAAGCTTTCTGAGAAACTGCTTAGTGTTCTGTTAATTCATCTCACAGAGTTACATCTGTATTTCGTGGATCTCTTTGCTAGCCTTATTTCTGTGGTATCTGAGAACAGATATTTCGGATCCCTTGGAAGACTATAGGGTCAAAGGAAATATCCTGCGATAACAAAGAGAAAGAAGCTTTCTGAGAAACTTCTTTGTGTTCTGTGAAATCATCTCACAGAGTTACAGCTTTCCCCTCAAGAAGCCTTTCGCTAAGACAGTTCTTGAGGAATTGGCAAAGTGATATTTGGAAGCCCATAGAGGGCTATGGTGAAAAAGGAAATATCCTCCGATGAAATGTGGAAAGAAGCTTTCTGAGAAACTGCTTAGTGTTCTGTTAATTCATCTCACAGAGTTACATCTGTATTTCGTGGATCTCTTTGCTAGCCTTATTTCTGTGGAATCTGAGAACAGATAATTCGGATCCCTTGGAAGACTATAGGGCCAAAGGTAATATCCTCCGATAACCAAGAGAAAGAAGCTTTCTGAGAAACTTCTTTGTGTTCTGTGAAATCATCTCACAGAGTTACAGCTTTCCCCTCAAGAAGCCTTTCGCTAAGACAGTTCTTGTGGAATTGGCAAAGTGATATTTGGAAGCCCATAGAGGGCTATGGTGAAAAAGGAAATATCCTCAGATGAAATCTGGAAAGAAGCTTTCTGAGAAACTGCTTAGTGTTCTGTTAATTCATCTCACAGAGTTACATCTGTATTTCGTGGATCTCTTTGCTAGCCTTATTTCTGTGGAATCTGAGAACAGATATTTCGGATCCCTTGGAAGACTATAGGGCCAAAGGAAATATCCTCCGATAACAAAGAGAAAGAAGCTTTCTGAGAAACTTCTTTGTGTTCTGTGAAATCATCTCACAGAGTTACAGCTTTCCCCTCAAGAAGCCTTTCGCTAAGACAGTTCTTGTGGAATTGGCAAAGTGATATTTGGAAGCCCCTAGAGGGCTATGGTGAAAAAGGAAATATCCTCAGATGAAATGTGGAAAGAAGCTTTCTGAGAAACTGCTTAGTGTTCTGTTAATTCATCTCACAGAGTTACATCTGTATTTCGTGGATCTCTTTGCTAGCCTTATTTCTGTGGAATCTGAGAACAGATATTTCGGATCCCTTGGAAGACTATAGGGCCAAAGGAAATATCCTCCGATAACCAAGAGAAAGAAGCTTTCTGAGAAACTTCTTTGTGTTCTGTGAAATCATCTCACAGAGTTACAGCTTTCCCCTCAAGAAGCCTTTCGCTAAGACAGTTCTTGTGGAATTGGCAAAGTGATATTTGGAAGCCCATAGAGGGCTATGGTGAAAAAGGAAATATCCTCAGATGAAATCTTGAAAGAAGCTTTCTGAGAAACTGCTTAGTGTTCTGTTAATTCATCTCACAGAGTTACATCTGTATTTCTTGGATCTCTTTGCTAGCCTTATTTCTGTGGAATCTGAGAACAGATATTTCGGATCCCTTGGAAGACTATAGGGCCAAAGGAAATATCCTCTGATAACAAAGAGAAAGAAGATTTCTGAGAAACTTCTTTGTGTTCCGTGAAATCATCTCACAGAGTTACAGCTTTCCCCTCAAGAAGCCTTTCGCTAAGACAGTTCTTGTGGAATTGGCAAAGTGATATTTGGAAGCCACTAGGGGGCTATGGTGAAAAAAGAAATATCCTCACATGAAATCTGGAAAGAAGCTTTCTGAGAAACTGCTTAGTGTTCTGTTAATTCATCTCACAGAGTTACATCTGTATTTCGTGGATCTCTTTGCTAGCCTTATTTCTGTGGTATCTGAGAACAGATATTTCGGATCCCTTGGAAGACTATAGGGCCAAAGGAAATATCCTGCGATAACAAAGAGAAAGAAGCTTTCTGAGAAACTTCTTTGTGTTCTGTGAAATCATCTCACAGAGTTACAGCTTTCCCCTCAAGAAGCCTTTCGCTAAGACAGTTCTTGTGGAATTGGCAAAGTGATATTTGGAAGCCCATAGAGGGCTATGGTGAAAAAGGAAATATCCTCCGATGAAATCTGGAAAGAAGCTTTCTGAGAAACTGCTTAGTGTTCTGTTAATTCATCTCACAGAGTTACATCTGTATTTCGTGGATCTCTTTGTTAGCCTTATTTCTGTGGAATCTGAGAACAGATATTTCGGATCCCTTGGAAGACTATAGGGCCAAAGGAAATATCCTCCGATAACCAAGAGAAAGAAGCTTTCTGAGAAACTTCTTTGTGTTCTGTGAAATCATCTCACAGAGTTACAGCTTTAACCTCAGGAAGCCTTTCGCTAAGACAGTTCTTGTGGAATTGGCAAAGTGATATTTGGAATCCCATAGAGGGCTATGGTGAAAAAGGAAATATCCTCAGATGAAATGTGGAAAGAAGCTTTCTGAGAAACTGCTTAGTGTTCTGTTAATTCATCTCACAGAGTTACATCTGTATTTCGTGGATCTCTTTGCTAGCCTTATTTCTGTGGAATCTGAGAACAGATATTTCGGAACCCTTGGAAGACTATAGGGCCAAAGGAAATATCCTCCGATAACAAAGAGAAAGAAGCTTTCTGAGAAACTTCTTTGTGTTCTGTGAAATCATCTCACAGAGTTACAGCTTTCCCCTCAAGAAGCCTTTCGCTAAGACAGTTCTTGTGGAATTGGCAAAGTGATATTTGGAAGCCCATAGAGGGCTATGGTGAAAAAGGAAATATCCTCAGATGAAATCTGGAAAGAAGCTTTCTGAGAAACTGCTTAGTGTTCTGTTAATTCATCTCACAGAGTTACATCTGTATTTCGTGGATCTCTTTGCTAGCCTTATTTCTGTGGAATCTGAGAACAGATATTTCGGATCCCTTGGAAGACAATAGGGCCAAAGGAAATATCCTCCGATAACAAACAGAAAGAAGCTTTCTGAGAAACTTCTTTGTGTTCTGTGAAATCATCTCACAGAGTTACAGCTTTCCCCTCAAGAAGCCTTTCGCTAAGACAGTTCTTGTGGAATTGGAAAAGTGATATTTGGAAGCCCATAGAGGGCTATGGTGAAAAAGGAAATATCCTCCGATGAAATGTGGAAAGAAGATTTCTGAGAAACTGCTTAGTGTTCTGTTAATTCATCTCACAGAGTTACATCTGTATTTCGTGGATCTCTTTGCTAGCCTTATTTCTGTGGAATCTGAGAACAGATATTTCGGATCCCTTGGAAGACTATAGGGCCAAATGAAATATCCTCCGATAACAAAGAGAAAGAAGCTTTCTGAGGAAATTCTTTGTGTTCCGTGAAATCATCTCACAGAGTTACAGCATTCCCCTCAAGAAGCCTTTCGCTAAGACAGTTCTTGTGGAATTGGCAAAGTGATATTTGGAAGCCCATAGAGGGCTATGGTGAAAAAGGAAATATCCTCACATGAAATCTGGAAAGAAGCTTTCTGAGAAACTGCTTAGTGTTCTGTTAATTCATCTCACAGAGTTACATCTGTATTTCGTGGATCTCTTTGCTAGCCTTATTTCTGTGGAATCTGAGAACAGATATTTCGGATCCTTTGGAAGACTATAGGGCCAAATGAAGTATCCTCGGATAACAAAGAGAAAGAAGCTTTCTGAGGTAATTCTTTGTGTTCTGTGAAATCATCTCACAGAGTTACAGCATTCCCCTCAAGAAGCCTTTCGCTAAGACAGTTCTTGTGGAATTGGCAAAGTGATATTTGGAAGACCATAGAGGGCTATGGTGAAAAAGGAAATATCCTCAGATGAAATCTGGAAAGAAGCTTTCTGAGAAACTGCTTAGTGTTCTGTTAATTCATCTCACAGAGTTACATCTGTATTTCGTGGATCTCTTTGCTAGCCTTATTTCTGTGGAATCTGAGAACAGATATTTCCTTTCCCTTTGAAGACTATAGGGCCAAAGGAAATATCCTCCGATAACAAAGAGAAAGAAGCTTTCTGAGAAATTTCTTTGTGTTCTGTGAAATCATCTCACAGAGTTACAGCTTTCCCCTCAAGAAGACTTTCGCTAAGACAGTTCTTGTGGAATTGGCAAAGTGATATTTGGAAGCCCATAGAGGGCTATGGTGAAAAAGGAAATATCCTCAGATGAAATCTGGAAAGTAGCTTTATGAGAAACTGCTTAGTGTTCTGTTAATTCATCTCACAGAGTTACATCTGTATTTCGTGGATCTCTTTGCTAGCCTTATTTCTGTGGAATCTGAGAACAGATATTTCGGATCCCTTGGAAGACTATAGGGCCAAATGAAATATCCTCCGATAACAAAGAGAAAGAAGCTTTCTGAGAAACTTCTTTGTGTTCTGTGAAATCATCTCACAGAGTTACAGCTTTCCCCTCAAGAAGCCTTTCCCTAAGCCAGTTCTTGTGGAATTGGCAAAGTGATATTTGGAAGCCCATAGAGGGCTATGGTGAAAAAGGAAATATCCTCAGATGAAATCTGGAAAGAAGCTTTCTGAGAAACTGCTTAGTGTTCTGTTAATTCATCTCACATAGTTATATCTGTATTTCGTGGATCTCTTTGCTAGCCTTATTTCTGTGGAATCTGAGAACAGATATTTCGGATCCCTTGGAAGACTATAGGGCCAAAGGAAATATCCTCCGAAAACAAACAGAAAGAAGCTTTCTGAGAAACTTCTTTGTGTTCTGTGAAATCATCTCACAGAGTTACAGCTTTCCCCTCAAGAAGCCTTTCGCTAAGACAGTTCTTGTGGAATTGGCAAAGTGATATTTGGAAGCCCATTGAGGGCTATGGTGAAAAAGGAAATATCCTCAGATGAAATCTGGAAGGAAGCTTTCTGAGAAACTGCTTAGTGTTCTGTTAATTCATCTCACAGAGTTACATCTGTATTTCGTGGATCTCTTTGCTAGCCTTATTTCTGTGGAATCGGAGAACAGATATTTCGGATCCCTTGGAAGACTATAGGGCCAAAGGAAATATCCTCTGATAACAAACAGAAAGAAGCTTTCTGAGAAACTTCGTTGTGTTCCGTGAAATCATCTCACAGAGTTACAGCTTTCCCCTCAAGAAGCCTTTCGCTAAGACAGTTCTTGTGGAATTGGCAAAGTGATATTGGGAAGCCACTAGGGGGCTATGGTGTAAAAGGAAATATCCTCACATGAAATCTGGAAAGAAGCTTTCTGAGAAACTGCTTAGTGTTCTGTTAATTCATCTCACAGACTTACATCTGTATTTCGTGGATCTCTTTGCTAGCCTTATTTCTGTGGAATCTGAGAACAGATATTTCGGATCCCTTGGAAGACTATAGGGCCAAAGGAAATATCCTCCTAACAAACAGAAAGAAGCTTTCTGATAAACTTCTTTGTGTTCTGTGAAATCATCTCACAGAGTTACAGCTTTCCCCTCAAGAAGCCTTTCGCTAAGACAGTTCTTGTGGAATTGGCAAAGTGATATTTGGAAGCCCATAGAGGGCTATGGTGAAAAAGGAAATATCCTCAGATGAAATATGGAAAGAAGCTTTCTGAGAAACTGCTTAGTGTTCTGTTAATTCATCTCACAGAGTTACATCTGTATTTCGTGGATCTCTTTGCTAGCCTTATTTCTGTGGTATCTGAGAACAGATATTTCGGATCCCTTGGAAGACTATAGGGCCAAAGGAAATATCCTGCGATAACAAAGAGAAAGAAGCTTTCTGAGAAACTTCTTTGTGTTCTGTGAAATCATCTCACAGAGTTACAGCTTTCCCCTCAAGAAGCCTTTCGCTAAGACAGTTCTTGTGGAATTGGCAAAGTGATATTTGGAAGCCCTTAGAGGGCTATGGTGAAAAAGGAAATATCCTCCGATGAAATGTGGAAAGAAGCTTTCTGAGAAACTGCTTAGTGTTCTGTTAATTCATCTCACAGAGTTACATCTGTATTTCGTGGATCTTTTTGCTAGCCTTATTTCTGTGGAATCTGAGAACAGATATTTCGGATCCCTTGGAAGACTATAGGGCCAAAGGAAATATCCTCCGATAACCAAGAGAAAGAAGCTTTCTGAGAAACTTCTTTGTGTTCTGTGAAATCATCTCACAGAGTTACAGCTTTCCCCTCAAGAAGCCTTTCGCTAAGACAGTTCTTGTGGAATTGGCAAAGTGATATTTGGAAGCCCATAGAGGGCTATGGTGAAAAAGGAAATATCCTCCGATGAAATCTGGAAAGAAGCTTTCTGAAAAACTGCTTAGTGTTCTGTTAATTCATCTCACAGAGTTACATCTGTATTTCGTGGATCTCTTTGCTAGCCTTATTTCTGTGGAATCTGAGAACAGATATTTCGGAACCCGTGGAAGACTATAGGGCCAAAGGAAATATCCTCCGATAACAAAGAGAAAGAAGCTTTCTGAGAAACTTCTTTGTGTTCTGTGAAATCATCTCACAGAGTTACAGCTTTCCTCTCAAGAAGCCTTTCGCTAAGACAGTTCTTGTGGAATTGGCAAAGTGATATTTGGAAGCCCATAGAGGGCTATGGTGAAAAAGGAATTATCCTCAGATGAAATCTGGAAAGAAGCTTTCTGAGAAACTGCTTAGTGTTCTGTTAATTCATTTCACAGAGTTACATCTGTATTTCGTGGATCTCTTTGCTAGCCTTATTTCTGTGGAATCTGAGAACAGATATTTCGGATCCCTTGGAAGACTATAGGGCCAAAGGAAATATCCTCCGATAACAAAGATAAAGAAGCTTTCTGAGAAACTTCTTTGTGTTCTGTGAAATCATCTCACAGAGTTACAGCTTTCCCCTCAAGAAGCCTTTCTCTAAGACAGTTCTTGTGGAATTGGAAAAGTGATTTTGGAAGCCCATAGAGGGCTATGGTGAAAAAGGAAATATCCTCAGATGAAATCTGGAAAGAAGCTTTCTGAGAAACTGCTTAGTGTTCTGTTAATTCATCTCACATAGTTATATCTGTATTTCGTGGATCTCTTTGCTAGCCTTATTTCTGTGGAATCTGAGAACAGATATTTCGGATCCCTTGGAAGACTATAGGGCCAAAGGAAATATCCTCCGAAAACAAACAGAAAGAAGCTTTCTGAGAAACTTCTTTGTGTTCTGTGAAATCATCTCACAGAGTTACAGCTTTCCCCTCAAGAAGCCTTTCGCTAAGACAGTTCTTGTGGAATTGGCAAAGTGATATTTGGAAGCCCATTGAGGGCTATGGTGAAAAAGGAAATATCCTCAGATGAAATCTGGAAGGAAGCTTTCTGAGAAACTGCTTAGTGTTCTGTTAATTCATCTCACAGAGTTACATCTGTATTTCGTGGATCTCTTTGCTAGCCTTATTTCTGTGGAATCGGAGAACAGATATTTCGGATCCCTTGGAAGACTATAGGGCCAAAGGAAATATCCTCTGATAACAAACAGAAAGAAGCTTTCTGAGAAACTTCGTTGTGTTCCGTGAAATCATCTCACAGAGTTACAGCTTTCCCCTCAAGAAGCCTTTCGCTAAGACAGTTCTTGTGGAATTGGCAAAGTGATATTGGGAAGCCACTAGGGGGCTATGGTGTAAAAGGAAATATCCTCACATGAAATCTGGAAAGAAGCTTTCTGAGAAACTGCTTTGTGTTCTGTTAATTCATCTCACAGACTTACATCTGTATTTCGTGGATCTCTTTGCTAGCCTTATTTCTGTGGAATCTGAGAACAGATATTTCGGATCCCTTGGAAGACTATAGGGCCAAAGGAAATATCCTCCTAACAAACAGAAAGAAGCTTTCTGATAAACTTCTTTGTGTTCTGTGAAATCATCTCACAGAGTTACAGCTTTCCCCTCAAGAAGCCTTTCGCTAAGACAGTTCTTGTGGAATTGGCAAAGTGATATTTGGAAGCCCATAGAGGGCTATGGTGAAAAAGGAAATATCCTCAGATGAAATATGGAAAGAAGCTTTCTGAGAAACTGCTTAGTGTTCTGTTAATTCATCTCACAGAGTTACATCTGTATTTCGTGGATCTCTTTGCTAGCCTTATTTCTGTGGTATCTGAGAACAGATATTTCGGATCCCTTGGAAGACTATAGGGCCAAAGGAAATATCCTGCGATAACAAAGAGAAAGAAGCTTTCTGAGAAACTTCTTTGTGTTCTGTGAAATCATCTCACAGAGTTACAGCTTTCCCCTCAAGAAGCCTTTCGCTAAGACAGTTCTTGTGGAATTGGCAAAGTGATATTTGGAAGCCCTTAGAGGGCTATGGTGAAAAAGGAAATATCCTCCGATGAAATGTGGAAAGAAGCTTTCTGAGAAACTGCTTAGTGTTCTGTTAATTCATCTCACAGAGTTACATCTGTATTTCGTGGATCTTTTTGCTAGCCTTATTTCTGTGGAATCTGAGAACAGATATTTCGGATCCCTTGGAAGACTATAGGGCCAAAGGAAATATCCTCCGATAACCAAGAGAAAGAAGCTTTCTGAGAAACTTCTTTGTGTTCTGTGAAATCATCTCACAGAGTTACAGCTTTCCCCTCAAGAAGCCTTTCGCTAAGACAGTTCTTGTGGAATTGGCAAAGTGATATTTGGAAGCCCATAGAGGGCTATGGTGAAAAAGGAAATATCCTCCGATGAAATCTGGAAAGAAGCTTTCTGAAAAACTGCTTAGTGTTCTGTTAATTCATCTCACAGAGTTACATCTGTATTTCGTGGATCTCTTTGCTAGCCTTATTTCTGTGGAATCTGAGAACAGATATTTCGGAACCCGTGGAAGACTATAGGGCCAAAGGAAATATCCTCCGATAACAAAGAGAAAGAAGCTTTCTGAGAAACTTCTTTGTGTTCTGTGAAATCATCTCACAGAGTTACAGCTTTCCTCTCAAGAAGCCTTTCGCTAAGACAGTTCTTGTGGAATTGGCAAAGTGATATTTGGAAGCCCATAGAGGGCTATGGTGAAAAAGGAATTATCCTCAGATGAAATCTGGAAAGAAGCTTTCTGAGAAACTGCTTAGTGTTCTGTTAATTCATTTCACAGAGTTACATCTGTATTTCGTGGATCTCTTTGCTAGCCTTATTTCTGTGGAATCTGAGAACAGATATTTCGGATCCCTTGGAAGACTATAGGGCCAAAGGAAATATCCTCCGATAACAAAGATAAAGAAGCTTTCTGAGAAACTTCTTTGTGTTCTGTGAAATCATCTCACAGAGTTACAGCTTTCCCCTCAAGAAGCCTTTCTCTAAGACAGTTCTTGTGGAATTGGAAAAGTGATTTTGGAAGCCCATAGAGGGCTATGGTGAAAAAGGAAATATCCTCAGATGAAATCTGGAAAGAAGCTTTCTGAGAAACTGCTTTGTGTTCTGTTAATACATCTCACAGATTTACATCTGTATTTCGTGGATCTCTTTGCTAGCCTTATTTCTGTGGAATCTGAGAACAGATATTTCGGATCCCTTGGAAGACTATAGGGCCAAATGAAATATCCTCCGATAACAAAGAGAAAGAAGCTTTCTGAGATACTTCTTTGTGTTCTGTGAAATCATCTCACAGAGTTACAGCATTCCCCTCAAGAAGCCTTTCGCTAAGACAGTTCTTGTGGAATTGGCAAAGTGATATTTGGAAGCCCATAGAGGGCTATGGTGAAAAAGGAAATATCCTCAGATGAAATCTGGAAAGAAGCTTTCTGAGAAACTGCTTAGTGTTCTGTTAATTCATCTCACAGAGTTACATCTGTATTTCGTGGATTTCTTTGCTAGCCTTATTTCTGTGGAATCTGAGAACAGATATTTCGGATCCCTTGGAAGACTATAGGGCCAAATGAAATATCCTCGGATAACAAAGAGAAAGAAGCTTTCTGAGGAAATTCTTTGTGTTCTGTGAAATCATCTCACAGAGTTACAGCATTCCCCTCAAAAAACCTTTCGCTAAGACAGTTCTTGTGGAATTGGCAAAGTGATATTTGGAAGCCCATAGAGGGCTATGGTGAAAAAGGAAATATCCTCAGATGAAATCTGGAAAGAAGCTTTCTGAGAAACTGCTTAGTGTTCTGTTAATTCATCTCACAGAGTTACATCTGTATTTCGTGGATCTCTTTGCTAGCCTTATTTCTGTGGAATCTGAGAACAGATATTTCGGATCCCTTGGAAGACTATAGGGCCAAAGGAAATATCCTACGATAACAAAGAGAAAGAAGCTTTCTGAGAAACTTCTTTGTGTTCTGTGAAATCATCTCTCAGAGTTACAGCTTTCCCCTCAAGAAGCCTTTCGCTAAGACAGTTCTTGTGGAATTGGCAAAGTGATATTTGGAAGCCCATAGAGGGCTATGGTGAAAAAGGAAATATCCTCCGATGAAATGTGGAAAGAAGCTTTCTGAGAAACTGCTTAGTGTTCTGTTAATTCATCTCACAGAGTTACATCTGTATTTCGTGTATCTCTTTGCTAGCCTTATTTCTGTGGAATCTGAGAACAGATATTTCGGATCCCTTGGAAGACTATAGGGCCAAAGGAAATATCCTCCGATAACCAAGAGAAAGAAGCTTTCTGAGAAACTTCTTTGTGTTCTGTGAAATCATCTCACAGAGTTACAGCTTTCCCCTCAAGAAGCCTTTCGCTAAGACAGTTCTTGTGGAATTGGCAAAGTGATATTTGGAAGCCCCTAGAGGGCTATGGTGAAAAAGGAAATATCCTCAGATGAAATCTGGAAAGAAGCTTTCTGAGAAACTGCTTAGTGTTCTGTTAATTCATCTCACAGAGTTACATCTGTATTTCGTGGATCTCTTTGCTAGCCTTATTTCTGTGGAATCTGAGAACAGATATTTCGGATCCCTTGGAAGACTATAGGGCCAAAGGAAATATCCTCCGATAACAAAGAGAAAGAAGCTTTCTGAGAAACTTCTTTGTGTTCTGTGAAATCATCTCACAGAGTTACAGCTTTCCCCTCAAGAAGCCTTTCGCTAAGACAGTTCTTGTGGAATTGGCAAAGTGATATTTGGAAGCCCATAGAGGGCTATGGTGAAAAAGGAAATATCCTCAGATGAAATCTGGAAAGAAGCTTTCTGAGAAACTGCTTAGTGTTCTGTTAATTCATCTCACAGAGTTACATCTGTATTTCTTGGATCTCTTTGCTAGCCTTATTTCTGTGGAATCTGAGAACAGATATTTCGGATCCCTTGGAAGACTATAGGGCCAAAGGAAATATCCTCTGATAACAAACAGAAAGAAGCTTTCTGAGAAACTTCTTTGTGTTCCGTGAAATCATCTCACAGAGTTACAGCTTTCCCCTCAAGAAGCCTTTCGCTAAGACAGTTCTTGTGGAATTGGCAAAGTGATATTTGGAAGCCACTAGGGGGCTATGGTGAAAAAGGAAATATCCTCACATGAAATCTGGAAAGAAGCTTTCTGAGAAACTGCTTAGTGTTCTGTTAATTCATCTCACAGAGTTACATCTGTATTTCGTGGATCTCTTTGCTAGCCTTATTTCTGTGGTATCTGAGAACAGATATTTCGGATCCCTTGGAAGACTATAGGGCCAAAGGAAATATCCTCCGATAACAAACAGAAAGAAGCTTTCTGAGAAACTTCTTTGTGTTCTGTGAAATCATCTCACAGAGTTACAGCTTTCCCCTCAAGAAGCCTTTCGCTAAGACAGTTCTTGTGGAATTGGAAAAGTGATATTTGGAAGCCCATAGAGGGCTATGGTGAAAAAGGAAATATCCTCCGATGTAATGTGGAAAGAAGATTTCTGAGAAACTGCTTAGTGTTCTGTTAATTCATCTCACAGAGTTACATCTGTATTTCGTGGATCTCTTTGCTAGCCTTATTTCTGTGGAATCTGAGAACAGATATTTCGGATCCCTTGGAAGACTATAGGGCCAAAGGAAATATCCTCCGATAACAAAGAGAAAGAAGCTTTCTGAGGAAATTCTTTGTGTTCCGTGAAATCATCTCACAGAGTTACAGCATTCCCCTCAAGAAGCCTTTCGCTAAGACAGTTCTTGTGGAATTGGCAAAGTGATATTTGGAAGCCCATAGAGGGCTATGGTGAAAAAGGAAATATCCTCACATGAAATCTGGAAAGAAGCTTTTTGAGAAACTGCTTAGTGTTCTGTTAATTCATCTCACAGAGTTACATCTGTATTTCGTGGATCTCTTTGCTAGCCTTATTTCTGTGGAATCTGAGAACAGATATTTCGGATCCTTTGGAAGACTATAGGGCCAAATGAAGTATCCTCGGATAACAAAGAGAAAGAAGCTTTCTGAGGTAATTCTTTGTGTTCTGTGAAATCATCTCACAGAGTTACAGCATTCCCCTCAAGAAGCCTTTCGCTAAGACAGTTCTTGTGGAATTGGCAAAGTGATATTTGGAAGCCCATAGAGGGCTATGGTGAAAAAGGAAATATCCTCAGATGAAATCTGGAAAGTAGCTTTATGAGAAACTGCTTAGTGTTCTGTTAATTCATCTCACAGAGTTACATCTGTATTTCGTGGATCTCTTTGCTAGCCTTATTTCTGTGGATTATGAGAACAGATATTTCGGATCCCTTGGAAGACTATAGGGCCAAAGGAAATATCCTGCGATAACAAAGAGAAAGAAGCTTTCTGAGAAACTTCTTTGCGTTCTGTGAAAGCATCTCACAGAGTTACAGCTTTCCCCTCAAGAAGCCTTTCGCTAAGACAGTTCTTGTGGAATTGGAAAAGTGATATTTGGAAGCCCATAGAGGGCTATGGTGAAAAAGGAAATATCCTCCGATGAAATGTGGAAAGAAGCTTTCTGAGAAACTGCTTAGTGTTCTGTTAATTCATCTCACAGAGTTACATCTGTATTTCGTGGATCTCTTTGCTAGCCTTATTTCTGTGGAATCTGAGAACAGATATTTCGGATCCCTTGGAAGACTATAGGGCCAAATGAAATATCCTCCGATAACAAAGAGAAAGAAGCTTTCTGAGGAAATTCTTTGTGTTCTGTGAAATCATCTCACAGAGTTACAGCATTCCCCTCAAGAAGCCTTTCGCTAAGCCAGTTCTTGTGGAATTGGTAAAGTGATATTTGGAAGCCCATAGAGGGCTATGGTGAAAAAGGAAATATCCTCAGATGAAATCTGGAAAGAAGCTTTCTGAGAAACTGCTTAGTGTTCTGTTAATTCATCTCACAGAGTTACATCTGTATTTCGTGGATCTCTTTGCTAGCCTTATTTCTGTGGAATCTGAGAACAGATATTTCGGATCCCTTGGAAGACTATAGGGCCAAAGGAAATATCCTCCGATAACAAAGAGAAAGAAGCTTTCTGAGAAACTTCTTTGTGTTCTGTGAAATCATCTCACAGAGTTACAGCTTTCCCCTCAAGAAGCCTTTCCCTAAGCCAGTTCTTGTGGAATTGGCAAAGTGATATTTGGAAGCCCATAGAGGGCTATGGTGAAAAAGGAAATATCCTCAGATGAAATCTGGAAAGAAGCTTTCTGAGAAACTGCTTAGTGTTCTGTTAATTCATCTCACATAGTTATATCTGTATTTCGTGGATCTCTTTGCTAGCCTTATTTCTGTGGAATCTGAGAACAGATATTTCGGATCCCTTGGAAGACTATAGGGCCAAAGGAAATATCCTCCGATAACAAACAGAAAGAAGCTTTCTGAGAAACTTCTTTGTGTTCTGTGAAATCATCTCACAGAGTTACAGCTTTCCCCTCAAGAAGCCTTTCGCTAAGACAGTTCTTGTGGAATTGGCAAAGTGATATTTGGAAGCCCATAGAGGGCTATGGTGAAAAAGGAAATATCCTCAGATGAAATCTGGAAGGAAGCTTTCTGAGAAACTGCTTAGTGTTCTGTTAATTCATCTCACAGAGTTACATCTGTATTTCGTGGATCTCTTTGCTAGCCTTATTTCTGTGGAATCGGAGAACAGATATTTCGGATCCCTTGGAAGACTATAGGGCCAAAGGAAATATCCTCTGATAACAAACAGAAAGAAGCTTTCTGAGAAACTTCGTTGTGTTCTGTGAAATCATCTCACAGAGTTACAGCTTTCCCCTCAAGAAGCCTTTCGCTAAGACAGTTCTTGTGGAATTGGCAAAGTGATATTTGGAAGCCACTAGGGGGCTATGGTGAAAAAGGAAATATCCTCACATGAAATCTGGAAAGAAGCTTTCTGAGAAACTGCTTAGTGTTCTGTTAATTCATCTCACAGACTTACATCTGTATTTCGTGGATCTCTTTGCTAGCCTTATTTCTGTGGAATCTGAGAACAGATATTTCGGATCCCTTGGAAGACTATAGGGCCAAAGGAAATATCCTCCTAACAAACAGAAAGAAGCTTTCTGAGAAACTTCTTTGTGTTCTGTGAAATCAACTCACAGAGTTACAGCTTTCCCCTCAAGAAGCCTTTCGCTAAGACAGTTCTTGTGGAATTGGCAAAGTGATATTTGGAAGCCCATAGAGGGCTATGGTGAAAAAGGAAATATCCTCAGATGAAATATGGAAAGAAGCTTTCTGAGAAACTGCTTAGTGTTCTGTTAATTCATCTCACAGTGTTACATCTGTATTTCGTGGATCTCTTTGCTAGCCTTATTTCTGTGGTATCTGAGAACAGATATTTTGGATCCCTTGGAAGACTATAGGGCCAAAGGAAATATCCTCCGATAACAAACAGAAAGAAGCTTTCTGAGAAACTTCTTTGTGTTCTGTGAAATCATCTCACAGAGTTACAGCTTTCCCCTCAAGAAGCCTTTCGCTAAGACAGTTCTTGAGGAATTGGCAAAGTGATATTTGGAAGCCCTTAGAGGGCTATGGTGAAAAAGGAAATATCCTCCGATGAAATGTGGAAAGAAGCTTTCTGAGAAACTGCTTAGTGTTCTGTTAATTCATCTCACAGAGTTACATCTGTATTTCGTGGATCTTTTTGCTAGCCTTATTTCTGTGGAATCTGAGAACAGATATTTCGGATCCCTTGGAAGACTATAGGGCCAAAGGAAATATCCTCCGATAACCAAGAGAAAGAAGCTTTCTGAAAAACTTCTTTGTGTTCTGTGAAATCATCTCACAGAGTTACAGCTTTCCCCTCAAGAAGCCTTTCGCTAAGACAGTTCTTGTGGAATTGGCAAAGTGATATTTGGAAGCCCATAGAGGGCTATGGTGAAAAAGGAAATATCCTCAGATGAAATCTGGAAAGAAGATTTCTGAAAAACTGCTTAGTGTTCTGTTAATTCATCTCACAGAGTTACATCTGTATTTCGTGGATCTCTTTGCTAGCCTTATTTCTGTGGAATCTGAGAACAGATATTTCGGAACCCGTGGAAGACTATAGGGCCAAAGGAAATATCCTCCGATAACAAAGAGAAAGAAGCTTTCTGAGAAACTTCTTTGTGTTCTGTGAAATCATCTCACAGAGTTACAGCTTTCCCCTCAAGAAGCCTTTCGCTAAGACAGTTCTTGTGGAATTGGCAAAGTGATATTTGGAAGCCCATAGAGGGCTATGGTGAAAAAGGAATTATCCTCAGATGAAATCTGGAAAGAAGCTTTCTGAGAAACTGCTTAGTGTTCTGTTAATTCATCTCACAGAGTTACATCTGTATTTCGTGGATCTCTTTGCTAGCCTTATTTCTGTGGAATCTGAGAACAGATATTTCGGATCCCTTGGAAGACTATAGGGCCAAAGGAAATATCCTCCGATAACAAAGATAAAGAAGCTTTCTGAGAAACTTCTTTGTGTTCTCTGAAATCATCTCACAGAGTTACAGCTTTCCCCTCAAGAAGCCTTTCTCTAAGACAGTTCTTGTGGAATTGGCAAAGTGATATTTGGAAGCCCATAGAGGGCTATGGTGAAAAAGGAAATATCCTCAGATGAAATCTGGAAAGAAGCTTTCTGAGAAACTGCTTTGTGTTCTGTTAATTCATCTCACAGATTTACATCTGTATTTCGTGGATCTCTTTGCTAGCCTTATTTCTGTGGAATCTGAGAACAGATATTTCGGATCCCTTGGAAGACTATAGGGCCAAATGAAATATCCTCCGATAACAAAGAGAAAGAAGCTTTCTGAGAAACTTCTTTGTGTTCTGTGAAATCATCTCACAGAGTTACAGCATTCCCCTCAAGAAGCCTTTCGCTAAGACAGTTCTTGTGGAATTGGCAAAGTGATATTTGGAAGCCCATAGAGGGCTATGGTGAAAAAGGAAATATCCTCACATGAAATCTGGAAAGAAGCTTTCTGAGAAACTGCTTAGTGTTCTGTTAATTCATCTCACAGAGTTACATCTGTATTTCGTGGATCTCTTTTCTAGCCTTATTTCTGTGGAATCTGAGAACAGATATTTCGGATCCCTTGGAAGACTATAGGGCCAAAGGAAATATCCTCCGATAACAAACAGAAAGAAGCTTTCTGAGAAACTTCTTTGTGTTCTGTGAAATCATCTCACAGAGTTACAGCTTTCCCCTCAAGAAGCCTTTCGCTAAGACAGTTCTTGTGGAATTGGCAAAGTGATATTTGGAAGCCCATAGAGGGCTATGGTGAAAAAGGAAATATCTACATATGAAATCTGGAAAGAAGCCTTCTGAGAAACTGCTCAGTGTTCTGTTAATTCATCTCACAGAGTTACATCTGTATTTCGTGGATCTCTTTGCTAGCCTTATTTCTGTGGAATCTGAGAACAGATATTTCGGATCCCTTGGAAGACTATAGGGCCAAAGGAAATATCCTCCGATAACAAAGAGAAAGAAGCTTTCTGAGGAAATTCTTCGTGTTCCGTGAAATCATCTCACAGAGTTACAGCATTCCCCTCAAGAAGCCTTTCGCTAAGACAGTTCTTGTGGAATTGGCAAAGTGATATTTGGAAGCCCGTAGAGGGCTATGGTGAAAAAGGAAATATCCTCACATGAAATCTGGAAAGAAGCTTTCTGAGAAACTGCTTAGTGTTCTGTTAATTCATCTCACAGAGTTACATCTGTATTTCGTGGATCTCTTTGCTAGCCTTATTTCTGTGGAATCTGAGAACAGATATTTCGGATCCCTTGGAAGACTATAGGGCCAAAGGAAATATCCTCCGATAACAAAGAGAAAGAAGCTTTCTGAGGAAATTCTTTGTGTTCTGTGAAATCATCTCACAGAGTTACAGCATTCCCCTCAAGAAGCCTTTCGCTAAGCCAGTTCTTGTGGAATTGGCAAAGTGATATTTGGAAGCCCATAGAGGGCTATGGTGAAAAAGGAAATATCCTCAGATGAAATATGGAAAGAAGCTTTCTGAGAAACTCCTTAGTGTTCTGTTAATTCATCTCACAGAGTTACATCTGTATTTCGTGGATCTCTTTGCTAGCCTTATTTCTGTGGAATCTGAGAACAGATATTTCGGATCCCTTGGAAGACTATAGGGCCAAAGGAAATATCCTCCGATAACAAAGAGAAAGAAGCTTTCTGAGAAACTTCTTTGTGTTCTGTGAAATCATCTCACAGAGTTACAGCTTTCCCCTCAAGATGCCTTTTCCTAAGCCAGTTCTTGTGGAATTGGCAAAGTGATATTTGGAAGCCCATAGAGGGCTATGGTGAAAAAGGAAATATCCTCAGATGAATTCTGGAAAGAAGCTTTCTGAGAAACTGCTTAGTGTTCTGTTAATTCATCTCACATAGTTATATCTGTATTTCGTGAATCTCTTTGCTAGCCTTATTTCTGTGGAATCTGAGAACAGATATTTCGGATCCCTTGGAAGACTATAGGGCCAAAGGAAATATCCTCCGATAACAAACAGAAAGAAGCTTTCTGAGAAACTTCTTTGTGTTCTGTGAAATCATCTCACAGAGTTACAGCTTTCCCCTCAAGAAGCCTTTCGCTAAGACAGTTCTTGTGGAATTGGCAAAGTGATATTTGGAAGCCCATAGAGGGCTATGGTGAAAAAGGAAATATCCTCAGATGAAATCTGGAAAGAAGCTTTCTGAGAAACTGCTTAGTGTTCTGTTAATTCATCTCACAGAGTTACATCTGTATTTCGTGGATCTCTTTGCTAGCCTTATTTCTGTGGTATCTGAGGACAGATATTTCGGATCCCTTCGAAGACTATAGGGCCAAAGGAAATATCCTGCGATAACAAAGAGAAAGAAGCTTTCTGAGAAACTTCTTTGTGTTCTGTGAAATCATCTCACAGAGTTACAGCTTTCCCCTCAAGAAGCCTTTCGCTAAGACAGTTCTTGTGGAATTGGCAAAGTGATATTTGGAAGCCCATAGAGGGCTATGGTGAAAAAGGAAATATCCTCCGATGAAATGTGGAAAGAAGCTTTCTGAGAAACTGCTTAGTGTTCTGTTAATTCATCTCACTGAGTTACATCTGTATTTAGTGGATCTCTTTGCTAGCCTTATTTCTGTGGAATCCGAGAACAGATATTTCGGATCCCTTGGAAGACTATAGGGCCAAAGGAAATATCCTCCGATAACAAAGAGAAAGAAGCTTTCTGAGAAACTTCTTTGTGTTCTGTGAAATCATCTCACAGAGTTACAGCTTTCCCCTCAAGAAGCCTTCCGCTAAGACAGTTCTTGTGGAATTGGCAAAGTGATATTTGGAAGCCCATAGAGGGCTATGGTGAAAAAGGAAATATCCTCAGATGAAATCTGGAAAGAAGCTTTCTGAGAAACTGCTTAGTGTTCTGTTAATTCATCTCACAGAGTTACATCTGTATTTCGTGGATCTCTTTGCTAGCCTTATTTCTGTGGAATCTGAGAACAGATATTTCGGAACCCTTGGAAGACTATAGGGCCAAAGGAAATATCCTCCGATAACAAAGGGAAAGAAGCTTTCTGAGAAACTTCTTTGTGTTCTGTGAAATCATCTCACAGAGTTACAGCTTTCCCCTCAAGAAGCCTTTCGCTAAGCCAGTTCTTGTGGAATTGGCAAAGTGATATTTGGAAGCCCATAGAGGGCTATGGTGAAAAAGGAAATATCCTCACATGAAATCTGGAAAGAAGCTTTCTGAGAAACTGCTTAGTGTTCTGTTAATTCGTCTCACAGAGTTACATCTGTATTTCGTGGATCTCTTTGCTAGCCTTATTTCTGTGGAATCTGAGAACAGATATTTCGGATCCCTTGGAAGACTATAGGGCCAAAGGAAATATCCTCCGATAACAAAGAGAAAGAAGCTTTCTGAGAAACTTCTTTGTGTTCTGTGAAATCATCTCACAGAGTTACAGCTTTCCCCTCAAGAAGCCTTTCTCTAAGACAGTTCTTGTGGAATTGGAAAAGTGATATATGGAAGCCCATAGAGGGCTATGGTGAAAAAGGAAATATCCTCAGATGAAATCTGGAAAGAAGCTTTCTGAGAAACTGCTTTGTGTTCTGTTAATTCATCTCACAGAGTTACATCTGTATTTCGTGGATCTCTTTGCTAGCCTTATTTCTGTGGAATCTGAGAACAGATATTTCGGATCCCTTGGAAGACTATAGGGCCAAATGAAATATCCTCCGATAACAAAGAGAAAGAAGCTTTCTGAGAAACTTCTTTGTGTTCTGTGAAATCATCTCACAGAGTTACAGCATTCCCCTCAAAAAAGCCTTTCGCTAAGACAGTTCTTGTGGAATTGGCAAAGTGATATTTGGAAGCCCATAGAGGGCTATGGTGAAAAAGGAAATATCCTCAGATGAAATCTGGAAAGAAGCTTTCCGAGAAACTGCTTAGTGTTCTGTTAATTCATCTCACAGAGTTACATCTGTATTTCGTGGATCTCTTTGCTAGCCTTATTTCTGTGGAATCTGAGAACAGATATTTCGGATCCCTTGGAAGACTATAGGGCCAAATGAAATATCCTCGGATAACAAAGAGAAAGAAGCTTTCTGAGGAAATTCTTTGTGTTCTGTGAAATCATCTCACAGAGTTACAGCTTTCCCCTCAAGAAGCCTTTCGCTAAGACAGTTCTTGTGGAATTGGCAAAGTGATATTTGGAAGCCCATAGAGGGCTATGGTGAAAAAGGAAATATCCTCACATGAAATCTGGAAACAAGCTTTCTGAGAAACTGCTTAGTGTTCTGTTAATTCATCTCACAGAGTTACATCTGTATTTCGTGGATCTCTTTGCCAACCTTATTTCTGTGGAATCTGAGAACAGATATTTCGGATCCCTTGGAAGACTATAGGGCCAAAGGAAATATCCTCCGATAACAAAGAGAAAGAAGCTTTCTGAGAAACTTCTTTGTGTTCCGTGAAATCATCTCACAGAATTACAGCTTTCCCCTCAAGAAGCCTTTCGCTAAGACAGTTCTTGTGGAATTGGCAAAGTGATATTTGGAAGCCCATAGAGGGCTATGGTGAAAAAGGAAATATCCTCAGATGAAATCTGGAAAGAAGCTTTCTGAGAAACTGCTTAGTGTTCTGTTAATTCATCTCACAGAGTTACATCTGTGTTTCGTGGATCTCTTTGCTAGCCTTATTTCTGTGGAATCTGAGAACAGATATTTCGGATCCCTTGGAAGACTATAGGGCCAAAGGAAATATCCTCCGATAACAAACAGAAAGAAGCTTTCTGAGAAACTTCTTTGTGTTCCGTGAAATCATCTCACAGAGTTACAGCTTTCCCCTCAAGAAGCCTTTCGCTAAGACAGTTCTTGTGGAATTGGCAAAGTGATATTGGGAAGCCACTAGGGGGCTATGGTGAAAAAGGAAATATCCTCAGATGAAATCTGGAAAGAAGCTTTCTGAGAAACTGCTTAGTGTTCTGTTAATTCATCTCACAGAGTTACATCTGTATTTCGTGGATCTCTTTGCTAGCCTTATTTCTGTGGTATCTGAGAACAGATATTTCGGATCCCTTGGAAGACTATAGGGCCAAAGGAAATATCCTCCGATAACAAAGAGAAAGAAGCTTTCTGAGAAACTTCTTTGTGTTCTGTGAAATCATCTCACAGAGTCACAGCTTTCCCCTCAAGAAGCCTTTCGCTAAGACAGTTCTTGTGGAATTGGCAAAGTGATATTTGGAAGCCCATAGAGGGCTATGGTGAAAAAGGAAATATTCTCCGATGAAATGTGGAAAGAAGCTTTCTGAGAAACTGCTTAGTGTTCTGTTAATTCATCTCACAGAGTTACATCTGTATTTCGTGGATCTCTTTGCTAGCCTTATTTCTGTGGAATCTGAGAACAGATATTTCGGATCCCTTGGAAGACTATAGGGCCAAAGGAAATATCCTCCGATAACAAAGAGAAAGAAGCTTTCTGAGAAACTTCTTTGTGTTCTGTGAAATCATCTCACAGAGTTACAGCTTTCCCCTCAAGAAGCCTTTCGCTAAGACAGTTCTTGTGGAATTGGCAAAGTGATATTTGGAAGCCCATAGAGGGCTATGGTGAAAAAGGAAATATCCTCACATGAAATCTGGAAAGAAGCTTTCTGAGAAACTGCTTAGTGTTCTGTTAATTCATCTCACAGAGTTACATCTGTATTTCGTGGATCTCTTTGCAAGCCTTATTTCTGTGGAATCTGAGAACAGATATTTCGGATCCCTTTGAAGACTATAGGGCCAAAGGAAATATCCTCCGATAACAAAGAGAAAGAAGCTTTCTGAGGAAATTCTTTGTGTTCTGTGAAATCATCTCACAGAGTTACAGCTTTCCCCTCAAGAAGCCTTAGGCTAAGACAGTTCTTGTGGAATTGGCAAAGTGATATTTGGAAGCCCATAGAGGGCTATGGTGAAAAAGGAAATATCCTCACATGAAATCTGGAAAGAAGCTTTCTGAGAAACTGCTTAGTGTTTTGTTAATTCATCTCACAGAGTTACATCTGTATTTCGTGGATCTCTTTGCTAGCCTTATTTCTGTGGAATCTGAGAACAGATATTTCGGATCCCTTGGAAGACTATAGGGCCAAAGGAAATATCCTCCGATAACAAAGAGAAAGAAGCTTTCTGAGAAACTTCTTTGTGTTCTGTGAAATCATCTCACAGAGTTACAGCTTTCCCCTCAAGAAGCCTTTCGCTAAGACAGTTCTTGTGGAATTGGCAAAGTGATATTTGGAAGCCCATAGAGGGCTATGGTGAAAAAGGAAATATCCTCAGATGAAATCTGGAAGGAAGCTTTCTGAGAAACTGCTTAGTGTTCTGTTAATTCATCTCACAGAGTTACATCTGTATTTCGTGGATCTCTTTGCTGGCCTTATTTCTGTGGAATCTGAGAACAGATATTTCGCATCCCTTGGAAGACTATAGGGCCAAAGGAAATATCCTCCGATAACAAAGAGAAAGAAGCTTTCTGAGAAACTTCTTTGTGTTCTGTGAAATCATCTCACAGAGTTACAGCTTTCCCCTCAAGAAGCCTTTCGCTAAGACAGTTCTTGTGGAATTGGCAAAGTGGTATTTGGAAGCCCATAGAGGGCTATGGTGAAAAAGGAAATATCCTCCGATGAAATCTGGAAAGAAGCTTTCTGAGAAACTGCTTAGTGTTCTGTTAATTCATCTCACAGAGTTACATCAGTATTTCGTGGATCTCTTTGCTAGCCTTATTTCTGTGGAATGTGAGAACAGATATTTCCTTTCTCTTTGAAGACTATAGGGCCAAAGGAAATATCCTCCGATAACAAAGAGAAAGAAGCTTTCTGAGAAACTTCTTTGTGTTCTGTGAAATCATCTCACAGAGTTACAGCTTTCCCCTCAAGAAGCCTTTCGCTAAGACAGTTCTTGTGGAATTGGCAAAGTGATATTTGGAAGCCCATAGAGGGCTATGGTGAAAAAGGAAATATCCTCACATGAAATCTGGAAAGAAGCTTTCTGAGAAACTGCTTAGTGTTCTGTTAATTCATCTCACAGAGTTACATCTGTTTTTCGTGGATCTCTTTGATAGCCTTATTTCTGTGGAATCTGAGAAAAGATATTTCAGATCCCTTGGAAGACTATAGGGCCAAATGAAATATCCTCGGATAACAAAGAGAAAGAAGCTTTCTGAGAAATTCTTTGTGTTCTGTGAAATCATCTCACAGAGTTACAGCATTCCCCTCAAGAAGCCTTTCGCTAAGACAGTTCTTGTGGAATTGGCAAAGTGATATTTGGAAGCCCATAGAGGGCTATGGTGAAAAAGGAAATATCCTCACATGAAATCTGGAAAGAAACTTTCTGAGAAACTGCTTAGTGTTCTGTTAATTCATCTCACAGAGTTACATCTGTATTTCGTGGATCTCTTTGCTAGCCTTATTTCTGTGGAATCTGAGAACAGATATTTCGGATCCCTTGGAAGACTATAGGGCCCAAGGAAATATCCTCCGATAACAAAGAGAAAGAAGCTTTCTGAGAAACTTCTTTGTGTTCTGTGAAATCATCTCACAGAGTTACAGCTTTCCCCTCAAGAAGCCTTTCGCTAAGACAGTTCTTGTGGAATTGGCAAAGTGATATTTGGAAGCCCATAGAGGGCTATGGTGAAAAAGGAAATATCCTCACATGAAATCTGGAAAGAAGCTTTCTGAGAAACTGCTTAGTGTTCTGTTAATTCATCTCACAGAGTTACATCTGTATTTCGTGGATCTCCTTGCTAGCCTTATTTCTGTGGAATCTGAGAACAGATATTTCGGATTCCTTGGAAGACTACAGGGCCAAAGGAAATATCCTCCGATAACAAAGAGAAAGAAGCTTTCTGAGAAACTTCTTTGTGTTCTGTGAAATCATCTCACAGAGTTACAGCTTTCCCCTCAAGAAGCCTTTCGCTAAGACAGTTCTTGTGGAATTGGCAAAGTGATATTTGGAAGCCCATAGAGGGCTATGGTGAAAAAGGAAATATCCTCAGATGAAATCTGGAAAGAAGCTTTCTGAGAAACTGCTTAGTGTTCTGTTAATTCATCTCACAGAGTTACATCTGTATTTCGTGGATCTCTTTGCTAGCCTTATTTCTGTGGAATCGGAGAACAGATATTTCGGATCCCTTTGAAGATTATAGGGTCAAAGGAAATATCCTCCGATAACGAAGAGAAAGAAGGTTTCTGAGAAACTTCTTTGTGTTCTGTGAAATCATCTCACAGAGTTACAGCTCTCCCTTCAAGAAGCCTTTCCCTTATACAGTTCTTGTGGAATTGGCCAAGTGATATTTGGAAGCCCATAGAGGGCTATGGTGAAAAAGGAAATATCCTCAGATGAAATCTGGAAAGAAGCTTTCTGAGAAACTTCTCTGCGATGTGTGACTTCCACTCACAGAGTTACATCTGTATTTCGTGGATCTCTTTGCTAACCTTATTTCTCTGGAATCTGAGAACAGATATTTCGGATCCCTTTGAAGACTACAGGGCCAAAGGAAATATCCTCCGATAACAAAGAGAAAGAAGCTTTCTGAGAAACTTCTTTGTGTACTGTGAAATCATCTCACAGAGTTACAGCTTTCCCCTCAAGAAGCCTTTCGCTAAGACAGTTCTTGTGGAATTGGCAAAGTGATATTTGGAAGCCCATAGAGGGCTATGGTGAAAAAGGAAATATCCTCAGATGAAATCTGGAAAGAAGCTTTCTGAGAAACTGCTTAGTGTTCTGTTAATTCATCTCACAGAGTTACATCTGTATTTCGTGGATCTCTTTGCTAGCCTTATTTCTGTGGAATCTGAGAACAGATATTTCGGATCCCGTGGAAGACTATAGGGCCAAAGGAAATATCCTCCGATAACAAAGAGAAAGAAGCTTTCTGAGAAACTTCTTTGTGTTCTGTGAAATCATCTCACAGAGTTACAGCTTTCCCCTCAAGAAGCCTTTCGCTAAGACAGTTCTTGTGGAATTGGCAAAGTGATATTTGGAAGCCCATAGAGGGCTATGGTGAAAAGGGAAATATCCTCACATGAAATCTGGAAAGAAGCTTTCTGAGAAACTGCTTAGTGTTCTGTTAATTCATCTCACAGAATTACATCTGTATTTCGTGGATCTCCTTGCTAGCCTTATTTCTGTGGAATCTGAGAACAGATATTTCGGATTCCTTGGAAGACTATAGGGCCAAAGGAAATATCCTCCGATAACAAAGAGAAAGAAGCTTTCTGAGAAACTTCTTTGTGTTCTGTGAAATCATCTCACAGAGTTACAGCTTTCCCCTCCAGAAGCCTTTCGCTAAGACAGTTCTTGTGGAATTGGCAAAGTGATATTTGGAAGCCCATAGAGGGCTATGGTGAAAAAGGAAATATCCTCAGATGAAATCTGGAAAGAAGCTTTCTGAGAAACTTCTCTGCGATGTGTGACTTCCACTCACAGAGTTACATCTGTATTTCGTGGATCTCTTTGCTAACCTTATTTCTCTGGAATCTGAGAACAGATATTTCGGATCCCTTTGAAGACTACAGGGCCAAAGGAAATATCCTCCGATAACAAAGAGAAAGAAGCTTTCTGAGAAACTTCTTTGTGTTCTGTGAAATCATCTCACAGAGTTACAGCTTTCCCCTCAAGAAGCCTTTCGCTAAGACAGTTCTTGTGGAATTGGCAAAGTGATATTTGGAAGCCCATAGAGGGCTATGGTGAAAAAGGAAATATCCTCACATGAAATCTGGAAAGAAGCTTTCTGAGAAACTGCTTAGTGTTCTGTTAATTCATCTCACAGAATTACATCTGTATTTCGTGGATCTCCCTGCTAGCCTTATTTCTGTGGAATCTGAGAACAGATATTTCGGATTCCTTGGAAGACTATAGGGCCAAAGGAAATATCCTCCGATAAGAAAGAGAAAGAAGCTTTCTGAGAAACTTCTTTGTGTTCTGTGAAATCATCTCACAGAGTTACAGCTTTCCCCTCAAGAAGCCTTTCGCTAAGACAGTTCTTGTGGAATTGGCAAAGTGATATTTGGAAGCCCATAGAGGCTATGGTGAAAAAGGAAATATCCTCACATGAAATGTGGAAAGAAGCTTTCTGAGAAACTCCTTAGTGTTCTGTTAATTCATCTCACAGAGTTACATCTGTATTTCGTGGATCTCTTTGCTAGACTTATTTCTGTGGAATCTGAGAACAGATATTTCCTTTCCCTTTGAAGACTATAGGGACAAAGGAAATATCCTCCGATAACAAAGAGAAAGAAGCTTTCTGAGAAACTTCTTTGTGTTCCGTGAAATCATCTCACAGAGTTACAGCTTTCCCCTCAAGAAGCCTTTCGCTAAGACAGTTCTTGTGGAATTGGTAAAGTGATATTTGGAAGCCCATTGAGGGCTATGGTGAAAAAGGAAATATCCTCAGATGAAATCTGGAAAGAAGCTTTCTGAGAAACTGCTTATTGTTCTGTTAATTCATCTCACAGAGTTACATCTGTATTTCGTGGATCTCTTTGCTACCCTTATTTCTGTGGAATCTGAGAACAGATATTTCGGATCCCTTGCAAGACTATAGGGCCAAAGGAAATATCCTTCGATAACAAAGAGAAAGAAGCTTTCTGAGAAACTTCTTTGTGTTCTGGGAAATCATCTCACAGAGTTACAGCTTTCCCCTCAAGAAGCCTTTCGCTAAGACAGTTCTTGTGGAATTGGCAAAGTGATATTTGGAAGCCCATAGAGGGCTATGGTGAAAAAGGAAATATCCTCAAATGAAATCTGGAAAGAAGCTTTCTGAGAAACTGCTTAGTGTTCTGTTAATTCATCTCACAGAGTTACATCTGTATTTCGTGGATCTCTTTGCTAGCCTTATTTCTGTGGAATATGAGAACAGATATTTCGGATCCCTTGGAAGACTATAGTGCCAATGGAAATATCCTCCGAAAACAAAGAGAAAGAAGCTTTCTGAGAAACTTCTTTGTGTTCTGTGAAATCATCTCACAGAGTTACAGCTTTCCCCTCAAGAAGCCTTTCGCTAAGACAGTTCTTGTGGAATTGGCAAAGTGATATTTGGAAGCCCATAGAGGCTATGGTGAAAAAGGAAATATCCTCACATGAAATGTGGAAAGAAGCTTTCTGAGAAACTCCTTAGTGTTCTGTTAATTCATCTCACAGAGTTACATCTGTATTTCGTGGATCTCTTTGCTAGACTTATTTCTGTGGAATCTGAGAACAGATATTTCCTTTCCCTTTGAAGACTATAGGGCGAAAGGAAATATCCTCCGATAACAAAGAGAAAGAAGCTTTCTGAGAAACTTCTTTGTGTTCTGTGAAATCATCTCACAGAGTTACAGCTTTCCCCTCAAGAAGCCTTTCGCTAAGACAGTTCTTGTGGAATTGGCAAAGTGATATTTGGAAGCCCATAGAGGGCTATGGTGAAAAAGGAAATATCCTCAGATGAAATCTGGAAAGAAGCTTTCTGAGAAACTGCTTAGTGTTCTGTTAATTCATCTCACAGAGTTACATCTGTATTTCGTGGATCTCTCTGCTAACCTTATTTCTCTGGAATCTGAGAACAGATATTTCGGATCCCTTTGAAGACTACAGGGCCAAAGGAAATATCCTCCGATAACAAAGAGAAAGAAGCTTTCTGAGAAACTTCTTTGTGTTCTGTGAAATCATCTCACAGAGTTACATCTTTCCCCTCAAGAAGCCTTTCGCTAAGACAGTTCTTGTGGAATTGGCAAAGTGATATTTGGAAGCCCATAGAGGGCTATGGTGTAAAAGGAAATATCCTCCGATGAAATCTGGAAAGAAGCTTTCTGAGAAACTGCTTAGTGTTCTGTTAATTCATCTCACAGAGTTACATCTGTATTTAGTGGATCTCTTTGCTAGCCTTATTTCTGTGGAATCTGAGAACAGATATTTCGGATCCCTTGGAAGACTATAGGGCCAAAGGAAATATCCTCCGATAACAAAGAGAAAGAAGCTTTCTGAGAAACTTCTTTGTGTTCTGTGAAATCATCTCACAGAGTTACAGCTTTCCCCTCAAGAAGCCTTTCGCTAAGACAGTTCTTGTGGAATTGGCAAAGTGATATTTGGAAGCCCATAGAGGGCTATGGTGAAAAAGGAAATATCCTCACATGAAATCTGGAAAGAAGCTTTCTGAGAAACTGCTTAGTGTTCTGTTAATTCATCTCACAGAGTTACATCTGTATTTCGTGGATCTCCTTGCTAGCCTTATTTCTGTGGAATCTGAGAACAGATATTTCGGATCCCTTGGAAGACTATAGGGCCAAAGGAAATATCCTCCGATAACAAAGAGAAAGAAGCTTTCTGAGAAACTTCTTTGTGTTCTGTGAAATCATCTCACAGAGTTACAGGTTTCCCCTCAAGAAGCCTTTCGCTAAGACAGTTCTTGTGGAATTGGCAAAGTGATATATGGAAGCCCATAGAGGGCTATGGTGAAAAAGGAAATATCCTCAGATGAAATCTGGAAAGAAGCTTTCTGAGAAACTTCTCTGCGATGTGTGACTTCCACTCACAGAGTTACATCTGTATTTCGTGGATCTCTTTGCTAACCTTATTTCTCTGGAATCTGAGAACAGATATTTCGAATCCCTTTGAAGACTACAGGGCCAAAGGAAATATCCTCCGATAACAAAGAGAAAGAAGCTTTCTGAGAAACTTCTTTGTGTTCTGTGAAATCATCTCACAGAGTTACATCTTTCCCCTCAAGAAGCCTTTCGCTAAGACAGTTCTTGTGGAATTGGCAAAGTGATATTTGGAAGCCCATAGAGGGCTAGGGTGAAAAAGGAAATATCCTCAGATGAAATCTGGAAAGAAGCTTTCTGAGAAACTGCTTAGTGTTCTGTTAATTCATCTCACAGAGTTACATCTGTATTTCGTGGATCTCTTTGCTAGCCTTATTTCTGTGGAATCTGAGAACAGATATTTCGGATCCCTTGGAAGACTATAGGGCCAAAGGAAATATCCTCCGACAACAAAGAGAAAGAAGCTTTCTGAGAAACTTCTTTGTGTTCTGGGAAATCATCTCACAGAGTTACAGCTTTCCCCTCAAGAAGCCTTTCGCTAAGACAGTTCTTGTGGAATTGGCAAAGTGATATTTGGAAGCCCATAGAGGGCTATGGTGAAAAAGGAAATATCCTCACATGAAATCTGGAAAGAAGATTTCTGAGAAACTGCTTAGTGTTCTGTTAATTCATCTCACAGAGTTACATCAGTATTTCGTGGATCTCTTTGCTAGCCTTATTTCTGTGGAATCTGAGAACAGATATTTCGGATCCCTTGGAAGACTATAGGGCCAAAGGAAATATCCTCCAATAACAAAGAGAAAGAAGCTTTCTGAGAAACTTCTTTGTGTTCTGTGAAATCATCTCACAGAGTTACAGCTTTCCCCTCAAGAAGCCTTTCGCTAAGACAGTTCTTGTGGAATTGGCAAAGTGATATTTGGAAGCCCATAGAAGGCTATGGTGAAAAAGGAAATATCCTCACATGAAATCTGGAAAGAAGCTTTCTGAGAAACTGCTTAGTGTTCTGTTAATTCATCTCACAGATTTACATCTGTATTTCGTGGATCTCCTTCCAAGCCTTATTTCTGTGGAATCTGAGAACAGATATTTCGGATTCCTTGGAAGACTATAGGGCCAAAGGAAATATCCTCCGATAACAAAGAGAAAGAAGCTTTCTGAGAAACTTCTTTGTGTTCTGTGAAATCATCTCACAGAGTTACAGCTTTCCCCTCAAGAAGCCTTTCGCTAAGACAGTTCTTGTGGAATTGTCAAAGTGATATTTGGAAGGCCATAGAGGGCTATGGTGAAAAAGGAAATATCCTCAGATGAAATCTGGAAAGAAGCTTTCTGAGAAACTGCTTAGTGTTCTGTTAATTCATCTCACAGAGTTACATCTGTATTTCGTGGATCTCTTTGCTAGCCTTATTTCTGTGGAATCTGAGAACAGATATTTCGGATCCCTTTGAAGATTATAGGGTCAAAAGAAATATCCTCCGATAACAAAGAGAAAGAAGGTTTCTGAGAAACTTCTTTGTGTTCTGTGAAATCATCTCACAGAGTTACAGCTCTCCCTTCAAGAAGCCTTTCGCTAATACAGTTCTTGTGGAATTGGCCAAGTGATATTTGGAAGCCCATAGAGGGCTATGGTGAAAAAGGAAATATCCTCAGATGAAATCTGGAAAGAAGCTTTCTGAGAAACTTCTCTGCGATGTGTGACTTCCACTCACAGAGTTACATCTGTATTTCGTGGATCTCTTTGCTAACCTTATTTCTCTGGAATCTGAGAACAGATATTTCGGATCCCTTTGAAGACTTCAGGGCCAAAGGAAATATCCTCCGATAACAAAGAGAAAGAAGCTTTCTGAGAAACTTCTTTGTGTTCTGTGAAATCATCTCACAGAGTTACAGCTTTCCCCTCAAGAAGCCTTTCGCTAAGACAGTTCTTGTGGAATTGGCAAAGTGATATTTGGAAGCCCAGAGAGGGCTATGGTGAAAAAGGAAATATCCTCAGATGAAATCTGGAAAGAAGCTTTCTGAGAAACTGCTTAGTGTTCTGTGAATTCATCTCACAGAGTTACATCTGTATTTCGTGGATCTCCTTGCTAGCCTTATTTCTGTGGAATCTGAGAACAGATATTTCGGATTCCTTGGAAGACTATAGGGCCAAAGGAAATATCCTCCGATAACAAAGAGAAAGAAGCTTTCTGAGAAACTTCTTTGTGTTCTGTGAAATCATCTCACAGAGTTACAGCTTTCCCCTCAAGAAGCCTTTCGCTAAGACAGTTCTTGTGGAATTGGCAAAGTGATATTTGGAAGCCCATAGAGGGCTATGGTGATAAAGGAAATATCCTCACATGAAATCTGGAAAGAAGCTTTCTGAGAAACTGCTTAGTGTTCTGTTAATTCATCTCACAGAGTTACATCTGTATTTCGTGGATCTCTTTGCTAGCCTTATTTCTGTGGAATCGGAGAACAGATATTTCGGATCCCTTTGAAGACTATAGGGCCAAAGGGAATATCCTCCGATAACAAAGAGAAAGAAGCTTTCTGAGAAACCTCTTTGGGTTCTGTGAAATCATCTCACAGAGTTACAGCTTTCCCCTCAAGAAGCCTTTTGCTAAGACAGTTCTTGTGGAATTGGCAGAGTGATATTTGGAAGCCCATAGAGGGCTATGGTGAAAAAGGAAATATCCTCAGATGAAATCTGGAAAGAAGCTTTCTGAGAAACTGCTTAGTGTTCTGTTAATTCATCTCACAGAGTTACATCTGTATTTCGTGGATCTCTTTGCTAGCCTTATTTCTGTGGAATCTGAGAACAGATATTTCGGATCCCTTGGAAGACTATAGGGCCAAAGAAAATATCCTCCGATAACAAAGAGAAAGAAGCTTTCTGAGAAACTTCTTTGTGTTCGGTGAAATCATCTCACAGAGTTACAGCTTTCCCCTCAAGAAGCCTTTCGCTAAGACAGTTCTTGTGGAATTGGCAAAGTGATATTTGGAAGCCCATAGAGGGCTATGGTGATAAAGGAAATATCCTCACATGAAATCTGGAAAGAAGCTTTCTGAGAAACTGCTTAGTGTTCTGTTAATTCATCTCACAGAGTTACATCTGTATTTCGTGGATCTCTTTGCTAGCCTTATTTCTGTGGAATCTGAGAACAGATATTTCGGATCCCTTGGAAGACTATAGGGCCAAAGGAAATATCCTCCGATAACAAAGAGAAAGAAGCTTTCTGAGAAACTTCTTTGTGTTCTGTGAAATCATATCACAGAGTAACAGCTTTCCCCTCAAGAAGCCTTTCGCTAAGACAGTTCTTGTGGAATTGGCAAAGTGATATTTGGAAGCCCATAGATTGCTATGGTGAAAAAGGAAATATCCTCAGATGAAATCTGGAAAGAAGCTTTCTGAGAAACTGCTTAGTGTTCTGTTAATTCATCTCACAGAGTTACATCAGTATTTCGTGGATCTCTTTGCTAGCCTTATGTCTGTGGAATCTGAGAACAGATATTTCCTTTCTCTTTGAAGACTATAGGGCCAAAGGAAATATCCTCCGATAACAAAGAGAAAGAAGCTTTCTGAGAAACTTCTTTGTGTTCTGTGAAATCATCTCACAGAGTTACAGCTTACCCTCAAGAAGCCTTTCCTTAAGACAGTTCTTGTGGAATTGGCAAAGTGATATTTGGAAGCCCATAGAGGGCTATGGTGAAAAAGGAAATATCCTCAGATGAAATCTGGAAAGAAGCTTTCTGAGAAACTGCTTAGTGTTCTGTTAATTCATCTCACAGAGTTACATCTGTATTTCGTGGATCTCTTTGCTAGCCTTATTTCTGTGGAATCTGAGAACATATATTTCGGATCCCTTGGAAGACTATAGGGCCAAAGGAAATATCCTCCGATAACAAAGAGAAAGAAGCTTTCTGAGAAACTTCTTTGTGTTCTGTGAAATCATCTCACAGAGTTACAGCTTTCCCCTCAAGAAGCCTTTCGCTAAGACAGTTCTTGTGGAATTGGCAAAGTGATATTTTGAAGCCCATAGAGGGCTATGGTGAAAAAGGAAATATCATCAGATGAAATCTGGAAAGAAGCTTTCTGAGAAACTGCTTAGTGTTCTGTTAATTCATCTCACAGAGTTACATCTGTATTTCGTGGATCTCTTTGCTAGCCTTATTTCTGTGGAATCTCAGAACAGATATTTCGGATCCCTTTGAAGATTATAGGGTCAAAGGAAATATCCTCTGATAACAAAGAGAAAGAAGCTTTCTGAGAAACTTCTTTGTGTTCTGTGAAATCATCTCACAGAGTTACAGCTCTGCCTTCAAGAAGCCTTTCGCTAATACAGTTCTTGTGGAATTGGCCAAGTGATATTTGGAAGCCCATAGAGGGCTATGGTGAAAAAGGAAATATCCTCACATGAAATCTGGAAAGAAGCTTTCTGAGAAACTTCTCTGCGATGTGTGACTTCCACTCACAGAGTTACATCTGTATTTCGTGGATCTCTTTGCTAACCTTATTTCTCTGGAATCTGAGAACAGATATTTCGGATCCCTTTGAAGACTACAGGGCCAAAGGAAATATCCTCCGATAACAAAGAGAAAGAAGCTTTCTGAGAAACTTCTTTGTGTTCTGTGAAATCATCTCACAGAGTTACAGCTTTCCCCTCAAGAAGCCTTTCGCTAAGACAGTTCTTGTGGAATTGGCAAAGTGATATTTGGAAGCCCATAGAGGGCTATGGTGAAAAAGGAAATATCCTCAGATGAAATCTGGAAAGAAGCGTTCTGAGAAACTGCTTAGTGTTCTGTTAATTCATCTCACAGAGTTACATCTGTATTTCGTGGATCTCTTTGCAAGCCTTATTTCTGTGGTATCTGAGAACAGATATTTCGGATCCCTTTGAAGACTATAGGGCCAAAGAAAATATCCTCCGATAACAAAGAGAAAGAAGCTTTCTGAGAAACTTCTTTGTGTTCGGTGAAATCATCTCACAGAGTTACAGCTTTCCCCTCAAGAAGCCTTTCGCTAAGACAGTTCTTGTGGAATTGGCAAAGTGATATTTGGAAGCGCATAGAGGGCTATGGTGAAAAAGGAAATATCCTCACATGAAATCTGGAAAGAAGCTTTCTGAGAAACTGCTTAGTGTTCTGTTAATTCATCTCACAGAGTTACATCTGTATTTCGTGTATCTCTTTGCTAGCCTTATTTCTGTGGAATCTGAGAACAGATATTTCGGATCCCTTGGAAGACTATAGGGCCAAAGGAAATATCCTCGGATAACAAAGAGAAAGAAGCTTTCTGAGAAACTTCTTTGTGTTCTGTGAAATCATCTCACAGAGTTACAGCTTTCCCCTCAAGAAGCCTTTCGCTAAGACAGTTCTTGTGGAATTGGCAAAGTGATATTTGGAAGCCCATAGAGGGCTATGGTGAAAAAGGAAATATCCTCAGATGAAATCTGGAAAGAAGCTTTCTGAAAAACTTCTCTGCGATGTGTGACTTCCACTCACAGAGTTACATCTGTATTTCGTGGATCTCTTTGCTAGCCTTATTTCTGTGGAATCTGAGAACAGATATTTCGGATCCCTTTTTAGACTATATGGCCAAAGGAAATATCCTCCGATAACAAAGAGAAAGAAGCTTTCTGAGAAACTTCTTTGTGTTCTGTGAAATCATCTCACAGAGTTACAGCTTTCCCCTCAAGAAGCCTTTCGCTAAGACAGTTCTTGTGGAATTGGCAAAGTGATATTTGGAAGCCCATAGAGGGCTATGGTGAAAAAGGAAATATCCTCAGATGAAATCTGGAAAGAAGCTTTCTTAGAAACTGTTTAGTGTTCTGTTAATTCATCTCACAGAGTTACATCTGTATTTCGTGGATCTCTTTGCTAGCCTTATTTCTGTGGAATCGGAGAACAGATATTTCGGATCCCTTTGAAGACTATAGGGCCAAAGGGAATATCCTCGGATAACAAAGAGAAAGAAGCTTTCTGAGAAACCTCTTTGTGTTCTGTGAAATCATCTCACAGAGTTACAGCTTTCCCCTCAAGAAGCCTTTCGCTAAGACAGTTCTTGTGGAATTGGCAAAGTGATATTTGGAAGCCCATAGAGGGCTATGGTGAAAAAGGAAATATCCTTACATGAAATCTGGAAAGAAGCTTTCTGAGAAACTGCTTAGTGTTCTGTTAATTCATCTCACAGAGTTACATCTGTATTTCGTGGATCTCCTTGATAGCCTTATTTCTGTGGAATCTGAGAACAGATATTTCGGATCCCTTGGAAGACTATAGGGCCAAAGGAAATATCCTCCGATAACAAAGAGAAAGAAGCTTTCTGAGAAACTTCTTTGTGTTCTGTGAAATCATCTCACAGAGTTACATCTTTCCCCTCAAGAAGCCTTTCGCTAAGACAGTTCTTGTGGAATTGGCAAAGTGATATTTGGAAGCCCATAGAGGGCTATGGTGTAAAAGGAAATATCCTCCGATGAAATCTGGAAAGATGCTTTCTGAGAAACTGCTTAGTGTTCTGTTAATTCATCTCACAGAGTTACATCTGTATTTCGTGGATCTCTTTGCTAGCCTTATTTCTGTGGAATCTGAGAACAGATATTTCGGATCCCTTGGAAGACTATAGGGCCAAAGGAAATATCCTCCGATAACAAAGAGAAAGAAGCTTTCTGAGAAACTTCTTTGTGTTCTGTGAAATCATCTCACAGAGTTACAGCTTTCCCCTCAAGAAGCCTTTCGCTAAGACAGTTCTTGTGGAATTGGCAAAGTGATATTTGGAAGCCCATAGAGGGCTATGGTGAAAAAGGAAATATCCTCACATGAAATCTGGAAAGAAGCTTTCTGAGAAACTGCTTAGTGTTCTGTTAATTCAACTCACAGAGTTACATCTGTATTTCGTGGATCTCCTTGCTAGCCTTATTTTTGTGGAATCTGAGAACAGATATTTCGGATTCCTTGGAAGACTATAGGGCCAAAGGAAATATCCTCCGATAACAAAGAGAAAGAAGCTTTCTGAGAAACTTCTTTGCGTTCTGTGAAATCATCTCACAGAGTTACATCTTTCCCCTCAAGAAGCCTTTCGCTAAGACAGTTCTTGTGGAATTGTCAAAGTGATATTTGGAAGCTCCTAGAGGGCTATGGTGAAAAAGGAAATATCCTCAGATGAAGTCTGGAAAGAAACTTTCTGAGAAACTGCTTAGTGTTCTGTTAATTCATCTCACAGAGTTACATCTGTATTTCGTGGATCTCTTTGCTAGCCTTATTTCTGTGGAATCTGAGAACAGATATTTCGGATCCCTTGGAAGAGTATAGGGCCAAAGGAAATATCCTCCGATAACAAAGAGAAAGAAGCTTTCTGAGAAACTTCTTTGTGTTCTGTGAAATCATCTCACAGAGTTACAGGTTTCCCCTCAAGAAGCCTTTCGCTAAGACAGTTCTTGTGGAAATGGCAAAGTGATATTTGGAAGCCCATAGAGGGCTATGGTGAAAAAGGAAATATCCTCAGATGAAATCTCTAAAGAAGCTTTCTGAGAAACTTCTCTGCGATGTGTGACTTCCACTCACAGAGTTACATCTGTATTTCGTGGATCTCTTTGCTAACCTTATTTCTCTGGAATCTGAGAACAGATATTTCGAATCCCTTTGAAGACTACAGGGCCAAAGGAAATATCCTCCGATAACAAAGAGAAAGAAGCTTTCTGAGAAACTTCTTTGTGTTCTGTGAAATCATCTCACAGAGTTACAGCTTTCCCCTCAAGAAGCCTTTCGCTAAGACAGTTCTTGTGGAATTGGCAAAGTGATATTTGGAAGCCCATAGAGGGCTATGGTGAAAAAGGAAATATCCTCAGATGAAATCTGGAAAGAAGCTTTCTGAGAAACTGCTTAGTGTTCTGTTAATTCATCTCACAGAGTTACATCTGTATTTCGTGGATCTCTTTGCTAGCCTTATTTCTGTGGAGTCTGAGAACAGATATTTCGGATCCCTTGGAAGACTATAGGGCCAAAGGAAATATCCTCCGACAACAAAGAGAAAGAAGCTTTCTGAGAAACTTCTTTGTGTTCTGGGAAATCATCTCACAGAGTTACAGCTTTCCCCTCAAGAAGCCTTTCGCTAAGACAGTTCTTGTGGAATTGGCAAAGTGATATTTGGAAGCCCATAGAGGGCTATGGTGAAAAAGGAAATATCCTCACATGAAATCTGGAAAGAAGATTTCTGAGAAACTGCTTAGTGTTCTGTTAATTCATCTCACAGAGTTACATCAGTATTTCGTGGATCTCTTTGCTAGCCTTATTTCTGTGGAATCTGAGAACAGATATTTCGGATCCCTTGGAAGACTATAGGGCCAAAGGAAATATCCTCCAATAACAAAGAGAAAGAAGCTTTCTGAGAAACTTCTTTGTGTTCTGTGAAATCATCTCACAGAGTTACAGCTTTCCCCTCAAGAAGCCTTTCGCTAAGACAGTTCTTGTGGAATTGGCAAAGTGATATTTGGAAGCCCATAGAGGGCTATGGTGAAAAAGGAAATATCCTCACATGAAATCTGGAAAGAAGCTTTCTGAGAAACTGCTTAGTGTTCTGTTAATTCATCTCACAGAGTTACATCTGTATTTCGTGGATCTCCTTGCAAGCCTTATTTCTGTGGAATCTGAGAACAGATATTTCGGATTCCTTGGAAGACTATAGGGCCAAAGGAAATATCCTCCGATAACAAAGAGAAAGAAGCTTTCTGAGAAACTTCTTTGTGTTCTGTGAAATCATCTCACAGAGTTACAGCTTTCCCCTCAAGAAGCCTTTCGCTAAGACAGTTCTTGTGGAATTGTCAAAGTGATATTTGGAAGGCCATAGAGGGCTATGGTGAAAAAGGAAATATCCTCAGATGAAATCTGGAAAGAAGCTTTCTGAGAAACTGCTTAGTGTTCTGTTAATTCATCTCACAGAGTTACATCTGTATTTCGTGGATCTCTTTGCTACCCTTATTTCTGTGGAATCTGAGAACAGATATTTCGGATCCCTTTGAAGATTATAGGGTCAAAAGAAATATCCTCCGATAACAAAGAGAAAGAAGGTTTCTGAGAAACTTCTTTGTGTTCTGTGAAATCATCTCACAGAGTTACAGCTCTCCCTTCAAGAAGCCTTTCGCTAATACAGTTCTTGTGGAATTGGCCAAGTGATATTTGGAAGCCCATAGAGGGCTATGGTGAAAAAGGAAATATCCTCAGATGAAATCTGGAAAGAAGCTTTCTGAGAAACTTCTCTGCGATGTGTGACTTCCACTCACAGAGTTACATCTGTATTTCGTGGATCTCTTTGCTAACCTTATTTCTCTGGAATCTGAGAACAGATATTTCGGATCCCTTTGAAGACTTCAGGGCCAAAGGAAATATCCTCCGATAACAAAGAGAAAGAAGCTTTCTGAGAAACTTCTTTGTGTTCTGTGAAATCATCTCACAGAGTTACAGCTTTCCCCTCAAGAAGCCTTTCGCTAAGACAGTTCTTGTGGAATTGGCAAAGTGATATTTGGAAGCCCAGAGAGGGCTATGGTGAAAAAGGAAATATCCTCAGATGAAATCTGGAAAGAAGCTTTCTGAGAAACTGCTTAGTGTTCTGTGAATTCATCTCACAGAGTTACATCTGTATTTCGTGGATCTCCTTGCTAGCCTTATTTCTGTGGAATCTGAGAACAGATATTTCGGATTCCTTGGAAGACTATAGGGCCAAAGGAAATATCCTCCGATAACAAAGAGAAAGAAGCTTTCTGAGAAACTTCTTTGTGTTCTGTGAAATCATCTCACAGAGTTACAGCTTTCCCCTCAAGAAGCCTTTCGCTAAGACAGTTCTTGTGGAATTGGCAAAGTGATATTTTGAAGCCCATAGAGGGCTATGGTGAAAAAGGAAATATCCTCAGATGAAATCTGGAAAGAAGCTTTCTGAGAAACTGCTTAGTGTTCTGTTAATTCATCTCACAGAGTTACATCTGTATTTCGTGGATCTCTTTGCTAGCCTTATTTCTGTGGAATCTCAGAACAGATATTTCGGATCCCTTTGAAGATTATAGGGTCAAAGGAAATATCCTCCGATAACAAAGAGAAAGAAGGTTTCTGAGAAACTTCTTCGTGTTCTGTGAAATCATCTCACAGAGTTACAGCTCTCCCTTCAAGAAGCCTTTCGCTAATACAGTTCTTGTGGAATTGGTCAGGTGATATTTGGAAGCCCATAGAGGGCTATGGTGAAAAAGGAAATATCCTCAGATGAAATCTGGAAAGAAGCTTTCTGAGAAACTTCTCTGCGATGTGTGACTTCCACTCACAGAGTTACATCTGTATTTCGTGGATCTCTTTGCTAGCCTTATTTCTGTGGAATCTGAGAACAGATATTTCGGATCCCTTTTTAGACTATATGGCCAAAGGAAATATCCTCCGATAACAAAGAGAAAGAAGCTTTCTGAGAAACTTCTTTGTGTTCTGTGAAATCATCTCACAGAGTTACAGCTTTCCCCTCAAGAAGCCTTTCGCTAAGACAGTTCTTGTGGAATTGGCAAAGTGATATTTGGAAGCCCATAGAGGGCTATGGTGAAAAAGGAAATATCCTCAGATGAAATCTGGAAAGAAGCTTTCTTAGAAACTGTTTAGTGTTCTGTTAATTCATCTCACAGAGTTACATCTGTATTTCGTGGATCTCTTTGCTAGCCTTATTTCTGTGGAATCTTTGAACAGATATTTCGGATCCCTTTGAAGATTATAGGGTCAAAGGAAATATCCTCCGATAACAAAGAGAAAGAAGGTTTCGGAGAAACTTCGTTGTGTTCTGTGAAATCATCTCACAGAGTTACAGCTCTGCCTTCAAGAAGCCTTTCGCTAATACAGTTCTTGTGGAATTGGCCAAGTGATATTTGGAAGCCCATAGAGGGCTATGGTGAAAAAGGAAATATCCTCACATGAAATCTGGAAAGAAGCTTTCTGAGAAACTTCTCTGCGATGTGTGACTTCCACTCACAGAGTTACATCTGTATTTCGTGGATCTCTTTGCTAACCTTATTTCTCTGGAATCTGAGAACAGATATTTCGGATCCCTTTGAAGACT
This sequence comes from Macaca nemestrina, assembly GCF_043159975.1. Lineage (NCBI taxonomy): Eukaryota > Metazoa > Chordata > Mammalia > Primates > Cercopithecidae > Macaca > Macaca nemestrina. Next base: position 97,579,458 of record NC_092137.1, on the reverse strand, counting down.
ACAGGGCCAAAGGAAATATCCTCCGATAACAAAGAGAAAGAAGCTTTCTGAGAAACTTCTTTGTGTTCTGTGAAATCATCTCACAGAGTTACAGCTTTCCCCTCAAGAAGCCTTTCGCTAAGACAGTTCTTGTGGAATTGGCAAAGTGATATTTGGAAGCCCATAGAGGGCTATGGTGAAAAAGGAAATATCCTCAGATGAAATCTGCAAAGAAGCGTTCTGAGAAACTGCTTAGTGTTCTGTTAATTCATCTCACAGAGTTACATCTGTATTTCGTGGATCTCTTTGCAAGCCTTATTTCTGTGGTATCTGAGAACAGATATTTCGGATCCCTTTGAAGACTATAGGGCCAAAGAAAATATCCTCCGATAACAAAGAGAAAGAAGCTTTCTGAGAAACTTCTTTGTGTTCGGTGAAATCATCTCACAGAGTTACAGCTTTCCCCTCAAGAAGCCTTTCGCTAAGACAGTTCTTGTGGAATTGGCAAAGTGATATTTGGAAGCCCATAGAGGGCTATGGTGAAAAAGGAAATATCCTCACATGAAATCTGGAAAGAAGCTTTCTGAGAAACTGCTTAGTGTTCTGTTAATTCATCTCACAGAGTTACATCTGTATTTCGTGGATCTCTTTGCTAGCCTTATTTCTGTGGAATCTGAGAACAGATATTTCGGATCCCTTGGAAGACTATAGGGCCAAAGGAAATATCCTCGGATAACAAAGAGAAAGAAGCTTTCTGAGAAACTTCTTTGTGTTCTGTGAAATCATCTCACAGAGTTACAGCTTTCCCCTCAAGAAGCCTTTCGTTAAGACAGTTCATGTGGAATTGGCAAAGTGATATTTGGAAGCAGATAGAGGGCTATGGTGAAAAAGGAAATATCCTCAGATGAAATCTGGAAAGAAGCTTTCTGAGAAACTTCTCTGCGATGTGTGACTTCCACTCACAGAGTTACATCTGTATTTCGTGGATCTCTTTGCTAGCCTTATTTCTGTGGAATCTGAGAACAGATATTTCGGATCCCTTTTTAGACTATATGGCCAAAGGAAATATCCTCCGATAACAAAGAGAAAGAAGCTTTCTGAGAAACTTCTTTGTGTTCTGTGAAATCATCTCACAGAGTTACAGCTTTCCCCTCAAGAAGCCTTTCGCTAAGACAGTTCTTGTGGAATTGGCAAAGTGATATTTGGAAGCCCATAGAGGGCTATGGTGAAAAAGGAAATATCCTCAGATGAAATCTGGAAAGAAGCTTTCTTAGAAACTGTTTAGTGTTCTGTTAATTCATCTCACAGAGTTACATCTGTATTTCGTGGATCTCTTTGCTAGCCTTATTTCTGTGGAATCGGAGAACAGATATTTCGGATCCCTTTGAAGACTATAGGGCCAAAGGGAATATCCTCCGATAACAAAGAGAAAGAAGCTTTCTGAGAAACCTCTTTGTGTTCTGTGAAATCATCTCACAGAGTTACAGCTTACCCTCAAGAAGCCTTTCGCTAAGACAGTTCTTGTGGAATTGGCAAAGTGATATTTGGAAGCCCATAGAGGGCTATGGTGAAAAAGGAAATATCCTCACATGAAATCTGGAAAGAAGCTTTCTGAGAAACTGCTTAGTGTTCTGTTAATTCATCTCACAGAGTTACATCTGTATTTCGTGGATCTCTTTGCTAGCCTTATTTCTGTGGAATCTGAGAACATATATTTCGGATCCCTTGGAAGACTATAGGGCCAAAGGAAATATCCTCCGATAACAAAGAGAAAGAAGCTTTCTGAGAAACTTCTTTGTGTTCTGTGAAATCATCTCACAGAGTTACAGCTTTCCCCTCAAGAAGCCGTTCGCTAAGACAGTTCTTGTGGAATTGGCAAAGTGATATTTGGAAGCCCATAGAGGGCTAGGGTGAAAAAGGAAATATCCTCACATGAAATCTGGAAAGAAGCTTTCTGAGAAACTGCTTAGTGTTCTGTTAATTCATCTCACAGAGTTACATCTGTATTTCGTGGATCTCCTTGATAGCCTTATTTCTGTGGAATCTGAGAACAGATATTTCGGATCCCTTGGAAGACTATAGGGCCAAAGGAAATATCCTCCGATAACAAAGAGAAAGAAGCTTTCTGAGAAACTTCTTTGTGTTCTGTGAAATCATCTCACAGAGTTACAGCTTTCCCTTCAAGAAGCCTTTCGCTAAGACAGTTCTTGTGGAATTGTCAAAGTGATATTTTGAAGCCCATAGTGGGCTATGGTGTAAAAGGAAATATCCTCAGATGAAATCTGGAAAGAAGCTTTCTGAGAAACTGCTTAGTGTTCTGTTAATTCATCTCACAGAGTTACATCTGTATTTCGTGGATCTCTTTGCTAGCCTTATTTCTGTGGAATCTGAGAACAGATATTTCGGATCCCTTTGAAGATTATAGGGTCAAAGGAAATATCCTCCGATAACAAAGAGAAAGAAGGTTTCGGAGAAACTTCTTTGTGTTCTGTGAAATCATCTCACAGAGTTACAGCTCTGCCTTCAAGAAGCCTTTCGCTAATACAGTTCTTGTGGAATTGGCCAAGTGATATTTGGAAGCCCATAGAGGGCTATGGTGAAAAAGGAAATATCCTCACATGAAATCTGGAAAGAAGCTTTCTGAGAAACTTCTCTGCGATGTGTGACTTCCACTCACAGAGTTACATCTGTATTTCCTGGATCTCTTTGCTAACCTTATTTCTCTGGAATCTGAGAACAGATATTTCGGATCCCTTTGAAGACTACAGGGCCAAAGGAAATATCCTCCGATAACAAAGAGAAAGAAGCTTTCTGAGAAACTTCTTTGTGTTCTGTGAAATCATCTCACAGAGTTACAGCTTTCCCCTCAAGAAGCCTTTCGCTAAGACAGTTCTTGTGGAATTGGCAAAGTGATATTTGGAAGCCCAAAGAGGGCTATGGTGTAAAAGGAAATATCCTCAGATGAAATCTGGAAAGAAGCTTTCTGAGAAACTGCTTAGTGTTCTGTTAATTCATCTCACAGAGTTACATCTGTATTTCGTGGATCTCTTTGCTAGCCTTATTTCTGTGGAATCTGAGAACAGATATTTCGGATCCCTTGGAAGACTATAGGGCCAAAGGAAATATCCTCCGATAACAAAGAGAAAGAAGCTTTCTGAGAAACTTCTTTGTGTTCTGTGAAATCATCTCACAGAGTTACAGCTTTCCCCTCAAGAAGCCTTTCGCTAAGACAGTTCTTGTGGAATTGGCAAAGTGATATTTGGAAGCCCATAGAGGGCTATGGTGAAAAAGGAAATATCCTCACATGAAATCTGGAAAGAAGCTTTCTGAGAAACTGCTTAGTGTTCTGTTAATTCATCTCACAGAGTTACATCTGTATTTCGTGGATCTCCTTGCAAGCCTTATTTCTGTGGAATCTGAGAACAGATATTTCGGATTCCTTGGAAGACTATAGGGCCAAAGGAAATATCCTCCGATAACAAAGAGAAAGAAGCTTTCTGAGAAACTTCTTTGTGTTCTGTGAAATCATCTCACAGAGTTACAGCTTTCCCCTCAAGAAGCCTTTCGCTAAGACAGTTCTTGTGGAATTGGCAAAGTGATATTTGGAAGCCCATAGAGGGCTATGGTGAAAAAGGAAATATCCTCAGATGAAATCTGGAAAGAAGCTTTCTGAGAAACTGCTTAGTGTTCTGTTAACTCATCTCACAGAGTTACATCTGTATTTCGTGGATCTCCTTGATAGCCTTATTTCTGTGGAATCTGAGAACAGATATTTCGGATCCCTTGGAAGACTATAGGGCCAAAGGAAATATCCTCCGATAACAAAGAGAAAGAAGCTTTCTGAGAAACTTCTTTGTGTTCTGTGAAATCATCTCACAGAGTTACAGCTTTCCCTTCAAGAAGCCTTTCGCTAAGACAGTTCTTGTGGAATTGTCAAAGTGATATTTTGAAGCCCATAGAGGGCTATGGTGAAAAAGGAAATATCCTCAGATGAAATCTGGAAAGAAGCTTTCTGAGAAACTGCTTAGTGTTCTGTTAATTCATCTCACAGAGTTACATCTGTATTTCGTGGATCTCTTTGCTAGCCTTATTTCTGTGGAATCTGAGAACAGATATTTCGGATCCCTTTGAAGATTATAGGGTCAAAGGAAATATCCTCCGATAACAAAGAGAAAGAAGGTTTCGGAGAAACTTCTTTGTGTTCTGTGAAATCATCTCACAGAGTTACAGCTCTGCCTTCAAGAAGCCTTTCGCTAATACAGTTCTTGTGGAATTGGCCAAGTGATATTTGGAAGCCCATAGAGGGCTATGGTGAAAAAGGAAATATCCTCATATGAAATCTGGAAAGAAGCTTTCTGAGAAACTTCTCTGCAATGTGTGACTTCCACTCACAGAGTTACATCTGTATTTCGTGGATCTCTTTGCTAACCTTATTTCTCTGGAATCTGAGAACAGATATTTCGGATCCCTTTGAAGACTACAGGGCCAAAGGAAATATCCTCCGATAACAAATAGAAAGAAGCTTTCTGAGAAACTTCTTTGTGTTCTGTGAAATCATCTCACAGAGTTACAGCTTTCCCCTCAAGAACCCTTTCGCTAAGACAGTTCTTGTGGAATTGGCAAAGTGATATTTGGAAGCCCATAGAGGGCTATGGTGAAAAAGGAAATATCCTCAGATGAAATCTGGAAAGAAGCTTTCTGAGAAACTGCTTAGTGTTCTGTTAATTCATCTCACAGAGTTACATCTGTATTTCGTGGATCTCTTTGCAAGCCTTATTTCTGTGGTATCTGAGAACAGATATTTCGGATCCCTTTGAAGACTATAGGGCCAAAGAAAATATCCTCCGATAACAAAGAGAAAGAAGCTTTCTGAGAAACTTCTTTGTGTTCGGTGAAATCATCTCACAGAGTTACAGCTTTCCCCTCAAGAAGCCTTTCGCTAAGACAGTTCTTGTGGAATTGGCAAAGTGATATTTGGAAGCCCATAGAGGGCTATGGTGAAAAAGGAAATATCCTCACATGAAATCTGGAAAGAAGCTTTCTGAGAAACTGCTTAGTGTTCTGTTAATTCATCTCACAGAGTTACATCTGTATTTCGTGGATCTCTTTGCTAGCCTTATTTCTGTGGAATCTGAGAACAGATATTTCGGATCCCTTGGAAGACTATAGGGCCAAAGGAAATATCCTCGGATAACAAAGAGAAAGAAGCTTTCTGAGAAACTTCTTTGTGTTCTGTGAAATCATCTCACAGAGTTACAGCTTTCCCCTCAAGAAGCCTTTCGCTAAGACAGTTCTTGTGGAATTGGCAAAGTGATATTTGGAAGCCCTTAGAGGGCTATGGTGAAAAAGGAAATATCCTCAGATGAAATCTGGAAAGAAGCTTTCTGAGAAACTTCTCTGCGATGTGTGACTTCCACTCACAGAGTTACATCTGTATTTCGTGGATCTCTTTGCTAGCCTTATTTCTGTGGAATCTGAGAACAGATATTTCGGATCCCTTTTTAGACTATATGGCCAAAGGAAATATCCTCCGATAACAAAGAGAAAGAAGCTTTCTGAGAAACTTCTTTGTGTTCTGTGAAATCATCTCACAGAGTTACAGCTTTCCCCTCAAGAAGCCTTTCGCTAAGACAGTTCTTGTGGAATTGGCAAAGTGATATTTGGAAGCCCATAGAGGGCTATGGTGAAAAAGGAAATATCCTCAGATGAAATCTGGAAAGAAGCTTTCTTAGAAACTGTTTAGTGTTCTGTTAATTCATCTCACAGAGTTACATCTGTATTTCGTGGATCTCTTTGCTAGCCTTATTTCTGTGGAATCGGAGAACAGATATTTCGGATCCCTTTGAAGACTATAGGGCCAAAGGGAATATCCTCCGATAACAAAGAGAAAGAAGCTTTCTGAGAAACCTCTTTGTGTTCTGTGAAATCATCTCACAGAGTTACAGCTTTCCCCTCAAGAAGCCTTTCGCTAAGACAGTTCTTGTGGAATTGGCAAAGTGATATTTGGAAGCCCATAGAGGGCTATGGTGAAAAAGGAAATATCCTCACATGAAATCTGGAAAGAAGCTTTCTGAGAAACTTCTCTGCGATGTGTGACTTCCACTCACAGAGTTACATCTGTATTTCGTGGATCTCTTTGCTAACCTTATTCCTCTGGAATCTGAGAACAGATATTTCGGATCCCTTTGAAGACTACAGGGCCAAAGAAAATATCCTCCGATAACAAAGAGAAAGAAGCTTTCTGAGAAACTTCTTTGTGTTCTGTGAAATCATCTCACAGAGTTACAGCTTTCCCCTCAAGAAGCCTTTCGCTAAGACAGTTCTTGTGGAATTGGCAAAGTGATATTTGGAAGCCCAAAGAGGGCTATGGTGTAAAAGGAAATATCCTCAGATGAAATCTGGAAAGAAGCTTTCTGAGAAACTGCTTAGTGTTCTGTTAATTCACCTCACAGAGTTACATCTGTATTTCGTGGATCTCTTTGCTAGCCTTATTTCTGTGGAATCTGAGAACAGATATTTCGGATCCCTTGGAAGACTATAGGGCCAAAGGAAATATCCTCCGATAACAAAGAGAAAGAAGCTTTCTGAGAAACTTCTTTGTGTTCTGTGAAATCATCTCACAGAGTTACAGCTTTCCCCTCAAGAAGCCTTTCGCTAAGACAGTTCTTGTGGAATTGGCAAAGTGATATTTGGAAGCCCATAGAGGGCTATGGTGAAAAAGGAAATATCTTCAGATGAAATCTGGAAAGAAGCTTTCTGAGAAACTGCTTAGTGTTCTGTTAATTCATCTCACAGAGTTACATCTGTATTTCGTGGATCTCCTTGCAAGCCTTATTTCTGTGGAATCTGAGAACAGATATTTCGGATTCCTTGGAAGACTATAGGGCCAAAGGAAATATCCTCCGATAACAAAGAGAAAAAAGCTTTCTGAGAAACTTCTTTGTGTTCTGTGAAATCATCTCACAGAGTTACAGCTTTCCCCTCAAGAAGCCTTTCGCTAAGACAGTTCTTGTGGAATTGGCAAAGTGATATTTGGAAGCCCATAGAGGGCTATGGTGAAAAAGGAAATATCCTCAGATGAAATCTGGAAAGAAGCTTTCTGAGAAACTGCTTAGTGTTCTGTTAATTCATCTCACAGAGTTACATCTGTATTTCGTGGATCTCTCTGCTAGCCTTATTTCTGTGGAATCTGAGAACAGATATTTCGGATCCCTTGGAAGACTATAGGGCCAAAGGAAATATCCTCCGATAACAAAGAGAAAGAAGCTTTCTGAGAAACTTCTTTGTGTTCTGTGAAATCATCTCACAGAGTTACAGCTTTCCCCTCAAGAAGCCTTTCGCTAAGACAGTTCTTGTGGAATTGGCAAAGTGATATTTGGAAGCCCATAGAGGGCTATGGTGAAAAAGGAAATATCCTCACATGAAATCTGGAAAGAAGATTTCTGAGAAACTGCTTAGGGTTCTGTTAATTCATCTCACATAGTTATATCTGTATTTCGTGGATCTCTTTGCTAGCCTTATTTCTGTGGAATCTGAGAACAGATATTTCGGATCCCTTGGAAGACTTTAGGGCCAAAGGAAATATCCTCCGATAAGAAAGAGAAAGAAGCTTTCTGAGAAACTTCTTTGTGTTCTGTGAAATCATCTCACAGAGTTACAGCTTTCCCCTCAAGAAGCCTTTCGCTAAGACAGTTCTTGTGGTATTGGCAAAGTGATATTTGGAAGCCCATATGGGGCTATGGTGAAAAAGGAAATATCCTCAAATGAAATCTGGAAAGAAGCTTTCTGAGAAACTGCTTAGTGTTCTGTTAATTCATCTCACAGAGTTACATCTGTATTTCGTGGATCTCTTTGCTAGCCTTATTTCTGTGGAATCTGAGAACAGATATTTCGGATCCCTTGGAAGACTATAGGGCCAATGGAAATATCCTCCGAAAACAAAGAGAAAGAAGCTTTCTGAGAAACTTCTTTGTGTTCTGTGAAATCATCTCACAGAGTTACAGCTTTCCCCTCAAGAAGCCTTTCGCTAAGACAGTTCTTGTGGAATTGGCAAAGTGATATTTGGAAGCCCATAGAGGCTATGGTGAAAAAGGAAATATCCTCACATGAAATGTGGAAAGAAGCTTTCTGAGAAACTCCTTAGTGTTCTGTTAATTGATCTCACAGAGTTACATCTGTATTTCGTGGACCTCTTTGCTAGACTTATTTCTGTGGAATCTGAGAACAGATATTTCCTTTCCCTTTGAAGACTATAGGGCCAAAGGAAATATCCTCCGATAACAAAGAGAAAGAAGCTTTCTGAGAAACTTCTTTGTGTTCTGTGAAATCATCTCACAGAGTTACAGCTTTCCCCTCAAGAAGCCTTTCGCTAAGACAGTTCTTGTGGAATTGGCAAAGTGATATTTGGAAGCCCATAGAGGGCTATGGTGAAAAAGGAAATATCCTCAGATGAAATCTGGAAAGTAGCTTTCGGAGAAACTGCTTATTGTTCTGTTAATTCATCTCACAGAGTTACATCTGTATTTCGTGGATCTCTTTGCTAGCCTTATTTCTGTGGAATCTGAGAACAGATATTTCGTTTACCTTGGAAGACTATACGGCGAAAGGAAATATCCTCTGATAACAAAGAGAAAGAAGCTTTCTGAGAAACTTCTTTGTGTTCTGTGAAATCATCTCACAGAGTTACAGCTTTCCCCTCAAGAAGCCTTTCGCTAAGACAGTTCTTGTGGAATTGGCAAAGTGATATTTGGAAGCCCATAGAGGGCTATGGTGAAAAAGGAAATATCCTCAGATGAAATCTGGAAAGAAGCTGTCTGAGAAACTGCTTTGTGTTCTGTTAATTCATCTCACAGAGTTACATCTGTATTTCGTGGATCTCTTTGCTAGCCTTATTTCGGTGGAATCTGAGAACAGATATTTCGGATCCCTTGGAAGACTATAGGGCCAAAGGAAATATCCTCCGATAACAAAGAGAAAGAAGCTTTCTGAGAAACTTCTTTGTGTTCTGTGAAATCATCTCACAGAGTTACAGCTTTCCCCTCAAGAAGCCTTTCGCTAAGACAGTTCTTGTGGAATTGGCAAAGTGATATTTGGAAGCCCATAGAGGGCTATGGTGAAAAAGGAAATATCCTCAGATGAAATCTGGAAAGAAGCTTTCTGAGAAACTGCTTAGTGTTCTGTTAATTCATCTCACAGAGTTACATCTGTATTTCGTGGATCTCTTTGCTAGCCTTATTTCTGTGGAATCTGAGAACAGATACTTCGGATCCCTTGGAAGACTATAGGGCCAACGGAAATATCCTCCGATAACAAAGAGAAAGAAGCTTTCTGAGAAACTTCTTTGTGTTCTGTGAAATCATCTCACATAGTTATAGCTTTCCCCTCAAGAAGCCTTTCGCTAAGACAGTTCTTGTGGAATTGGCAAAGTGATATTTGGAAGCCCATAGAGGGCTATGGTGAAAAAGGAAATATCCTCAGATGAAATCTGGAAAGATGCTTTCTGAGAAACTGCTTAGTGTTCTGCTAATTCATCTCACAGAGTTACATCTGTATATCGTGGATCTCTTTGCTAGCCTTATTTCTGTGGAATCTGAGAACAGATATTTCGGATCCCTTGGAAGACTATAGGGCCAAAGGAAATATCCTCCGATAACAAAGAGAAAGAAGCTTTCTGAGAAACTTCTTTGTGTTCTGTGAAATCATCTCACAGAGTTACAGCTTTCCCCTCAAGAAGCCTTTCGCTAAGACAGTTCTTGTGGAATTGGCAAAGTGATATTTGGAAGCCCATAGAGGGCTATGGTGAAAAAGGAAATATCCTCACATGAAATCTGGAAAGAAGCTTTCTGAGAAACTGCTTAGTGTTCTGTTAATTCATCTCACAGAGTTACATCTGTATTTCGTGGATCTCTTTGCTAGCCTTATTTCTGTGGAATCTGAGAACAGATACTTCGGATCCCTTGGAAGACTATAGGGCCAACGGAAATATCCTCCGATAACAAAGAGAAAGAAGCTTTCTGAGAAACTTCTTTGTGTTCTGTGAAATCATCTCACATAGTTATAGCTTTCCCCTCAAGAAGCCTTTCGCTAAGACAGTTCTTGTGGAATTGGCAAAGTGATATTTGGAAGCCCATAGAGGGCTATGGTGAAAAAGGAAATATCCTCAGATGAAATCTGGAAAGATGCTTTCTGAGAAACTGCTTAGTGTTCTGTTAATTCATCTCACAGAGTTACATCTGTATATCGTGGATCTCTTTGCTAGCCTTATTTCTGTGGAATCTGAGAACAGATATTTCGGATCCCTTGGAAGACTAAACGGCCAAAGGAAATATCCTCCGATAACAAAGAGAAAGAAGCTTTCTGAGAAACTTCTTTGTGTTCTGTGAAATCATCTCACAGAGTTACAGCTTTCCCCTCAAGAAGCCTTTCGCTAAGACAGTTCTTGTGGAATTGGCAAAGTGATATTTGGAAGCCCATAGAGGGCTATGGTGAAAAAGGAAATATCCTCACATGAAATCTGGAAAGAAGCTTTCTGAGAAACTGCTTAGTGTTCTGTGAATTCATCTCACAGAGTTACATCTGTATTTCGTGGATCTCTTTGCTAGCCTTATTTCTGTGGAATCTGAGAACAGATATTTCGGATCCCTTGGAAGACTATAGGGCCAAAGGAAATATCCTCCGATAACAAAGAGAAAGATGTTTTCTGAGAAACTTCTTTGTGTTCTGTGAAATCATCTCACAGAGTTACAGCTTTCCCCTCAAGAAGCCTTTCGCTAAGACAGTTCTTGTGGAATTGGCAAAGTGATATTTGGAAGCCCATAGAGGGCTATGGTGAAAAAGGAAATATCCTCAGATGAAATCTGGAAAGAAGCTTTCTGAGAAACTGCTTAGTGTTCTGTTAATTCATCTCACAGAGTTACATCAGTATTTCGTGGATCTCTTTGCTAGCCTTATTTCTGTGGAATCTGAGAACAGATATTTCCTTTCTCTTTGAAGACTATAGAGCCAAAGGAAATATCCTCCGATAACAAAGAGAAAGAAGCTTTCTGAGAAACTTCTTTGTGTTCTGTGAAATCATCTCACAGAGTTACAGCATTCCCCTCAAGAAGCCTTTCGCTAAGACAGTTCTTGTGGAATTGGCAAAGTGATATTTGGAAGCCCATAGAGGGCTATGGTGAAAAAGGAAATATCCTCAGATGAAATCTGGAAAGAAGCTTTCTGAGAAACTGCTTAGTGTTCTGTTAATTCATCTCACAGAGTTACATCTGTATTTCGTGGATCTCTTTGCTAGCCTTATTTCTGTGGAATCTGAGAACAGATATTTCGGATCCCTTGGAAGACTATAGGGCCAAAGGAAATATCCTCCGATAACAAAGAGAAAGAAGCTTTCTGAGAAACTTCTTTGTGTTCGGTGAAATCATCTCACAGAGTTACAGCTTTCCCCTCAAGAAGCCTTTCGCTAAGACAGTTCTTGTGGAATTGGCAAAGTGATATTTGGAAGCCCATAGAGGGCTATGGAGAAAAAGGAAATATCCACACATGAAATCTGGAAAGAAGCTTTCTGAGAAACTGCTTAGTGTTCTGTTAATTCATCTCACAGAGTTACATCTGTATTTCGTGGATCTCCTTGCTAGCCTTATTTCTGTGGAATCTGAGAACAGATATTTCGGATTCCTTGGAAGACTATAGGGCCAAAGGAAATATCCTCCGATAACAAAGAGAAAGAAGCTTTCTGAGAAACTTCTTTGTGTTCTGTGAAATCATCTCACAGAGTTACAGCTTTCCCCTCAAGAAGCCTTTCGCTAAGACAGTTCTTGTGGAATTGTCAAAGTGATATTTTGAAGTCCATAGAGGGCTATGGTGAAAAAGGAAATATCCTCAGATGAAATCTGGAAAGAAGCTTTCTGAGAAACTGCTTAGTGTTCTGTTAATTCATCTCACAGAGTTACATCTGTATTTCGTGGATCTCTTTGCTAGCCTTATTTCTGTGGAATCTGAGAACAGATATTTCGGATCCCTTTGAAGATTATAGGGTCAAAGGAACTATCCTCCGATAACAAAGAGAAAGAAGGTTTCTGAGAAACTTCTTTGTGTTCTGTGAAATCATCTCACAGAGTTACAGCTCTCCCTTCAAGAAGCCTTTCGCTAATACAGTTCTTGTGGAATTGGTCAGGTGATATTTGGAAGCCCATAGAGGGCTATGGTGAAAAAGGAAATATCCTCAGATGAAATCTGGAAAGAAGCTTTCTGAGAAACTTCTCTGCGATGTGTGACTTCCACTCACAGAGTTACATCTGTATTTCGTAGATCTCTTTGCTAACCTTATTTCTCTGGAATCTGAGAACAGATATTTCGGATCCCTTTGAAGACTACAGGGCCAAAGGAAATATCCTCCGATAACAAAGAGAAAGAAGCTTTCTGAGAAACTTCTTTGTGTTCTGTGAAATCATCTCACAGAGTTACAGCTTTCCCCTCAAGAAGCCTTTCGCTAAGACAGTTCTTGTGGAATTGGCAAAGTGATATTTGGAAGCCCATAGAGGGCTATGGTGAAAAAGGAAATATCCTCAGATGAAATCTGGAAAGAAGCTTTCTGAGAAACTGCTTAGTGTTCTGTTAATTCATCTCACAGAGTTACATCTGTATTTCGTGGATCTCTTTGCTAGCCTTATTTCTGTGGAATCGGAGAACAGATATTTCGGATCCCTTTGAAGACTATAGGGCCAAAGGGAATATCCTCCGATAACAAAGAGAAAGAAGCTTTCTGAGAAACTTCTTTGGGTTCTGTGAAATCATCTAACAGAGTTCCAGCTTTCCCCTCAAGAAGCCTTTTGCTAAGACAGTTCTTGTGGAATTGGCAGAGTGATATTTGGAAGCCCATAGAGGGCTATGGTGAAAAAGGAAATATCCTCAGATGAAATCAGGAAGGAAGCTTTCTGAGAAACTGCTTAGTGTTCTGTTAATTCATCTCACAGAGTTACATCTGTATTTCGTGGATCTCTTTGCAAGCCTTATTTCTGTGGAATCTGAGAACAGATATTTCGGATCCCTTTGAAGACTATAGGGCCAAAGAAAATATCCTCCGATAACAAAGAGAAAGAAGCTTTCTGAGAAACTTCATTGTGTTCGGTGAAATCATCTCACAGAGTTACAGCTTTCCCCTCAAGAAGCCTTTCGCTAAGACAGTTCTTGTGGAATTGGCAAAGTGATATTTGGAAGCCCATAGAGGGCTCTGGTGAAAAAGGAAATATCCTCACATGAAATCTGGAAAGAAGCTTTCTGAGAAACTGCTTAGTGTTCTGTTAATTCATCTCACAGAGTTACATCTGTATTTCGTGGATCTCTTTGCTAGCCTTATTTCTGTGGAATCTGAGAACAGATATTTCGGATCCCTTGGAAGACTATAGGGCCAAAGGAAATATCCTCCGATAACAAAGAGAAAGAAGCTTTCTGAGAAACTTCTTTGTGTTCTGTGAAATCATCTCACAGAGTTACAGCTTTCCCCTCAAGAAGCCTTTCGCTAAGACAGTTCTTGTGGAATTGGCAAAGTGATATTTGGAAGCCCATAGAGGGCTATGGTGAAAAAGGAAATATCCTCAGATGAAATCTGGAAAGAAGCTTTCTGAGAAACTGCTTAGTGTTCTGTTAATTCATCTCACAGAGTTACATCTGTATTTCGTGGATCTCCTTGCTAGCCTTATTTCTGTGGAATCTGAGAACAGATATTTCGGATCCCTTGGAAGACTATAGGGCCAAAGGAAATATCCTCCGATAACAAAGAGAAAGAAGCTTTCTGAGAAACTTCTTTGTGTTCTGTGAAATCATCTCACAGAGTTACAGCTTCCCCTCAAGAAGCCTTTCGCTAAGACAGTTCTTGTGGAATTGTCAAAGTGATATTTTGAAGCCCATAGAGGGCTATGGTGAAAAAGGAAATATCCTCAGATGAAATCTGGAAAGAAGCTTTCTGAGAAACTGCTTAGTGTTCTGTTAATTCATCTCACAGAGTTACATCTGTATTTCGTGGATCTCTTTGCTAGCCTTATTTCTGTGGAATCTGAGAACAGATATTTCGGATCCCTTTGAAGATTATAAGGTCAAAGGAAATATCCTCCGATAACAAAGAGAAAGAAGGTTTCTGAGAAACTTCTTTGTGTTCTGTGAAATCATCTCACAGAGTTACAGCTCTCCCTTCAAGAAGCCTTTCGCTAATACAGTTCTTGTGGAATTGGCCAAGTGATATTTGGAAGCCCATAGAGGGCTATGGTGAAAAAGGAAATATCCTCAGATGAAATCTGGAAAGAAGCTTTCTGAGAAACTTCTCTGCGATGTGTGACTTCCACTCACAGAGTTACATCTGTATTTCGTGGATCTCTTTGCTAACCTTATTTCTCTGGAATCTGTGAACAGATATTTCGGATCCCTTTGAAGATTACAGGGCCAAAGGAAATATCCTCCGATAACAAAGAGAAAGAAGCTTTCTGAGAAACTTCTTTGTGTTCTGTGAAATCATCTCACAGAGTTACAGCTTTCCCCTCAAGAAGCCTTTCGCTAAGACAGTTCTTGTGGAATTGGCAAAGTGATATTTGGAAGCCCATAGAGGGCTATGGTGAAAAAGGAAATATCCTCAGATGAAATCTGGAAAGAAGCTTTCTGAGAAACTGCTTAGTGTTCTGTTAATTCATCTCACAGAGTTACATCTGTATTTCGTGGATCTCTTTGCTAGCCTTATTTCTGTGGAATCTGAGAACAGATATTTCGGATCCCTTGGAGGACTATAGGGCCAAAGGAAATATCCTCCGATAACAAAAGAAAGAAGCTTTCTGAGAAACTTCTTTGTGTTCTGTGAAATCATCTCACAGAGTTACAGCTTTCCCCTCAAGAAGCCTTTCGCTAAGACAGTTCTTGTGGAATTGGCAAAGTGATATTTGGAAGCCCATAGAGGGCTATGGTGAAAAAGGAAATATCCTCAGATGAAATCTGGAAAGAAGCTTTCTGAGAAACTTCTCTGCGATGTGTGACTTCCACTCACAGAGTTACATCTGTATTTCGTGGATCTCTTTGCTAGCCTTATTTCTGTCGAATCTGAGAACAGATATTTCGGATCCCTTTGAAGACTATAGGGCCAAAGGAAATATCCTCCGATAACAAAGAGAAAGAAGCTTTCTGAGAAACTTCTTTGTGTTCTGTGAAATCATCTCACAGAGTTACAGCTTTCCCCTCAAGAAGCCTTTCGCTAAGACAGTTCTTGTGGAATTGGCAAAGTGATATTTGGAAGCCCATAGAGGGCTATGGTGAAAAAGGAAATATCCTCAGATGAAATCTGGAAAGAAGCTTTCTTAGAAACTGCTTAGTGTTCTGTTAATTCATCTCACAGAGTTACATCTGTATTTCGTGGATCTCTTTGCTAGCCTTATTTCTGTGGAATCGGAGAACAGATATTTCGGATCCCTTTGAAGACTATAGGGCCCAAGGGAATATCCTCCGATAACAAAGAGAAAGAAGCTTTCTGAGAAACCTCTTTGTGTTCTGTGAAATCATCTCACAGAGTTACAGCTTTCCCCTCAAGAAGCCTTTTGCTAAGACAGTTCTTGTGGAATTGGCAGAGTGATATTTGGAAGCCCATAGAGGGCTATGGTGAAAAAGGAAATATCCTCAGATGAAATCTGGAAAGAAGCTTTCTGAGAAACTGCTTAGTGTTCTGTTAATTCATCTCACAGAGTTACATCTGTATTTCGTGGATCTCTTTGCTAGCCTTATTTCTGTGGAATCTGAGAACAGATATTTCGGATCCCTTGGAAGACTATAGGGCCAAAGGAAATATCCTCCGATAACAAAGAGAAAGAAGCTTTCTGAGAAACTTCTTTGTGTTCTGTGAAATCATCTCACAGAGTTACAGCTTTCCCCTCAAGAAGCATTTCGCTAAGACAGTTCTTGTGGAATTGGCAAAGTGATATTTGGAAGCCCATAGAGGGCTATGGTGAAAAAGGAAATATCCTCACATGAAATCTGGAAAGAAGCTTTCTGAGAAACTGCTTAGTGTTCTGTTAATTCATCTCACAGAGTTACATCTGTATTTCGTGGATCTCTTTGCTAGCCTTATTTCTGTGGAATCTGAGAACAGATATTTCGGATCCCTTGGAAGACTATAGGGCCAATGGAAATATCCTCCGAAAACAAAGAGAAAGAAGCTTTCTGAGAAACTTCCTTGTGTTCTGTGAAATCATCCCACAGAGTTACAGCTTTCCCCTGAAGAAGCCTTTCGCTAAGACAGTTCTTTTGGAATTGGCAAAGTGATATTTGGAAGCCCATAGAGGCTATGGTGAAAAAGGAAATATCCTCACATGAAATGTGGAAAGAAGCTTTCTGAGAAACTCCTTAGTGTTCTGTTAATTGATCTCACAGAGTTACATCTGTATTTCGTGGACCTCTTTGCTAGACTTATTTCTGTGGAATCTGAGAACAGATATTTCCTTTCCCTTTGAAGACTATAGGGCCAAAGGAAATATCCTCCGAAAACAAAGAGAAAGAAGCTTTCTGAGAAACTTCTTTGTGTTCTGTGAAATCATCTCACAGAGTTACAGCTTTCCCCTCAAGAAGCCTTTCGCTAAGACAGTTCTTGTGGAATTGGCAAAGTGATATTTGGAAGCCCATAGAGGGCTATGGTGAAAAAGGAAATATCCTCAGATGAAATCTGGAAAGTAGCTTTCTGAGAAACTGCTTATTGTTCTGTTAATTCATCTCACAGAGTTACATCTGTATTTCGTGGATCTCTTTGCTAGCCTTATTTCTGTGGAATCTGAGAACAGATATTTCGGATCCCTTGGAAGACTATAGGGCCAAAGGAAATATCCTGCGATAACAAAGAGAAAGAAGCTTTCTGAGAAACTTCTTTGTGTTCTGAGAAATCGTCTCACAGAGTTACAGCTTTCCCCTCAAGAAGCCTTTCGCTAAGACAGTTCTTGTGGAATTGGCAAAGTGATATTTGGAAGCCCATAGAGGGCTATGGTGAAAAAGGAAATATCCTCAGATGAAATCTGGAAAGAAGCTTTCTGAGAAACTGCTTAGTGTTCTGTTAATTCATCTCGCAGAGTTACATCTGTATTTCGTGGATCTCTTTGCTAGCCTTATTTCTGTGGAATCTGAGAACAGATATTTCGTTTACCTTGGAAGACTATAGGGCGAAAGGAAATATCCTCTGATAACAAAGAGAAAGAAGCTTTCTGAGAAACTTCTTTGTGTTCTGTGAAATCATCTCACAGAGTTACAGCTTTCCCCTCAAGAAGCCTTTCGCTAAGACAGTTCTTGTGGAATTGGCAAAGTGATATTTGGAAGCCCATAGAGGGCTATGGTGAAAAAGGAAATATCCTCAGATGAAATCTGGAAAGAAGCTTTCTGAGACACTGCTTTGTGTTCTGTTAATTCATCTCACAGAGTTACATCTGTATTTCGTGGATCTCTTTGCTAGCCTTATTTCGGTGGAATCTGAGAACAGATATTTGGGATCACATGGAAGACTATAGGGCCACAGGAAATATCCTCCGATAACAAAGAGAAAGAAGCTTTCTGAGAAACTTCTTTGTGTTCTGTGAAATCATCTCACAGAGTTACAGCTTTCCCCTCAAGAAGCCTTTCGCTAAGACAGTTCTTGTGGAATTGGCAAAGTGATATTTGGAAGCCCATAGAGGGCTATGGTGAAAAAGGAAATATCCTCCGATGAAATGTGGAAAGAAGCTTTCTGAGAAACTGCTTAGTGTTCTGTTAATTCATCTCACAGAGTTACATCTGTATTTCGTGGATCTCTTTGCTAGCCTTATTTCTGTGGAATCTGAGAACAGATACTTCGGATCCCTTGGAAGACTATAGGGCCAACGGAAATATCCTCCGATAACAAAGAGAAAGAAGCTTTCTGAGAAACTTCTTTGTGTTCTGTGAAATCATCTCACATAGTTATAGCTTTCCCCTCAAGAAGCCTTTCGCTAAGACAGTTCTTGTGGAATTGGCAAAGTGATATTTCGAAGCCCATAGAGGGCTATGGTGAAAAAGGAAATATCCTCAGATGAAATCTGGAAAGATGCTTTCTGAGAAACTGCTTAGTGTTCTGTTAATTCATCTCACAGAGTTACATCTGTATATCGTGGATCTCTTTGCTAGCCTTATTTCTGTGGAATCTGAGAACAGATATTTCGGATCCCTTGGAAGATTATACGGCCAAAGGAAATATCCTCCGATAACAAAGAGAAAGAAGCTTTCTGAGAAACTTCTTTGTGTTCTGTGAAATCATCTCACAGAGTTACATCTTTCCCCTCAAGAAGCCTTTCGCTAAGACAGTTCTTGTGGAATTGGCAAAGTGATATTTGGAAGCCCATAGAGGGCTATGGTGAAAAAGGAAATATCCTCACATGAAATCTGGAAAGAAGCTTTCTGAGAAACTGCTTAGTATTCTGTGAATTCATCTCACAGAGTTACATCTGTATTTCGTGGATCTCTTTGCTAGCCTTATTTCTGTGGAATCTGAGAACAGATATTTCGGATCCCTTGGAAGACTATAGGGCCAAAGGAAATATCCTCCGATAACAAAGAGAAAGATGTTTTCTGAGAAACTTCTTTGTGTTCTGTGAAATCATCTCACAGAGTTACAGCTTTCCCCTCAAGAAGCCTTTCGCTAAGACAGTTCTTGTGGAATTGGCAAAGTGATATTTGGAAGCCCATAGAGGGCTATGGTGAAAAAGGAAATATCCTCAGATGAAATCTGGAAAGAAGCTTTCTGAGAAACTGCTTAGTGTTCTGTTAATTCATCTCACAGAGTTACATCAGTATTTCGTGGATCTCTTTGCTAGCCTTATTTCTGTGGAATCTGAGAACAGATATTTCCTTTCTCTTTGAAGACTATAGGGCCAAAGGAAATATCCTCCGATAACAAAGAGAAAGAAGCTTTCTGAGAAACTTCTTTGTGTTCTGTGAAATCATCTCACAGAGTTACAGCTTTCCCCTCAAGAAGCCTTTCGCTAAGCCAGTTCTTGTGGAATTGGCAAAGTGATATTTGGAAGCCCATAGAGGGCTATGGTGAAAAAGGAAATTTCCTCACATGAAATCCGGAAAGAAGCTTTCTGAGAAACTGCTTAGTGTTCTGTTAATTCATCTCACAGAGTTATATCTGTTTTTCGTGGATCTCTTTGATAGCCTTATTTCTGTGGAATCTGAGAACAGATATTTCAGATCCCTTGGAAGACTATAGGGCCAAATGAAATATCCTCGGATAACAAAGAGAAAGAAGCTTTCTGAGAAATATTTTGTGTTCTGTGAAATCATCTCACAGAGTTACAGCATTCCCCTCAAGAAGCCTTTCGCTAAGACAGTTCTTGTGGAATTGGCAAAGTGATATTTGGAAGCCCATAGAGGGCTATGGTGAAAAAGGAAATATCCTCAGATGAAATCTGGAAAGAAGCTTTCTGAGAAACTGCTTAGTGTTCTGTTAATTCATCTCACAGAGTTACATCTGTATTTCGTGGATCTCTTTGCTAGCCTTATTTCTGTGGAATCTGAGAACAGATATTTCGGATCCCTTGGAAGACTATAGGGCCAAAGGAAATATCCTCCGATAACAAAGAGAAAGAAGCTTTCTGAGAAACTTCTTTGTGTTCTGTGAAATCATCTCACAGAGTTACAGCTTTCCCCTCAAGAAGCCTTTTGCTAAGACAGTTCTTGTGGAATTGGCAAAGTGATATTTGGAAGCCCATAGAGGGCTATGGTGAAAAAGGAAATATCCTCACATGAAATCTGGAAAGACGCTTTCTGAGAAACTGCTTAGTGTTCTGTGAATTCATCTCACAGAGTTACATCTGTATTTCGTGGATCTCCTTGCTAGCCTTATTTCTGTGGAATCTGAGAACAGATATTTCGGATTCCTTGGAAGACTATAGGGCCAAAGGAAATATCCTCCGATAACAAAGAGAAAGAAGCTTTCTGAGAAACTTCTTTGTGTTCTGTGAAATCATCTCACAGAGTTACAGCTTTCCCCTCAAGAAGCCTTTCGCTAAGACAGTTCTTGTGGAATTGGCAAAGTGATATTTTGAAGCCCATAGAGGGCTATGGTGGAAAAGGAAATATCCTCAGATGAAATCTGGAAAGAAGCTTTCTGAGAAACTGCTTAGTGTTCTGTTAATTCATCTCACAGAGTTACATCTGTATTTCGTGGATCTCTTTGCTAGCCTTATTTCTGTGGAATCTGAGAACAGATATTTCGGATCCCTTTGAAGATTATAGGGTCAAAGGAAATATCCTCCGATAACAAAGAGAAAGAAGGTTTCTGAGAAACTTCTTCGTGTTCTGTGAAATCATCTCACAGAGTTACAGCTCTCCCTTCAAGAAGCCTTTCGCTAATACAGTTCTTGTGGAATTGGTCAGGTGATATTTGGAAGCCCATAGAGGGCTATGGTGAAAAAGGAAATATCCTCAGATGAAATCTGGAAAGAAGCTTTCTGAGAAACTTCTCTGCGATGTGTGACTTCCACTCACAGAGTTACATCTGTATTTCGTGGATCTCTTTGCTAACCTTATTTCTCTGGAATCTGAGAACAGATATTTCGGATCCCTTTGAAGGCTACAGGGCCAAAGGAAATATCCTCCGATAACAAAGAGAAAGAAGCTTTCTGAGAAACTTCTTTGTGTTCTGTGAAATCATCTCACAGAGTTACAGCTTTCACCTCAAGAAGCCTTTCGCTAAGACAGTTCTTGTGGAATTGGCAAAGTGATATTTGGAAGCCCATAGAGGGCTATGGTAATAAAGGAAATATCCTCACATGAAATCTGGAAAGAAGCTTTCTGAGAAACTGCTTAGTGTTCTGTTAATTCATCTCACAGAGTTACATCTGTATTTCGTGGATCTCTTTGCTAGCCTTATTTCTGTGGAATCGGAGAACAGATATTTCGGATCCCTTTGAAGACTATAGGGCCAAAGGGGATATCCTCCGATAACAAAGAGAAAGAAGCTTTCTGAGAAACCTCTTTGGGTTCTGTGAAATCATCTCACAGAGTTACAGCTTTCCCCTCAAGAAGCCTTTTGCTAAGACAGTTCTTGTGGAATTGGCAGAGTGATATTTGGAAGCCCATAGAGGGCTATGGTGAAAAAGGAAATATCCTCAGATGAAATCTGGAAAGAAGCTTTCTGAGAAACTGCTTAGTGTTCTGTTAATTCATCTCACAGAGTTACATCTGTATTTCGTGGATCTCTTTGCTAGCCTTATTTCTGTGGAATCTGAGAACAGATATTTCGGATCCCTTGGAAGACTATAGGGCCAAAGAAAATATCCTCCGATAACAAAGAGAAAGAAGCTTTCTGAGAAACTTCTTTGTGTTCGGTGAAATCATCTCACAGAGTTACAGCTTTCCCCTCAAGAAGCCTTTCGCTAAGACAGTTCTTGTGGAATTGGCAAAGTGATATTTGGAAGCCCATAGAGGGCTATGGTGATAAAGGAAATATCCTCACATGAAATCTGGAAAGAAGCTTTCTGAAAAACTGCTTAGTGTTCTGTTAATTCATCTCACAGAGTTACATCTGTATTTCGTGGATCTCTTTGCTAGCCTTATTTCTGTGGAATCTGAGAACAGATATTTCGGATCCCTTGGAAGACTATAGGGCCAAAGGAAATATCCTCCGATAACAAAGAGAAAGAAGGTTTCGGAGAAACTTCTTTGTGTTCTGTGAAATCATCTCACAGAGTTACAGCTCTGCCTTCAAGAAGCCTTTCGCTAATACAGTTCTTGTGGAATTGGCAAAGTGATATTTGGAAGCCCATAGAGGGCTATGGTGAAAAAGGAAATATCCTCAGATGAAATCTGGAAGGAAGCTTTCTGAGAAACTTCTCTGCGATGTGTGACTTCCAGTCACAGAGTTACATCTGTATTTCGTGGATCTCTTTGCTAACGTTATTTCTCTGGAATCTGAGAACAGATATTTCGGATCCCTTTGAAGACTACAGGGCCAAAGGAAATATCCTCCGATAACAAAGAGAAAGAAGCTTTCTGAGAAACTTCTTTGTGTTCTGTGAAATCATCTCACAGAGTTACAGCTTTCCCCTCAAGAAGCCTTTCGCTAAGACAGTTCTTGTGGAATTGGCAAAGTGATATTTGGAAGCCCTTAGAGGGCTATGGTGAAAAAGGAAATATCCTCAGATGAAATCTGGAAAGAAGCTTTCTGAGAAACTGCTTAGTGTTCTGTTAATTCATCTCACAGAGTTACATCTGTATTTCGTGGATCTCTTTGCTAGCCTTATTTCTGTGGAATCTGAGAACAGATATTTCGGATCCCTTTGAAGACTATAGGGCCAAAGAAAATATCCTCCGATAACAAAGAGAAAGAAGCTTTCTGAGAAACTTCTTTGTGTTCGGTGAAATCATCTCACAGAGTTACAGCTTTCCCCTCAAGAAGCCTTTCGCTAAGACAGTTCTTGTGGAATTGGCAAAGTGATATTTGGAAGCCCATAGAGGGCTATGGTGAAAAAGGAAATATCCTCACATGAAATCTGGAAAGAAGCTTTCTGAGAAACTGCTTAGTGTTCTGTTAATTCATCTCACAGAGTTACATCTGTATTTCGTGGATCTCTTTGCTAGCCTTATTTCTGTGGAATCTGAGAACAGATATTTCGGATCCCTTGGAAGACTATAGGGCCAAAGGAAATATCCTCGGATAACAAAGAGAAAGAAGCTTTCTGAGAAACTTCTTTGTGTTCTGTGAAATCATCTCACAGAGTTACAGCTTTCCCCTCAAGAAGCCTTTCGCTAAGACAGTTCTTGTGGAATTGGCAAAGTGATATTTGGAAGCCCATAGAGGGCTATGGTGAAAAAGGAAATATCCTCAGATGAAATCTGGAAAGAAGCTTTCTGAGAAACTTCTCTGCGATGTGTGACTTCCACTCACAGAGTTACATCTGTATTTCGTGGATCTCTTTGCTAGCCTTATTTCTGTGGAATCTGAGAACAGATATTTCGGATCCCTTTTTAGACTATATGGCCAAAGGAAATATCCTCCGATAACAAAGAGAAAGAAGCTTTCTGAGAAACTTCTTTGTGTTCTGTGAAATCATCTCACAGAGTTACAGCTTTCCCCTCAAGAAGCCTTTCGCTAAGACAGTTCTTGTGGAATTGGCAAAGTGATATTTGGAAGCCCATAGAGGGCTATGGTGAAAAAGGAAATATCCTCAGATGAAATCTGGAAAGAAGCTTTCTTAGAAACTGTTTAGTGTTCTGTTAATTCATCTCACAGAGTTACATCTGTATTTCGTGGATCTCTTTGCTAGCCTTATTTCTGTGGAATCGGAGAACAGATATTTCGGATCCCTTTGAAGACTATAGGGCCAAAGGGAATATCCTCCGATAACAAAGAGAAAGAAGCTTTCTGAGAAACCTCTTTGTGTTCTGTGAAATCATCTCACAGAGTTACAGCTATCCCCTCAGGAAGCCTTTTGCTAAGACAGTTCTTGTGGAATTGGCAGAGTGATATTTGGAAGCCAATAGAGGGCTATGGTGAAAAAGGAAATATCCTCAGATGAAATGTGGAAAGAAGCTTTCTGAGAAACTGCTTAGTGTTCTGTTAATTCATCTCACAGAGTTACATCTGTATTTCGTGGATCTCTTTGCAAGCCTTATTTCTGTGGAATCTGAGAACAGATATTTCGGATCCCTTTGAAGACTATAGGGCCAAAGAAAATATCCTCCGATAACAAAGAAAAAGAAGCTTTCTGAGAAACTTCTTTGTGTTCGGTGAAATCATCTCACAGAGTTACAGCTTTCCCCTCAAGAAGCCTTTCGCTAAGACAGTTCTTGTGGAATTGGCAAAGTGATATTTGGAAGCCCTTAGAGGGCTATGGTGAAAAAGGAAATATCCTCACATGAAATCTGGAAAGAAGCTTTCTGAGAAACTGCTTAGTGTTCTGTTAATTCATCTCACAGAGTTACATCTGTATTTCGTGGATCTCTTTGCTAGCCTTATTTCTGTGGAATCTGAGAACAGATATTTCGGATCCCTTGGAAGACTATAGGGCCAAAGGAAATATCCTCCGATAACAAAGAGAAAGAAGCTTTCTGAGAAACTTCTTTGTGTTCTGTGAAATCATCTCACCGAGTTACAGCTTTCCCCTCAAGAAGCCTTTCGCTAAGACAGTTCTTGTGGAATTGGCAAAGTGATATTTGGAAGCCCATAGAGGGCTATGGTGAAAAAGGAAATATCCTCAGATGAAATCTGGAAAGAAGCTTTCTGAGAAACTTCTCTGCGATGTGTGACTTCCACTCACAGAGTTACATCTGTATTTCGTGGATCTCTTTGCTAGCCTTATTTCTGTGGAATCTGAGAACAGATATTTCGGATCCCTTTGAAGACTATAGGGCCAAAGGAAATATCCTCCGATAACAAAGAGAAAGTAGCTTTCTGAGAAACTTCTTTGTGTTCTGTGAAATCATCTCACAGAGTTACAGCTTTCCCCTCAAGAAGCCTTTCGCTAAGACAGTTCTTGTGGAATTGGCAAAGTGATATTTGGAAGCCCATAGAGGGCGATGGTGAAAAAGGAAATATCCTCACATGAAATCTGGAAAGAAGCTTTCTGAGAAACTGCTTAGTGTTCTGTTAATTCATCTCACAGAGTTACATCTGTTTTTCGTGGATCTCTTTGATAGCCTTATTTCTGTGGAATCTGAGAACAGATATTTCAGATCCCTTGGAAGACTATAGGGCCAAATGAAATATCCTCGGATAACAAAGAGAAAGAAGCTTTCTGAGAAATTCTTTGTGTTCTGTGAAATCATCTCACAGAGTTACAGCATTCCCCTCAAGAAGCCTTTCGCTAAGACAGTTCTTGTGGAATTGGCAAAGTGATATTTGGAAGCCCAGAGAGGTCTATGGTGAAAAAGGAAATATCCTCAGATGAAATCTGGAAAGAAGCTTTCTGAGAAACTGCTTAGTGTTCTGTTAATTCATCTCACAGACTTACATCTGTATTTCGTGGATCTCTTTGCTAGCCTTATTTCGGTGGAATCTGAGAACAGATATTTCGGATCCCTTGGAAGACTATAGGGCCAAAGGAAATATCCTCCGATAACAAAGAGAAAGAAGCTTTCTGAGAAACTTCTTTGTGTTCTGTGAAATCATCTCACAGAGTTACAGCTTTCCCCTCAAGAAGCATTTCGCTAAGACAGTTCTTGTGGAATTGGCAAAGTGATATTTGGAAGCCCATAGAGGGCTATGGTGAAAAAGGAAATATCCTCACATGAAATCTGGAAAGAAGCTTTCTGAGAAACTGCTTAGTGTTCTGTTAATTCATCTCACAGAGTTACATCTGTATTTCGTGGATCTCTTTGCAAGCCTTATTTCTGTGGAATCTGAGAACAGATATTTCAGATCCCTTGGAAGACTATAGGGCCAAAGGAAATATCCTCCGATAACAAAGAGAAAGAAGCTTTCTGAGAAACTTCTTTGTGTTCTGTGAAATCATCTCACAGAGTTACAGCTTTCCCCTCAATAAGCCTTTCGCTAAGACAGTTCTTGTGGAATTGGCAAAGTGATATTTGGAAGCCCATAGAGGGCTATGGTGAAAAAGGAAATATCCTCAGATGAAATCTGGAAAGAATCTTTCTGAGAAACTGCTTAGTGTTCTGTTAATTCATCTCACAGAGTTACATCTGTATTTCGTGGATCTCTTTGCTAGCCTTATTTCTGTGGAATCTGAGAACAGATATTTCGGATCCCTTGGAAGACTATAGGGCCAAAGGAAATATCCTCCGATAACAAAGAGAAAGAAGCTTTCTGAGAAACTTCTTTGTGTTCTGTGAAATCATCTCACAGAGTTACAGCTTTCCCCTCAAGAAGCCTTTCGCTAAGACAGTTCTTGTGGAATTGGCAAAGTCATATTTGGAAGCCCATAGAGGGCTATGGTGAAAAAGGAAATATCTGCATATGAAATCTGGAAAGAAGCTTTCTGAGAAACTGCTCAGTGTTCTGTTAATTGATCTAACAGAGTTACATCTGTATTTCGTGGATCTCTTTGCTAGCCTTATTTCTGTGGAATCTGAGAACAGATATTTCGGATCCCTTTGAAGACTATAGGGCCAAAGGAAATATCCTCCGATAACAAAGAGAAAGAAGGTTTCTGAGAAACTTCTTTGTGTTCTGTGAAATCATCTCACAGAGTTACAGCTTTCCCCTCAAGAAGCCTTTCGCTAAGACAGTTCTTGTGGAATTGGCAAAGTGATATTTGGAAGCCCCTAAAGGGCTATGGTGAAAAAGGAAATATCCTCAGATGAAATCTGGAAGGAAGCTTTCTGTGAAACTGCTTAGTGTTCTGTTAATTCATCTCAGAGAGTTACATCTGTATTTCGTGGATCTCTTTGCTAGCCTTATTTCTGTGGAATCTGAGAACAGATATTTCCTTTCTCTTTGAAGACTATAGGGCCAAAGGAAATATCCTCCGATAACAAAGAGAAAGAAGCTTTCTGAGAAACTTCTTTGTGTTCTGTGAAATCATCTCACAGAGTTACAGCTTTCCCCTCAAGAAGCCTTTCGTAAGACAGTTCTTGTGGAATTGGCAAAGTGATATTTGGAAGCCCATAGAGGGCTATGGTGAAAAAGGAAATATCCTCACATGAAATCTGGAAAGAAGCTTTCTGAGAAACTGCTTAGTGTTCTGTTAATTCATCTCACAGAGTTACATCTTTTTTTCGTGGATCTCTTTGATAGCCTCATTTCTGTGGAATCTGAGAACAGATATTTCAGATCCCTTGGAAGACTATAGGGCCAAATGAAATATCCTCGGATAACAAAGAGAAAGAAGCTTTCTGAGAAATTCTTTGTGTTCTGTGAAATCATCTCACAGAGTTACAGCATTCCCCTCAAGAAGCCTTTCGCTAAGACAGTTCTTGTGGAATTGGCAAAGTGATATTTGGAAGCCCATAGAGGGCTATGGTGAAAAAGGAAATATCCTCAGATGAAATCTGGAAAGAAGCTTTCTGAGAAACTGCTTAGTGTTCTGTTAATTCATCTCACAGAGTTACATCTGTATTTCGTGGATCTCTTTGGTAGCCTTATTTCTGTGGAATCTGAGAACATACATTTCGGATCCCTTGGAAGACAATAGGGCCAAAGGAAATATCCTTCGATAACAAAGAGAAAGAAGCTTTCTGAGAGACTTCTTTGTATTCTGTGAAATCATCTCACAGAGTTACAGCTTTCCCCTCAAGAAGCCTTTCGCTAAGACAGTTCTTGTGGAATTGGCAAAGTGATATTTGGAAGCCCATAGAGGGCTATGGTGAAAAAGGAAATATCCTCACATGAAATCTGGAAAGAAGCTTTCTGAGAAACTGCTTAGTGTTCTGTTAATTCATCTCACAGAGTTACATCTGTATTTCGTGGATCTCCTTGCTAGCCTTATTTCTGTGGAATCTGAGAACATATATTTCGGATCCCTTGGAAGACTATAGGGCCAAAGGAAATATCCTCCGATAACAAAGAGATAGAAGCTTTCTGAGAAACTTCTTTGTGTTCTGTGAAATCATCTCACAGAGTTACAGCTTTCCCCTCAAGAAGCCTTTCGCTAAGACAGTTCTTGTGGAATTGGCAAAGTGATATTTGGAAGCCCATAGTGGGCCATGGTGAAAAAGGAAATATCCTCACATGAAATCTGGAAAGAAGTTTTCTGAGAAACTGCTTAGTGTTCTGTTAATTCATCTCACAGACTTACATCTGTATTTCGTGGATCTCTTAGCTAGCCTTATTTCTGTGGAATCTGAGAACAGATATTTCGGATCCCTTGGAAGACTATAGGGCCAAAGGAAATATCCTCCGATAACAAAGAGAAAGAAGCTTTCTGAGAAACTTCTTTGTGTTCTGTGAAATCATCTCACAGAGTTACAGCTTTCCCCTCAAGAAGCCTTTCGCTAAGACAGTTCTTGTGGAATTGGCAAAGTGATATTTGGAAGCCCATAGAGGGCTATGGTGAAAAAGGAAATATCCTCACATGAAATCTGGAAAGAAGCTTTCTGAGAAACTGCTTAGTGTTCTGTTAATTCATCTCACAGAGTTACATCTGTATGTCGTGGATCTCTTTGCTAGCCTTATTTCTGTGGAATCTGAGAACAGATATTTCGGATTCCTTGGAAGACTATAGGGCCAAAGGAAATATCCTCCGATAACAAAGAGAAAGAAGGTTTCTGAGAAACTTCTTTGCGTTCTGTGAAATCATCTCACAGAGTTACAGCTTTCCCCTCAAGAAGCCTTTCGCTAAGACAGTTCTTGTGGAATTGTCAAAGTGATATTTGGAAGCCCATAGAGGGCTATGGTGAAAAAGGAAATATCCTCAGATGAAATCTGGAATGAAGCTTTCTGAGAAACTGCTTAGTGTTCTGTTAATTCATCTCACAGAGTTACATCTGTATTTCGTGGATCTCTTTGCTAGCCTTATTTCTGTGGAATCTGAGAACAGATATTTCGGATCCCTTGGAAGACTATAGGGCCAAAGGAAATATCCTCCGATAACAAAGAGAAAGAAGCTTTCTGAGAAACTTCTTTGTGTTCTGTGAAATCATCTCACAGAGTTACAGCTTTCCCCTCAAGAAGCCTTTCGCTAAGACAGTTCTTGTGGAATTGGCAAAGTCATATTTGGAAGCCCATAGAGGGCTATGGTGAAAAAGGAAATATCTACATATGAAATCTGGAAAGAAGCTTTCTGAGAAACTGCTCAGTGTTCTGTTAATTCATCTCACAGAGTTACATCTGTATTTCGTGGATCTCTTTGCTAGCCTTATTTCTGTGGAATCTGAGAACAGATATTTCGGATCCCTTTTAAGACTATAGGGCCAAAGGAAATATCCTCCGATAACAAAGAGAAAGAAGGTTTCTGAGAAACTTCTTTGTGTTCTGTGAAATCATCTCACAGAGTTACAGCTTTCCCCTCAAGAAGCCTTTCGCTAAGACAGTTCTTGTGGAATTGGCAAAGTGATATTTGGAAGCCCCTAAAGGGCTATGGTGAAAAAGGAAATATCCTCAGATGAAATCTGGAAGGAAGCTTTCTGTGAAACTGCTTAGTGTTCTGTTAATTCATCTCAGAGAGTTACATCTGTATTTCGTGGATCTCTTTGCTAGCCTTATTTCTGTGGAATCTGAGAACAGATATTTCCTTTCTCTTTGAAGACTATAGGGCCAAAGGAAATATCCTCCGATAACAAAGAGAAAGAAGCTTTCTGAGAAACTTCTTTGTGTTCTGTGAAATCATCTCACAGAGTTACAGCTTTCCCCTCAAGAAGCCTTTCGTAAGACAGTTCTTGTGGAATTGGCAAAGTGATATTTGGAAGCCCATAGAGGGCTATGGTGAAAAAGGAAATATCCTCACATGAAATCTGGAAAGAAGCTTTCTGAGAAACTGCTTAGTGTTCTGTTAATTCATCTCACAGAGTTACATCTTTTTTTCGTGGATCTCTTTGATAGCCTTATTTCTGTGGAATCTGAGAACAGATATTTCAGATCCCTTGGAAGACTATAGGGCCAAATGAAATATCCTCGGATAACAAAGAGAAAGAAGCTTTCTGAGAAATTCTTTGTGTTCTGTGAAATCATCTCACAGAGTTACAGCATTCCCCTCAAGAAGCCTTTCGTTAAGACAGTTCTTGTGGAATTGGCAAAGTGATATTTGGAAGCCCATAGAGGGCTATGGTGAAAAAGGAAATATCCTCAGATGAAATCTGGAAAGAAGCTTTCTGAGAAACTGCTTAGTGTTCTGTTAATTCATCTCACAGAGTTACATCTGTATTTCGTGGATCTCTTTGGTAGCCTTATTTCTGTGGAATCTGAGAACATACATTTCGGATCCCTTGGAAGACAATAGGGCCAAAGGAAATATCCTTCGATAACAAAGAGAAAGAAGCTTTCTGAGAGACTTCTTTGTGTTCTGTGAAATCATCTCACAGAGTTACAGCTTTCCCCTCAAGAAGCCTTTCGCTAAGACAGTTCTTGTGGAATTGGCAAAGTGATATTTGGAAGCCCATAGAGGGCTATGGTGAAAAAGGAAATATCCTCACATGAAATCTGGAAAGAAGCTTTCTGAGAAACTGCTTAGTGTTCTGTTAATTCATCTCACAGAGTTACATCTGTATTTCGTGGGTCTCCCTGCTAGCCTTATTTCTGTGGAATCTGAGAACATATATTTCGGATCCCTTGGAAGACTATAGGGCCAAAGGAAATATCCTCCGATAACAAAGAGATAGAAGCTTTCTGAGAAACTTCTTTGTGTTCTGTGAAATCATCTCACAGAGTTACAGCTTTCCCCTCAAGAAGCCTTTCGCTAAGACAGTTCTTGTGGAATTGGCAAAGTGATATTTGGAAGCCCATAGTGGGCCATGGTGAAAAAGGAAATATCCTCACATGAAATCTGGAAAGAAGTTTTCTGAGAAACTGCTTAGTGTTCTGTTAATTCATCTCACAGACTTACATCTGTATTTCGTGGATCTCTTAGCTAGCCTTATTTCTGTGGAATCTGAGAACAGATATTTCGGATCCCTTGGAAGACTATAGGGCCAAAGGAAATATCCTCCGATAACAAAGAGAAAGAAGCTTTCTGAGAAACTTCTTTGTGTTCTGTGAAATCATCTCACAGAGTTACAGCTTTCCCCTCAAGAAGCCTTTTGCTAAGACAGTTCTTGTGGAATTGGCAAAGTGATATTTGGAAGCCCATAGAGGGCTATGGTGAAAAAGGAAATATCCTCACATGAAATCTGGAAAGAAGCTTTCTGAGAAACTGCTTAGTGTTCTGTTAATTCATCTCACAGAGTTACATCTGTATGTCGTGGATCTCTTTGCTAGCCTTATTTCTGAGGAATCTGAGAACAGATATTTCGGATTCCTTGGAAGACTATAGGGCCAAAGGAAATATCCTCCGATAACAAAGAGAAAGAAGGTTTCTGAGAAACTTCTTTGCGTTCTGTGAAATCATCTCACAGAGTTACAGCTTTCCCCTCAAGAAGCCTTTCGCTAAGACAGTTCTTGTGGAATTGTCAAAGTGGTATTTGGAAGCCCATAGAGGGCTATGGTGAAAAAGGAAATATCCTCAGATGAAATCTGGAATGAAGCTTTCTGAGAAACTGCTTAGTGTTCTGTTAATTCATCTCACAGAGTTACATCTGTATTTCGTGGATCTCTTTGCTAGCCTTATTTCTGTGGAATCTGAGAACAGATATTTCGGATCCCTTTGAAGATTATAGGGCCAAAGGAAATATCCTCCGATAACAAAGAGAAAGAAGGTTTCTGAGAAACTTCTTTGTGTTCTGTGAAATCACCTCACAGAGTTACAGCTCTCCCTTCAAGAAGCCTTTCGCTAATACAGTTCTTGTGGAATTGGCCAAGTGATATTTGGAAGCCCATAGAGGGCTATGGTGAAAAAGGAAATATCCTCAGAAGAAATCTGTAAAGAAGCTTTCTGAGAAACTTCTCTGCGATGTGTGACTTCCACTCACAGAGTTACATCTGTATTTCGTGGATCTCTTTGCTAACCTTATTTCTCTGGAATCTGAGAACAGATATTTCGGATCCCTTTGAAGACTACAGGGCCAAAGGAAATATCCACCGATAACAAAGAGAAAGAAGCTTTCTGAGAAACCTCTTTGTGTTCTGTGAAATCATCTCACAGAGTTACAGCTTTCCCCTCAAGAAGCCTTTCGCTAAGACAGTTCTTGTGGAATTGGCAGAGTGATATTTGGAAGCCCATAGAGGGCTATGGTGAAAAAGGAAATATCCTCAGATGAAATCTGGAAAGAAGCTTTCTGAGAAACTGCTTAGTGTTCTCTTAATTCATCTCACAGAGTTACATCTGTATTTCGTGGATCTCTTTGCAAGCCTTATTTCTGTGGAATCTGAGAACAGATATTTCAGATCCCATTGAAGACTATAGGGCCAAAGAAAATATCCTCCGATAACAAAGAGAAAGAAGCTTTCTGAGAAACTTCTTTGTGTTCTGTGAAATCATCTCACAGAGTTACAGCTTTCCCCTCAAGAAGCCTTTCGCTAAGACAGTTCTTGTGGAATTGGCAAAGTGATATTTGGAAGCCCATAGAGGGCTATGGTGAAAAAGGAAATATCCTCACATGAAATCTGGAAAGAAGCTTTCTGAGAAACTGCTTAGTGTTCTGTTAATTCATCTCACAGAGTTACATCTGTATTTCGTGGATCTCTTTGCTAGCCTTATTTCTGTGGAATCTGAGTACAGATATTTCGGATCCCTTGGAAGACTAGAGGGCCAAAGGAAATATCCTCCGATAACAAAGAGAAAGAAGCTTTCTGAGAAACTTCTTTGTGTTCTGTGAAATCATCTCACAGAGTTACAGCTTTCCCCTCAAGAAGCCTTTCGCTAAGACAGTTCTTGTGGAATTGGCAAAGTGATATTTGGAAGCCCAAAGAGGGCTATGGTGAAAAAGGAAATATCCTCAGATGAAATCTGGAAAGAAGCTTTCTGAGAAACTTCTCTGCGATGTGTGACTTCCACTCACAGAGTTACATCTGTATTTCGTGGATCTCTTTGCTAGCCTTATTTCTGTGGAATCTGAGAACAGATATTTCGGATCCCTTTGAAGACTATAGGGCCAAAGGAAATATCCTCCGATAACAAAGAGAAAGAAGCTTTCTGAGAAACTTCTTTGTGTTCTGTGAAATCATCTCACAGAGTTACAGCTTTCCCCTCAAGAAGCCTTTCGCTAAGACAGTTCTTGTGGAATTGGCAAAGTGATATTTGGAAGCCCATAGAGGGCTATGGTGAAAAAGGAAATATCTATATATGAAATCTGGAAAGAAGCTTTCTGAGAAACTGCTCAGTGTTCTGTTAATTCATCTCACAGAGTTACATCTGTATTTCGTGGATCTCTTTGCTAGCCTTATTTCTGTGGAATCTGAGAACAGATATTTCGGATCCCTTTGAACACTATAGGGCCAAAGGGAATATCCTCCGATAACAAAGAGAAAGAAGCTTTCTGAGAAACTTCTTTGTGTTCTGTGAAATCATCTCACAGAGTTACAGCTTTCCCCTCAAGAAGCCTTTCGCTAAGACAGTTCTTGTGGAATTGGCAAAGTGATATTTAGAAGCCCATAGAGGCCTATGGTGAAAAAGGAAATATCCTCACATGAAATCTGGAAAGAAGCTTTCTGAGAAACTGCTTAGTGTTCTGTTAATTCATCTCACAGAGTTACATCTGTATTTCGTGGATCTCTTTGCTAGCCTTATTTCTGTGGAATCTGAGAATAGATATTTCGGATCCCTTGGAAGACTATAGGGCCAAATGAAATATCCTCGGATAACAAAGAGAAAGAAGCTTTCTGAGAAACGTCTTTGTGTTCTGTGAAATCATCTCACAGAGTTACAGCTTTCCCCTCAAGAAGCCTTTCGCTAAGACTGCTCTTGTTGAATTGGCAAAGTGATATTTGGAAGCCCATAGAGGGCCATGGTGAAAAAGGAAATATCCTCACATGAAATCTGGAAAGAAGCTTTCTGAGAAACTGCTTAGTGTTCTGTTAATTCATCTCACAGACTTACATCTGTATTTCGTGGATCTCTTTGCTAGCCTTATTTCTGTGGAATCTGAGAACAGATATTTCGGATCCCTTGGAAGACTATAGGGCCAAAGGAAATATCCTCCGATAACAAACAGAAAGAAGCTTTCTGAGAAACTTCTCTGTGTTCTGTGAAATCATCTCACAGAGTTACAGCTTTCCCCTCAAGAAGCCTTTCGCTAAGACAGTTCTTGTGGAATTGGCAAAGTGATATTTGGAAGCCCATAGAGGGCTATGGTGAAAAAGGAAATATCCTCCGATGAAATCTGGAAAGAAGCTTTCTGAGAAACTGCTTAGTGTTCTGTTAATTCATCTCACAGAGTTACATCTGTATTTCGTGGATCTCTTTGCTAGCCTTATTTCTGTGGAATCTGAGAACAGATATTTCGGATCCCTTGGAAGACTATAGGGCCAAAGGAAATATCCTCCGATAACAAAGAGAAAGAAGTTTTCTGAGAAACTTCTTTGTGTTCTGTGAAATCATCTCACAGAGTTACAGCTTTCCCCTCAAGAAGCCTTTCGCTAAGACAGTTCTTGTGGAATTGGCAAAGTGATATTTGGAAGCCCATAGAGGGCTATGGTGAAAAAGGAAATATCCTCAGATGAAATGTGGAAAGAAGCTTTCTGAGAAACTGCTTAGTGTTCTGTTAATTCATCTCACAGGGTTACATCAGTATTTCATGGATCTCTTTGCTAGCCTTATTTCTGTGGAATCTGAGAACAGATATTTCCTTTCTCTTTGAAGACTAAAGGGCCAAAGGAAATATCCTCCGATAACAAAGAGAAAGAAGCTTTCTGAGAAACTTCTTTGTGTTCTGTGAAATCATCTCACAGAGTTACAGCTTTCCCCTCAAGAAGCCTTTCGCTAAGACAGTTCTTGTGGAATTGGCAAAGTGATATTTGGAAGCCCATAGAGGGCTATGGTGAAAAAGGAAATATCCTCACATGAAATCTGGAAAGAAGCTTTCTGAGAAACTGCTTAGTGTTCTGTTAATTCATCTCACAGAGTTACATCTGTTTTTCGCGGATCTCTTTGATAGCCTTATTTCTGTGGAATCTGAGAACAGATATTTCAGATCCCTTGGAAGACTATAGGGCCAAAGGAAATATCCTCGGATAACAAAGAGAAAGAAGCTTTCTGAGAAATTCTTTGTGTTCTGTGAAATCATCTCACAGAATTACAGCATTCCCCTCAAGAAGCCTTTCGCTAAGACAGTTCTTGTGGAATTGGCAAAGTGATATTTGGAAGCCCATAGAGGGCTATGGTGAAAAAGGAAATATCCTCAGATGAAATCTGGAAAGAAGCTTTCTGAGAAACTGCTTAGTGTTCTGTTAATTCATCTCACAGAGTTACATCTGTATTTCGTGGATCTCTTTGCTAGCCTTATTTCTGTGGAATCTGAGAACATATATTTCGGATCCCTTGGAAGACTATAGGGCCAAAGGCAATATCCTCCGATAACAAATAGAAAGAAGCTTTCTGAGAAACTTCTTTGTGTTCTGTGAAATCATTTCACAGAGCTACAGCTTTCCCCTCAAGAAGCCTTTCGCTAAGACAGTTCTTGTGGAATTGGCAAAGTGATATTTGGAAGCCCATAGAGGGCTATGGTGAAAAAGGAAATATCCTCACATGAAATCTGGAAAGAAGCTTTCTGAGAAACTGCTTAGTGTTCTGTTAATTCATCTCACAGAGTTACATCTGTATTTCGTGGATCTCCTTGCTAGCCTATTTCTGTGGAATCTGAGAACATATATTTCGGATCCCTTGGAAGACTATAGGGCCAAAGGAAATATCCTCCGATAACAAAGAGATAGAAGCTTTCTGAGAAACTTCTTTGTGTTCTGTGAAATCATCTCACAAAGTTACAGCTTTCCCCTCAAGAAGCCTTTCGCTAAGACAGTTCTTGTGGAATTGGCCAAGTGATATTTGGAAGCCCATAGAGAGCTATGGTGAAAAAGGAAATATCCTCAGATGAAATCTGGAAAGAAGCTTTCTGAGAAACTTCTCTGCGATGTGTGACTTCCACTCACAGAGTTACATCTGTATTTCGTGGATCTCTTTGCTAACCTTATTTCTCTGGAATCTGAGAACAGATATTTCGGATCCCTTTGAAGATTATAGGGCCAAAGGAAATATCCTCCGATAACAAAGAGAAAGAAGCTTTCTGAGAAACTTCTTTGTGTTCTGTGAAATCATCTCACG
Organism: Macaca nemestrina; assembly: GCF_043159975.1. Classification (NCBI taxonomy): domain Eukaryota; kingdom Metazoa; phylum Chordata; class Mammalia; order Primates; family Cercopithecidae; genus Macaca; species Macaca nemestrina. Next base: position 97,543,714 of record NC_092137.1, on the reverse strand, counting down.
GAGTTACAGCTTTCCCCTCAAGAAGCCTTTCGCTAAGACAGTTCTGGTGGAATTGGCAAAGTGATACTTGGAAGCCCATAGAGGGCTATGGTGAACAAGAAAACATCCTCAGATGAAATCTGGAAAGAAGCTTTCTGAGAAACTTCTCTGCGATGTGTGACTTCCACTCACAGAGTTATATCTGTATTTCGTGGATCTCTTTCCTAGCCTTATTTCGGTGGAATCTGAGAACAGATATTTCGGATCCCTTTGAAGACTATAGGGCTAAAGGAAATATCCTCCGATAACAAAGAGAAAGAAGCTTTCTGAGAAACTTCTTTGTGTTCTGTGAAATCATCTCACGGAGTTACAGCTTTCCCCTCAAGAAGCCTTTCGCTAAGACAGTTCTTGTGGAATTGGCAAAGTGATACTTGGAAGCCCATAGAGGGCTATGGTGAAAAAGGAAATATCCTCAGATGAAATCTGGAAAGAAGCTTTCTGAGTAACTGCTTAGTGTTCTGTTAATTCATCTCACAGAGTTACATCTGTATTTCGTGGATCTCTTTGCTAGCCTTATTTCTGTGGAATCTGAGAACAGATATTTCGGATCCCTTTGAAGACTATAGGGCCAAAGGGAATATCCCACGATAACAAAGAGAAAGAAGCTTTCTGAGAAACTTCTTTGTGTTCTGTGAAATCATCTCACAGAGTTACAGCTTTCCCCTCAAGAAGCCTTTCGCTAAGACAGTTCTTGTGGAATTGGCAAAGTGATATTTGGAAGCCCATAGAGGGCTATGGTGAAAAAGGAAATATCCTCAGATGAAATCTGGAAAGAAGCTTTCTGAGAAACTGCTTAGTGTTCTGTTAATTCATCTCACAGAGTTACATCTGTATTTCGTGGATCTCTTTGCTAGCCTTATTTCTGTGGAATCGGAGAACAGATATTTCGGATCCCTTTGAAGACTATAGGGCCAAAGGGAATATCCTCCGATAACAAAGAGAAAGAAGCTTTCTGAGAAACCTCTTTGTGTTCTGTGAAATCATCTCACAGAGTTACAGCTTTCCCCTGAAGAAGCCTTTCGCTAAGACAGTTCTTGTGGAATTGGCAGAGTGATATTTGGAAGCCCATAGAGGGCTATGGTGAAAAAGGAAATATCCTCAGCTGAAATCTGGAAAGAAGCTTTCTGAGAAACTGCTTAGTGTTCTGTTAATTCATCTCACAGAGTTACATCTGTATTTCGTGGATCTCTTTGCAAGCCTTATTTCTGTGGAATCTGAGAACAGATATTTCGGATCCCTTTGAAGACTATAGGGCCAAAGAAAATATCCTCCGATAACAAAGAGAAAGAAGCTTTCTGAGAAACTTCTTTGTGTTCGGTGAAATCATCTCACCGAGATACAGCTTTCCCCTCAAGAAGCCTTTCGCTAAGACAGTTCTTGTGGAATTGGCAAAGTGATATTTGGAAGCCCATAGAGGGCTATGGTGAAAAAGGAAATATCCTCACATGAAATATGGAAAGAAGCTTTCTGAGAAACTGTTTAGTGTTCTGTTAATTCATCTCACAGAGTTACCTCTGTATATCGTGGATCTCTTTGCTAGCCTTATTTCTGTGGAATCTGAGAACAGATATTTCGGATCCCTTTGAAGACTATAGGGTCAAAGGAAATATCCTCCGATAACAAAGAGAAAGAAGGTTTCTGAGAAACTTCTTTGTGTTCTGTGAAATCATCTCACAGAGTTAGAGCTTTCCCCTCAAGAAGCCTTTCGCTAAGACAGTTCTTGTGGAATTGGCAAAGTGATATTTGGAAGCCCATAGAGGGCTATGGTGAAAAAGGAAATATCTACATATGAAATCTGGAAAGAAGCTTTCTATAAAACTGCTCAGTGTTCCGTTAATTCATCTCACAGAGTTACATCTGTATTTCGTGGATCTCTTTGCTAGCCTTATTTCTGTGGAATCTGAGAACAGATATTTCGGATCCATTTGAAGACTATAGGGTCAAAGGAAATATCCTCCGATAACAAAGAGAAAGAAGGTTTCTGAGAAACTTCTTTGTGTTCTGTGAAATCATCTCACAGAGTTACAGCTTTCCCCTCAAGAAGCCTTTCGCTAAGACAGTTCTTGTGGAATTGGCGAAGTGATATTTGGAAGCCCATAGAGGGCTATGGTGAAAAAGGAAATATCCTCAGATGAAATCTGGAAAGAAGCTTTCTGAGAAACTGCTCAGTGTTCCGTTAATTCATCTCACAGAGTTACATCTGTATTTCGTGGATCTCTTTGCTAGCCTTATTTCTGTGGAATCTGAGAACAGATATTTCGGATCCCTTTGAAGACTATAGGGTCAAAGGAAATATCCTCCGATAACAAAGAGAAAGAAGGTTTCTGAGAAACTTCTTTGTGTTCTGTGAAATCATCTCACAGAGTTACAGCTTTCCCCTCAAGAAGCCTTTCGCTAAGACAGTTCTTGTGGAATTGGCGAAGTGATATTTGGAAGCCCATAGAGGGCTATGGTGAAAAAGGAAATATCCTCAGATGAAATCTGGAAAGAAGCTTTCTGAGAAACTGCTTAGTGTTCTATTAATTCATCTCACAGAGTTACATCTGTATTTCGTGGATCTCTTTGCTAGCCTTATTTCTGTGGAATCTGAGAACAGATATTTCGGAACCCTTGGAAGACTATAGGGCCAAAGGAAATATCCTCCGATAACAAAGAGAAAGAAGCTTTCTGAGAAACTTCTTTGTGTTCTGTGAAATCATCTCACAGAGTTACAGCTTTCCCCTCAATAAGCCTTTCGCTAAGACAGTTCTTTTGGAATTGGCAAAGTGATATTTGGAAGCCCATAGAGGGCTATGGTGAAAAAGGAAATATCCTCACATGAAATCTGGAAAGAAGCTTTCTGAGAAACTGCTTACTGTTCTGTTAATTCATCTCACAGAGTTACATCTGTATTTCGTGGATCTCTTTGCTAGCCTTATTTCTGTGGAATCTGAGAACAGATATTTCGGATCCCTTGGAAGACTATAGGGCCAAAGGAAATATCCTCCGATAACAAAGATAAAGAAGCTTTCTGAGAAACTTCTTTGTGTTCTGTGAAATCATCTCACAGAGTTACAGCTTTCCCCTCAAGAAGCCTTTCTCTAAGACAGTTCTTGTGGAATTGGAAAGGTGATATTTGGAAGCCCATAGAGGGCTATGGTGAAAAAGGAAATATCCTCAGATGAAATCTGGAAAGAAGCTTTCTGAGAAACTGCTTTGTGTTCTGTTAATTCATCTCACAGAGTTACATCTGTATTTCGTGGATCTCTTTGCTAGCCTTATTTCTGTGGAATCTGAGAACAGATATTTCGGATCCCTTGGAAGACTATAGGGCCAAAGGAAATATCCTCCGATAACAAAGAGAAAGAAGCTTTCTGAGAAACTTCTTTGTGTTCTGTGAAATCATCTCACAGAGTTACAGCATTCCCCTCAAGAAGACTTTCGCTAAGACAGTTCTTGTGGAATTGGCAAAGTGATATTTGGAAGCCCATAGAGGGCTATGGTGAAAAAGGAAATATCCTCAGATGAAATCTGGAAAGAAGCTTTCTGAGAAACTGCTTAGTGTTCTGTTAATTTATCTCACAGAGTTACATCTGTATTTCGTGGATCTCTTTGCTAGCCTTATTTCTGTGGAATCTGAGAACAGATATTTCGGATCCCTTGGAAGACTATAGGGCCAAAGGAAATATCCTCCGATAACAAAGAGAAAGAAGCTTTCTGAGAATCTTCTTTGTGTTCTGTGAAATCATCTCACAGAGTTACAGCTTTCCCCTCAAGAAGCCTTTCGCTAAGACAGTTCTTGTGGAATTGGCAAAGTGATATTTGGAAGCCCATAGAGGGCTATGGTGAAAAAGGAAATATCCTCAGATGAAATCTGGAAGGAAGCTTTCTGAGAAACTGCTTAGTGTTCTGTTAATTCATCTCACAGAGTTACATCTGTATTTCGTGGATCTCTTTGCTAGCCTTATTTCTGTGGAATCTGAGAACAGATATTTCGGATCCCTTGGAAGACTATAGGGCCAAAGGAAATATCCTCCGATAACAAACAGAAAGAAGCTTTCTGAGAAACTTCGTTGTGTTCCGTGAAATCATCTCACACAGTTACAGCTTTCCCCTCAAGAAGCCTTTCGCTAAGACATTTCTTGTGGAATTGGCAAAGTGATATTTGGAAGCCACTAGGGGGCTATGGTGAAAAAGGAAATATCCTCACATGAAATCTGGAAAGAAGCTTTCTGAGAAACTGCTTAGTGTTCTGTTAATTCATCTCACAGACTTACATCTGTATTTCGTGGATCTCTTTGCTAGCCTTATTTCTGTGGAATCTGAGAACAGATATTTCGGATCCCTTGGAAGACTATAGGGCCAAAGGAAATATCCTGCGATAACAAAGAGAAAGAAGCTTTCTGAGAAACTTCTTTGTGTTCTGTGAAATCATCTCACAGAGTTACAGCTTTCCCCTCAAGAAGCCTTTCGCTAAGACAGTTCTTGTGGAATTGGCAAAGTGATATTTGGAAGCCCATAGAGGGCTATGGTGAAAAAGGAAATATCCTCCGATGAAATGTGGAAAGAAGCTTTCTGAGAAACTGCTTAGTGTTCTGTTAATTCATCTCACAGAGTTACATCTGTATTTCGTGGATCTCTTTGCTAGCCTTATTTCTGTGGAATCTGAGAACAGATATTTCGGATCCCTTGGAAGACTATAGGGCCAAAGGAAATATCCTCCGATAACAAAGAGAAAGAAGCTTTCTGAGAAACTTCTTTGTGTTCTGTGAAATCATCTCACAGAGTTACAGCTTTCCCCTCAAGAAGCCTTTCGCTAAGACAGTTCTTGTGGAATTGTCAAAGTGATATTTGGAAGCCCATAGAGGGCTATGGTGAAAAAGGAAATATCCTCAGATGAAATCTGGAAAGAAGCTTTCTGAGAAACTGCTTAGTGTTCTGTTAATTCATCTCACAGAGTTACATCTGTATTTCGTGGATCTCTTTGCTAGCCTTATTTCTGTGGAATCTGAGAACAGATATTTCGGAACCCTTGGAAGACTATAGGGCCAAAGGAAATATCCTCCGATAACAAAGAGAAAGAAGCTTTCTGAGAAACTTCTTTGTGTTCTGTGAAATCATCTTACAGAGTTACAGCTTTCCCCTCAAGAAGCCTTTCGCTAAGCCAGTTCTTGTGGAATTGGCAAACTGATATTTGGAAGCCCATAGAGGGCTATGGTGAAAAAGGAAATATCCTCAGATGAAATCTGGAAAGAAGCTTTCTGAGAAACTGCTTAGTGTTCTGTTAATTCATCTCACAGAGTTACATCTGTATTTCGTGGATCTCTTTGCTAGCCTTATTTCTGTGGAATCTGAGAACAGATATTTCGGATCCCTTTGAAGACTATAGGGCCAAAGGAAATATCCTCCGATAACAAAGATAAAGAAGGTTTCTGAGAAACTTCTTTGTGTTCTGTGAAATCATCTCACAGAGTTACAGATTTCCACTCAAGAAGCCTTTCTCTAAGACAGTTCTTGTGGAATTGGAAAAGTGATATTTGGAAGCCCTTAGAGGGCTATGGTGAAAAAGGAAATATCCTCAGATGAAATCTGGAAAGAAGCTTTCTGAGAAACTGCTTTGTGTTCTGTTAATTCATCTCACAGAGTTACATCTGTATTTCGTGGATCTCTTTGCTAGCCTTATTTCTGTGGAATCTGAGAACAGATATTTCGGATCCCTTGGAAGACTATAGGGCCAAAGGAAATATCCTCCGATAACAAAGAGAAAGAAGCTTTCTGAGAAACTTCTTTGTGTTCTGTGAAATCATCTCACAGAGTTACAGCTTTCCCCTCAAGAAGCCTTTCTCTAAGACAGTTCTTGTGGAATTGGAAAAGTGATATTTGGAAGCCCATAGAGGGCTATGGTGAAAAAGGAAATATCCTCAGATGAAATCTGGAAAGAAGCTTTCTGAGAAACTGCTTTGTGTTCTGTTAATTCATCTCACAGAGTTACATCTGTATTTCGTGGATCTCTTTGCTAGCCTTATTTCTGTGGAATCTGAGAACAGATATTTCGGATCCCTTGGAAGACTATAGGGCCAAAGGAAATATCCTCCGATAACAAAGAGAAAGAAGCTTTCTGAGAAACTTCTTTGTGTTCTGTGAAATCATCTCACAGAGTTACAGCTTTCCCCTCAAGAAGCCTTTCCCTAAGCCAGTTCTTGTGGAATTGGCAAAGTGATATTTGGAAGCCCATAGAGGGCTATGGTGAAAAGGAAATATCCTCCGATGAAATGTGGAAAGAAGCTTTCTGAGAAACTGCTTAGTGTTCTGTTAATTCATCTCACAGAGTTACATCTGTATTTCGTGGATCTCTTTGCTAGCCTTATTTCTGTGGAATCTGAGAACAGATATTTCGGATCCCTTGGAAGACTATAGGGCCAAAGGAAATATCCTCCGATAACAAAGAGAAAGAAGCTTTCTGAGAAACTTCTTTGTGTTCTGTGAAATCATCTCACAGAGTTACAGCTTTCCCCTCAAGAAGCCTTTCGCTAAGACAGTTCTTGTGGAATTGTCAAAGTGATATTTGGAAGCCCATAGAGGGCTATGGTGAAAAAGGAAATATCCTCAGATGAAATCTGGAAAGAAGCTTTCTGAGAAACTGCTTAGTGTTTTGTTAATTCATCTCACAGAGTTACATCTGTATTTCGTGGATCTCTTTGCTAGCCTTATTTCTGTGGAATCTGAGAACAGATATTTCGGAACCCTTGGAAGACTATAGGGCCAAAGGAAATATCCTCCGATAACAAAGAGAAAGAAGCTTTCTGAGAAACTTCTTTGTGTTCTGTGAAATCATCTCACAGAGTTACAGCTTTCCCCTCAAGAAGCCTTTCGCTAAGCCAGTTCTTGTGGAATTGGCAAACTGATATTTGGAAGCCCATACAGGGCTATGGTGAAAAAGGAAATATCCTCAGATGAAATCTGGAAAGAAGCTTTCTGAGAAACTGCTTAGTGTTCTGTTAATTCACCTCACAGAGTTACATCTGTATTTCGTGGTTCTCTTTGCTAGCCTTATTTCTGTGGAATCTGAGAACAGATATTTCGGATCCCTTTGAAGACTATAGGGCCAAAGGAAATATCCTCCGATAACAAAGATAAAGAAGGTTTCTGAGAAACTTCTTTGTGTTCTGTGAAATCATCTCACAGAGTTACAGCTTTCCACTCAAGAAGCCTTTCTCTAAGACAGTTCTTGTGGAATTGGAAAAGTGATATTTGGAAGCCCTTAGAGGGCTATGGTGAAAAAGGAAATATCCTCAGATGAAATCTGGAAAGAAGCTTTCTGAGAAACTGCTTTGTGTTCTGTTAATTCATCTCACAGAGTTACATCTGTATTTCGTGGATCTCTTTGCTAGCCTTATTTCTGTGGAATCTGAGAACAGATATTTCGGATCCCTTGGAAGACTATAGGGCCAAAGGAAATATCCTCCGATAACAAAGAGAAAGAAGCTTTCTGAGAAACTTCTTTGTGTTCTGTGAAATCATCTCACAGAGTTACAGCTTTCCCCTCAAGAAGCCTTTCTCTAAGACAGTTCTTGTGGAATTGGAAAAGTGATATTTGGAAGCCCATAGAGGGCTATGGTGAAAAAGGAAATATCCTCAGATGAAATCTGGAAAGAAGCTTTCTGAGAAACTGCTTTGTGTTCTTTTAATTCATCTCACAGAGTTACATCTGTATTTCGTGGATCTCTTTGCTAGCCTTATTTCTGTGGAATCTGCGAACAGATATTTCGGATCCCTTGGAAGACTATAGGGCCAAAGGAAATATCCTCCGATAACAAACAGAAAGAAGCTTTCTGAGAATCTTCTTTGTGTTCTGTGAAATCACCTCACAGAGTTACAGCTTTCCCCTCAAGAAGCCTTTCGCTAAGACAGTTCTTGTGGAATTGGCAAAGTGATATTTGGAAGCCCATAGAGGGCTATGGTGAAAAAGGAAATATCCTCAGATGAAATCTGGAAGGAAGCTTTCTGAGAAACTGCTTAGTGTTCTGTTAATTCATCTCACAGAGTTACATCTGTATTTCGTGGATCTCTTTGCTAGCCTTATTTCTGTGGAATCTGAGAACAGATATTTCGGATCCCTTGGAAGACTATAGGGCCAAAGGAAATATCCTCCGATAACAAACAGAAAGAAGCTTTCTGAGAAACTTCGTTGTGTTCCGTGAAATCATCTCACACAGTTACATCTTTCCCCTCAAGAAGCCTTTCGCTAAGACAGTTCTTGTCGAATTGGCAAAGTGATATTTGGAAGCCACTAGGGGGCTATGGTGAAAAAGGAAATATCCTCACGTGAAATTTGGAAAGAAGCTTTCTGAGAAACTGCTTAGTGTTCTGTTAATTCATCTCACAGACTTACATCTGTATTTCGTGGATCTCTTTGCTAGCCTTATTTCTGTGGAATCTGAGAACAGATATTTCGGATCCCTTGGAAGACTATAGGGCCAAAGGAAATATCCTGCGATAACAAAGAGAAAGAAGCTTTCTGAGAAACTTCTTTGTGTTCTGTGAAATCATCTCACAGAGTTACAGCTTTCCCCTCAAGAAGCCTTTCGCTAAGACAGTTCTTGTGGAATTGGCAAAGTGATATTTGGAAGCCCATAGAGGGCTATGGTGAAAAAGGAAATATCCTCCGATGAAATGTGGAAAGAAGCTTTCTGAGAAACTGCTTAGTGTTCTGTTAATTCATCTCACAGAGTTACATCTGTATTTCGTGGATCTCTTTGCTAGCCTTATTTCTGTGGAATCTGAGAACAGATATTTCGGATCCCTTGGAAGACTATAGGGCCAAAGGAAATATCCTCCGATAACAAAGAGAAAGAAGCTTTCTGAGAAACTTCTTTGTGTTCTGTGAAATCATCTCACAGAGTTACAGCTTTCCCCTCAAGAAGCCTTTCGCTAAGACAGTTCTTGTGGAATTGGCAAAGTGATATTTGGAAGCCCATAGAGGGCTATGGTGAAAAAGGAAATATCCTCAGATGAAATCTGGAAAGAAGCTTTCTGAGAAACTGCTTAGTGTTCTGTTAATTCATCTAACAGAGTTACATCTGTATTTCGTGGATCTCTTTGCTAGCCTTATTTCTGTGGAATCTGAGAACAGATATTTCGGAACCCTTGGAAGACTATAGGGCCAAAGTAAATATCCTCCGATAACAAAGAGAAAGAAGCTTTCTGAGAAACTTCTTTGTGTTCTGTGAAATCATCTCACAGAGTTACAGCTTTCCCCTCAAGAAGCCTTTCGCTAAGCCAGTTCTTGTGGAATTGGCAAACTGATATTTGGAAGCCCATAGAGGGCTATGGTGAAAAAGGAAATATCCTCAGATGAAATCTGGAAAGAAGCTTTCTGAGAAACTGCTTATTGTTCTGTTAATTCATCTCACAGAGTTACATCTGTATTTCGTGGATCTCTTTGCTAGCCTTATTTCTGTGGAATCTGAGAACAGATATTTCGGATCCCTTTGAAGACTATACGGCCAAAGGAAATATCCTCCGATAACAAAGATAAAGAAGGTTTCTGAGAAACTTCTTTGTGTTCTGCGAAATCATCTCACAGAGTTACAGCTTTCCACTCAAGAAGCCTTTCTCTAAGACAGTTCTTGTGGAATTGGCAAAGTGATATTTGGAAGCCCATAGAGGGCTATGGTGAAAAAGGAAATATCCTCAGATGAAATCTGGAAAGAAGCTTTCTGAGAAACTGCTTTCTGTTCTGTTAATTCATCTCACAGAGTTACATCTGTATTTCGTGGATCTCTTTGCTAGCCTTATTTCTGTGGAATCTGAGAACAGATATTTCGGATCCCTTGGAAGACTATAGGGCCAAATGAAATATCCTCCAATAACAAAGAGAAAGAAGCTTTCTGAGAAACTTCTTTGTGTTCTGTGAAATCATCTCACAGAGTTACAGCATTCCCCTCAAAAAAGCCTTTCGCTAAGCCAGTTCTTGTGGAATTGGCAAAGTGATATTTGGAAGCCCATAGAGGGCTATGGTGAAAAAGGAAATATCCTCACATGAAATCTGGAAAGAAGCTTTCTGAGAAACTGCTTAGTGTTCTGTTAATTCATCTCACAGAGTTACATCTGTATTTCGTGGATCTCTTTGCTAGCCTTATTTCTGTGGAATCTGAGAACAGATATTTCGGATCCCTTGGAAGACTATAGGGCCAAAGGAAATATCCTCCGATAACAAAGAGAAAGAAGCTTTCTGAGAAACTTCTTTGTGTTCTGTGAAATCATCTCACAGAGTTACAGCTTTCCCCTCAAGAAGCCTTTCGCTAAGACAGTTCTTGTGGAATTGGCAAAGTGATATTTGGAAGCCCATAGAAGGCTATGGTGAAAAAGGAAATATCCTCACATGAAATCTGGAAAGAAGCTTTCTGAGAAACTGCTTAGTGTTCTGTTAATTCATCTCACAGAGTTACATCTGTATTTCGTGGATCTCTTTGCTAGCCTTATTTCTGTGGAATCTGAGAACAGATATTTCGGATCCCTTGGAAGACTATAGGGCCAAAGGAAATATCCTCCGATAACAAAGAGAAAGAAGCTTTCTGAGAAACTTCTTTGTGTTCTGTGAAATCATCTCACAGAGTTACAGCTTTCCCCTCAAGAAGCCTTTCGCTAAGACAGTTCTTGTGGAATTGGCAAAGTGATATTTGGAAGCCCATAGAGCGCTATGGTGAAAAAGGAAATATCCTCAGATGAAATGTGGAAAGAAGCTTTCTGAGAAACTGCTTAGTGTTCTGTTAATTCATCTCACAGAGTTACATCTGTATTTCGTGGATCTCTTTGCTAGCCTTATTTCTGTGGAATCTGAGAACAGATATTTCGGATCCCTTGGAAGACTATAGGGCCAAAGGAAATATCCTCCGATAACAAAGAGAAAGAAGCTTTCTGAGAAACTTCATTGTGTTCTGTGAAATCATCTCACAGAGTTACAGCTTTCCCCTCAAGAAGCCTTTCGCTAAGACAGTTCTTGTGGAATTGGCAAAGTGATATTTGGAAGCCCATAGAGGGCTATGGTGAAAAAGGAAATATCCTCAGATGAAATCTGGAAAGAAGCTTTCTGAGAAACTGCTCATTGTTCCGTTAATTCATCTCACAGAGTTACATCTGTATTTCGTGGATCTCTTTGCTAGCCTTATTTCTGTGGAATCTGAGAACAGATATTTCGGATCCCTTTGAAGACTATAGGGTCAAAGGAAATATCCTCCGATAACAAAGAGAAAGAAGGTTTCTGAGAAACTTCTTTGTGTTCTGTGAAATCATCTCACAGAGTTACAGCTTTCCCCTCAAGAAGCCTTTCGCTAAGACAGTTCTTGTGGAATTGGCAAAGTGATATTTGGAAGCCCATAGAGGGCTATGGTGAAAAAGGAAATATCCTCAGATGAAATCTGGAAAGAAGCTTTCTGAGAAACTGCTTAGTGTTCTATTAATTCATCTCAGAGAGTTACATCTGTATTTCGTGGATCTCTTTGCTAGCCTTATTTCTGTGGAATCTGAGAACAGATATTTCGGAACCCTTGGAAGACTATAGGGCCAAAGGAAATATCCTCCGATAACAAAGAGAAAGAAGCTTTCTGAGAAACTTCTTTGTGTTCTGTGAAATCATCTCACAGAGTTACAGCTTTCCCCTCAAGAAGCCTTTCGCTAAGACAGTTCTTGTGGAATTGGCAAAGTGATATTTGGAAGCCCATAGAGGGCTATGGTGAAAAAGGAAATATCCTCAGATGAAATCTGGAAAGAAGCTTTCTGAGAAACTCCTTAGTGTTCTGTTAATTCATCTCACAGAGTTACATCTGTATTTCGTGGATCTCTTTGCTAGCCTTATTTCTGTGGAATTTGAGAACAGATATTTCGGATCCCTTTGAAGATTATAGGGCCAAAGGAAATATCCTCCGATAACAAAGAGAAAGAAGGTTTCTGAGAAACTTCTTTGTGTTCTGTGAAATCACCTCACAGAGTTACAGCTCTCCCTTCAAGAAGCCTTTCGCTAATACAGTTCTTGTGGAATTGGCCAAGTGATATTTGGAAGCCCATAGAGGGCTATGGTGAAAAAGGAAATATCCTCAGAAGAAATCTGTAAAGAAGCTTTCTGAGAAACTTCTCTGCGATGTGTGACTTCCACTCACAGAGTTACATCTGTATTTCGTGGATCTCTTTGCTAGCCTTATTTCTGTGGAATCTGAGAACAGATATTTCGGATCCCTTTTAAGACTATAGGGCCAAAGGAAATATCCTCCGATAACAAAGAGAAAGAAGGTTTCTGAGAAACTTCTTTGTGTTCTGTGAAATCATCTCACAGAGTTACAGCTTTCCCCTCAAGAAGCCTTTCGCTAAGACAGTTCTTGTGGAATTGGCAAAGTGATATTTGGAAGCCCCTAAAGGGCTATGGTGAAAAAGGAAATATCCTCAGATGAAATCAGGAAGGAAGCTTTCTGTGAAACTGCTTAGTGTTCTGTTAATTCATCTCAGAGAGTTACATCTGTATTTCGTGGATCTCTTTGCTAGCCTTATTTCTGTGGAATCTGAGAACAGATATTTCCTTTCTCTTTGAAGACTATAGGGCCAAAGGAAATATCCTCCGATAACAAAGAGAAAGAAGCTTTCTGAGAAACTTCTTTGTGTTCTGTGAAATCATCTCACAGAGTTACAGCTTTCCCCTCAAGAAGCCTTTCGTAAGACAGTTCTTGTGGAATTGGCAAAGTGATATTTGGAAGCCCATAGAGGGCTATGGTGAAAAAGGAAATATCCTCACATGAAATCTGGAAAGAAGCTTTCTGAGAAACTGCTTAGTGTTCTGTTAATTCATCTCACAGAGTTACATCTTTTTTTCGTGGATCTCTTTGATAGCCTTATTTCTGTGGAATCTGAGAACAGATATTTCAGATCCCTTGGAAGACTATAGGGCCAAATGAAATATCCTCGGATAACAAAGAGAAAGAAGCTTTCTGAGAAATTCTTTGTGTTCTGTGAAATCATCTCACAGAGTTACAGCATTCCCTTCAAGAAGCCTTTCGCTAAGACAGTTCTTGTGGAATTGGCAAAGTGATATTTGGAAGCCCATAGAGGGCTATGGTGAAAAAGGAAATATCCTCAGATGAAATCTGGAAAGAAGCTTTCTGAGAAACTGCTTAGTGTTCTGTTAATTCATCTCACAGAGTTACATCGGTATTTCGTGGATCTCTTTGGTAGCCTTATTTCTGTGGAATCTGAGAACATACATTTCGGATCCCTTGGAAGACAATAGGGCCAAAGGAAATATCCTTCGATAACAAAGAGAAAGAAGCTTTCTGAGAGACTTCTTTGTGTTCTGTGAAATCATCTCACAGAGTTACAGCTTTCCCCTCAAGAAGCCTTTCGCTAAGACAGTTCTTGTGGAATTGGCAAAGTGATATTTGGAAGCCCATAGAGGGCTATGGTGAAAAAGGAAATATCCTCACATGAAATCTGGAAAGAAGCTTTCTGAGAAACTGCTTAGTGTTCTGTTAATTCATCTCACAGAGTTACATCTGTATTTCGTGGATCTCCTTGCTAGCCTTATTTCTGTGGAATCTGAGAACATATATTTCGGATCCCTTGGAAGACTATAGGGCCAAAGGAAATATCCTCCGATAACAAAGAGATAGAAGCTTTCTGAGAAACTTCTTTGTGTTCTGTGAAATCATCTCACAGAGTTACAGCTTTCCCCTCAAGAAGCCTTTCGCTAAGACAGTTCTTGTGGAATTGGCAAAGTGATATTTGGAAGCCCATAGTGGGCCATGGTGAAAAAGGAAATATCCTCACATGAAATCTGGAAAGAAGTTTTCTGAGAAACTGCTTAGTGTTCTGTTAATTCATCTCACAGACTTACATCTGTATTTCGTGGATCTCTTAGCTAGCCTTATTTCTGTGGAATCTGAGAACAGATATTTCGGATCCCTTGGAAGACTATAGGGCCAAAGGAAATATCCTCCGATAACAAAGAGAAAGAAGCTTTCTGAGAAACTTCTTTGTGTTCTGTGAAATCATCTCACAGAGTTACAGCTTTCCCCTCAAGAAGCCTTTTGCTAAGACAGTTCTTGTGGAATTGGCAAAGTGATATTTGGAAGCCCATAGAGGGCTATGGTGAAAAAGGAAATATCCTCAGATGAAATGTGGAAAGAAGCTTTCTGAGAAACTGCTTAGTGTTCTGTTAATTCATCTCACAGAGTTACATCTGTATGTCGTGGATCTCTTTGCTAGCCTTATTTCTGTGGAATCTGAGAACAGATATTTCGGATTCCTTGGAAGACTATAGGGCCAAAGGAAATATCCTCCGATAACAAAGAGAAAGAAGGTTTCTGAGAAACTTCTTTGCGTTCTGTGAAATCATCTCACAGAGTTACAGCTTTCCCCTCAAGAAGCCTTTCGCTAAGACAGTTCTTGTGGAATTGTCAAAGTGATATTTGGAAGCCCATAGAGGGCTATGGTGAAAAAGGAAATATCCTCAGATGAAATCTGGAATGAAGCTTTCTGAGAAACTGCTTAGTGTTCTGTTAATTCATCTCACAGAGTTACATCTGTATTTCGTGGATCTCTTTGCTAGCCTTATTTCTGTGGAATCTGAGAACAGATATTTCGGATCCCTTTGAAGATTATAGGGCCAAAGGAAATATCCTCCGATAACAAAGAGAAAGAAGGTTTCTGAGAAACTTCTTTGTGTTCTGTGAAATCACCTCACAGAGTTACAGCTCTCCCTTCAAGAAGCCTTTCGCTAATACAGTTCTTGTGGAATTGGCCAAGTGATATTTGGAAGCCCATAGAGGGCTATGGTGAAAAAGGAAATATCCTCAGAAGAATCTGTAAAGAAGCTTTCTGAGAAACTTCTCTGCGATGTGTGACTTCCACTCACAGAGTTACATCTGTATTTCGTGGATCTCTTTGCTAACCTTATTTCTCTGGAATCTGAGAACAGATATTTCGGATCCCTTTGAAGACTACAGGGCCAAAGGAAATATCCTCCGATAACAAAGAGAAAGAAGCTTTCTGAGAAACCTCTTTGTGTTCTGTGAAATCATCTCACAGAGTTACAGCTTTCCCCTCAAGAAGCCTTTCGCTAAGACAGTTCTTGTGGAATTGGCAGAGTGATATTTGGAAGCCCATAGAGGGCTATGGTGAAAAAGGAAATATCCTCAGATGAAATCTGGAAAGAAGCTTTCTGAGAAACTGCTTAGTGTTCTCTTAATTCATCTCACAGAGTTACATCCGTATTTCGTGGATCTCTTTGCAAGCCTTATTTCTGTGGAATCTGAGAACAGATATTTCAGATCCCATTGAAGACTATAGGGCCAAAGAAAATATCCTCCGATAACAAAGAGAAAGAAGCTTTCTGAGAAACTTCTTTGTGTTCTGTGAAATCATCTCACAGAGTTACAGCTTTCCCCTCAAGAAGCCTTTCGCTAAGACAGTTCTTGTGGAATTGGCAAAGTGATATTTGGAAGCCCATAGAGGGCTATGGTGAAAAAGGAAATATCCTCAGATGAAATGTGGAAAGAAGCTTTCTGAGAAACTGCTTAGTGTTCTGTTAATTCATCTCACAGAGTTACATCTGTATTTCGTGGATCTCTTTGCTAGCCTTATTTCTGTGGAATCTGAGTACAGATATTTCGGATCCCTTGGAAGACTAGAGGGCCAAAGGAAATATCCTCCGATAACAAAGAGAAAGAAGCTTTCTGAGAAACTTCTTTGTGTTCTGTGAAATCATCTCACAGAGTTACAGCTTTCCCCTCAAGAAGCCTTTCGCTAAGACAGTTCTTGTGGAATTGGCAAAGTGATATTTGGAAGCCCAAAGAGGGCTATGGTGAAAAAGGAAATATCCTCAGATGAAATCTGGAAAGAAGCTTTCTGAGAAACTTCTCTGCGATGTGTGACTTCCACTCACAGAGTTACATCTGTATTTCGTGGATCTCTTTGCTAGCCTTATTTCTGTGGAATCTGAGAACAGATATTTCGGATCCCTTTGAAGACTATAGGGCCAAAGGAAATATCCTCCGATAACAAAGAGAAAGAAGCTTTCTGAGAAACTTCTTTGTGTTCTGTGAAATCATCTCACAGAGTTACAGCTTTCCCCTCAAGAAGCCTTTCGCTAAGACAGTTCTTGTGGAATTGGCAAAGTGATATTTGGAAGCCCATAGAGGGCTATGGTGAAAAAGGAAATATCTATATATGAAATCTGGAAAGAAGCTTTCTGAGAAACTGCTCAGTGTTCTGTTAATTCATCTCACAGAGTTACATCTGTATTTCGTGGATCTCTTTGCTAGCCTTATTTCTGTGGAATCTGAGAACAGATATTTCGGATCCCTTTGAACACTATAGGGCCAAAGGGAATATCCTCCGATAACAAAGAGAAAGAAGCTTTCTGAGAAACTTCTTTGTGTTCTGTGAAATCATCTCACAGAGTTACAGCTTTCCCCTCAAGAAGCCTTTCGCTAAGACAGTTCTTGTGGAATTGGCAAAGTGATATTTAGAAGCCCATAGAGGCCTACGGTGAAAAAGGAAATATCCTCACATGAAATCTGGAAAGAAGCTTTCTGAGAAACTGCTTAGTGTTCTGTTAATTCATCTCACAGAGTTACATCTGTATTTCGTGGATCTCTTTGCTAGCCTTATTTCTGTGGAATCTGAGAATAGATATTTCGGATCCCTTGGAAGACTATAGGGCCAAATGAAATATCCTCGGATAACAAAGAGAAAGAAGCTTTCTGAGAAACGTCTTTGTGTTCTGTGAAATCATCTCACAGAGTTACAGCTTTCCCCTCAAGAAGCCTTTCGCTAAGACTGCTCTTGTTGAATTGGCAAAGTGATATTTGGAAGCCCATAGTGGGCCATGGTGAAAAAGGAAATATCCTCACATGAAATCTGGAAAGAAGCTTTCTGAGAAACTGCTTAGTGTTCTGTTAATTCATCTCACAGACTTACATCTGTATTTCGTGGATCTCTTTGCTAGCCTTATTTCTGTGGAATCTGAGAACAGATATTTCGGATCCCTTGGAAGACTATAGGGCCAAAGGAAATATCCTCCGATAACAAACAGAAAGAAGCTTTCTGAGAAACTTCTCTGTGTTCTGTGAAATCATCTCACAGAGTTACAGCTTTCCCCTCAAGAAGCCTTTCGCTAAGACAGTTCTTGTGGAATTGGCAAAGTGATATTTGGAAGCCCATAGAGGGCTATGGTGAAAAAGGAAATATCCTCCGATGAAATCTGGAAAGAAGCTTTCTGAGAAACTGCTTAGTGTTCTGTTAATTCATCTCACAGAGTTACATCTGTATTTCGTGGATCTCTTTGCTAGCCTTATTTCTGTGGAATCTGAGAACAGATATTTCGGATCCCTTGGAAGACTATAGGGCCAAAGGAAATATCCTCCGATAACAAAGAGAAAGAAGTTTTCTGAGAAACTTCTTTGTGTTCTGTGAAATCATCTCACAGAGTTACAGCTTTCCCCTCAAGAAGCCTTTCGCTAAGACAGTTCTTGTGGAATTGGCAAAGTGATATTTGGAAGCCCATAGAGGGCTATGGTGAAAAAGGAAATATCCTCAGATGAAATGTGGAAAGAAGCTTTCTGAGAAACTGCTTAGTGTTCTGTTAATTCATCTCACAGGGTTACATCAGTATTTCATGGATCTCTTTGCTAGCCTTATTTCTGTGGAATCTGAGAACAGATATTTCCTTTCTCTTTGAAGACTAAAGGGCCAAAGGAAATATCCTCCGATAACAAAGAGAAAGAAGCTTTCTGAGAAACTTCTTTGTGTTCTGTGAAATCATCTCACAGAGTTACAGCTTTCCCCTCAAGAAGCCTTTCGCTAAGACAGTTCTTGTGGAATTGGCAAAGTGATATTTGGAAGCCCATAGAGGGCTATGGTGAAAAAGGAAATATCCTCACATGAAATCTGGAAAGAAGCTTTCTGAGAAACTGCTTAGTGTTCTGTTAATTCATCTCACAGAGTTACATCTGTTTTTCGCGGATCTCTTTGATAGCCTTATTTCTGTGGAATCTGAGAACAGATATTTCAGATCCCTTGGAAGACTATAGGGCCAAAGGAAATATCCTCGGATAACAAAGAGAAAGAAGCTTTCTGAGAAATTCTTTGTGTTCTGTGAAATCATCTCACAGAATTACAGCATTCCCCTCAAGAAGCCTTTCGCTAAGACAGTTCTTGTGGAATTGGCAAAGTGATATTTGGAAGCCCATAGAGGGCTATGGTGAAAAAGGAAATATCCTCAGATGAAATCTGGAAAGAAGCTTTCTGAGAAACTGCTTAGTGTTCTGTTAATTCATCTCACAGAGTTACATCTGTATTTCGTGGATCTCTTTGCTAGCCTTATTTCTGTGGAATCTGAGAACAGATATTTCGGATCCCTTGGAAGACTATAGGGCCAAAGGCAATATCCTCCGATAACAAATAGAAAGAAGCTTTCTGAGAAACTTCTTTGTGTTCTGTGAAATCATTTCACAGAGCTACAGCTTTCCCCTCAAGAAGCCTTTCGCTAAGACAGTTCTTGTGGAATTGGCAAAGTGATATTTGGAAGCCCATAGAGGGCTATGGTGAAAAAGGAAATATCCTCACATGAAATCTGGAAAGAAGCTTTCTGAGAAACTGCTTAGTGTTCTGTTAATTCATCTCACAGAGTTACATCTGTATTTCGTGGATCTCCTTGCTAGCCTATTTCTGTGGAATCTGAGAACATATATTTCGGATCCCTTGGAAGACTATAGGGCCAAAGGAAATATCCTCCGATAACAAAGAGATAGAAGCTTTCTGAGAAACTTCTTTGTGTTCTGTGAAATCATCTCACAAAGTTACAGCTTTCTCCTCAAGAAGCCTTTCGCTAAGACAGTTCTTGTGGAATTGGCCAAGTGATATTTGGAAGCCCATAGAGAGCTATGGTGAAAAAGGAAATATCCTCAGATGAAATCTGGAAAGAAGCTTTCTGAGAAACTTCTCTGCGATGTGTGACTTCCACTCACAGAGTTACATCTGTATTTCGTGGATCTCTTTGCTAACCTTATTTCTCTGGAATCTGAGAACAGATATTTCGGATCCCTTTGAAGATTATAGGGCCAAAGGAAATATCCTCCGATAACAAAGAGAAAGAAGCTTTCTGAGAAACTTCTTTGTGTTCTGTGAAATCATCTCACGGAGTTACAGCTTTCCCCTCAAGAAGCCTTTCGCTAAGACAGTTCTGGTGGAATTGGCAAAGTGATACTTGGAAGCCCATAGAGGGCTATGGTGAACAAGAAAACATCCTCAGATGAAATCTGGAAAGAAGCTTTCTGAGAAACTTCTCTGCGATGTGTGACTTCCACTCACAGAGTTATATCTGTATTTCGTGGATCTCTTTCCTAGCCTTATTTCGGTGGAATCTGAGAACAGATATTTCGGATCCCTTTGAAGACTATAGGGCTAAAGGAAATATCCTCCGATAACAAAGAGAAAGAAGCTTTCTGAGAAACTTCTTTGTGTTCTGTGAAATCATCTCACGGAGTTACAGCTTTCCCCTCAAGAAGCCTTTCGCTAAGACAGTTCTTGTGGAATTGGCAAAGTGATACTTGGAAGCCCATAGAGGGCTATGGTGAAAAAGGAAATATCCTCAGATGAAATCTGGAAAGAAGCTTTCTGAGTAACTGCTTAGTGTTCTGTTAATTCATCTCACAGAGTTACATCTGTATTTCGTGGATCTCTTTGCTAGCCTTATTTCTGTGGAATCTGAGAACAGATATTTCGGATCCCTTTGAAGACTATAGGGCCAAAGGGAATATCCCACGATAACAAAGAGAAAGAAGCTTTCTGAGAAACTTCTTTGTGTTCTGTGAAATCATCTCACAGAGTTACAGCTTTCCCCTCAAGAAGCCTTTCGCTAAGACAGTTCTTGTGGAATTGGCAAAGTGATATTTGGAAGCCCATAGAGGGCTATG
The DNA here is from genome assembly GCF_043159975.1 of Macaca nemestrina. Lineage (NCBI taxonomy): Eukaryota > Metazoa > Chordata > Mammalia > Primates > Cercopithecidae > Macaca > Macaca nemestrina. Next base: position 97,523,735 of record NC_092137.1, on the reverse strand, counting down.
GTGAAAAAGGAAATATCCTCAGATGAAATCTGGAAAGAAGCTTTCTGAGAAACTGCTTAGTGTTCTGTTAATTCATCTCACAGAGTTACATCTGTATTTCGTGGATCTCTTTGCTAGCCTTATTTCTGTGGAATCGGAGAACAGATATTTCGGATCCCTTTGAAGACTATAGGGCCAAAGGGAATATCCTCCGATAACAAAGAGAAAGAAGCTTTCTGAGAAACCTCTTTGTGTTCTGTGAAATCATCTCACAGAGTTACAGCTTTCCCCTGAAGAAGCCTTTCGCTAAGACAGTTCTTGTGGAATTGGCAGAGTGATATTTGGAAGCCCATAGAGGGCTATGGTGAAAAAGGAAATATCCTCAGATGAAATCTGGAAAGAAGCTTTCTGAGAAACTGCTTAGTGTTCTGTTAATTCATCTCACAGAGTTACATCTGTATTTCGTGGATCTCTTTGCAAGCCTTATTTCTGTGGAATCTGAGAACAGATATTTCGGATCCCTTTGAAGACTATAGGGCCAAAGAAAATATCCTCCGATAACAAAGAGAAAGAAGCTTTCTGAGAAACTTCTTTGTGTTCGGTGAAATCATCTCACCGAGTTACAGCTTTCCCCTCAAGAAGCCTTTCGCTAAGACAGTTCTTGTGGAATTGGCAAAGTGATATTTGGAAGCCCATAGAGGGCTATGGTGAAAAAGGAAATATCCTCACATGAAATATGGAAAGAAGCTTTCTGAGAAACTGTTTAGTGTTCTGTTAATTCATATCACAGAGTTACCTCTGTATATCGTGGATCTCTTTGCTAGCCTTATTTCTGTGGAATCTGAGAACAGATATTTCGGATCCCTTTGAAGACTATAGGGTCAAAGGAAATATCCTCCGATAACAAAGAGAAAGAAGGTTTCTGAGAAACTTCTTTGTGTTCTGTGAAATCATCTCACAGAGTTAGAGCTTTCCCCTCAAGAAGCCTTTCGCTAAGACAGTTCTTGTGGAATTGGCAAAGTGATATTTGGAAGCCCATAGAGGGCTATGGTGAAAAAGGAAATATCTACATATGAAATCTGGAAAGAAGCTTTCTGAGAAACTGCTCAGTGTTCCGTTAATTCATCTCACAGAGTTACATCTGTATTTCGTGGATCTCTTTGCTAGCCTTATTTCTGTGGAATCTGAGAACAGATATTTCGGATCCATTTGAAGACTATAGGGTCAAAGGAAATATCCTCCGATAACAAAGAGAAAGAAGGTTTCTGAGAAACTTCTTTGTGTTCTGTGAAATCATCTCACAGAGTTACAGCTTTCCCCTCAAGAAGCCTTTCGCTAAGACAGTTCTTGTGGAATTGGCGAAGTGATATTTGGAAGCCCATAGAGGGCTATGGTGAAAAAGGAAATATCCTCAGATGAAATCTGGAAAGAAGCTTTCTGAGAAACTGCTCAGTGTTCCGTTAATTCATCTCACAGAGTTACATCTGTATTTCGTGGATCTCTTTGCTAGCCTTATTTCTGTGGAATCTGAGAACAGATATTTCGGATCCCTTTGAAGACTATAGGGTCAAAGGAAATATCCTCCGATAACAAAGAGAAAGAAGGTTTCTGAGAAACTTCTTTGTGTTCTGTGAAATCATCTCACAGAGTTACAGCTTTCCCCTCAAGAAGCCTTTCGCTAAGACAGTTCTTGTGGAATTGGCGAAGTGATATTTGGAAGCCCATAGAGGGCTATGGTGAAAAAGGAAATATCCTCAGATGAAATCTGGAAAGAAGCTTTCTGAGAAACTGCTTAGTGTTCTATTAATTCATCTCACAGAGTTACATCTGTATTTCGTGGATCTCTTTGCTAGCCTTATTTCTGTGGAATCTGAGAACAGATATTTCGGAACCCTTGGAAGACTATAGGGCCAAAGGAAATATCCTCCGATAACAAAGAGAAAGAAGCTTTCTGAGAAACTTCTTTGTGTTCTGTGAAATCATCTCACAGAGTTACAGCTTTCCCCTCAATAAGCCTTTCGCTAAGACAGTTCTTTTGGAATTGGCAAAGTGATATTTGGAAGCCCATAGAGGGCTATGGTGAAAAAGGAAATATCCTCACATGAAATCTGGAAAGAAGCTTTCTGAGAAACTGCTTACTGTTCTGTTAATTCATCTCACAGAGTTACATCTGTATTTCGTGGATCTCTTTGCTAGCCTTATTTCTGTGGAATCTGAGAACAGATATTTCGGATCCCTTGGAAGACTATAGGGCCAAAGGAAATATCCTCCGATAACAAAGATAAAGAAGCTTTCTGAGAAACTTCTTTGTGTTCTGTGAAATCATCTCACAGAGTTACAGCTTTCCCCTCAAGAAGCCTTTCTCTAAGACAGTTCTTGTGGAATTGGAAAGGTGATATTTGGAAGCCCATAGAGGGCTATGGTGAAAAAGGAAATATCCTCAGATGAAATCTGGAAAGAAGCTTTCTGAGAAACTGCTTTGTGTTCTGTTAATTCATCTCACAGAGTTACATCTGTATTTCGTGGATCTCTTTGCTAGCCTTATTTCTGTGGAATCTGAGAACAGATATTTCGGATCCCTTGGAAGACTATAGGGCCAAAGGAAATATCCTCCGATAACAAAGAGAAAGAAGCTTTCTGAGAAACTTCTTTGTGTTCTGTGAAATCATCTCACAGAGTTACAGCATTCCCCTCAAGAAGACTTTCGCTAAGACAGTTCTTGTGGAATTGGCAAAGTGATATTTGGAAGCCCATAGAGGGCTATGGTGAAAAAGGAAATATCCTCAGATGAAATCTGGAAAGAAGCTTTCTGAGAAACTGCTTAGTGTTCTGTTAATTTATCTCACAGAGTTACATCTGTATTTCGTGGATCTCTTTGCTAGCCTTATTTCTGTGGAATCTGAGAACAGATATTTCGGATCCCTTGGAAGACTATAGGGCCAAAGGAAATATCCTCCGATAACAAAGAGAAAGAAGCTTTCTGAGAATCTTCTTTGTGTTCTGTGAAATCATCTCACAGAGTTACAGCTTTCCCCTCAAGAAGCCTTTCGCTAAGACAGTTCTTGTGGAATTGGCAAAGTGATATTTGGAAGCCCATAGAGGGCTATGGTGAAAAAGGAAATATCCTCAGATGAAATCTGGAAGGAAGCTTTCTGAGAAACTGCTTAGTGTTCTGTTAATTCATCTCACAGAGTTACATCTGTATTTCGTGGATCTCTTTGCTAGCCTTATTTCTGTGGAATCTGAGAACAGATATTTCGGATCCCTTGGAAGACTATAGGGCCAAAGGAAATATCCTCCGATAACAAACAGAAAGAAGCTTTCTGAGAAACTTCGTTGTGTTCCGTGAAATCATCTCACACAGTTACAGCTTTCCCCTCAAGAAGCCTTTCGCTAAGACATTTCTTGTGGAATTGGCAAAGTGATATTTGGAAGCCACTAGGGGGCTATGGTGAAAAAGGAAATATCCTCACATGAAATCTGGAAAGAAGCTTTCTGAGAAACTGCTTAGTGTTCTGTTAATTCATCTCACAGACTTACATCTGTATTTCGTGGATCTCTTTGCTAGCCTTATTTCTGTGGAATCTGAGAACAGATATTTCGGATCCCTTGGAAGACTATAGGGCCAAAGGAAATATCCTGCGATAACAAAGAGAAAGAAGCTTTCTGAGAAACTTCTTTGTGTTCTGTGAAATCATCTCACAGAGTTACAGCTTTCCCCTCAAGAAGCCTTTCGCTAAGACAGTTCTTGTGGAATTGGCAAAGTGATATTTGGAAGCCCATAGAGGGCTATGGTGAAAAAGGAAATATCCTCACATGAAATCTGGAAAGAAGCTTTCTGAGAAACTGCTTAGTGTTCTGTTAATTCATCTCACAGAGTTACATCTGTATTTCGTGGATCTCTTTGCTAGCCTTATTTCTGTGGAATCTGAGAACAGATATTTCGGATCCCTTGGAAGACTATAGGGCCAAAGGAAATATCCTCCGATAACAAAGAGAAAGAAGCTTTCTGAGAAACTTCTTTGTGTTCTGTGAAATCATCTCACAGAGTTACAGCTTTCCCCTCAAGAAGCCTTTCGCTAAGACAGTTCTTGTGGAATTGTCAAAGTGATATTTGGAAGCCCATAGAGGGCTATGGTGAAAAAGGAAATATCCTCAGATGAAATCTGGAAAGAAGCTTTCTGAGAAACTGCTTAGTGTTCTGTTAATTCATCTCACAGAGTTACATCTGTATTTCGTGGATCTCTTTGCTAGCCTTATTTCTGTGGAATCTGAGAACAGATATTTCGGAACCCTTGGAAGACTATAGGGCCAAAGGAAATATCCTCCGATAACAAAGAGAAAGAAGCTTTCTGAGAAACTTCTTTGTGTTCTGTGAAATCATCTCACAGAGTTACAGCTTTCCCCTCAAGAAGCCTTTCGCTAAGCCAGTTCTTGTGGAATTGGCAAACTGATATTTGGAAGCCCATAGAGGGCTATGGTGAAAAAGGAAATATCCTCAGATGAAATCTGGAAAGAAGCTTTCTGAGAAACTGCTTAGTGTTCTGTTAATTCATCTCACAGAGTTACATCTGTATTTCGTGGATCTCTTTGCTAGCCTTATTTCTGTGGAATCTGAGAACAGATATTTCGGATCCCTTTGAAGACTATAGGGCCAAAGGAAATATCCTCCGATAACAAAGATAAAGAAGGTTTCTGAGAAACTTCTTTGTGTTCTGTGAAATCATCTCACAGAGTTACAGATTTCCACTCAAGAAGCCTTTCTCTAAGACAGTTCTTGTGGAATTGGAAAAGTGATATTTGGAAGCCCTTAGAGGGCTATGGTGAAAAAGGAAATATCCTCAGATGAAATCTGGAAAGAAGCTTTCTGAGAAACTGCTTTGTGTTCTGTTAATTCATCTCACAGAGTTACATCTGTATTTCGTGGATCTCTTTGCTAGCCTTATTTCTGTGGAATCTGAGAACAGATATTTCGGATCCCTTGGAAGACTATAGGGCCAAAGGAAATATCCTCCGATAACAAAGAGAAAGAAGCTTTCTGAGAAACTTCTTTGTGTTCTGTGAAATCATCTCACAGAGTTACAGCTTTCCCCTCAAGAAGCCTTTCTCTAAGACAGTTCTTGTGGAATTGGAAAAGTGATATTTGGAAGCCCATAGAGGGCTATGGTGAAAAAGGAAATATCCTCAGATGAAATCTGGAAAGAAGCTTTCTGAGAAACTGCTTTGTGTTCTGTTAATTCATCTCACAGAGTTACATCTGTATTTCGTGGATCTCTTTGCTAGCCTTATTTCTGTGGAATCTGAGAACAGATATTTCGGATCCCTTGGAAGACTATAGGGCCAAAGGAAATATCCTCCGATAACAAAGAGAAAGAAGCTTTCTGAGAAACTTCTTTGTGTTCTGTGAAATCATCTCACAGAGTTACAGCTTTCCCCTCAAGAAGCCTTTCCCTAAGCCAGTTCTTGTGGAATTGGCAAAGTGATATTTGGAAGCCCATAGAGGGCTATGGTGAAAAGGAAATATCCTCCGATGAAATGTGGAAAGAAGCTTTCTGAGAAACTGCTTAGTGTTCTGTTAATTCATCTCACAGAGTTACATCTGTATTTCGTGGATCTCTTTGCTAGCCTTATTTCTGTGGAATCTGAGAACAGATATTTCGGATCCCTTGGAAGACTATAGGGCCAAAGGAAATATCCTCCGATAACAAAGAGAAAGAAGCTTTCTGAGAAACTTCTTTGTGTTCTGTGAAATCATCTCACAGAGTTACAGCTTTCCCCTCAAGAAGCCTTTCGCTAAGACAGTTCTTGTGGAATTGTCAAAGTGATATTTGGAAGCCCATAGAGGGCTATGGTGAAAAAGGAAATATCCTCAGATGAAATCTGGAAAGAAGCTTTCTGAGAAACTGCTTAGTGTTCTGTTAATTCATCTCACAGAGTTACATCTGTATTTCGTGGATCTCTTTGCTAGCCTTATTTCTGTGGAATCTGAGAACAGATATTTCGGAACCCTTGGAAGACTATAGGGCCAAAGGAAATATCCTCCGATAACAAAGAGAAAGAAGCTTTCTGAGAAACTTCTTTGTGTTCTGTGAAATCATCTCACAGAGTTACAGCTTTCCCCTCAAGAAGCCTTTCGCTAAGCCAGTTCTTGTGGAATTGGCAAACTGATATTTGGAAGCCCATACAGGGCTATGGTGAAAAAGGAAATATCCTCAGATGAAATCTGGAAAGAAGCTTTCTGAGAAACTGCTTAGTGTTCTGTTAATTCACCTCACAGAGTTACATCTGTATTTCGTGGTTCTCTTTGCTAGCCTTATTTCTGTGGAATCTGAGAACAGATATTTCGGATCCCTTTGAAGACTATAGGGCCAAAGGAAATATCCTCCGATAACAAAGATAAAGAAGGTTTCTGAGAAACTTCTTTGTGTTCTGTGAAATCATCTCACAGAGTTACAGCTTTCCACTCAAGAAGCCTTTCTCTAAGACAGTTCTTGTGGAATTGGAAAAGTGATATTTGGAAGCCCTTAGAGGGCTATGGTGAAAAAGGAAATATCCTCAGATGAAATCTGGAAAGAAGCTTTCTGAGAAACTGCTTTGTGTTCTGTTAATTCATCTCACAGAGTTACATCTGTATTTCGTGGATCTCTTTGCTAGCCTTATTTCTGTGGAATCTGAGAACAGATATTTCGGATCCCTTGGAAGACTATAGGGCCAAAGGAAATATCCTCCGATAACAAACAGAAAGAAGCTTTCTGAGAATCTTCTTTGTGTTCTGTGAAATCACCTCACAGAGTTACAGCTTTCCCCTCAAGAAGCCTTTCGCTAAGACAGTTCTTGTGGAATTGGCAAAGTGATATTTGGAAGCCCATAGAGGGCTATGGTGAAAAAGGAAATATCCTCAGATGAAATCTGGAAGGAAGCTTTCTGAGAAACTGCTTAGTGTTCTGTTAATTCATCTCACAGAGTTACATCTGTATTTCGTGGATCTCTTTGCTAGCCTTATTTCTGTGGAATCTGAGAACAGATATTTCGGATCCCTTGGAAGACTATAGGGCCAGAGGAAATATCCTCCGATAACAAACAGAAAGAAGCTTTCTGAGAAACTTCGTTGTGTTCCGTGAAATCATCTCACACAGTTACATCTTTCCCCTCAAGAAGCCTTTCGCTAAGACAGTTCTTGTCGAATTGGCAAAGTGATATTTGGAAGCCACTAGGGGGCTATGGTGAAAAAGGAAATATCCTCACATGAAATTTGGAAAGAAGCTTTCTGAGAAACTGCTTAGTGTTCTGTTAATTCATCTCACAGACTTACATCTGTATTTCGTGGATCTCTTTGCTAGCCTTATTTCTGTGGAATCTGAGAACAGATATTTCGGATCCCTTGGAAGACTATAGGGCCAAAGGAAATATCCTGCGATAACAAAGAGAAAGAAGCTTTCTGAGAAACTTCTTTGTGTTCTGTGAAATCATCTCACAGAGTTACAGCTTTCCCCTCAAGAAGCCTTTCGCTAAGACAGTTCTTGTGGAATTGGCAAAGTGATATTTGAAAGCCCATAGAGGGCTATGGTGTAAAAGGAAATATCCTCCGATGAAATGTGGAAAGAAGCTTTCTGAGAAACTGCTTAGTGTTCTGTTAATTCATCTCACAGAGTTACATCTGTATTTCGTGGATCTCTTTGCTAGCCTTATTTCTGTGGAATCTGAGAACAGATATTTCGGATCCCTTGGAAGACTATAGGGCCAAAGGAAATATCCTCCGATAACAAAGAGAAAGAAGCTTTCTGAGAAACTTCTTTGTGTTCTGTGAAATCATCTCACAGAGTTACAGCTTTCCCCTCAAGAAGCCTTTCGCTAAGACAGTTCTTGTGGAATTGGCAAAGTGATATTTGGAAGCCCATAGAGGGCTATGGTGAAAAAGGAAATATCCTCAGATGAAATCTGGAAAGAAGCTTTCTGAGAAACTGCTTAGTGTTCTGTTAATTCATCTCACAGAGTTACATCTGTATTTCGTGGATCTCTTTGCTAGCCTTATTTCTGTGGAATCTGAGAACAGATATTTCGGAACCCTTGGAAGACTATAGGGCCAAAGTAAATATCCTCCGATAACAAAGAGAAAGAAGCTTTCTGAGAAACTTCTTTGTGTTCTGTGAAATCATCTCACAGAGTTACAGCTTTCCCCTCAAGAAGCCTTTCGCTAAGCCAGTTCTTGTGGAATTGGCAAACTGATATTTGGAAGCCCATAGAGGGCTATGGTGAAAAAGGAAATATCCTCAGATGAAATCTGGAAAGAAGCTTTCTGAGAAACTGCTTATTGTTCTGTTAATTCATCTCACAGAGTTACATCTGTATTTCGTGGATCTCTTTGCTAGCCTTATTTCTGTGGAATCTGAGAACAGATATTTCGGATCCCTTTGAAGACTATACGGCCAAAGGAAATATCCTCCGATAACAAAGATAAAGAAGGTTTCTGAGAAACTTCTTTGTGTTCTGTGAAATCATCTCACAGAGTTACAGCTTTCCACTCAAGAAGCCTTTCTCTAAGACAGTTCTTGTGGAATTGGCAAAGTGATATTTGGAAGCCCATAGAGGGCTATGGTGAAAAAGGAAATATCCTCAGATGAAATCTGGAAAGAAGCTTTCTGAGAAACTGCTTTCTGTTCTGTTAATTCATCTCACAGAGTTACATCTGTATTTCGTGGATCTCTTTGCTAGCCTTATTTCTGTGGAATCTGAGAACAGATATTTCGGATCCCTTGGAAGACTATAGGGCCAAATGAAATATCCTCCAATAACAAAGAGAAAGAAGCTTTCTGAGAAACTTCTTTGTGTTCTGTGAAATCATCTCACAGAGTTACAGCATTCCCCTCAAAAAAGCCTTTCGCTAAGCCAGTTCTTGTGGAATTGGCAAAGTGATATTTGGAAGCCCATAGAGGGCTATGGTGAAAAAGGAAATATCCTCACATGAAATCTGGAAAGAAGCTTTCTGAGAAACTGCTTAGTGTTCTGTTAATTCATCTCACAGAGTTACATCTGTATTTCGTGGATCTCTTTGCTAGCCTTATTTCTGTGGAATCTGAGAACAGATATTTCGGATCCCTTGGAAGACTATAGGGCCAAAGGAAATATCCTCCGATAACAAAGAGAAAGAAGCTTTCTGAGAAACTTCTTTGTGTTCTGTGAAATCATCTCACAGAGTTACAGCTTTCCCCTCAAGAAGCCTTTCGCTAAGACAGTTCTTGTGGAATTGGCAAAGTGATATTTGGAAGCCCATAGAAGGCTATGGTGAAAAAGGAAATATCCTCACATGAAATCTGGAAAGAAGCTTTCTGAGAAACTGCTTAGTGTTCTGTTAATTCATCTCACAGAGTTACATCTGTATTTCGTGGATCTCTTTGCTAGCCTTATTTCTGTGGAATCTGAGAACAGATATTTCGGATCCCTTGGAAGACTATAGGGCCAAAGGAAATATCCTCCGATAACAAAGAGAAAGAAGCTTTCTGAGAAACTTCTTTGTGTTCTGTGAAATCATCTCACAGAGTTACAGCTTTCCCCTCAAGAAGCCTTTCGCTAAGACAGTTCTTGTGGAATTGGCAAGGTGATATTTGGAAGCCCATAGAGGGCTATGGTGAAAAAGGAAATATCCACAGATGACATCTGGAAGGAAGCTTTCTGAGAAACTGCTTAGTGTTCTGTTAATTCATCTCACAGAGTTACATCTGTATTTCGTGGATCTCTTTGCTAGCCTTATTTCTGTGGAATCTGAGAAGAGATATTTCGGATCCCTTGGAAGACTATAGGGCCAAAGGTAATATCCTCCGATAACAAAGAGAAAGAAGCTTTCTGAGAAACTTCTTTGTGTTCTGTGAAATCATCTCACAGAGTTACAGCTTTCCCCTCAAGAAGCCTTTCGCTAAGACAGTTCTTGTGGAATTGGCAAAGTGATATTTGGAAGCCCATAGAGGGCTATGGTGAAAAAGGAAATATCCTCAGATGAAATGTGGAAAGAAGCTTTCTGAGAAACTGCTTAGTGTTCTGTTAATTCATCTCACAGAGTTACATCTGTATTTCGTGGATCTCTTTGCTAGCCTTATTTCTGTGGAATCTGAGAACAGATATTTCGGATCCCTTGGAAGACTATAGGGCCAAAGGAAATATCCTCCGATAACAAAGAGAAAGAAGCTTTCTGAGAAACTTCATTGTGTTCTGTGAAATCATCTCACAGAGTTACAGCTTTCCCCTCAAGAAGCCTTTCGCTAAGACAGTTCTTGTGGAATTGGCAAAGTGATATTTGGAAGCCCATAGAGGGCTATGGTGAAAAAGGAAATATCCTCAGATGAAATCTGGAAAGAAGCTTTCTGAGAAACTGCTCATTGTTCCGTTAATTCATCTCACAGAGTTACATCTGTATTTCGTGGATCTCTTTGCTAGCCTTATTTCTGTGGAACCTGAGAACAGATATTTCGGATCCCTTTGAAGACTATAGGGTCAAAGGAAATATCCTCCGATAACAAAGAGAAAGAAGGTTTCTGAGAAACTTCTTTGTGTTCTGTGAAATCATCTCACAGAGTTACAGCTTTCCCCTCAAGAAGCCTTTCGCTAAGACAGTTCTTGTGGAATTGGCAAAGTGATATTTGGAAGCCCATAGAGGGCTATGGTGAAAAAGGAAAAATCCTCAGATGAAATCTGGAAAGAAGCTTTCTGAGAAACTGCTTAGTGTTCTATTAATTCATCTCAGAGAGTTACATCTGTATTTCGTGGATCTCTTTGCTAGCCTTATTTCTGTGGAATCTGAGAACAGATATTTCGGAACCCTTGGAAGACTATAGGGCCAAAGGAAATATCCTCCGATAACAAAGAGAAAGAAGCTTTCTGAGAAACTTCTTTGTGTTCTGTGAAATCATCTCACAGAGTTACAGCTTTCCCCTCAAGAAGCCTTTCGCTAAGACAGTTCTTGTGGAATTGGCAAAGTGATATTTGGAAGCCCATAGAGGGCTATGGTGAAAAAGGAAATATCCTCACATGAAATCTGGAAAGAAGCTCTCTGAGAAACTGCTTACTGTTCTGTTAATTCATCTCACAGAGTTACATCTGTATTTCGTGGATCTCTTTGCTAGCCTTATTTCTGTGGAATCTGAGAACAGATATTTCGGATCCCTTGGAAGACTATAGGGCCAAAGGAAATATCCTCCGATAACAAAGATAAAGAAGCTTTCTGAGAAACTTCTTTGTGTTCTGTGAAATCATCTCACAGAGTTACAGCTTTCCCCTCTAGAAGCCTTTCTCTAAGACAGTTCTTGTGGAATTGGAAAAGTGATATTTGGAAGCCCATAGAGGGCTATGGTGAAAAAGGAAATATCCTCAGATGAAATCTGGAAAGAAGCTTTCTGAGAAACTGCTTTGTGTTCTGTTAATTCATCTCACAGAGTTACATCTGTATTTCGTGGATCTCTTTGCTAGCCTTATTTCTGTGGAATCTGAGAACAGACATTTCGGATCCCTTGGAAGACTATAGGGCAAAAGGAAATATCCTCCGATAACAAAGAGAAAGAAGCTTTCTGAGAAACTTCTTTGTGTTTTGTGAAATCATCTCACAGAGTTACAGCATTCCCCTCAAGAAGCCTTTCGCTAAGACAGTTCTTGTGGAATTGGCAAAGTGATATTTGGAAGCCCATAGAGGGCTATGGTGAAAAAGGAAATATCCTCACATGAAATCTGGAAAGAAGCTTTCTGAGAAACTGCTTAGTGTTCCGTTAATTTATCTCACTGAGTTACATCTGTATTTCGTGGATCTCTTTGCTAGCCTTATTTCTGTGGAATCTGAGAACAGATATTTCGGATCCCTTGGAAGACTATAGGGCCAAATGAAATATCCTCCGATAACAAAGAGAAAGAAGCTTTCTGAGGAAATTCTTTGTGTTCTGTGAAATCATCTCACAGAGTTTCAGCATTCCCCTCAAGAAGCCTTTCGCTAAGACAGTTCTTGTGGAATTGGCAAAGTGATATTTGGAAGCCCATAGAGGGCTATGGTGAAAAAGGAAATATCCTCAGATGAAATCTGGAAAGAAGCTTTCTGAGAAACTGCTTAGTGTTCTGTTAATTCATCTCACAGAGTTACATCTGTATTTCGTGGATCTCTTTGCTAGCCTTATTTCTGTGGAATCTGAGAACAGATATTTCGGATCCCTTGGAAGACTATAGGGCCAAAGGAAATATCCTCCGATAACAAACAGAAAGAAGCTTTCTGAGAATCTTCTTTGTGTTCTGTGAAATCATCTCACAGAGTTACAGCTTTCCCCTCAAGAAGCCTTTCGCTAAGACAGTTCTTGTGGAATTGGCAAAGTGATATTTGGAAGCCCATAGAGGGCTATGGTGAAAAAGGAAATATCCTCAGATGAAATCTGGAAGGAAGCTTTCTGAGAAACTGCTTAGTGTTCTGTTAATTCATCTCACAGAGTTACATCTGTATTTCGTGGATCTCTTTGCTAGCCTTATTTCTGTGGAATCTGAGAACAGATATTTCGGATCCCTTGGAAGACTATAGGGCCAAAGGAAATATCCTCCGATAACAAACAGAAAGAAGCTTTCTGAGAAACTTCGTTGTGTTCCGTGAAATCATCTCACACAGTTACAGCTTTTCCCTCAAGAAGCCTTTCGCTAAGACAGTTCTTGTGGAATTGGCAAAGTGATATTTGGAAGCCACTAGGGGGCTATGGTGAAAAAGGAAATATCCTCACATGAAATCTGGAAAGAAGCTTTCTGAGAAACTGCTTAGTGTTCTGTTAATTCATCTCACAGACTTACATCTGTATTTCGTGGATCTCTTTGCTAGCCTTATTTCTGTGGAATCTGAGAACAGATATTTCGGATCCCTTGGAAGACTATAGGGCCAAAGGAAATATCCTGCGATAACAAAGAGAAAGGAGCTTTCTGAGAAACTTCTTTGTGTTCTGTGAAATCATCTCACAGAGTTACAGCTTTCCCCTCAAGAAGCCTTTCGCTAAGACAGTTCTTGTGGAATTGGCAAAGTGATATTTGGAAGCCCATAGAGGGCTATGGTGAAAAAGGAAATATCCTCCGATGAAATGTGGAAAGAAGCTTTCTGAGAAACTGCTTAGTGTTCTGTTAATTCATCTCACAGAGTTACATCTGTATTTCGTGGATCTCTTTGCTAGCCTTATTTCTGTGGAATCTGAGAACAGATATTTCGGATCCCTTTGAAGACTATACGGCCAAAGGAAATATCCTCCGATAACAAAGAGAAAGAAGCTTTCTGAGAAACTTCTTTGTGTTCTGTGAAATCATCTCACAGAGTTACAGCTTTCCCCTCAAGAAGCCTTTCGCTAAGACAGTTCTTGTGGAATTGGCAAAGTGATATTTGGAAGCCCAGAGAGGGCTATGGTGAAAAAGGAAATATCCTCAGATGAAATCTGGAAAGAAGCTTTCTGAGAAACTGCTTAGTGTTCTGTGAATTCATCTCACAGAGTTACATCTGTATTTCGTGGATCTCTTTGCTAGCCTTATTTCTGTGGAATCTGAGAACAGATATTTAGGATCCCTTGGAAGACTATAGGGCCAAAGGAAATATCCTCCGATAACAAACAGAAAGAAGCTTTCTGAGAAACTTCTTTGTGTTCCGTGAAATCATCTCACAGAGTTACAGCTTTCCCCTCAAGAAGCCTTTCGCTAAGACAGTTCTTGTGGAATTGGCAAAGTGATATTTGGAAGCCACTAGAGGGCTATGGTGAAAAAGGAAATATCCTCACATGAAATCTGGAAAGAAGCTTTCTGAGAAACTGCTTAGTGTTCTGTTAATTCATCTCACAGACTTACATCTGTATTTCGTGGATCTCTTTGCTAGCCTTATTTCTGTGGAATCTGAGAACAGATATTTCGGATCCCTTGGAAGACTATAGGGCCAAAGGAAATATCCTCCGATAACAAAGAGAAAGAAGCTTTCTGAGAAACTTCTTTGTGTTCTGTGAAATCATCTCACAGAGTTACAGCTTTCACCTCAAGAAGCCTTTCGCTAAGACAGTTCTTGTGGAATTGGCAAAGTGATATTTGGAAGCCCATAGAGGGCTATGGTGAAAAAGGAAATATCCTCAGATGAAATCTGGAAAGAAGCTTTCTGAGAAACTGCTTAGTGTTCTGTTAATTCATCTCACAGACTTACATCTGTATTTCGTGGATCTCTTTGCTAGCCTTATTTCTGTGGTATCTGAGAACAGATATTTCGGATCCCTTGGAAGAGTATAGGGCCAAAGGAAATATCCTCCGATAACAAAGAGAAAGAAGCTTTCTGAGAAATTTCTTTGTGTTCTGTGAAATCATCTCACAGAGTTACAGCTTTCCCCTCAAGAAGCCTTTCCCTAAGACAGTTCTTGTGGAATTGGCAAAGTGATATTTGGAAGCCCATAGAGGGCTATGGTGAAAAAGGAAATATCCTCCGATGAAATGTGGAAAGAAGCTTTCTGAGAAACTGCTTAGTGTTCTGTTAATTCATCTCACAGAGTTACATCTGTATTTCGTGGATCTCTTTGCTAGCCTTATTTCTGTGGAATCTGAGAACAGATATTTCGGATCCCTTGGAAGACTATAAGGCCAAAGGAAATATCCTCCGATAACAAAGAGAAAGAAGCTTTCTGAGAAACTTCTTTGTGTTCTGTGAAATCATCTCACAGAGTTACAGCTTTCCCCTCAAGAAGCCTTTCGCTAAGACAGTTCTTGTGGAATTGGCAAAGTGATATTTGGAAGCCCATAGAGGGCTATGGTGAAAAAGGAAATATCCTCACATGAAATCTGGAAAGAAGCTTTCTGAGAAACTGCTTAGTGTTCTGTTAATTCATCTCACAGAGTTACATCTGTATTTCGTGGATCTCTTTGCTAGCCTTATTTCTGTGGAATCTGAGAACAGATATTTCGGATCCCTTGGAAGACTATAGGGCCAAAGGAAATATCCTCCGATAACAAAGAGAAAGAAGCTTTCTGAGAAACTTCTTTGTGTTCTGTGAAATCATCTCACAGAGTTACAGCTTTCCCCTCAAGAAGCCTTTCGCTAAGACAGTTCTTGTGGAATTGGCAAAGTGATATTTGGAAGCCCATAGAGGGCTATGGTGAAAAAGGAAATATCCTCACATGAAATCTGGAAAGAAGCTTTCTGAGAAACTGCTTAGTGTTCTGTTAATTCATCTCACAGAGTTACATCTGTATTTCGTGGATCTCTTTGCTAGCCTTATTTCTGTGGAATCTGAGAACAGATATTTCGGATCCCTTGGAAGACTATAGGGCCAAAGGAAATATCCTCCGATAACAAAGAGAAAGAAGGTTTCTGAGAAACTTCTTTGTGTTCTGTGAAATCATCTCACAGAGTTACAGCTTTCCCCTCAAGAAGCCTTTCGCTAAGACAGTTCTTGTGGAATTGGCAAGGTGATATTTGGAAGCCCCTAGAGGGCTATGGTGAAAAAGGAAATGTCCACAGATGACATCTGGAAGGAAGCTTTCTGAGAAACTGCTTAGTGTTCTGTTAATTCCTCTCACAGAGTTACATCTGTATTTCGTGGATCTCTTTGCTAGCCTTATTTCTGTGGAATCTGAGAACAGATATTTCGGATCCCTTGGAAGACTATAGGGCCAAAGGAAATATCCTCCGATAACAAAGAGAAAGAAGCTTTCTGAGAAACTTCTTTGTGTTCTGTGAAATCATCTCACAGAGTTACAGCTTTCCCCTCAAGAAGCCTTTCGCTAAGACAGTTCTTGTGGAATTGGCAAAGTGATATTTGGAAGCCCATAGAGGGCTATGGTGAAAAAGGAAATATCCTCAGATGAAATGTGGAAAGAAGCTTTCTGAGAAACTGCTTAGTGTTCTGTTAATTCATCTCACAGAGTTACATCTGTATTTCGTGGATCTCTTTGCTAGCCTTATATCTGTGGAATCTGAGAACAGATATTTCGGATCCCTTGGAAGACTATAGGGCCAAAGGAAATATCCTCCGATAACAAACAGAAAGAAGCTTTCTGAGAAACTTCTTTGTGTTCTGTGAAATCATCTCACAGAGTTACAGCTTTTCCCTCAAGAAGCCTTTCGCTAAGACAGTTCTTGTGGAATTGGCAAAGTGATATTTGGAAGCCCATAGAGGGCTATGGTGAAAAAGGAAATATCCTCAGATGAAATCTGGAAAGAAGCGTTCTGAGAAACTGCTTAGTGTTCTGTTAATTCATCTCACAGAGTTACATCTGTATTTCGTGGATCTCTTTGCTAGCCTTATTTCTGTGGAATCTGAGAACAGATATTTCGGATCCCTTGGAAGACTATAGGGCCAAAGGAAATATCCTCCGATAACAAAGATAAAGAAGCTTTCTGAGAAACTTCTTTGTGTTCTGTGAAATCATCTCACAGAGTTACAGCTTTCCCCTCAAGAAGGCTTTCTCTAAGACAGTTCTTGTGGAATTGGAAAAGTGATATTTGGAAGCCCATAGAGGGCTATGGTGAAAAAGGAAATATCCTCAGATGAAATCTGGAAAGAAGCTTTCTGAGAAACTGCTTAGTGTTCTGTTAATTCATCTCACAGAGTTACATCTGTATTTCGTGGATCTCTTTGCTAGCCTTATTTCTGTGGAATCTGAGAACAGATATTTCGGATCCCTTGGAAGACTATAGGGCCAAATGAAATATCCTCCGAAAACAAAGAGAAAGAAGCTTTCTGAGAAACTTCCTTGTGTTCTGTGAAATCATCTCACAGAGTTACAGCATTCCCCTCAAAAAAGCCTTTCGCTAAGACAGTGCTTGTGGAATTGGCAAAGTGATATTTGAAGCCCTTAGAGGGCTATGGTGAAAAAGGAAATATCCTCAGATGAAATCTGGAAAGAAGCTTTCTGAGAAACTGCTTAGTGTTCTGTTAATTCATCTCACAGAGTTACATCTGTATTTCGTGGATCTCTTTGCTAGCCTTATTTCTGTGGAATCTGAGAACAGATATTTCGGATCCCTTGGAAGACTATAGGGCCAAATGAAATATCCTCGGATAACAAACAGAAAGAAGCTTTCTGAGGAAATTCTTTGTGTTCTGTGAAATCATCTCACAGGGTTACAGCATTCCCCTCAAGAAGCCTTTCGCTAAGACAGTTCTTGTGGAATTGGCAAAGTGATATTTGGAAGCCCATAGAGGGCTATGGTGAAAAAGGAAATATCCTCAGATGACATCTGGAAGGAAGCTTTCTGAGAAACTGCTTAGTGTTCTGTTAATTCATCTCACAGAGTTACATCTGTATTTCCTAGATCTCTTTGCTAGCCTTATTTCTGTGGAATCTGAGAACAGATATTTCGGATCCCTTGGAAGACTATAGGGCCAAAGGAAATATCCTCCGATAACAAACAGAAAGAAGCTTTCTGAGAAACTTCTTTGTGTTCCGTGAAATCATCTCACAGAGTTACAGCATTCCCCTCAAGAAGCCTTTCGCTAAGACAGTTCTTGTGGAATTGGCAAAGTGATATTTGGAAGCCACTAGGGGGCTATGGTGAAAAAGGAAATATCCTCAGATGAAATCTGGAAAGAAGCTTTCTGAGAAACTGCTTAGTGTTCTGTTAATTCATCTCACAGAGTTACATCTGTATTTCGTGGATCTCTTTGCTAGCCTTATTTCTGTGGAATCTGAGAACAGATATTTCGGATCCCTTGGAAGACTATAGGGCCAAAGGAAATATCCTCCGATAACAAAGAGAAAGAAGCTTTCTGAGAAACTTCTTTGTGTTCTGTGAAATCATCTCACAGAGTTACAGCTTTCCCCTCAAGAAGCCGTTCTCTAAGACAGTTCTTGTGGAATTGGAAAAGTGATACTTGGAAGCCCGTAGAGGGCTATGGTGAAAAAGGAAATATCCTCAGATGAAATCTGGAAAGAAGCTTTCTGAGAAACTGCTTTGTGTTCTGTTAATTCATCTCACAGACTTACATCTGTATTTCGTGGATCTCTTTGCTAGCCTTATTTCTGTGGAATCTGAGAACAGATATTTCGGATCCCTTGGAAGACTATAGGGCCAAATGAAATATCCTCCGATAACAAAGAGAAAGAAGCTTCCTGAGAAACTTCTTTGTGTTCTCTGAAATCATCTCACAGAGTTACAGCATTCCCCTCAAAAAAGCCTTTCGCTAGGACAGTGCTTGTGGAATTGGCAAAGTGATATTTGGAAGCCCATAGAGGGCTATGGTGGAAAAGGAAATATCCTCAGATGAAATCTGGAAAGAAGCTTTCTGAGAAACTGCTTAGTGTTCTGTTAATTCATCTCACAGAGTTACATCTGTATTTCGTGGATCTCTTTGCTAGCCTTATTTCTGTGGAATCTGAGAACAGATATTTCGGATCCCTTGGAAGACTATAGGGCCAAATGAAATATCCTCGGATAACAAACAGAAAGAAGCTTTCTGAGGAAATTCTTTGTGTTCTGTGAAATCATCTCACACAGTTACAGCATTCCGCTCAAGAAGCCTTTCGCTAAGACAGTTCTTGTGGAACTGGCAAAGTGATATTTGGAAGCCCATAGAGGGCTATGGTGAAAAAGGAAATATCCTCACATGAAATCTGGAAAGAAGCTTTCTGAGAAACTGCTTAGTGTTCTGTTAATTCATCTCACAGAGTTACATCTGTATTTCGTGGATCTCTTTGCTAGCCTTATTTCTGTGGAATCTGAGAACAGATATTTCGGATCCCTTGGAAGACTATAGGGCCAAAGGAAATATCCTCCGATAGCAAAGAGAAAGAAGCTTTCTGAGAAACTTCTTTGTGATCTGTGAAATCATCTCACAGAGTTACAGCTTTCCCCTCAAGAAGCCTTTCGCTAAGACAGTTCTTGTGGAATTGGCAAAGTGATATTTGGAAGCCCAGAGAGGGCTATGGTGAAAAAGGAAATATCCTCAGATGAAATCTGGAAAGAAGCTTTCTGAGAAACTGCTTAGTGTTCTGTGAATTCATCTCACAGAGTTACATCTGTATTTCGTGGATCTCTTTGCTAGCCTTATTTCTGTGGAATCTGAGAACAGATATTTCGGATCCCTTGGAAGACTATAGGGCCAAAGGAAATATCCTCCGATAACAAACAGAAAGAAGCTTTCTGAGAAACTTCTTTGTGTTCCGTGAAATCATCTCACAGAGTTACAGCTTTCCCCTCAAGAAGCCTTTCGCTAAGACAGTTCTTGTGGAATTGGCAAAGTGATATTTGGAAGCCACTAGGGGGCTATGGTGAAAAAGGAAATATCCTCACATGAAATCTGGAAAGAAGCTTTCTGAGAAACTGCTTAGTGTTCTGTTAATTCATCTCACAGACTTACATCTGTATTTCGTGGATCTCTTTGCTAGCCTTATTTCTGTGGAATCTGAGAACAGATATTTCGGATCCCTTGGAAGACTATAGGGCCAAAGGAAATATCCTCCGATAACAAACAGAAAGAAGCTTTCTGAGAAACTTCTTTGTGTTCTGTGAAATCATCTCACAGAGTTACAGCTTTCACCTCAAGAAGCCTTTCGCTAAGACAGTTCTTGTGGAATTGGCAAAGTGATATTTGGAAGCCCATAGAGGGCTATGGTGAAAAAGGAAATATCCTCAGATGAAATCTGGAAAGAAGCTTTCTGAGAAACTGCTTAGTGTTCTGTTAATTCATCTCACAGACTTACATCTGTATTTCGTGGATCTCTTTGCTAGCCTTATTTCTGTGGTATCTGAGAACAGATATTTCGGATCCCTTTGAAGACTATAGGGCCAAAGGAAATATCCTCCGATAACAAAGAGAAAGAAGCTTTCTGAGAAACTTCTTTGTGTTCTGTGAAATCATCTCACAGAGTTACAGCTTTCCCCTCAAGAAGCCTTTCGCTAAGACAGTTCTTGTGGAATTGGCAAAGTGATATTTGGAAGCCCATAGAGGGCTATGGTGAAAAAGGAAATATCCTCACATGAAATCTGGAAAGAAGCTTTCTGAGAAACTGCTTAGTGTTCTGTTAATTCATCTCACAGAGTTACATCTGTATTTCGTGGATCTCTTTGCTAGCCTTATTTCTGTGGAATCTGAGAACAGATATTTCGGAACCCTTGGAAGACTATAGGGCCAAAGGAAATATCCTCCGATAACAAAGAGAAAGAAGCTTTCTGAGAAACTTCTTTGTGTTCTGTGAAATCATCTCACAGAGTTACAGCTTTCCCCTCAAGAAGCCTTTCGCTAAGACAGTTCTTGTGGAATTGGCAAAGTGATATTTGGAAGCCCATAGAGGGCTATGGTGAAAAAGGAAATATCCTCACATGAAATCTGGAAAGAAGCTTTCTGAGAAACTGCTTAGTGTTCTGTTAATTCATCTCACAGAGTTACATCTGTATTTCGTGGATCTCTTTGCTAGCCTTATTTCTGTGGAATCTGAGAACAGATATTTCGGATCCCTTGGAAGACTATAGGGCCAAAGGAAATATCCTCCGATAACAAAGATAAAGAAGCTTTCTGAGAAACTTCTTTGTGTTCTGTGAAATCATCTCACAGAGTTACAGCTTTCCCCTCAAGAAGCCTTTCTCTAAGACAGTTCTTGTGGAATTGGCAAAGTGATATTTGGAAGCCCATAGAGGGCTATGGTGAAAAAGGAAATATCCTCACATGAAATCTGGAAAGAAGCTTTCTGAGAAACTGCTTAGTGTTCTGTTAATTCATCTCACAGAGTTACATCTGTATTTCGTGGATCTCTTTGCTAGCCTTATTTCTGTGGAATCTCAGAACAGATATTTCGGATCCCTTGGAAGACTATAGGGCCAAAGGAAATATCCTCCGATAACAAAGAGAAAGAAGCTTTCTGAGAAACTTCTTTGTGATCTGTGAAATCATCTCACAGAGTTACAGCTTTCCCCTCAAGAAGCCTTTCGCTAAGACAGTTCTTGTGGAATTGGCAAAGTGATATTTGGAAGCCCAGAGAGGGCTATGGTGAAAAAGGAAATATCCTCAGATGAAATCTGTAAAGAAGCTTTCTGAGAAACTGCTTAGTGTCTGTGAATTCATCTCACAGAGTTACATCTGTATTTCGTGGATCTCTTTGCTAGCCTTATTTCTGTGGAATCTGAGAACAGATATTTCGGATCCCTTGGAAGACTATAGGGCCAAAGGAAATATCCTCCGATAACAAACAGAAAGAAGCTTTCTGAGAAACTTCTTTGTGTTCCGTGAAATCATCTCACAGAGTTACAGCTTTCCCCTCAAGAAGCCTTTCGCTAAGACAGTTCTTGTGGAATTGGCAAAGTGATATTTGGAAGCCACTAGGGGGCTATGGTGAAAAAGGAAATATCCTCACATGAAATCTGGAAAGAAGCTTTCTGAGAAACTGCTTAGTGTTTTGTTAATTCATCTCACAGACTTACATCTGTATTTCGTGGATCTCTTTGCTAGCCTTATTTCTGTGGAATCTGAGAGCAGATATTTCGGATCCCTTGGAAGACTATAGGGCCAAAGGAAATATCCTCCGATAACAAACAGAAAGAAGCTTTCTGAGAAACTTCTTTGTGTTCTGTGAAATCATCTCACAGAGTTACAGCTTTCCCCTCAAGAAGCCTTTCGCTAAGACAGTTCTTGTGGAATTGGCAAAGTGATATTTGGAAGCCCATAGAGGGCTATGGTGAAAAAGGAAATATCCTCAGATGAAATCTGGAAAGAAGCTTTCTGAGAAACTGCTTAGTGTTCTGTTAATTCATCTCACAGACTTACATCTGTATTTCGTGGATCTCTTTGCTAGCCTTATTTCTGTGGTATCTGAGAACAGATATTTCGGATCCCTTTGAAGACTATAGGGCCAAAGGAAATATCCTCCGATAACAAAGAGAAAGAAGCTTTCTGAGAAACTTCTTTGTGTTCTGTGAAATCATCTCACAGAGTTACAGCTTTCCCCTCAAGAAGCCTTTCGCTAAGACAGTTCTTGTGGAATTGGCAAAGTGATATTTGGAAGCCCATAGAGGGCTATGGTGAAAAAGGAAATATCCTCACATGAAATCTGGAAAGAAGCTTTCTGAGAAACTGCTTAGTGTTCTGTTAATTCATCTCACAGAGTTACATCTGTATTTCGTGGATCTCTTTGCTAGCCTTATTTCTGTGGAATCTGAGAACAGATATTTCGGATCCCTTGGAAGACTATAGGGCCAAAGGAAATATCCTCCGATAACAAAGAGAAAGAAGCTTTCTGAGAAACTTCTTTGTGTTCTGTGAAATCATCTCACAGAGTTACAGCTTTCCCCTCAAGAAGCCTTTCGCTAAGACAGTTCTTGTGGAATTGGCAAAGTGATATTTGGAAGCCCATAGAGGGCTATGGTGAAAAAGGAAATATCCTCACATGAAATCTGGAAAGAAGCTTTCTGAGAAACTGCTTAGTGTTCTGTTAATTCATCTCACAGAGTTACATCTGTATTTCGTGGATCTCTTTGCTAGCCTTATTTCTGTGGAATCTGAGAACAGATATTTCGGATCCCTTGGAAGACTATAGGGCCAAAGGAAATATCCTCCGATAACAAAGAGAAAGAAGCTTTCTGAGAAACTTCTTTGTGTTCTGTGAAATCATCTCACAGAGTTACAGCTTTCCCCTCAAGAAGCCTTTCGCTAAGACAGTTATTGTGGAATTCGCAAGGTGATATTTGGAAGCCCTTAGAGGGCTATGGTGAAAAAGGAAATATCCTCAGATGACATCTGGAAGGAAGCTTTCTGAGAAACTGCTTAGTGTTCTGTTAATTCATCTCACAGAGTTACATCTGTATTTCGTGGATCTCTTTGCTAGCCTTATTTCTGTGGAATCTGAGAACAGATATTTCGGATCCCTTGGAAGACTATAGGGCCAAAGGAAATATCCTCCGATAACAAAGAGAAAGAAGCTTTCTGAGAAACTTCTTAGTGTTCTGTGAAATCATCTCACAGAGTTACAGCTTTCCCCTCAAGAAGCCTTTCGCTAAGACAGTTCTTGTGGAATTGGCAAAGTGATATTTGGAAGCCCATAGAGGGCTATGGTGAAAAAGGAAATATCCTCAGATGAAATGTGGAAAGAAGCTTTCTGAGAAACTGCTTAGTGTTCTGTTAATTCATCTCACAGAGTTACATCTGTATTTCGTGGATCTCTTTGCTAGCCTTATTTCTGTGGAATCTGAGAACAGATATTTCGGATCCCTTGGAAGACTATAGGGCCAAAGGAAATATCCTCCGATAACAAAGAGAAAGAAGCTTTCTGAGAAACTTCTTTGTGTTCTGTGAAATCGTCTCACAGAGTTACAGCTTTCCCCTCAAGAAGCCTTTCGCTAAGAAAGTTCTTGTGGAATTGGCAAAGTGATATTTGGAAGCCCATAGAGGGCTATGGTGAAAAAGGAAATATCCTCAGATGAAATCTGGAAAGAAGCTTTCTGAGAAACTGCTTAGTGTTCTGTTAATTCATCTCACAGAGTTACATCTGTATTTCGTAGATCTCTTTGCTAGCCTTATTTCTGTGGAATCTGAGAACAGATATTTCGGAACCCTTGGAAGACTATAGGGCCAAAGGAAATATCCTCCGATAACAAAGAGAAAGAAGCTTTCTGAGAAACTTCTTTGTGTTCTGTGAAATCATCTCACAGAGTTACAGCTTTCCCCTCAAGAAGCCTTTCGCTAAGACAGTTCTTGTGGAATTGGCAAAGTGATATTTGGAAGCCCATAGAGGGCTATGGTGAAAAAGGAAATATCCTCACATGAAATCTGGAAAGAAGCTTTCTGAGAAACTGCTTAGTGTTCTGTTAATTCATCTCACAGAGTTACATCTGTATTTCGTGGATCTCTTTGCTAGCCTTATTTCTGTGGAATCTGAGAACAGATATTTCGGATCCCTTGGAAGACTATAGGGCCAAAGGAAATATCCTCCGATAACAAAGAGAAAGAAGCTTTCTGAGAAACTTCTTTGTGTTCTGTGAAATCATCTCACAGAGTTACAGCTTTCCCCTCAAGAAGCCTTTCGCTAAGACAG
This sequence comes from Macaca nemestrina, assembly GCF_043159975.1. Lineage (NCBI taxonomy): Eukaryota > Metazoa > Chordata > Mammalia > Primates > Cercopithecidae > Macaca > Macaca nemestrina. Next base: position 97,499,774 of record NC_092137.1, on the reverse strand, counting down.
TTATTGTGGAATTGGCAAAGTGATATTTGGAAGCCCAGAGAGGGCTATGGTGAAAAAGGAAATATCCTCAGATGAAATCTGGAAAGAAGCTTTCTGAGAAACTGCTTAGTGTTCTGTGAATTCATCTCACAGAGTTACATCTGTATTTCGTGGATCTCTTTGCTAGCCTTATTTCTGTGGAATCTGAGAACAGATATTTCGGATCCCTTGGAAGACTATAGGGCCAAAGGAAATATCCTCCGATAACAAACAGAAAGAAGCTTTCTGAGAAACTTCTTTGTGTTCCGTGAAATCATCTCACAGAGTTACAGCATTCCCCTCAAGAAGCCTTTCGCTAAGACAGTTCTTTTGGAATTGGCAAAGTGATATTTGGAAGCCACCAGGGGGCTATGGTGAAAAAGGAAATATCCTCACATGAAATCTGGAAAGAAGCTTTCTGAGAAACTGCTTTGTGTTCTGTTAATTCATCTCACAGAGTTACATCTGTATTTCGTGGATCTCTTTGCTAGCCTTATTTCTGTGGAATCTGAGAACAGATATTTCGGATCCCTTGGAAGACTATAGGGCCAAATGAAATATCCTCCGATAACAAAGAGAAAGAAGCTTTCTGAGAAACTTCTTTGTGTTCTGTGAAATCATCTCACAGAGTTACAGCATTCCCCTCAAAAAAGCCTTTCGCTAAGACAGTGCTTGTGGAATTGGCAAAGTGATATTTGGAAGCCCATAGAGGGCTATGGTGGAAAAGGAAATATCCTCAGATGAAATCTGGAAAGAAGCTTTCTGAGAAACTGCTTAGTGTTCTGTTAATTCATCTCACAGAGTTACATCTGTATTTCGTGGATCTCTTTGCTAGCCTTATTTCTGTGGAATCTGAGAACAGATATTTCGGATCCCTTGGAAGACTATAGGGCCAAATGAAATATCCTCGGATAACAAACAGAAAGAAGCTTTCTGAGGAAATTCTTTGTGTTCTGTGAAATCATCTCACACAGTTACAGCATTCCCCTCAAGAAGCCTTTCGCTAAGACAGTACTTGTGGAACTGGCAAAGTGATATTTGGAAGCCCATAGAGGGCTATGGTGAAAAAGGAAATATCCTCAGATGAAATGTGGAAAGAAGCTTTCTGAGAAACTGCTTAGTGTTCTGTTAATTCATCTCACAGAGTTACATCTGTATTTCGTGGATCTCTTTGCTAGCCTTATTTCTGTGGTATCTGAGAACAGATATTTCGGATCCCTTTGAAGACTATAGGGCCAAAGGAAATATCCTCCGATAACAAAGAGAAAGAAGCTTTCTGAGAAACTTCTTTGTGTTCTGTGAAATCATCTCACAGAGTTACAGCTTTCCCCTCAAGAAGCCTTTCGCTAAGACAGTTCTTGTGGAATTGGCAAAGTGATATTTGGAAGCCCATAGAGGGCTATGGTGAAAAAGGAAATATCCTCACATGAAATCTGGAAAGAAGCTTTCTGAGAAACTGCTTAGTGTTCTGTTAATTCATCTTACAGAGTTACATCTGTATTTCGTGGATCTCTTTGCTAGCCTTATTTCTGTGGAATCTGAGAACAGATATTTCGGATCCCTTGGAAGACTATAGGGCCAAAGGAAATATCCTCCGATAACAAACAGAAAGAAGCTTTCTGAGAAACTTCTTTGTGTTCTGTGAAATCATCTCACAGAGTTACAGCTTTCCCCTCAAGAAGCCTTTCGCTAAGACAGTTCTTGTGGAATTGGCAAAGTGATATTTGGAAGCCCATAGAGGGCTATGGTGAAAAAGGAAATATCCTCACATGAAATCTGGAAAGAAGCTTTCTGAGAAACTGCTTAGTGTTCTGTTAATTCATCTCACAGAGTTACATCTGTATTTCGTGGATCTCTTTGCTAGCCTTATTTCTGTGGAATCTGAGAACAGATATTTCGGATCCCTTGGAAGACTATAGGGCCAAAGGAAATATCCTCCGATAACAAAGAGAAAGAAGCTTTCTGAGAAACTTCTTTGTGTTCTGTGAAATCATCTCACAGAGTTACAGCTTTCCCCTCAAGAAGCCTTTCGCTAAGACAGTTCTTGTGGAATTCGCAAGGTGATATTTGGAAGCCCGTAGAGGGCTATGGTGAAAAAGGAAATATCCTCAGATGACATATGGAAGGAAGCTTTCTGAGAAACTGCTTAGTGTTCTGTTAATTCATCTCACAGAGTTACATCTGTATTTCGTGGATCTCTTTGCTAGCCTTATTTCTGTGGAATCTGAGAACAGATATTTCGGATCCCTTGGAAGACTATAGGGCCAAAGGAAATATCCTCCGATAACAAAGAGAAAGAAGCTTTCTGAGAAACTTCTTTGTGTTCTGTGAAATCATCTCACAGAGTTACAGCTTTCCCCTCAAGAAGCCTTTCGCTAAGACAGTTCTTGTGGAATTGGCAAAGTGATATTTGGAAGCCCATAGAGGGCTATGGTGAAAAAGGAAATATCCTCAGATGAAATGTGGAAAGAAGCTTTCTGAGAAACTGCTTAGTGTTCTGTTAATTCATCTCACAGAGTTACATCTGTATTTCGTGGATCTCTTTGCTAGCCTTATTTCTGTGGAATCTGAGAACAGATATTTCGGATCCCTTGGAAGACTATAGGGCCAAAGGAAATATCCTCCGATAACAAAGAGAAAGAAGCTTTCTGAGAAACTTCTTTGTGTTCTGTGAAATCATCTCACAGAGTTACAGCTTTCCCCTCAAGAAGCCTTTCGCTAAGACAGTTCTTGTGGAATTGGCAAAGTGATATTTGGAAGCCCATAGAGGGCTATGGTGAAAAAGGAAATATCCTCACATGAAATCTGGAAAGAAGCTTTCTGAGAAACTGCTTAGTGTTCTGTTAATTCATCTCACAGAGTTACATCTGTATTTCGTGGATCTCTTTGCTAGCCTTATTTCTGTGGAATCTGAGAACAGATATTTCGGATCCCTTGGAAGACTATAGGGCCAAAGGAAATATCCTCCGATAACAAAGATAAAGAAGCTTTCTGAGAAACTTCTTTGTGTTCTGTGAAATCATCTCACAGAGTTACAGCTTTCCCCTCAAGAAGCCTTTCTCTAAGACAGTTCTTGTGGAATTGGCAAAGTGATATTTGGAAGCCCATAGAGGGCTATGGTGAAAAAGGAAATATCCTCAGATGAAATCTGGAAAGAAGCTTTCTGAGAAACTGCTTTGTGTTCTGTTAATTCATCTCACAGAGTTACATCTGTATTTCGTGGATCTCTTTGCTAGCCTTATTTCTGTGGAATCTGAAAACAGATATTTCGGATCCCTTGGAAGACAATAGGACCAAATGAAATATCCTCGGATAACAAACAGAAAGAAGCTTTCTGAGGAAATTCTTTGTGTTCTGTGAAATCATCTCACAGAGTTACAGCTTTCCCCTCAAGAAGCCTTTCGCTAAGACAGTTCTTGTGGAATTGGCAAAGTGATATTTGGAAGCCCATAGAGGGCTATGGTGAAAAAGGAAATATCCTCACATGAAATCTGGAAAGAAGCTTTCTGAGAAACTGCTTAGTGTTCTGTTAATTCATCTCACAGAGTTACATCTGTATTTCGTGGATCTCTTTGCTAGCCTTATTTCTGTGGAATCTGAGAACAGATATTTCGGATCCCTTGGAAGACTAGAGGGCCAAAGGAAATATCCTCCGATAACAAAGAGAAAGAAGCTTTCTGAGAAACTTCTTTGTGTTCTGTGAAATCATCTCACAGAGTTACAGCTTTCCCCTCAAGAAGCCTTTCGCTAAGACAGTTCTTGTGGAATTGGCAAAGTGATATTTGGAAGCCCAGAGAGGGCTATGGTGAAAAAGGAAATATCCTCAGATGAAATCTGGAAAGAAGCTTTCTGAGAAACTGCTTAGTGTTCTGTGAATTCATCTCACAGAGTTACATCTGTATTTCGTGGATCTCTTTGCTAGCCTTATTTCTGTGGAATCTGAGAACAGATATTTCGGATCCCTTGGAAGACTATAGGGCCAAAGGAAATATCCTCCGATAACAAACAGAAAGAAGCTTTCTAAGAAACTTCTTTGTGTTCCGTGAAATCATCTCACAGAGTTACAGCTTTCCCCTCAAGAAGCCTTTCGCTAAGACAGTTCTTGTGGAATTGGCAAAGTGATATTTGGAAGCCACTAGGGGGCTATGGTGAAAAAGGAAATATCCTCACATGAAATCTGGAAAGAAGCTTTCTGAGAAACTGCTTAGTGTTCTGTTAATTCATCTCACAGACTTACATCTGTATTTCGTGGATCTCTTTGCTAGCCTTATTTCTGTGGAATCTGAGAACAGATATTTCGGATCCCTTGGAAGACTATAGGGCCAAAGGAAATATCCTCCGATAACAAACAGAAAGAAGCTTTCTGAGAAACTTCTTTGTGTTCTGTGAAATCATCTCACAGAGTTACAGCTTTCTCCTCAAGAAGCCTTTCGCTAAGACAGTTCTTGTGGAATGGGCAAAGTGATATTTGGAAGCCCATAGAGGGCTATGGTGAAAAAGGAAATATCCTCAGATGAAATCTGGAAAGAAGCTTTCTGAGAAACTGCTTAGTGTTCTGTTAATTCATCTCACAGACTTACATCTGTATTTCGTGGATCTCTTTGCTAGCCTTATTTCTGTGGTATCTGAGAACAGATATTTCGGATCCCTTGGAAGACTATAGGGCCAAGGGAAATATCCTCCGATAACAAAGAGAAAGAAGCTTTCTGAGAAATTTCTTTGTGTTCTGTGAAATCATCTCACAGAGTTACAGCTTTCCCCTCAAGAAGCCTTTCCCTAAGACAGTTCTTGTGGAATTGGCAAAGTGATATTTGGAAGCCCATAGAGGGCTATGGTGAAAAAGGAAATATCCTCCGATGAAATGTGGAAAGAATCTTTCTGAGAAACTGCTTAGTGTTCTGTTAATTCATCTCACAGAGTTACATCTGTATTTCGTGGATCTCTTTGCTAGCCTTATTTCTGTGGAATCTGAGAACAGATATTTCGGATCCCTTGGAAGACTATAGGGCCAAAGGAAATATCCTCCGATAACAAAGAGAAAGAAGCTTTCTGAGAAACTTCTTTGTGTTCTGTGAAATCATCTCACAGAGTTACAGCTTTCCCCTCAAGAAGCCTTTCGCTAAGACAGTTCTTCTGGAATTGGCAAAGTGATATTTGGAAGCCCATAGAGGGCTATGGTGAAAAAGGGATTATCCTCACATGAAATCTGGAAAGAAGCTTTCTGAGAAACTGCTTAGTGTTCTGTTAATTCATCTCACAGAGTTACATCTGTATTTCGTGGATCTCTTTGCTAGCCTTATTTCTGTGGAATCTGAGAACAGATATTTCGGATCCCTTGGAAGACTATAGGGCCAAAGGAAATATCCTCCGATAACAAAGAGAAAGAAGCTTTCTGAGAAACTACTTTGTGTTCTGTGAAATCATCTCACAGAGTTACAGCTTTCCCCTCAAGAAGCCTTTCGCTAAGACAGTTGTTGTGGAATTGGCAAAGTGGTATTTGGAAGCCCAGAGAGGGCTATGGTGAAAAAGGAAATATCCTCAGATGAAATCTGGAAAGAAGCTTTCTGAGAAACTGCTTAGTGTTCTGTTAATTCATCTCACAGAGTTACATCTGTATTTCGTGGATCTCTTTGCTAGCCTTATTTCTGTGGAATCTGAGAACAGATATTTCGGATCCCTTGGAAGACTATAGGGCCAAAGGAAATATCCTCCGATAACAAACAGAAAGAAGCTTTCTGAGAAACTTCTTTGTGTTCCGTGAAATCATCTCACAGAGTTACAGCTTTCCCCTCAAGAAGCCTTTCGCTAAGACAGTTCTTGTGGAATTGGCAAAGTGATATTTGGAAGCCACTAGGGGGCTATGGTGAAAAAGGAAATATCCTCACATGAAATCTGGAAAGAAGCTTTCTGAGAAACTGCTTAGTGTTCTGTTAATTCATCTCATAGAGTTACATCTGTATTTCGTGGATCTCTTTGCTAGCCTTATTTCTGTGGAATCTGAGAACAGATATTTCGGATCCCTTGGAAGACTATAGTGCCAAAGGAAATATCCTCCGATAACAAAGAGAAAGAAGCTTTCTGAGAAACTTCTTTGTGTTCTGTGAAATCATCTCACAGAGTTACAGCTTTCCCCTCAAGAAGCCTTTCGCTAAGACAGTTCTTGTGGAATTGGCAAAGTGATATTTGGAAGCACATAGAGGGCTATGGTGAAAAAGGAAATATCCTCAGATGAAATCTGGAAAGAAGCTTTCTGAGAAACTGCTTAGTGTTCTGTTAATTCATCTCACAGACTTACATCTGTATTTCGTGGATCTCTTTGCTAGCCTTATTTCTGTGGAATCTGAGAACAGATATTTCGGATCCCTTGGACGACTATAGGGCCAAAGGAAATATCCTCCGATAACAAACAGAAAGAAGCTTTCTGAGAAACTTCTTTGTGTTCCGTGAAATCATCTCACAGAGTTACAGCTTTCCCCTCAAGAAGCCTTTCGCTAAGACAGTTCTTGTGGAATTGGCAAAGTGATATTTGGAAGCCACTAGGGGGCTATGGTGAAAAAGGAAATATCCTCACATGAAATCTGGAAAGAAGCTTTCTGAGAAACTGCTTAGTGTACTGTTAATTCATCTCACAGACTTACATCTGTATTTCGTGGATCTCTTTGCTAGCCTTATTTCTGTGGAATCTGAGAACAGATATTTCGGATCCCTTGGAAGACTATAGGGCCAAAGGAAATATCCTCCGATATCAAAGAGAAAGAAGCTTTCTGAGAAACTTCTTTGTGTTCTGTGAAATCATCTCACAGAGTTACAGCTTTCTCCTCAAGAAGCCTTTCGCTAAGACAGTTCTTGTGGAATTGGCAAAGTGATATTTGGAAGCCCATAGAGGGCTATGGTGAAAAAGGAAATATCCTCAGATGAAATCTGGAAAGAAGCTTTCTGAGAAACTGCTTAGTGTTCTGTTAATTCATCTCACAGAGTTACATCTGTATTTCGTGGATCTCTTTGCTAGCCTTATTTCTGTGGTATCTGAGAACAGATATTTCGGATCCCTTGGAAGACTATAGGGCCAAGGGAAATATCCTCCGATAACAAAGAGAAAGAAGCTTTCTGAGAAATTTCTTTGTGTTCTGTGAAATCATCTCACAGAGTTACAGCTTTCCCCTCAAGAAGCCTTTCCCTAAGACAGTTCTTGTGGAATTGGCAAAGTGATATTTGGAAGCCCATAGAGGGCTATGGTGAAAAAGGAAATATCCTCAGATGAAATGTGGAAAGAATCTTTCTGAGAAACTGCTTAGTGTTCTGTTAATTCATCTCACAGAGTTACATCTGTATTTCGTGGATCTCTTTGCTAGCCTTATTTCTGTGGAATCTGAGAACAGATATTTCGGATCCCTTGGAAGACTATAGGGCCAAAGGAAATATCCTCCGATAACAAAGAGAAAGAAGCTTTCTGAGAAACTTCTTTGTGTTCTGTGAAATCATCTCACAGAGTTACAGCTTTCCCCTCAAGAAGCCTTTCGCTAAGACAGTTCTTGTGGAATTGGCAAAGTGATATTTGGAAGCACATAGAGGGCTATGGTGAAAAAGGAAATATCCTCAGATGAAATCTGGAAAGAAGCTTTCTGAGAAACTGCTTAGTGTTCTGTTAATTCATCTCACAGACTTACATCTGTATTTCGTGGATCTCTTTACTAGCCTTATTTCTGTGGAATCTGAGAACAGATATTTCGGATCCCTTGGAAGACTATAGGGCCAAAGGAAATATCCTCCGATAACAAACAGAAAGAAGCTTTCTGAGAAACTTCTTTGTGTTCCGTGAAATCATCTCACAGAGTTACAGCTTTCCCCTCAAGAAGCCTTTCGCTAAGACAGTTCTTGTGGAATTGGCAAAGTGATATTTGGAAGCCACTAGGGGGCTATGGTGAAAAAGGAAATATCCTCAGATGAAATCTGGAAAGAAGCTTTCTGAGAAACTGCTTAGTGTTCTGTTAATTCATCTCACAGACTTACATCTGTATTTCGTGGATCTCTTTGCTAGCCTTATTTCTGTGGAATCTGAGAACAGATATTTCGGATCCCTTGGAAGACTATAGGGCCAAAGGAAATATCCTCCGATAACAAAGAGAAAGAAGCTTTCTGAGAAACTTCTTTGTGTTCTGTGAAATCATCTCACAGAGTTACAGCATTCCCCTCAAAAAAGCCTTTCGCTAAGACAGTGCTTGTGGAATTGGCAAAGTGATATTTGGAAGCCCATAGAGGGCTATGGTGGAAAAGGAAATATCCTCAGATGAAATCTGGAAAGAAGCTTTCTGAGAAACTGCTTAGTGTTCTGTTAATTCATCTCACAGAGTTACATCTGTATTTCGTGGATCTCTTTGCTAGCCTTATTTCTGTGGAATCTGAGAACAGATATTTCGGATCCCTTGGAAGACTATAGGGCCAAAGGAAATATCCTCCGATAACAAAGAGAAAGAAGCTTTCTGAGAAACTTCTTTGTGTTCTGTGAAATCATCTCACAGAGTTACAGCTTTCCCCTCAAGAAGCCTTTCGCTAAGACAGTTCTTGTGGAATTGGCAAAGTGATATTTGGAAGCCCATAGAGGGCTATGGTGAAAAAGGAAATATCCTCAGATGAAATCTGGAAAGAAGCTTTCTGAGAAACTGCTTAGTGTTCTGTTAATTCATCTCACAGACTTACATCTGTATTTCGTGGATCTCTTTGCTAGCCTTATTTCTGTGGAATCTGAGAACAGATATTTCGGATCCCTTGGAAGACTATAGGGCCAAAGGAAATATCCTCCGATAACAAACAGAAAGAAGCTTTCTGAGAAACTTCTTTGTGTTCCGTGAAATCATCTCACAGAGTTACAGCTTTCCCCTCAAGAAGCCTTTCGCTAAGACAGTTCTTGTGGAATTGGCAAAGTGATATTTGGAAGCCACTAGGGGGCTATGGTGAAAAAGGAAATATCCTCACATGAAATCTGGAAAGAAGCTTTCTGAGAAACTGCTTAGTGTTCTGTTAATTCATCTCACAGACTTACATCTGTATTTCGTGGATCTCTTTGCTAGCCTTATTTCTGTGGAATCTGAGAACAGATATTTCGGATCCCTTGGAAGACTATAGGGCCAAAGGAAATATCCTCCGATAACAAAGAGAAAGAAGCTTTCTGAGAAACTTCTTTGTGTTCTGTGAAATCATCTCACAGAGTTACAGCTTTCCCCTCAAGAAGCCTTTCGCTAAGACAGTTATTGTGGAATTGGCAAAGTGATATTTGGAAGCCCAGAGAGGGCTATGGTGAAAAAGGAAATATCCTCAGATGACATCTGGAAGGAAGCTTTCTGAGAAACTGCTTAGTGTTCTGTTAATTCATCTCACAGAGTTACATCTGTATTTCGTGGATCTCTTTGCTAGCCTTATTTCTGTGGAATCTGAGAACAGATATTTCGGATCCCTTGGAAGACTATAGGGCCAAAGGAAATATCCTCCGATAACAAACAGAAAGAAGCTTTCTGAGAAACTTCTTTGTGTTCCGTGAAATCATCTCACAGAGTTACAGCTTTCCCCTCAAGAAGCCTTTCGCTAAGACAGTTCTTGTGGAATTGGCAAAGTGATATTTGGAAGCCACTAGGGGGCTATGGTGAAAAAGGAAATATCCTCACATGAAATCTGGAAAGAAGCTTTCTGAGAAACTGCTTAGTGTTCTGTTAATTCATCTCATAGAGTTACATCTGTATTTCGTGGATCTCTTTGCTAGCCTTATTTCTGTGGAATCTGAGAACAGATATTTCGGATCCCTTGGAAGACTATAGTGCCAAAGGAAATATCCTCCGATAACAAAGAGAAAGAAGCTTTCTGAGAAACTTCTTTGTGTTCTGTGAAATCATCTCACAGAGTTACAGCTTTCCCCTCAAGAAGCCTTTCGCTAAGACAGTTCTTGTGGAATTGGCAAAGTGATATTTGGAAGCACATAGAGGGCTATGGTGAAAAAGGAAATATCCTCAGATGAAATCTGGAAAGAAGCTTTCTGAGAAACTGCTTAGTGTTCTGTTAATTCATCTCACAGACTTACATCTGTATTTCGTGGATCTCTTTGCTAGCCTTATTTCTGTGGAATCTGAGAACAGATATTTCGGATCCCTTGGACGACTATAGGGCCAAAGGAAATATCCTCCGATAACAAACAGAAAGAAGCTTTCTGAGAAACTTCTTTGTGTTCCGTGAAATCATCTCACAGAGTTACAGCTTTCCCCTCAAGAAGCCTTTCGCTAAGACAGTTCTTGTGGAATTGGCAAAGTGATATTTGGAAGCCACTAGGGGGCTATGGTGAAAAAGGAAATATCCTCACATGAAATCTGGAAAGAAGCTTTCTGAGAAACTGCTTAGTGTACTGTTAATTCATCTCACAGACTTACATCTGTATTTCGTGGATCTCTTTGCTAGCCTTATTTCTGTGGAATCTGAGAACAGATATTTCGGATCCCTTGGAAGACTATAGGGCCAAAGGAAATATCCTCCGATATCAAAGAGAAAGAAGCTTTCTGAGAAACTTCTTTGTGTTCTGTGAAATCATCTCACAGAGTTACAGCTTTCTCCTCAAGAAGCCTTTCGCTAAGACAGTTCTTGTGGAATTGGCAAAGTGATATTTGGAAGCCCATAGAGGGCTATGGTGAAAAAGGAAATATCCTCAGATGAAATCTGGAAAGAAGCTTTCTGAGAAACTGCTTAGTGTTCTGTTAATTCATCTCACAGAGTTACATCTGTATTTCGTGGATCTCTTTGCTAGCCTTATTTCTGTGGTATCTGAGAACAGATATTTCGGATCCCTTGGAAGACTATAGGGCCAAGGGAAATATCCTCCGATAACAAAGAGAAAGAAGCTTTCTGAGAAATTTCTTTGTGTTCTGTGAAATCATCTCACAGAGTTACAGCTTTCCCCTCAAGAAGCCTTTCCCTAAGACAGTTCTTGTGGAATTGGCAAAGTGATATTTGGAAGCCCATAGAGGGCTATGATGAAAAAGGAAATATCCTCAGATGAAATGTGGAAAGAATCTTTCTGAGAAACTGCTTAGTGTTCTGTTAATTCATCTCACAGAGTTACATCTGTATTTCGTGGATCTCTTTGCTAGCCTTATTTCTGTGGAATCTGAGAACAGATATTTCGGATCCCTTGGAAGACTATAGGGCCAAAGGAAATATCCTCCGATAACAAAGAGAAAGAAGCTTTCTGAGAAACTTCTTTGTGTTCTGTGAAATCATCTCACAGAGTTACAGCTTTCCCCTCAAGAAGCCTTTCGCTAAGACAGTTCTTGTGGAATTGGCAAAGTGATATTTGGAAGCACATAGAGGGCTATGGTGAAAAAGGAAATATCCTCAGATGAAATCTGGAAAGAAGCTTTCTGAGAAACTGCTTAGTGTTCTGTTAATTCATCTCACAGACTTACATCTGTATTTCGTGGATCTCTTTACTAGCCTTATTTCTGTGGAATCTGAGAACAGATATTTCGGATCCCTTGGAAGACTATAGGGCCAAAGGAAATATCCTCCGATAACAAACAGAAAGAAGCTTTCTGAGAAACTTCTTTGTGTTCCGTGAAATCATCTCACAGAGTTACAGCTTTCCCCTCAAGAAGCCTTTCGCTAAGACAGTTCTTGTGGAATTGGCAAAGTGATATTTGGAAGCCACTAGGGGGCTATGGTGAAAAAGGAAATATCCTCAGATGAAATCTGGAAAGAAGCTTTCTGAGAAACTGCTTAGTGTTCTGTTAATTCATCTCACAGAGTTACATCTGTATTTCGTGGATCTCTTTGCTAGCCTTATTTCTGTGGAATCTGAGAACAGATATTTCGGATCCCTTGGAAGACTATAGGGCCAAAGGAAATATCCTCCGATAACAAAGAGAAAGAAGCTTTCTGAGAAACTTCTTTGTGTTCTGTGAAATCATCTCACAGAGTTACAGCATTCCCCTCAAAAAAGCCTTTCGCTAAGACAGTGCTTGTGGAATTGGCAAAGTGATATTTGGAAGCCCATAGAGGGCTATGGTGGAAAAGGAAATATCCTCAGATGAAATCTGGAAAGAAGCTTTCTGAGAAACTGCTTAGTGTTCTGTTAATTCATCTCACAGAGTTACATCTGTATTTCGTGGATCTCTTTGCTAGCCTTATTTCTGTGGAATCTGAGAACAGATATTTCGGATCCCTTGGAAGACTATAGGGCCAAAGGAAATATCCTCCGATAACAAAGAGAAAGAAGCTTTCTGAGAAACTTCTTTGTGTTCTGTGAAATCATCTCACAGAGTTACAGCTTTCCCCTCAAGAAGCCTTTCGCTAAGACAGTTCTTGTGGAATTGGCAAAGTGATATTTGGAAGCCCATAGAGGGCTATGGTGAAAAAGGAAATATCCTCAGATGAAATCTGGAAAGAAGCTTTCTGAGAAACTGCTTAGTGTTCTGTTAATTCATCTCACAGACTTACATCTGTATTTCGTGGATCTCTTTGCTAGCCTTATTTCTGTGGAATCTGAGAACAGATATTTCGGATCCCTTGGAAGACTATAGGGCCAAAGGAAATATCCTCCGATAACAAACAGAAAGAAGCTTTCTGAGAAACTTCTTTGTGTTCCGTGAAATCATCTCACAGAGTTACAGCTTTCCCCTCAAGAAGCCTTTCGCTAAGACAGTTCTTGTGGAATTGGCAAAGTGATATTTGGAAGCCACTAGGGGGCTATGGTGAAAAAGGAAATATCCTCACATGAAATCTGGAAAGAAGCTTTCTGAGAAACTGCTTAGTGTTCTGTTAATTCATCTCACAGACTTACATCTGTATTTCGTGGATCTCTTTGCTAGCCTTATTTCTGTGGAATCTGAGAACAGATATTTCGGATCCCTTGGAAGACTATAGGGCCAAAGGAAATATCCTCCGATAACAAAGAGAAAGAAGCTTTCTGAGAAACTTCTTTGTGTTCTGTGAAATCATCTCACAGAGTTACAGCTTTCCCCTCAAGAAGCCTTTCGCTAAGACAGTTATTGTGGAATTGGCAAAGTGATATTTGGAAGCCCAGAGAGGGCTATGGTGAAAAAGGAAATATCCTCAGATGACATCTGGAAGGAAGCTTTCTGAGAAACTGCTTAGTGTTCTGTTAATTCATCTCACAGAGTTACATCTGTATTTCGTGGATCTCTTTGCTAGCCTTATTTCTGTGGAATCTGAGAACAGATATTTCGGATCCCTTGGAAGACTATAGGGCCAAAGGAAATATCCTCCGATAACAAAGAGAAAGAAGCTTTCTGAGAAACTTCTTTGTGTTCTGTGAAATCATCTCACAGAGTTACAGCTTTCCCCTCAAGAAGCCTTTCGCTAAGACAGTTATTGTGGAATTGGCAAAGTGATATTTGGAAGCCCAGAGAGGGCTATGGTGAAAAAGGAAATATCCTCAGATGAAATCTGGAAAGAAGCTTTCTGAGAAACTGCTTAGTGTTCTGTGAATTCATCTCACAGAGTTACATCTTTATTTCGTGGATCTCTTTGCTAGCCTTATTTCTGTGGAATCTGAGAACAGATATTTCGGATCCCTTGGAAGACTATAGGGCCAAAGGAAATATCCTCCGATAACAAACAGAAAGAAGCTTTCTGAGAAACTTCTTTGTGTTCCGTGAAATCATCTCACAGAGTTACAGCATTCCCCTCAAGAAGCCTTTCGCTAAGACAGTTCTTGTGGAATTGGCAAAGTGATATTTGGAAGCCACCAGGGGGCTATGGTGAAAAAGGAAATATCCTCACATGAAATCTGGAAAGAAGCTTTCTGAGAAACTGCTTTGTGTTCTGTTAATTCATCTCACAGAGTTACATCTGTATTTCGTGGATCTCTTTGCTAGCCTTATTTCTGTGGAATCTGAGAACAGATATTTCGGATCCCTTGGAAGACTATAGGGCCAAATGAAATATCCTCCGATAACAAAGAGAAAGAAGCTTTCTGAGAAACTTCTTTGTGTTCTGTGAAATCATCTCACAGAGTTACAGCATTCCCCTCAAAAAAGCCTTTCGCTAAGACAGTGCTTGTGGAATTGGCAAAGTGATATTTGGAAGCCCATAGAGGGCTATGGTGGAAAAGGAAATATCCTCAGATGAAATCTGGAAAGAAGCTTTCTGAGAAACTGCTTAGTGTTCTGTTAATTCATCTCACAGAGTTACATCTGTATTTCGTGGATCTCTTTGCTAGCCTTATTTCTGTGGAATCTGAGAACAGATATTTCGGATCCCTTGGAAGACTATAGGGCCAAAAGAAATATCCTCGGATAACAAACAGAAAGAAGCTTTCTGAGGAAATTCTTTGTGTTCTGTGAAATCATCTCACACAGTTACAGCATTCCCCTCAAGAAGCCTTTCGCTAAGACAGTTCTTGTGGAACTGGCAAAGTGATATTTGGAAGCCCATAGAGGGCTATGGTGAAAAAGGAATTATCCTCACATGAAATCTGGAAAGAAGCTTTCTGAGAAACTGCTTAGTGTTCTGTTAATTCATCTCACAGAGTTACATCTGTATTTCGTGGATCTCTTTGCTAGCCTTATTTCTGTGGAATCTGAGAACAGATATTTCGGATCCCTTGGAAGACTATAGGGCCAAAGGAAATATCCTCCGATAACAAAGAGAAAGAAGCTTTCTGAGAAACTTCTTTGTGTTCTGTGAAATCATCTCACAGAGTTACAGCTTTCCCCTCAAGAAGCCTTTCGCTAAGACAGTTCTTGTGGAATTGGCAAAGTGATATTTGGAAGCCCATAGAGGGCTATGGTGAAAAAGGAAATATCCTCACATGAAATCTGGAAAGAAGCTTTCTGAGAAACTGCTTAGTGTTCTGTTAATTCATCTCACAGACTTACATCTGTATTTCGTGGATCTCTTTGCTAGCCTTATTTCTGTGGAATCTGAGAACAGATATTTCGGATCCCTTGGAAGACTATAGGGCCAAAGGAAATATCCTCCGATAACAAACAGAAAGAAGCTTTCTGAGAAACTTCTTTGTGTTCCGTGAAATCATCTCACAGAGTTACAGCTTTCCCCTCAAGAAGCCTTTCGCTAAGACAGTTCTTGTGGAATTGGCAAAGTGATATTTGGAAGCCACTAGGGGGCTATGGTGAAAAAGGAAATATCCTCACATGAAATCTGGAAAGAAGCTTTCTGAGAAACTGCTTAGTGTTCTGTTAATTCATCTCACAGACTTACATCTGTATTTCGTGGATCTCTTTGCTAGCCTTATTTCTGTGGAATCTGAGAACAGATATTTCGGATCCCTTGGAAGACTATAGGGCCAAAGGAAATATCCTCCGATAACAAAGAGAAAGAAGCTTTCTGAGAAACTTCTTTGTGTTCTGTGAAATCATCTCACAGAGTTACAGCTTTCTCCTCAAGAAGCCTTTCGCTAAGACAGTTCTTCTGGAATTGGCAAAGTGATATTTGGAAGCCCATAGAGGGCTATGGTGAAAAAGGAAATATCCTCAGATGAAATCTGGAAAGAAGCTTTCTGAGAAACTGCTTAGTGTTCTGTTAATTCATCTCACAGAGTTACATCTGTATTTCGTGGATCTCTTTGCTAGCCTTATTTCTGTGGAATCTGAGAACAGATATTTCGGATCCCTTGGAAGACTATAGGGCCAAATGAAATATCCTCGGATAACAAACAGAAAGAAGCTTTCTGAGGAAATTCTTTGTGTTCTGTGAAATCATCTCACACAGTTACAGCATTCCCCTCAAGAAGCCTTTCGCTAAGACAGTTCTTGTGGAACTGGCAAAGTGATATTTGGAAGCCCATAGAGGGCTATGGTGAAAAAGGAATTATCCTCACATGAAATCTGGAAAGAAGCTTTCTGAGAAACTGCTTAGTGTTCTGTTAATTCATCTCACAGACTTACATCTGTATTTCGTGGATCTCTTTGCTAGCCTTATTTCTGTGGTATCTGAGAACAGATATTTCGGATCCCTTTGAAGACTATAGGGCCAAAGGAAATATCCTCCGATAACAAAGAGAAAGAAGCTTTCTGAGAAACTTCTTTGTGTTCTGTGAAATCATCTCACAGAGTTACAGCTTTCCCCTCAAGAAGCCTTTCGCTAAGACAGTTCTTGTGGAATTGGCAAAGTGATATTTGGAAGCCCATAGAGGGCTATGGTGAAAAAGGAAATATCCTCACATGAAATCTGGAAAGAAGCTTTCTGAGAAACTGCTTAGTGTTCTGTTAATTCATCTTACAGAGTTACATCTGTATTTCGTGGATCTCTTTGCTAGCCTTATTTCTGTGGAATCTGAGAACAGATATTTCGGATCCCTTGGAAGACTATAGGGCCAAAGGAAATATCCTCCGATAACAAACAGAAAGAAGCTTTCTGAGAAACTTCTTTGTGTTCTGTGAAATCATCTCACAGAGTTACAGCTTTCCCCTCAAGAAGCCTTTCGCTAAGACAGTTCTTGTGGAATTGGCAAAGTGATATTTGGAAGCCCATAGAGGGCTATGGTGAAAAAGGAAATATCCTCACATGAAATCTGGAAAGAAGCTTTCTGAGAAACTGCTTAGTGTTCTGTTAATTCATCTCACAGAGTTACATCTGTATTTCGTGGATCTCTTTGCTAGCCTTATTTCTGTGGAATCTGAGAACAGATATTTCGGATCCCTTGGAAGACTATAGGGCCAAAGGAAATATCCTCCGATAACAAAGAGAAAGAAGCTTTCTGAGAAACTTCTTTGTGTTCTGTGAAATCATCTCACAGAGTTACAGCTTTCCCCTCAAGAAGCCTTTCGCTAAGACAGTTCTTGTGGAATTCGCAAGGTGATATTTGGAAGCCCATAGAGGGCTATGGTGAAAAAGGAAATATCCTCAGATGACATATGGAAGGAAGCTTTCTGAGAAACTGCTTAGTGTTCTGTTAATTCATCTCACAGAGTTACATCTGTATTTCGTGGATCTCTTTGCTAGCCTTATTTCTGTGGAATCTGAGAACAGATATTTCGGATCCCTTGGAAGACTATAGGGCCAAAGGAAATATCCTCCGATAACAAAGAGAAAGAAGCTTTCTGAGAAACTTCTTTGTGTTCTGTGAAATCATCTCACAGAGTTACAGCTTTCCCCTCAAGAAGCCTTTCGCTAAGACAGTTCTTGTGGAATTGGCAAAGTGATATTTGGAAGCCCATAGAGGGCTATGGTGAAAAAGGAAATATCCTCAGATGAAATGTGGAAAGAAGCTTTCTGAGAAACTGCTTAGTGTTCTGTTAATTCATCTCACAGAGTTACATCTGTATTTCGTGGATCTCTTTGCTAGCCTTATTTCTGTGGAATCTGAGAACAGATATTTCGGATCCCTTGGAAGACTATAGGGCCAAAGGAAATATCCTCCGATAACAAAGAGAAAGAAGCTTTCTGAGAAACTTCTTTGTGTTCTGTGAAATCATCTCACAGAGTTACAGCTTTCCCCTCAAGAAGCCTTTCGCTAAGACAGTTCTTGTGGAATTGGCAAAGTGATATTTGGAAGCCCATAGAGGGCTATGGTGAAAAAGGAAATATCCTCAGATGAAATCTGGAAAGAAGCTTTCTGAGAAACTGCTTAGTGTTCTGTTAATTCATCTCACAGACTTACATCTGTATTTCGTGGATCTCTTTGCTAGCCTTATTTCTGTGGAATCTGAGAACAGATATTTCGGATCCCTTGGAAGACTATAGGGCCAAAGGAAATATCCTCCGATAACAAAGAGAAAGAAGCTTTCTGAGAAACTTCTTTGTGTTCTGTGAAATCATCTCACAGAGTTACAGCTTTCCCCTCAAGACGCCTTTCGCTAAGACAGTTCTTGTGGAATTGGCAAAGTGATATTTGGAAGCCCATAGAGGGCTATGGTGAAAAAGGAAATATCCTCAGATGAAATGTGGAAAGAAGCTTTCTGAGAAACTGCTTAGTGTTCTGTTAATTCATCTCACAGAGTTACATCTGTATTTCGTGGATCTCTTTGCTAGCCTTATTTCTGTGGAATCTGAGAACAGATATTTCGGATCCCTTGGAAGACTATAGGGCCAAAGGAAATATCCTCCGATAACAAAGAGAAAGAAGCTTTCTGAGAAACTTCTTTGTGTTCTGTGAAATCATCTCACAGAGTTACAGCTTTCTCCTCAAGAAGCCTTTCGCTAAGACAGTTCTTGTGGAATTGGCAAAGTGATATTTGGAAGCCCATAGAGGGCTATGGTGAAAAAGGAAATATCCTCAGATGAAATCTGGAAAGAAGCTTTCTGAGAAACTGCTTAGTGTTCTGTTAATTCATCTCACAGACTTACATCTGTATTTCGTGGATCTCTTTGCTAGCCTTATTTCTGTGGTATCTGAGAACAGATATTTCGGATCCCTTGGAAGACTATAGGGCCAAGGGAAATATCCTCCGATAACAAAGAGAAAGAAGCTTTCTGAGAAATTTCTTTGTGTTCTGTGAAATCATCTCACAGAGTTACATCTTTCCCCTCAAGAAGCCTTTCCCTAAGACAGTTCTTGTGGAATTGGCAAAGTGATATTTGGAAGCCCATAGAGGGCTATGGTGAAAAAGGAAATATCCTCCGATGAAATGTGGAAAGAATCTTTCTGAGAAACTGCTTAGTGTTCTGTTAATTCATCTCACAGAGTTACATCTGTATTTCGTGGATCTCTTTGCTAGCCTTATTTCTGTGGAATCTGAGAACAGATATTTCGGATCCCTTGGAAGACTATAGGGCCAAAGGAAATATCCTAGGATAACAAAGAGAAAGAAACTTTCTGAGAAACTTCTTTGTGTTCTGTGAAATCATCTCACAGAGTTACAGCTTTCCCCTCAAGAAGCCTTTCGCTAAGACAGTTCTTGTGGAATTGGCAAAGTGATATTTGGAAGCACATAGAGGGCTATGGTGAAAAAGGAAATATCCTCAGATGAAATCTGGAAAGAAGCTTTCTGAGAAACTGCTTAGTGTTCTGTTAATTCATCTCACAGACTTACATCTGTATTTCGTGGATCTCTTTGCTAGCCTTATTTCTGTGGAATCTGAGAACAGATATTTCGGATCCCTTGGAAGACTATAGGGCCAAAGGAAATATCCTCCGATAACAAACAGAAAGAAGCTTTCTGAGAAACTTCTTTGTGTTCCGTGAAATCATCTCACAGAGTTACAGCTTTCCCCTCAAGAAGCCTTTCGCTAAGACAGTTCTTGTGGAATTTGCAAAGTGATATTTGGAAGCCACTAGGGGGCTATGGTGAAAAAGGAAATATCCTCACATGAAATCTGGAAAGAAGCTTTCTGAGAAACTGCTTAGTGTTCTGTTAATTCATCTCACAGACTTACATCTGTATTTCGTGGATCTCTTTGCTAGCCTTATTTCTGTGGAATCTGAGAACAGATATTTCGGATCCCTTGGAAGACTATAGGGCCAAAGGAAATATCCTCCGATAACAAAGAGAAAGAAGCTTTCTGAGAAACTTCTTTGTGTTCTGTGAAATCATCTCACAGAGTTACAACTTTCTCCTCAAGAAGCCTTTCGCTAAGACAGTTCTTGTGGAATTGTCAAAGTGATATTTGGAAGCCCATAGAGGGCTATGGTGAAAAAGGAAATATCCTCAGATGAAATCTGGAAAGAAGCTTTCTGAGAAACTGCTTAGTGTTCTGTTAATTCATCTCACAGACTTACATCTGTATTTCGTGGATCTCTTTGCTAGCCTTATTTCTGTGGTATCTGAGAACAGATATTTCGGATCCCTTGGAAGACTATAGGGCCAAAGGAAATATCCTCCGATAACAAACAGAAAGAAGCTTTCTGAGAAACTTCTTTGTGTTCCGTGAAATCATCTCACAGAGTTACAGCTTTCCCCTCAAGAAGCCTTTCGCTAAGACAGTTCTTGTGGAATTTGCAAAGTGATATTTGGAAGCCACTAGGGGGCTATGGTGAAAAAGGAAATATCCTCACATGAAATCTGGAAAGAAGCTTTCTGAGAAACTGCTTAGTGTTCTGTTAATTCATCTCACAGACTTACATCTGTATTTCGTGGATCTCTTTGCTAGCCTTATTTCTGTGGAATCTGAGAACAGATATTTCGGATCCCTTGGAAGACTATAGGGCCAAAGGAAATATCCTCCGATAACAAACAGAAAGAAGCTTTCTGAGAAACTTCTTTGTGTTCCGTGAAATCATCTCACAGAGTTACAGCATTCCCCTCAAGAAGCCTTTCGCTAAGACAGTTCTTGTGGAATTGGCAAAGTGATATTTGGAAGCCACCAGGGGGCTATGGTGAAAAAGGAAATATCCTCACATGAAATCTGGAAAGAAGCTTTCTGAGAAACTGCTTTGTGTTCTGTTAATTCATCTCACAGAGTTACATCTGTATTTCGTGGATCTCTTTGCTAGCCTTATTTCTGTGGAATCTGAGAACAGATATTTCGGATCCCTTGGAAGACTATAGGGCCAAAGGAAATATCCTCCGATAACAAAGAGAAAGAAGCTTTCTGAGAAACTTCTTTGTGTTCTGTGAAATCATCTCACAGAGTTACAGCTTTCTCCTCAAGAAGCCTTTCGCTAAGACAGTTCTTGTGGAATTGGCAAAGTGATATTTGGAAGCCCATAGAGGGCTATGGTGAAAAAGGAAATATCCTCAGATGAAATCTGGAAAGAAGCTTTCTGAGAAACTGCTTAGTGTTCTGTTAATTCATCTCACAGACTTACATCTGTATTTCGTGGATCTCTTTGCTAGCCTTATTTCTGTGGTATCTGAGAACAGATATTTCGGATCCCTTGGAAGACTATAGGGCCAAGGGAAATATCCTCCGATAACAAAGAGAAAGAAGCTTTCTGAGAAATTTCTTTGTGTTCTGTGAAATCATCTCACAGAGTTACAGCTTTCCCCTCAAGAAGCCTTTCCCTAAGACAGTTCTTGTGGAATTGGCAAAGTGATATTTGGAAGCCCATAGAGGGCTATGGTGAAAAAGGAAATATCCTCCGATGAAATGTGGAAAGAAGCTTTCTGAGAAACTGCTTAGTGTTCTGTTAATTCATCTCACAGAGTTACATCTGTATTTCGTGGATCTCTTTGCTAGCCTTATTTCTGTGGAATCTGAGAACAGATATTTCGGATCCCTTGGAAGACTATAGGGCCAAAGGAAATATCCTCCGATAACAAAGAGAAAGAAGCTTTCTGAGAAACTTCTTTGTGTTCTGTGAAATCATCTCACAGAGTTACAGCTTTCCCCTCAAGAAGCCTTTCGCTAAGACAGTTCTTCTGGAATTGGCAAAGTGATATTTGGAAGCCCATAGAGGGCTATGGTGAAAAAGGAATTATCCTCACATGAAATCTGGAAAGAAGCTTTCTGAGAAACTGCTTAGTGTTCTGTTAATTCATCTCACAGAGTTACATCTGTATTTCGTGGATCTCTTTGCTAGCCTTATTTCTGTGGAATCTGAGAACAGATATTTCGGATCCCTTGGAAGACTATAGGGCCAAAGGAAATATCCTCCGATAACAAAGAGAAAGAAGCTTTCTGAGAAACTTCTTTGTGTTCTGTGAAATCATCTCACAGAGTTACAGCTTTCCCCTCAAGAAGCCTTTCGCTAAGACAGTTATTGTGGAATTGGCAAAGTGATATTTGGAAGCCCAGAGAGGGCTATGGTGAAAAAGGAAATATCCTCAGATGAAATCTGGAAAGAAGCTTTCTGAGAAACTGCTTAGTGTTCTGTGAATTCATCTCACAGAGTTACATCTGTATTTCGTGGATCTCTTTGCTAGCCTTATTTCTGTGGAATCTGAGAACAGATATTTCGGATCCCTTGGAAGACTATAGGGCCAATGGAAATATCCTCCGATAACAAACAGAAAGAAGCTTTCTGAGAAACTTCTTTGTGTTCCGTGAAATCATCTCACAGAGTTACAGCTTTCCCCTCAAGAAGCCTTTCGCTAAGACAGTTCTTGTGGAATTGGCAAAGTGATATTTGGAAGCCACTAGGGGGCTATGGTGAAAAAGGAAATATCCTCACAT
The DNA here is from genome assembly GCF_043159975.1 of Macaca nemestrina. Lineage (NCBI taxonomy): Eukaryota > Metazoa > Chordata > Mammalia > Primates > Cercopithecidae > Macaca > Macaca nemestrina. The sequence goes on along the minus strand of NC_092137.1, from coordinate 97,477,745 downwards.
GAAATCTGGAAAGAAGCTTTCTGAGAAACTGCTTAGTGTTCTGTTAATTCATCTCATAGAGTTACATCTGTATTTCGTGGATCTCTTTGCTAGCCTTATTTCTGTGGAATCTGAGAACAGATATTTCGGATCCCTTGGAAGACTAGAGGGCCAAAGGAAATATCCTCCGATAACAAAGAGAAAGAAGCTTTCTGAGAAACTTCTTTGTGTTCTGTGAAATCATCTCACAGAGTTACAGCTTTCCCCTCAAGAAGCCTTTCGCTAAGACAGTTCTTGTGGAATTGGCAAAGTGATATTTGGAAGCACATAGAGGGCTATGGTGAAAAAGGAAATATCCTCAGATGAAATCTGGAAAGAAGCTTTCTGAGAAACTGCTTAGTGTTCTGTTAATTCATCTCACAGACTTACATCTGTATTTCGTGGATCTCTTTGCTAGCCTTATTTCTGTGGAATCTGACAACAGATATTTCGGATCCCTTGGAAGACTATAGGGCCAAAGGAAATATCCTCCGATAACAAAGATAAAGAAGCTTTCTGAGAAACTACTTTGTGTTCTGTGAAATCATCTCACAGAGTTACAGCTTTCCCCTCAAGAAGCCTTTCTCTAAGACAGTTCCTGTGGAATTGGCAAAGTGATATTTGGAAGCCCATAGAGGGCTATGGTGAAAAAGGAAATATCCTCAGATGAAAATTGGAAAGAAGCTTTCTGAGAAACTGCTTTGTGTTCTGTTAATTCATCTCACAGAGTTACATCTGTATTTCGTGGATCTCTTTGCTAGCCTTATTTCTGTGGAATCTGAGAACAGATATTTCGGATCCCTTGGAAGACAATAGGACCAAATGAAATATCCTCGGATAACAAACAGAAAGAAGCTTTCTGAGGAAATTCTTTGTGTTCTGTGAAATCATCTCACAGAGTTACAGGATTCCCCTCAAGAAGCCTTTCGCTAAGACAGTTCTTGTGGAATTGGCAAAGTGATATTTGGAAGCCCATAGAGGGCTATGGTGAAAAAGGAAATATCCTCACATGAAATGTGGAAAGAAGCTTTCTGAGAAACTGCTTAGTGTTCTGTTAATTCATCTCACAGAGTTACATCTGTATTTCGTGGATCTCTTTGCTAGCCTTATTTCTGTGGAATCTGAGAACAGATATTTCGGATCCCTTGGAAGACTAGAGGGCCAAAGGAAATATCCTCCGATAACAAAGAGAAAGAAGCTTTCTGAGAAACTTCTTTGTGTTCTGTGAAATCATCTCACAGAGTTACAGCTTTCCCCTCAAGAAGCCTTTCGCTAAGACAGTTCTTGTGGAATTGGCAAAGTGATATTTGGAAGCCCATAGAGGGCTATGGTGAAAAAGGAAATATCCTCAGATGAAATCTGGAAAGAAGCTTTCTGAGAAACTGCTTAGTGTTCTGTGAATTCATCTCACAGAGTTACATCTGTATTTCGTGGATCTCTTTGCTAGCCTTATTTCTGTGGAATCTGAGAACAGATATTTCGGATCCCTTGGAAGTCTATAGGGCCAAAGGAAATATCCTCCGATAACAAACAGAAAGAAGCTTTCTGAGAAACTTCTTTGTGTTCCGTGAAATCATCTCACAGAGTTACAGCTTTCCCCTCAAGAAGCCTTTCGCTAAGACACTTCTTGTGGAATTGGCAAAGTGATATTTGGAAGCCACTAGGGGGCTATGGTGAAAAAGGAAATATCCTCACATGAAATCTGGAAAGAAGCTTTCTGAGAAACTGCTTAGTGTTCTGTTAATTCATCTCACAGACTTACATCTGTATTTCGTGGATCTCTTTGCTAGCCTTATTTCTGTGGAATCTGAGAACAGATATTTCGGATCCCTTGGAAGACTATAGGGCCAAAGGAAATATCCTCCGATAACAAACAGAAAGAAGCTTTCTGAGAAACTTCTTTGTGTTCTGTGAAATCATCTCACAGAGTTACAGCTTTCTCCTCAAGAAGCCTTTCGCTAAGACAGTTCTTGTGGAATTGGCAAAGTGATATTTGGAAGCCCATAGAGGGCTATGGTGAAAAAGGAAATATCCTCAGATGAAATCTGGAAAGAAGCTTTCTGAGAAACTGCTTAGTGTTCTGTTAATTCATCTCACAGACTTACATCTGTATTTCGTGGATCTCTTTGCTAGCCTTATTTCTGTGGTATCTGAGAACAGATATTTCGGATCCCTTGGAAGACTATAGGGCCAAGGGAAATATCCTCCGATAACAAAGAGAAAGAAGCTTTCTGAGAAATTTCTTTGTGTTCTGTGAAATCATCTCACAGAGTTACAGCTTTCCCCTCAAGAAGCCTTTCGCTAAGACAGTTCTTGTGGAATTGGCAAAGTGATATTTGGAAGCCACTAGGGGGCTATGGTGAAAAAGGAAATATCCTCCGATGAAATGTGGAAAGAAGCTTTCTGAGAAACTGCTTAGTGTTCTGTTAATTCATCTCACAGAGTTACATCTGTATTTCGTGGATCTCTTTGCTAGCCTTATTTCTGTGGAATCTGAGAACAGATATTTCGGATCCCTTGGAAGACTATAGGGCCAAAGGAAATATCCTCCGATAACAAAGAGAAAGAAGCTTTCTGAGAAACTTCTTTGTGTTCTGTGAAATCATCTCACAGAGTTACAGCTTTCCCCTCAAGAAGCCTTTCGCTAAGACAGTTCTTGTGGAATTGGCAGAGTGATATTTGGAAGCCCATAGAGGGCTATGGTGAAAAAGGAATTATCCTCACATGAAATCTGGAAAGAAGCTTTCTGAGAAACTGCTTAGTGTTCTGTTAATTCATCTCACAGAGTTACATCTGTATTTCGTGGATCTCTTTGCTAGCCTTATTTCTGTGGAATCTGAGAACAGATATTTCGGATCCCTTGGAAGACTATAGGGCCAAAGGAAATATCCTCCGATAACAAAGAGAAAGAAGCTTTCTGAGAAACTTCTTTGTGTTCTGTGAAATCATCTCACAGAGTTACAGCTTTCCCCTCAAGAAGCCTTTCGCTAAGACAGTTCTTGTGGAATTGGCAAAGTGATATTTGGAAGCCCATAGAGGGCTATGGTGAAAAAGGAAATATCCTCAGATGAAATCTGGAAAGAAGCTTTCTGAGAAACTGCTTAGTGTTCTGTTAATTCATCTCACAGACTTACATCTGTATTTCGTGGATCTCTTTGCTAGCCTTATTTCTGTGGTATCTGAGAACAGATATTTCGGATCCCTTGGAAGACTATAGGGCCAAAGGAAATATCCTCCGATAACAAAGAGAAAGAAGCTTTCTGAGAAACTTCTTTGTGTTCCGTGAAATCATCTCACAGAGTTACAGCTTTCCCCTCAAGAAGCCTTTCGCTAAGACAGTTCTTGTGGAATTGGCAAAGTGATATTTGGAAGCCCATAGAGGGCTATGGTGAAAAAGGAATTATCCTCACATGAAATCTGAAAGAAGCTTTCTGAGAAACTGCTTAGTGTTCTGTTAATTCATCTCACAGAGTTACATCTGTATTTCGTGGATCTCTTTGCTAGCCTTATTTCTGTGGAATCTGAGAACAGATATTTCGGATCCCTTGGAAGACTATAGGGCCAAAGGAAATATCCTCCGATAACAAAGAGAAAGAAGCTTTCTGAGAAACTTCTTTGTGTTCTGTGAAATCATCTCACTGAGTTACAGCTTTCCCCTCAAGAAGCCTTTCGCTAAGACAGTTCTTGTGGAATTGGCAAAGTGATATTTGGAAGCCCATAGAGGGCTATGGTGAAAAAGGAAATATCCTCACATGAAATGTGGAAAGAAGCTTTCTGAGAAACTGCTTAGTGTTCTGTTAATTCATCTCACAGAGTTACATCTGTATTTCGTGGATCTCTTTGCTAGCCTTATTTCTGTGGAATCTGAGAACAGATATTTCGGATCCCTTGGAAGACTATAGGGCCAAAGGAAATATCCTCCGATAACAAACAGAAAGAAGCTTTCTGAGAAACTTCTTTGTGTTCTGTGAAATCATCTCACAGAGTTACAGCTTTCCCCTCAAGAAGCCTTTCGCTAAGACAGTTCTTGTGGAATTGGCAAAGTGATATTTGGAAGCCCATCGAGGGCTATGGTGAAAAAGGAAATATCCTCAGATGAAATCTGGAAAGAAGCTTTCTGAAAAACTGCTTAGTGTTCTGTGAATTCATCTCAGAGAGTTACATCTGTATTTCGTGGATCTCTTTGCTAGCCTTATTTCGGTGGAATCTGAGAACAGATATTTCGGATCCCTTGGAAGACTATAGGGCCAAAGGAAATATCCTCCGATAACAAACAGAAAGAAGCTTTCTGATAAACCTCTTTGTGTTCCGTGAAATCATCTCACAGAGTTACAGCTTTCCCCTCCAGAAGCCTTTCGCTAAGACAGTTCTTGTGGAATTGGCAAAGTGATATTTGGAAGCCACTAGGGGGCTATGGTGAAAAAGGAAATATCCTCACATGAAATCTGGAAAGAAGCTTTCTGAGAAACTGCTTAGTGTTCTGTTAATTCATCTCACAGACTTACATCTGTATTTCGTGGATCTCTTTGCTAGCCTTATTTCTGTGGAATCTGAGAACAGATATTTCGGATCCCTTGGAAGACTATAGGGCCAAAGGAAATATCCTCCGATAACAAAGAGAAAGAAGCTTTCTGAGAAACTTCTTTGTGTTCTGTGAAATCATCTCACAGAGTTACAGCTTTCCCCTCAAGAAGCCTTTCGCTAAGACAGTTCTTGTGGAATTGGCAAAGTGATATTTGGAAGCCCATAGAGGGCTATGGTGAAAAAGGAAATATCCTCACATGAAATCTGGAAAGAAGCTTTCTGAGAAACTGCTTAGTGTTCTGTTAATTCATCTCACAGAGTTACATCTGTATTTCGTGGATCTCTTTGCTAGCCTTATTTCTGTGGAATCTGAGAACAGATATTTCGGATCCCTTGGAAGACTATAGGGCCAAAGGAAATATCCTCCGATAACAAAGAGAAAGAAGCTTTCTGAGAAACTTCTTTGTGTTCTGTGAAATCATCTCACAGAGTTACAGCTTTCCCCTCAAGAAGCCTTTCGCTAAGACAGTTCTTGTGGAATTGGCAAAGTGATATTTGGAAGCCCATAGAGGGCTATGGTGAAAAAGGAAATATCCTCACATGAAATCTGGAAAGAAGCTTTCTGAGAAACTGCTTAGTGTTCTGTTAATTCATCTCACAGAGTTACATCTGTATTTCGTGGATCTCTTTGCTAGCCTTATTTCTGTGGAATCTGAGAACAGATATTTCGGATCCCTTGGAAGACTATAGGGCCAAAGGAAATATCCTCCGATAACAAACAGAAAGAAGCTTTCTGAGAAACTTCTTTGTGTTCTGTGAAATCATCTCACAGAGTTACAGCTTTCCCCTCAAGAAGCCTTTCGCTAAGACAGTTCTTGTTGAATTCGCAAGGTGATATTTGGAAGCCCTTAGAGGGCTATGGTGAAAAAGGAAATATCCTCAGATGACATCTGGAAGGAAGCTTTCTGAGAAACTGCTTAGTGTTCTGTTAATTCATCTCACAGAGTTACATCTGTATTTCGTGGATCTCTTTGCTAGCCTTATTTCTGTGGAATCTGAGAACAGATATTTCGGATCCCTTGGAAGACTATAGGGCCAAAGGAAATATCCTCCGATAACAAAGAGAAAGAAGCTTTCTGAGAAACTTCTTTGTGTTCTGTGAAATCATCTCACAAAGTTACAGCTTTCCCCTCAAGGAGCCTTTCGCTAAGACAGTTCTTGTGGAATTGGCAAAGTGATATTTGGAAGCCCATAGAGGGCTATGGTGAAAAAGGAAATATCCTCCGATGAAATGTGGAAAGAAGCTTTCTGAGAAACTGCTTAGTGTTCTGTTAATTCATCTCACAGAGTTACATCTGTATTTCGTGGATCTCTTTGCTAGCCTTATTTCTGTGGAATCTGAGAACAGATATTTCGGATCCCTTGGAAGACTATAGGGCCAAAGGAAATATCCTCCGATAACAAAGAGAAAGAAGCTTTCTGAGAAACTTCTTTCTGTTCTGTGAAATCATCTCACAGAGTTACAGCTTTCCCCTCAAGAAGCCTTTCGCTAAGACAGTTCTTGTGGAATTGGCAAAGTGATATTTGGAAGCCCATAGAGGGCTATGGTGAAAAAGGAAATATCCTCAGATGAAATCTGGAAAGAAGCTTTCTGAGAAACTGCTTAGTGTTCTGTGAATTCATCTCACAGAGTTACATCTGTATTTCGTGGATCACTTTGCTAGCCTTATTTCTGTGGAATCTGAGAACAGATATTTCGGAACCCTTGGAAGACTATAGGGCCAAACGAAATATCCTCCGATAACAAAGATAAAGAAGCTTTCTGAGAAACTTCTTTGTGTTCTGTGAAATCATCTCACAGTGTTACAGCTTTGCCCTCAAGAAGCCTTTCGCTAAGACAGTTCTTGTGGAATTGGCAAAGTGATATTTGGAAGCCCATAGAGGGCTATGGTGAAAAAGGAAATATCCTCACATGAAATCTGGAAAGAAGCTTTCTGAGAAACTGCTTAGTGTTCTGTTAATTCATCTCACAGAGTTACATCTGTATTTCGTGGATCTCTTTGCTAGCCTTATTTCTGTGGAATCTGAGAACAGATATTTCGGATCCCTTGGAAGACTATAGGGCCAAAGGAAATATCCTCCGATAACAAAGATAAAGAAGCTTTCTGAGAAACTTCTTTGTGTTCTGTGAAATCATCTCACAGAGTTACAGCTTTCCCCTCAAGAAGCCTTTCTCTAAGACAGTTCTTGTGGAATTGGAAAAGTGATATTTGGAAGCCCATAGAGGGCTATGGTGAAAAAGGAAATATCCTCAGATGAAATCTGGAAAGAAGCTTTCTGAGAAACTGCTTTGTGTTCTGTTAATTCATCTCACAGAGTTACATCTGTATTTCGTGCATCTCTTTGCTAGCCTTATTTCTGTGGAATCTGAGAACAGATATTTCGGATTCCTTGGAAGACAATAGGGCCAAATGAAATATCCTCGGATAACAAAGAGAAAGAAGCTTTCTGAGGAAATTCTTTGTGTTCTGTGAAATCATCTCACAGAGTTACAGGATTCCCCTCAAGAAGCCTTTCGCTAAGACAGTTCTTGTGGAATGGTCAAAGTGATATTTGGAAGCCCATAGAGGGCTATGGTGAAAAAGGAAATATCCTCACATGAAATGTGGAAAGAAGCTTTCTGAGAAACTGCTTAGTGTTCTGTTAATTCATCTCACAGAGTTACATCTGTATTTCGTGGATCTCTTTGCTAGCGTTATTTCTGTGGAATCTGAGAACAGATATTTCGGATCCCTTGGAAGACTATAGGGCCAAAGGAAATATCCTCCGATAACAAAGAGAAAGAAGCTTTCTGAGAAACTTCTTTGTGTTCTGTGAAATCATCTCACAGAGTTACAGCTTTCCCCTCAAGAAGCCTTTCGCTAAGACAGTTCTTGTGGAATTGGCAAAGTGATATTTGGAAGCCCAGAGAGGGCTATGGTGAAAAAGGAAATATCCTCAGATGAAATCTGGAAAGAAGCTTTCTGAGAAACTGCTTAGTGTTCTGTGAATTCATCTCACAGAGTTACATCTGTATTTCGTGGATCTCTTTGCTAGCCTTATTTCTGTGGAATCTGAGAGCAGATATTTCGGATCCCTTGGAAGAATATAGGGCCAAAGGAAATATCCTCCGATAACAAACAGAAAGAAGCTTTCTGAGAAACTTCTTTGTGTTCCGTGAAATCATCTCACAGAGTTACAGCTTTCCCCTCCAGAAGCCTTTCGCTAAGACAGTTCTTGTGGAATTGGCAAAGTGATATTTGGAAGCCACTAGGGGGCTATGGTGAAAAAGGAAATATCCTCACATGAAATCTGGAAAGAAGCTTTCTGAGAAACTGCTTAGTGTTCTGTTAATTCATCTCACAGACTTACATCTGTATTTCGTGGATCTCTTTGCTAGCCTTATTTCTGTGGAATCTGAGAACAGATATTTCGGATCCCTTGGAAGACTATAGGGCCAAAGGAAATATCCTCCGATAACAAACAGAAAGAAGCTTTCTGAGAAACTTCTTTGTGTTCTGTGAAATCATCTCACAGAGTTACAGCTTTCTCCTCAAGAAGCCTTTCGCTAAGACAGTTCTTGTGGAATTGGCAAAGTGATATTTGGAAGCCCATAGAGGGCTATGGTGAAAAAGGAAATATCCTCAGATGAAATCTGGAAAGAAGCTTTCTGAGAAACTGCTTAGTGTTCTGTTAATTCATCTCACAGAGTTACATCTGTATTTCGTGGATCTCTTTGCTAGCCTTATTTCTGTGGTATCTGAGAACAGATATTTCGGATCCCTTGGAAGACTATAGGGCCAAGGGAAATATCCTCCGATAACAAAGAGAAAGAAGCTTTCTGAGAAATTTCTTTGTGTTCTGTGAAATCATCTCACAGAGTTACAGCTTTCCCCTCAAGAAGCCTTTCCCTAAGACAGTTCTTGTGGAATTGGTAAAGTGATATTTGGAAACCCATAGAGGGCTATGGTGAAAAAGGAAATATCCTCCGATGAAATGTGGAAAGAAGCTTTCTGAGAAACTGCTTAGTGTTCTGTTAATTCATCTCACAGAGTTACATCTGTATTTCGTGGATCTCTTTGCTAGCCTTATTTCTGTGGAATCTGAGAACAGATATTTCGCATCCCTTGGAAGACTATAGGGCCAAAGGAAATATCCTCCGATAACAAAGAGAAAGAAGCTTTCTGAGAAACTTCTTTGTGTTCTGTGAAATCATCTCACAGAGTTACAGCTTTCCCCTCAAGAAGCCTTTCGCTAAGACAGTTCTTGTGGAATTGGCAAAGTGATATTTGGAAGCCCATAGAGGGCTATGGTGAAAAAGGAATTATCCTCACATGAAATCTGGAAAGAAGCTTTCTGAGAAACTGCTTAGTGTTCTGTTAATTCATCTCACAGAGTTACATCTGTATTTCGTGGATCTCTTTGCTAGCCTTATTTCTGTGGAATCTGAGAACAGATATTTCGGATCCCTTGGAAGACTATAGGGCCAAAGGAAATATCCTCCGATAACAAAGAGAAAGAAGCTTTCTGAGAAACTTCTTTGTGTTCTGTGAAATCATCTCACAGAGTTACAGCTTTCCCCTCAAGAAGCCTTTCGCTAAGACAGTTATTGTGGAATTGGCAAAGTGATATTTGGAAGCCCAGAGAGGGCTATGGTGAAAAAGGAAATATCCTCAGATGAAATCTGGAAAGAAGCTTTCTGAGAAACTGCTTAGTGTTCTGTGAATTCATCTCACAGAGTTACATCTGTATTTCGTGGATCTCTTTGCTAGCCTTATTTCTGTGGAATCTGAGAACAGATATTTCGGATCCCTTGGAAGACTATAGGGCCAAAGGAAATATCCTCCGATAACAAACAGAAAGAAGCTTTCTGAGAAACTTCTTTGTGTTCCGTGAAATCATCTCACAGAGTTACAGCTTTCCCCTCAAGAAGCCTTTCGCTAAGACAGTTCTTGTGGAATTGGCAAAGTGATATTTGGAAGCCACTAGGGGGCTATGGTGAAAAAGGAAATATCCTCACATGAAATCTGGAAAGAAGCTTTCTGAGAAACTGCTTAGTGTTCTGTTAATTCATCTCACAGACTTACATCTGTATTTCGTGGATCTCTTTGCTAGCCTTATTTCTGTGGAATCTGAGAACAGATATTTCGGATCCCTTGGAAGACTATAGGGCCAAAGGAAATATCCTCCGATAACAAACAGAAAGAAGCTTTCTGAGAAACTTCTTTGTGTTCTGTGAAATCATCTCACAGAGTTACAGCTTTCCCCTCAAGAAGCCTTTCACTAAGACAGTTCTTGTGGAATTGGAAAAGTGATACTTGGAAGCCCATAGAGGGCTATGGTGAAAAAGGAAATATCCTCAGATGAAATCTGGAAAGAAGCTTACTGAGAAACTGCTTTGTGTTCTGTTAATTCATCTCACAGAGTTACATCTGTATTTCGTGGATCTCTTTGCTAGCCTTATTTCTGTGGAATCTGAGAACAGATATTTCGGATCCCTTGGAAGACTATAGGGCCAAATGAAATATCCTCTGATTACAAAGAGAAAGAAGCTTTCTGAGAAACTTCTTTGTGTTCTGTGAAATCATCTCACAGAGTTACAGCATTCCCCTCAAAAAAGCCTTTCGCTAAGACAGTGCTTGTGGAATTGGCAAAGTGATATTTGGAAGCCCATAGAGGGCTATGGTGAAAGAGGAAATATCCTCAGATGAAATCTGGAAAGAAGCTTTCTGAGAAACTGCTTAGTGTTCTGTTAATTCATCTCACAGAGTTACATCTGTATTTCGTGGATCTCTTTGCTAGCCTTATTTCTGGGGTATCTGAGAACAGATATTTCGGATCCCTTGGAAGACTATAGGGCCAAATGAAATATCCTCGGATAACAAACAGAAAGAAGCTTTCTGAGGAAATTCTTTGTGTTCTGTGAAATCATCTCACAGAGTTACAGCATTCCCCTCAAGAAGCCTTTCGCTAAGACAGTTCTTGTGGAATTGGCAAAGTGATATTTGGAAGCCCATAGACGGCTATGGTGAAAAAGGAATTATCCTCACATGAAATCTGGAAAGAAGCTTTCTGAGAAACTGCTTAGTGTTCTGTTAATTCATCTCACAGAGTTACATCTGTATTTCGTGGATCTCTTTGCTAGCCTTATTTCTGTGGAATCTGAGAACAGATATTTCGGAGCCCTTGGAAGACTATAGGGCCAAAGGAAATATCCTCCGATAAAAAAGAGAAAGAAGCTTTCTCAGAAACTTCTTTGTGTTCTGTGAAATCATCTCACAGAGTTACAGCTTTCCCCTCAAAAAGCCTTTCGCTAAGACAGTTCTTGTGGAATTGGCAAAGTGATATTTGGAAGCCCATAGAGGGCTATGGTGAAAAAGGACATATCCTCAGATGAAATCTGGAAAGAAGCTTTCTGAGAAACTGCTTAGTGTTCTGTGAATTCATCTCACAGAGTTACATCTGTATTTCGTGGATCTCTTTGCTAGCCTTATTTCTGTGGAATCTGAGAACAGATATTTCGGATCCCTTGGAAGACTATAGGGCCAAAGGAAATATCCTCCGATAACAAACAGAAAGAAGCTTTCTGAGAAACTTCTTTGTGTTCCGTGAAATCATCTCACAGAGTTACAGCTTTCCCCTCAAGAAGCCTTTCGCTAAGACAGTTCTTGTGGAATTGGCAAAGTGATATTTGGAAGCCACTAGGGTACTATGGTGAAACAGGAAATATCCTCAGATGAAATCTGGAAAGAAGCTTTCTGAGAAACTGCTTAGTGTTCTGTTAATTCATCTCACAGACTTACATCTCTATTTCGTGGATCTCTTTGCTAGCCTTATATCTGTGGAATCTGAGAACAGATATTTCGGATCCCTTGGAAGACTATAGGGCCAAAGGAAATATCCTCCGATAACAAACAGAAAGAAGCTTTCTGAGAAACTTCTTTGTGTTCTGTGAAATCATCTCACAGAGTTACAGCTTTCACCTCAAGAAGCCTTTCGCTAAGACAGTTCTTGTGGAATTGGCAAAGTGATATTTGGAAGCCCATAGAGGGCTATGGTGAAAAAGGAAATATCCTCAGATGAAATCTGGAAAGAAGCTTTCTGAGAAACTGCTTAGTGCTCTTTTAATTCATCTCACAGACTTACATCTGTATTTCGTGGATCTCTTTGCTAGCCTTATTTCTGTGGTATCTGAGAACAGATATTTCGGATCCCTTGGAAGACTATAGGGCCAAAGGAAATATCCTCCGATAACAAAGAGAAAGAAGCTTTCTGAGAAACTTCTTTGTGTTCTGTGAAATCATCTCACAGAGTTACAGCTTTCCCCTCAAGAAGCCTTTCGCTAAGACAGTTCTTGTGGAATTGGCAAAGTGATATTTGGAAGCCCATAGAGGGCTATGGTGAAAAAGGAAATATCCTCAGATGAAATCTGGAAAGAAGCTTTCTGAGAAACTGCTTAGTGTTCTGTTAATTCATCTCACAGACTTACATATGTATTTCGTGGATCTCTTTGCTAGCCTTATTTCTGTGGAATCTGAGAACAGATATTTCGGATCCCTTGGAAGACTATAGGGCCAAAGGAAATATCCTCCGATAACAAACAGAAAGAAGCTTTCTGAGAAACTTCTTTGTGTTCTGTGAAATCATCTCACAGAGTTACAGCTTTCACCTCAAGAAGCCTTTCGCTAAGACAGTTCTTGTGGAATTGGCAAAGTGATATTTGGAAGCCCATAGAGGGCTATGGTGAAAAAGGAAATATCCTCAGATGAAATCTGGAAAGAAGCTTTCTGAGAAACTGCTTAGTGTTCTGTTAATTCATCTCACAGACTTACATCTGTATTTCGTGGATCTCTTTGCTAGCCTTATTTCTGTGGTACCTGAGAACAGATATTTCGGATCCCTTTGAAGACTATAGGGCCAAAGGAAATATCCTCCGATAACAAAGAGAAAGAAGCTTTCTGAGAAACTTCTTTGTGTTCTGTGAAATCATCTCACAGAGTTACAGCTTTCCCCTCAAGAAGCCTTTCGCTAAGACAGTTCTTGTGGAATTGGCAAAGTGATATTTGGAAGCCCATAGAGGGCTATGGTGAAAAAGGAAATATCCTCAGATGAAATCTGGAAAGAAGCTTTCTGAGAAACTGCTTAGTGTTCTGTTAATTCATCTCACAGAGTTACATCTGTATTTCGTGGATCTCTTTGCTAGCCTTATTTCTGTGGTATCTGAGAACAGATATTTCGGATCCCTTGGAAGACTATAGGGCCAAATGAAATATCCTCGGATAACAAACAGAAAGAAGCTTTCTGAGGAAATTCTTTGTGTTCTGTGAAATCATCTCACAGAGTTACAGCATTCCCCTCAAGAAGCCTTTCGCTAAGACAGTTCTTGTGGAATTGGCAAAGTGATATTTGGAAGCCCATAGAGGGCTATGGTGAAAAAGGAATTATCCTCACATGAAATCTGGAAAGAAGCTTTCTGAGAAACTGCTTAGTGTTCTGTTAATTCATCTCACAGAGTTACATCTGTATTTCGTGGATCTCTTTGCTAGCCTTATTTCTGTGGAATCTGAGAACAGATATTTCGGATCCCTTGGAAGACTATAGGGCCAAAGGAAATATCCTCCGATAAAAAAGAGAAAGAAGCTTTCTCAGAAACTTCTTTGTGTTCTGTGAAATCATCTCACAGAGTTACAGCTTTCCCCTCAAAAAGCCTTTCGCTAAGACAGTTCTTGTGGAATTGGCAAAGTGATATTTGGAAGCCCATAGAGGGCTATGGTGAAAAAGGACATATCCTCAGATGAAATCTGGAAAGAAGCTTTCTGAGAAACTGCTTAGTGTTCTGTGAATTCATCTCACAGAGTTACATCTGTATTTCGTGGATCTCTTTGCTAGCCTTATTTCTGTGGAATCTGAGAACAGATATTTCGGATCCCTTGGAAGACTATAGGGCCAAAGGAAATATCCTCCGATAACAAACAGAAAGAAGCTTTCTGAGAAACTTCTTTGTGTTCCGTGAAATCATCTCACAGAGTTACAGCTTTCCCCTCAAGAAGCCTTTCGCTAAGACAGTTCTTGTGGAATTGGCAAAGTGATATTTGGAAGCCACTAGGGGGCTATGGTGAAACAGGAAATATCCTCAGATGAAATCTGGAAAGAAGCTTTCTGAGAAACTGCTTAGTGTTCTGTTAATTCATCTCACAGACTTACATCTCTATTTCGTGGATCTCTTTGCTAGCCTTATATCTGTGGAATCTGAGAACAGATATTTCGGATCCCTTGGAAGACTATAGGGCCAAAGGAAATATCCTCCGATAACAAACAGAAAGAAGCTTTCTGAGAAACTTCTTTGTGTTCTGTGAAATCATCTCACAGAGTTACAGCTTTCACCTCAAGAAGCCTTTCGCTAAGACAGTTCTTGTGGAATTGGCAAAGTGATATTTGGAAGCCCATAGAGGGCTATGGTGAAAAAGGAAATATCCTCAGATGAAATCTGGAAAGAAGCTTTCTGAGAAACTGCTTAGTGCTCTTTTAATTCATCTCACAGACTTACATCTGTATTTCGTGGATCTCTTTGCTAGCCTTATTTCTGTGGTATCTGAGAACAGATATTTCGGATCCCTTGGAAGACTATAGGGCCAAAGGAAATATCCTCCGATAACAAAGAGAAAGAAGCTTTCTGAGAAACTTCTTTGTGTTCTGTGAAATCATCTCACAGAGTTACAGCTTTCCCCTCAAGAAGCCTTTCGCTAAGACAGTTCTTGTGGAATTGGCAAAGTGATATTTGGAAGCCCATAGAGGGCTATGGTGAAAAAGGAAATATCCTCAGATGAAATCTGGAAAGAAGCTTTCTGAGAAACTGCTTAGTGTTCTGTTAATTCATCTCACAGACTTACATCTGTATTTCGTGGATCTCTTTGCTAGCCTTATTTCTGTGGAATCTGAGAACAGATATTTCGGATCCCTTGGAAGACTATAGGGCCAAAGGAAATATCCTCCGATAACAAACAGAAAGAAGCTTTCTGAGAAACTTCTTTGTGTTCTGTGAAATCATCTCACAGAGTTACAGCTTTCACCTCAAGAAGCCTTTCGCTAAGACAGTTCTTGTGGAATTGGCAAAGTGATATTTGGAAGCCCATAGAGGGCTATGGTGAAAAAGGAAATATCCTCAGATGAAATCTGGAAAGAAGCTTTCTGAGAAACTGCTTAGTGTTCTGTTAATTCATCTCACAGACTTACATCTGTATTTCGTGGATCTCTTTGCTAGCCTTATTTCTGTGGTACCTGAGAACAGATATTTCAGATCCCTTTGAAGACTATAGGGCCAAAGGAAATATCCTCCGATAACAAAGAGAAAGAAGCTTTCTGAGAAACTTCTTTGTGTTCTGTGAAATCATCTCACAGAGTTACAGCTTTCCCCTCAAGAAGCCTTTCGCTAAGACAGTTCTTGTGGAATTGGCAAAGTGATATTTGGAAGCCCATAGAGGGCTATGGTGAAAAAGGAAATATCCTCAGATGAAATCTGGAAAGAAGCTTTCTGAGAAACTGCTTAGTGTTCTGTTAATTCATCTCACAGAGTTACATCTGTATTTCGTGGATCTCTTTGCTAGCCTTATTTCTGTGGAATCTGAGAACAGATATTTCGGATCCCTTGGAAGACTATAGGGCCAAAGGAAATATCCTCCGATAACAAAGAGAAAGAAGCTTTCTGAGAAACTTCTTTGTGTTCTGTGAAATCATCTCACAGAGTTACAGCTTTCCCCTCAAGAAGCCTTTCGCTAAGACAGTTCTTGTGGAATTGGCAAAGTGATATTTGGAAGCCCAGAGAGGGCTATGGTGAAAAAGGAAATATCCTCAGATGAAATCTGGAAAGAAGCTTTCTGAGAAACTGCTTAGTGTTCTGTGAATTCATCTCACAGAGTTACATCTGTATTTCGTGGATCTCTTTGCTAGCCTTATTTCTGTGGAATCTGAGAACAGATATTTCGGAACCCTTGGAAGACTATAGGGCCAAAGGAAATATCCTCCGATAACAAAGAGAAAGAAGCTTTCTGAGAAACTTCTTTGTGTTCTGTGAAATCATCTCACAGAGTTACAGCTTTGCCCTCAAGAAGCCTTTCGCTAAGACAGTTCTTGTGGAATTGGCAAAGTGATATTTGGAAGCCCATAGAGGGCTATGGTGAAAAAGGAAATATCCTCACATGAAATCTGGAAAGAAGCTTTCTGAGAAACTGCTTAGTCTTCTGTTAATTCATCTCACAGAGTTACATCTGTATTTCGTGGATCTCTTTGCTAGACTTATTTCTGTGGAATCTGAGAACAGATATTTCGGATCCCTTGGAAGACTATAGGGCCAAAGTAAATATCCTCCGATAACAAAGATAAAGAAGCTTTCTGAGAAACTTCTTTGTGTTCTGTGAAATCATCTCACAGAGTTACAGGATTCCCCTCAAGAAGCCTTTCGCTAAGACAGTTCTTGTGGAATTGGCAAAGTGATATTTGGAAGCCCATAGAGGGCTATGGTGAAAAAGGAAATATCCTCAGATGAAATCTGGAAAGAAGCTTTCTGAGAAACTGCTTAGTGTTCTGTTAATTCATCTCACAGAGTTACATCTGTATTTCGTGGATCTCTTTGCTAGCCTTATTTCTGTGGAATCTGAGAACAGATATTTCGGATCCCTTGGAAGACTATAGGGCCAAAGGAAATATCCTCCGATAACAAAGAGAAAGAAGCTTTCTGAGAAACTTCTTTGTGTTCTGTGAAATCATCTCACAGAGTTACAGCTTTCCCCTCAAGAAGCCTTTCGCTAAGACAGTTCTTGTGGAATTGGCAAAGTGATATTTGGAAGCCCAGAGAGGGCTATGGTGAAAAAGGAAATATCCTCCGATGAAATCTGGAAAGAAGCTTTCTGAGAAACTGCTTAGTGTTCTGTGAATTCATCTCACAGAGTTACATCTGTATTTCGTGGATCTCTTTGCTAGCCTTATTTCTGTGGAATCTGAGAACAGATATTTCGGATCCCTTGGAAGACTATAGGGCCAAAGGAAATATCCTCCGATAACAAACAGAAAGAAGCTTTCTGAGAAACTTCTTTGTGTTCCGTGAAATCATCTCACAGAGTTACAGCTTTCCCCTCCAGAAGCCTTTCGCTAAGACAGTTCTTGTGGAATTGGCAAAGTGATATTTGGAAGTCACTAGGGGTCTATGGTGAAAAAGGAAATATCCTCACATGAAATCTGGAAAGAAGCTTTCTGAGGAACTGCTTAGTGTTCTGTTAATTCATCTTACACAGTTACATCTGTATTTCGTGGATCTCTTTGCTAGCCTTATTTCTGTGGAATCTGAGAACAGATATTTCGGATCCCTTGGAAGACTATAGGGCCAAAGGAAATATCCTCCGATAACAAACAGAAAGAAGCTTTCTGAGAAACTTCTTTGTGTTCTGTGAAATCATCTCACAGAGTTACAGCTTTCACCTCAAGAAGCCTTTCGCTAAGACAGTTCTTGTGGAATTGGCAAAGTGATATTTGGAAGCCCATAGAGGGCTATGGTGAAAAAGGAAATATCCTCAGATGAAATCTGGAAAGAAGCTTTCTGAGAAACTGCTTAGTGTTCTGTTAATTCATCTCACAGACTTACATCTGTATTTCGTGGATCTCTTTGCTAGCCTTATTTCTGTGGTATCTGAGAACAGATATTTCGGATCCCTTGGAAGACTATAGGGCCAAGGGAAATATCCTCCGATAACAAAGAGAAAGAAGCTTTCTGAGAAATTTCTTTGTGTTCTGTGAAATCATCTCACAGAGTTACAGCTTTCCCCTCAAGAAGCCTTTCCCTAAGACAGTTCTTGTGGAATTGGCAAAGTGATATTTGGAAGCCCATAGAGGGCTATGGTGAAAAAGGAAATATCCTCCGATGAAATGTGGAAAGAAGCTTTCTGAGAAACTGCTTAGTGTTCTGTTAATTCATCTCACAGAGTTACATCTGTATTTCGTGGATCTCTTTGCTAGCCTTATTTCTGTGGAATCTGAGAACAGATATTTCGGATCCCTTGGAAGACTATAGGGCCAAAGGAAATATCCTCCGATAACAAAGAGAAAGAAGCTTTCTGAGAAACTTCTTTGTGTTCTGTGAAATCATCTCACAGAGTTACAGCTTTCCCCTCAAGAAGCCTTTCGCTAAGACAGTTCTTGTGGAATTGGCAAAGTGATATTTGGAAGCCCATAGAGGGCTATGGTGAAAAAGGAATTATCCTCACATGAAATCTGGAAAGAAGCTTTCTGAGAAACTGCTTAGTGTTCTGTTAATTCATCTCACAGAGTTACATCTGTATTTCGTGGATCTCTTCGCTAGCCTTATTTCTGTGGAATCTGAGAACAGATATTTCGGATCCCTTGGAAGACTATAGGGCCAAAGGAAATATCCTCCGATAACAAAGAGAAAGAAGCTTTCTGAGAAACTTCTTTGTGTTCTGTGAAATCATGTCACAGAGTTACAGCTTTCCCCTCAAGAAGCCTTTCGCTAAGACAGTTATTGTGGAATTGGCAAAGTGATATTTGGAAGCCCAGAGAGGGCTATGGTGAAAAAGGAAATATCCTCAGATGAAATCTGGAAAGAAGCTTTCTGAGAAACTGCTTAGTGTTCTGTGAATTCATCTCACAGAGTTACATCTGTATTTCGTGGATCTCTTTGCTAGCCTTATTTCTGTGGAATCTGAGAACAGATATTTCGGATCCCTTGGAAGACTATAGGGCCAAAGGAAATATCCTCCGATAACAAACAGAAAGAAGCTTTCTGAGAAACTTCTTTGTGTTCCGTGAAATCATCTCACAGAGTTACAGCTTTCCCCTCAAGAAGCCTTTCGCTAAGACAGTTCTTGTGGAATTGGCAAAGTGATATTTGGAAGCCACTAGGGGGCTATGGTGAAAAAGGAAATATCCTCACATGAAATCTGGAAAGAAGCTTTCTGAGAAACTGCTTAGTGTTCTGTTAATTCATCTCACAGACTTACATCTGTATTTCGTGGATCTCTTTGCTAGCCTTATTTCTGTGGAATCTGAGAACAGATATTTCGGATCCCTTGGAAGACTATAGGGCCAAAGGAAATATCCTCCGATAACAAAGAGAAAGAAGCTTTCTGAGAAACTTCTTTGTGTTCTGTGAAATCATCTCACAGAGTTACAGCTTTCCCCTCAAGAAGCCTTTCACTAAGACAGTTCTTGTGGAATTGGAAAAGTGATACTTGGAAGCCCATAGAGGGCTATGGTGAAAAAGGAAATATCCTCAGATGAAATCTGGAAAGAAGCTTTCTGAGAAACTGCTTTGTGTTCTGTTAATTCATCTCACAGAGTTACATCTGTATTTCGTGGATCTCTTTGCTAGCCTTATTTCTGTGGAATCTGAGAACAGATATTTCGGATCCCTTGGAAGACTTTAGGGCCAAATGAAATATCCTCGGATAACAAACAGAAAGAAGCTTTCTGAGGAAATTCTTTGTGTTCTGTGAAATCATCTCACAGAGTTACAGCATTCCCCTCAAGAAGCCTTTCGCTAAGACAGTTCTTGTGGAATTGGCAAAGTGATATTTGGAAGCCCATAGAGGGCTATGGTGAAAAAGGAATTATCCTCACATGAAATCTGGAAAGAAGCTTTCTGAGAAACTGCTTAGTGCTCTGTTAATTCATCTCACAGACTTACATCTGTATTTCGTGGATCTCTTTGCTAGCCTTATTTCTGTGGTATCTGAGAACAGATATTTCGGATCCCTTAGAAGACTATAGGGCCAAAGGAAATATCCTCCGATAACAAAGAGAAAGAAGCTTTCTGAGAAACTTCTTTGTGTTCTGTGAAATCATCTCACAGAGTTACAGCTTTCCCCTCAAGAAGCCTTTTGCTAAGACAGTTCTTGTGGAATTGGCAAAGTGATATTTGGAAGCCCATAGAGGGCTATGGTGAAAAAGGAAATATCCTCAGATGAAATCTGGAAAGAAGCTTTCTGAGAAACTGCTTAGTGTTCTGTTAATTCATCTCACAGAGTTACATCTGTATTTCGTGGATCTCTTTGCTAGCCTTATTTCTGTGGAATCTGAGAACAGATATTTCGGATCCCTTGGAAGACTATAGGGCCAAAGGAAATATCCTCCGATAACAAAGAGAAAGAAGCTTTCTGAGAAACTTCTTTGTGTTCTGTGAAATCATCTCACAGAGTTACAGCTTTCCCCTCAAGAAGCCTTTCGCTAAGACAGTTCTTGTGGAATTGGCAAAGTGATATTTGGAAGCCCAGAGAGGGCTATGGTGAAAAAGGAAATATCCTCCGATGAAATCTGGAAAGAAGCTTTCTGAGAAACTGCTTAGTGTTCTGTGAATTCATCTCACAGAGTTACATCTGTATTTCGTGGATCTCTTTGCTAGCCTTATTTCTGTGGAATCTGAGAACAGATATTTCGGATCCCTTGGAAGACTATAGGGCCAAAGGAAATATCCTCCGATAACAAACAGAAAGAAGCTTTCTGAGAAACTTCTTTGTGTTCCGTGAAATCATCTCACAGAGTTACAGCTTTCCCCTCCAGAAGCCTTTCGCTAAGACAGTTCTTGTGGAATTGGCAAAGTGATATTTGGAAGTCACTAGGGGTCTATGGTGAAAAAGGAAATATCCTCACATGAAATCTGGAAAGAAGCTTTCTGAGGAACTGCTTAGTGTTCTGTTAATTCATCTTACACAGTTACATCTGTATTTCGTGGATCTCTTTGCTAGCCTTATTTCTGTGGAATCTGAGAACAGATATTTCGGATCCCTTGGAAGACTATAGGGCCAAAGGAAATATCCTCCGATAACAAACAGAAAGAAGCTTTCTGAGAAACTTCTTTGTGTTCTGTGAAATCATCTCACAGAGTTACAGCTTTCACCTCAAGAAGCCTTTCGCTAAGACAGTTCTTGTGGAATTGGCAAAGTGATATTTGGAAGCCCATAGAGGGCTATGGTGAAAAAGGAAATATCCTCAGATGAAATCTGGAAAGAAGCTTTCTGAGAAACTGCTTAGTGTTCTGTTAATTCATCTCACAGACTTACATCTGTATTTCGTGGATCTCTTTGCTAGCCTTATTTCTGTGGTATCTGAGAACAGATATTTCGGATCCCTTGGAAGACTATAGGGCCAAGGGAAATATCCTCCGATAACAAAGAGAAAGAAGCTTTCTGAGAAATTTCTTTGTGTTCTGTGAAATCATCTCACAGAGTTACAGCTTTCCCCTCAAGAAGCCTTTCCCTAAGACAGTTCTTGTGGAATTGGCAAAGTGATATTTGGAAGCCCATAGAGGGCTATGGTGAAAAAGGAAATATCCTCCGATGAAATGTGGAAAGAAGCTTTCTGAGAAACTGCTTAGTGTTCTGTTAATTCATCTCACAGAGTTACATCTGTATTTCGTGGATCTCTTTGCTAGCCTTATTTCTGTGGAATCTGAGAACAGATATTTCGGATCCCTTGGAAGACTATAGGGCCAAAGGAAATATCCTCCGATAACAAAGAGAAAGAAGCTTTCTGAGAAACTTCTTTGTGTTCTGTGAAATCATCTCACAGAGTTACAGCTTTCCCCTCAAGAAGCCTTTCGCTAAGACAGTTCTTGTGGAATTGGCAAAGTGATATTTGGAAGCCCATAGAGGGCTATGGTGAAAAAGGAATTATCCTCACATGAAATCTGGAAAGAAGCTTTCTGAGAAACTGCTTAGTGTTCTGTTAATTCATCTCACAGAGTTACATCTGTATTTCGTGGATCTCTTCGCTAGCCTTATTTCTGTGGAATCTGAGAACAGATATTTCGGATCCCTTGGAAGACTATAGGGCCAAAGGAAATATCCTCCGATAACAAAGAGAAAGAAGCTTTCTGAGAAACTTCTTTGTGTTCTGTGAAATCATGTCACAGAGTTACAGCTTTCCCCTCAAGAAGCCTTTCGCTAAGACAGTTATTGTGGAATTGGCAAAGTGATATTTGGAAGCCCAGAGAGGGCTATGGTGAAAAAGGAAATATCCTCAGATGAAATCTGGAAAGAAGCTTTCTGAGAAACTGCTTAGTGTTCTGTGAATTCATCTCACAGAGTTACATCTGTATTTCGTGGATCTCTTTGCTAGCCTTATTTCTGTGGAATCTGAGAACAGATATTTCGGATCCCTTGGAAGACTATAGGGCCAAAGGAAATATCCTCCGATAACAAACAGAAAGAAGCTTTCTGAGAAACTTCTTTGTGTTCCGTGAAATCATCTCACAGAGTTACAGCTTTCCCCTCAAGAAGCCTTTCGCTAAGACAGTTCTTGTGGAATTGGCAAAGTGATATTTGGAAGCCACTAGGGGGCTATGGTGAAAAAGGAAATATCCTCACATGAAATCTGGAAAGAAGCTTTCTGAGAAACTGCTTAGTGTTCTGTTAATTCATCTCACAGACTTACATCTGTATTTCGTGGATCTCTTTGCTAGCCTTATTTCTGTGGAATCTGAGAACAGATATTTCGGATCCCTTGGAAGACTATAGGGCCAAAGGAAATATCCTCCGATAACAAAGAGAAAGAAGCTTTCTGAGAAACTTCTTTGTGTTCTGTGAAATCATCTCACAGAGTTACAGCTTTCCCCTCAAGAAGCCTTTCACTAAGACAGTTCTTGTGGAATTGGAAAAGTGATACTTGGAAGCCCATAGAGGGCTATGGTGAAAAAGGAAATATCCTCAGATGAAATCTGGAAAGAAGCTTTCTGAGAAACTGCTTTGTGTTCTGTTAATTCATCTCACAGAGTTACATCTGTATTTCGTGGATCTCTTTGCTAGCCTTATTTCTGTGGAATCTGAGAACAGATATTTCGGATCCCTTGGAAGACTTTAGGGCCAAATGAAATATCCTCGGATAACAAACAGAAAGAAGCTTTCTGAGGAAATTCTTTGTGTTCTGTGAAATCATCTCACAGAGTTACAGCATTCCCCTCAAGAAGCCTTTCGCTAAGACAGTTCTTGTGGAATTGGCAAAGTGATATTTGGAAGCCCATAGAGGGCTATGGTGAAAAAGGAATTATCCTCACATGAAATCTGGAAAGAAGCTTTCTGAGAAACTGCTTAGTGCTCTGTTAATTCATCTCACAGACTTACATCTGTATTTCGTGGATCTCTTTGCTAGCCTTATTTCTGTGGTATCTGAGAACAGATATTTCGGATCCCTTAGAAGACTATAGGGCCAAAGGAAATATCCTCCGATAACAAAGAGAAAGAAGCTTTCTGAGAAACTTCTTTGTGTTCTGTGAAATCATCTCACAGAGTTACAGCTTTCCCCTCAAGAAGCCTTTTGCTAAGACAGTTCTTGTGGAATTGGCAAAGTGATATTTGGAAGCCCATAGAGGGCTATGGTGAAAAAGGAAATATCCTCACATGAAATCTGGAAAGAAGCTTTCTGAGAAACTGCTTAGTGTTCTGTTAATTCATCTCACAGAGTTACATCTGTATTTCGTGGATCTCTTTGCTAGCCTTATTTCTGTGGAATCTGAGAACAGATATTTCGGATCCCTTGGAAGACTATAGGGCCAAAGGAAATATCCTCCGATAACAAAGAGAAAGAAGCTTTCTGAGAAACTTCTTTGTGTTCTGTGAAATCATCTCACTGAGTTTCAGCTTTCCCCTCAAGAAGCCTTTCGCTAAGACAGTTCTTGTGGAATTGGCAAGGTGATATTTGGAAGCCCATAGAGGGCTATGGTGAAAAAGGAAATATCCTCAGATGACATCTGGAAGGAAGCTTTCTGAGAAACTGCTTAGTGTTCTGTTAATTCATCTCACAGAGTTACATCTGTATTTCGTGGATCTCTTTGCTAGCCTTATTTCTGTGGAATCTGAGAACAGGTATTTCGGATCCCTTGGAAGACTATAGGGCCAAAGGAAATATCCTCCGATAACAAAGAGAAAGAAGCTTTCTGAGAAACTTCTTTGTGTTCTGTGAAATCATCTCACAGAGTTACAGCTTTCCCCTCAAGAAGCCTTACGCTAAGACAGTTCTTGTGGAATTGGCAAAGTGATATTTGGAAGCCCATAGAGGGCTATGGTGAAAAAGGAAATATCCTCAGATGAAATCTGGAAAGAAGCTTTCTGAGAAACTGCTTAGTGTTCTGTTAATTCATCTCACAGAGTTACTTCTGTATTTCGTGGATCTCTTTGCTAGCCTTATTTCTGTGGAATCTGAGAACAGATATTTCGGATCCCTTGGAAGACTATAGGGCCAAAGGAAATATCCTCCGATAACAAAGAGAAAGAAGCTTTCTGAGAAACTTCTTTGTGTTCTGTGAAATCATCTCACAGAGTTACAGCTTTCCCCTCAAGAAGCCTTTCGCTAAGACAGTTCTTCTGGAATTGGCCAAGTGATATTTGGAAGCCCATATAGGGCTACGGTGAAAAAGGCAATATCCTCAGATGAAATCTGGAAAGAAGCTTTCTGAGAAACTGCTTAGTGTTCTGTTAATTCATCTCACAGAGTTACATCTGTATTTCGTGGATCTCTTTGCTAGCCTTATTTCTGTGGAATCTGAGAACAGATATTTCGGATCCCTTGGAAGACTATAGGGCCAAATGAAATATCCTCCGATAACAAAGAGAAAGAAGCTTTCTGAGAAACATCTTTGTGTTCTGTGAAATCATCTCACAGAGTTACAGCATTCCCCTCAAAAAGCCTTTCGCTAAGACAGTGCTTGTGGAATTGGCAAAGTGATATTTGGAAGCCCATAGAGGGCTATGGTGAAAAAGGAAATATCCTCAGATGAAATCTGGAAAGAAGCTTTCTGAGAAACTGCTTAGTGTTCTGTTAATTCATCTCACAGAGTTACATCTGTATTTCGTGGATCTCTTTGCTAGCCTTATTTCTGTGGAATCTGAGAACAGATATTTCGGATCCCTTGGAAGACTATAGGGCCAAATGAAATATCCTCGGATAACAAACAGAAAGAAGCTTTCTGAGGAAATTCTTTGTGTTCTGTGAAATCATCTCACAGAGTTACAGCATTCCCCTCAAGAAGCCTTTCGCTAAGACAGTTCTTGTGGAATTGGCAAAGTGATATTTGGAAGCCCATAGAGGGCTATGGTGAAAAAGGAAATATCCTCACATGAAATGTGGAAAGAAGCTTTCTGAGAAACTGCTTAGTGTTCTGTTAATTCATCTCACAGAGTTACATCTGTATTTCGTGGATCTCTTTGCTAGCCTTATTTCTGTGGAATCTGAGAACAGATATTTCGGATTCCTTGGAAGACTATAGGGCCAAAGGAAATATCCTCCGATAACAAAGAGAAAGAAGCTTTCTGAGAAACTTCTTTGTGTTCTGTGAAATCATCTCACAGAGTTACAGCTTTCCCCTCAAGAAGCCTTTCGCTAAGACAGTTCTTGTGGAATTGGCAAAGTGATATTTGGAAGCCCAGAGAGGGCTATGGTGAAAAAGGAAATATCCTCAGATGAAATCTGGAAAGAAGCTTTCTGAGAAACTGCTTAGTGTTCTGTGAATTCATCTCACAGAGTTATATCTGTATTTCGTGGATCTCTTTGCTAGCCTTATTTCTGTGGAATCTGAGAACAGATATTTCGGATCCCTTGGAAGACTATAGGGCCAAAGGAAATATCCTCCGATAACAAACAGAAAGAAGCTTTCTGAGAAACTTCTTTGTGTTCCGTGAAATCATCTCACAGAGTTACAGCTTTCCCCTCAAGAAGCCTTTCGCTAAGACAGTTCTTGTGGAATTGGCAAAGTGATATTTGGAAGCCACTAGGGGGCTATGGTGAAAAAGGAAATATCCTCACATGAAATCTGGAAAGAAGCTTTCTGAGAAACTGCTTAGTGTTCTGTTAATTCATCTCACAGACTTACATCTGTATTTCGTGGATCTCTTTGCTAGCCTTATTTCTGTGGAATCTGAGAACAGATATTTCGGATCCCTTGGAAGACTATAGGGCCAAAGGAAATATCCTCCGATAACAAACAGAAAGAAGGTTTCTGAGAAACTTCTTTGTGTTCTGTGAAATTATCTCACAGAGTTACAGCTTTCACCTCAAGAAGCCTTTCACTAAGACAGTTCTTGTGGAATTGGCAAAGTGATATTTGGAAGACCATAGAGGGCTATGGTGAAAAAGGAAATATCCTCAGATGAAATCTGGAAAGAAGCTTTCTGAGAAACTGCTTTGTGTTCTGTTAATTCATCTCACAGAGTTACATCTGTATTTCGTGGATCTCTTTGCTAGCCTTATTTCTGTGGTATCTGAGAACAGATATTTCGGATCCCTTGGAAGACTATAGGGCCAAATGAAATATCCTCCGATAACAAAGAGAAAGAAGCTTTCTGAGAAACATCTTTGTGTTCTGTGAAATCATCTCACAGAGTTACAGCATTCCCCTCAAAAAGCCTTTCGCTAAGACAGTGCTTGTGGAATTGGCAAAGTGATATTTGGAAGCCCATAGAGGGCTATGGTGAAAAAGGAAATATCCTCAGATGAAATCTGGAAAGAAGCTTTCTGAGAAACTGCTTAGTGTTCTGTTAATTCATCTCACTGAGTTACATCTGTATTTCGTGGATCTCTTTGCTAGCCTTATTTCTGTGGAATCTGAGAACAGATATTTCGGATCCCTTGGAAGACTATAGAGCCAAATGAAATATCCTCGGATAACAAACAGAAAGAAGCTTTCTGAGGAAATTCTTTGTGTTCTGTGAAATCATCTCACAGAGTTACAGCATTCCCCTCAAGAAGCCTTTCGCTAAGACAGTTCTTGTGGAATTGGCAAAGTGATATTTGGAAGCCCATAGAGGGCTATGGTGAAAAAGGAAATATCCTCACATGAAATGTGGAAAGAAGCTTTCTGAGAAACTGCTTAGTGTTCTGTTAATTCATCTCACAGAGTTACATCTGTATTTCGTGGATCTCTTTGCTAGCCTTATTTCTGTGGAATCTGAGAACAGATATTTCGGATCCCTTGGAAGACTATAGGGCCAAAGGAAATATCCTCCGATAACAAACAGAAAGAAGCTTTCTGAGAAACTTCTTTGTGTTCTGTGAAATCATCTCACAGAGTTACAGCTTTCCCCTCAAGAAGCCTTTCGCTAAGACAGTTCTTGTGGAATTGGCAAAGTGATATTTGGAAGCCCAGAGAGGGCTATGGTGAAAAAGGAAATATCCTCAGATGAAATCTGGAAAGAAGCTTTCTTAGAAACTGCTTAGTGTTCTGTGAATTCATCTCACAGAGTTATATCTGTATTTCGTGGATCTCTTTGCTAGCCTTATTTCTGTGGAATCTGAGAACAGATATTTCGGATCCCTTTGAAGACTATAGGGCCAAAGGAAATATCCTCCGATAACAAAGAGAAAGAAGCTTTCTGAGAAACTTCTTTGTGTTCCGTGAAATCATCTCACAGAGTTACAGCTTTCCCCTCAAGAAGCCTTTCGCTAAGACAGTTCTTGTGGAATTGGCAAAGTGATATTTGGAAGCCACTAGGGGGCTCTGGTGAAAAAGGAAATATCCTCACATGAAATCTGGAAAGAAGCTTTCTGAGAAACTGCTTAGTGTTCTGTTAATTCATCTCACAGACTTACATCTGTATTTCGTGGATCTCTTTGCTAGCCTTATTTCTGTGGAATCTGAGAACAGATATTTCGGATCCCTTGGAAGACTATAGGGCCAAAGGAAATATCCTCCGATAACAAAGAGAAAGAAGCTTTCTGAGAAACTTCTTTGTGTTCTGTGAAATTATCTCACAGAGTTACAGCTTTCCCCTCAAGAAGCCTTTCGCTAAGACAGTTCTTGTGGAATTGGCAAAGTGATATTTGGAAGCCCATAGAGGGCTATGGTGAAAAAGGAAATATCCTCACATGAAATCTGGAAAGAAGCTTTCTGAGAAACTGCTTAGTGTTCTGTTAATTCATCTCACAGAGTTACATCTGTATTTCGTGGATCTCTTTGCTAGCCTTATTTCTGTGGAATCTGAGAACAGATATTTCGGATCCCTTGGAAGACTATAGGGCCAAAGGAAATATCCTCCGATAACAAAGATAAAGAAGCTTTCTGAGAAACTTCTTTGTGTTCTGTGAAATCATCTCACAGAGTTACAGCTTTCCCCTCAGGAAGCCTTTCTCTAAGACAGTTCTTGTGGAATTGGAAAAGTGATATTTGGAAGCCCATAGAGGGCTATGGTGAAAAAGGAAATATCCTCAGATGAAATCTGGAAAGAAGCTTTCTGAGAAACTGCTTTGTGTTCTGTTAATTCATCTCACAGAGTTACATCTGTATTTCGTGGATCTCTTTGCTAGCCTTATTTCTGTGGAATCTGAGAACAGATATTTCGGATCCCTTGGAAGACAATAGGGCCAAATGAAATATCCTCGGATAACAAACAGAAAGAAGCTTTCTGAGGAAATTCTTTGTGTTCTGTGAAATCATCTCACAGAGTTACAGCTTTCCCCTCAAGAAGCCTTTCGCTAAGACAGTTCTTGTGGAATTGGCAAAGTGATATTTGGAAGCCCATAGAGGGCTATGGTGAAAAAGGAATTTTCCTCACATGAAATCTGGAAAGAAGCTTTCTGAGAAACTGCTTAGTGTTCTGTTAATTCATCTCACAGAGTTACATCTGTATTTCGTGGATCTCTTTGCTAGCCTTATTTCTGTGGAATCTGAGAACAGATATTTCGGATCCCTTGGAAGACTATAGGGCCAAAGGAAATATCCTCCGATAACAAAGAGAAAGAAGCTTTCTGAGAAACTTCTTTGTGTTCTGTGAAATCATCTCACAGAGTTACAGCTTTCCCCTCAAGAAGCCTTTCGCTAAGACAGTTCTTGTGGAATTGGCAAAGTGATATTTGGAAGCCCAGAGAGGGCTATGGTGAAAAAGGAAATATCCTCAGATGAAATCTGGAAAGAAGCTTTCTGAGAAACTGCTTAGTGTTCTGTGAATTCATCTCACAGAGTTACATCTGTATTTCGTGGATCTCTTTGCTAGCCTTATTTCTGTGGAATCTGAGAACAGATATTTCGGATCCCTTGGAAGACTATAGGGCCAAAGGAAATATCCTCCGATAACAAACAGAAAGAAGCTTTCTGAGAAACTTCTTTGTGTTCCGTGAAATCATCTCACAGAGTTACAGCTTTCCCCTCAAGAAGCCTTTCGCTAAGACAGTTCTTGTGGAATTGGCAAAGTGATATTTGGAAGCCACTAGGGGGCTATGGTGAAAAAGGAAATATCCTCACATGAAATCTGGAAAGAAGCTTTCTGAGAAACTGCTTAGTGTTCTGTTAATTCATCTCACAGACTTACATCTGTATTTCGTGGATCTCTTTGCTAGCCTTATTTCTGTGGAATCTGAGAACAGATATTTCGGATCCCTTGGAAGACTATAGGGCCAAAGGAAATATCCTCCGATAACAAAGAGAAAGAAGCTTTCTGAGAAACTTCTTTGTGTTCTGTGAAATCATCTCACAGAGTTACAGCTTTCCCCTCAAGAAGCCTTTCACTAAGACAGTTCTTGTGGAATTGGAAAAGTGATACTTGGAAGCCCATAGAGGGCTATGGTGAAAAAGGAAATATCCTCAGATGAAATCTGGAAAGAAGCTTTCTGAGAAACTGCTTTGTGTTCTGTTAATTCATCTCACAGAGTTACATCTGTATTTCGTGGATCTCTTTGCTAGCCTTATTTCTGTGGAATCTGAGAACAGATATTTCGGATCCCTTGGAAGACTATAGGGCCAAATGAAATATTCTCCGATTACAAAGAGAAAGAAGCTTTCTGAGAAACTTCTTTGTGTTCTGTGAAATCATCTCACAGAGTTACAGCATTCCCCTCAAAAAAGCCTTTCGCTAAGACAGTGCTTGTGGAATTGGCAAAGTGATATTTGGAAGCCCATAGAGGGCTATGGTGAAAAAGGAAATATCCTCAGATGAAATCTGGAAAGAAGCTTTCTGAGAAACTGCTTAGTGTTCTGTTAATTCATCTCACAGAGTTACATCTGTATTTCGTGGATCTCTTTGCTAGCCTTATTTCTGTGGAATCTGAGAACAGATATTTCGGATCCCTTGGAAGACTATAGGGCCAAATGAAATATCCTCGGATAACAAACAGAAAGAAGCTTTCTGAGGAAATTCTTTGTGTTCTGTGAAATCATCTCACAGAGTTACAGCATTCCCCTCAAGAAGCCTTTCGCTAAGACAGTTCTTGTGGAATTGGCAAAGTGATATTTGGAAGCCCATAGAGGGCTATGGTGAAAAAGGAATTATCCTCACATGAAATCTGGAAAGAAGCTTTCTGAGAAACTGCTTAGTGTTCTGTTAATTCATCTCACAGAGTTACATCTGTATTTCGTGGATCTCTTTGCTAGCCTTATTTCTGTGGAATCTGAGAACAGATATTTCGGATCCCTTGGAAGACTATAGGGCCAAAGGAAATATCCTCCGATTACAAAGAGAAAGAAGCTTTCTCAGAAACTTCTTTGTGTTCTGTGAAATCATCTCACAGAGTTACAGCTTTCCCCTCAAGAAGCCTTTCGCTAAGACAGTTCTTGTGGAATTGGCAAAGTGATATTTGGAAGCCCAGAGTGGGCTATGGTGAAAAAGGAAATATCCTCAGATGAAATCTGGAAAGAAGCTTTCTGAGAAACTGCTTAGTGTTCTGTGAATTCATCTCACAGAGTTACATCTGTATTTCGTGGATCTCTTTGCTAGCCTTATTTCTGTGGAATCTGAGAACAGATATTTCGGATCCCTTGGAAGACTATAGGGCCAAAGGAAATATCCTCCGATAACAAACAGAAAGAAGCTTTCTGAGAAACTTCTTTGTGTTCCGTGAAATCATCTCACAGAGTTACAGCTTTCCCCTCAAGAAGCCTTTCGCTAAGACAGTTCTTGTGGAATTGGAAAAGTGATATTTGGAAGCCACTAGGGGGCTATGGAGAAAAAGGAAATATCCTCACATGAAATCTGGAAAGAAGCTTTCTGAGAAACTGCTTAGTGTTCTGTTAATTCATCTCACAGACTTACATCTGTATTTCGTGGATCTCTTTGCTAGCCTTATTTCTGTGGAATCTGAGAACAGATATTTCGGATCCCTTGGAAGACTATAGGGCCAAAGGAAATATCCTCCGATAACAAACAGAAAGAAGCTTTCTGAGAAACTTCTTTGTGTTCTGTGAAATCATCTCACAGAGTTACAGCTTTCACCTCAAGAAGCCTTTCGCTAAGACAGTTCTTGTGGAATTGGCAAAGTGATATTTGGAAGCCCATAGAGGGCTATGGTGAAAAAGGAAATATCCTCAGATGAAATCTGGAAAGAAGCTTTCTGAGAAACTGCTTAGTGCTCTGTTAATTCATCTCACAGACTTACATCTGTATTTCGTGGATCTCTTTGCTAGCCTTATTTCTGTGGTATCTGAGAACAGATATTTCGGATCCCTTGGAAGACTATAGGGCCAAAGGAAATATCCTCCGATAACAAAGAGAAAGAAGCTTTCTGAGAACCTTCTTTGTGTTCTGTGAAATCATCTCACAGAGTTACAGCTTTCCCCTCAAGAAGCCTTTCGCTAAGACAGTTCTTGTGGAATTGGCAAAGTGATATTTGGAAGCCCATAGAGGGCTATGGTGAAAAAGGAAATATCCTCACATGAAATCTGGAAAGAAGCTTTCTGAGAAACTGCTTAGTGTTCTGTTAATTCATCTCACAGAGTTACATCTGTATTTCGTGGATCTCTTTGCTAGCCTTATTTCTGTGGAATCTGAGAACAGATATTTCGGATCCCTTGGAAGACTATAAGGCCAAAGGAAATATCCTCCGATAACAAAGAGAAAGAAGCTTTCTGAGAAACTTCTTTGTGTTCTGTGAAATCATCTCACTGAGTTACAGCTTTCCCCTCAAGAAGCCTTTCGCTAAGACAGTTCTTGTGGAATTGGCAAGGTGATATTTGGAAGCCCATAGAGGGCTATGGTGAAAAAGGAAATATCCTCAGATGACATCTGGAAGGAAGCTTTCTGAGAAACTGCTTAGTGTTCTGTTAATTCATCTCACAGAGTTACATCTGTATTTCGTGGATCTCTTTGCTAGCCTTATTTCTGTGGAATCTGAGAACAGATATTTCGGATCCCTTGGAAAACTATAGGGCCAAAGGAAATATCCTCCGATAACAAAGAGAAAGAAGCTTTCTGAGAAACTTGTTTGTGTTCTGTGAAATCATCTCACAGAGTTACAGCTTTCCCCTCAAGAAGCCTTTCGCTAAGACAGTTCTTGTGGAATTGGCAAAGTGATATTTGGAAGCCCATAGAGGGCTATGGTGAAAAAGGAAATATCCTCAGATGAAATGTGGAAAGAAGCTTTCTGAGAAACTGCTTAGTGTTCTGTTAATTCATCTCACAGAGTTACATCCGTATTTCGTGGATCTCTTTGCTAGCCTTATTTCTGTGGAATCTGAGAACAGATATTTCGGATCCCTTGGAAGACTATAGGGCCAAAGGAAATATCCTCCGATAACAAAGAGAAAGAAGCTTTCTGAGAAACTTCTTTGTGTTCTGTGAAATCATCTCACAGAGTTACAGCTTTCCCCTCAAGAAGCCTTTCGCTAAGACAGTTATTGTGGAATTGGCAAAGTGATATCTGGAAGCCCAGAGAGGGCTATGGTGAAAAAGGAAATATCCTCAGATGAAATCTGGAAAGAAGCTTTCTGAGAAACTGCTTAGTGTTCTGTTAATTCATCTCACAGAGTTACATCTGTATTTCGTGGATCTCTTTGCTAGCCTTATTTCTGTGGAATCTGAGAACAGATATTTCGGATCCCTTGGAAGACTATAGGGCCAAAGGAAATATCCTCCGATAACAAAGAGAAAGAAGCTTTCTGAGAAACTTGTTTGTGTTCTGTGAAATCATCTCACAGAGTTACAGCTTTCCCCTCAAGAAGCCTTTCGCTAAGACAGTTCTTGTGGAATTGGCAAAGTGATATTTGGAAGCCCATAGAGGGCTATGGTGAAAAAGGAAATATCCTCAGATGAAATGTGGAAAGAAGCTTTCTGAGAAACTGCTTAGTGTTCTGTTAATTCATCTCACAGACTTACATCTGTATTTCGTGGATCTCTTTGCTAGCCTTATTTCTGTGGAATCTGAGAACAGATATTTCGGATCCCTTGGAAGACTATAGGGCCAAAGGAAATATCCTCCGATAACAAAGAGAAAGAAGCTTTCTGAGAAACTTCTTTGTGTTCTGTGAAATCATCTCACAGAGTTACAGCTTTCCCCTCAAGAAGCCTTTCGCTAAGACAGTTATTGTGGAATTGGCAAAGTGATATTTGGAAGCCCATAGAGGGCTATGGTGAAAAAGGAAATATCCTCAGATGAAATCTGGAAAGAAGCTTTCTGAGAAACTGCTTAGTGTTCTGTGAATTCATCTCACAGAGTTACATCTGTATTTCGTGGATCTCTTTGCTAGCCTTATTTCTGTGGAATCTGAGAACAGATATTTCGGATCCCTTGGAAGACTATAGGGCCAAAGGAAATATCCTCCGATAACAAACAGAAAGAAGCTTTCTGAGAAACTTCTTTGTATTCCGTGAAATCATCTCACAGAGTTACAGCATTCCCCTCAAGAAGCCTTTTGCTAAGACAGTTCTTGTGGAATTGGCAAAGTGATATTTGGAAGCCACTAGGGGGCTATGGTGAAAAAGGAAATATCCTCACATGAAATCTGGAAAGAAGCTTTCTGAGAAACTGCTTAGTGTTCTGTTAATTCATCTCACAGAGTTACATCTGTATTTCGTGGATCTCTTTGCTAGCCTTATTTCTGTGGAATCTGAGAACAGATATTTCGGATCCCTTGGAAGACTATAGGGCCAAAGGAAATATCCTCCGATAACAAAGAGAAAGAAGCTTTCTGAGAAACTTCTTTGTGTTCTGTGAAATCATCTCACAGAGTTACAGCTTTCCCCTCAAGAAGCCTTTCACTAAGACAGTTCTTGTGGAATTGGAAAAGTGATATTTGGAAACCCATAGAGGGCTATGGTGAAAAAGGAAATATCCTCAGATGAAATCTGGAAAGAAGCTTTCTGAGAAACTGCTTTGTGTTCTGTTAATTCATCTCACAGAGTTACATCTGTATTTCGTGGATCTCTTTGCTAGCCTTATTTCTGTGGAATCTGAGAACAGATATTTGAATCCCTTGGAAGACTATAGGGCCAAATGAAATATCCTCCGATAACAAAGAGAAAGAAGCTTTCTGAGAAACTTCTTTGTGTTCTGTGAAATCATCTCACAGAGTTACAGCATTCCCCTCAAAAAAGCCTTTCGCTAAGACAGTGCTTGTGGTATTGGCAAAGTGATATTTGGAAGCCCATAGAGGGCTATGGTGAAAAAGGAAATATCCTCAGATGAAATGTGGAAAGAAGCATTCTGAGAAACTGCTTAGTGTTCTGTTAATTCATCTCACAGAGTTACATCTGTATTTCGTGGATCTCTTTGCTAGCCTTATTTCTGTGGAATCTGAGAACAGATATTTCGGATCCCTTGGAAGACTATAGGGCCAAAGGAAATATCCTCCGATAACAAAGAGAAAGAAGCTTTCTGAGAAACTTCTTTGTGTTCTGTGAAATCATCTCACAGAGTTACAGCTTTCCCCTCAAGAAGCCTTTCGCTAAGACAGTTCTTGTGGAATTGGCAAGGTGATATTTGGAAGCCCATAGAGGGCTATGGTGAAAAAGGAAATATCCTCAGATGACATCTGGAAGGAAGCTTTCTGAGAAACTGCTTGGTGTTCTGTTAATTCATCTCACAGAGTTACATCTGTATTTCGTGGATCTCTTTGCTAGCCTTATTTCTGTGGAATCTGAGAACAGATATTTCGGATCCCTTGGAAGACTATAGGGCCAAAGGAAATATCCTCCGATAACAAAGAGAAAGAAGCTTTCTGAGAAACTTCTTTGTGTTCTGTGAAATCATCTCACAGAGTTACAGCTTTCCCCTCAAGAAGCCTTTCGCTAAGACAGTTCTTGTGGAATTGGCAAAGTGATATTTGGAAACCCATAGAGGGCTATGGTGAAAAAGGAAATATCCTCAGATGAAATGTGGAAAGAAGCTTTCTGAGAAACTGCTTAGTGTTCTGTTAATTCATCTCACAGAGTTACATCTGTATTTCGTGGATCTCTTTGCTAGCCTTATTTCTGTGGAATCTGAGAACAGATATTTCGGATCCCTTGGAAGACTATAGGGCCAAAGGAAATATCCTCCGATAACAAAGAGAAAGAAGCTTTCTGAGAAACTTCTTTGTGTTCTGTGAAATCATCTCACAGAGTTACAGCTTTCCCCTCAAGAAGCCTTTCGCTAAGACAGTTCTTGTGGAATTGGCAAAGTGTTATTTGGAAGCCCATAGAGGGCTACGGTGAAAAAGGCAATATCCTCAGATGAAATCTGGAAAGAAGCTTTCTGAGAAACTGCTTAGTGTTCTGTTAATTCATCTCACAGAGTTACATCTGTATTTCGTGGATCTCTTTGCTAGCCTTATTTCTGTGGAATCTGAGAACAGATATTTCGGATCCCTTGGAAGATTATAGGGCCAAAGGAAATATCCTCCGATAACAAAGAGAAAGAAGCTTTCTGAGAAACTTCTTTGTGTTCTGTGAAATCATCTCACAGAGTTACAGCTTTCCCCTCAAGAAGCCTTTCACTAAGCCAGTTCTTGTGGAATTGGCAAAGTGATATTTGGAAGCCCATAGAGGGCTATGGTGAAAAAGGAAATATCCTCAGATGAAATCTGGAAAGAAGCTTTCTGAGAAACTGCTTAGTGTTCTGTTAATTCATCTCACAGAGTTACATCTGTATTTCGTGGATCTCTTTGCTAGCCTTATTTCTGTGGAATCTGAGAACAGATATTTCGGATCCCTTGGAAGACTATAGGGCCAAAGGAAATATCCTCCGATAACAAAGATAAAGAAGCTTTCTGAGAAACTTCTTTGTGTTCTGTGAAATCATCTCACAGAGTTACAGCTTTCCCCTCAAGAAGCCTTTCTCTAAGACAGTTCTTGTGGAATTGGAAAAGTGATATTTGGAAGCCCATAGAGGGCTATGGTGAAAAAGGAAATATCCTCAGATGAAATCTGGAAAGAAGCTTTCTGAGAAACTGCTTTGTGTTCTGTTAATTCATCTCACAGAGTTACATCTGTATTTCGTGGATCTCTTTGCTAGCCTTATTTCTGTGGAATCTGAGAACAGATATTTCGGATCCCTTGGAAGACTATAGGGCCAAATGAAATATCCTCCGATAACAAAGAGAAAGAAGCTTTCTGAGAAACTTCTTTGTGTTCTGTGAAATCATCTCACAGAGTTACAGCATTCCCCTCAAAAAAGCCTTTCGCTAAGACAGTGCTTGTGGAATTGGCAAAGTGATATTTGGAAGCCCATAGAGGGCTATGGTGAAAAAGGAAATATCCTCACATGAAATCTGGAAAGAAGCATTCTGAGAAACTGCTTAGTGTTCTGTTAATTCATCTCACAGAGTTACATCTGTATTTCGTGGATCTCTTTGCTAGCCTTATTTCTGTGGAATCTGAGAACAGATATTTCGGATCCCTTGGAAGACTATAGGGCCAAAGGAAATATCCTCCGATAACAAAGAGAAAGAAGCTTTCTGAGAAACTTCTTTGTGTTCTGTGAAATCATCTCACAGAGTTACAGCTTTCCCCTCAAGAAGCCTTTCACTAAGACAGTTCTTGTGGAATTGGAAAAGTGATATTTGGAAACCCATAGAGGGCTATGGTGAAAAAGGAAATATCCTCAGATGAAATCTGGAAAGAAGCTTTCTGAGAAACTGCTTTGTGTTCTGTTAATTCATCTCACAGAGTTACATCTGTATTTCGTGGATCTCTTTGCTAGCCTTATTTCTGTGGAATCTGAGAACAGATATTTCGAATCCCTTGGAAGACTATAGGGCCAAATGAAATATCCTCCGATAACAAAGAGAAAGAAGCTTTCTGAGAAACTTCTTTGTGTTCTGTGAAATCATCTCACAGAGTTACAGCATTCCCCTCAAAAAAGCCTTTCGCTAAGACAGTTCTTGTGGAATTGGCAAAGTGATATTTGGAAGCCCATAGAGGGCTATGGTGAAAAAGGAAATATCCTCAGATGAAATCTGGAAAGAAGCATTCTGAGAAACTGCTTAGTGTTCTGTTAATTCATCTCACAGAGTTACATCTGTATTTCGTGGATCTCTTTGCTAGCCTTATTTCTGTGGAATCTGAGAACGGATATTTCGGATCCCTTGGAAGACTATAGGGCCAAAGGAAATATCC
The DNA here is from genome assembly GCF_043159975.1 of Macaca nemestrina. NCBI lineage: Eukaryota > Metazoa > Chordata > Mammalia > Primates > Cercopithecidae > Macaca > Macaca nemestrina. The sequence continues at coordinate 97,440,876 of NC_092137.1, read as the reverse complement.
TCCGATAACAAAGAGAAAGAAGCTTTCTGAGAAACTTCTTTGTGTTCTGTGAAATCATCTCACAGAGTTACAGCTTTCCCCTCAAGAAGCCTTTCGCTAAGACAGTTCTTGTGGAATTGGCAAGGTGATATTTGGAAGCCCATAGAGGGCTATGGTGAAAAAGGAAATATCCTCAGATGACATCTGGAAGGAAGCTTTCTGAGAAACTGCTTGGTGTTCTGTTAATTCATCTCACAGAGTTACATCTGTATTTCGTGGATCTCTTTGCTAGCCTTATTTCTGTGGAATCTGAGAACAGATATTTCGGATCCCTTGGAAGACTATAGGGCCAAAGGAAATATCCTCCGATAACAAAGAGAAAGAAGCTTTCTGAGAAACTTCTTTGTGTTCTGTGAAATCATCTCACAGAGTTACAGCTTTCCCCTCAAGAAGCCTTTCGCTAAGACAGTTCTTGTGGAATTGGCAAAGTGATATTTGGAAACCCATAGAGGGCTATGGTGAAAAAGGAAATATCCTCAGATGAAATGTGGAAAGAAGCTTTCTGAGAAACTGCTTAGTGTTCTGTTAATTCATCTCACAGAGTTACATCTGTATTTCGTGGATCTCTTTGCTAGCCTTATTTCTGTGGAATCTGAGAACAGATATTTCGGATCCCTTGGAAGACTATAGGGCCAAAGGAAATATCCTCCGATAACAAAGAGAAAGAAGCTTTCTGAGAAACTTCTTTGTGTTCTGTGAAATCATCTCACAGAGTTACAGCTTTCCCCTCAAGAAGCCTTTCGCTAAGACAGTTCTTGTGGAATTGGCAAAGTGATATTTGGAAGCCCATAGAGGGCTACGGTGAAAAAGGCAATATCCTCAGATGAAATCTGGAAAGAAGCTTTCTGAGAAACTGCTTAGTGTTCTGTTAATTCATCTCACAGAGTTACATCTGTATTTCGTGGATCTCTTTGCTAGCCTTATTTCTGTGGAATCTGAGAACAGATATTTCGGATCCCTTGGAAGATTATAGGGCCAAAGGAAATATCCTCCGATAACAAAGAGAAAGAAGCTTTCTGAGAAACTTCTTTGTGTTCTGTGAAATCATCTCACAGAGTTACAGCTTTCCCCTCAAGAAGCCTTTCACTAAGCCAGTTCTTGTGGAATTGGCAAAGTGATATTTGGAAGCCCATAGAGGGCTATGGTGAAAAAGGAAATATCCTCAGATGAAATCTGGAAAGAAGCTTTCTGAGAAACTGCTTAGTGTTCTGTTAATTCATCTCACAGAGTTACATCTGTATTTCGTGGATCTCTTTGCTAGCCTTATTTCTGTGGAATCTGAGAACAGATATTTCGGATCCCTTGGAAGACTATAGGGCCAAAGGAAATATCCTCCGATAACAAAGATAAAGAAGCTTTCTGAGAAACTTCTTTGTGTTCTGTGAAATCATCTCACAGAGTTACAGCTTTCCCCTCAAGAAGCCTTTCTCTAAGACAGTTCTTGTGGAATTGGAAAAGTGATATTTGGAAGCCCATAGAGGGCTATGGTGAAAAAGGAAATATCCTCAGATGAAATCTGGAAAGAAGCTTTCTGAGAAACTGCTTTGTGTTCTGTTAATTCATCTCACAGAGTTACATCTGTATTTCGTGGATCTCTTTGCTAGCCTTATTTCTGTGGAATCTGAGAACAGATATTTCGGATCCCTTGGAAGACTATAGGGCCAAATGAAATATCCTCCGATAACAAAGAGAAAGAAGCTTTCTGAGAAACTTCTTTGTGTTCTGTGAAATCATCTCACAGAGTTACAGCATTCCCCTCAAAAAAGCCTTTCGCTAAGACAGTGCTTGTGGAATTGGCAAAGTGATATTTGGAAGCCCATAGAGGGCTATGGTGAAAAAGGAAATATCCTCACATGAAATCTGGAAAGAAGCATTCTGAGAAACTGCTTAGTGTTCTGTTAATTCATCTCACAGAGTTACATCTGTATTTCGTGGATCTCTTTGCTAGCCTTATTTCTGTGGAATCTGAGAACAGATATTTCGGATCCCTTGGAAGACTATAGGGCCAAAGGAAATATCCTCCGATAACAAAGAGAAAGAAGATTTCTGAGAAACTTCTTTGTGTTCTGTGAAATCATCTCACAGAGTTACAGCTTTCCCCTCAAGAAGCCTTTCGCTAAGACAGTTCTTGTGGAATTGGCAAGGTGATATTTGGAAGCCCATAGAGGGCTATGGTGAAAAAGGAAATATCCTCAGATGACATCTGGAAGGAAGCTTTCTGAGAAACTGCTTGGTGTTCTGTTAATTCATCTCACAGAGTTACATCTGTATTTCGTGGATCTCTTTGCTAGCCTTATTTCTGTGGAATCTGAGAACAGATATTTCGGATCCCTTGGAAGACTATAGGGCCAAAGGAAATATCCTCCGATAACAAAGAGAAAGAAGCTTTCTGAGAAACTTCTTTGTGTTCTGTGAAATCATCTCACAGAGTTACAGCTTTCCCCTCAAGAAGCCTTTCGCTAAGACAGTTCTTGTGGAATTGGCAAAGTGATATTTGGAAGCCCATAGAGGGCTATGGTGAAAAAGGAAATATCCTCAGATGAAATGTGGAAAGAAGCTTTCTGAGAAACTGCTTAGTGTTCTGTTAATTCATCTCACAGAGTTACATCTGTATTTCGTGGATCTCTTTGCTAGCCTTATTTCTGTGGAATCTGAGAACAGATATTTCGGATCCCTTGGAAGACTATAGGGCCAAAGGAAATATCCTCCGATAACAAAGAGAAAGAAGCTTTCTGAGAAACTTCTTTGTGTTCTGTGAAATCATCTCACAGAGTTACAGCTTTCCCCTCAAGAAGCCTTTCGCTAAGACAGTTCTTGTGGAATTGGCAAAGTGATATTTGGAAGCCCATAGAGGGCTACGGTGAAAAAGGCAATATCCTCAGATGAAATCTGGAAAGAAGCTTTCTGAGAAACTGCTTAGTGTTCTGTTAATTCATCTCACAGAGTTACATCTGTATTTCGTGGATCTCTTTGCTAGCCTTATTTCTGTGGAATCTGAGAACAGATATTTCGGATCCCTTGGAAGATTATAGGGCCAAAGGAAATATCCTCCGATAACAAAGAGAAAGAAGCTTTCTGAGAAACTTCTTTGTGTTCTGTGAAATCATCTCACAGAGTTACAGCTTTCCCCTCAAGAAGCCTTTCGCTAAGCCAGTTCTTGTGGAATTGGCAAAGTGATATTTGGAAGCCCATAGAGGGCTAAGGTGAAAAAGGAAATATCCTCAGATGAAATCTGGAAAGAAGCTTTCTGAGAAACTGCTTAGTGTTCTGTTAATTCATCTCACAGAGTTACATCTGTATTTCGTGGATCTCTTTGCTAGCCTTATTTCTGTGGAATCTGAGAACAGATATTTCGGATCCCTTGGAAGACTATAGGGCCAAAGGAAATATCCTCCGATAACAAAGATAAAGAAGCTTTCTGAGAAACTTCTTTGTGTTCTGTGAAATCATCTCACAGAGTTACAGCTTTCCCCTCAAGAAGCCTTTCTCTAAGACAGTTCTTGTGGAATTGGAAAAGTGATATTTGGAAGCCCATAGAGGGCTATGGTGAAAAAGGAAATATCCTCAGATGAAATCTGGAAAGAAGCTTTCTGAGAAACTGCTTTGTGTTCTGTTAATTCATCTCACAGAGTTACATCTGTATTTCGTGGATCTCTTTGCTAGCCTTATTTCTGTGGAATCTGAGAACAGATATTTCGGATCCCTTGGAAGACAATAGGGCCAAATGAAATATCCTCCGATAACAAAGAGAAAGAAGCTTTCTGAGAAACATCTTTGTGTTCTGTGAAATCATCTCACAGAGTTACAGCATTCCCCTCAAAAAGCCTTTCGCTAAGACAGTGATTGTGGAATTGGCAAAGTGATATTTGGAAGCCCATAGAGGGCTATGGTGAAAAAGGAAATATCCTCAGATGACATCTGGAAAGAAGCTTTCTGAGAAACTGCTTAGTGTTCTGTTAATTCATCTCACAGAGTTACATCTGTATTTCGTGGATCTCTTTGCTAGACTTATTTCTGTGGAATCTGAGAACAGATATTTCGGATCCCTTGGAAGACTATAGGGCCAAATGAAATATCCTCGGATAACAAACAGAAAGAAGCTTTCTGAGGAAATTCTTTGTGTTCTGTGAAATCATCTCACAGAGTTACAGCATTCCCCTCAAGAAGCCTTTCGCTAAGACAGTTCTTGTGGAATTGGCAAAGTGATATTTGGAAGCCCATAGAGGGCTATGGTGAAAAAGGAAATATCCTCAGATGACATCTGGAAAGAAGCTTTCTGAGAAACTGCTTAGTGTTCTGTTAATTCATCTCACAGAGTTACATCTGTATTTCGTGGATCTCTTTGCTAGCCTTATTTCTGTGGAATCTGAGAACAGATATTTCGGATCCCTTGGAAGACTATAGGGCCAAAGGAAATATCCTCCGATAACAAAGAGAAAGAAGTTTTCTGAGAAACTTCTTTGTGTTCTGTGAAATCATCTCACAGAGTTACAGCTTTCCCCTCAAGAAGCCTTTCGCTAAGACAGTTCTTGTGGAATTGGCAAGGTGATATTTGGAAGCCCATAGAGGGCTATGGTGAAAAAGGAAATATCCTCAGATGACATCTGGAAGGAAGCTTTCTGAGAAACTGCTTAGTGTTCTCTTAATTCATCTCACAGAGTTACATCTGTATTTCGTGGATCTCTTTGCTAGCCTTATTTCTGTGGAATCTGAGAACAGATATTTCGGATCCCTTGGAAGACTATAGGGCCAAAGGAAATATCCTCCGATAACAAAGAGAAAGAAGCTTTCTGAGAAACTTCTTTGTGTTCTGAGAAATCATCTCACAGAGTTACAGCTTTCCCCTCAAGAAGCCTTTCGCTAAGACAGTTCTTGTGGAATTGGCAAAGTGATATTTGGAAGCCCATAGAGGGCTATGGTGAAAAAGGAAATATCCTCAGATGAAATGTGGAAAGAAGCTTTCTGAGAAACTGCTTAGTGTTCTGTTAATTCATCTCACAGAGTTACATCTGTATTTCGTGGTTCTCTTTGCTAGCCTTATTTCTGTGGAATCTGAGAACAGATATTTCGGATTCCTTGGAAGACTATAGGGCCAAAGGAAATATCCTCCGATAACAAAGAGAAAGAAGCTTTCTGAGAAACTTCTTTGTGTTCTGTGAAATCATCTCACAGAGTTACAGCTTTCCCCTCAAGAAGCCTTTCGCTAAGACAGTTCTTGTGGAATTGGCAAAGTGATATTTGGAAGCCCATAGAGGGCTATGGTGAAAAAGGAAATATCCTCAGATTAAATCTGGAAAGAAGCTTTCTGAGAAACTGCTTAGTGTTCTGTGAATTCATCTCACAGTGTTATATCTGTATTTCGTGGATCTCTTTGCTAGCCTTATTTCTGTGGAATCGGAGAACAGATATTTCGGATCCCTTTGAAGACTATAGGGCCAAAGGAAATATCCTCCGATAACAAACAGAAAGAAGCTTTCTGAGAAACTTCTTTGTGTTCCGTGAAATCATCTCACAGAGTTACAGCTTTCCCCTCAAGAAGCCTTTCGCTAAGACAGTTCTTGTGGAATTGGCAAAGTGATATTTGGAAGCCACTAGGGGGCTATGGTGAAAAAGGAAATATCCTCACATGAAATCTGGAAAGAAGCTTTCTGAGAAACTGCTTAGTGTTCTGTTAATTCATCTCACAGACTTACATCTGTATTTCGTGGATCTCTTTGCTAGCCTTATTTCTGTGGAATCTGAGAACAGATATTTCGGATCCCTTGGAAGACTATAGGGCCAAAGGAAATATCCTCCGATAACCAAGAGAAATGGGGCTTTCTGAGAAACTTCTTTGTGTTCTGTGAAATTATCTCACAGAGTTACAGCTTTCACCTCAAGAAGCCTTTCGCTAAGACAGTTCTTGTGGAATTGGCAAAGTGATATTTGGAAGCCCATAGAAGGCTATGGTGAAAAAGGAAATATCCTCAGATGAAATCTGGAAAGAAGCTTTCTGAGAAACTGCTTAGTGTTCTGTTAATTCATCTCACAGACTTACATCTGTATTTCGTGGATCTCTTTGCTAGCCTTATTTCTGTGGAATCTGAGAACAGATATTTCGGATCCCTTGGAAGACTATAGGGCCAAAGGAAATAACCTCCGATAACAAACAGAAAGAAGCTTTCTGAGAAACTTCTTTGTGTTCTGTGAAATCATCTCACAGAGTTACAGCTTTCCCCTCAAGAAGCCTTTCGCTAAGACAGTTCTTGTGGAATTGGCAAAGTGATATTTGGAAGCCCATAGAGGGCTATGGTGAAAAAGGAAATATCCTCACATGAAATCTGGAAAGAAGCTTTCTGAGAAACTGCTTAGTGTTCTGTTAATTCATCTCACAGAGTTACATCTGTATTTCGTGGATCTCTTTGCTAGCCTTATTTCTGTGGAATCTGAGAACAGATATTTCGGATCCCTTGGAAGACTATAGGGCCAAAGGAAATATCCTCCGATAACAAAGAGAAAGAAGCTTTCTGAGAAACTTCTTTGTGTTCTGTGAAATCATCTCACAGAGTTACAGCTTTCCCCTCAAGAAGCCTTTCGCTAAGACAGTTCTTGTGGAATTGGCAAGGTGATATTTGGAAGCCCATAGAGGGCTATGGTGAAAAAGGAAATATCCTCAGATGACATCTGGAAGGAAGCTTTCTGAGAAACTGCTTAGTGTTCTCTTAATTCATCTCACAGAGTTACATCTGTATTTCGTGGATCTCTTTGCTAGCCTTTTTTCTGTGGAATCTGAGAACAGATATTTCGGATCCCTTGGAAGACTATAGGGCCAAAGGAAATATCCTCCGATAACAAAGAGAAAGAAGCTTTCTGAGAAACTTCTTTGTGTTCTGAGAAATCATCTCACAGAGTTACAGCTTTCCCCTCAAGAAGCCTTTCGCTAAGACAGTTCTTGTGGAATTGGCAAAGTGATATTTGGAAGCCCATAGAGGGCTATGGTGAAAAAGGAATTATCCTCACATGAAATCTGGATAGAAGCTTTCTGAGAAACTGCTTAGTGTTCTGTTAATTCATCTCACAGAGTTACATCTGTATTTCGTGGATCTCTTTGCTAGCCTTATTTCTGTGGAATCTGAGAACAGATATTTCGGATCCCTTTCAAGACTATAGGGCCAAAGGAAATATCCTCCGATAACAAAGAGAAAGAAGCTTTCTCAGAAACTTCTTTGTGTTCTGTGAAATCATCTCACAGAGTTACAGCTTTCCCCTCAAGAAGCCTTTCGCTAAGACAGTTCTTGTGGAATTGGCAAAGTGATATTTGGAAGCCCAGAGTGGGCTATGGTGAAAAAGGAAATATCCTCAGATGAAATCTGGAAAGAAGCTTTCTGAGAAACTGCTTAGTGTTCTGTGAATTCATCTCACAGAGTTACATCTGTATTTCGTGGATCTCTTTGCTAGCCTTATTTCTGTGGAATCTGAGAACAGATATTTCGGATCCCTTGGAAGACTATAGGGCCAAAGGAAATATCCTCCGATAACAAACAGAAAGAAGCTTTCTGAGAAACTTCTTTGTGTTCCGTGAAATCATCTCACAGAGTTACAGCTTTCCCCTCAAGAAGCCTTTCGCTAAGACAGTTCTTGTGGAATTGGCAAAGTGATATTTGGAAGCCACTAGGGGGCTACGGAGAAAAAGGAAATATCCTCACATGAAATCTGGAAAGAAGCTTTCTGAGAAACTGCTTAGTGTTCTGTTAATTCATCTCACAGACTTACATCTGTATTTCGTGGATCTCTTTGCTAGCCTTATTTCTGTGGAATCTGAGAACAGATATTTCGGATCCCTTGGAAGACTATAGGGCCAAAGGAAATATCCTCCGATAACAAACAGAAAGAAGCTTTCTGAGAAACTTCTTTGTGTTCTGTGAAATCATCTCACAGAGTTACAGCTTTCACCTCAAGAAGCCTTTCGCTAAGACAGTTCTTGTGGAATTGGCAAAGTGATATTTGGAAGCCCATAGAGGGCTATGGTGAAAAAGGAAATATCCTCAGATGAAATCTGGAAAGAAGCTTTCTGAGAAACTGCTTAGTGCTCTGTTAATTCATCTCACAGACTTACATCTGTATTTCGTGGATCTCTTTGCTAGCCTTATTTCTGTGGTATCTGAGAACAGATATTTCGGATCCCTTGGAAGACTATAGGGCCAAAGGAAATATCCTCCGATAACAAAGAGAAAGAAGCTTTCTGAGAACCTTCTTTGTGTTCTGTGAAATCATCTCACAGAGTTACAGCTTTCCCCTCAAGAAGCCTTTCGCTAAGACAGTTCTTGTGGAATTGGCAAAGTGATATTTGGAAGCCCATAGAGGGCTATGGTGAAAAAGGAAATATCCTCACATGAAATCTGGAAAGAAGCTTTCTGAGAAACTGCTTAGTGTTCTGTTAATTCATCTCACAGAGTTACATCTGTATTTCGTGGATCTCTTTGCTAGCCTTATTTCTGTGGAATCTGAGAACAGATATTTCGGATCCCTTGGAAGACTATAGGGCCAAAGGAAATATCCTCCGATAACAAAGAGAAAGAAGCTTTCTGAGAAACTTCTTTGTGTTCTGTGAAATCATCTCACTGAGTTACAGCTTTCCCCTCAAGAAGCCTTTCGCTAAGACAGTTCTTGTGGAATTGGCAAGGTGATATTTGGAAGCCCATAGAGGGCTATGGTGAAAAAGGAAATATCCTCAGATGACATCTGGAAGGAAGCTTTCTGAGAAACTGCTTAGTGTTCTGTTAATTCATCTCACAGAGTTACATCTGTATTTCGTGGATCTCTTTGCTAGCCTTATTTCTGTGGAATCTGAGAACAGATATTTCGGATCCCTTGGAAGACTATAGGGCCAAAGGAAATATCCTCCGATAACAAAGAGAAAGAAGCTTTCTGAGAAACTTGTTTGTGTTCTGTGAAATCATCTCACAGAGTTACAGCTTTCCCCTCAAGAAGCCTTTCGCTAAGACAGTTCTTGTGGAATTGGCAAAGTGATATTTGGAAGCCCATAGAGGGCTATGGTGAAAAAGGAAATATCCTCAGATGAAATGTGGAAAGAAGCTTTCTGAGAAACTGCTTAGTGTTCTGTTAATTCATCTCACAGAGTTACATCTGTATTTCGTGGATCTCTTTGCTAGCCTTATTTCTGTGGAATCTGAGAACAGATATTTCGGATCCCTTGGAAGACTATAGGGCCAAAGGAAATATCCTCCGATAACAAAGAGAAAGAAGCTTTCTGAGAAACTTCTTTGTGTTCTGTGAAATCATCTCACAGAGTTACAGCTTTCCCCTCAAGAAGCCTTTCGCTAAGACAGTTCTTGTGGAATTGGCAAAGTGATATTTGGAAGCCCAGAGAGGGCTATGGTGAAAAAGGAAATATCCTCAGATGAAATCTGGAAAGAAGCTTTCTGAGAAACTGCTTAGTGTTCTGTGAATTCATCTCACAGAGTTACATCTGTATTTCGTGGATCTCTTTGCTAGCCTTATTTCTGTGGAATCTGAGAACAGATATTTCGGATCCCTTGGAAGACTATAGGGCCAAAGGAAATATCCTCCGATAACAAAGAGAAAGAAGCTTTATGAGAAACTTCTTTGTGTTCTGTGAAATCATCTCACAGAGTTACAGCTTTCCCCTCAAGAAGCCTTTCGCTAAGACAGTTCTTGTGGAATTGGCAAAGTGATATTTGGAAGCCCATAGAGGGCTATGGTGAAAAAGGAAATATCCTCAGATGAAATGTGGAAAGAAGCTTTCTGAGAAACTGCTTAGTGTTCTGTTAATTCATCTCACAGAGTTACATCTGTATTTCGTGGATCTCTTTGCTAGCCTTATTTCTGTGGAATCTGAGAACAGATATTTCGGATCCCTTGGAAGACTATAGGGCCAAAGGAAATATCCTCCGATAAAAAGAGAAAGAAGCTTTCTGAGAAACTTCTTTGTGTTCTGTGAAATCATCTCACTGAGTTACAGCTTTCCCCTCAAGAAGCCTTTCGCTAAGACAGTTCTTGTGGAATTGGCAAAGTGATATTTGGAAGCCCAGAGAGGGCTATGGTGAAAAAGGAAATATCCTCAGATGAAATCTGGAAAGAAGCTTTCTGAGAAACTGCTTAGTGTTCTGTGAATTCATCTCACAGAGTTACATCTGTATTTCGTGGATCTCTTTGCTAGCCTTATTTCTGTGGAATCTGAGAACAGATATTTCGGATCCCTTGGAAGACTATAGGGCCAAAGGAAATATCCTCCGATAACAAACAGAAAGAAGCTTTCTGAGAAACTTCTTTGTATTCCGTGAAATCATCTCACAGAGTTACAGCATTCCCCTCAAGAAGCCTTTTGCTAAGACAGTTCTTGTGGAATTGGCAAAGTGATATTTGGAAGCCACTAGGGGGCTATGGTGAAAAAGGAAATATCCTCACATGAAATCTGGAAAGAAGCTTTCTGAGAAACTGCTTAGTGTTCTGTTAATTCATCTCACAGAGTTACATCTGTATTTCGTGGATCTCTTTGCTAGCCTTATTTCTGTGGAATCTGAGAACAGATATTTCGGATCCCTTGGAAGACTATAGGGCCAAAGGAAATATCCTCCGATAACAAAGAGAAAGAAGCTTTCTGAGAAACTTCTTTGTGTTCTGTGAAATCATCTCACAGAGTTACAGCTTTCCCCTCAAGAAGCCTTTCACTAAGACAGTTCTTGTGGAATTGGAAAAGTGATATTTGGAAGCCCATAGAGGGCTATGGTGAAAAAGGAAATATCCTCAGATGAAATCTGGAAAGAAGCTTTCTGAGAAACTGCTTTGTGTTCTGTTAATTCATCTCACAGAGTTACATCTGTATTTCGTGGATCTCTTTGCTAGCCTTATTTCTGTGGAATCTGAGAACAGATATTTCGAATCCCTTGGAAGACTATAGGGCCAAATGAAATATCCTCCGATAACAAAGAGAAAGAAGCTTTCTGAGAAACTTCTTTGTGTTCTGTGAAATCATCTCACAGAGTTACAGCTTTCACCTCAAGAAGCCTTTCGCTAAGACAGTTCTTGTGGAATTGGCAAAGTGATATTTGGAAGCCCATAGAGGGCTATGGTGAAAAAGGAAATATCCTCAGATGAAATCTGGAAAGAAGCTTTCTGAGAAACTGCTTAGTGCTCTGTTAATTCATCTCACAGACTTACATCTGTATTTCGTGGATCTCTTTGCTAGCCTTATTTCTGTGGTATCTGAGAACAGATATTTCGGATCCCTTGGAAGACTATAGGGCCAAAGGAAATATCCTCCGATAACAAAGAGAAAGAAGCTTTCTGAGAACCTTCTTTGTGTTCTGTGAAATCATCTCACAGAGTTACAGCTTTCCCCTCAAGAAGCCTTTCGCTAAGACAGTTCTTGTGGAATTGGCAAAGTGATATTTGGAAGCCCCTAGAGGGCTATGGTGAAAAAGGAAATATCCTCACATGAAATCTGGAAAGAAGCTTTCTGAGAAACTGCTTAGTGTTCTGTTAATTCATCTCACAGAGTTACATCTGTATTTCGTGGATCTCTTTGCTAGCCTTATTTCTGTGGAATCTGAGAACAGATATTTCGGATCCCTTGGAAGACTATAGGGCCAAAGGAAATATCCTCCGATAACAAAGAGAAAGAAGCTTTCTGAGAAACTTCTTTGTGTTCTGTGAAATCATCTCACTGAGTTACAGCTTTCCCCTCAAGAAGCCTTTCGCTAAGACAGTTCTTGTGGAATTGGCAAGGTGATATTTGGAAGCCCATAGAGGGCTATGGTGAAAAAGGAAATATCCTCAGATGACATCTGGAAGGAAGCTTTCTGAGAAACTGCTTAGTGTTCTGTTAATTCATCTCACAGAGTTACATCTGTATTTCGTGGATCTCTTTGCTAGCCTTATTTCTGTGGAATCTGAGAACAGATATTTCGGATCCCTTGAAAGACTATAGGGCCAAAGGAAATATCCTCCGATAACAAAGAGAAAGAAGCTTTCTGAGAAACTTGTTTGTGTTCTGTGAAATCATCTCACAGAGTTACAGCTTTCCCCTCAAGAAGCCTTTCGCTAAGACAGTTCTTGTGGAATTGGCAAAGTGATATTTGGAAGCCCATAGAGGGCTATGGTGAAAAAGGAAATATCCTCAGATGAAATGTGGAAAGAAGCTTTCTGAGAAACTGCTTAGTGTTCTGTTAATTCATCTCACAGAGTTACATCTGTATTTCGTGGATCTCTTTGCTAGCCTTATTTCTGTGGAATCTGAGAACAGATATTTCGGATCCCTTGGAAGACTATAGGGCCAAAGGAAATATCCTCCGATAACAAAGAGAAAGAAGCTTTCTGAGAAACTTCTTTGTGTTCTGTGAAATCATCTCACAGAGTTACAGCTTTCCCCTCAAGAAGCCTTTCGCTAAGACAGTTCTTGTGGAATTGGCAAAGTGATATTTGGAAGCCCAGAGAGGGCTATGGTGAAAAAGGAAATATCCTAAGATGAAATCTGGAAAGAAGCTTTCTGAGAAACTGCTTAGTGTTCTGTGAATTCATCTCACAGAGTTACATCTGTATTTCGTGGATCTCTTTGCTAGCCTTATTTCTGTGGAATCTGAGAACAGATATTTCGGATCCCTTGGAAGACTATAGGGCCAAAGGAAATATCCTCCGATAACAAAGAGAAAGAAGCTTTATGAGAAACTTCTTTGTGTTCTGTGAAATCATCTCACAGAGTTACAGCTTTCCCCTCAAGAAGCCTTTCGCTAAGACAGTTATTGTGGAATTGGCAAAGTGATATTTGGAAGCCCATAGAGGGCTATGGTGAAAAAGGAAATATCCTCAGATGAAATGTGGAAAGAAGCTTTCTGAGAAACTGCTTAGTGTTCTGTTAATTCATCTCACAGAGTTACATCTGTATTTCGTGGATCTCTTTGCTAGCCTTATTTCTGTGGAATCTGAGAACAGATATTTCGGATCCCTTGGAAGACTATAGGGCCAAAGGAAATATCCTCCGATAACAAAGAGAAAGAAGCTTTCTGAGAAACTTCTTTGTGTTCTGTGAAATCATCTCACTGAGTTACAGCTTTCCCCTCAAGAAGCCTTTCGCTAAGACAGTTCTTGTGGAATTGGCAAAGTGATATTTGGAAGCCCAGAGAGGGCTATGGTGAAAAAGGAAATATCCTCAGATGAAATCTGGAAAGAAGCTTTCTGAGAAACTGCTTAGTGTTCTGTGAATTCATCTCACAGAGTTACATCTGTATTTCGTGGATCTCTTTGCTAGCCTTATTTCTGTGGAATCTGAGAACAGATATTTCGGATCCCTTGGAAGACTATAGGGCCAAAGAAAATATCCTCCGATAACAAACAGAAAGAAGCTTTCTGAGAAACTTCTTTGTATTCCGTGAAATCATCTCACAGAGTTACAGCATTCCCCTCAAGAAGCCTTTTGCTAAGACAGTTCTTGTGGAATTGGCAAAGTGATATTTGGAAGCCACTAGGGGGCTATGGTGAAAAAGGAAATATCCTCACATGAAATCTGGAAAGAAGCTTTCTGAGAAACTGCTTAGTGTTCTGTTAATTCATCTCACAGAGTTACATCTGTATTTCGTGGATCTCTTTGCTAGCCTTATTTCTGTGGAATCTGAGAACAGATATTTCGGATCCCTTGGAAGACTATAGGGCCAAAGGAAATATCCTCCGATAACAAAGAGAAAGAAGCTTTCTGAGAAACTTCTTTGTGTTCTGTGAAATCATCTCACAGAGTTACAGCTTTCCCCTCAAGAAGCCTTTCACTAAGACAGTTCTTGTGGAATTGGAAAAGTGATATTTGGAAGCCCATAGAGGGCTATGGTGAAAAAGGAAATATCCTCAGATGAAATCTGGAAAGAAGCTTTCTGAGAAACTGCTTTGTGTTCTGTTAATTCATCTCACAGAGTTACATCTGTATTTCGTGGATCTCTTTGCTAGCCTTATTTCTGTGGAATCTGAGAACAGATATTTCGAATCCCTTGGAAGACTATAGGGCCAAATGAAATATCCTCCGATAACAAAGAGAAAGAAGCTTTCTGAGAAACTTCTTTGTGTTCTGTGAAATCATCTCACAGAGTTACAGCATTCCCCTCAAAAAAGCCTTTCGCTAAGACAGTGCTTGTGGAATTGGCAAAGTGATATTTGGAAGCCCATAGAGGGCTATGGTGAAAAAGGAAATATCCTCAGATGAAATCTGGAAAGAAGCATTCTGAGAAACTGCTTAGTGTTCTGTTAATTCATCTCACAGAGTTACATCTGTATTTCGTGGATCTCTTTGCTAGCCTTATTTCTGTGGAATCTGAGAACAGATATTTCGGATCCCTTGGAAGACTATAGGGCCAAAGGAAATATCCTCCGATAACAAAGAGAAAGAAGCTTTCTGAGAAACTTCTTTGTGTTCTGTGAAATCATCTCACAGAGTTACAGCTTTCCCCTCAAGAAGCCTTTCGCTAAGACAGTTCTTGTGGAATTGGCAAGGTGATATTTGGAAGCCCATAGAGGGCTATGGTGAAAAAGGAAATATCCTCAGATGACATCTGGAAGGAAGCTTTCTGAGAAACTGCTTGGTGTTCTGTTAATTCATCTCACAGAATTACATCTGTATTTCGTGGATCTCTTTGCTAGCCTTATTTCTGTGGAATCTGAGAACAGATATTTCGGATCCCTTGGAAGACTATAGGGCCAAAGGAAATATCCTCCGATAACAAAGAGAAAGAAGCTTTCTGAGAAACTTCTTTGTGTTCTGTGAAATCATCTCACAGAGTTACAGCTTTCCCCTCAAGAAGCCTTTCGCTAAGACAGTTCTTGTGGAATTGGCAAAGTGATATTTGGAAGCCCATAGAGGGCTATGGTGAAAAAGGAAATATCCTCAGATGAAATGTGGAAAGAAGCTTTCTGAGAAACTGCTTAGTGTTCTGTTAATTCATCTCACAGAGTTACATCTGTATTTCGTGGATCTCTTTGCTAGCCTTATTTCTGTGGAATCTGAGAACAGATATTTCGGATCCCTTGGAGGACTATAGGGCCAAAGGAAATATCCTCCGATAACAAAGAGAAAGAAGCTTTCTGAGAAACTTCTTTGTGTTCTGTGAAATCATCTCACAGAGTTACAGCTTTCCCCTCAAGAAGCCTTTCGCTAAGACAGTTATTGTGGAATTGGCAAAGTGATATTTGGAAGCCCATAGAGGGCTATGGTGAAAAAGGAAATATCCTCAGATGAAATCTGGAAAGAAGCTTTCTGAGAAACTGCTTAGTGTTCTCTTAATTCATCTCACAGACTTACATCTGTATTTCGTGGATCTCTTTGCTAGCCTTATTTCTGTGGAATCTGAGAACAGATATTTCGGATCCCTTGGAGGACTATAGGGCCAAAGGAAATATCCTCCGATAACAAAGAGAAAGAAGCTTTCTGAGAAACTTCTTTGTGTTCTGTGAAATCATCTCACAGAGTTACAGCTTTCCCCTCAAGAAGCCTTTCGCTAAGACAGTTCTTGTTGAATTGGCAAAGTGATATTTGGAAACCCATAGAGGGCTATGGTGAAAAAGGAAATATCCTCAGATGAAATCTGGAAAGAAGCTTTCTGAGAAACTGCTTAGTGTTCTGTTAATTCATCTCACAGACTTACATCGGTATTTCGTGGATCTCTTTGCTAGCCTTATTTCTGTGGAATCTGAGAACAGATATTTCGGATCCCTTGGAAGACTATAGGGCCAAAGGAAATAACCTCCGATAACAAACAGAAAGAAGCTTTCTGAGAAACTTCTTTGTGTTCTGTGAAATCATCTCACAGAGTTACAGCTTTCCCCTCAAGAAGCCTTTCGCTAAGACAGTTCTTGTGGAATTGGCAAAGTGATATTTGGAAGCCCATAGAGGGCTATGGTGAAAAAGGAAATATCCTCACATGAAATCTGGAAAGAAGCTTTCTGAGAAACTGCTTTGTGTTCTGTTAATTCATCTCACAGAGTTACATCTGTATTTCGTGGATCTCTTTGCTAGCCTTATTTCTGTGGAATCTGAGAACAGATATTTCGGATCCCTTGGAAGACTATAGGGCCAAAGGAAATATCCTCCGATAACAAAGAGAAAGAAGCTTTCTGAGAAACTTCTTTGTGTTCTGTGAAATCATCTCACAGAGTTACAGCTTTCCCCTCAAGAAGCCTTTCGCTAAGACAGTTCTTGTGGAATTGGCAAGGTGATATTTGGAAGTCCATAGAGGGCTATGGTGAAAAAGGAAATATCCTCAGATGACATCTGGAAGGAAGCTTTCTGAGAAACTGCTTAGTGTTCTCTTAATTCATCTCACAGAGTTACATCTGTATTTCGTGGATCTCTTTGCTAGCCTTATTTCTGTGGAATCTGAGAACAGATATTTCGGATCCCTTGGAAGACTATAGGGCCAAAGGAAATATCCTCCGATAACAAAGAGAAAGAAGCTTTCTGAGAAACTTCTTTGTGTTCTGAGAAATCATCTCACAGAGTTACAGCTTTCCCCTCAAGAAGCCTTTCGCTAAGACAGTTCTTGTGGAATTGGCAAAGTGATATTTGGAAGCCCATAGAGGGCTATGGTGAAAAAGGAATTATCCTCACATGAAATCTGGATAGAAGCTTTCTGAGAAACTGCTTAGTGTTCTGTTAATTCATCTCACAGAGTTACATCTGTATTTCGTGGATCTCTTTGCTAGCCTTATTTCTGTGGAATCTGAGAACAGATATTTCGGATCCCTTGGAAGACTCTAGGGCCAAAGGAAATATCCTCCGATAACAAAGAGAAAGAAGCTTTCTCAGAAACTTCTTTGTGTTCTGTGAAATCATCTCACAGAGTTACAGCTTTCCCCTCAAGAAGCCTTTCGCTAAGACAGTTCTTGTGGAATTGGCAAAGTGATATTTGGAAGCCCAGAGTGGGCTATGGTGAAAAAGGAAATATCCTCAGATGAAATCTGGAAAGAAGCTTTCTGAGAAACTGCTTAGTGTTCTGTGAATTCATCTCACAGAGTTACATCTGTATTTCGTGGATCTCTTTGCTAGCCTTATTTCTGTGGAATCTGAGAACAGATATTTCGGATCCCTTGGAAGACTATAGGGCCAAAGGAAATATCCTCCGATAACAAACAGAAAGAAGCTTTCTGAGAAACTTCTTTGTGTTCCGTGAAATCATCTCACAGAGTTACAGCTTTCCCCTCAAGAAGCCTTTCGCTAAGACAGTTCTTGTGGAATTGGCAAAGTGATATTTGGAAGCCACTAGGGGGCTATGGAGAAAAAGGAAATATCCTCACATGAAATCTGGAAAGAAGCTTTCTGAGAAACTGCTTAGTGTTCTGTTAATTCATCTCACAGACTTACATCTGTATTTCGTGGATCTCTTTGCTAGCCTTATTTCTGTGGAATCTGAGAACAGATATTTCGGATCCCTTGGAAGACTATAGGGCCAAAGGAAATATCCTCCGATAACAAACAGAAAGAAGCTTTCTGAGAAACTTCTTTGTGTTCTGTGAAATCATCTCACAGAGTTACAGCTTTCACCTCAAGAAGCCTTTCGCTAAGACAGTTCTTGTGGAATTGGCAAAGTGATATTTGGAAGCCCATAGAGGGCTATGGTGAAAAAGGAAATATCCTCAGATGAAATCTGGAAAGAAGCTTTCTGAGAAACTGCTTAGTGCTCTGTTAATTCATCTCACAGACTTACATCTGTATTTCGTGGATCTCTTTGCTAGCCTTATTTCTGTGGTATCTGAGAACAGATATTTCGGATCCCTTGGAAGACTATAGGGCCAAAGGAAATATCCTCCGATAACAAAGAGAAAGAAGCTTTCTGAGAAACTTCTTTGTGTTCTGTGAAATCATCTCACAGAGTTACAGCTTTCCCCTCAAGAAGCCTTTCGCTAAGACAGTTCTTGTGGAATTGGCAAAGTGATATTTGGAAGCCCATAGAGGGCTATGGTGAAAAAGGAAATATCCTCAGATGAAATCTGGAAAGAAGCTTTCTGAGAAACTGCTTAGTGTTCTGTTAATTCATCTCACAGAGTTACATCTGTATTTCGTGGATCTCTTTGCTAGCCTTATTTCTGTGGAATCTGAGAACAGATATTTCGGATCCCTTGGAAGACTATAGGGCCAAAGGAAATATCCTCCGATAACAAAGAGAAAGAAGCTTTCTGAGAAACTTCTTTGTGTTCTGTGAAATCATCTCACTGAGTTACAGCTTTCCCCTCAAGAAGCCTTTCGCTAAGACAGTTCTTGTGGAATTGGCAAGGTGATATTTGGAAGCCCATAGAGGGCTATGGTGAAAAAGGAAATATCCTCAGATGACATCTGGAAGGAAGCTTTCTGAGAAACTGCTTAGTGTTCTGTTAATTCATCTCACAGAGTTACATCTGTATTTCGTGGATCTCTTTGCTAGCCTTATTTCTGTGGAATCTGAGAACAGATATTTCGGATCCCTTGGAAGACTATTGGGCCAAAGGAAATATCCTCCGATAACAAAGAGAAAGAAGGTTTCTGAGAAACTTGTTTGTGTTCTGTGAAATCATCTCACAGAGTTACAGCTTTCCCCTCAAGAAGCCTTTCGCTAAGACAGTTCTTGTGGAATTGGCAAAGTGATATTTGGAAGCCCATAGAGGGCTATGGTGAAAAAGGAAATATCCTCAGATGAAATCTGGAAAGAAGCTTTCTGAGAAACTGCTTAGTGTTCTGTTAATTCATCTCACAGAGTTACATCTGTATTTCGTGGATCTCTTTGCTAGCCTTATTTCTGTGGAATCTGAGAACAGATATTTCGGATCCCTTGGAAGACTATAGGGCCAAAGGAAATATCCTCCGATAACAAAGAGAAAGAAGCTTTCTGAGAAACTTCTTTGTGTTCTGTGAAATCATCTCACAGAGTTACAGCTTTCCCCTCAAGAAGCCTTTCGCTAAGACAGTTATTGTGGAATTGGCAAAGTGATATTTGGAAGCCCAGAGAGGGCTATGGTGAAAAAGGAAATATCCTCAGATGAAATCTGGAAAGAAGCTTTCTGAGAAACTGCTTAGTGTTCTGTGAATTCATCTCACAGAGTTACATCTGTATTTCGTGGATCTCTTTGCTAGCCTTATTTCTGTGGAATCTGAGAACAGATATTTCGGATCCCTTGGAAGACTATAGGGCCAAAGGAAATATCCTCCGATAACAAACAGAAAGAAGCTTTCTGAGAAACTTCTTTGTGTTCTGTGAAATCATCTCACAGAGTTACAGCTTTCCCCTCAAGAAGCCTTTCGCTAAGACAGTTATTGTGGAATTGGCAAAGTGATATTTGGAAGCCCATAGAGGGCTATGGTGAAAAAGGAAATATCCTCAGATGAAATGTGGAAAGAAGCTTTCTGAGAAACTGCTTAGTGTTCTGTTAATTCATCTCACAGAGTTACATCTGTATTTCGTGGATCTCTTTGCTAGCCTTATTTCTGTGGAATCTGAGAACAGATATTTCGGATCCCTTGGAAGACTATAGGGCCAAAGGAAATATCCTCCGATAACAAAGAGAAAGAAGCTTTCTGAGAAACTTCTTTGTGTTCTGTGAAATCATCTCACAGAGTTACAGCTTTCCCCTCAAGAAGCCTTTCGCTAAGACAGTTCTTGTGGAATTGGCAAAGTGATATTTGGAAGCCCAGAGAGGGCTATGGTGAAAAAGGAAATATCCTCAGATGAAATCTGGAAAGAAGCTTTCTGAGAAACTGCTTAGTGTTCTGTGAATTCATCTCACAGAGTTACATCTGTATTTCGTGGATCTCTTTGCTAGCCTTATTTCTGTGGAATCTGAGAACAGATATTTCGGATCCCTTGGAAGACTATAGGGCCAAAGGAAATATCCTCCGATAACAAACAGAAAGAAGCTTTCTGAGAAACTTCTTTGTATTCCGTGAAATCATCTCACAGAGTTACAGCATTCCCCTCAAGAAGCCTTTTGCTAAGACAGTTCTTGTGGAATTGGCAAAGTGATATTTGGAAGCCACTAGGGGGCTATGGTGAAAAAGGAAATATCCTCACATGAAATCTGGAAAGAAGCTTTCTGAGAAACTGCTTAGTGTTCTGTTAATTCATCTCACAGAGTTACATCTGTATTTCGTGGATCTCTTTGCTAGCCTTATATCTGTGGAATCTGAGAACAGATATTTCGGATCCCTTGGAAGACTATAGGGCCAAAGGAAATATCCTCCGATAACAAACAGAAAGAAGCTTTCTGAGAAACTTCTTTGTGTTCTGTGAAATCATCTCACAGAGTTACAGCTTTCCCCTCAAGAAGCCTTTCACTAAGACAGTTCTTGTGGAATTGGAAAAGTGATATTTGGAAGCCCATAGAGGGCTATGGTGAAAAAGGAAATATCCTCAGATGAAATCTGGAAAGAAGCTTTCTGAGAAACTGCTTAGTGTTCTGTTAATTCATCTCACAGAGTTACATCTGTATTTCGTGGATCTCTTTGCTAGCCTTATTTCTGTGGAATCTGAGAACAGATATTTCGAATCCCTTGGAAGACTATAGGGCCAAATGAAATATCCTCCGATAACAAAGAGAAAGAAGCTTTCTGAGAAACTTCTTTGTGTTCTGTGAAATCATCTCACAGAGTTACAGCATTCCCCTCAAAAAAGCCTTTCGCTAAGACAGTGCTTGTGGAATTGGCAAAGTGATATTTGGAAGCCCATAGAGGGCTATGGTGAAAAAGGAAATATCCTCAGATGAAATCTGGAAAGAAGCATTCTGAGAAACTGCTTAGTGTTCTGTGAATTCATCTCACAGAGTTACATCTGTATTTCGTGGATCTCTTTGCTAGCCTTATTTCTGTGGAATCTGAGAACAGATATTTCGGATCCCTTGGAAGACTATAGGGCCAAAGGAAATATCCTCCGATAACAAAGAGAAAGAAGCTTTCTGAGAAACTTCTTTGTGTTCTGTGAAATCATCACACAGAGTTACAGCTTTCCCCTCAAGAAGCCTTTCGCTAAGACAGTTCTTGTGGAATTGGCAAGGTGATATTTGGAAGCCCATAGAGGGCTATGGTGAAAAAGGAAATATCCTCAGATGACATCTGGAAGGAAGCTTTCTGAGAAACTGCTTGGTGTTCTGTTAATTCATCTCACAGAGTTACATCTGTATTTCGTGGATCTCTTTGCTAGCCTTATTTCTGTGGAATCTGAGAACAGATATTTCGGATCTCTTGGAAGACTATAGGGCCAAAGGAAATATCCTCCGATAACAAAGAGAAAGAAGCTTTCTGAGAAACTTCTTTGTGTTCTGTGAAATCATCTCGCAGAGTTACAGCTTTCCCCTCAAGAAGCCTTTCGCTAAGACAGTTCTTGTGGAATTGGCAAAGTGATATTTGGAAGCCCATAGAGGGCTATGGTGAAAAAGGAAATATCCTCAGATGAAATGTGGAAAGAAGCTTTCTGAGAAACTGCTTAGTGTTCTGTTAATTCATCTCACAGAGTTACATCTGTATTTCGTGGATCTCTTTGCTAGCCTTATTTCTGTGGAATCTGAGAACAGATATTTCGGATCCCTTGGAGGACTATAGGGCCAAAGGAAATATCCTCCGATAACAAAGAGAAAGAAGCTTTCTGAGAAACTTCTTTGTGTTCTGTGAAATCATCTCACAGAGTTACAGCTTTCCCCTCAAGAAGCCTTTCGCTAAGACAGTTATTGTGGAATTGGCAAAGTGATATTTGGAAGCCCATAGAGGGCTACGGTGAAAAAGGCAATATCCTCAGATGAAATCTGGAAAGAAGCTTTCTGAGAAACTGCTTAGTGTTCTGTTAATTCATCTCACAGAGTTACATCTGTATTTCGTGGATCTCTTTGCTAGCCTTATTTCTGTGGAATCTGAGAACAGATATTTCGGATCCCTTGGAAGATTATAGGGCCAAAGGAAATATCCTCCGATAACAAAGAGAAAGAAGCTTTCTGAGAAACTTCTTTGTGTTCTGTGAAATCATCTCACAGAGTTACAGCTTTCCCCTCAAGAAGCCTTTCACTAAGCCAGTTCTTGTGGAATTGGCAAAGTGATATTTGGAAGCCCATAGAGGGCTATGGTGAAAAAGGAAATATCCTCAGATGAAATCTGGAAAGAAGCTTTCTGAGAAACTGCTTAGTGTTCTGTTAATTCATCTCACAGAGTTACATCTGTATTTCGTGGATCTCTTTGCTAGCCTTATTTCTGTGGAATCTGAGAACAGATATTTCGGATCCCTTGGAAGACTATAGGGCCAAAGGAAATATCCTCCGATAACAAAGATAAAGAAGCTTTCTGAGAAACTTCTTTGTGTTCTGTGAAATCATCTCACAGAGTTACAGCTTTCCCGTCAAGAAGCCTTTCGCTAAGACAGTTCTTGTGGAATTGGAAAAGTGATATTTGGAAGCCCATAGAGGGCTATGGTGAAAAAGGAAATATCCTCAGATGAAATCTGGAAAGAAGCTTTCTGAGAAACTGCTTTGTGTTCTGTTAATTCATCTCACAGAGTTACATCTGTATTTCGTGGATCTCTTTGCTAGACTTATTTCTGTGGAATCTGAGAACAGATATTTCGGATCCCTTGGAAGACTATAGGGCCAAATGAAATATCCTCCGATAACAAAGAGAAAGAAGCTTTCTGAGAAACTTCTTTGTATTCCGTGAAATCATCTCACAGAGTTACAGCATTCCCCTCAAGAAGCCTTTTGCTAAGACAGTTCTTGTGGAATTGGCAAAGTGATATTTGGAAGCCACTAGGGGGCTATGGTGAAAAAGGAAATATCCTCACATGAAATCTGGAAAGAAGCTTTCTGAGAAACTGCTTAGTGTTCTGTTAATTCATCTCACAGAGTTACATCTGTATTTCGTGGATCTCTTTGCTAGCCTTATTTCTGTGGAATCTGAGAACAGATATTTCGGATCCCTTGGAAGACTATAGGGCCAAAGGAAATATCCTCCGATAACAAAGAGAAAGAAGCTTTCTGAGAAACTTCTTTGTGTTCTGTGAAATCATCTCACAGAGTTACAGCTTTCCCCTCAAGAAGCCTTTCACTAAGACAGTTCTTGTGGAATTGGAAAAGTGATATTTGGAAGCCCATAGAGGGCTATGGTGAAAAAGGAAATATCCTCAGATGAAATCTGGAAAGAAGCTTTCTGAGAAACTGCTTTGTGTTCTGTTAATTCATCTCACAGAGTTACATCTGTATTTCGTGGATCTCTTTGCTAGCCTTATTTCTGTGGAATCTGAGAACAGATATTTCGAATCCCTTGGAAGACTATAGGGCCAAATGAAATATCCTCCGATAACAAAGAGAAAGAAGCTTTCTGAGAAACTTCTTTGTGTTCTGTGAAATCATCTCACAGAGTTACAGCATTCCCCTCAAAAAAGCCTTTCGCTAAGACAGTGCTTGTGGAATTGGCAAAGTGATATTTGGAAGCCCATAGAGGGCTATGGTGAAAAAGGAAATATCCTCAGATGAAATCTGGAAAGAAGCATTCTGAGAAACTGCTTAGTGTTCTGTGAATTCATCTCACAGAGTTACATCTGTATTTCGTGGATCTCTTTGCTAGCCTTATTTCTGTGGAATCTGAGAACAGATATTTCGGATCCCTTGGAAGACTATAGGGCCAAAGGAAATATCCTCCGATAACAAAGAGAAAGAAGCTTTCTGAGAAACTTCTTTGTGTTCTGTGAAATCATCACACAGAGTTACAGCTTTCCCCTCAAGAAGCCTTTCGCTAAGACAGTTCTTGTGGAATTGGCAAGGTGATATTTGGAAGCCCATAGAGGGCTATGGTGAAAAAGGAAATATCCTCAGATGACATCTGGAAGGAAGCTTTCTGAGAAACTGCTTGGTGTTCTGTTAATTCATCTCACAGAGTTACATCTGTATTTCGTGGATCTCTTTGCTAGCCTTATTTCTGTGGAATCTGAGAACAGATATTTCGGATCCCTTGGAAGACTATAGGGCCAAAGGAAATATCCTCCGATAACAAAGAGAAAGAAGCTTTCTGAGAAACTTCTTTGTGTTCTGTGAAATCATCTCACAGAGTTACAGCTTTCCCCTCAAGAAGCCTTTCGCTAAGACAGTTCTTGTGGAATTGGCAAAGTGATATTTGGAAGCCCATAGAGGGCTATGGTGAAAAAGGAAATATCCTCAGATGAAATGTGGAAAGAAGCTTTCTGAGAAACTGCTTAGTGTTCTGTTAATTCATCTCACAGAGTTACATCTGTATTTCGTGGATCTCTTTGCTAGCCTTATTTCTGTGGAATCTGAGAACAGATATTTCGGATCCCTTGGAGGACTATAGGGCCAAAGGAAATATCCTCCGATAACAAAGAGAAAGAAGCTTTCTGAGAAACTTCTTTGTGTTCTGTGAAATCATCTCACAGAGTTACAGCTTTCCCCTCAAGAAGCCTTTCGCTAAGACAGTTATTGTGGAATTGGCAAAGTGATATTTGGAAGCCCATAGAGGGCTACGGTGAAAAAGGCAATATCCTCAGATGAAATCTGGAAAGAAGCTTTCTGAGAAACTGCTTAGTGTTCTGTTAATTCATCTCACAGAGTTACATCTGTATTTCGTGGATCTCTTTGCTAGCCTTATTTCTGTGGAATCTGAGAACAGATATTTCGGATCCCTTGGAAGATTATAGGGCCAAAGGAAATATCCTCCGATAACAAAGAGAAAGAAGCTTTCTGAGAAACTTCTTTGTGTTCTGTGAAATCATCTCACAGAGTTACAGCTTTCCCCTCAAGAAGCCTTTCACTAAGCCAGTTCTTGTGGAATTGGCAAAGTGATATTTGGAAGCCCATAGAGGGCTATGGTGAAAAAGGAAATATCCTCAGATGAAATCTGGAAAGAAGCTTTCTGAGAAACTGCTTAGTGTTCTGTTAATTCATCTCACAGAGTTACATCTGTATTTCGTGGATCTCTTTGCTAGCCTTATTTCTGTGGAATCTGAGAACAGATATTTCGGATCCCTTGGAAGATAATAGGGCCAAAGGAAATATCCTCCGATAACAAAGAGAAAGAAGCTTTCTGAGAAA
This sequence comes from Macaca nemestrina, assembly GCF_043159975.1. NCBI lineage: Eukaryota > Metazoa > Chordata > Mammalia > Primates > Cercopithecidae > Macaca > Macaca nemestrina. Next base: position 97,415,799 of record NC_092137.1, on the reverse strand, counting down.
CTTCTTTGTGTTCTGTGAAATCATCTCACAGAGTTACAGCTTTCCCCTCAAGAAGCCTTTCTCTAAGACAGTTCTTGTGGAATTGGAAAAGTGATATTTGGAAGCCCATAGAGGGCTATGGTGAAAAAGGAAATATCCTCAGATGAAATCTGGAAAGAAGCTTTCTGAGAAACTGCTTTGTGTTCTGTTAATTCATCTCACAGAGTTACATCTGTATTTCGTGGATCTCTTTGCTAGCCTTATTTCTGTGGAATCTGAGAACAGATATTTCGGATCCCTTGGAAGACTATAGGGCCAAATGAAATATCCTCCGATAACAAAGAGAAAGAAGCTTTCTGAGAAACTTCTTTGTATTCCGTGAAATCATCTCACAGAGTTACAGCATTCCCCTCAAGAAGCCTTTTGCTAAGACAGTTCTTGTGGAATTGGCAAAGTGATATTTGGAAGCCACTAGGGGGCTATGGTGAAAAAGGAAATATCCTCACATGAAATCTGGAAAGAAGCTTTCTGAGAAACTGCTTAGTGTTCTGTTAATTCATCTCACAGACTTACATCTGTATTTCGTGGATCTCTTTGCTAGCCTTATTTCTGTGGTATCTGAGAACAGATATTTCGGATCCCTTGGAAGACTATAGGGCCAAAGGAAATATCCTCCGATAACAAAGAGAAAGAAGCTTTCTGAGAAACTTCTTTGTGTTCTGTGAAATCATCTCACAGAGTTACAGCTTTCCCCTCAAGAAGCCTTTCGCTAAGACAGTTCTTGTGGAATTGGCAAAGTGATATTTGGAAGCCCATAGAGGGCTATGGTGAAAAAGGAAATATCCTCAGATGAAATCTGGAAAGAAGCTTTCTGAGAAACTGCTTAGTGTTCTGTTAATTCATCTCACAGAGTTACATCTGTATTTCGTGGATCTCTTTGCTAGCCTTATTTCTGTGGAATCTGAGAACAGATATTTCGGATCCCTTGGAAGACTATAGGGCCAAAGGAAATATCCTCCGATAACAAAGAGAAAGAAGCTTTCTGAGAAACTTCTTTGTGTTCTGTGAAATCATCTCACTGAGTTACAGCTTTCCCCTCAAGAAGCCTTTCGCTAAGACAGTTCTTGTGGAATTGGCAAGGTGATATTTGGAAGCCCATAGAGGGCTATGGTGAAAAAGGAAATATCCTCAGATGACATCTGGAAGGAAGCTTTCTGAGAAACTGCTTAGTGTTCTGTTAATTCATCTCACAGAGTTACATCTGTATTTCGTGGATCTCTTTGCTAGCCTTATTTCTGTGGAATCTGAGAACAGATATTTCGGATCCCTTGGAAGACTATTGGGCCAAAGGAAATATCCTCCGATAACAAAGAGAAAGAAGCTTTCTGAGAAACTTGTTTGTGTTCTGTGAAATCATCTCACAGAGTTACAGCTTTCCCCTCAAGAAGCCTTTCGCTAAGACAGTTCTTGTGGAATTGGCAAAGTGATATTTGGAAGCCCATAGAGGGCTATGGTGAAAAAGGAAATATCCTCAGATGAAATCTGGAAAGAAGCTTTCTGAGAAACTGCTTAGTGTTCTGTTAATTCATCTCACAGAGTTACATCTGTATTTCGTGGATCTCTTTGCTAGCCTTATTTCTGTGGAATCTGAGAACAGATATTTCGGATCCCTTGGAAGACTATAGGGCCAAAGGAAATATCCTCCGATAACAAAGAGAAAGAAGCTTTCTGAGAAACTTCTTTGTGTTCTGTGAAATCATCTCACAGAGTTACAGCTTTCCCCTCAAGAAGCCTTTCGCTAAGACAGTTATTGTGGAATTGGCAAAGTGATATTTGGAAGCCCAGAGAGGGCTATGGTGAAAAAGGAAATATCCTCAGATGAAATCTGGAAAGAAGCTTTCTGAGAAACTGCTTAGTGTTCTGTGAATTCATCTCACAGAGTTACATCTGTATTTCGTGGATCTCTTTGCTAGCCTTATTTCTGTGGAATCTGAGAACAGATATTTCGGATCCCTTGGAAGACTATAGGGCCAAAGGAAATATCCTCCGATAACAAACAGAAAGAAGCTTTCTGAGAAACTTCTTTGTGTTCTGTGAAATCATCTCACAGAGTTACAGCTTTCCCCTCAAGAAGCCTTTCGCTAAGACAGTTATTGTGGAATTGGCAAAGTGATATTTGGAAGCCCATAGAGGGCTATGGTGAAAAAGGAAATATCCTCAGATGAAATGTGGAAAGAAGCTTTCTGAGAAACTGCTTAGTGTTCTGTTAATTCATCTCACAGAGTTACATCTGTATTTCGTGGATCTCTTTGCTAGCCTTATTTCTGTGGAATCTGAGAACAGATATTTCGGATCCCTTGGAAGACTATAGGGCCAAAGGAAATATCCTCCGATAACAAAGAGAAAGAAGCTTTCTGAGAAACTTCTTTGTGTTCTGTGAAATCATCTCACAGAGTTACAGCTTTCCCCTCAAGAAGCCTTTCGCTAAGACAGTTCTTGTGGAATTGGCAAAGTGATATTTGGAAGCCCAGAGAGGGCTATGGTGAAAAAGGAAATATCCTCAGATGAAATCTGGAAAGAAGCTTTCTGAGAAACTGCTTAGTGTTCTGTGAATTCATCTCACAGAGTTACATCTGTATTTCGTGGATCTCTTTGCTAGCCTTATTTCTGTGGAATCTGAGAACAGATATTTCGGATCCCTTGGAAGACTATAGGGCCAAAGGAAATATCCTCCGATAACAAACAGAAAGAAGCTTTCTGAGAAACTTCTTTGTATTCCGTGAAATCATCTCACAGAGTTACAGCATTCCCCTCAAGAAGCCTTTTGCTAAGACAGTTCTTGTGGAATTGGCAAAGTGATATTTGGAAGCCACTAGGGGGCTATGGTGAAAAAGGAAATATCCTCACATGAAATCTGGAAAGAAGCTTTCTGAGAAACTGCTTAGTGTTCTCTTAATTCATCTCACAGACTTACATCTGTATTTCGTGGATCTCTTTGCTAGCCTTATTTCTGTGGAATCTGAGAACAGATATTTCGGATCCCTTGGAGGACTATAGGGCCAAAGGAAATATCCTCCGATAACAAAGAGAAAGAAGCTTTCTGAGAAACTTCTTTGTGTTCTGTGAAATCATCTCACAGAGTTACAGCTTTCCCCTCAAGAAGCCTTTCGCTAAGACAGTTCTTGTTGAATTGGCAAAGTGATATTTGGAAACCCATAGAGGGCTATGGTGAAAAAGGAAATATCCTCAGATGAAATCTGGAAAGAAGCTTTCTGAGAAACTGCTTAGTGTTCTGTTAATTCATCTCACAGACTTACATCGGTATTTCGTGGATCTCTTTGCTAGCCTTATTTCTGTGGAATCTGAGAACAGATATTTCGGATCCCTTGGAAGACTATAGGGCCAAAGGAAATAACCTCCGATAACAAACAGAAAGAAGCTTTCTGAGAAACTTCTTTGTGTTCTGTGAAATCATCTCACAGAGTTACAGCTTTCCCCTCAAGAAGCCTTTCGCTAAGACAGTTCTTGTGGAATTGGCAAAGTGATATTTGGAAGCCCATAGAGGGCTATGGTGAAAAAGGAAATATCCTCACATGAAATCTGGAAAGAAGCTTTCTGAGAAACTGCTTTGTGTTCTGTTAATTCATCTCACAGAGTTACATCTGTATTTCGTGGATCTCTTTGCTAGCCTTATTTCTGTGGAATCTGAGAACAGATATTTCGGATCCCTTGGAAGACTATAGGGCCAAAGGAAATATCCTCCGATAACAAAGAGAAAGAAGCTTTCTGAGAAACTTCTTTGTGTTCTGTGAAATCATCTCACAGAGTTACAGCTTTCCCCTCAAGAAGCCTTTCGCTAAGACAGTTCTTGTGGAATTGGCAAGGTGATATTTGGAAGTCCATAGAGGGCTATGGTGAAAAAGGAAATATCCTCAGATGACATCTGGAAGGAAGCTTTCTGAGAAACTGCTTAGTGTTCTCTTAATTCATCTCACAGAGTTACATCTGTATTTCGTGGATCTCTTTGCTAGCCTTATTTCTGTGGAATCTGAGAACAGATATTTCGGATCCCTTGGAAGACTATAGGGCCAAAGGAAATATCCTCCGATAACAAAGAGAAAGAAGCTTTCTGAGAAACTTCTTTGTGTTCTGAGAAATCATCTCACAGAGTTACAGCTTTCCCCTGAAGAAGCCTTTCGCTAAGACAGTTCTTGTGGAATTGGCAAAGTGATATTTGGAAGCCCATAGAGGGCTATGGTGAAAAAGGAATTATCCTCACATGAAATCTGGATAGAAGCTTTCTGAGAAACTGCTTAGTGTTCTGTTAATTCATCTCACAGAGTTACATCTGTATTTCGTGGATCTCTTTGCTAGCCTTATTTCTGTGGAATCTGAGAACAGATATTTCGGATCCCTTGGAAGACTCTAGGGCCAAAGGAAATATCCTCCGATAACAAAGAGAAAGAAGCTTTCTCAGAAACTTCTTTGTGTTCTGTGAAATCATCTCACAGAGTTACAGCTTTCCCCTCAAGAAGCCTTTCGCTAAGACAGTTCTTGTGGAATTGGCAAAGTGATATTTGGAAGCCCAGAGTGGGCTATGGTGAAAAAGGAAATATCCTCAGATGAAATCTGGAAAGAAGCTTTCTGAGAAACTGCTTAGTGTTCTGTGAATTCATCTCACAGAGTTACATCTGTATTTCGTGGATCTCTTTGCTAGCCTTATTTCTGTGGAATCTGAGAACAGATATTTCGGATCCCTTGGAAGACTATAGGGCCAAAGGAAATATCCTCCGATAACAAACAGAAAGAAGCTTTCTGAGAAACTTCTTTGTGTTCCGTGAAATCATCTCACAGAGTTACAGCTTTCCCCTCAAGAAGCCTTTCGCTAAGACAGTTCTTGTGGAATTGGCAAAGTGATATTTGGAAGCCACTAGGGGGCTATGGAGAAAAAGGAAATATCCTCACATGAAATCTGGAAAGAAGCTTTCTGAGAAACTGCTTAGTGTTCTGTTAATTCATCTCACAGACTTACATCTGTATTTCGTGGATCTCTTTGCTAGCCTTATTTCTGTGGAATCTGAGAACAGATATTTCGGATCCCTTGGAAGACTATAGGGCCAAAGGAAATATCCTCCGATAACAAACAGAAAGAAGCTTTCTGAGAAACTTCTTTGTGTTCTGTGAAATCATCTCACAGAGTTACAGCTTTCACCTCAAGAAGCCTTTCGCTAAGACAGTTCTTGTGGAATTGGCAAAGTGATATTTGGAAGCCCATAGAGGGCTATGGTGAAAAAGGAAATATCCTCAGATGAAATCTGGAAAGAAGCTTTCTGAGAAACTGCTTAGTGCTCTGTTAATTCATCTCACAGACTTACATCTGTATTTCGTGGATCTCTTTGCTAGCCTTATTTCTGTGGTATCTGAGAACAGATATTTCGGATCCCTTGGAAGACTATAGGGCCAAAGGAAATATCCTCCGATAACAAAGAGAAAGAAGCTTTCTGAGAAACTTCTTTGTGTTCTGTGAAATCATCTCACAGAGTTACAGCTTTCCCCTCAAGAAGCCTTTCGCTAAGACAGTTCTTGTGGAATTGGCAAAGTGATATTTGGAAGCCCATAGAGGGCTATGGTGAAAAAGGAAATATCCTCAGATGAAATCTGGAAAGAAGCTTTCTGAGAAACTGCTTAGTGTTCTGTTAATTCATCTCACAGAGTTACATCTGTATTTCGTGGATCTCTTTGCTAGCCTTATTTCTGTGGAATCTGAGAACAGATATTTCGGATCCCTTGGAAGACTATAGGGCCAAAGGAAATATCCTCCGATAACAAAGAGAAAGAAGCTTTCTGAGAAACTTCTTTGTGTTCTGTGAAATCATCTCACTGAGTTACAGCTTTCCCCTCAAGAAGCCTTTCGCTAAGACAGTTCTTGTGGAATTGGCAAGGTGATATTTGGAAGCCCATAGAGGGCTATGGTGAAAAAGGAAATATCCTCAGATGACATCTGGAAGGAAGCTTTCTGAGAAACTGCTTAGTGTTCTGTTAATTCATCTCACAGAGTTACATCTGTATTTCGTGGATCTCTTTGCTAGCCTTATTTCTGTGGAATCTGAGAACAGATATTTCGGATCCCTTGGAAGACTATTGGGCCAAAGGAAATATCCTCCGATAACAAAGAGAAAGAAGGTTTCTGAGAAACTTGTTTGTGTTCTGTGAAATCATCTCACAGAGTTACAGCTTTCCCCTCAAGAAGCCTTTCGCTAAGACAGTTCTTGTGGAATTGGCAAAGTGATATTTGGAAGCCCATAGAGGGCTATGGTGAAAAAGGAAATATCCTCAGATGAAATCTGGAAAGAAGCTTTCTGAGAAACTGCTTAGTGTTCTGTTAATTCATCTCACAGAGTTACATCTGTATTTCGTGGATCTCTTTGCTAGCCTTATTTCTGTGGAATCTGAGAACAGATATTTCGGATCCCTTGGAAGACTATAGGGCCAAAGGAAATATCCTCCGATAACAAAGAGAAAGAAGCTTTCTGAGAAACTTCTTTGTGTTCTGTGAAATCATCTCACAGAGTTACAGCTTTCCCCTCAAGAAGCCTTTCGCTAAGACAGTTATTGTGGAATTGGCAAAGTGATATTTGGAAGCCCAGAGAGGGCTATGGTGAAAAAGGAAATATCCTCAGATGAAATCTGGAAAGAAGCTTTCTGAGAAACTGCTTAGTGTTCTGTGAATTCATCTCACAGAGTTACATCTGTATTTCGTGGATCTCTTTGCTAGCCTTATTTCTGTGGAATCTGAGAACAGATATTTCGGATCCCTTGGAAGACTATAGGGCCAAAGGAAATATCCTCCGATAACAAACAGAAAGAAGCTTTCTGAGAAACTTCTTTGTGTTCTGTGAAATCATCTCACAGAGTTACAGCTTTCCCCTCAAGAAGCCTTTCGCTAAGACAGTTATTGTGGAATTGGCAAAGTGATATTTGGAAGCCCATAGAGGGCTATGGTGAAAAAGGAAATATCCTCAGATGAAATGTGGAAAGAAGCTTTCTGAGAAACTGCTTAGTGTTCTGTTAATTCATCTCACAGAGTTACATCTGTATTTCGTGGATCTCTTTGCTAGCCTTATTTCTGTGGAATCTGAGAACAGATATTTCGGATCCCTTGGAAGACTATAGGGCCAAAGGAAATATCCTCCGATAACAAAGAGAAAGAAGCTTTCTGAGAAACTTCTTTGTGTTCTGTGAAATCATCTCACAGAGTTACAGCTTTCCCCTCAAGAAGCCTTTCGCTAAGACAGTTCTTGTGGAATTGGCAAAGTGATATTTGGAAGCCCAGAGAGGGCTATGGTGAAAAAGGAAATATCCTCAGATGAAATCTGGAAAGAAGCTTTCTGAGAAACTGCTTAGTGTTCTGTGAATTCATCTCACAGAGTTACATCTGTATTTCGTGGATCTCTTTGCTAGCCTTATTTCTGTGGAATCTGAGAACAGATATTTCGGATCCCTTGGAAGACTATAGGGCCAAAGGAAATATCCTCCGATAACAAACAGAAAGAAGCTTTCTGAGAAACTTCTTTGTATTCCGTGAAATCATCTCACAGAGTTACAGCATTCCCCTCAAGAAGCCTTTTGCTAAGACAGTTCTTGTGGAATTGGCAAAGTGATATTTGGAAGCCACTAGGGGGCTATGGTGAAAAAGGAAATATCCTCACATGAAATCTGGAAAGAAGCTTTCTGAGAAACTGCTTAGTGTTCTGTTAATTCATCTCACAGAGTTACATCTGTATTTCGTGGATCTCTTTGCTAGCCTTATATCTGTGGAATCTGAGAACAGATATTTCGGATCCCTTGGAAGACTATAGGGCCAAAGGAAATATCCTCCGATAACAAACAGAAAGAAGCTTTCTGAGAAACTTCTTTGTGTTCTGTGAAATCATCTCACAGAGTTACAGCTTTCCCCTCAAGAAGCCTTTCACTAAGACAGTTCTTGTGGAATTGGAAAAGTGATATTTGGAAGCCCATAGAGGGCTATGGTGAAAAAGGAAATATCCTCAGATGAAATCTGGAAAGAAGCTTTCTGAGAAACTGCTTAGTGTTCTGTTAATTCATCTCACAGAGTTACATCTGTATTTCGTGGATCTCTTTGCTAGCCTTATTTCTGTGGAATCTGAGAACAGATATTTCGAATCCCTTGGAAGACTATAGGGCCAAATGAAATATCCTCCGATAACAAAGAGAAAGAAGCTTTCTGAGAAACTTCTTTGTGTTCTGTGAAATCATCTCACAGAGTTACAGCATTCCCCTCAAAAAAGCCTTTCGCTAAGACAGTGCTTGTGGAATTGGCAAAGTGATATTTGGAAGCCCATAGAGGGCTATGGTGAAAAAGGAAATATCCTCAGATGAAATCTGGAAAGAAGCATTCTGAGAAACTGCTTAGTGTTCTGTGAATTCATCTCACAGAGTTACATCTGTATTTCGTGGATCTCTTTGCTAGCCTTATTTCTGTGGAATCTGAGAACAGATATTTCGGATCCCTTGGAAGACTATAGGGCCAAAGGAAATATCCTCCGATAACAAAGAGAAAGAAGCTTTCTGAGAAACTTCTTTGTGTTCTGTGAAATCATCACACAGAGTTACAGCTTTCCCCTCAAGAAGCCTTTCGCTAAGACAGTTCTTGTGGAATTGGCAAGGTGATATTTGGAAGCCCATAGAGGGCTATGGTGAAAAAGGAAATATCCTCAGATGACATCTGGAAGGAAGCTTTCTGAGAAACTGCTTGGTGTTCTGTTAATTCATCTCACAGAGTTACATCTGTATTTCGTGGATCTCTTTGCTAGCCTTATTTCTGTGGAATCTGAGAACAGATATTTCGGATCTCTTGGAAGACTATAGGGCCAAAGGAAATATCCTCCGATAACAAAGAGAAAGAAGCTTTCTGAGAAACTTCTTTGTGTTCTGTGAAATCATCTCGCAGAGTTACAGCTTTCCCCTCAAGAAGCCTTTCGCTAAGACAGTTCTTGTGGAATTGGCAAAGTGATATTTGGAAGCCCATAGAGGGCTATGGTGAAAAAGGAAATATCCTCAGATGAAATGTGGAAAGAAGCTTTCTGAGAAACTGCTTAGTGTTCTGTTAATTCATCTCACAGAGTTACATCTGTATTTCGTGGATCTCTTTGCTAGCCTTATTTCTGTGGAATCTGAGAACAGATATTTCGGATCCCTTGGAGGACTATAGGGCCAAAGGAAATATCCTCCGATAACAAAGAGAAAGAAGCTTTCTGAGAAACTTCTTTGTGTTCTGTGAAATCATCTCACAGAGTTACAGCTTTCCCCTCAAGAAGCCTTTCGCTAAGACAGTTATTGTGGAATTGGCAAAGTGATATTTGGAAGCCCATAGAGGGCTACGGTGAAAAAGGCAATATCCTCAGATGAAATCTGGAAAGAAGCTTTCTGAGAAACTGCTTAGTGTTCTGTTAATTCATCTCACAGAGTTACATCTGTATTTCGTGGATCTCTTTGCTAGCCTTATTTCTGTGGAATCTGAGAACAGATATTTCGGATCCCTTGGAAGATTATAGGGCCAAAGGAAATATCCTCCGATAACAAAGAGAAAGAAGCTTTCTGAGAAACTTCTTTGTGTTCTGTGAAATCATCTCACAGAGTTACAGCTTTCCCCTCAAGAAGCCTTTCACTAAGCCAGTTCTTGTGGAATTGGCAAAGTGATATTTGGAAGCCCATAGAGGGCTATGGTGAAAAAGGAAATATCCTCAGATGAAATCTGGAAAGAAGCTTTCTGAGAAACTGCTTAGTGTTCTGTTAATTCATCTCACAGAGTTACATCTGTATTTCGTGGATCTCTTTGCTAGCCTTATTTCTGTGGAATCTGAGAACAGATATTTCGGATCCCTTGGAAGACTATAGGGCCAAAGGAAATATCCTCCGATAACAAAGATAAAGAAGCTTTCTGAGAAACTTCTTTGTGTTCTGTGAAATCATCTCACAGAGTTACAGCTTTCCCGTCAAGAAGCCTTTCGCTAAGACAGTTCTTGTGGAATTGGAAAAGTGATATTTGGAAGCCCATAGAGGGCTATGGTGAAAAAGGAAATATCCTCAGATGAAATCTGGAAAGAAGCTTTCTGAGAAACTGCTTTGTGTTCTGTTAATTCATCTCACAGAGTTACATCTGTATTTCGTGGATCTCTTTGCTAGACTTATTTCTGTGGAATCTGAGAACAGATATTTCGGATCCCTTGGAAGACTATAGGGCCAAATGAAATATCCTCCGATAACAAAGAGAAAGAAGCTTTCTGAGAAACTTCTTTGTATTCCGTGAAATCATCTCACAGAGTTACAGCATTCCCCTCAAGAAGCCTTTTGCTAAGACAGTTCTTGTGGAATTGGCAAAGTGATATTTGGAAGCCACTAGGGGGCTATGGTGAAAAAGGAAATATCCTCACATGAAATCTGGAAAGAAGCTTTCTGAGAAACTGCTTAGTGTTCTGTTAATTCATCTCACAGAGTTACATCTGTATTTCGTGGATCTCTTTGCTAGCCTTATTTCTGTGGAATCTGAGAACAGATATTTCGGATCCCTTGGAAGACTATAGGGCCAAAGGAAATATCCTCCGATAACAAAGAGAAAGAAGCTTTCTGAGAAACTTCTTTGTGTTCTGTGAAATCATCTCACAGAGTTACAGCTTTCCCCTCAAGAAGCCTTTCACTAAGACAGTTCTTGTGGAATTGGAAAAGTGATATTTGGAAGCCCATAGAGGGCTATGGTGAAAAAGGAAATATCCTCAGATGAAATCTGGAAAGAAGCTTTCTGAGAAACTGCTTTGTGTTCTGTTAATTCATCTCACAGAGTTACATCTGTATTTCGTGGATCTCTTTGCTAGCCTTATTTCTGTGGAATCTGAGAACAGATATTTCGAATCCCTTGGAAGACTATAGGGCCAAATGAAATATCCTCCGATAACAAAGAGAAAGAAGCTTTCTGAGAAACTTCTTTGTGTTCTGTGAAATCATCTCACAGAGTTACAGCATTCCCCTCAAAAAAGCCTTTCGCTAAGACAGTGCTTGTGGAATTGGCAAAGTGATATTTGGAAGCCCATAGAGGGCTATGGTGAAAAAGGAAATATCCTCAGATGAAATCTGGAAAGAAGCATTCTGAGAAACTGCTTAGTGTTCTGTGAATTCATCTCACAGAGTTACATCTGTATTTCGTGGATCTCTTTGCTAGCCTTATTTCTGTGGAATCTGAGAACAGATATTTCGGATCCCTTGGAAGACTATAGGGCCAAAGGAAATATCCTCCGATAACAAAGAGAAAGAAGCTTTCTGAGAAACTTCTTTGTGTTCTGTGAAATCATCACACAGAGTTACAGCTTTCCCCTCAAGAAGCCTTTCGCTAAGACAGTTCTTGTGGAATTGGCAAGGTGATATTTGGAAGCCCATAGAGGGCTATGGTGAAAAAGGAAATATCCTCAGATGACATCTGGAAGGAAGCTTTCTGAGAAACTGCTTGGTGTTCTGTTAATTCATCTCACAGAGTTACATCTGTATTTCGTGGATCTCTTTGCTAGCCTTATTTCTGTGGAATCTGAGAACAGATATTTCGGATCCCTTGGAAGACTATAGGGCCAAAGGAAATATCCTCCGATAACAAAGAGAAAGAAGCTTTCTGAGAAACTTCTTTGTGTTCTGTGAAATCATCTCACAGAGTTACAGCTTTCCCCTCAAGAAGCCTTTCGCTAAGACAGTTCTTGTGGAATTGGCAAAGTGATATTTGGAAGCCCATAGAGGGCTATGGTGAAAAAGGAAATATCCTCAGATGAAATGTGGAAAGAAGCTTTCTGAGAAACTGCTTAGTGTTCTGTTAATTCATCTCACAGAGTTACATCTGTATTTCGTGGATCTCTTTGCTAGCCTTATTTCTGTGGAATCTGAGAACAGATATTTCGGATCCCTTGGAGGACTATAGGGCCAAAGGAAATATCCTCCGATAACAAAGAGAAAGAAGCTTTCTGAGAAACTTCTTTGTGTTCTGTGAAATCATCTCACAGAGTTACAGCTTTCCCCTCAAGAAGCCTTTCGCTAAGACAGTTATTGTGGAATTGGCAAAGTGATATTTGGAAGCCCATAGAGGGCTACGGTGAAAAAGGCAATATCCTCAGATGAAATCTGGAAAGAAGCTTTCTGAGAAACTGCTTAGTGTTCTGTTAATTCATCTCACAGAGTTACATCTGTATTTCGTGGATCTCTTTGCTAGCCTTATTTCTGTGGAATCTGAGAACAGATATTTCGGATCCCTTGGAAGATTATAGGGCCAAAGGAAATATCCTCCGATAACAAAGAGAAAGAAGCTTTCTGAGAAACTTCTTTGTGTTCTGTGAAATCATCTCACAGAGTTACAGCTTTCCCCTCAAGAAGCCTTTCACTAAGCCAGTTCTTGTGGAATTGGCAAAGTGATATTTGGAAGCCCATAGAGGGCTATGGTGAAAAAGGAAATATCCTCAGATGAAATCTGGAAAGAAGCTTTCTGAGAAACTGCTTAGTGTTCTGTTAATTCATCTCACAGAGTTACATCTGTATTTCGTGGATCTCTTTGCTAGCCTTATTTCTGTGGAATCTGAGAACAGATATTTCGGATCCCTTGGAAGATAATAGGGCCAAAGGAAATATCCTCCGATAACAAAGAGAAAGAAGCTTTCTGAGAAACTTCTTTGTGTTCTGTGAAATCATCTCACAGAGTTACAGCTTTCCCCTCAAGAAGCCTTTCTCTAAGACAGTTCTTGTGGAATTGGAAAAGTGATATTTGGAAGCCCATAGAGGGCTATGGTGAAAAAGGAAATATCCTCAGATGAAATCTGGAAAGAAGCTTTCTGAGAAACTGCTTTGTGTTCTGTTAATTCATCTCACAGAGTTACATCTGTATTTCGTGGATCTCTTTGCTAGACTTATTTCTGTGGAATCTGAGAACAGATATTTCGGATCCCTTGGAAGACTATAGGGCCAAATGAAATATCCTCCGATAACAAAGAGAAAGAAGCTTTCTGAGAAACTTCTTTGTATTCCGTGAAATCATCTCACAGAGTTACAGCATTCCCCTCAAGAAGCCTTTTGCTAAGACAGTTCTTGTGGAATTGGCAAAGTGATATTTGGAAGCCACTAGGGGGCTATGGTGAAAAAGGAAATATCCTCACATGAAATCTGGAAAGAAGCTTTCTGAGAAACTGCTTAGTGTTCTGTTAATTCATCTCACAGACTTACATCTGTATTTCGTGGATCTCTTTGCTAGCCTTATTTCTGTGGTATCTGAGAACAGATATTTCGGATCCCTTGGAAGACTATAGGGCCAAAGGAAATATCCTCCGATAACAAAGAGAAAGAAGCTTTCTGAGAAACTTCTTTGTGTTCTGTGAAATCATCTCACAGAGTTACAGCTTTCCCCTCAAGAAGCCTTTCGCTAAGACAGTTCTTGTGGAATTGGCAAAGTGATATTTGGAAGCCCATAGAGGGCTATGGTGAAAAAGGAAATATCCTCAGATGAAATCTGGAAAGAAGCTTTCTGAGAAACTGCTTAGTGTTCTGTTAATTCATCTCACAGAGTTACATCTGTATTTCGTGGATCTCTTTGCTAGCCTTATTTCTGTGGAATCTGAGAACAGATATTTCGGATCCCTTGGAAGACTATAGGGCCAAAGGAAATATCCTCCGATAACAAAGAGAAAGAAGCTTTCTGAGAAACTTCTTTGTGTTCTGTGAAATCATCTCACTGAGTTACAGCTTTCCCCTCAAGAAGCCTTTCGCTAAGACAGTTCTTGTGGAATTGGCAAGGTGATATTTGGAAGCCCATAGAGGGCTATGGTGAAAAAGGAAATATCCTCAGATGACATCTGGAAGGAAGCTTTCTGAGAAACTGCTTAGTGTTCTGTTAATTCATCTCACAGAGTTACATCTGTATTTCGTGGATCTCTTTGCTAGCCTTATTTCTGTGGAATCTGAGAACAGATATTTCGGATCCCTTGGAAGACTATTGGGCCAAAGGAAATATCCTCCGATAACAAAGAGAAAGAAGCTTTCTGAGAAACTTGTTTGTGTTCTGTGAAATCATCTCACAGAGTTACAGCTTTCCCCTCAAGAAGCCTTTCGCTAAGACAGTTCTTGTGGAATTGGCAAAGTGATATTTGGAAGCCCATAGAGGGCTATGGTGAAAAAGGAAATATCCTCAGATGAAATCTGGAAAGAAGCTTTCTGAGAAACTGCTTAGTGTTCTGTTAATTCATCTCACAGAGTTACATCTGTATTTCGTGGATCTCTTTGCTAGCCTTATTTCTGTGGAATCTGAGAACAGATATTTCGGATCCCTTGGAAGACTATAGGGCCAAAGGAAATATCCTCCGATAACAAAGAGAAAGAAGCTTTCTGAGAAACTTCTTTGTGTTCTGTGAAATCATCTCACAGAGTTACAGCTTTCCCCTCAAGAAGCCTTTCGCTAAGACAGTTATTGTGGAATTGGCAAAGTGATATTTGGAAGCCCAGAGAGGGCTATGGTGAAAAAGGAAATATCCTCAGATGAAATCTGGAAAGAAGCTTTCTGAGAAACTGCTTAGTGTTCTGTGAATTCATCTCACAGAGTTACATCTGTATTTCGTGGATCTCTTTGCTAGCCTTATTTCTGTGGAATCTGAGAACAGATATTTCGGATCCCTTGGAAGACTATAGGGCCAAAGGAAATATCCTCCGATAACAAACAGAAAGAAGCTTTCTGAGAAACTTCTTTGTGTTCTGTGAAATCATCTCACAGAGTTACAGCTTTCCCCTCAAGAAGCCTTTCGCTAAGACAGTTATTGTGGAATTGGCAAAGTGATATTTGGAAGCCCATAGAGGGCTATGGTGAAAAAGGAAATATCCTCAGATGAAATGTGGAAAGAAGCTTTCTGAGAAACTGCTTAGTGTTCTGTTAATTCATCTCACAGAGTTACATCTGTATTTCGTGGATCTCTTTGCTAGCCTTATTTCTGTGGAATCTGAGAACAGATATTTCGGATCCCTTGGAAGACTATAGGGCCAAAGGAAATATCCTCCGATAACAAAGAGAAAGAAGCTTTCTGAGAAACTTCTTTGTGTTCTGTGAAATCATCTCACAGAGTTACAGCTTTCCCCTCAAGAAGCCTTTCGCTAAGACAGTTCTTGTGGAATTGGCAAAGTGATATTTGGAAGCCCAGAGAGGGCTATGGTGAAAAAGGAAATATCCTCAGATGAAATCTGGAAAGAAGCTTTCTGAGAAACTGCTTAGTGTTCTGTGAATTCATCTCACAGAGTTACATCTGTATTTCGTGGATCTCTTTGCTAGCCTTATTTCTGTGGAATCTGAGAACAGATATTTCGGATCCCTTGGAAGACTATAGGGCCAAAGGAAATATCCTCCGATAACAAACAGAAAGAAGCTTTCTGAGAAACTTCTTTGTATTCCGTGAAATCATCTCACAGAGTTACAGCATTCCCCTCAAGAAGCCTTTTGCTAAGACAGTTCTTGTGGAATTGGCAAAGTGATATTTGGAAGCCACTAGGGGGCTATGGTGAAAAAGGAAATATCCTCACATGAAATCTGGAAAGAAGCTTTCTGAGAAACTGCTTAGTGTTCTGTTAATTCATCTCACAGAGTTACATCTGTATTTCGTGGATCTCTTTGCTAGCCTTATATCTGTGGAATCTGAGAACAGATATTTCGGATCCCTTGGAAGACTATAGGGCCAAAGGAAATATCCTCCGATAACAAAGAGAAAGAAGCTTTCTGAGAAACTTCTTTGTGTTCTGTGAAATCATCTCACAGAGTTACAGCTTTCCCCTCAAGAAGCCTTTCACTAAGACAGTTCTTGTGGAATTGGAAAAGTGATATTTGGAAGCCCATAGAGGGCTATGGTGAAAAAGGAAATATCCTCAGATGAAATCTGGAAAGAAGCTTTCTGAGAAACTGCTTAGTGTTCTGTTAATTCATCTCACAGAGTTACATCTGTATTTCGTGGATCTCTTTGCTAGCCTTATTTCTGTGGAATCTGAGAACAGATATTTCGAATCCCTTGGAAGACTATAGGGCCAAATGAAATATCCTCCGATAACAAAGAGAAAGAAGCTTTCTGAGAAACTTCTTTGTGTTCTGTGAAATCATCTCACAGAGTTACAGCATTCCCCTCAAAAAAGCCTTTCGCTAAGACAGTGCTTGTGGAATTGGCAAAGTGATATTTGGAAGCCCATAGAGGGCTATGGTGAAAAAGGAAATATCCTCAGATGAAATCTGGAAAGAAGCATTCTGAGAAACTGCTTAGTGTTCTGTGAATTCATCTCACAGAGTTACATCTGTATTTCGTGGATCTCTTTGCTAGCCTTATTTCTGTGGAATCTGAGAACAGATATTTCGGATCCCTTGGAAGACTATAGGGCCAAAGGAAATATCCTCCGATAACAAAGAGAAAGAAGCTTTCTGAGAAACTTCTTTGTGTTCTGTGAAATCATCACACAGAGTTACAGCTTTCCCCTCAAGAAGCCTTTCGCTAAGACAGTTCTTGTGTAATTGGCAAGGTGATATTTGGAAGCCCATAGAGGGCTATGGTGAAAAAGGAAATATCCTCAGATGACATCTGGAAGGAAGCTTTCTGAGAAACTGCTTGGTGTTCTGTTAATTCATCTCACAGAGTTACATCTGTATTTCGTGGATCTCTTTGCTAGCCTTATTTCTGTGGAATCTGAGAACAGATATTTCGGATCTCTTGGAAGACTATAGGGCCAAAGGAAATATCCTCCGATAACAAAGAGAAAGAAGCTTTCTGAGAAACTTCTTTGTGTTCTGTGAAATCATCTCGCAGAGTTACAGCTTTCCCCTCAAGAAGCCTTTCGCTAAGACAGTTCTTGTGGAATTGGCAAAGTGATATTTGGAAGCCCATAGAGGGCTATGGTGAAAAAGGAAATATCCTCAGATGAAATGTGGAAAGAAGCTTTCTGAGAAACTGCTTAGTGTTCTGTTAATTCATCTCACAGAGTTACATCTGTATTTCGTGGATCTCTTTGCTAGCCTTATTTCTGTGGAATCTGAGAACAGATATTTCGGATCCCTTGGAGGACTATAGGGCCAAAGGAAATATCCTCCGATAACAAAGAGAAAGAAGCTTTCTGAGAAACTTCTTTGTGTTCTGTGAAATCATCTCACAGAGTTACAGCTTTCCCCTCAAGAAGCCTTTCGCTAAGACAGTTATTGTGGAATTGGCAAAGTGATATTTGGAAGCCCATAGAGGGCTACGGTGAAAAAGGCAATATCCTCAGATGAAATCTGGAAAGAAGCTTTCTGAGAAACTGCTTAGTGTTCTGTTAATTCATCTCACAGAGTTACATCTGTATTTCGTGGATCTCTTTGCTAGCCTTATTTCTGTGGAATCTGAGAACAGATATTTCGGATCCCTTGGAAGATTATAGGGCCAAAGGAAATATCCTCCGATAACAAAGAGAAAGAAGCTTTCTGAGAAACTTCTTTGTGTTCTGTGAAATCATCTCACAGAGTTACAGCTTTCCCCTCAAGAAGCCTTTCACTAAGCCAGTTCTTGTGGAATTGGCAAAGTGATATTTGGAAGCCCATAGAGGGCTATGGTGAAAAAGGAAATATCCTCAGATGAAATCTGGAAAGAAGCTTTCTGAGAAACTGCTTAGTGTTCTGTTAATTCATCTCACAGAGTTACATCTGTATTTCGTGGATCTCTTTGCTAGCCTTATTTCTGTGGAATCTGAGAACAGATATTTCGGATCCCTTGGAAGACTATAGGGCCAAAGGAAATATCCTCCGATAACAAAGATAAAGAAGCTTTCTGAGAAACTTCTTTGTGTTCTGTGAAATCATCTCACAGAGTTACAGCTTTCCCGTCAAGAAGCCTTTCGCTAAGACAGTTCTTGTGGAATTGGAAAAGTGATATTTGGAAGCCCATAGAGGGCTATGGTGAAAAAGGAAATATCCTCAGATGAAATCTGGAAAGAAGCTTTCTGAGAAACTGCTTTGTGTTCTGTTAATTCATCTCACAGAGTTACATCTGTATTTCGTGGATCTCTTTGCTAGACTTATTTCTGTGGAATCTGAGAACAGATATTTCGGATCCCTTGGAAGACTATAGGGCCAAATGAAATATCCTCCGATAACAAAGAGAAAGAAGCTTTCTGAGAAACTTCTTTGTATTCCGTGAAATCATCTCACAGAGTTACAGCATTCCCCTCAAGAAGCCTTTTGCTAAGACAGTTCTTGTGGAATTGGCAAAGTGATATTTGGAAGCCACTAGGGGGCTATGGTGAAAAAGGAAATATCCTCACATGAAATCTGGAAAGAAGCTTTCTGAGAAACTGCTTAGTGTTCTGTTAATTCATCTCACAGAGTTACATCTGTATTTCGTGGATCTCTTTGCTAGCCTTATTTCTGTGGAATCTGAGAACAGATATTTCGGATCCCTTGGAAGACTATAGGGCCAAAGGAAATATCCTCCGATAACAAAGAGAAAGAAGCTTTCTGAGAAACTTCTTTGTGTTCTGTGAAATCATCTCACAGAGTTACAGCTTTCCCCTCAAGAAGCCTTTCACTAAGACAGTTCTTGTGGAATTGGAAAAGTGATATTTGGAAGCCCATAGAGGGCTATGGTGAAAAAGGAAATATCCTCAGATGAAATCTGGAAAGAAGCTTTCTGAGAAACTGCTTTGTGTTCTGTTAATTCATCTCACAGAGTTACATCTGTATTTCGTGGATCTCTTTGCTAGCCTTATTTCTGTGGAATCTGAGAACAGATATTTCGAATCCCTTGGAAGACTATAGGGCCAAATGAAATATCCTCCGATAACAAAGAGAAAGAAGCTTTCTGAGAAACTTCTTTGTGTTCTGTGAAATCATCTCACAGAGTTACAGCATTCCCCTCAAAAAAGCCTTTCGCTAAGACAGTGCTTGTGGAATTGGCAAAGTGATATTTGGAAGCCCATAGAGGGCTATGGTGAAAAAGGAAATATCCTCAGATGAAATCTGGAAAGAAGCATTCTGAGAAACTGCTTAGTGTTCTGTGAATTCATCTCACAGAGTTACATCTGTATTTCGTGGATCTCTTTGCTAGCCTTATTTCTGTAAAATCTGAGAACAGATATTTCGGATCCCTTGGAAGACTATAGGGCCAAAGGAAATATCCTCCGATAACAAAGAGAAAGAAGCTTTCTGAGAAACTTCTTTGTGTTCTGTGAAATCATCACACAGAGTTACAGCTTTCCCCTCAAGAAGCCTTTCGCTAAGACAGTTCTTGTGGAATTGGCAAGGTGATATTTGGAAGCCCATAGAGGGCTATGGTGAAAAAGGAAATATCCTCAGATGACATCTGGAAGGAAGCTTTCTGAGAAACTGCTTGGTGTTCTGTTAATTCATCTCACAGAGTTACATCTGTATTTCGTGGATCTCTTTGCTAGCCTTATTTCTGTGGAATCTGAGAACAGATATTTCGGATCCCTTGGAAGACTATAGGGCCAAAGGAAATATCCTCCGATAACAAAGAGAAAGAAGCTTTCTGAGAAACTTCTTTGTGTTCTGTGAAATCATCTCACAGAGTTACAGCTTTCCCCTCAAGAAGCCTTTCGCTAAGACAGTTCTTGTGGAATTGGCAAAGTGATATTTGGAAGCCCATAGAGGGCTATGGTGAAAAAGGAAATATCCTCAGATGAAATGTGGAAAGAAGCTTTCTGAGAAACTGCTTAGTGTTCTGTTAATTCATCTCACAGAGTTACATCTGTATTTCGTGGATCTCTTTGCTAGCCTTATTTCTGTGGAATCTGAGAACAGATATTTCGGATCCCTTGGAGGACTATAGGGCCAAAGGAAATATCCTCCGATAACAAAGAGAAAGAAGCTTTCTGAGAAACTTCTTTGTGTTCTGTGAAATCATCTCACAGAGTTACAGCTTTCCCCTCAAGAAGCCTTTCGCTAAGACAGTTATTGTGGAATTGGCAAAGTGATATTTGGAAGCCCATAGAGGGCTACGGTGAAAAAGGCAATATCCTCAGATGAAATCTGGAAAGAAGCTTTCTGAGAAACTGCTTAGTGTTCTGTTAATTCATCTCACAGAGTTACATCTGTATTTCGTGGATCTCTTTGCTAGCCTTATTTCTGTGGAATCTGAGAACAGATATTTCGGATCCCTTGGAAGATTATAGGGCCAAAGGAAATATCCTCCGATAACAAAGAGAAAGAAGCTTTCTGAGAAACTTCTTTGTGTTCTGTGAAATCATCTCACAGAGTTACAGCTTTCCCCTCAAGAAGCCTTTCACTAAGCCAGTTCTTGTGGAATTGGCAAAGTGATATTTGGAAGCCCATAGAGGGCTATGGTGAAAAAGGAAATATCCTCAGATGAAATCTGGAAAGAAGCTTTCTGAGAAACTGCTTAGTGTTCTGTTAATTCATCTCACAGAGTTACATCTGTATTTCGTGGATCTCTTTGCTAGCCTTATTTCTGTGGAATCTGAGAACAGATATTTCGGATCCCTTGGAAGATAATAGGGCCAAAGGAAATATCCTCCGATAACAAAGAGAAAGAAGCTTTCTGAGAAACTTCTTTGTGTTCTGTGAAATCATCTCACAGAGTTACAGCTTTCCCCTCAAGAAGCCTTTCTCTAAGACAGTTCTTGTGGAATTGGCAAAGTGATATTTGGAAGCCCATAGAGGGCTATGGTGAAAAAGGAAATATCCTCAGATGAAATCTGGAAAGAAGCTTTCTGAGAAACTGCTTTGTGTTCTGTTAATTCATCTCACAGAGTTACATCTGTATTTCGTGGATCTCTTTGCTAGACTTATTTCTGTGGAATCTGAGAACAGATATTTCGGATCCCTTGGAAGACTATAGGGCCAAATGAAATATCCTCCGATAACAAAGAGAAAGAAGCTTTCTGAGAAACTTCTTTGTATTCCGTGAAATCATCTCACAGAGTTACAGCATTCCCCTCAAGAAGCCTTTTGCTAAGACAGTTCTTGTGGAATTGGCAAAGTGATATTTGGAAGCCACTAGGGGGCTATGGTGAAAAAGGAAATATCCTCACATGAAATCTGGAAAGAAGCTTTCTGAGAAACTGCTTAGTGTTCTGTTAATTCATCTCACAGAGTTACATCTGTATTTCGTGGATCTCTTTGCTAGCCTTATTTCTGTGGAATCTGAGAACAGATATTTCGGATCCCTTGGAAGACTATAGGGCCAAAGGAAATATCCTCCGATAACAAAGAGAAAGAAGCTTTCTGAGAAACTTCTTTGTGTTCTGTGAAATCATCTCACAGAGTTACAGCTTTCCCCTCAAGAAGCCTTTCACTAAGACAGTTCTTGTGGAATTGGAAAAGTGATATTTGGAAGCCCATAGAGGGCTATGGTGAAAAAGGAAATATCCTCAGATGAAATCTGGAAAGAAGCTTTCTGAGAAACTGCTTTGTGTTCTGTTAATTCATCTCACAGAGTTACATCTGTATTTCGTGGATCTCTTTGCTAGCCTTATTTCTGTGGAATCTGAGAACAGATATTTCGAATCCCTTGGAAGACTATAGGGCCAAATGAAATATCCTCCGATAACAAAGAGAAAGAAGCTTTCTGAGAAACTTCTTTGTGTTCTGTGAAATCATCTCACAGAGTTACAGCATTCCCCTCAAAAAAGCCTTTCGCTAAGACAGTGCTTGTGGAATTGGCAAAGTGATATTTGGAAGCCCATAGAGGGCTATGGTGAAAAAGGAAATATCCTCACATGAAATCTGGAAAGAAGCATTCTGAGAAACTGCTTAGTGTTCTGTTAATTCATCTCACAGAGTTACATCTGTATTTCGTGGATCTCTTTGCTAGCCTTATTTCTGTGGAATCTGAGAACAGATATTTCGGATCCCTTGGAAGACTATAGGGCCAAAGGAAATATCCTCCGATAACAAAGAGAAAGAAGCTTTCTGAGAAACTTCTTTGTGTTCTGTGAAATCATCACACAGAGTTACAGCTTTCCCCTCAAGAAGCCTTTCGCTAAGACAGTTCTTGTGGAATTGGCAAGGTGATATTTGGAAGCCCATAGAGGGCTATGGTGAAAAAGGAAATATCCTCAGATGACATCTGGAAGGAAGCTTTCTGAGAAACTGCTTGGTGTTCTGTTAATTCATCTCACAGAGTTACATCTGTATTTCGTGGATCTCTTTGCTAGCCTTATTTCTGTGGAATCTGAGAACAGATATTTCGGATCCCTTGGAAGACTATAGGGCCAAAGGAAATATCCTCCGATAACAAAGAGAAAGAAGCTTTCTGAGAAACTTCTTTGTGTTCTGTGAAATCATCTCACAGAGTTACAGCTTTCCCCTCAAGAAGCCTTTCGCTAAGACAGTTCTTGTGGAATTGGCAAAGTGATATTTGGAAGCCCATAGAGGGCTATGGTGAAAAAGGAAATATCCTCAGATGAAATGTGGAAAGAAGCTTTCTGAGAAACTGCTTAGTGTTCTGTTAATTCATCTCACAGAGTTACATCTGTATTTCGTGGATCTCTTTGCTAGCCTTATTTCTGTGGAATCTGAGAACAGATATTTCGGATCCCTTGGAGGACTATAGGGCCAAAGGAAATATCCTCCGATAACAAAGAGAAAGAAGCTTTCTGAGAAACTTCTTTGTGTTCTGTGAAATCATCTCACAGAGTTACAGCTTTCCCCTCAAGAAGCCTTTCGCTAAGACAGTTATTGTGGAATTGGCAAAGTGATATTTGGAAGCCCATAGAGGGCTACGGTGAAAAAGGCAATATCCTCAGATGAAATCTGGAAAGAAGCTTTCTGAGAAACTGCTTAGTGTTCTGTTAATTCATCTCACAGAGTTACATCTGTATTTCGTGGATCTCTTTGCTAGCCTTATTTCTGTGGAATCTGAGAACAGATATTTCGGATCCCTTGGAAGATTATAGGGCCAAAGGAAATATCCTCCGATAACAAAGAGAAAGAAGCTTTCTGAGAAACTTCTTTGTGTTCTGTGAAATCATCTCACAGAGTTACAGCTTTCCCCTCAAGAAGCCTTTCACTAAGCCAGTTCTTGTGGAATTGGCAAAGTGATATTTGGAAGCCCATAGAGGGCTATGGTGAAAAAGGAAATATCCTCAGATGAAATCTGGAAAGAAGCTTTCTGAGAAACTGCTTAGTGTTCTGTTAATTCATCTCACAGAGTTACATCTGTGTTTCGTGGATCTCTTTGCTAGCCTTATTTCTGTGGAATCTGAGAACAGATATTTCGGATCCCTTGGAAGACTATAGGGCCAAAGGAAATATCCTCCGATAACAAAGATAAAGAAGCTTTCTGAGAAACTTCTTTGTGTTCTGTGAAATCATCTCACAGAGTTACAGCTTTCCCCTCAAGAAGCCTTTCTCTAAGACAGTTCTTGTGGAATTGGCAAAGTGATATTTGGAAGCCCATAGAGGGCTATGGTGAAAAAGGAAATATCCTCAGATGAAATCTGGAAAGAAGCTTTCTGAGAAACTGCTTTGTGTTCTGTTAATTCATCTCACAGAGTTACATCTGTATTTCGTGGATCTCTTTGCTAGACTTATTTCTGTGGAATCTGAGAACAGATATTTCGGATCCCTTGGAAGACTATAGGGCCAAATGAAATATCCTCCGATAACAAAGAGAAAGAAGCTTTCTGAGAAACTTCTTTGTATTCCGTGAAATCGTCTCACAGAGTTACAGCATTCCCCTCAAGAAGCCTTTTGCTAAGACAGTTCTTGTGGAATTGGCAAAGTGATATTTGGAAGCCACTAGGGGGCTATGGTGAAAAAGGAAATATCCTCACATGAAATCTGGAAAGAAGCTTTCTGAGAAACTGCTTAGTGTTCTGTTAATTCATCTCACAGAGTTACATCTGTATTTCGTGGATCTCTTTGCTAGCCTTATTTCTGTGGAATCTGAGAACAGATATTTCGGATCCCTTGGAAGACTATAGGGCCAAAGGAAATATCCTCCGATAACAAAGAGAAAGAAGCTTTCTGAGAAAATTCTTTGGTTCTGTGAAATCATCTCACAGAGTTACAGCTTTCCCCTCAAGAAGCCTTTCACTAAGACAGTTCTTGTGGAATTGGAAAAGTGATATTTGGAAGCCTATAGAGGGCTATGGTGAAAAAGGAAATATCCTCAGATGAAATCTGGAAAGAAGCTTTCTGAGAAACTGCTTTGTGTTCTGTTAATTCATCTCACAGAGTTACATGTGTATTTCGTGGATCTCTTTGCTAGCCTTATTTCTGTGGAATCTGAGAACAGATATTTCGAATCCCTTGGAAGACTATAGGGCCAAATGAAATATCCTCCGATAACAAAGAGAAAGAAGCTTTCTGAGAAACTTCTTTGTGTTCTGTGAAATCATCTCACAGAGTTACAGCATTCCCCTCAAAAAAGCCTTTCGCTAAGACAGTGCTTGTGGAATTGGCAAAGTGATATTTGGAAGCCCATAGAGGGCTATGATGAAAAAGGAAATATCCTCAGATGAAATCTGGAAAGAAGCATTCTGAGAAACTGCTTAGTGTTCTGTTAATTCATCTCACAGAGTTACATCTGTATTTCGTGGATCTCTTTGCTAGCCTTATTTCTGTGGAATCTGAGAACAGATATTGCGGATCCCTTGGAAGACTACAGGGCCAAAGGAAATATCCTCCGATAACAAAGAGAAAGAAGCTTTCTGAGAAACTTCTTTGTGTTCTGTGAAATCATCTCACAGAGTTACAGCTTTCCCCTCAAGAAGCCTTTCGCTAAGACAGTTCTTGTGGAATTGGCAAGGTGATATTTGGAAGCCCATAGAGGGCTATGGTGAAAAAGGAAATATCCTCAGATGACATCTGGAAGGAAGCTTTCTGAGAAACTGCTTGGTGTTCTGTTAATTCATCTCACAGAGTTACATCTGTATTTCGTGGATCTCTTTGCTAGCCTTATTTCTGTGGAATCTGAGAACAGATATTTCAGATCCCTTGGAAGACTATAGGGCCAAAGGAAATATCCTCCGATAACAAAGAGAAAGAAGCTTTCTGAGAAACTTCTTTGTGTTCTGTGAAATCATCTCACAGAGTTACAGCTTTCCCCTCAAGAAGCCTTTCGCTAAGACAGTTCTTGTGGAATTGGCAAAGTGATATTTGGAAGCCAATAGAGGGCTATGGTGAAAAAGGAAATATCCTCAGATGAAATGTGGAAAGAAGCTTTCTGAGAAACTGCTTAGTGTTCTGTTAATTCATCTCACAGAGTTACATCTGTATTTCGTGGATCTCTTTGCTAGCCTTATTTCTGTGGAATCTGAGAACAGATATTTCGGATCACTTGGAAGACTATAGGGCCAAAGGAAATATCCTCCGATAACAAAGAGAAAGAAGCTTTCTGAGAAACTTCTTTGTGTTCTGTGAAATCATCTCACAGAGTTACAGCTTTCCCCTCAAGAAGCCTTTCGCTAAGACAGTTCTTGTGGAATTGGCAAAGTGATATTTGGAAGCCCATAGAGGGCTACGGTGAAAAAGGCAATATCCTCAGATGAAATCTGGAAAGAAGCTTTCTGAGAAACTGCTTAGTGTTCTGTTAATTCATCTCACAGAGTTACATCTGTATTTCGTGGATCTCTTTGCTAGCCTTATTTCTGTGGAATCTGAGAACAGATATTTCGGATCCCTTGGAAGATTATAGGGCCAAAGGAAATATCCTCCGATAACAAAGAGAAAGAAGCTTTCTGAGAAACTTCTTTGTGTTCTGTGAAATCATCTCACAGAGTTACAGCTTTCCCCTCAAGAAGCCTTTCGCTAAGCCAGTTCTTGTGGAATTGGCAAAGTGATATTTGGAAGCCCATAGAGGGCTATGGTGAAAAAGGAAATATCCTCAGATGAAATCTGGAAAGAAGCTTTCTGAGAAACTGCTTAGTGTTCTGTTAATTCATCTCACAGAGTTACATCTGTATTTCGTGGATCTCTTTGCTAGCCTTATTTCTGTGGAATCTGAGAACAGATATTTCGGATCCCTTGGAAGACTATAGGGCCAAAGGAAATATCCTCCGATAACAAAGATAAAGAAGCTTTCTGAGAAACTTTTTTGTGTTCTGTGAAATCATCTCACAGAGTTACAGCTTTCCCCTCAAGAAGCCTTTCTCTAAGACAGTTCTTGTGGAATTGGAAAAGTGATATTTGGAAGCCCATAGAGGGCTATGGTGAAAAAGGAAATATCCTCAGATGAAATCTGGAAAGAAGCTTTCTGAGAAACTGCTTTGTGTTCTGTTAATTCATCTCACAGAGTTACATCTGTATTTCGTGGATCTCTTTGCTAGCCTTATTTCTGTGGAATCTGAGAACAGATATTTCGGATCCCTTGGAAGACTATAGGGCCAAATGAAATATCCTCCGATAACAAAGAGAAAGAAGCTTTCTGAGAAACATCTTTGTGTTCTGTGAAATCATCTCACAGAGTTACAGCATTCCCCTCAAAAAGCCTTTCGCTAAGACAGTGCTTGTGGAATTGGCAAAGTGATATTTGGAAGCCCATAGAGGTCTATGGTGAAAAAGGAAATATCCTCAGATGACATCTGGAAAGAAGCTTTCTGAGAAACTGCTTAGTGTTCTGTTAATTCATCTCACAGAGTTACATCTGTATTTCGTGGATCTCTTTGCTAGCCTTATTTCTGTGGAATCTGAGAACAGATATTTCGGATCCCTTGGAAGACTATAGGGCCAAATGAAATATCCTCGGATAACAAACAGAAAGAAGCTTTCTGAGGAAATTCTTTGTGTTCTGTGAAATCATATCACAGAGTTACAGCATTCCCCTCAAGAAGTCTTTCGCTAAGACAGTTCTTGTGGAATTGGCAAAGTGATATTTGGAAGCCCATAGAGGGCTATGGTGAAAAAGGAAATATCCTCACATGAAATGTGGAAAGAAGCTTTCTGAGAAACTGCTTAGTGTTCTGTTAATTCATCTCACAGAGTTACATCTGTATTTCGTGGATCTCTTTGCTAGCCTTATTTCTGTGGAATCTGAGAACAGATATTTCGGATTCCTTGGAAGACTATAGGGCCAAAGGAAATATCCTCCGATAACAAAGAGAAAGAAGCTTTCTGAGAAACTTCTTTGTGTTCTGTGAAATCATCTCACAGAGTTACAGCTTTCCCCTCAAGAAGCCTTTCGCTAAGACAGTTCTTGTGGAATTGGCAAAGTGATATTTGGAAGCCCAGAGAGGGCTATGGTGAAAAAGGAAATATCCTCAGATGAAATCTGGAAAGAAGCTTTCTGAGAAACTGCTTAGTGTTCTGTGAATTCATCTCACAGAGTTATATCTGTATTTCGTGGATCTCTTTGCTAGCCTTATTTCTGTGGAATCTGAGAACAGATATTTCGGATCCCTTTGAAGACTATAGGGCCAAAGGAAATATCCTCCGATAACAAACAGAAAGAAGCTTTCTGAGAAACTTCTTTGTGTTCCGTGAAATCATCTCACAGAGTTACAGCTTTCCCCTCAAGAAGCCTTTCGCTAAGACAGTTCTTGTGGAATTGGCAAAGTGATATTTGGAAGCCACTAGGGGGCTATGATGAAAAAGGAAATATCCTCACATGAAATCTGGAAAGAAGCTTTCTGAGAAACTGCTTAGTGTTCTGTTAATTAATCTCACAGACTTACATCTGTATTTCGTGGATCTCTTTGCTAGCCTTATTTCTGTGGAATCTGAGAACAGATATTTCGGATCCCTTGGAAGACTATAGGGCCAAAGGAAATATCCTCCGATAACAAACAGAAAGAAGCTTTCTGAGAAACTTCTTTGTGTTCTGTGAAATTATCTCACAGAGTTACAGCTTTCACCTCAAGAAGCCTTTCGCTAAGACAGTTCTTGTGGAATTGGCAAAGTGATATTTGGAAGCCCATAGAGGGCTATGGTGAAAAAGGAAATATCCTCAGATGAAATCTGGAAAGAAGCTTTCTGAGAAACTGCTTAGTGTTCTGTTAATTCATCTCACAGACTTACATCTGTATTTCGTGGATCTCTTTGCTAGCCTTATTTCTGTGGTATCTGAGAACAGATATTTCGGATCCCTTGGAAGACTATAGGGCCAAAGGAAATATCCTCCGATAACAAAGAGAAAGAAGCTTTCTGAGAAATTTCTTTGTGTTCTGTGAAATCATCTCACAGAGTTACAGCTTTCCCCTCAAGAAGCCTTTCCCTAAGACAGTTCTTGTGGAATTGGCAAAGTGATATTTGGAAGCTCATAGAGGGCTATGGTGAAAAAGGAAATATCCTCCGATGAAATGTGGAAAGAAGCTTTCTGAGAAACTGCTTAGTGTTCTGTTAATTCATCTCACAGAGTTACATCTGTATTTCGTGGATCTCTTTGCTAGCCTTATTTCTGTGGAATCTGAGAACAGATATTTCGGATCCCTTGGAAGACTATAGGGCCAAAGGAAATATCCTCCGATAACAAAGAGAAAGAAGCTTTCTGAGAAACTTCTTTGTGTTCTGTGAAATCATCTCACAGAGATACAGCTTTCCCCTCAAGAAGCCTTTCGCTAAGACAGTTCTTGTGGAATTGGCAAAGTGATATTTGGAAGCCCATAGAGGGCTATGGTGAAAAAGGAAATATCCTCAGATGAAATGTGGAAAGAAGCTTTCTGAGAAACTGCTTAGTGTTCTGTTAATTCATCTCACAGAGTTACATCTGTATTTCGTGGATCTCTTTGCTAGCGTTATTTCTGTGGAATCTGAGAACAGATATTTCGGATCCCTTGGAAGACTATAGGGCCAAAGGAAATATCCTCCGATAACAAACAGAAAGAAGCTTTCTGAGAAACTTCTTTGTGTTCTGTGAAATCATCTCACAGAGTTACAGCTTTCCCCTCAAGAAGCCTTTCGCTAAGACAGTTCTTGTGGAATTGGCAAAGTGATATTTGGAAGCCCATAGAGGGCTATGGTGAAAAAGGAAATATCCTCACATGAAATCTGGAAAGAAGCTTTCTGAGAAACTGCTTAGTGTTCTGTTAATTCATCTCACAGAGTTACATCTGTATTTCGTGGATCTCTTTGCTAGCCTTATTTCTGTGGAATCTGAGAACAGATATTTCGGATCCCTTGGAAGACTATAGGGCCAAAGGAAATATCCTCCGATAACAAAGAGAAAGAAGCTTTCTGAGAAACTTCTTTGTGTTCTGTGAAATCATCTCACAGAGTTACAGCTTTCCCCTCAAGAAGCCTTTCGCTAAGACAGTTCTTGTGGAATTGGCAAAGTGATATTTGGAAGCCCATAGAGGGCTATGGTGAAAAAGGAAATATCCTCAGATGAAATGTGGAAAGAAACTTTCTGAGAAACTGCTTAGTGTTCTGTTAATTCATCTCACAGAGTTACATCTGTATTTCGTGGTTCTCTTTGCTAGCCTTATTTCTGTGGAATCTGAGAACAGATATTTCGGATTCCTTGGAAGACTATAGGGCCAAAGGAAATATCCTCCGATAACAAAGAGAAAGAAGCTTTCTGAGAAACTTCTTTGTGTTCTGTGAAATCATCTCACAGAGTTACAGCTTTCCCCTCAAAGAGCCTTTCGCTAAGACAGTTCTTGTGGAATTGGCAAAGTGATATTTGGAAGCCCAGAGAGGGCTATGGTGAAAAAGGAAATATCCTCAGATGAAATCTGGAAAGAAGCTTTCTGAGAAACTGCTTAGTGTTCTGTGAATTCATCTCACAGTGTTATATCTGTATTTCGTGGATCTCTTTGCTAGCCTTATTTCTGTGGAATCTGAGAACAGATATTTCGGATCCCTTTGAAGACTATAGGGCCAAAGGAAATATCCTCCGATAACAAACAGAAAGAAGCTTTCTGAGAAATTTCTTTGTGTTCCGTGAAATCATCTCACAGAGTTACAGCTTTCCCCTCAAGAAGCCTTTCGCTAAGACAGTTCTTGTGGAATTGGCAAAGTGATATTTGGAAGCCACTAGGGGGCTATGGTGAAAAAGGAAATATCCTCACATGAAATCTGGAAAGAAGCTTTCTGAGAAACTGCTTAGTGTTCTGTTAATTCATCTCACAGACTTACATCTGTATTTCGTGGATCTCTTTGCTAGCCTTATTTCTGTGGAATCTGAGAACAGATATTTCGGATCCCTTGGAAGACTATAGGGCCAAAGGAAATATCCTCCGATAACAAAGAGAAAGAAGCTTTCTGAGAAACTTCTTTGTGTTCTGTGAAATCATCTCACAGAGTTACAGCTTTCCCCTCAAGAAGCCTTTCGCTAAGACAGTTCTTGTGGAATTGGCAAGGTGATATTTGGAAGCCCATAGAGGGCTATGGTGAAAAAGGAAATATCCTCAGATGAAATCTGGAAGGAAGCTTTCTGAGAAACTGCTTAGTGTTCTCTTAATTCATCTCACAGAGTTACATCTGTATTTCGTGGATCTCTTTGCTAGCCTTATTTCTGTGGAATCTGAGAACAGATATTTCGGATCCCTTGGAAGACTATAGGGCCAAAGGAAATATCCTCCGATAACAAAGAGAAAGAAGCTTTCTGAGAAACTTCTTTGTGTTCTGAGAAATCATCTCACAGAGTTACAGCTTTCCCCTCAAGAAGCCTTTCGCTAAGACAGTTCTTGTGGAATTGGCAAAGTGATATTTGGAAGCCCATAGAGGGCTATGGTGAAAAAGGAAATATCCTCAGATGAAATGTGGAAAGAAGCTTTCTGAGAAACTGCTTAGTGTTCTGTTAATTCATCTCACAGAGTTACATCTGTATTTCGTGGTTCTCTTTGCTAGCCTTATTTCTGTGGAATCTGAGAACAGATATTTCGGATTCCTTGGAAGACTATAGGGCCAAAGGAAATATCCTCCGATAACAAAGAGAAAGAAGCTTTCTGAGAAACTTCTTTGTGTTCTGTGAAATCATCTCACAGAGTTACAGCTTTCCCCTCAAGAAGCCTTTCGCTAAGACAGTTCTTGTGGAATTGGCAAAGTGATATTTGGAAGCCCAGAGAGGGCTATGGTGAAAAAGGAAATATCCTCAGATGAAATCTGGAAAGAAGCTTTCTGAGAAACTGCTTAGTGTTCTGTGAATTCATCTCACAGTGTTATATCTGTATTTCGTGGATCTCTTTGCTAGCCTTATTTCTGTGGAATCTGAGAACAGATATTTCGGATCCCTTTGAAGACTATAGGGCCAAAGGAAATATCCTCCGATAACAAACAGAAAGAAGCTTTCTGAGAAACTTCTTTGTGTTCCGTGAAATCATCTCACAGAGTTACAGCTTTCCCCTCAAGAAGCCTTTCGCTAAGACAGTTCTTGTGGAATTGGCAAAGTGATATTTGGAAGCCACTAGGGGGCTATGGTGAAAAAGGAAATATCCTCAGATGAAATCTGGAAAGAAGCTTTCTGAGAAACTGCTTAGTGTTCTGTTAATTCATCTCACAGAGTTACATCTGTATTTCGTGGATCTCTTTGCTAGCCTTATTTCTGTGGAATCTGAGAACAGATATTTCGGATCCCTTGGAAGACTATAGGGCCAAAGGAAATATCCTCCGATAACAAACAGAAAGAAGCTTTCTGAGAAACTTCTTTGTGTTCTGTGAAATTATCTCACAGAGTTACAGCTTTCACCTCAAGAAGCCTTTCGCTAAGACAGTTCTTGTGGAATTGGCAAAGTGATATTTGGAAGCCCATAGAGGGCTATGGTGAAAAAGGAAATATCCTCAGATGAAATCTGGAAAGAAGCTTTCTGAGAAACTGCTTAGTGTTCTGTTAATTCATCTCACAGACTTACATCTGTATTTCGTGGATCTCTTTGCTAGCCTTATTTCTGTGGAATCTGAGAACAGATATTTCGGATCCCTTGGAAGACTATAGGGCCAAAGGAAATAACCTCCGATAACAAACAGAAGGAAGCTTTCTGAGAAACTTCTTTGTGTTCTGTGAAATCATCTCACAGAGTTACAGCTTTCCCCTCAAGAAGCCTTTCGCTAAGACAGTTCTTGTGGAATTGGCAAAGTGATATTTGGAAGCCCATAGAGGGCTATGGTGAAAAAGGAAATATCCTCACATGAAATCTGGAAAGAAGCTTTCTGAGAAACTGCTTAGTGTTCTGTTAATTCATCTCACAGAGTTACATCTGTATTTCGTGGATCTCTTTGCTAGCCTTATTTCTGTGGAATCTGAGAACAGATATTTCGGATCCCTTGGAAGACTATAGGGCCAAAGGAAATATCCTCCGATAACAAAGAGAAAGAAGCTTTCTGAGAAACTTCTTTGTGTTCTGTGAAATCATCTCACAGAGTTACAGCTTTCCCCTCAAGAAGCCTTTCGCTAAGACAGTTCTTGTGGAATTGGCAAGGTGATATTTCGAAGCCCATAGAGGGCTATGGTGAAAAAGGAAATATCCTCAGATGACATCTGGAAGGAAGCTTTCTGAGAAACTGCTTAGTGTTCTCTTAATTCATCTCACAGAGTTACATCTGTATTTCGTGGATCTCTTTGCTAGCCTTATTTCTGTGGAATCTGAGAACAGATATTTCGGATCCCTTGGAAGACTATAGGGCCAAAGGAAATATCCTCCGATAACAAAGAGAAAGAAGCTTTCTGAGAAACTTCTTTGTGTTCTGAGAAATCATCTCACAGAGTTACAGCTTTCCCCTCAAGAAGCCTTTCGCTAAGACAGTTCTTGTGGAATTGGCAAAGTGATATTTGGAAGCCCATAGAGGGCTATGGTGAAAAAGGAAATATCCTCAGATGAAATGTGGAAAGAAGCTTTCTGAGAAACTGCTTAGTGTTCTGTTAATTCATCTCACAGAGTTACATTTGTATTTCGTGGATCTCTTTGCTAGCCTTATTTCTGTGGAATCTGAGAACAGATATTTCGGATTCCTTGGAAGACTCTAGGGCCAAAGGAAATATCCTCCGATAACAAAGAGAAAGAAGCTTTCTGAGAAACTTCTTTGTGTTCTGTGAAATCATCTCACAGAGTTACAGCTTTCCCCTCAAGAAGCCTTTCGCTAAGACAGTTCTTGTGGAATTCGCAAGGTGATATTTGGAAGCCCATAGAGGGCTATGGTGAAAAAGGAAATATCCTCAGATGACATCTGGAAGGAAGCTTTCTGAGAAACTGCTTAGTGTTCTCTTAATTCATCTCACAGAGTTACATCTGTATTTCGTGGATCTCTTTGCTAGCCTTATTTCTGTGGAATCTGAGAACAGATATTTCGGATCCCTTGGAAGACTATAGGGCCAAAGGAAATATCCTCCGATAACAAAGAGAAAGAAGCTTTCTGAGAAACTTCTTTGTGTTCTGAGAAATCATCTCACAGAGTTACAGCTTTCCCCTCAAGAAGCCTTTCGCTAAGACAGTTCTTGTGGAATTGGCAAAGTGATATTTGGAAGCCCATAGAGGGCTGTGGTGAAAAAGGAAATATCCTCAGATGAAATGTGGAATGAAGCTTTCTGAGAAACTGCTTAGTGTTCTGTTAATTCATCTCACAGAGTTACATCTGTATTTCGTGGATCTCTTTGCTAGCCTTATTTCTGTGGAATCTGAGAACAGATATTTCGGATCCCTTGGAAGACTATAGGGCCAAAGGAAATATCCTCCGATAACAAAGAGAAAGAAGCTTTCTGAGAAACTTCTTTGTGTTCTGTGAAATCATCTCACAGAGTTACAGCTTTCCCCTCAAGAAGCCTTTCGCTAAGACAGTTCTTGTGGAATTGGCAAGGTGATATTTGGAAGCCCATAGAGGGCTATGGTGAAAAAGGAAATATCCTCAGATGACATCTGGAAGGAAGCTTTCTGAGAAACTGCTTAGTGTTCTGTTAATTCATCTCACAGAGTTACATCTGTATTTCGTGGATCTCTTTGCTAGCCTTATTTCTGTGGAATCTGAGAACAGATATTTCGGATCCCTTGGAAGACTATAGGGCCAAAGGAAATATCCTCCGATAACAAAGAGAAAGAAGCTTTCTGAGAAACTTCTTTGTGTTCTGTGAAATCATCTCACAGAGTTACAGCTTTCCCCTCAAGAAGCCTTTCTCTAAGACAGTTCTTGTGGAATTGGAAAAGTGATATTTGGAAGCCCATAGAGGGCTATGGTGAAAAAGGAAATATCCTCACATGAAATCTGGAAAGAAGCTTTCTGAGAAACTGCTTTGTGTTCTGTTAATTCATCTCACAGAGTTATATCTGTATTTCGTGGATCTCTTTGCTAGCCTTATTTCTGTGGAATCTGAGAACAGATATTTCGGATCCCTTGGAAGACTATAGGGCCAAATGAAATATCCTCCGATAACAAAGAGAAAGAAGCTTTCTGAGAAACATCTTTGTGTTCTGTGAAATCATCTCACAGAGTTACAGCATTCCCCTCAAAAAGCCTTTCGCTAAGACAGTGCTTGTGGAATTGGCAAAGTGATATTTGGAAGCCCATAGAGGGCTATGGTGAAAAAGGAAATATCCTCAGATGAAATCTGGAAAGAAGCTTTCTGAGAAACTGCTTAGTGTTCTGTTAATTCATCTCACAGAGTTACATCTGTATTTCGTGGATCTCTTTGCTAGCCTTATTTCTGTGGAATCTGAGAACAGATATTTCGGATCCCTTGGAAGACTATAGAGCCAAATGAAATATCCTCGGATAACAAACAGAAAGAAGCTTTCTGAGGAAATTCTTTGTGTTCTGTGAAATCATCTCACAGAGTTACAGCATTCCCCTCAAGAAGCCTTTCGCTAAGACAGTTCTTGTGGAATTGGCAAAGTGATATTTGGAAGCCCATAGAGGGCTATGGTGAAAAAGGAAATATCCTCAGATGAAATGTGGAAAGAAGCTTTCTGAGAAACTGCTTAGTGTTCTGTTAATTCATCTCACAGAGTTACATCTGTATTTCGTGGATCTCTTTGCTAGCCTTATTTCTGTGGAATCTGAGAACAGATATTTCGGATCCCTTGGAAGACTATAGGGCCAAAGGAAATATCCTCCGATAACAAACAGAAAGAAGCTTTCTGAGAAACTTCTTTGTGTTCCGTGAAATCATCTCACAGAGTTACAGCTTTCCCCTCAAGAAGCCTTTCGCTAAGACAGTTCTTGTGGAATTGGCAAAGTGATATTTGGAAGCCACTAGGGGGCTCTGGTGAAAAAGGAAATATCCTCACATGAAATCTGGAAAGAAGCTTTCTGAGAAACTGCTTAGTGTTCTGTTAATTCATCTCACAGAGTTACATCTGTATTTCGTGGATCTCTTTGCTAGCCTTATTTCTGTGGAATCTGAGAACAGATATTTCGGATCCCTTGGAAGACTATAGGGCCAAAGGAAATATCCTCCGATAACAAAGAGAAAGAAGCTTTCTGAGAAACTTCTTTGTGTTCTGTGAAATTATCTCACAGAGTTACAGCTTTCACCTCAAGAAGCCTTTCGCTAAGACAGTTCTTGTGGAATTGGCAAAGTGATATTTGGAAGCCCATAGAGGGCTATGGTGAAAAAGGAAATATCCTCACATGAAATCTGGAAAGAAGCTTTCTGAGAAACTGCTTAGTGTTCTGTTAATTCATCTCACAGAGTTACATCTGTATTTCGTGGATCTCTTTGCTAGCCTTATTTCTGTGGAATCTGAGAACAGATATTTCGGATCCCTTGGAAGACTATAGGGCCAAAGGAAATATCCTCCGATAACAAAGATAAAGAAGCTTTCTGAGAAACTTCTTTGTGTTCTGTGAAATCATCTCACAGAGTTACAGCTTTCCCCTCAAGAAGCCTTTCTCTAAGACAGTTCTTGTGGAATTGGAAAAGTGATATTTGGAAGCCCATAGAGGGCTATGGTGAAAAAGGAAATATCCTCACATGAAATCTGGAAAGAAGCTTTCTGAGAAACTGCTTTGTGTTCTGTTAATTCATCTCACAGAGTTACATCTGTATTTCGTGGATCTCTTTGCTAGCCTTATTTCTGTGGAATCTGAGAACAGATATTTCGGATCCCTTGGAAGACAATAGGGCCAAATGAAATATCCTCGGATAACAAACAGAAAGAAGCTTTCTGAGGAAATTCTTTGTGTTCTGTGAAATCATCTCACAGAGTTACAGCTTTCCCCTCAAGAAGCCTTTCGCTAAGACAGTTCTTGTGGAATTGGCAAAGTGATATTTGGAAGCCCATAGAGGGCTATGGTGAAAAAGGAATTTTCCTCACATGAAATCTGGAAAGAAGCTTTCTGAGAAACTGCTTAGTGTTCTGTTAATTCATCTCACAGAGTTACATCTGTATTTCGTGGATCTCTTTGCTAGCCTTATTTCTGTGGAATCTGAGAACAGATATTTCGGATCCCTTGGAAGACTATAGGGCCAAAGGAAATATCCTCCGATAACAAAGAGAAAGAAGCTTTCTGAGAAACTTCTTTGTGTTCTGTGAAATCATCTCACAGAGTTACAGCTTTCCCCTCAAGAAGCCTTTCGCTAAGATAGTTCTTGTGGAATTGGCAAAGTGATATTTGGAAGCCCAGAGAGGGCTATGGTGAAAAAGGAAATATCCTCAGATGAAATCTGGAAAGAAGCTTTCTGAGAAACTGCTTAGTGTTCTGTGAATTCATCTCACAGAGTTACATCTGTATTTCGTGGATCTCTTTGCTAGCCTTATTTCTGTGGAATCTGAGAACAGATATTTCGGATCCCTTGGAAGACTATAGGGCCAAAGGAAATATCCTCCGATAAGAAACAGAAAGAAGCTTTCTGAGAAACTTCTTTGTGTTCCGTGAAATCATCTCACAGAGTTACAGCTTTCCCCTCAAGAAGCCTTTCGCTAAGACAGTTCTTGTGGAATTGGCAAAGTGATATTTGGAAGCCACTAGGGGGCTATGGTGAAAAAGGAAATATCCTCACATGAAATCTGGAAAGAAGCTTTCTGAGAAACTGCTTAGTGTTCTGTTAATTCATCTCACAGACTTACATCTGTATTTCGTGGATCTCTTTGCTAGCCTTATTTCTGTGGAATCTGAGAACAGATATTTCGGATCCCTTGGAAGACTATAGGGCCAAAGGAAATATCCTCCGATAACAAAGAGAAAGAAGCTTTCTGAGAAACTTCTTTGTGTTCTGTGAAATCATCTCACAGAGTTACAGCTTTCCCCTCAAGAAGCCTTTCACTAAGACAGTTCTTGTGGAATTGGAAAAGTGATACTTGGAAGCCCATAGAGGGCTATGGTGAAAAAGGAAATATCCTCAGATGAAATCTGGAAAGAAGCTTTCTGAGAAACTGCTTAGTGTTCTGTTAATTCATCTCACAGAGTTACATCTGTATTTCGTGGATCTCTTTGCTAGCCTTATTTCTGTGGAATCTGAGAACAGATATTTCGGATCCCTTGGAAGACTATAGGGCCAAATGAAATATCCTCGGATAACAAACAGAAAGAAGCTTTCTGAGGAAATTCTTTGTGTTCTGTGAAATCATCTCACAGAGTTACAGCATTCCCCTCAAGAAGCCTTTCGCTAAGACAGTGCTTGTGGAATTGGCAAAGTGATATTTGGAAGCCCATAGAGGGCTATGGTGAAAAAGGAATTATCCTCACATGAAATCTGTAAAGAAGCTTTCTGAGAAACTGCTTAGTGTTCTGTTAATTCATCTCACAGAGTTACATCTGTATTTCGTGGATCTCTTTGCTAGCCTTATTTCTGTGGAATCTGAGAACAGATATTTCGGATCCCTTGGAAGACTATAGGGCCAAAGGAAATATCCTCCGATAACAAAGAGAAAGAAGCTTTCTGAGAAACTTCTTTGTGTTCTGTGAAATCATCTCACTGAGTTACAGCTTTCCCCTCAAGAAGCCTTCGCTAAGACAGTTCTTGTGGAATTGGCAAGGTGATATTTGGAAGCCCATAGAGGGCTATGGTGAAAAAGGAAATATCCTCAGATGACATCTGGAAGGAAGCTTTCTGAGAAACTGCTTAGTGTTCTGTTAATTCATCTCACAGAGTTACATCTGTATTTCGTGGATCTCTTTGCTAGCCTTATTTCTGTGGAATCTGAGAACAGATATTTCGGATCCCTTGGAAGACTATAGGGCCAAAGGAAATATCCTCCGATAACAAAGAGAAAGAAGCTTTCTGAGAAACTTCTTTGTGTTCTGTGAAATCATCTCACAGAGTTACAGCTTTCCCCTCAAGAAGCCTTTCGCTAAGACAGTTCTTGTGGAATTGGCAAGGTGATATTTGGAAGCCCATAGAGGGCTATGGTGAAAAAGGAAATATCCTCAGATGACATCTGGAAGGAAGCTTTCTGAGAAACTGCTTGGTGTTCTGTTAATTCATCTCACAGAGTTACATCTGTATTTCGTGGATCTCTTTGCTAGCCTTATTTCTGTGGAATCTGAGAACAGATATTTCGGATCCCTTGGAAGACTATAGGGCCAAAGGAAATATCCTCCGATAACAAAGAGAAAGAAGCTTTCTGAGAAACTTCTTTGTGTTCTGTGAAATCATCTCACAGAGTTACAGCTTTCCCCTCAAGAAGCCTTTCGCTAAGACAGTTCTTGTGGAATTGGCAAAGTGATATTTGGAAGCCCATAGAGGGCTATGGTGAAAAAGGAAATATCCTCACATGAAATCTGGAAAGAAGCTTTCTGAGAAACTGCTTAGTGTTCTGTTAATTCATCTCACAGAGTTACATCTGTATTTCGTGGATCTCTTTGCTAGCCTTATTTCTGTGGAATCTGAGAACAGATATTTCGGATCCCTTGGAAGACTATAGGGCCAAAGGAAATATCCTCCGATAACAAAGATAAAGAAGCTTTCTGAGAAACTTCTTTGTGTTCTGTGAAATCATCTCACAGAGTTACAGCTTTCCCCTCAAGAAGCCTTTCTCTAAGACAGTTCTTGTGGAATTGGAAAAGTGATATTTGGAAGCCCATAGAGGGCTATGGTGAAAAAGGAAATATCCTCACATGAAATCTGGAAAGAAGCTTTCTGAGAAACTGCTTTGTGTTCTGTTAATTCATCTCACAGAGTTACATCTGTATTTCGTGGATCTCTTTGCTAGCCTTATTTCTGTGGAATCTGAGAACAGATATTTCGGATCCCTTGGAAGACAATAGGGCCAAATGAAATATCCTCGGATAACAAACAGAAAGAAGCTTTCTGAGGAAATTCTTTGTGTTCTGTGAAATCATCTCACAGAGTTACAGCTTTCCCCTCAAGAAGCCTTTCGCTAAGACAGTTCTTGTGGAATTGGCAAAGTGATATTTGGAAGCCCATAGAGGGCTATGGTGAAAAAGGAATTTTCCTCACATGAAATCTGGAAAGAAGCTTTCTGAGAAACTGCTTAGTGTTCTGTTAATTCATCTCACAGAGTTACATCTGTATTTCGTGGATCTCTTTGCTAGCCTTATTTCTGTGGAATCTGAGAACAGATATTTCGGATCCCTTGGAAGACTATAGGGCCAAAGGAAATATCCTCCGATAACAAAGAGAAAGAAGCTTTCTGAGAAACTTCTTTGTGTTCTGTGAAATCATCTCACAGAGTTACAGCTTTCCCCTCAAGAAGCCTTTCGCTAAGACAGTTCTTGTGGAATTGGCAAAGTGATATTTGGAAGCCCAGAGAGGGCTATGGTGAAAAAGGAAATATCCTCAGATGAAATCTGGAAAGAAGCTTTCTGAGAAACTGCTTAGTGTTCTGTGAATTCATCTCACAGAGTTACATCTGTATTTCGTGGATCTCTTTGCTAGCCTTATTTCTGTGGAATCTGAGAACAGATATTTCGGATCCCTTGGAAGACTATAGGGCCAAAGGAAATATCCTCCGATAAGAAACAGAAAGAAGCTTTCTGAGAAACTTCTTTGTGTTCCGTGAAATCATCTCACAGAGTTACAGCTTTCCCCTCAAGAAGCCTTTCGCTAAGACAGTTCTTGTGGAATTGGCAAAGTGATATTTGGAAGCCACTAGGGGGCTATGGTGAAAAAGGAAATATCCTCACATGAAATCTGGAAAGAAGCTTTCTGAGAAACTGCTTAGTGTTCTGTTAATTCATCTCACAGACTTATATCTGTATTTCGTGGATCTCTTTGCTAGCCTTATTTCTGTGGAATCTGAGAACAGATATTTCGGATCCCTTGGAAGACTATAGGGCCAAAGGAAATATCCTCCGATAACAAAGAGAAAGAAGCTTTCTGAGAAACTTCTTTGTGTTCTGTGAAATCATCTCACAGAGTTACAGCTTTCCCCTCAAGAAGCCTTTCACTAAGACAGTTCTTGTGGAATTGGCAAAGTGATATTTGGAAGCCCATAGAGGGCTATGGTGAAAAAGGAAATATCCTCAGATGAAATCTGGAAAGAAGCTTTCTGAGAAACTGCTTTGTGTTCTGTTAATTCATCTCACAGAGTTACATCTGTATTTCGTGGATCTCTTTGCTAGCCTTATTTCTGTGGAATCTGAGAACAGATATTTCGGATCCCTTGGAAGACTATAGGGCCAAATGAAATATTCTCCGATTACAAAGAGAAAGAAGCTTTCTGAGAAACTTCTTTGTGTTCTGTGAAATCATCTCACAGAGTTACAGCATTCCCCTCAAAAAAGCCTTTCGCTAAGACAGTGCTTGTGGAATTGGCAAAGTGATATTTGGAAGCCCATAGAGGGCTATGGTGAAAAAGGAAATATCCTCAGATGAAATCTGGAAAGAAGCTTTCTGAGAAACTGCTTAGTGTTCTGTTAATTCATCTCACAGAGTTACATCTGTATTTCGTGGATCTCTTTGCTAGCCTTATTTCTGTGGAATCTGAGAACAGATATTTCGGATCCCTTGGAAGACTATAGGGCCAAATGAAATATCCTCGGATAACAAACAGAAAGAAGCTTTCTGAGGAAATTCTTTGTGTTCTGTGAAATCATCTCACAGAGTTACAGCATTCCCCTCAAGAAGCCTTTCGCTAAGACAGTTCTTGTGGAATTGGCAAAGTGATATTTGGAAGCCCATAGAGGGCTATGGTGAAAAAGGAATTATCCTCACATGAAATCTGTAAAGAAGCTTTCTGAGAAACTGCTTAGTGTTCTGTTAATTCATCTCACAGAGTTACATCTGTATTTCGTGGATCTCTTTGCTAGCCTTATTTCTGTGGAATCTGAGAACAGATATTTCGGATCCCTTGGAAGACTATAGGGCCAAAGGAAATATCCTCCGATAACAAAGAGAAAGAAGCTTTCTGAGAAACTTCTTTGTGTTCTGTGAAATCATCTCACTGAGTTACAGCTTTCCCCTCAAGAAGCCTTCGCTAAGACAGTTCTTGTGGAATTGGCAAGGTGATATTTGGAAGCCCATAGAGGGCTATGGTGAAAAAGGAAATATCCTCAGATGACATCTGGAAGGAAGCTTTCTGAGAAACTGCTTAGTGTTCTGTTAATTCATCTCACAGAGTTACATCTGTATTTCGTGGATCTCTTTGCTAGCCTTATTTCTGTGGAATCTGAGAACAGATATTTCGGATCCCTTGGAAAACTATAGGGCCAAAGGAAATATCCTCCCATAACAAAGAGAAAGAAGCTTTCTGAGAAACTTGTTTGTGTTCTTTGAAATCATCTCACAGAGTTACAGCTTTCCCCTCAAGAAGCCTTTCGCTAAGACAGTTCTTGTGGAATTGGCAAAGTGATATTTGGAAGCCCATAGAGGGCTATGGTGAAAAAGGAAATATCCTCAGATGAAATGTGGAAAGAAGCTTTCTGAGAAACTGCTTAGTGTTCTGTTAATTCATCTCACAGAGTTACATCCGTATTTCGTGGATCTCTTTGCTAGCCTTATTTCTGTGGAATCTGAGAACAGATATTTCGGATCCCTTGGAAGACTATAGGGCCAAAGGAAATATCCTCCGATAACAAAGAGAAAGAAGCTTTCTGAGAAACTTCTTTGTGTTCTGTGAAATCATCTCACAGAGTTACAGCTTTCCCCTCAAGAAGCCTTTCGCTAAGACAGTTATTGTGGAATTGGCAAAGTGATATCTGGAAGCCCAGAGAGGGCTATGGTGAAAAAGGAAATATCCTCACATGAAATCTGGAAAGAAGCTTTCTGAGAAACTGCTTAGTGTTCTGTTAATTCATCTCACAGAGTTACATCTGTATTTCGTGGATCTCTTTGTTAGCCTTATTTCTGTGGAATCTGAGAACAGATATTTCGGATCCCTTGGAAGACTATAGGGCCAAAGGAAATATCCTCCGATAACAAAGAGAAAGAAGCTTTCTGAGAAACTTCTTTGTGTTCTGTGAAATCATCTCACAGAGTTACAGCTTTCCCCTCAAGAAGCCTTTCACTAAGACAGTTCTTGTGGAATTGGAAAAGTGATATTTGGAAGCCCATAGAGGGCTATGGTGAAAAAGGAAATATCCTCAGATGAAATCTGGAAAGAAGCTTTCTGAGAAACTGCTTTGTGTTCTGTTAATTCATCTCACAGAGTTACATCTGTATTTCGTGGATCTCTTTGCTAGCCTTATTTCTGTGGAATCTGAGAACAGATATTTCGAATCCCTTGGAAGACTATAGGGCCAAATGAAATATCCTCCGATAACAAAGAGAAAGAAGCTTTCTGAGAAACTTCTTTGTGTTCTGTGAAATCATCTCACAGAGTTACAGCATTCCCCTCAAAAAAGCCTTTCGCTAAGACAGTGCTTGTGGAATTGGCAAAGTGATATTTGGAAGCCCATAGAGGGCTATGGTGAAAAAGGAAATATCCTCACATGAAATCTGGAAAGAAGCATTCTGAGAAACTGCTTAGTGTTCTGTTAATTCATCTCACAGAGTTACATCTGTATTTCGTGGATCTCTTTGCTAGCCTTATTTCTGTGGAATCTGAGAACAGATATTTCGGATCCCTTGGAAGACTATAGGGCCAAAGGAAATATCCTCCGATAACAAAGAGAAAGAAGCTTTCTGAGAAACTTCTTTGTGTTCTGTGAAATCATCTCACAGAGTTACAGCTTTCCCCTCAAGAAGCCTTTCGCTAAGACAGTTCTTGTGGAATTGGCAAGGTGATATTTGGAAGCCCATAGAGGGCTATGGTGAAAAAGGAAATATCCTCAGATGACATCTGGAAGGAAGCTTTCTGAGAAACTGCTTGGTGTTCTGTTAATTCATCTCACAGAGTTACATCTGTATTTCGTGGATCTCTTTGCTAGCCTTATTTCTGTGGAATCTGAGAACAGATATTTCGGATCCCTTGGAAGACTATAGGGCCAAAGGAAATATCCTCCGATAACAAACAGAAAGAAGCTTTCTGAGAAACTTCTTTGTGTTCTGTGAAATCATCTCACAGAGTTACAGCTTTCCCCTCAAGAAGCCTTTCGCTAAGACAGTTCTTGTGGAATTGGCAAAGTGATATTTGGAAGCCCATAGAGGGCTATGGTGAAAAAGGAAATATCCTCAGATGAAATCTGGAAAGAATCTTTCTGAGAAACTGCTTAGTGTTCTGTTAATTCATCTCACAGAGTTACATCTGTATTTCGTGGATCTCTTTGCTAGCCTTATTTCTGTGGAATCTGAGAACAGATATTTCGGATCCCTTGGAAGACTATAGGGCCAAAGGAAATATCCTCCGATAACAAAGAGAAAGAAGCTTTCTGAGAAACTTCTTTGTGTTCTGTGAAATCATCTCACAGAGTTACAGCTTTCCCCTCAAGAAGCCTTTCGCTACGACAGTTCTTGTGGAATTGGC
This sequence comes from Macaca nemestrina, assembly GCF_043159975.1. Classification (NCBI taxonomy): domain Eukaryota; kingdom Metazoa; phylum Chordata; class Mammalia; order Primates; family Cercopithecidae; genus Macaca; species Macaca nemestrina. The sequence goes on along the minus strand of NC_092137.1, from coordinate 97,372,146 downwards.
AAAGTAATATTTGGAAGCCCATAGAGGGCTACGGTGAAAAAGGCAATATCCTCAGATGAAATCTGGAAAGAAGCTTTCTGAGAAACTGCTTAGTGTTCTGTTAATTCATCTCACAGAGTTACATCTGTATTTCGTGGATCTCTTTGCTAGCCTTATTTCTGTGGAATCTGAGAACAGATATTTCGGATCCCTTGGAAGATTATAGGGCCAAAGGAAATATCCTCCGATAACAAAGAGAAAGAAGCTTTCTGAGAAACTTCTTTGTGTTCTGTGAAATCATCTCACAGAGTTACAGCTTTCCCCTCAAGAAGCCTTTCGCTAAGCCAGTTCTTGTGGAATTGGCAAAGTGATATTTGGAAGCCCATAGAGGGCTATGGTGAAAAAGGAAATATCCTCAGATGAAATCTGGAAAGAAGCTTTCTGAGAAACTGCTTAGTGTTCTGTTAATTCATCTCACAGAGTTACATCTGTATTTCGTGGATCTCTTTGCTAGCCTTATTTCTGTGGAATCTGAGAACAGATATTTCGGATCCCTTGGAAGACTATAGGGCCAAAGGAAATATCCTCCGATAACAAAGATAAAGAAGCTTTCTGAGAAACCTCTTTGTGTTCTGTGAAATCATCTCACAGAGTTACAGCTTTCCCCTCAAGAAGCCTTTCTCTAAGACAGTTCTTGTGGAATTGGAAAAGTGATATTTGGAAGCCCATAGAGGGCTATGGTGAAAAAGGAAATATCCTCAGATGAAATCTGGAAAGAAGCTTTCTGAGAAACTGCTTTGTGTTCTGTTAATTCATCTCACAGAGTTACATCTGTATTTCGTGGATCTCTTTGCTAGCCTTATTTCTGTGGAATCTGAGAACAGATATTTCGGATCCCTTGGAAGACTATAGGGCCAAATGACATATCCTCCGATAACAAAGAGAAAGAAGCTTTCTGAGAAACATCTTTGTGTTCTGTGAAATCATCTCACAGAGTTACAGCATTCCCCTCAAAAAGCCTTTCGCTAAGACAGTGCTTGTGGAATTGGCAAAGTGATATTTGGAAGCCCATAGAGGGCTATGGTGAAAAAGGAAATATCCTCAGATGACATCTGGAAAGAAGCTTTCTGAGAAACTGCTTAGTGTTCTGTTAATTCATCTCACAGAGTTACATCTGTATTTCGTGGATCTCTTTGCTAGCCTTATTTCTGTGGAATCTGAGAACAGATATTTCGGATCCCTTGGAAGACTATAGGGCCAAATGAAATATCCTCGGATAACAAACAGAAAGAAGCTTTCTGAGGAAATTCTTTGTGTTCTGTGAAATCATCTCACAGAGTTACAGCATTCCCCTCAAGAAGCCTTTCGCTAAGACAGTTCTTGTGGAATTGGCAAAGTGATATTTGGAAGCCCATAGAGGGCTATGGTGAAAAAGGAAATATCCTCACATGAAATGTGGAAAGAAGCTTTCTGAGAAACTGCTTAGTGTTCTGTTAATTCATCTCACAGAGTTACATCTGTATTTCGTGGATCTCTTTGCTAGCCTTATTTCTGTGGAATCTGAGAACAGATATTTCGGATTCCTTGGAAGACTATAAGGCCAAAGGAAATATCCTCCGATAACAAAGAGAAAGAAGCTTTCTGAGAAACTTCTTTGTGTTCTGTGAAATCATCTCACAGAGTTACAGCTTTCCCCTCAAGAAGCCTTTCGCTAAGACAGTTCTTGTGGAATTGGCAAAGTGATATTTGGAAGCCCAGAGAGGGCTATGGTGAAAAAGGAAATATCCTCAGATGAAATCTGGAAAGAAGCTTTCTGAGAAACTGCTTAGTGTTCTGTGAATTCATCTCACAGAGTTATATCTGTATTTCGTGGATCTCTTTGCTAGCCTTATTTCTGTGGAATCTGAGAACAGATATTTCGGATCCCTTGGAAGACTATAGGGCCAAAGGAAATATCCTCCGATAACAAACAGAAAGAAGCTTTCTGAGAAACTTCTTTGTGTTCCGTGAAATCATCTCACAGAGTTACAGCTTTCCCCTCAAGAAGCCTTTCGCTAAGACAGTTCTTGTGGAATTGGCAAAGTGATATTTGGAAGCCACTAGGGGGCTATGATGAAAAAGGAAATATCCTCACATGAAATCTGGAAAGAAGCTTTCTGAGAAACTGCTTAGTGTTCTGTTAATTAATCTCACAGACTTACATCTGTATTTCGTGGATCTCTTTGCTAGCCTTATTTCTGTGGAATCTGAGAAGAGATATTTCGGATCCCTTGGAAGACTATAGGGCCAAAGGAAATATCCTCCGATAACAAACAGAAAGAAGCTTTCTGAGAAACTTCTTTGTGTTCTGTGAAATTATCTCACAGAGTTACAGCTTTCACCTCAAGAAGCCTTTCGCTAAGACAGTTCTTGTGGAATTGGCAAAGTGATATTTGGAAGCCCATAGAGGGCTATGGTGAAAAAGGAAATATCCTCAGATGAAATCTGGAAAGAAGCTTTCTGAGAAACTGCTTAGTGTTCTGTTAATTCATCTCACAGACTTACATCTGTATTTCGTGGATCTCTTTGCTAGCCTTATTTCTGTGGTATCTGAGAACAGATATTTCGGATCCCTTGGAAGACTATAGGGCCAAAGGAATTATCCTCCGATAACAAAGAGAAAGAAGCTTTCTGAGAAATTTCTTTGTGTTCTGTGAAATCATCTCACAGAGTTACAGCTTTCCCCTCAAGAAGCCTTTCCCTAAGACAGTTCTTGTGGAATTGGCAAAGTGATATTTGGAAGCCCATAGAGGGCTATGGTGAAAAAGGAAATATCCTCCGATGAAATGTGGAAAGAAGCTTTCTGAGAAACTGCTTAGTGTTCTGTTAATTCATCTCACAGAGTTACATCTGTATTTCGTGGATCTCTTTGCTAGCCTTATTTCTGTGGAATCTGAGAACAGATATTTCGGATCCCTTGGAAGACTATAGGGCCAAAGGAAATATCCTCCGATAACAAAGAGAAAGAAGCTTTCTGAGAAACTTCTTTGTGTTCTGTGAAATCATCTCACAGAGATACAGCTTTCCCCTCAAGAAGCCTTTCGCTAAGACAGTTCTTGTGGAATTGGCAAAGTGATATTTGGAAGCCCATATAGGGCTATGGTGAAAAAGGAAATATCCTCAGATGAAATGTGGAAAGAAGCTTTCTGAGAAACTGCTTAGTGTTCTGTTAATTCATCTCACAGAGTTACATCTGTATTTCGTGGATCTCTTTGCTAGCGTTATTTCTGTGGAATCTGAGAACAGATATTTCGGATCCCTTGGAAGACTATAGGGCCAAAGGAAATATCCTCCGATAACAAACAGAAAGAAGCTTTCTGAGAAACTTCTTTGTGTTCTGTGAAATCATCTCACAGAGTTACAGCTTTCCCCTCAAGAAGCCTTTCGCTAAGACAGTTCTTGTGGAATTGGCAAAGTGATATTTGGAAGCCCATAGAGGGCTATGGTGAAAAAGGAAATATCCTCACATGAAATCTGGAAAGAAGCTTTCTGAGAAACTGCTTAGTGTTCTGTTAATTCATCTGACAGAATTACATCTGTATTTCGTGGATCTCTTTGCTAGCCTTATTTCTGTGGAATCTGAGAACAGATATTTCGGATCCCTTGGAAGACTATAGGGCCAAAGGAAATATCCTCCGATAACAAAGAGAAAGAAGTTTTCTGAGAAACTTCTTTGTGTTCTGTGAAATCATCTCACAGAGTTACAGCTTTCCCCTCAAGAAGCCTTTCGCTAAGACAGTTCTTGTGGAATTGGCAAGGTGATATTTGGAAGCCCATAGAGGGCTATGGTGAAAAAGGAAATATCCTCAGATGACATCTGGAAGGAAGCTTTCTGAGAAACTGCTTAGTGTTCTCTTAATTCATCTCACAGAGTTACATCTGTATTTCGTGGATCTCTTTGCTAGCCTTATTTCTGTGGAATCTGAGAACAGATATTTCGGATCCCTTGGAAGACTATAGGGCCAAAGGAAATATCCTCCGATAACAAAGAGAAAGAAGCTTTCTGAGAAACTTCTTTGTGTTCTGAGAAATCATCTCACAGAGTTACAGCTTTCCCCTCAAGAAGCCTTTCGCTAAGACAGTTCTTGTGGAATTGGCAAAGTGATATTTGGAAGCCCATAGAGGGCTATGGTGAAAAAGGAAATATCCTCAGATGAAATGTGGAAAGAAGCTTTCTGAGAAACTGCTTAGTGTTCTGTTAATTCATCTCACAGAGTTACATCTGTATTTCGTGGTTCTCTTTGCTAGCCTTATTTCTGTGGAATCTGAGAACAGATATTTCGGATTCCTTGGAAGACTATAGGGCCAAAGGAAATATCCTCCGATAACAAACAGAAAGAAGCTTTCTGAGAAACTTCTTTGTGTTCTGTGAAATCATCTCACAGAGTTACAGCTTTCCCCTCAAGAAGCCTTTCGCTAAGACAGTTCTTGTGGAATTGGCAAAGTGATATTTGGAAGCCCATAGAGGGCTATGGTGAAAAAGGAAATATCCTCAGATGAAATCTGGAAAGAAGCTTTCTGAGAAACTGCTCTGTGATGTGTGACTTCCACTCACAGAGTTACATCTGTATTTCGTGGATCTCTTTTCTAGCCTTATTTCTGTGGAATCTGAGAACAGATATTTCGGATCCCTTTGAAGACTATAGGGCCAAAGGAAATATCCTCCGATAACAAAGAGAAAGAAGCTTTCTGAGAAACTTCTTTGTGTTCTGTGAAATCATCTCACAGAGTTACAGCTTTCCCCTCAAGAAGCCTTTCGCTAAGACAGTTCTTGTGGAATTGGCAAAGTGATATTTGGAAGCCCATAGAGGGCTATGGTGAAAAAGGAAATATCCTCAGATGACATCTGGAAGGAAGCTTTCTGAGAAACTGCTTAGTGTTCTCTTAATTCATCTCACAGAGTTACATCTGTATTTCGTGGATCTCTTTGCTAGCCTTATTTCTGTGGAATCTGAGAACAGATATTTCGGATCCCTTGGAAGACTATAGGGCCAAAGGAAATATCCTCCGATAACAAAGAGAAAGAAGCTTTCTTGGAAACTTCTTTGTGTTCTGAGAAATCATCTCACAGAGTTACAGCTTTCCCCTCAAGAAGCCTTTCGCTAAGACAGTTCTTGTGGAATTGGCAAAGTGATATTTGGAAGCCCATAGAGGGCTATGGTGAAAAAGGAATTATCCTCACATGAAATCTGGATAGAAGCTTTCTGAGAAACTGCTTAGTGTTCTGTTAATTCATCTCACAGAGTTACATCTGTATTTCGTGTATCTCTTTGCTAGCCTTATTTCTGTGGAATCTGAGAACAGATATTTCGGATCCCTTGGAAGACTATAGGGCCAAAGGAAATATCCTCCGATAACAAAGAGAAAGAAGCTTTCTCAGAAACTTCTTTGTGTTCTGTGAAATCATCTCACAGAGTTACAGCTTTCCCCTCAAGAAGCCTTTCGCTAAGACAGTTCTTGTGGAATTGGCAAAGTGATATTTGGAAGCCCCGAGTGGGCTATGGTGAAAAAGGAAATATCCTCAGATGAAATCTGGAAAGAAGCTTTCTGAGAAACTGCTTAGTGTTCTGTGAATTCATCTCACAGAGTTACATCTGTATTTCGTGGATCTCTTTGCTAGCCTTATTTCTGTGGAATCTGAGAACAGATATTTCGGATCCCTTGGAAGACTATAGGGCCAAAGGAAATATCCTCCGATAACAAACAGAAAGAAGCTTTCTGAGAAACTTCTTTGTGTTCCGTGAAATCATCTCACAGAGTTACAGCTTTCCCCTCAAGAAGCCTTTCGCTAAGACAGTTCTTGTGGAATTGGCAAAGTGATATTTGGAAGCCACTAGGGGGCTATGGAGAAAAAGGAAATATCCTCACATGAAATCTGGAAAGAAGTTTTCTGAGAAACTGCTTAGTGTTCTGTTAATTCATCTCACAGACTTACATCTGTATTTCGTGGATCTCTTTGCTAGCCTTATTTCTGTGGAATCTGAGAACAGATATTTCGGATCCCTTGGAAGACTATAGGGCCAAAGGAAATATCCTCCGATAACAAACAGAAAGAAGCTTTCTGAGAAACTTCTTTGTGTTCTGTGAAATCATCTCACAGAGTTACAGCTTTCACCTCAAGAAGCCTTTCGCTAAGACAGTTCTTGTGGAATTGGCAAAGTGATATTTGGAAGCCCATAGAGGGCTATGGTGAAAAAGGAAATATCCTCAGATGAAATCTGGAAAGAAGCTTTCTGAGAAACTGCTTAGTGCTCTGTTAATTCATCTCACAGACTTACATCTGTATTTCGTGGATCTCTTTGCTAGCCTTATTTCTGTGGTATCTGAGAACAGATATTTCGGATCCCTTGGAAGACTATAGGGCCAAAGGAAATATCCTCCGATAACAAAGAGAAAGAAGCTTTCTGAGAACCTTCTTTGTGTTCTGTGAAATCATCTCACAGAGTTACAGCTTTCCCCTCAAGAAGCCTTTCGCTAAGACAGTTCTTGTGGAATTGGCAAAGTGATATTTGGAAGCCCATAGAGGGCTATGGTGAAAAAGGAAATATCCTCACATGAAATCTGGAAAGAAGCTTTCTGAGAAACTGCTTAGTGTTCTGTTAATTCATCTCACAGAGTTACATCTGTATTTCGTGGATCTCTTTGCTAGCCTTATTTCTGTGGAATCTGAGAACAGATATTTCGGATCCCTTGGAAGACTATAGGGCCAAAGGAAATATCCTCCGATAACAAAGAGAAAGAAGCTTTCTGAGAAACTTGTTTGTGTTCTGTGAAATCATCTCACAGAGTTACAGCTTTCCCCTCAAGAAGCCTTTCGCTAAGACAGTTCTTGTGGAATTGGCAAAGTGATATTTGGAAGCCCATAGAGGGCTATGGTGAAAAAGGAAATATCCTCAGATGAAATGTGGAAAGAAGCTTTCTGAGAAACTGCTTAGTGTTCTGTTAATTCATCTCACAGAGTTACATCTGTATTTCGTGGATCTCTTTGCTAGCCTTATTTCTGTGGAATCTGAGAACAGATATTTCGGATCCCTTGGAAGACTATAGGGCCAAAGGAAATATCCTCCGATAACAAAGAGAAAGAAGCTTTCTGAGAAACTTCTTTGTGTTCTGTGAAATCATCTCACAGAGTTACAGCTTTCCCCTCAAGAAGCCTTTCGCTAAGACAGTTATTGTGGAATTGGCAAAGTGATATTTGGAAGCCCAGAGAGGGCTATGGTGAAAAAGGAAATATCCTCAGATGAAATCTGGAAAGAAGCTTTCTGAGAAACTGCTTAGTGTTCTGTTAATTCATCTCACAGAGTTACATCTGTATTTCGTGGATCTCTTTGCTAGCCTTATTTCTGTGGAATCTGAGAACAGATATTTGGGATCCCTTGGAAGACTATAGGGCCAAAGGAAATATCCTCCGATAACAAAGAGAAAGAAGCTTTCTGAGAAACTTGTTTGTGTTCTGTGAAATCATCTCACAGAGTTACAGCTTTCCCCTCAAGAAGCCTTTCGCTAAGACAGTTCTTGTGGAATTGGCAAAGTGATATTTGGAAGCCCATAGAGGGCTATGGTGAAAAAGGAAATATCCTCAGATGAAATGTGGAAAGAAGCTTTCTGAGAAACTGCTTAGTGTTCTGTTAATTCATCTCACAGAGTTACATCTGTATTTCGTGGATCTCTTTGCTAGCCTTATTTCTGTGGAATCTGAGAACAGATATTTCGGATCCCTTGGAAGACTATAGGGCCAAAGGAAATATCCTCCGATAACAAAGAGAAAGAAGCTTTCTGAGAAACTTCTTTGTATTCCGTGAAATCATCTCACAGAGTTACAGCATTCCCCTCAAGAAGCCTTTTGCTTAGACAGTTCTTGTGGAATTGGCAAAGTGATATTTGGAAGCCACTAGGGGGCTATGGTGAAAAAGGAAATATCCTCACATGAAATCTGGAAAGAAGCTTTCTGAGAAACTGCTTAGTGTTCTGTTAATTCATCTCACAGAGTTACATCTGTATTTCGTGGATCTCTTTGCTAGCCTTATTTCTGTGGAATCTGAGAACAGATATTTCGGATCCCTTGGAAGACTATAGGGCCAAAGGAAATATCCTCCGATAACAAAGAGAAAGAAGCTTTCTGAGAAACTTCTTTGTGTTCTGTGAAATCATCTCACAGAGTTACAGCTTTCCCCTCAAGAAGCCTTTCACTAAGACAGTTCTTGTGGAATTGGAAAAGTGATATTTGGAAGCCCATAGAGGGCTATGGTGAAAAAGGAAATATCCTCAGATGAAATCTGGAAAGAAGCTTTCTGAGAAACTGCTTTGTGTTCTGTTAATTCATCTCACAGAGTTACATCTGTATTTCGTGGATCTCTTTGCTAGCCTTATTTCTGTGGAATCTGAGAACAGATATTTCGAATCCCTTGGAAGACTATAGGGCCAAATGAAATATCCTCCGATAACAAAGAGAAAGAAGCTTTCTGAGAAACTTCTTTGTGTTCTGTGAAATCATCTCACAGAGTTACAGCATTCCCCTCAAAAAAGCCTTTCGCTAAGACAGTGCTTGTGGAATTGGCAAAGTGATATTTGGAAGCCCATAGAGGGCTATGGTGAAAAAGGAAATATCCTCACATGAAATCTGGAAAGAAGCTTTCTGAGAAACTGCTTAGTGTTCTGTTAATTCATCTCACAGAGTTACATCTGTATTTCGTGGATCTCTTTGCTAGCCTTATTTCTGTGGAATCTGAGAACAGATATTTCGGATCCCCTGGAAGACTATAGGGCCAAAGGAAATATCCTCCGATAACAAAGAGAAAGAAGCTTTCTGAGAAACTTCTTTGTGTTCTGTGAAATCATCTCACTGAGTTACAGCTTTCCCCTCAAGAAGCCTTTCGCTAAGACAGTTCTTGTGGAATTGGCAAGGTGATATTTGGAAGCCCATAGAGGGCTATGGTGAAAAAGGAAATATCCTCAGATGACATCTGGAAGGAAGCTTTCTGAGAAACTGCTTAGTGTTCTGTTAATTCATCTCACAGAGTTACATCTGTATTTCGTGGATCTCTTTGCTAGCCTTATTTCTGTGGAATCTGAGAACAGATATTTCGGATCCCTTGGAAGACTATAGGGCCAAAGGAAATATCCTCCGATAACAAAGAGAAAGAAGCTTTCTGAGAAACTTGTTTGTGTTCTGTGAAATCATCTCACAGAGTTACAGCTTTCCCCTCAAGAAGCCTTTCGCTAAGACAGTTCTTGTGGAATTGGCAAAGTGATATTTGGAAGCCCATAGAGGGCTATGGTGAAAAAGGAAATATCCTCAGATGAAATGTGGAAAGAAGCTTTCTGAGAAACTGCTTAGTGTTCTGTTAATTCATCTCACAGAGTTACATCTGTATTTCGTGGATCTCTTTGCTAGCCTTATTTCTGTGGAATCTGAGAACAGATATTTCGGATCCCTTGGAAGACTATAGGGCCAAAGGAAATATCCTCCGATAACAAAGAGAAAGAAGCTTTCTGAGAAACTTCTTTGTGTTCTGTGAAATCATCTCACAGAGTTACAGCTTTCCCCTCAAGAAGCCTTTCGCTAAGACAGTTCTTGTGGAATTGGCAAAGTGATATTTGGAAGCCCAGAGAGGGCTATGGTGAAAAAGGAAATATCCTCAGATGAAATCTGGAAAGAAGCTTTCTGAGAAACTGCTTAGTGTTCTGTGAATTCATCTCACAGAGTTACATCTGTATTTCGTGGATCTCTTTGCTAGCCTTATTTCTGTGGAATCTGAGAACAGATATTTCGGATCCCTTGGAAGACTATAGGGCCAAAGGAAATATCCTCCGATAACAAACAGAAAGAAGCTTTCTGAGAAACTTCTTTGTATTCCGTGAAATCATCTCACAGAGTTACAGCATTCCCCTCAAGAAGCCTTTTGCTAAGACAGTTCTTGTGGAATTGGCAAAGTGATATTTGGAAGCCACTAGGGGGCTATGGTGAAAAAGGAAATATCCTCACATGAAATCTGGAAAGAAGCTTTCTGAGAAACTGCTTAGTGTTCTGTTAATTCATCTCACAGAGTTACATCTGTATTTCGTGGATCTCTTTGCTAGCCTTATTTCTGTGGAATCTGAGAACAGATATTTCGGATCCCTTGGAAGACTATAGGGCCAAAGGAAATATCCTCCGATAACAAAGAGAAAGAAGCTTTCTGAGAAACTTCTTTGTGTTCTGTGAAATCATCTCACAGAGTTACAGCTTTCCCCTCAAGAAGCCTTTCACTAAGACAGTTCTTGTGGAATTGGAAAAGTGATATTTGGAAGCCCATAGAGGGCTATGGTGAAAAAGGAAATATCCTCAGATGAAATCTGGAAAGAAGCTTTCTGAGAAACTGCTTTGTGTTCTGTTAATTCATCTCACAGAGTTACATCTGTATTTCGTGGATCTCTTTGCTAGCCTTATTTCTGTGGAATCTGAGAACAGATATTTCGAATCCCTTGGAAGACTATAGGGCCAAATGAAATATCCTCCGATAACAAAGAGAAAGAAGCTTTCTGAGAAACTTCTTTGTGTTCTGTCAAATCATCTCACAGAGTTACAGCATTCCCCTCAAAAAAGCCTTTCGCTAAGACAGTGCTTGTGGAATTGGCAAAGTGATATTTGGAAGCCCATAGAGGGCTACGGTGAAAAAGGAAATATCCTCAGATGAAATCTGGAAAGAAGCATTCTGAGAAACTGCTTAGTGTTCTGTTAATTCATCTCACAGAGTTACATCTGTATTTCGTGGATCTCTTTGCTAGCCTTATTTCTGTGGAATCTGAGAACAGATATTTCGGATCCCTTGGAAGACTATAGGGCCAAAGGAAATATCCTCCGATAACAAAGAGAAAGAAGCTTTCTGAGAAACTTCTTTGTGTTCTGTGAAATCATCTCACAGAGTTACAGCTTTCCCCTCAAGAAGCCTTTCGCTAAGACAGTTCTTGTGGAATTGGCAAGGTGATATTTGGAAGCCCATAGAGGGCTATGGTGAAAAAGGAAATATCCTCAGATGACATCTAGAAGGAAGCTTTCTGAGAAACTGCTTGGTGTTCTGTTAATTCATCTCACAGAGTTACATCTGTATTTCGTGGATCTCTTTGCTAGCCTTATTTCTGTGGAATCTGAGAACAGATATTTCGGATCCCTTGCAAGACTATAGGGCCAAATGAAATATCCTCCGATAACAAAGAGAAAGAAGCTTTCTGAGAAACTTCTTTGTATTCCGTGAAATCATCTCACAGAGTTACAGCATTCCCCTCAAGAAGCCTTTTGCTAAGACAGTTCTTGTGGAATTGGCAAAGTGATATTTGGAAGCCACTAGGGGGCTATGGTGAAAAAGGAAATATCCTCACATGAAATCTGGAAAGAAGCTTTCTGAGAAACTGCTTAGTGTTCTGTTAATTCATCTCACAGAGTTACATCTGTATTTCGTGGATCTCTTTGCTAGCCTTATTTCTGTGGAATCTGAGAACAGATATTTCGGATCCCTTGGAAGACTATAGGGCCAAAGGAAATATCCTCCGATAACAAAGAGAAAGAAGCTTTCTGAGAAACTTCTTTGTGTTCTGTGAAATCATCTCACAGAGTTACAGCTTTCCCCTCAAGAAGCCTTTCACTAAGACAGTTCTTGTGGAATTGGAAAAGTGATATTTGGAAGCCTATAGAGGGCTATGGTGAAAAAGGAAATATCCTCAGATGAAATCTGGAAAGAAGCTTTCTGAGAAACTGCTTTGTGTTCTGTTAATTCATCTCACAGAGTAACATCTGTATTTCGTGGATCTCTTTGCTAGCCTTATTTCTGTGGAATCTGAGAACAGATATTTCGAATCCCTTGGAAGACTATAGGGCCAAATGAAATATCCTCCGATAACAAAGAGAAAGAAGCTTTCTGAGAAACTTCTTTGTGTTCTGTGAAATCATCTCACAGAGTTACAGCATTCCCCTCAAAAAAGCCTTTCGCTAAGACAGTGCTTGTGGAATTGGCAAAGTGATATTTGGAAGCCCATAGAGGGCTATGGTGAAAAAGGAAATATCCTCAGATGAAATCTGGAAAGAAGCATTCTGAGAAACTGCTTAGTGTTCTGTTAATTCATCTCACAGAGTTACATCTGTATTTCGTGGATCTCTTTGCTAGCCTTATTTCTGTGGAATCTGAGAACAGATATTTCGGATCCCTTGGAAGACTACAGGGCCAAAGGAAATATCCTCCGATAACAAAGAGAAAGAAGCTTTCTGAGAAACTTCTTTGTGTTCTGTGAAATCATCTCACAGAGTTACAGCTTTCCCCTCAAGAAGCCTTTCGCTAAGACAGTTCTTGTGGAATTGGCAAGGTGATATTTGGAAGCCCATAGAGGGCTATGGTGAAAAAGGAAATATCCTCAGATGACATCTGGAAGGAAGCTTTCTGAGAAACTGCTTAGTGTTCTGTTAATTCATCTCACAGAGTTACATCTGTATTTCGTGGATCTCTTTGCTAGCCTTATTTCTGTGGAATCTGAGAACAGATATTTCGGATCCCTTGGAATACTATAGGGCCAAAGGAAATATCCTCCGATAACAAAGAGAAAGAAGCTTTCTGAGAAACTTCTTTGTGTTCTGTGAAATCATCTCACAGAGTTACAGCTTTCCCCTCAAGAAGCCTTTCGCTAAGACAGTTCTTGTGGAATTGGCAAAGTGATATTTGGAAGCCCATAGAGGGCTATGGTGAAAAAGGAAATATCCTCAGATGAAATGTGGAAAGAAGCTTTCTGAGAAACTGCTTAGTGTTCTGTTAATTCATCTCACAGAGTTACATCTGTATTTCGTGGATCTCTTTGCTAGCCTTATTTCTGTGGAATCTGAGAACAGATATTTCGGATCCCTTGGAAGACTATAGGGCCAAAGGAAATATCCTCCGATAACAAAGAGAAAGAAGCTTTCTGAGAAACTTCTTTGTGTTCTGTGAAATCATCTCACAGAGTTACAGCTTTCCCCTCAAGAAGCCTTTCGCTAAGACAGTTCTTGTGGAATTGGCAAAGTGATATTTGGAATCCCATAGAGGGCTACGGTGAAAAAGGCAATATCCTCAGATGAAATCTGGAAAGAAGCTTTCTGAGAAACTGCTTAGTGTTCTGTTAATTCATCTCACAGAGTTACATCTGTATTTCGTGGATCTCTTTGCTAGCCTTATTTCTGTGGAATCTGAGAACAGATATTTCGGATCCCTTGGAAGATTATAGGGCCAAAGGAAATATCCTCCGATAACAAAGAGAAAGAAGCTTTCTGAGAAACTTCTTTGTGTTCTGTGAAATCATCTCACAGAGTTACAGCTTTCCCCTCAAGAAGCCTTTCGCTAAGCCAGTTCTTGTGGAATTGGCAAAGTGATATTTGGAAGCCCATAGAGGGCTATGGTGAAAAAGGAAATATCCTCCGATGAAATGTGGAAAGAAGCTTTCTGAGAAACTGCTTAGTGTTCTGTTAATTCATCTCACAGAGTTACATCTGTATTTCGTGGATCTCTTTGCTAGCCTTATTTCTGTGGAATCTGAGAACAGATATTTCGGATCCCTTGGAAGACTATAGGGCCAAAGGAAATATCCTCCGATAACAAAGATAAAGAAGCTTTCTGAGAAACTTTTTTGTGTTCTGTGAAATCATCTCACAGAGTTACAGCTTTCCCCTCAAGAAGCCTTTCTCTAAGACAGTTCTTGTGGAATTGGAAAAGTGATATTTGGAAGCCCATAGAGGGCTATGGTGAAAAAGGAAATATCCTCAGATGAAATCTGGAAAGAAGCTTTCTGAGAAACTGCTTTGTGTTCTGTTAATTCATCTCACAGAGTTACATCTGTATTTCGTGGATCTCTTTGCTAGCCTTATTTCTGTGGAATCTGAGAACAGATATTTCGGATCCCTTGGAAGACTATAGGGCCAAATGAAATATCCTCCGATAACAAAGAGAAAGAAGCTTTCTGAGAAACATCTTTGTGTTCTGTGAAATCATCTCACAGAGTTACAGCATTCCCCTCAAAAAGCCTTTCGCTAAGACAGTGCTTGTGGAATTGGCAAAGTGATATTTGGAAGCCCATAGAGGGCTATGGTGAAAAAGGAAATATCCTCAGATGACATCTGGAAAGAAGCTTTCTGAGAAACTGCTTAGTGTTCTGTTAATTCATCTCACAGAGTTACATCTGTATTTCGTGGATCTCTTTGCTAGCCTTATTTCTGTGGAATCTGAGAACAGATATTTCGGATCCCTTGGAAGACTATAGGGCCAAATGAAATATCCTCGGATAACAAACAGAAAGAAGCTTTCTGAGGAAATTCTTTGTGTTCTGTGAAATCATCTCACAGAGTTACAGCATTCCCCTCAAGAAGCCTTTCGCTAAGACAGTTCTTGTGGAATTGGCAAAGTGATATTTGGAAGCCCATAGAGGGCTATGGTGAAAAAGGAAATATCCTCACATGAAATGTGGAAAGTAGCTTTCTGAGAAACTGCTTAGTGTTCTGTTAATTCATCTCACAGAGTTACATCTGTATTTCGTGGATCTCTTTGCTAGCCTTATTTCTGTGGAATCTGAGAACAGATATTTCGGATTCCTTGGAAGACTATAGGGCCAAAGGAAATATCCTCCGATAACAAAGAGAAAGAAGCTTTCTGAGAAACTTCTTTGTGTTCTGTGAAATCATCTCACAGAGTTACAGCTTTCCCCTCAAGAAGCCTTTCGCTAAGACAGTTCTTGTGGAATTGGCAAAGTGATATTTGGAAGCCCAGAGAGGGCTATGGTGAAAAAGGAAATATCCTCAGATGAAATCTGGAAAGAAGCTTTCTGAGAAACTGCTTAGTGTTCTGTGAATTCATCTCACAGAGTTATATCTGTATTTCGTGGATCTCTTTGCTAGCCTTATTTCTGTGGAATCTGAGAACAGATATTTCGGATCCCTTTGAAGACTATAGGGCCAAAGGAAATATCCTCCGATAACAAACAGAAAGAAGCTTTCTGAGAAACTTCTTTGTGTTCCGTGAAATCATCTCACAGAGTTACAGCTTTCCCCTCAAGAAGCCTTTCGCTAAGACAGTTCTTGTGGAATTGGCAAAGTGATATTTGGAAGCCACTAGGGGGCTATGATGAAAAAGGAAATATCCTCACATGAAATCTGGAAAGAAGCTTTCTGAGAAACTGCTTAGTGTTCTGTTAATTAATCTCACAGACTTACATCTGTATTTCGTGGATCTCTTTGCTAGCCTTATTTCTGTGGAATCTGAGAACAGATATTTCGGATCCCTTGGAAGACTATAGGGCCAAAGGAAATATCCTCCGATAACAAACAGAAAGAAACTTTCTGAGAAACTTCTTTGTGTTCTGTGAAATTATCTCACAGAGTTACAGCTTTCACCTCAAGAAGCCTTTCGCTATGACAGTTCTTGTGGAATTGGCAAAGTGATATTTGGAAGCCCATAGAGGGCTATGGTGAAAAAGGAAATATCCTCAGATGAAATCTGGAAAGAAGCTTTCTGAGAAACTGCTTAGTGTTCTGTTAATTCATCTCACAGACTTACATCTGTATTTCGTGGATCTCTTTGCTAGCCTTATTTCTGTGGAATCTGAGAACAGATATTTCGGATCCCTTGGAAGACTATAGGGCCAAAGGAAATATCCTCCGATAACAAAGAGAAAGAAGCTTTCTGAGAAATTTCTTTGTGTTCTGTGAAATCATCTCACAGAGTTACAGCTTTCCCCTCAAGAAGCCTTTCCCTAAGACAGTTCTTGTGGAATTGGCAAAGTGATATTTGGAAGCCCATAGAGGGCTATGGTGAAAAAGGAAATATCCTCCGATGAAATGTGGAAAGAAGCTTTCTGAGAAACTGCTTAGTGTTCTGTTAATTCATCTCACAGAGTTACATCTGTATTTCGTGGATCTCTTTGCTAGCCTTATTTCTGTGGAATCTGAGAACAGATATTTCGGATCCCTTGGAAGACTATAGGGCCAAAGGAAATATCCTCCGATAACAAAGAGAAAGAAGCTTTCTGAGAAACTTCTTTGTGTTCTGTGAAATCATCTCACAGAGATACAGCTTTCCCCTCAAGAAGCCTTTCGCTAAGACAGTTCTTGTGGAATTGGCAAAGTGATATTTGGAAGCCCATAGAGGGCTATGGTGAAAAAGGAAATATCCTCAGATGAAATGTGGAAAGAAGCTTTCTGAGAAACTGCTTAGTGTTCTGTTAATTCATCTCACAGAGTTACATCTGTATTTCGTGGATCTCTTTGCTAGCCTTATTTCTGTGGAATCTGAGAACAGATATTTCGGATCCCTTGGAAGACTATAGGGCCAAAGGAAATATCCTCCGATAACAAAGAGAAAGAAGCTTTCTGAGAAACTTCTTTGTGTTCTGTGAAATCATCTCACAGAGTTACAGCTTTCCCCTCAAGAAGCCTTTCGCTAAGACAGTTCTTGTGGAATTGGCAAGGTGATATTTGGAAGCCCATAGAGGGCTATGGTGAAAAAGGAAATATCCTCAGATGAAATCTGGAAAGAAGCTTTCTGAGAAACTGCTTAGTGTTCTCTTAATTCATCTCACAGAGTTACATCTGTATTTCGTGGATCTCTTTGCTAGCCTTATTTCTGTGGAATCTGAGAACAGATATTTCGGATCCCTTGGAAGACTATAGGGCCAAAGGAAATATCCTCCGATAACAAAGAGAAAGAAGCTTTCTGAGAAACTTCTTTGTGTTCTGAGAAATCATCTCACAGAGTTACAGCTTTCCCCTCAAGAAGCCTTTCGCTAAGACAGTTCTTGTGGAATTGGCAAAGTGATATTTGGAAGCCCATAGAGGGCTATGGTGAAAAAGGAAATATCCTCAGATGAAATGTGGAAAGAAGCTTTCTGAGAAACTGCTTAGTGTTCTGTTAATTCATCTCACAGAGTTACATCTGTATTTCGTGGTTCTCTTTGCTAGCCTTATTTCTGTGGAATCTGAGAACAGATATTTCGGATTCCTTGGAAGACTATAGGGCCAAAGGAAATATCCTCCGATAACAAAGAGAAAGAAGCTTTCTGAGAAACTTCTTTGTGTTCTGTGAAATCATCTCACAGAGTTACAGCTTTCCCCTCAAGAAGCCTTTCGCTAAGACAGTTCTTGTGGAATTGGCAAAGTGATATTTGGAAGCCCAGAGAGGGCTATGGTGAAAAAGGAAATATCCTCAGATCCAATCTGGAAAGAAGGTTTCTGAGAAACTGCTTAGTGTTCTGTGAATTCATCTCACAGAGTTACATCTGTATTTCGTGGATCTCTTTGCTAGCCTTATTTCTGTGGAATCTGAGAACAGATATTTCGGATCCCTTTGAAGACTATAGGGCCAAAGGAAATATCCTCCGATAACAAACAGAAAGAAGCTTTCTGAGAAACTTCTTTGTGTTCCTTGAAATCATCTCACAGAGTTACAGCTTTCCCCTCAAGAAGCCTTTCGCTAAGACAGTTCTTGTGGAATTGGCAAAGTGATATTTGGAAGCCACTAGGGGGCTATGGTGAAAAAGGAAATATCCTCACATGAAATCTGGAAAGAAGCTTTCTGAGAAACTGCTTAGTGTTCTGTTAATTCATCTCACAGACTTACATCTGTATTTCGTGGATCTCTTTGCTAGCCTTATTTCTGTGGAATCTGAGAACAGATATTTCGGATCCCTTGGAAGACTATAGGGCCAAAGGAAATATCCTCCGATAACAAACAGAAAGAAGCTTTCTGAGAAACTTCTTTGTGTTCTGTGAAATTATCTCACAGAGTTACAGCTTTCACCTCAAGAAGCCTTTCGCTAAGACAGTTCTTGTGGAATTGGCAAAGTGATATTTGGAAGCCCATAGAGGGCTATGGTGAAAAAGGAAATATCCTCAGATGAAATCTGGAAAGAAGCTTTCTGAGAAACTGCTTAGTGTTCTGTTAATTCATCTCACAGACTTACATCTGTATTTCGTGGATCTCTTTGCTAGCCTTATTTCTGTGGAATCTGAGAACAGATATTTCGGATCCCTTGGAAGACTATAGGGCCAAATGAAATATCCTCCGATAACAAAGAGAAAGAAGCTTTCTGAGAAACATCTTTGTGTTCTGTGAAATCATCTCACAGAGTTACAGCATTCCCCTCAAAAAGCCTTTCGCTAAGACAGTGCTTGTGGAATTGGCAAAGTGATATTTGGAAGCCCATAGAGGGCTATGGTGAAAAAGGAAATATCCTCAGATGACATCTGGAAAGAAGCTTTCTGAGAAACTGCTTAGTGTTCTGTTAATTCATCTCACAGAGTTACATCTGTATTTCGTGGATCTCTTTGCTAGCCTTATTTCTGTGGAATCTGAGAACAGATATTTCGGATCCCTTGGAAGACTATAGGGCCAAATGAAATATCCTCGGATAACAAACAGAAAGAAGCTTTCTGAGGAAATTCTTTGTGTTCTGTGAAATCATCTCACAGAGTTACAGCATTCCCCTCAAGAAGCCTTTCGCTAAGACAGTTCTTGTGGAATTGGCAAAGTGATATTTGGAAGCCCATAGAGGGCTATGGTGAAAAAGGAAATATCCTCACATGAAATGTGGAAAGTAGCTTTCTGAGAAACTGCTTAGTGTTCTGTTAATTCATCTCACAGAGTTACATCTGTATTTCGTGGATCTCTTTGCTAGCCTTATTTCTGTGGAATCTGAGAACAGATATTTCGGATTCCTTGGAAGACTATAGGGCCAAAGGAAATATCCTCCGATAACAAAGAGAAAGAAGCTTTCTGAGAAACTTCTTTGTGTTCTGTGAAATCATCTCACAGAGTTACAGCTTTCCCCTCAAGAAGCCTTTCGCTAAGACAGTTCTTGTGGAATTGGCAAAGTGATATTTGGAAGCCCATAGAGGGCTATGTTGAAAAAGGAAATATCCTCAGATGAAATGTGGAAAGAAGCTTTCTGAGAAACTGCTTAGTGTTCTGTTAATTCATCTCCCAGAGTTACATCTGTATTTCGTGGATCTCTTTGCTAGCCTTATTTCTGTGGAATCTGAGAACAGATATTTCGGATCCCTTGGAAGACTATAGGGCCAAAGGAAATATCCTCCGATAACAAACAGAAAGAAGCTTTCTGAGAAACTTCTTTGTGTTCTGTGAAATCATCTCACAGAGTTACAGCTTTCCCCTCAAGAAGCCTTTCGCTAAGACAGTTCTTGTGGAATTGGCAAAGTGATATTTGGAAGCCCATAGAGGGCTATGGTGAAAAAGGAAATATCCTCACATGAAATCTGGAAAGAAGCTTTCTGAGAAACTGCTTAGTGTTCTGTTAATTCATCTCACAGAGTTACATCTGTATTTCGTGGATCTCTTTGCTAGCCTTATTTCTGTGGAATCTGAGAACAGATATTTCGGATCCCTTGGAAGACTATAGGGCCAAAGGAAATATCCTCCGATAACAAAGAGAAAGAAGCTTTCTGAGAAACTTCTTTGTGTTCTGTGAAATCATCTCACAGAGTTACAGCTTTCCCCTCAAGAAGCCTTTCGCTAAGACAGTTCTTGTGGAATTGGCAAGGTGATATTTGGAAGCCCATAGAGGGCTATGGTGAAAAAGGAAATATCCTCAGATGAAATCTGGAAAGAAGCTTTCTGAGAAACTGCTTAGTGTTCTCTTAATTCATCTCACAGAGTTACATCTGTATTTCGTGGATCTCTTTGCTAGCCTTATTTCTGTGGAATCTGAGAACAGATATTTCGGATCCCTTGGAAGACTATAGGGCCAAAGGAAATATCCTCCGATAACAAAGAGAAAGAAGCTTTCTGAGAAACTTCTTTGTGTTCTGAGAAATCATCTCACAGAGTTACAGCTTTCCCCTCAAGAAGCCTTTCGCTAAGACAGTTCTTGTGGAATTGGCAAAGTGATATTTGGAAGCCCATAGAGGGCTATGGTGAAAAAGGAAATATCCTCAGATGAAATGTGGAAAGAAGCTTTCTGAGAAACTGCTTAGTGTTCTGTTAATTCATCTCACAGAGTTACATCTGTATTTCGTGGTTCTCTTTGCTAGCCTTATTTCTGTGGAATCTGAGAACAGATATTTCGGATTCCTTGGAAGACTATAGGGCCAAAGGAAATATCCTCCGATAACAAAGAGAAAGAAGCTTTCTGAGAAACTTCTTTGTGTTCTGTGAAATCATCTCACAGAGTTACAGCTTTCCCCTCAAGAAGCCTTTCGCTAAGACAGTTCTTGTGGAATTGGCAAAGTGATATTTGGAAGCCCAGAGAGGGCTATGGTGAAAAAGGAAATATCCTCAGATGCAATCTGGAAAGAAGCTTTCTGAGAAACTGCTTAGTGTTCTGTGAATTCATCTCACAATGTTATATCTGTATTTCGTGGATCTCTTTGCTAGCCTTATTTCTGTGGAATCTGAGAACAGATATTTCGGATCCCTTTGAAGACTATAGGGCCAAAGGAAATATCCTCCGATAACAAACAGAAAGAAGCTTTCTGAGAAACTTCTTTGTGTTCCTTGAAATCATCTCACAGAGTTACAGCTTTCCCCTCAAGAAGCCTTTCGCTAAGACAGTTCTTGTGGAATTGGCAAAGTGATATTTGGAAGCCACTAGGGGGCTATGGTGAAAAAGGAAATATCCTCACATGAAATCTGGAAAGAAGCTTTCTGAGAAACTGCTTAGTGTTCTGTTAATTCATCTCACAGACTTACATCTGTATTTCGTGGATCTCTTTGCTAGCCTTATTTCTGTGGAATCTGAGAACAGATATTTCGGATCCCTTGGAAGACTATAGGGCCAAAGGAAATATCCTCCGATAACAAACAGAAAGAAGCTTTCTGAGAAACTTCTTTGTGTTCTGTGAAATTATCTCACAGAGTTACAGCTTTCACCTCAAGAAGCCTTTCGCTAAGACAGTTCTTGTGGAATTGGCAAAGTGATATTTGGAAGCCCATAGAGGGCTATGGTGAAAAAGGAAATATCCTCAGATGAAATCTGGAAAGAAGCTTTCTGAGAAACTGCTTAGTGTTCTGTTAATTCATCTCACAGAGTTACATCTGTATTTCGTGGATCTCTTTGCTAGCCTTATTTCTGTGGAATCTGAGAACAGATATTTCGGATCCCTTGGAAGACTATAGGGCCAAAGGAAATAACCTCCGATAACAAACAGAAAGAAGCTTTCTGAGAAACTTCTTTGTGTTCTGTGAAATCATCTCACAGAGTTACAGCTTTCCCCTCAAGAAGCCTTTCGCTAAGACAGTTCTTGTGGAATTGGCAAAGTGATATTTGGAAGCCCATAGAGGGCTATGGTGAAAAAGGAAATATCCTCACATGAAATCTGGAAAGAAGCTTTCTGAGAAACTGCTTAGTGTTCTGTTAATTCATCTCACAGAGTTACATCTGTATTTCGTGGATCTCTTTGCTAGCCTTATTTCTGTGGAATCTGAGAACAGATATTTCGGATCCCTTGGAAGACTATAGGGCCAAAGGAAATATCCTCCGATAACAAAGAGAAAGAAGCTTTCTGAGAAACTTCTTTGTGTTCTGTGAAATCATCTCACAGAGTTACAGCTTTCCCCTCAAGAAGCCTTTCGCTAAGACAGTTCTTGTGGAATTGGCAAGGTGATATTTGGAAGCCCATAGAGGGCTATGGTGAAAAAGGAAATATCCTCAGATGACATCTGGAAGGAAGCTTTCTGAGAAACTGCTTAGTGTTCTCTTAATTCATCTCACAGAGTTACATCTGTATTTCGTGGATCTCTTTGCTAGCCTTATTTCTGTGGAATCTGAGAACAGATATTTCGGATCCCTTGGAAGACTATAGGGCCAAAGGAAATATCCTCCGATAACAAAGAGAAAGAAGCTTTCTGAGAAACTTCTTTGTGTTCTGAGAAATCATCTCACAGAGTTACAGCTTTCCCCTCAAGAAGCCTTTCGCTAAGACAGTTCTTGTGGAATTGGCAAAGTGATATTTGGAAGCCCATAGAGGGCTATGGTGAAAAAGGAAATATCCTCAGATGAAATGTGGAAAGAAGCTTTCTGAGAAACTGCTTGGTGTTCTGTTAATTCATCTCACAGAGTTACATCTGTATTTCGTGGATCTCTTTGCTAGCCTTATTTCTGTGGAATCTGAGAACAGATATTTCGGATTCCTTGGAAGACTATAGGGCCAAAGGAAATATCCTCCGATAACAAAGAGAAAGAAGCTTTCTGAGAAACTTCTTTGTGTTCTGTGAAATCATCTCACAGAGTTACAGCTTTCCCCTCAAGAAGCCTTTGGCTAAGACAGTTCTTGTGGAATTGGCAAAGTGATATTTGGAAGCCCAGAGAGGGCTATGGTGAAAAAGGAAATATCCTCAGATGAAATCTGGAAAGAAGCTTTCTGAGAAACTGCTTAGTGTTCTGTGAATTCATCTCACAGAGTTATATCTGTATTTCGTGGATCTCTTTGCTAGCCTTATTTCTGTGGAATCTGAGAACAGATATTTCGGATCCCTTTGAAGACTATAGGGCCAAAGGAAATATCCTCCGATAACAAACAGAAAGAAGCTTTCTGAGAAACTTCTTTGTGTTCCGTGAAATCATCTCACAGAGTTACAGCTTTCCCCTCAAGAAGCCTTTCGCTAAGACAGTTCTTGTGGAATTGGCAAAGTGATATTTGGAAGCCACTAGGGGGCTATGATGAAAAAGGAAATATCCTCACATGAAATCTGGAAAGAAGCTTTCTGAGAAACTGCTTAGTGTTCTGTTAATTAATCTCACAGACTTACATCTGTATTTCGTGGATCTCTTTGCTAGCCTTATTTCTGTGGAATCTGGGAACAGATATTTCGGATCCCTTGGAAGACTATAGGGCCAAAGGAAATATCCTCCGATAACAAACAGAAAGAAGCTTTCTGAGAAACTTCTTTGTGTTCTGTGAAATCATCTCACAGAGTTACAGCTTTCACCTCAAGAAGTCTTTCGCTAAGACAGTTCTTGTGGAATTGGCAAAGTGATATTTGGAAGCCCATAGAGGGCTATGGTGAAAAAGGAAATATCCTCAGATGAAATCTGGAAAGAAGCTTTCTGAGAAACTGCTTAGTGTTCTGTTAATTCATCTCACAGACTTACATCTGTATTTCGTGGATCTCTTTGCTAGCCTTATTTCTGTGGAATCTGAGAACAGATATTTCGGATCCCTTGGAAGACTATAGGGCCAAAGGAAATATCCTCCGATAACAAAGAGAAAGAAGCTTTCTGAGAAACTTCTTTGTGTTCTGTGAAATCATCTCACAGAGTTACAGCTTTCCCCTCAAGAAGCCTTTCGCTAAGACAGTTCTTGTGGAATTGGCAAGGTGATATTTGGAAGCCCATAGAGGGCTATGGTGAAAAAGGAAATATCCTCAGATGACATCTGGAAGGAAGCTTTCTGAGAAACTGCTTAGTGTTCTCTTAATTCATCTCACAGAGTTACATCTGTATTTCGTGGATCTCTTTGCTAGCCTTATTTCTGTGGAATCTGAGAACAGATATTTCGGATCCCTTGGAAGACTATAGGGCCAAAGGAAATATCCTCCGATAACAAAGAGAAAGAAGCTTTCTGAGAAACTTCTTTGTGTTCTGAGAAATCATCTCACAGAGTTACAGCTTTCCCCTCAAGAAGCCTTTCGCTAAGACAGTTCTTGTGGAATTGGCAAAGTGATATTTGGAAGCCCATAGAGGGCTATGGTGAAAAAGGAAATATCCTCAGATGAAATGTGGAAAGAAGCTTTCTGAGAAACTGCTTAGTGTTCTGTTAATTCATCTCACAGAGTTACATCTGTATTTCGTGGATCTCTTTGCTAGCCTTATTTCTGTGGAATCTGAGAACAGATATTTCGGATTCCTTGGAAGACTATAGGGCCAAAGGAAATATCCTCCGATAACAAAGAGAAAGAAGCTTTCTGAGAAACTTCTTTGTGTTCTGTGAAATCATCTCACAGAGTTACAGCTTTCCCCTCAAGAAGCCTTTCGCTAAGACAGTTCTTGTGGAATTGGCAAAGTGATATTTGGAAGCCCAGAGAGGGCTATGGTGAAAAAGGAAATATCCTCAGATGAAATCTGGAAAGAAGCTTTCTGAGAAACTGCTTAGTGTTCTGTGAATTCATCTCACAGAGTTATATCTGTATTTCGTGGATCTCTTTGCTAGCCTTATTTCTGTGGAATCTGAGAACAGATATTTCGGATCCCTTTGAAGACTATAGGGCCAAAGGAAATATCCTCCGATAACAAACAGAAAGAAGCTTTCTGAGAAACTTCTTTGTGTTCCGTGAAATCATCTCACAGAGTTACAGCTTTCCCCTCAAGAAGCCTTTCGCTAAGACAGTTCTTGTGGAATTGGCAAAGTGATATTTGGAAGCCACTAGGGGGCTATGATGAAAAAGGAAATATCCTCACATGAAATCTGGAAAGAAGCTTTCTGAGAAACTGCTTAGTGTTCTGTTAATTAATCTCACAGACTTACATCTGTATTTCGTGGATCTCTTTGCTAGCCTTATTTCTGTGGAATCTGGGAACAGATATTTCGGATCCCTTGGAAGACTATAGGGCCAAAGGAAATATCCTCCGATAACAAAGAGAAAGAAGCTTTCTGAGAAACTTCTTTGTGTTCTGTGAAATCATCTCACAGAGTTACAGCTTTCACCTCAAGAAGCCTTTCGCTAAGACAGTTCTTGTGGAATTGGCAAAGTGATATTTGGAAGCCCATAGAGGGCTATGGTGAAAAAGGAAATATCCTCAGATGAAATCTGGAAAGAAGCTTTCTGAGAAACTGCTTAGTGTTCTGTTAATTCATCTCACAGAGTTACATCTGTATTTCGTGGATCTCTTTGCTAGCCTTATTTCTGTGGTATCTGAGAACAGATATTTCGGATCCCTTGGAAGACTATAGGGCCAAAGGAAATATCCTCCGATAACAAAGAGAAAGAAGCTTTCTGAGAAATTTCTTTGTGTTCTGTGAAATCATCTCACAGAGTTACAGCTTTCCCCTCAAGAAGCCTTTCGCTAAGACAGTTCTTGTGGAATTGGCAAAGTGATATTTGGAAGCCCATAGAGGGCTATGGTGAAAAAGGAAATATCCTCCGATGAAATGTGGAAAGAAGCTTTCTGAGAAACTGCTTAGTGTTCTGTTAATTCATCTCACAGAGTTACATCTGTATTTCGTGGATCTCTTTGCTAGCCTTATTTCTGTGGAATCTGAGAACAGATATTTCGGATCCCTTGGAAGACTATAGGGCCAAAGGAAATATCCTCCGATAACAAAGAGAAAGAAGCTTTCTGAGAAACTTCTTTGTGTTCTGTGAAATCATCTCACAGAGATACAGCTTTCCCCTCAAGAAGCCTTTCGCTAAGACAGTTCTTGTGGAATTGGCAAAGTGATATTTGGAAGCCCATAGAGGGCTATGGTGAAAAAGGAAATATCCTCAGATGAAATGTGGAAAGAAGCTTTCTGAGAAACTGCTTAGTGTTCTGTTAATTCATCTCACAGACTTACATCTGTATTTCGTGGATCTCTTTGCTAGCCTTATTTCTGTGGAATCTGAGAACAGATATTTCGGATCCCTTGGAAGACTATAGGGCCAAAGGAAATATCCTCCGATAACAAACAGAAAGAAGCTTTCTGAGAAACTTCTTTGTGTTCTGTGAAATCATCTCACAGAGTTACAGCTTTCACCTCAAGAAGCCTTTCGCTAAGACAGTTCTTGTGGAATTGGCAAAGTGATATTTGGAAGCCCATAGAGGGCTATGGTGAAAAAGGAAATATCCTCAGATGAAATCTGGAAAGAAGCTTTCTGAGAAACTGCTTAGTGTTCTGTTAATTCATCTCACAGACTTACATCTGTATTTCGTGGATCTCTTTGCTAGCCTTATTTCTGTGGAATCTGAGAACAGATATTTCGGATCCCTTGGAAGACTATAGGGCCAAAGGAAATAACCTCCGATAACAAACAGAAAGAAGCTTTCTGAGAAACTTCTTTGTGTTCTGTGAAATCATCTCACAGAGTTACAGCTTTCCCCTCAAGAAGCCTTTCGCTAAGACAGTTCTTGTGGAATTGGCAAAGTGATATTTGGAAGCCCATAGAGGGCTATGGTGAAAAAGGAAATATCCTCACATGAAATCTGGAAAGAAGCTTTCTGAGAAACTGCTTAGTGTTCTGTTAATTCATCTCACAGAGTTACATCTGTATTTCGTGGATCTCTTTGCTAGCCTTATTTCTGTGGAATCTGAGAACAGATATTTCGGATCCCTTGGAAGACTATAGGGCCAAAGGAAATATCCTCCGATAACAAAGAGAAAGAAGCTTTCTGAGAAACTTCTTTGTGTTCTGTGAAATCATCTCACAGAGTTACAGCTTTCCCCTCAAGAAGCCTTTCGCTAAGACAGTTCTTGTGGAATTGGCAAGGTGATATTTGGAAGCCCATAGAGGGCTATGGTGAAAAAGGAAATATCCTCAGATGACATCTGGAAGGAAGCTTTCTGAGAAACTGCTTAGTGTTCTCTTAATTCATCTCACAGAGTTACATCTGTATTTCGTGGATCTCTTTGCTAGCCTTATTTCTGTGGAATCTGAGAACAGATATTTCGGATCCCTTGGAAGACTATAGGGCCAAAGGAAATATCCTCCGATAACAAAGAGAAAGAAGCTTTCTGAGAAACTTCTTTGTGTTCTGAGAAATCATCTCACAGAGTTACAGCTTTCCCCTCAAGAAGCCTTTCGCTAAGACAGTTCTTGTGGAATTGGCAAAGTGATATTTGGAAGCCCATAGAGGGCTATGGTGAAAAAGGAAATATCCTCAGATGAAATGTGGAAAGAAGCTTTCTGAGAAACTGCTTACTGTTCTGTTAATTCATCTCACAGAGTTACATCTGTATTTCGTGGATCTCTTTGCTAGCCTTATTTCTGTGGAATCTGAGAACAGATATTTCGGATTCCTTGGAAGACTATAGGGACAAAGGAAATATCCTCCGATAACAAAGAGAAAGAAGCTTTCTGAGAAACTTCTTTGTGTTCTGTGAAATCATCTCACAGAGTTACAGCTTTCCCCTCAAGAAGCCTTTCGCTAAGACAGTTCTTGTGGAATTGGCAAAGTGATATTTGGAAGCCCATAGAGGGCTATGGTGAAAAAGGAAATATCCTCAGATGAAATCTGGAAAGAAGCTTTCTGAGAAACTGCTTAGTGTTCTGTTAATTCATCTCACAGAGTTATATCTGTATTTCGTGGATCTCTTTGCTAGCCTTATTTCTGTGGAATCTGAGAACAGATATTTCGGATCCCTTTGAAGACTATAGGGCCAAAGGAAATATCCTCCGATAACAAACAGAAAGAAGCTTTCTGAGAAACTTCTTTGTGTTCCGTGAAATCATCTCACAGAGTTACAGCTTTCCCCTCAAGAAGCCTTTCGCTAAGACAGTTCTTGTGGAATTGGCAAAGTGATATTTGGAATCCACTAGGGGGCTATGGCGAAAAAGGAAATATCCTCACATGAAATCTGGAAAGAAGCTTTCTGAGAAACTGCTTAGTGTTCTGTTAATTCATCTCACAGACTTACATCTGTATTTCGTGGATCTCTTTGCTAGCCTTATTTCTGTGGAATCTGAGAACAGATATTTCGGATCCCTTGGAAGACTATAGGGCCAAAGGAAATATCCTCCGATAACAAACAGAAAGAAGCTTTCTGAGAAACTTCTTTGTGTTCTGTGAAATCATCTCACAGAGTTACAGCTTTCCCCTCAAGAAGCCTTTCGCTAAGACAGTTCTTGTGGAATTGGCAAAGTGATATTTGGAAGCCCATAGAGGGCTATGGTGAAAAAGGAAATATCCTCCGATGAAATCTGGAAAGAAGCTTTCTGAGAAACTGCTTAGTGTTCTGTTAATTCATCTCACAGAGTTACATCTGTATTTCGTGGATCTCTTTGCTAGCCTTATTTCTGTGGAATCTGAGAACAGATATTTCGGATCCCTTGGAAGACTATAGGGCCAAAGGAAATATCCTCCGATAACAAACAGAAAGAAGCTTTCTGAGAAACTTCTTTGTGTTCTGAGAAATCATCTCACAGAGTTACAGCTTTCCCCTCAAGAAGCCTTTCGCTAAGACAGTTCTTGTAGAATTGGCAAAGTGATATTTGGAAGCCCATAGAGGGCTATGGTGAAAAAGGAAATATCCTCACATGAAATCTGGAAAGAAGCCATCTGAGAAACTGCTTAGTGTTCTGTTAATTCATCTCACAGAGTTACATCTGTATTTCGTGGATCTCTTTGCTAGCCTTATTTCTGTGGAATCTGAGAACAGATATTTCGGATTCCTTGGAAGACTATAGGGCCAAAGGAAATATCCTCCGATAACAAAGAGAAAGAAGCTTTCTGAGAAACTTCTTTGTGTTCTGTGAAATCATCTCACAGAGTTACAGCTTTCCCCTCAAGAAGCCTTTCGCTAAGACAGTTCTTGTGGAATTGGCAAAGTGATATTTGGAAGCCCAGAGAGGGCTATGGTGAAAAAGGAAATATCCTCCGATGAAATGTGGAAAGAAGCTTTCTGAGAAACTGCTTAGTGTTCTGTTAATTCATCTCACAGAGTTACATCTGTATTTCGTGGATCTCTTTGCTAGCCTTATTTCTGTGGAATCTGAGAACAGATATTTCGGATCCCTTGGAAGACTATAGGGCCAAAGGAAATATCCTCCGATAACAAAGAGAAAGAAGCTTTCTGAGAAACTTCTTTGTGTTCTGAGAAATCATCTCACAGAGTTACAGCTTTCCCCTCAAGAAGCCTTTCGCTAAGACAGTTCTTGTGGAATTGGCAAAGTGATATTTGGAAGCCCATAGAGGGCTATGGTGAAAAAGGAAATATCCTCAGATGAAATGTGGAAAGAAGCTTTCTGAGAAACTGCTTAGTGTTCTGTTAATTCATCTCACAGAGTTACATCTGTATTTCGTGGATCTCTTTGCTAGCCTTATTTCTGTGGAATCTGAGAACAGATATTTCGGATTCCTTGGAAGACTATAGGGCCAAAGGAAATATCCTCCGATAACAAAGAGAAAGAAGCTTTCTGAGAAACTTCTTTGTGTTCTGTGAAATCATCTCACAGAGTTACAGCTTTCCCCTCAAGAAGCCTTTCGCTAAGACAGTTCTTGTGGAATTGGCAAAGTGATATTTGGAAGCCCAGAGAGGGCTATGGTGAAAAAGGAAATATCCTCAGATGAAATCTGGAAAGAAGCTTTCTGAGAAACTGCTTAGTGTTCTGTGAATTCATCTCACAGAGTTATATCTGTATTTCGTGGATCTCTTTGCTAGCCTTATTTCTGTGGAATCTGAGAACAGATATTTCGGATCCCTTTGAAGACTATAGGGCCAAAGGAAATATCCTGCGATAACAAACAGAAAGAAGCTTTCTGAGAAACTTCTTTGTGTTCTGTGAAATCATCTCACAGAGTTACAGCTTTCCCCTCAAGAAGCCTTTCGCTAAGACAGTTCTTGTGGAATTGGCAAAGTGATATTTGGAAGCCACTAGGAGGCTATGGTGAAAAAGGAAATATCCTCACATGAAATCTGGAAAGAATCTTTCTGAGAAACTGCTTAGTGTTCTGTTAATTCATCTCACAGACTTACATCTGTATTTCGTGGATCTCTTTGCTAGCCTTATTTCTGTGGAATCTGAGAACAGATATTTCCTTTCCCTTTGAAGACTATAGGGCCAAAGGAAATATCCTCCGATAACAAACAGAAAGAAGCTTTCTGAGAAACTTCTTTGTGTTCTGTGAAATTATCTCACAGAGTTACAGCTTTCACCTCAAGAAGCCTTTCGCTAAGACAGTTCTTGTGGAATTGGCAAAGTGATATTTGGAAGCCCATAGAGGGCTATGGTGAAAAAGGAAATATCCTCAGATGAAATCTGGAAAGAAGCTTTCTGAGAAACTGCTTAGTGTTCTGTTAATTCATCTCACAGACTTACATCTGTATTTCGTGGATCTCTTTGCTAGCCTTATTTCTGTGGTATCTGAGAACAGATATTTCGGATCCCTTGGAAGACTATAGGGCCAAAGGAATTATCCTCCGATAACAAAGAGAAAGAAGCTTTCTGAGAAACTTCTTTGTGTTCTGTGAAATCATCTCACAGAGTTACAGCTTTCCCCTCAAGAAGCCTTTCCCTAAGACAGTTCTTGTGGAATTGGCAAAGTGATATTTGGAAGCCCATAGAGGGCTATGGTGAAAAAGGAAATATCCTCCGATGAAATGTGGAAAGAAGCTTTCTGAGAAACTGCTTAGTGTTCTGTTAATTCATCTCACAGAGTTACATCTGTATTTCGTGGATCTCTTTGCTAGCCTTATTTCTGTGGAATCTGAGAACAGATATTTCGGATCCCTTGGAAGACTATAGGGCCAAAGGAAATATCCTCCGATAACAAAGAGAAAGAAGCTTTCTGAGAAACTTCTTTGTGTTCTGTGAAATCATCTCACAGAGATACAGCTTTCCCCTCAAGAAGCCTTTCGCTAAGACAGTTCTTGTGGAATTGGCAAAGTGATATTTGGAAGCCCATAGAGGGCTATGGTGAAAAAGGAAATATCCTCAGATGAAATGTGGAAAGAAGCTTTCTGAGAAACTGCTTAGTGTTCTGTTAATTCATCTCACAGAGTTACATCTGTATTTCGTGGATCTCTTTGCTAGCCTTATTTCTGTGGAATCTGAGAACAGATATTTCGGATCCCTTGGAAGACTATAGGGCCAAAGGAAATATCCTCCGATAACAAAGAGAAAGAAGCTTTCTCAGAAACTTCTTTGTGTTCTGTGAAATCATCTCACAGAGTTACAGCTTTCCCCTCAAGAAGCCTTTCGCTAAGACAGTTCTTGTGGAATTGGCAAGGTGATATTTGGAAGCCCATAGAGGGCTATGGTGAAAAAGGAAATATCCTCAGATGACATCTGGAAGGAAGCTTTCTGAGAAACTGCTTAGTGTTCTCTTAATTCATCTCACAGAGTTACATCTGTATTTCGTGGATCTCTTTGCTAGCCTTATTTCTGTGGAATCTGAGAACAGATATTTCGGATCCCTTGGAAGACTATAGGGCCAAAGGAAATATCCTCCGATAACAAAGAGAAAGAAGCTTTCTGAGAAACTTCTTTGTGTTCTGAGAAATCATCTCACAGAGTTACAGCTTTCCCCTCAAGAAGCCTTTCGCTAAGACAGTTCTTGTGGAATTGGCAAAGTGATATTTGGAAGCCCATAGAGGGCTATGGTGAAAAAAGAAATATCCTCAGATGAAATGTGGAAAGAAGCTTTCTGAGAAACTGCTTAGTGTTCTGTTAATTCATCTCACAGAGTTACATCTGTATTTCGTGGATCTCTTTGCTAGCCTTATTTCTGTGGAATCTGAGAACAGATATTTCGGATCACTTGGAAGACTATAGGGCCAAAGGAAATATCCTCCGATAACAAACAGAAAGAAGCTTTCTGAGAAACTTCTTTGTGTTCTGTGAAATCATCTCACAGAGTTACAGCTTTCCTCTCAAGAAGTCTTTCGCTAAGACAGTTCTTGTGGAATTGGCAAGGTGATATTTGGAAGCCCATAGAGGGTTATGGTGAAAAAGGAAATATCCTCAGATGACATCTGGAAGGAAGCTTTCTGAGAAACTGCTTAGTGTTCTGTTAATTCATCTCACAGAGTTACATCTGTATTTCGTGGATCTCTTTGCTAGCCTTATTTCTGTGGAATCTGAGAACAGATATTTCGGATCCCTTGGAAGACTATAGGGCCAAAGGAAATATCCTCCGATAACAAAGACAGAGAAGTTTTCTGAGAAACATCTTTGTGTTCTGTGAAATCATCTCACAGAGTTACAGCATTCCCCTCAAAAAGCCTTTCGCTAAGACAGTGCTTGTGGAATTGGCAAAGTGATATTTGGAAGCCCATAGAGGGCTATGGTGAAAAAGGAAATATCCTCAGATGAAATCTGGAAAGAAGCTTTCTGAGAAACTGCTTAGTGTTCTGTTAATTCATCTCACAGAGTTACATCTGTATTTCGTGGATCTCTTTGCTAGCCTTATTTCTGTGGAATCTGAGAACAGATATTTCGGATCCCTTGGAAGACTATAGGGCCAAATGAAATATCCTCGGATAACAAACAGAAAGAAGCTTTCTGAGGAAATTCTTTGTGTTCTGTGAAATCATCTCACAGAGTTACAGCATACCCCTCAAGAAGCCTTTCGCTAAGACAGTTCTTGTGGAATTGGCAAAGTGATATTTGGAAGCCCATAGAGGACTATGGTGAAAAAGGAAATATCCTCACATGAAATGTGGAAAGAAGCTTTCTGAGAAACTGCTTAGTGTTCTGTTAATTCATCTCACAGAGATACATCTGTATTTCGTGGATCTCTTTGCTAGCCTTATTTCTGTGGAATCTGAGAACAGATATTTCGGATTCCTTGGAAGACTATAGGGCCAAAGGAAATATCCTCCGATAACAAAGAGAAAGAAGCTTTCTGAGAAACTTCTTTGTGTTCTGTGAAATCATCTCACAGAGTTACAGCTTTCCCCTCAAGAAGCCTTTCGCTAAGACAGTTCTTGTGGAATTGGCAAAGTGATATTTGGAAGCCCATAGAGGGCTATGGTGAAAAAGGAAATATCCTCCGATGAAATGTGGAAAGAAGCTTTCTGAGAAACTGCTTAGTGTTCTGTTAATTCATCTCACAGAGTTACATCTGTATTTCGTGGATCTCTTTGCTAGCCTTATTTCTGTGGAATCTGAGAACAGATATTTCGGATCCCTTGGAAGACTATAGGGCCAAAGGAAATATCCTCCGATAACAAACAGAAAGAAGCTTTCTGAGAAACTTCTTTGTGTTCTGAGAAATCATCTCACAGAGTTACAGCTTTCCCCTCAAGAAGCCTTTCGCTAAGACAGTTCTTGTAGAATTGGCAAAGTGATATTTGGAAGCCCATAGAGGGCTATGGTGAAAAAGGAAATATCCTCACATGAAATCTGGAAAGAAGCTATCTGAGAAACTGCTTAGTGTTCTGTTAATTCATCTCACAGAGTTACATCTGTATTTCGTGGATCTCTTTGCTAGCCTTATTTCTGTGGAATCTGAGAACAGATATTTCGGATTCCTTGGAAGACTATAGGGCCAAAGGAAATATCCTCCGATAACAAAGAGAAAGAAGCTTTCTGAGAAACTTCTTTGTGTTCTGTGAAATCATCTCACAGAGTTACAGCTTTCCCCTCAAGAAGCCTTTCGCTAAGACAGTTCTTGTGGAATTGACAAAGTGATATTTGGAAGCCCAGAGAGGGCTATGGTGAAAAAGGAAATATCCTCCGATGAAATGTGGAAAGAAGCTTTCTGAGAAACTGCTTAGTGTTCTGTTAATTCATCTCACAGAGTTACATCTGTATTTCGTGGATCTCTTTGCTAGCCTTATTTCTGTGGAATCTGAGAACAGATATTTCGGATCCCTTGGAAGACTATAGGGCCAAAGGAAATATCCTCCGATAACAAAGAGAAAGAAGCTTTCTGAGAAACTTCTTTGTGTTCTGAGAAATCATCTCACAGAGTTACAGCTTTCCCCTCAAGAAGCCTTTCGCTAAGACAGTTCTTGTGGAATTGGCAAAGTGATATTTGGAAGCCCATAGAGGGCTATGGTGAAAAAGGAAATATCCTCAGATGAAATGTGGAAAGAAGCTTTCTGAGAAACTGCTTAGTGTTCTGTTAATTCATCTCACAGAGTTACATCTGTATTTCGTGGATCTCTTTGCTAGCCTTATTTCTGTGGAATCTGAGAACAGATATTTCGGATTCCTTGGAAGACTATAGGGCCAAAGGAAATATCCTCCGATAACAAAGAGAAAGAAGCTTTCTGAGAAACTTCTTTGTGTTCTGTGAAATCATCTCACAGAGTTACAGCTTTCCCCTCAAGAAGCCTTTCGCTAAGACAGTTCTTGTGGAATTGGCAAAGTGATATTTGGAAGCCCAGAGAGGGCTATGGTGAAAAAGGAAATATCCTCAGATGAAATCTGGAAAGAAGCTTTCTGAGAAACTGCTTAGTGTTCTGTGAATTCATCTCACAGAGTTATATCTGTATTTCGTGGATCTCTTTGCTAGCCTTATTTCTGTGGAATCTGAGAACAGATATTTCGGATCCCTTTGAAGACTATAGGGCCAAAGGAAATATCCTGCGATAACAAACAGAAAGAAGCTTTCTGAGAAACTTCTTTGTGTTCCGTGAAATCATCTCACAGAGTTACAGCTTTCCCCTCAAGAAGCCTTTCGCTAAGACAGTTCTTGTGGAATTGGCAAAGTGATATTTGGAAGCCACTAGGAGGCTATGGTGAAAAAGGAAATATCCTCACATGAAATCTGGAAAGAAGCTTTCTGAGAAACTGCTTAGTGTTCTGTTAATTCATCTCACAGACTTACATCTGTATTTCGTGGATCTCTTTGCTAGCCTTATTTCTGTGGAATCTGAGAACAGATATTTCCTTTCCCTTTGAAGACTATAGGGCCAAAGGAAATATCCTCCGATAACAAACAGAAAGAAGCTTTCTGAGAAACTTCTTTGTGTTCTGTGAAATTATCTCACAGAGTTACAGCTTTCACCTCAAGAAGCCTTTCGCTAAGACAGTTCTTGTGGAATTGGCAAAGTGATATTTGGAAGCCCATAGAGGGCTATGGTGAAAAAGGAAATATCCTCAGATGAAATCTGGAAAGAAGCTTTCTGAGAAACTGCTTAGTGTTCTGTTAATTCATCTCACAGACTTACATCTGTATTTCGTGGATCTCTTTGCTAGCCTTATTTCTGTGGTATCTGAGAACAGATATTTCGGATCCCTTGGAAGACTATAGGGCCAAAGGAATTATCCTCCGATAACAAAGAGAAAGAAGCTTTCTGAGAAACTTCTTTGTGTTCTGTGAAATCATCTCACAGAGTTACAGCTTTCCCCTCAAGAAGCCTTTCCCTAAGACAGTTCTTGTGGAATTGGCAAAGTGATATTTGGAAGCCCATAGAGGGCTATGGTGAAAAAGGAAATATCCTCCGATGAAATGTGGAAAGAAGCTTTCTGAGAAACTGCTTAGTGTTCTGTTAATTCATCTCACAGAGTTACATCTGTATTTCGTGGATCTCTTTGCTAGCCTTATTTCTGTGGAATCTGAGAACAGATATTTCGGATCCCTTGGAAGACTATAGGGCCAAAGGAAATATCCTCCGATAACAAAGAGAAAGAAGCTTTCTGAGAAACTTCTTTGTGTTCTGTGAAATCATCTCACAGAGATACAGCTTTCCCCTCAAGAAGCCTTTCGCTAAGACAGTTCTTGTGGAATTGGCAAAGTGATATTTGGAAGCCCATAGAGGGCTATGGTGAAAAAGGAAATATCCTCAGATGAAATGTGGAAAGAAGCTTTCTGAGAAACTGCTTAGTGTTCTGTTAATTCATCTCACAGAGTTACATCTGTATTTCGTGGATCTCTTTGCTAGCCTTATTTCTGTGGAATCTGAGAACAGATATTTCGGATCCCTTGGAAGACTATAGGGCCAAAGGAAATATCCTCCGATAACAAAGAGAAAGAAGCTTTCTCAGAAACTTCTTTGTGTTCTGTGAAATCATCTCACAGAGTTACAGCTTTCCCCTCAAGAAGCCTTTCGCTAAGACAGTTCTTGTGGAATTGGCAAGGTGATATTTGGAAGCCCATAGAGGGCTATGGTGAAAAAGGAAATATCCTCAGATGACATCTGGAAGGAAGCTTTCTGAGAAACTGCTTAGTGTTCTCTTAATTCATCTCACAGAGTTACATCTGTATTTCGTGGATCTCT
Source organism: Macaca nemestrina (assembly GCF_043159975.1). Taxonomy (NCBI): domain Eukaryota; kingdom Metazoa; phylum Chordata; class Mammalia; order Primates; family Cercopithecidae; genus Macaca; species Macaca nemestrina. Next base: position 97,336,328 of record NC_092137.1, on the reverse strand, counting down.
TTGCTAGCCTTATTTCTGTGGAATCTGAGAACAGATATTTCGGATCCCTTGGAAGACTATAGGGCCAAAGGAAATATCCTCCGATAACAAAGAGAAAGAAGCTTTCTGAGAAACTTCTTTGTGTTCTGAGAAATCATCTCACAGAGTTACAGCTTTCCCCTCAAGAAGCCTTTCGCTAAGACAGTTCTTGTGGAATTGGCAAAGTGATATTTGGAAGCCCATAGAGGGCTATGGTGAAAAAAGAAATATCCTCAGATGAAATGTGGAAAGAAGCTTTCTGAGAAACTGCTTAGTGTTCTGTTAATTCATCTCACAGAGTTACATCTGTATTTGGTGGATCTCTTTGCTAGCCTTATTTCTGTGGAATCTGAGAACAGATATTTCGGATCACTTGGAAGACTATAGGGCCAAAGGAAATATCCTCCGATAACAAACAGAAAGAAGCTTTCTGAGAAACTTCTTTGTGTTCTGTGAAATCATCTCACAGAGTTACAGCTTTCCTCTCAAGAAGTCTTTCGCTAAGACAGTTCTTGTGGAATTGGCAAGGTGATATTTGGAAGCCCATAGAGGGTTATGGTGAAAAAGGAAATATCCTCAGATGACATCTGGAAGGAAGCTTTCTGAGAAACTGCTTAGTGTTCTGTTAATTCATCTCACAGAGTTACATCTGTATTTCGTGGATCTCTTTGCTAGCCTTATTTCTGTGGAATCTGAGAACAGATATTTCGGATCCCTTGGAAGACTATAGGGCCAAATGAAATATCCTCCGATAACAAAGACAGAGAAGCTTTCTGAGAAACATCTTTGTGTTCTGTGAAATCATCTCACAGAGTTACAGCATTCCCCTCAAAAAGCCTTTCGCTAAGACAGTGCTTGTGGAATTGGCAAAGTGATATTTGGAAGCCCATAGAGGGCTATGGTGAAAAAGGAAATATCCTCAGATGAAATCTGGAAAGAAGCTTTCTGAGAAACTGCTTAGTGTTCTGTTAATTCATCTCACAGAGTTACATCTGTATTTCGTGGATCTCTTTGCTAGCCTTATTTCTGTGGAATCTGAGAACAGATATTTCGGATCCCTTGGAAGACTATAGGGCCAAATGAAATATCCTCGGATAACAAACAGAAAGAAGCTTTCTGAGGAAATTCTTTGTGTTCTGTGAAATCATCTCACAGAGTTACAGCATACCCCTCAAGAAGCCTTTCGCTAAGACAGTTCTTGTGGAATTGGCAAAGTGATATTTGGAAGCCCATAGAGGACTATGGTGAAAAAGGAAATATCCTCACATGAAATGTGGAAAGAAGCTTTCTGAGAAACTGCTTAGTGTTCTGTTAATTCATCTCACAGAGATACATCTGTATTTCGTGGATCTCTTTGCTAGCCTTATTTCTGTGGAATCTGAGAACAGATATTTCGGATCCCTTGGAAGACTATAGGGCCAAAGGAAATATCCTCCGATAACAAACAGAAAGAGGCTTTCTGAGAAACTTCTTTGTGTTCTGTGAAATCATCTCACAGAGTTACAGCTTTCCCCTCAAGAAGCCTTTCCCTAAGACAGTTCTTGTGGAATTGGCAAAGTGATATTTGGAAGCCCATAGAGGGCTATGGTGAAAAAGGAAATATCCTCCGATGAAATGTGGAAAGAAGCTTTCTGAGAAACTGCTTAGTGTTCTGTTAATTCATCTCACAGAGTTACATCTGTATTTCGTGGATCTCTTTGCTAGCCTTATTTCTGTGGAATCTGAGAACAGATATTTCGGATCCCTTGGAAGACTATAGGGCCAAAGGAAATATCCTCCGATAACAAAGAGAAAGAAGCTTTCTGAGAAACTTCTTTGTGTTCTGTGAAATCATCTCACAGAGTTACAGCTTTTCCCTCAAGAAGCCTTTCCCTAAGACAGTTCTTGTGGAATTGGCAAAGTGATATTTGGAAGCCCATAGAGGGCTATGGTGAAAAAGGAAATATCCTCTCATGAAATCTGGAAAGAGGCTTTCTGAGAAACTGCTTTGTGTTCTGTTAATTCATCTCACAGAGTTACATCTGTATTTCGTGGATCTCTTTGCTAGCCTTATTTCTGTGGAATCTGAGAACAGATATTTCGGATCCCTTGGAAGACTATAGGGCCAAAGGAAATATCCTCCGATAACAAAGAGAAAGAAGCTTTCTGAGAAACTTCTTTGTGTTTTGTGAAATCATCTCACAGAGTTACAGCTTTCCCGTCAAGAAGCCTTTCGCTAAGACAGTTCTTGTGGAATTGGCAAAGTGATATTTGGAAGCCCATAGAGGGCTATGGTGAAAAAGGAAATATCCTCACATGAAATCTGGAAAGTAGCCTTCTGAGAAACTCCTTAGTGTTCTGTTAATTCATCGCACAGAGTTACATCTGTATTTCGTGGATCTCTTTGCTAGCCTTATTTCTGTGGAATCTGAGAACAGATATTTCCTTTCCCTTTGAAGACTATAGGGCCAAAGGAAATATCCTCCGATAACAAAGAGAAAGAAGCTTTCTGAGAAATTTCTTTGTGTTCTGTGAAATCATCTCACAGAGTTACAGCTTTCCCCTCAAGAAGCCTTTCGCTAAGACAGTTCTTGTGGAATTGGCAAAGTGATATTTGGAAGCCCATAGAGTGCTATGGTAAAAAAGGAAATATCCTCAGATGAAATCTGGAAAGTAGCTTTCTGAGAAACTGCTTAGTATTCTGTTAATTCATCTCACAGAGTTACATCTGTATTTCGTGGATCTCTTTGCTAGCCTTATTTCTGTGGAATCTGAGAACAGATATTTCGGATCCATTGGAAGACTATAGGGCCAAAGGAAATATCCTGCGATAACAAAGAGAAAGAAGCTTTCTGAGAAAATTCTTTGTGTTCTGTGAAATCATCTCACAGAGTTACAGCTTTCCCCTCAAGAAGCCTTTCGCTAAGACAGTTCTTGTGGAATTGGCAAAGTGATATTTGGAAGCCCATAGAGGGCTATGGTGAAAAAGGAAATATCCTCACATGAAATCTGGAAAGAAGCTTTCTGAGAAACTGCTTAGTGTTCTGTTAATTCATCGCACAGAGTTACATCTGTATTTCGTGGATCTCTTTGCTAGCCTTATTTCTGTGGAATCTGAGAACAGATATTTCCTTTCCCTTTGAAGACTATAGGGCCAAAGGAAATATCCTCCGATAACAAAGAGAAAGAAGCTTTCTGAGAAATTTCTTTGTGTTCTGTGAAATCATCTCACAGAGTTACAGCTTTCCCCTCAAGAAGCCTTTCGCTAAGACAGTTCTTGTGGAATTGGCAAAGTGATATTTGGAAGCCCATAGAGGGCTATGGTGAAAAAGGAAATATCCTCAGATGAAATCTGGAAAGTAGCTTTCTGAGAAACTGCTTAGTGTTCTGTTAATTCATCTCACAGAGTTACATCTGTATTTCGTGGATTTCTTTGCTAGCCTTATTTCTGTGGAAGCTGAGAACAGATATTTCGGATCCCTTCGAAGACTATAGGGCCAAAGGAAATATCCTGCGATAACAAAGAGAAAGAAGCTTTCTGAGAAACTACTTTGTGTTCTGTGAAATCATCTCACAGAGTTACAGCTTTCCCCTCAAGAAGCCTTTCGCTAAGACAGTTCTTGTGGAATTGGCAAAGTGATATTTGGAAGCCCATAGAGGGCTATGGTGAAAAAGGAAATATCCTCACATGAAATCTGGAAAGAAGCTTTCTGAGAAACTCCTAAGTGTTCTGTTAATTCATCTCACAGAGTTACATCTGTATTTCGTGGATCTCTTTGCTAGCCTTATTTCTGTGGAATCTGAGAACAGATATTTCCTTTCCCTTTGAAGACTATAGGGCCAAAGCAAATATCCTCCGATAACAAAGAGAAAGAAGCTTTCTGAGAAACTTCTTTGTGTTCTGTGAAATCATCTCACAGAGTTACAGCTTTCCCCTCAAGAAGCCTTTCGCTAAGACAGTTCTTGTGGAATTGGCAAAGTGATATTTGGAAGCCCATAGAGGGCTATGGTGAAAAAGGAAATATCCTCAGATGAAATCTGGAAAGTAGCTTTCTGAGAAACTGCTTAGTGTTCTGTTAATTCATCTCACAGAGTTACATCTGTATTTCGTGGATCTCTTTGCTAGCCTTATTTCTGTGGAATCTGAGAACAGATATTTCGGATCCCTTGGAAGACTATAGGGCCAAAGGAAATATCCTCCGATAACAAAGAGAAAGAAGCTTTCTGAGAAACTTCTTTGTGTTTTGTGAAATCATCTCACAGAGTTACAGCTTTCCCGTCAAGAAGCCTTTCGCTAAGACAGTTCTTGTGGAATTGGCAAAGTGATATTTGGAAGCCCATAGAGGGCTATGGTGAAAAAGGAAATATCCTCACATGAAATCTGGAAAGAAGCTTTCTGAGAAACTCCTTAGTGTTCTGTTAATTCATCGCACAGAGTTACATCTGTATTTCGTGGATCTCTTTGCTAGCCTTATTTCTGTGGAATCTGAGAACAGATATTTCGGATCCATTGGAAGACTACAGGGCCAAAGGAAATATCCTGCGATAACAAAGAGAAAGAAGCTTTCTGAGAAACTTCTTTGGGTTCTGTGAAATCATCTCACAGAGTTACAGCTTTCCCCTCAAGAAGCCTTTCGCTAAGACAGTTCTTGTGGAATTGGCAAAGTGATATTTGGAAGCCCATAGAGGGCTATGGTGAAAAAGGAAATATCCTCAGATGAAATCTGGAAAGAAGCTTTCTGAGAAACTGCTTAGTGTTCTGTTAATTCATCTCACAGAGTTACATCTGTATTTCGTGGATCTCTTTGCTAGCCTTATTTCTGTGGAATCTGAGAACAGATATTTCGGATCCCTTGGAAGACTATAGGGCCAAAGGAAATATCCTCCGATAACAAAGAGAAAGAAGCTTTCTGAGAAACTTCTTTGTGTTCTGTGAAATCATCTCACAGAGTTACAGCTTTCCCCTCAAGAAGCCTTTCCCTAAGACAGTTCCTGTGGAATTGGCAAAGTGATATTTGGAAGCCCATAGAGGGCTATGGTGAAAAAGGAAATATCCTCACATGAAATCTGGAAAGAAGCTTTCTGAGAAACTGCTTAGTGTTCTGTTAATTCATCTCACAGAGTTACATCTGTATTTCGTGGATCTCTTTGCTAGCCTTATTTCTGTGGAATCTGAGAACAGATATTTCGGATCCCTTGCAAGACTATAGGGCCAAAGGAAATATCCTCCAATAACAAACAGAAAGAAGCTTTCTGAGAAACTTCTTTGTGTTCTGTGAAATCATCTCACAGAGTTACAGCTTTCCCCTCAAGAAGCCTTTCGCTAAGACAGTTTTTGTGGAATTGGCAAAGTGATATTTGGAAGCCCATAGAGGGCAATGGTGAAAAAGGAAATATCCTCAAATGAAATCTGTTAAGAAGCTTTCTGAGAAACTGCTTAGTGTTCTGTTAATTCATCTCACAGAGTTACATCTGTATTTCGTGGATCTCTTTGCTAGCCTTATTTCTGTGGAATCTGAGAACAGATATTTCGGATCCCTTGGAAGACTATAGGGCCAAAGGAAATATCCTCCGATAACAAAGAGAAAGAAGCTTTCTGAGAAACTTCTTTGTGTTTTGTGAAATCATCTCACAGAGTTACAGCTTTCCCGTCAAGAAGCCTTTCGCTAAGACAGTTCTTGTGGAATTGGCAAAGTGATATTTGGAAGCCCATAGAGGGCTATGGTGAAAAAGGAAATATCCTCACATGAAATCTGGAAAGAAGCTTTCTGAGAAACTCCTTAGTGTTCTGTTAATTCATCTCACAGAGTTACATCTGTATTTCGTGGATCTCTTTGCTAGCCTTATTTCTGTGGAATCTGAGAAGAGATATTTCCTTTCCCTTTGAAGACTATAGGGCCAAAGGAAATATCCTCCGATAACAAAGAGAAAGAAGCTTTCTGAGAAACTTCTTTGTGTTCTGTGAAATCATCTCACAGAGTTACAGCTTTCCCCTCAAGAAGCCTTTAGCTAAGACAGTTGTTGTGGAATTGGCAAAGTGATATTTGGAAGCCCATAGAGGGCTATGGTGAAAAAGGAAATATCCTCAGATGAAATCTGGAAAGTAGCTTTCTGAGAAACTGCTTAGTGTTCTGTTAATTCATCTCACAGAGTTACATCTGTATTTCGTGGATCTCTTTGCTAGCCTTATTTCTGTGGAATCTGAGAACAGATATTTCGGATCCATTGGAAGACTATAGGGCCAAAGGAAATATCCTGCGATAACGAAGAGAAAGAAGCTTTCTGAGAAACTTCTTTGTGTTCTGTGAAATCATCTCACAGAGTTACAGCTTTCCCCTCAAGAAGCCTTTCGCTAAGACAGTTCTTGTGGAATTGGCAAAGTGATATTTGGAAGCCCATAGAGGGCTATGGTGAAAAAGGATATATCCTCAGATGAAATCTGGAAAGAAGCTTTCTGAGAAACTGCTTAGTGTTCTGTTAATTCATCTCACAGACTTACATCTATATTTCGTGGATCTCTTTGCTAGCCTTATTTCTGTGGAATCTGAGAACAGATATTTCGGATACCTTGGAAGACTATAGGGCCAAAGGAAATATCCTCCGATAACAAAGAGAAAGAAGCTTTCTGAGAAACTTCTTTGTGTTCTGTGAAATCATCTCACAGAGTTACAGCTTTCCCCTCAAGAAGCCTTTCCCTAAGACAGTTCTTGTGGAATTGGCAAAGTGATATTTGGAAGCCCTTAGAGGGCTATGGTGAAAAAGGAAATATCCTCAGATGAAATCTGGAAAGAAGCTTTCTGAGAAACTGCTTAGTGTTCTGTTAATTCATCTCACAGAGTTACATCTGTATTTCGTGGATCTCTTTGCTAGCCTTATTTCTGTGGAATCTGAGAACAGATATTTCGGATCCCTTGGAAGACTATAGGGCCAAAGGAAATATCCTGCGATAACAAAGAGAAAGAAGCTTTCTGAGAAATTTCTTTGTGTTCTGTGAAATCATCTCACAGAGTTACAGCTTTCCCGTGAAGAAGCCTTTCGCTAAGACAGTTCTTGTGGAATTGGCAAAGTGATATTTGGAAGCCCATAGAGGGCTATGGTGAAAAAGGAAATATCCTCACATGAAATCTGGAAAGAGGCTTTCTGAGAAACTGCTTTGTGTTCTGTTAATTCATCTCACAGAGTTACATCTGTATTTCGTGGATCTCTTTGCTAGCCTTATTTCTGTGGAATCTGAGAACAGATATTTCGGATCCCTTGGAAGACTATAGGGCCAAAGGAAATATCCTCCGATAACAAAGAGAAAGAAGCTTTCTGAGAAACTTCTTTGTGTTCTGTGAAATCATCTCACAGAGTTACAGCTTTCCCCTCAAGAAGCCTTTCCCTAAGACAGTTCTTGTGGAATTGGCAAAGTGATATTTGGAAGCCCATAGAGGGCTATGGTGAAAAAGGAAATATCCTCACTTGAAATCTGGAAAGAAGCTTTCTGAGAAACTGCTTAGTGTTCTGTTAATTCATCTCACAGAGTTACATCTGTATTTCGTGGATCTCTTTGCTAGCCTTATTTCTGTGGAATCTGAGAACAGATATTTCGGATCCCTTGGAAGACTATAGGGCCAAAGGAAATATCCTCCGATAACAAAGAGAAAGAAGCTTTCTGAGAAACTTCTTTGTGTTTTGTGAAATCATCTCACAGAGTTACAGCTTTCCCGTCAAGAAGCCTTTCGCTAAGACAGTTCTTGTGGAATTGGCAAAGTGATATTTGGAAGCCCATAGAGGGCTATGGTGAAAAAGGAAATATCCTCACATGAAATCTGGAAAGAAGCTTTCTGAGAAACTCCTTAGTGTTCTGTTAATTCATCTCACAGAGTTACATCTGTATTTCGTGGATCTCTTTGCTAGCCTTATTTCTGTGGAATCTGAGAACAGATATTTCCTTTCCCTTTGAAGACTATAGGGCCAAAGGAAATATCCTCCGATAAAAAAGAGAAAGAAGCTTTCTGAGAAACTTCTTTGTGTTCTGTGAAATCATCTCACAGAGTTACAGCTTTCCCCTCAAGAAGCCTTTCGCTAAGACAGTTCTTGTGGAATTGGCAAAGTGATATTTGGAAGCCCATAGAGGGCTATGGTGAAAAAGGAAATATCCTCAGATGAAATCTGGAAAGTAGCTTTCTGAGAAACTGCTTAGTGTTCTGTTAATTCATCTCACAGAGTTACATCTGTATTTCGTGGATCTCTTTGCTAGCCTTATTTCTGTGGAATCTGAGACCAGATATTTCGGATCCATTGGAAGACTACAGGGCCAAAGGAAATATCCTGCGATAACAAAGAGAAAGAAGCTTTCTGAGAAACTTCTTTGTGTTCTGTGAAATCATCTCACAGAGTTACAGCTTTCCCCTCAAGAAGCCTTTCCCTAAGACAGTTCTTGTGGAATTGGCAAAGTGATATTTGGAAGCCCATAGAGGGCTATGGTGAAAAAGGAAATATCCTCACATGAAATCTGGAAAGAAGCTTTCTGAGAAACTCCTTAGTGTTCTGTTAATTCATCTCACAGAGTTACATCTGTATTTCGTGGATCTCTTTGCTAGCCTTATTTCTGTGGAATCTGAGAACAGATATTTCGGATCCCTTGCAAGACTATAGGGCCAAAGAAAATATCCTCCTATAACAAACAGAAAGAAGCTTTCTGAGAAACTTCTTTGTGTTCTGTGAAATCATCTCACAGAGTTACAGCTTTCCCCTCAAGAAGCCTTTCGCTAAGACAGTTCTTGTGGAATTGGCAAAGTGATATTTGGAAGCCCATAGAGGGCCATGGTGAAAAAGGAAATATCCTCACATGAAATCTGGAAAGAAGCTTTCTGAGAAACTGCTTAGTGTTCTGTTAATTCATCTCACAGAGTTACATCTGTATTTCGTGGATCTCTTTGCTAGCCTTATTTCTGTGGAATCTGAGAACAGATATTTCGGATCCCTTGGAAGACTATAGGGCCAAAGGAAATATCCTCCGATAACAAAGAGAAAGAAGCTTTCTGAGAAACTTCTTTGTGTTTTGTGAAATCATCTCACAGAGTTACAGCTTTCCCGTCAAGAAGCCTTTCGCTAAGACAGTTCTTGTGGAATTGGCAAAGTGATATTTGGAAGCCCATAGAGGGCTATGGTGAAAAAGGAAATATCCTCACATGAAATATGGAAAGAAGCTTTCTGAGAAACTCCTTAGTGTTCTGTTAATTCATCTCACAGAGTTACATCTGTATTTCGTGTATCTCTTTGCTAGCCTTATTTCTGTGGAATCTGAGAACAGATATTTCCTTTCCCTTTGAAGACTATAGGGCCAAAGGAAATATCCTCCGATAACAAAGAGAAAGAAGCTTTCTGAGAGACTTCTTTGTGTTCTGTGAAATCATCTCACAGAGTTACAGCTTTCCCCTCAAGAAGCCTTTCGCTAAGACAGTTCTTGTGGAATTGGCAAAGTGATATTTGGAAGCCCATAGAGGGCTATGGTGAAAAAGGAAATATCCTCAGATGAAATCTGGAAAGTAGCTTTCTGAGAAACTGCTTAGTGTTCTGTTAATTCATCTCACAGAGTTACATCTGTATTTCGTGGATCTCTTTGCTAGCCTTATTTCTGTGGAATCTGAGAACAGATATTTCGGATACCTTGGAAGACTATAGGGCCAAAGGAAATATCCTGCGATAACAAAGAGAAAGAAGCTTTCTGAGAAATTTCTTTGTGTTCTGTGAAATCATCTCACAGAGTTACAGCTTTCCCCTCAAGAAGCCTTTCGCTAAGACAGTTCTTGTGGAATTGGCAAAGTGATATTTGGAAGCCCATAGAGGGCTATGGTGAAAAAGGAAATATCCTCACATGAAATCTGGAAAGAGGCTTTCTGAGAAACTGCTTTGTGTTCTGTTAATTCATCTCACAGAGTTACATCTGTATTTCGTGGATCTCTTTGCTAGCCTTATTTCTGTGGAATCTGAGAACAGATATTTCGGATCCCTTGGAAGACTATAGGGCCAAAGGAAATATCCTCCGATAACAAAGAGAAAGAAGCTTTCTGAGAAACTTCTTTGTGTTTTGTGAAATCATCTCACAGAGTTACAGCTTTCCCGTCAAGAAGCCTTTCGCTAAGACAGTTCTTGTGGAATTGGCAAAGTGATATTTGGAAGCCCATAGAGGGCTATGGTGAAAAAGGAAATATCCTCACATGAAATCTGGAAAGAAGCTTTCTGAGAAACTCCTTAGTGTTCTGTTAATTCATCGCACAGAGTTACATCTGTATTTCGTGGATCTCTTTGCTAGCCTTATTTCTGTGGAATCTGAGAACAGATATTTCCTTTCCCTTTGAAGACTATAGGGCCAAAGGAAATATCCTCCGATAACAAAGAGAAAGAAGCTTTCTGAGAAATTTCTTAGTGTTCTGTGAAATCATCTCACAGAGTTACAGCTTTCCCCTCAAGAAGCCTTTCGCTAAGACAGTTGTTGTGGAATTGGCAAAGTGATATTTGGAAGCCCATAGAGGGCTATGGTAAAAAAGGAAATATCCTCAGATGAAATCTGGAAAGTAGCTTTCTGAGAAACTGCTTAGTGTTCTGTTAATTCATCTCACAGAGTTACATCTGTATTTCGTGGATCTCTTTGCTAGCCTTATTTCTGTGGAATCTGAGAACAGATATTTCGGATCCATTGGAAGACTATAGGGCCAAAGGAAATATCCTGCGATAACGAAGAGAAAGAAGCTTTCTGAGAAACTTCTTTGTGTTCTGTGAAATCATCTCACAGAGTTACAGCTTTCCCCTCAAGAAGCCTTTCGCTAAGACAGTTCTTGTGGAATTGGCAAAGTGATATTTGGAAGCCCATAGAGGGCTATGGTGAAAAAGAAATATCCTCACATGAAATCTGGAAAGTAGCTTTCTGAGAAACTGCTTAGTGTTCTGTTAATTCATCTCACAGAGTTACATCTGTATTTCGTGGATCTCTTTGCTAGCCTTATTTCTGTGGAATCTGAGAACAGATATTTCGGATCCCTTGGAAGACTATAGGGTCAAAGGAAATATCCTGCGATAACAAAGAGAAAGAAGCTTTCTGAGAAACTACTTTGTGTTCTGTGAAATCATCTCACAGAGTTACAGCTTTCCCCTCAAGAAGCCTTTCGCTAAGACAGTTCTTGTGGAATTGGCAAAGTGATATTTGGAAGCCCATAGAGGGCTATGGTGAAAAAGGAAATATCCTCCGATGAAATGTGGAAAGAAGCTGTCTGAGAAACTGCTTAGTGTTCTGTTAATTCATCTCACAGAGTTACATCTGTATTTCGTGGATCTCTTTGCTAGCCTTATTTCTGTGGAATCTGAGAACAGATATTTCGGATACCTTGGAAGACTATAGGGCCAAAGGAAATATCCTCCGATAACAAAGAGAAAGAAGCTTTCTGAGAAACTTCTTTGTGTTCTGTGAAATCATCTCACGGAATTACAGCTTTCCCCTCAAGAAGCCTTTCGCTAAGACAGTTCTTGTGGAATTGGCAAAGTGATATTTGGAAGCCCATAGAGGGCTATGGTGAAAAAGGAAATATCCTCAGATGAAATCTGGAAAGTAGCTTTCTGAGAAACTGCTTAGTGTTCTGTTAATTCATCTCACAGAGTTACATCTGTATTTCGTGGATCTCTTTGCTAGCCTTATTTCTGTGGAATCTGAGACCAGATATTTCGGATCCATTGGAAGACTACAGGGCCAAAGGAAATATCCTGCGATAACAAAGAGAAAGAAGCTTTCTGAGAAACTTCTTTGTGTTCTGTGAAATCATCTCACAGAGTTACAGCTTTCCCCTCAAGAAGCCTTTCGCTAAGACAGTTCTTGTGGAATTGGCAAAGTGATATTTGGAAGCCCATAGAGGGCTATGGTGAAAAAGGAAATATCCTCAGATGAAATCTGGAAAGAAGCTTTCTGAGAAACTGCTTAGTGTTCTGTTAATTCATCTCACAGAGTTACATCTGTATTTCGTGGATCTCTTTGCTAGCCTTATTTCTGTGGAATCTGAGAACAGATATTTCGGATCCCTTGGAAGACTATAGGGCCAAAGGAAATATCCTCCGATAACAAAGAGAAAGAAGCTTTCTGAGAAACTTCTTTGTGTTCTGTGAAATCATCTCACAGAGTTACAGCTTTTCCCTCAAGAAGCATTTCGCTAAGACAGTTCTTGTGGAATTGGCAAAGTGATATTTGGAAGCCCATAGAGGGCCATGGTGAAAAAGGAAATATCCTCACATGAAATCTGGAAAGAAGCTTTCTGAGAAACTGCTTAGTGTTCTGTTAATTCATCTCACAGAGTTACATCTGTATTTCGTGGATCTCTTTGCTAGCCTTATTTCTGTGGAATCTGAGAACAGATATTTCGGATCCCTTGGAAGACTATAGGGCCAAAGGAAATATCCTCCGATAACAAAGAGAAAGAAACTTTCTGAGAAACTTCTTTGTGTTTTGTGAAATAATCTCACAGAGTTACAGCTTTCCCGTCAAGAAGCCTTTCGCTAAGACAGTTCTTGTGGAATTGGCAAAGTGATATTTGGAAGCCCATAGAGGGCTATGGTGAAAAAGGAAATATCCTCACATGAAATCTGGAAAGAAGCTTTCTGAGAAACTCCTTAGTGTTCTGTTAATTCATCTCACAGAGTTACATCTGTATTTCGTGTATCTCTTTACTAGCCTTATTTCTGTGGAATCTGAGAACAGATATTTCCTTTCCCTTTGAAGACTATAGGGCCAAAGGAAATATCCTCCGATAACAAAGAGAAAGAAGCTTTCTGAGAAACTTCTTTGTGTTCTGTGAAATCATCTCACAGAGTTACAGCTTTCCCCTCAAGAAGCCTTTCGCTAAGACAGTTCTTGTGGAATTGGCAAAGTGATATTTGGAAGCCCATAGAGGGCTATGGTGAAAAAGGAAATATCCTCCGATGAAATGTGGAAAGAAGCTGTCTGAGAAACTGCTTAGTGTTCTGTTAATTCATCTCACAGAGTTACATCTGTATTTCGTGGATCTCTTTGCTAGCCTTATTTCTGTGGAATCTGAGAACAGATATTTCGGATACCTTGGAAGACTATAGGGCCAAAGGAAATATCCTCCGATAACAAAGAGAAAGAAGCTTTCTGAGAAACTTCTTTGTGTTCTGTGAAATCATCTCACGGAATTACAGCTTTCCCCTCAAGAAGCCTTTCGCTAAGACAGTTCTTGTGGAATTGGCAAAGTGATATTTGGAAGCCCTTAGAGGGCTATGGTGAAAAAGGAAATATCCTCAGATGAAATCTGGAAAGTAGCTTTCTGAGAAACTGCTTAGTGTTCTGTTAATTCATCTCACAGAGTTACATCTGTATTTCGTGGATCTCTTTGCTAGCCTTATTTCTGTGGAATCTGAGACCAGATATTTCGGATCCATTGGAAGACTACAGGGCCAAAGGAAATATCCTGCGATAACAAAGAGAAAGAAGCTTTCTGAGAAACTTCTTTGTGTTCTGTGAAATCATCTCACAGAGTTACAGCTTTCCCCTCAAGAAGCCTTTCGCTAAGACAGTTCTTGTGGAATTGGCAAAGTGATATTTGGAAGCCCATAGAGGGCTATGGTGAAAAAGGAAATATCCTCAGATGAAATCTGGAAAGAAGCTTTCTGAGAAACTGCTTAGTGTTCTGTTAATTCATCTCACAGAGTTACATCTGTATTTCGTGGATCTCTTTGCTAGCCTTATTTCTGTGGAATCTGAGAACAGATATTTCGGATCCCTTGGAAGACTATAGGGCCAAAGGAAATATCCTCCGATAACAAAGAGAAAGAAGCTTTCTGAGAAACTTCTTTGTGTTCTGTGAAATCATCTCACAGAGTTACAGCTTTTCCCTCAAGAAGCCTTTCGCTAAGACAGTTCTTGTGGAATTGGCAAAGTGATATTTGGAAGCCCATAGAGGGCCATGGTGAAAAAGGAAATATCCTCACATGAAATCTGGAAAGAAGCTTTCTGAGAAACTGCTTAGTGTTCTGTTAATTCATCTCACAGAGTTACATCTGTATTTCGTGGATCTCTTTGCTAGCCTTATTTCTGTGGAATCTGAGAACAGATATTTCGGATCCCTTGGAAGACTATAGGGCCAAAGGAAATATCCTCCGATAACAAAGAGAAAGAAACTTTCTGAGAAACTTCTTTGTGTTTTGTGAAATAATCTCACAGAGTTACAGCTTTCCCGTCAAGAAGCCTTTCGCTAAGACAGTTCTTGTGGAATTGGCAAAGTGATATTTGGAAGCCCATAGAGGGCTATGGTGAAAAAGGAAATATCCTCACATGAAATCTGGAAAGAAGCTTTCTGAGAAACTCCTTAGTGTTCTGTTAATTCATCTCACAGAGTTACATCTGTATTTCGTGTATCTCTTTACTAGCCTTATTTCTGTGGAATCTGAGAACAGATATTTCCTTTCCCTTTGAAGACTATAGGGCCAAAGGAAATATCCTCCGATAACAAAGAGAAAGAAACTTTCTGAGAAACTTCTTTGTGTTCTGTGAAATCATCTCACAGAGTTACAGCTTTCCCCTCAAGAAGCCTTTCGCTAAGACAGTTCTTGTGGAATTGGCAAAGTGATATTTGGAAGCCCATAGAGGGCTATGGTGAAAAAGGAAATATCCTCAGATGAAATCTGGAAAGTAGCTTTCTGAGAAACTGCTTAGTGTTCTGTTAATTCATCTCACAGAGTTACATCTGTATTTCGTGGATGTCTTTGCTAGCCTTATTTCTGTGGAATCTGAGAACAGATATTTCGGATCCCTTGGAAGACTATAGGGCCAAAGGAAATATCCTGCGATAACAAAGAGAAAGAAGCTTTCTGAGAAATTTCTTTGTGTTCTGTGAAATCATCTCACAGAGTTACAGCTTTCCCCTCAAGAAGCCTTTCGCTAAGACAGTTCTTGTGGAATTGGCAAAGTGATATTTGGAAGCCCATAGAGGGCTATGGTGAAAAAGGAAATATCCTCACATGAAATCTGGAAAGAGGCTTTCTGAGAAACTGCTTTGTGTTCTGTTAATTCATCTCACAGAGTTACATCTGTATTTCGTGGATCTCTTTGCTAGCCTTATTTCTGTGGAATCTGAGAACAGATATTTCGGATCCCTTGGAAGACTATAGGGCCAAAGGAAATATCCTCCGATAACAAAGAGAAAGAAGCTTTCTGAGAAACTTCTTTGTGTTCTGTGAAATCATCTCACAGAGTTACAGCTTTCCCGTCAAGAAGCCTTTCGCTAAGACAGTTCTTGTGGAATTGGCAAAGTGATATTTGGAAGCCCATAGAGGGCTATGGTGAAAAAGGAAATATCCTCACATGAAATCTGGAAAGAAGCTTTCTGAGAAACTCCTTAGTGTTCTGTTAATTCATCGCACAGAGTTACATCTGTATTTCGTGGATCTCTTTGCTAGCCTTATTTCTGTGGAATCTGAGAACAGATATTTCCTTTCCCTTTGAAGACTATAGGGCCAAAGGAAATATCCTCCGATAACAAAGAGAAAGAAGCTTTCTGAGAAATTTCTTTGTGTTCTGTGAAATCATCTCACAGAGTTACAGCTTTCCCCTCAAGAAGCCTTTCGCTAAGACAGTTCTTGTGGAATTGGCAAAGTGATATTTGGAAGCCCATAGAGGGCTATGGTAAAAAAGGAAATATCCTCAGATGAAATCTGGAAAGTAGCTTTCTGAGAAACTGCTTAGTGTTCTGTTAATTCATCTCACAGAGTTACATCTGTATTTCGTGGATCTCTTTGCTAGCCTTATTTCTGTGGAATCTGAGAACAGATATTTCGGATCCATTGGAAGACTATAGGGCCAAAGGAAATATCCTGCGATAACGAAGAGAAAGAAGCTTTCTGAGAAACTTCTTTGTGTTCTGTGAAATCATCTCACAGAGTTACAGCTTTCCCCTCAAGAAGCCTTTCGCTAAGACAGTTCTTGTGGAATTGGCAAAGTGATATTTGGAAGCCCATAGAGGGCTATGGTGAAAAAGGAAATATCCTCACATGAAATCTGGAAAGTAGCTTTCTGAGAAACTGCTTAGTGTTCTGTTAATTCATCTCACAGAGTTACATCTGTATTTCGTGGATCTCTTTGCTAGCCTTATTTCTGTGGAATCTGAGAACAGATATTTCGGATCCCTTGGAAGACTATAGGGCCAAAGGAAATATCCTGCGATAACAAAGAGAAAGATGCTTTCTGAGAAACTACTTTGTGTTCTGTGAAATCATCTCACAGAGTTACAGCTTTCCCCTCAAGAAGCCTTTCGCTAAGACAGTTCTTGTGGAATTGGCAAAGTGATATTTGGAAGCCCATAGAGGGCTATGGTGAAAAAGGAAATATCCTCCGATGAAATGTGGAAAGAAGCTGTCTGAGAAACTGCTTAGTGTTCTGTTAATTCATCTCACAGAGTTACATCTGTATTTCGTGGATCTCTTTGCTAGCCTTATTTCTGTGGAATCTGAGAACAGATATTTCGGATACCTTGTAAGACTATAGGGCCAAAGGAAATATCCTCCGATAACAAAGAGAAAGAAGCTTTCTGAGAAACTTCTTTGTGTTCTGTGAAATCATCTCACAGAGTTACAGCTTTCCCCTCAAGAAGCCTTTCGCTAAGACAGTTCTTGTGGAATTGGCAAAGTGATATTTGGAAGCCCATAGAGGGCTGTGGTGAAAAAGGAAATATGCTCAGATGAAATCTGGAAAGAAGCTTTCTGAGAAACTGCTTTGTGTTCTGTTAATTCATTTCACAGAGTTACATCTGTATTTCGTGGATCTCTTTGCTAGCCTTATTTCTGTGGAATCTGAGAACAGATATTTCGGATCCCTTGGAAGACTATAGGGCCAAATGAAATATCATCGGATAACAAAGAAAAAGAAGCTTTCTGAGGAAATTCTTTGTGTTCTGTGAAATCATCTCACAGACTTACAGCATTCCCCTCAAGAAGCCTTTCGCTAAGCCAGTTCTTGTGGAATTGGCAAAGTGATATTTGGAAGCCCATAGAGGGCTACGGTGAAAAAGGAAATATCCTCAGATGAAATCTGGAAAGAAGCTTTCTGAGAAACTGCTTAGTGTTCTGTTAATTCATCTCAGAGACTTACATCTGTATTTCGTGGATCTCTTTGCTAGCCTTATTTCTGTGGAATCTGAAAACAGATATTTCGGATCCTTTGGAAGACTATAGGGCCAAAGGAAATATCCTCCGATAACAAAGAGAAAGAAGCTTTCTGAGAAACTTCTTTGTGTTCTGTGAAATCATCTCACAGAGTTACAGCTTTCCCCTCAATAAGCCTTTCCCTAAGACAGTTCTTGTGGAATTGGCAAAGTGATATTTGGAAGCCCATAGAGGGCTATGGTGAAAAAGGAAATATCCTCAGAAGAAATCTGGAAAGAAGCTTTCTGAGAAACTGCTTAGTGTTCTGTTAATTCATCTCACATAGTTATATCTGTATTTCGTGGATCTCTTTGCTAGCCTTATTTCTGTGGAGTCTGAGAACAGATATTTCGGATCCCTTGGAAGACTATAGGGCCAAAGGAAATATCCTCCGATAACAAACAGAAAGAAGCTTTCTGAGAAACTTCTTTGTGTTCTGTGAAATCATCTCACAGAGTTACAGCTTTCCCCTCAAGAAGCCTTTCGCTAAGACAGTTCTTGTGGAATTGGCAAAGTGATATTTGGAAGCCCATAGAGGGCTATGGTGAAAAAGGAAATATCCTCAGATGAAATCCGGAAAGAAGCTTTCTGAGAAACTGCTTAGTGTTCTGTTAATTCATCTCACAGAGTTACATCTGTATTTCGTGGATCTCTTTGCTAGCCTTATTTCTGTGGAATCTGAGAACAGATATTTCGGATCCCTTGGAAGACTATAGGGCCAAAGGAAATATCCTGCGATAACAAAGAGAAAGAAGCTTTCTGAGAAACTTCTTTGTGTTCTGTGAAATCATCTCACAGAGTTACAGCTTTCCCCTCAAGAAGCCTTTCGCTAAGACAGTTCTTGTGGAATTGGCAAAGTGATATTTGGAAGCCCATAGAGGGCTACGGTGAAAAAGGAAATATCCTCACATGAAATCTGGAAAGAAGCTTTCTGAGAAACTGCTTAGTGTTCTGTTAATTCATCTCACAGAGTTACATCTGTATTTCGTGGATCTCTTTGCTAGCCTTATTTCTGTGGAATCTGAGAACAGATATTTCGGATCCCTTGGAAGACTATAGGGCCAAAGGAAATATCCTCCGATAACAAAGAGAAAGAAGCTTTCTGAGAAACTTCTTTGTGTTCTGTGAAATCATTTCACAGAGTTACAGCTTTCACCTCAAGAAGCCTTTCGCTAAGACAGTTCTTGTGGAATTGGCAAAGTGATATTTGGAAGCCCATAGAGGGCTATGGTGAAAAAGGAAATATCCTCAGATGAAATCTGGAAAGAAGCTTTCTGAGAAACTGCTTAGTGTTCTGTTAATTCATCTCACAGAGTTACATCTGTATTTCGTGGATCTCTTTGCTAGCCTTATTTCTGTGGAATCTGAGAACAGATATTTCGGATCCCTTGGAAGACTATAGGGCCAAAGGAAATATCCTCCGATAACAAAGAGAAAGAAGCTTTCTGAGAAACTTCTTTGTGTTTTGTGAAATCATCTCACAGAGTTACAGCTTTCCCGTCAAGAAGCCTTTCGCTAAGACAGTTCTTGTGGAATTGGCAAAGTGATATTTGGAAGCCCATAGAGGGCTATGGTGAAAAAGGAAATATCCTCACATGAAATCTGGAAAGAAGCTTTCTGAGAAACTCCTTAGTGTTCTGTTAATTCATCGCACAGAGTTACATCTGTATTTCGTGGATCTCTTTGCTAGCCTTATTTCTGTGGAATCTGAGAACAGATATTTCCTTTCCCTTTGAAGACTATAGGGCCAAAGGAAATATCCTCCGATAACAAAGAGAAAGAAGCTTTCTGAGAAATTTCTTTGTGTTCTGTGAAATCATCTCACAGAGTTACAGCTTTCCCCTCAAGAAGCCTTTCGCTAAGACAGTTCTTGTGGAATTGGCAAAGTGATATTTGGAAGCCCATAGAGGGCTATGGTGAAAAAGGAAATATCCTCACATGAAATCTGGAAAGTAGCTTTCTGAGAAACTGCTTAGTGTTCTGTTAATTCATCTCACAGAGTTACATCTGTATTTCGTGGATCTCTTTGCTAGCCTTATTTCTGTGGAATCTGAGAACAGATATTTCGGATCCCTTGGAAGACTATAGGGCCAAAGGAAATATCCTGCGATAACAAAGAGAAAGAAGCTTTCTGAGAAACTTCTTTGTGTTCTGTGAAATCATCTCACAGAGTTACAGCTTTCCCCTCAAGAAACCTTTCGCTAAGACAGTTCTTGTGGAATTGGCAAAGTGATATTTGGAAGCCCATAGAGGGCTATGGTGAAAAAGGAAATATCCTCAGATGAAATCTGGAAAGAAGCTTTCTGAGAAACTGCTTAGTGTTCTGTTAATTCATCTCACAGAGTTACATCTGTATTTCGTGGATCTCTTTGCTAGCCTTATTTCTGTGGAATCTGAGAACAGATATTTCGGATCCCTTGGAAGTCTATAGGGCCAAAGGAAATATCCTCCGATAACAAACAGAAAGAAGCTTTCTGAGAAACTTCTTTGTGTTCTGTGTAATCATCTCACAGAGTTACAGCTTTCCCCTCAAGAAGCCTTTCGCTAAGACAGTTCTTGTGGAATTGGCAAAGTGATATTTGGAAGCCCATAGAGGGCTATGGTGAAAAAGGAAATATCCTCACATGAAATCTGGAAAGAAGCTTTCTGAGAAACTGCTTAGTGTTCTGTTAATTCATCTCACAGAGTTACATCTGTATTTCGTGGATCTCTTTGCTAGCCTTATTTCTGTGGAATCTGAGAACAGATATTTCGGATCCCTTGGAAGACTATAGGGCCAAAGGAAATATCCTCCGATAACAAAGAGAAAGAAGCTTTCTGAGAAACTTCTTTGTGTTCTGTGAAATCATCTCACAGAGTTACAGCTTTCCCGTCAAGAAGCCTTTCGCTAAGACAGTTCTTGTGGAATTGGCAAAGTGATATTTGGAAGCCCATAGAGGGCTATGGTGAAAAAGGAAATATCCTCACATGAAATCTGGAAAGAAGCTTTCTGAGAAACTGCTTAGTGTTCTGTTAATTCATCTCACAGAGTTACATCTGTATTTCGTGGATCTCTTTGCTAGCCTTATTTCTGTGGAATCTGAGAACAGATATTTCGGATCCCTTGGAAGACTATAGGGCCAAAGGAAATATCCTCCGATAACAAAGAGAAAGAAGCTTTCTGAGAAACTTCTTTATGTTCTGTGAAATCATCTCACAGAGTTACAGCTTTCCCCTCAAGAAGCTTTTCGCTAAGACAGTTCTTGTGGAATTGGCAAAGTGATATTTGGAAGCCCATAGAGGGCTATGGTGAAAAAGGAAATATCCTCAGATGAAATCTGGAAAGTAGCTTTCTGAGAAACTGCTTAGTGTTCTGATAATTCATCTCACAGAGTTACATCTGTATTTCGTGGATCTCTTTGCTTGCCTTATTTCTGTGGAATCTGAGAACAGATATTTCGGATCCCTTGGAAGACTATAGGGCCAAAGGAAATATCCTGCGATAACAAAGAGAAAGAAGCTTTCTGAGAAATTTCTTTGTGTTCTGTGAAATCATCTCACAAAGTTACAGCTTTCCCCTCAAGAAGCCTTTCGCTAAGACAGTTCTTGTGGAATTGGCAAAGTGATATTTGGAAGCCCATAGAGGGCTATGGTGAAAAAGGAAATATCCTCACATGAAATCTGGAAAGAGGCTTTCTGAGAAACTGCTTTGTGTTCTGTTAATTCATCTCACAGAGTTACATCTGTATTTCGTGGATCTCTTTGCTAGCCTTATTTCTGTGGAATCTGAGAACAGATATTTCGGATCCCTTGGAAGACTATAGGGCCAAAGGAAATATCCTCCGATAACAAAGAGAAAGAAGCTTTCTGAGAAACTTCTCTGTGTTTTGTGAAATCATCTCACAGAGTTACAGCTTTCCCGTCAAGAAGCCTTTCGCTAAGACAGTTCTTGTGGAATTGGCAAAGTGATATTTGGAAGCCCATAGAGGGCTATGGTGAAAAAGGAAATATCCTCACATGAAATCTGGAAAGATGCTTTCTGAGAAACTCCTTAGTGTTCTGTTAATTCATCGCACAGAGTTACATCTGTATTTCGTGGATCTCTTTGCTAGCCTTATTTCTGTGGAATCTGAGAACAGATATTTCCTTTCCCTTTGAAGACTATAGGGCCAAAGGAAATATCCTCCGATAACAAAGAGAAAGAAGCTTTCTGAGAAATTTCTTTGTGTTCTGTGAAATCATCTCACAGAGTTAGAGCTTTCCCCTCAAGAAGCCTTTCTCTAAGACAGTTCTTGTGGAATTGGCAAAGTGATATTTGGAAGCCCATAGAGGGCTATGGTGAAAAAGGAAATATCCTCAGATTAAATCTGGAAAGTAGCTTTCTGAGAAACTGCTTAGTGTTCTGTTAATTCATCTCACAGAGTTACATCTGTATTTCGTGGATCTCTTTGCTAGCCTTATTTCTGTGGAATCTGAGAACAGATATTTCGGATCCCTTGGAAGTCTATAGGGCCAAAGGAAATATCCTCCGATAACAAACAGAAAGAAGCTTTCTGAGAAACTTCTTTGTGTTCTGTGAAATCATCTCACAGAGTTACAGCTTTCCCCTCAAGAAGCCTTTCGCTAAGACAGTTCTTGTGGAATTGGCAAAGTGATATTTGGAAGCCCATAGAGGGCTATGATGAAAAAGGAAATATCCTCAAATGAAATCTGGAAAGAAGCTTTCTGAGAAACTGCTTAGTGTTCTGTTAATTCATCTCACAGAGTTACATCTGTATTTCGTGGATCTCTTTGCTAGCCTTATTTCTGTGGAATCTGAGAACAGATATTTCGGATCCCTTGGAAGACAATAGGGCCAAAGGAAATATCCTCCGATAACAAAGAGAAAGAAGCTTTCTGAGAAACTTCTTTGTGTTCTGTGAAATCATCTCACAGAGTTACAGCTTTCCCGTCAAGAAGCCTTTCGCTTAGACAGTTCTTGTGGAATTGGCAAAGTGATATTTGGAAGCCCATAGAGGGCTATGGTGAAAAAGGAAATATCCTCACATGAAATCTGGAAAGAAGCTTTCTGAGAAACTGCTTAGTGTTCTGTTAATTCATCTCACAGAGTTACATCTGTATTTCGTGGATCTCTTTGCTAGCCTTATTTCTGTGGAATCTGAGAACAGATATTTCGGATCCCTTGGAAGACTATAGGGCCAAAGGAAATATCCTCCGATAACAAAGAGAAAGAAGCTTTCTGAGAAACTTCTTTGTGTTCTGTGAAATCATCTCACAGAGTTACAGCTTTCCCCTCAAGAAGCCTTTCGCTAAGAAAGTTCTTGTGGAATTGGCAAAGTGATATTTGGAAGCCCATAGAGGGCTATGGTGAAAAAGGAAATATCCTCAAATGAAATGTGGAAAGAAGCTTTCTGAGAAACTGCTTAGTGTTCTGTTAATTCATCTCACAGAGTTACATCTGTATTTCGTGGTTCTCTTTGCTAGCCTTATTTCTGTGGAATCTGAGAACAGATATTTCGGATCCCTTGGAAGACTATAGGGCCAAAGGAAATATCCTCCGATAACAAAGAGAAAGATGCTTTCTGAGAAACTTCTTTGTGTTTTGTGAAATCATCTCACAGAGTTATAGCTTTCCCGTCAAGAAGCCTTTCGCTAAGACAGTTCTTGTGGAATTGGCAAAGTGATATTTGGAAGCCCATAGAGGGCTATGGTGAAAAAGGAAATATCCTCACATGAAATCTGGAAAGAAGCTTTCTGCGAAACTCCTTAGTGTTCTGTTAATTCATCTCACAGAGTTACATCTGTATTTCGTGGATCTCTTTGCTAGCCTTATTTCTGTGGAATCTGAGAACAGATATTTCCTTTCCCTTTGAAGACTATAGGGCCAAAGGAAATATCCTCCGATAACAAAGAGAAAGAAGCTTTCTGAGAAACTTCTTTATGTTCTGTGAAATCATCTCACAGAGTTACAGCTTTCCCCTCAAGAAGCTTTTCGCTAAGACAGTTCTTGTGGAATTGGCAAAGTGATATTTGGAAGCCCATAGAGGGCTATGGTGAAAAAGGAAATATCCTCAGATGAAATCTGGAAAGTAGCTTTCTGAGAAACTGCTTAGTGTTCTGTTAATTCATCTCACAGAGTTACATCTGTATTTCGTGGATCTCTTTGCTTGCCTTATTTCTGTGGAATCTGAGAACAGATATTTCGGATCCCTTGGAAGACTATAGGGCCAAAGGAAATATCCTGCGATAACAAAGAGAAAGAAGCTTTCTGAGAAATTTCTTTGTGTTCTGTGAATTCATCTCACACAGTTACAGCTTTCCCCTCAAGAAGCCTTTGGCTAAGACAGTTCTTGTGGAATTGGCAAAGTGATATTTGGAAGCCCATAGAGGGCTATGGTGAAAAAGGAAATATCCTCACATGAAATCTGGAAAGAGGCTTTCTGAGAAACTGCTTTGTGTTCTGTTAATTCATCTCACAGAGTTACATCTGTATTTCGTGGATCTCTTTGCTAGCCTTATTTCTGTGGAATCTGAGAACAGATATTTCGGATCCCTTGGAAGACTATAGGGCCAAAGGAAATATCCTCCGATAACAAAGAGAAAGAAGCTTTCTGAGAAACTTCTTTGTGTTTTGTGAAATCATCTCACAGAGTTACAGCTTTCCCGTCAAGAAGCCTTTCGCTAAGACAGTTCTTGTGGAATTGGCAAAGTGATATTTGGAAGCCCATAGAGGGCTATGGTGAAAAAGGAAATATCCTCACATGAAATCTGGAAAGAAGCTTTCTGAGAAACTCCTTAGTGTTCTGTTAATTCATCGCACAGAGTTACATCTGTATTTCGTGGATCTCTTTGCTAGCCTTATTTCTGTGGAATCTGAAAACAGATATTTCCTTTCCCTTTGAAGACTATAGGGCCAAAGGAAATATCCTCCGATAACAAAGAGAAAGAAGCTTTCTGAGAAATTTCTTTGTGTTCTGTGAAATCATCTCACAGAGTTACAGCTTTCCCCTCAAGAAGCCTTTCGCTAAGACAGTTCTTGTGGAATTGGCAAAGTGATATTTGGAAGCCCATAGAGGGCTATGGTGAAAAAGGAAATATCCTCACATGAAATCTGGAAAGAAGCGTTCTGAGAAACTCCTTAGTGTTCTGTTAATTCATCTCACAGAGTTACATCTGTATTTCGTGGATCTCTTTGCTAGCCTTATTTCTGTGGAATCTGAGAACAGATATTTCCTTTCCCTTTGAAGACTATAGGGCCAAAGGAAATATCCTCCGATAACAAAGAGAAAGAAGCTTTCTGAGAAACTTCTTTATGTTCTGTGAAATCATCTCACAGAGTTACAGCTTTCCCCTCAAGAAGCTTTTCGCTAAGACAGTTCTTGTGGAATTGGCAAAGTGATATTTGGAAGCCCATAGAGGGCTATGGTGAAAAAGGAAATATCCTCAAATGAAATCTGGAAAGAAGCTTTCTGAGAAACTGCTTAGTGTTCTGTTAATTCATCTCACAGAGTTACATCTGTATTTCGTGGATCTCTTTGCTAGCCTTATTTCTGTGGAATCTGAGAACAGATATTTCGGATCCCTTGGAAGACTATAGGGCCAAAGGAAATATCCTCCGATAACAAAGAGAAAGAAGCTTTCTGAGAAACTTCTTTGTGTTTTGTGAAATCATCTCACAGAGTTATAGCTTTCCCGTCAAGAAGCCTTTCGCTAAGACAGTTCTTGTGGAATTGGCAAAGTGATATTTGGAAGCCCATAGAGGGCTATGGTGAAAAAGGAAATATCCTCACATGAAATCTGGAAAGAAGCTTTCTGAGAAACTCCTTAGTGTTCTGTTAATTCATCTCACAGAGTTACATCTGTATTTCGTGGATCTCTTTGCTAGCCTTATTTCTGTGGAATCTGAGAACAGATATTTCCTTTCCCTTTGAAGACTATAGGGCCAAAGGAAATATCCTCCGATAACAAAGAGAAAGAAGCTTTCTGAGAAACTTCTTTATGTTCTGTGAAATCATCTCACAGAGTTACAGCTTTCCCCTCAAGAAGCTTTTCGCTAAGACAGTTCTTGTGGAATTGGCAAAGTGATATTTGGAAGCCCATAGAGGGCTATGGTGAAAAAGGAAATATCCTCAGATGAAATCTGGAAAGTAGCTTTCTGAGAAACTGCTTAGTGTTCTGATAATTCATCTCACAGAGTTACATCTGTATTTCGTGGATCTCTTTGCTTGCCTTATTTCTGTGGAATCTGAGAACAGATATTTCGGATCCCTTGGAAGACTATAGGGCCAAAGGAAATATCCTGCGATAACAAAGAGAAAGAAGCTTTCTGAGAAATTTCTTTGTGTTCTGTGAAATCATCTCACAAAGTTACAGCTTTCCCCTCAAGAAGCCTTTCGCTAAGACAGTTCTTGTGGAATTGGCAAAGTGATATTTGGAAGCCCATAGAGGGCTATGGTGAAAAAGGAAATATCCTCACATGAAATCTGGAAAGAGGCTTTCTGAGAAACTGCTTAGTGTTCTGTTAATTCATCGCACAGAGTTACATCTGTATTTCGTGGATCTCTTTGCTAGCCTTATTTCTGTGGAATCTGAGAACAGATATTTCGGATCCCTTGGAAGACTATAGGGCCAAAGGAAATATCCTCCTATAACAAACAGAAAGAAGCTTTCTGAGAAACTTCTTTGTGTTCTGTGAAATCATCTCACAGAATTACAGCTTTCCCCTCAAGAAGCCTTTCGCTAAGACAGTTCTTGTGGAATTGGCAAAGTGATATTTGGAAGCCCATAGAGGGCTATGGTGAAAAAGGAAATATCCTCACATGAAATCTGGAAAGAGGCTTTCTGAGAAACTGCTTAGTGTTCTGTTAATTCATCTCACAGAGTTACATCTGTATTTCGTGGATCTCTTTGCTAGCCTTATTTCTGTGGAATCTGAGAACAGATATTTCGGATCCCTTGGAAGACTATAGGGCCAAAGGAAATATCCTGCGATAACAAAGAGAAAGAAGCTTTCTGAGAAATTTCCTTGTGTTCTGTGAAATCATCTAACAGAGTTACAGCTTTCCCCTCAAGAAGCCTTTCGCTAAGACAGTTCTTGTGGAATTGGCAAAGTGATATTTGGAAGCCCATAGAGGGCTATGGTGAAAAAGGAAATATCCTCACATGAAATCTGGAAAGAGGCTTTCTGAGAAACTGCTTAGTGTTCTGTTAATTCATCGCACAGAGTTACATCTGTATTTCGTGGATCTCTTTGCTAGCCTTATTTCTGTGGAATCTGAGAACAGATATTTCGGATCCCTTGGAAGACTATAGGGCCAAAGGAAATATCCTCCTATAACAAACAGAAAGAAGCTTTCTGAGAAACTTCTTTGTGTTCTGTGAAATCATCTCACAGAATTACAGCTTTCCCCTCAAGAAGCCTTTCGCTAAGACAGTTCTTGTGGAATTGGCAAAGTGATATTTGGAAGCCCATAGAGGGCTATGGTGAAAAAGGAAATATCCTCAGATGAAATCTGGAAAGTAGCTTTCTGAGAAACTGCTTAGTGTTCTGTTAATTCATCTCACAGAGTTACATCTGTATTTCGTGGATCTCTTTGCTAGCCTTATTTCTGTGGAATCTGAGAACAGATATTTCGGATCCCTTGGAAGACTATAGGGCCAAAGGAAATATCCTGCGATAACAAAGAGAAAGAAGCTTTCTGAGAAATTTCCTTGTGTTCTGTGAAATCATCTAACAGAGTTACAGCTTTCCCCTCAAGAAGCCTTTCGCTAAGACAGTTCTTGTGGAATTGGCAAAGTGATATTTGGAAGCCCATAGAGGGCTATGGTGAAAAAGGAAATATCCTCACATGAAATCTGGAAAGAGGCTTTCTGAGAAACTGCTTTGTGTTCTGTTAATTCATCTCACAGAGTTACATCTGTATTTCGTGGATCTCTTTGCTAGCCTTATTTCTGTGGAATCTGAGAACAGATATTTCGGATCCCTTGGAAGACTATAGGGCCAAAGGAAATATCCTCCGATAACAAAGAGAAAGAAGCTTTCTGAGAAACTTCTTTGTGTTTTGTGAAATCATCTCACAGAGTTACAGCTTTCCAGTCAAGAAGCCTTTCGCTAAGACAGTTCTTGTGGAATTGGCAAAGTGATATTTGGAAGCCCATAGAGGGCTATGGTGAAAAAGGAAATATCCTCACATGAAATCTGGAAAGAAGCTTTCTGAGAAACTCCTTAGTGTTCTGTTAATTCATCGCACAGAGTTACATCTGTATTTCGTGGATCTCTTTGCTAGCCTTATTTCTGTGGAATCTGAGAACAGATATTTCCTTTCCCTTTGAAGACTATAGGGCCAAAGGAAATATCCTCTGATAACAAAGAGAACGAAGCTTTCTGAGAAATTTCTTTGTGTTCTGTGAAATCATCTCACAGAGTTACAGCTTTCCCCTCAAGAAGCCTTTCGCTAAGACAGTTCTTGTGGAATTGGCAAAGTGATATTTGGAAGCCCATAGAGGGCTATGGTGAAAAAGGAAATATCCTCAGATGAAATCTGGAAAGTAGCTTTCTGAGAAACTGCTTAGTGTTCTGTTAATTCATCTCACAGAGTTACATCTGTATTTCGTGGATCTCTTTGCTAGCCTTATTTCTGTGGAATCTGAGAACAGATATTTCGGATCCCTTGGAAGACTATAGGGCCAAAGGAAATATCCTGCGATAACAAAGAGAAAGAAGCTTTCTGAGAAATTTCCTTGTGTTCTGTGAAATCATCTAACAGAGTTACAGCTTTCCCCTCAAGAAGCCTTTCGCTAAGACAGTTCTTGTGGAATTGGCAAAGTGATATTTGGAAGCCCATAGAGGGCTATGGTGAAAAAGGAAATATCCTCACATGAAATCTGGAAAGAGGCTTTCTGAGAAACTGCTTAGTGTTCTGTTAATTCATCGCACAGAGTTACATCTGTATTTCGTGGATCTCTTTGCTAGCCTTATTTCTGTGGAATCTGAGAACAGATATTTCGGATCCCTTGGAAGACTATAGGGCCAAAGGAAATATCCTCCTATAACAAACAGAAAGAAGCTTTCTGAGAAACTTCTTTGTGTTCTGTGAAATCATCTCACAGAATTACAGCTTTCCCCTCAAGAAGCCTTTCGCTAAGACAGTTCTTGTGGAATTGGCAAAGTGATATTTGGAAGCCCATAGAGGGCTATGGTGAAAAAGGAAATATCCTCAGATGAAATCTGGAAAGTAGCTTTCTGAGAAACTGCTTAGTGTTCTGTTAATTCATCTCACAGAGTTACATCTGTATTTCGTGGATCTCTTTGCTAGCCTTATTTCTGTGGAATCTGAGAACAGATATTTCGGATCCCTTGGAAGACTATAGGGCCAAAGGAAATATCCTGCGATAACAAAGAGAAAGAAGCTTTCTGAGAAATTTCCTTGTGTTCTGTGAAATCATCTAACAGAGTTACAGCTTTCCCCTCAAGAAGCCTTTCGCTAAGACAGTTCTTGTGGAATTGGCAAAGTGATATTTGGAAGCCCATAGAGGGCTATGGTGAAAAAGGAAATATCCTCACATGAAATCTGGAAAGAGGCTTTCTGAGAAACTGCTTTGTGTTCTGTTAATTCATCTCACAGAGTTACATCTGTATTTCGTGGATCTCTTTGCTAGCCTTATTTCTGTGGAATCTGAGAACAGATATTTCGGATCCCTTGGAAGACTATAGGGCCAAAGGAAATATCCTCCGATAACAAAGAGAAAGAAGCTTTCTGAGAAACTTCTTTGTGTTTTGTGAAATCATCTCACAGAGTTACAGCTTTCCAGTCAAGAAGCCTTTCGCTAAGACAGTTCTTGTGGAATTGGCAAAGTGATATTTGGAAGCCCATAGAGGGCTATGGTGAAAAAGGAAATATCCTCACATGAAATCTGGAAAGAAGCTTTCTGAGAAACTCCTTAGTGTTCTGTTAATTCATCGCACAGAGTTACATCTGTATTTCGTGGATCTCTTTGCTAGCCTTATTTCTGTGGAATCTGAGAACAGATATTTCCTTTCCCTTTGAAGACTATAGGGCCAAAGGAAATATCCTCTGATAACAAAGAGAACGAAGCTTTCTGAGAAATTTCTTTGTGTTCTGTGAAATCATCTCACAGAGTTACAGCTTTCCCCTCAAGAAGCCTTTCGCTAAGACAGTTCTTGTGGAATTGGCAAAGTGATATTTGGAAGCCCATAGAGGGCTATGGTGAAAAAGGAAATATCCTCAGATGAAATCTGGAAAGTAGCTTTCTGAGAAACTGCTTAGTGTTCTGTTAATTCATCTCACAGAGTTACATCTGTATTTCGTGGATCTCTTTGCTAGCCTTATTTCTGTGGAATCTGAGAACAGATATTTCGGATCCATTGGAAGACTACAGGGCCAAAGGAAATATCCTGCGATAACAAAGAGAAAGAAGCTTTCTGAGAAACTTCTTTGTGTTCTGTGAAATCATCTCACAGAGTTACAGCTTTCCCCTCAAGAAGCCTTTCGCTAAGACAGTTCTTGTGGAATTGGCAAAGTGATATTTGGAAGCCCATAGAGGGCTATGGTGAAAAAGGAAATATCCTCAGATGAAATCTGGAAAGAAGCTTTCTGAGAAACTGCTTAGTGTTCTGTTAATTCATCTCACAGAGTTACATCTGTATTTCGTGGATCTCTTTGCTAGCCTTATTTCTGTGGAATCTGAGAACAGATATTTCGGATCCCTTGGAAGACTATAGGGCCAAAGGAAATATCCTCTGATAACAAAGAGAAAGAAGCTTTCTGAGAAACTTCTTTGTGTTCTGTGAAATCATCTCACAGAGTTACAGCTTTCCCCTCAAGAAGCCTTTCCCTAAGACAGTTCTTGTGGAATTGGCAAAGTGATATTTGGAAGCCCATAGAGGGCTATGGTGAAAAAGGAAATATCCTCACATGAAATCTGGAAAGAAGCTTTCTGAGAAACTGCTTAGTGTTCTGTTAATTCATCTCACAGAGTTACATCTGTATTTCGTGGATCTCTTTGCTAGCCTTATTTCTGTGGAATCTGAGAACAGATATTTCGGATCCCTTGCAAGACTATAGGGCCAAAGGAAATATCCTCCTATAACAAACAGAAAGAAGCTTTCTGAGAAACTTCTTTGTGTTCTGTGAAATCATCTCACAGAGTTACAGCTTTCCCCTCAAGAAGCCTTTCGCTAAGACAGTTTTTGTGGAATTGGCAAAGTGATATTTGGAAGCCCATAGAGGGCAATGGTGAAAAAGGAAATATCCTCAAATGAAATCTGGAAAGAAGCTTTCTGAGAAACTGCTTAGTGTTCTGTTAATTCATCTCACAGAGTTACATCTGTATTTCGTGGATCTCTTTGCTAGCCTTATTTCTGTGGAATCTGAGAACAGATATTTCGGATCCCTTGGAAGACTATAGGGCCAAAGGAAATATCCTCCGATAACAAAGAGAAAGAAGCTTTCTAAGAAACTTCTTTGTGTTTTGTGAAATCATCTCACAGAGTTACAGCTTTCCCGTCAAGAAGCCTTTCGCTAAGACAGTTCTTGTGGATTGGCAAAGTGATATTTGGAAGCCCATAGAGGGCTATGGTGAAAAAGGAAATATCCTCACATGAAATCTGGAAAGAAGCTTTCTGAGAAACTCCTTAGTGTTCTGTTAATTCATCTCACAGAGTTACATCTGTATTTCGTGGATCTCTTTGCTAGCCTTATTTCTGTGGAATCTGAGAACAGATATTTCCTTTCCCTTTGAAGACTATAGGGCCAAAGGAAATATCCTCCGATAACAAAGAGAAAGAAGCTTTCTGAGAAACTTCTTTGTGTTCTGTGAAATCATCTCACAGAGTTACAGCTTTCCCCTCAAGAAGCCTTTCGCTAAGACCGTTCTTGTGGAATTGGCAAAGTGATATTTGGAAGCCCATAGAGGGCTATGGTGAAAAAGGAAATATCCTCAGATGAAATCTGGAAAGTAGCTTTCTGAGAAACTGCTTAGTGTTCTGTTAATTCATCTCACAGAGTTACATCTGTATTTCGTGGATCTCCTTGCTAGCCTTATTTCTGTGGAGTCTGAGAACAGATATTTCGGATCCATTGGAAGACTACAGGGCCAAAGGAAATATCCTGCGATAACAAAGAGAAAGAAGCTTTCTGAGAAACTTCTTTGTGTTCTGTGAAATCATCTCACAGAGTTACAGCTTTCCCCTCAAGAAGCCTTTCCCTAAGACAGTTCTTGTGGAATTGGCAAAGTGATATTTGGAAGCCCATAGAGGGCTATGGTGAAAAAGGAAATATCCTCACATGAAATCTGGAAAGAAGCTTTCTGAGAAACTGCTTAGTGTTCTGTTAATTCATCTCACAGAGTTACATCTGTATTTCGTGGATCTCTTTGCTAGCCTTATTTCTGTGGAATCTGAGAACAGATATTTCGTATCCCTTGCAAGACTATAGGGCCAAAGGAAATATCCTCCTATAACAAACAGAAAGAAGCTTTCTGAGAAACTTCTTTGTGTTCTGTGAAATCATCTCACAGAGTTACAGCTTTCCCCTCAAGAAGCCTTTCGCTAAGACAGTTCTTGTGGAATTGGCAAAGTGATATTTGGAAGCCCATAGAGGGCAATGGTGAAAAAGGAAATATCCTCAAATGAAATCTGGAAAGAAGCTTTCTGAGAAACTGCTTAGTGTTCTGTTAATTCATCTCACAGAGTTACATCTGTATTTCGTGGATCTCTTTGCTAGCCTTATTTCTATGGAATCTGAGAACAGATATTTCGGATCCCTTGGAAGACTATAGGGCCAAAGGAAATATCCTCCGATAACAAAGAGAAAGAAGCTTTCTGAGAAACTTCTTTGTGTTTTGTGAAATCATCTCACAGAGTTACAGCTTTCCCGTCAAGAAGCCTTTCGCTAAGACAGTTCTTGTGGAATTGGCAAAGTGATATTTGGAAGCCCATAGAGGGCTATGGTGAAAAAGGAAATATCCTCAGATGAAATCTGGAAAGAAGCTTTCTGAGAAACTCCTTAGTGTTCTGTTAATTCATCTCACAGAGTTACATCTGTATTTCGTGGATCTCTTTGCTAGCCTTATTTCTGTGGAATCTGAGAACAGATATTTCCTTTCCCTTTGAAGACTACAGGGCCAAAGGAAATATCCTGCGATAACAAAGAGAAAGAAGCTTTCTGAGAAACTTCTTTGTGTTCTGTGAAATCATCTCACAGAGTTACAGCTTTCCCCTCAAGAAGCCTTTCGCTAAGACAGTTGTTGTGGAATTGGCAAAGTGATATTTGGAAGCCCATAGAGGGCTATGGTGAAAAAGGAAATATCCTCAGATTAAATCTGGAAAGTAGCTTTCTGAGAAACTGCTTAGTGTTCTCTTAATTCATCTCACAGAGTTACATCTGTATTTCGTGGATCTCTTTGCTAGCCTTATTTCTGTGGAATCTGAGAACAGATATTTCGGATCCATTGGAAGACTATAGGGCCAAAGGAAATATCCTGCGATAACGGAGAGAAAGAAGCTTTCTGAGAAACTTCTTTGTGTTCTGTGAAATCATCTCACAGAGTTACAGCTTTCCCCTCAAGAAGCCTTTCGCTAAGACAGTTCTTGTGGAATTGGCAAAGTGATATTTGGAAGCCCATAGAGGGCTATGGTGAAAAAGGAAATATCCTCAGATGAAATCTGGAAAGAAGCTTTCTGAGAAACTGCTTAGTGTTCTGTTAATTCATCTCACAGAGTTACATCTGTATTTCGTGGATCTCTTTGCTAGCCTTATTTCTGTGGAATCTGAGAACAGATATTTCGGATCCCTTGGAAGACTATAGGGCCAAAGGAAATATCCTCCGATAACAAAGAGAAAGAAGCTTTCTGAGAAACTTCTTTGTGTTCTGTGAAATCATCTCACAGAGTTACAGCTTTTCCCTCAAGAAGCTTTTCCCTAAGACAGTTCTTGTGGAATTGGCAAAGTGATATTTGGAAGCCCATAGAGGGCTATGGTGAAAAAGGAAATATCCTCAGATGAAATCTGGAAAGAAGCTTTCTGAGAAACTGCTTAGTGTTCTGTTAATTCATCTCACAGAGTTACATCTGTATTTCGTGGATCTCTTTGCTAGCCTTATTTCTGTGGAATCTGAGAACAGATATTTCGGATCCCTTGGAAGACTATAGGGCCAAAGGAAATATCCTGTGATAACAAAGAGAAAGAAGCTTTCTGAGAAATTTCTTTGTGTTCTGTGAAATCATCTCACAGAGTTACAGCTTTCCCGTGAAGAAGCCTTTCGCTAAGACAGTTCTTGTGGAATTGGCAAAGTGATATTTGGAAGCCCATAGAGGGCTATGGTGAAAAAGGAAATATCCTCACATGAAATCTGGAAAGAGGCTTTCTGAGAAACTGCTTTGTGTTCTGTTAATTCATCTCACAGAGTTACATCTGTATTTCGTGGATCTCTTTGCTAGCCTTATTTCTGTGGAATCTGAGAACAGATATTTCGGATCCCTTGGAAGACTATAGGGCCAAAGGAAATATCCTCCGATAACAAAGAGAAAGAAGCTTTCTGAGAAACTTCTTTGTGTTCTGTGAAATCATCTCACAGAGTTACAGCTTTCCCCTCAAGAAGCCTTTCCCTAAGACAGTTCTTGTGGAATTGGCAAAGTGATATTTGGAAGCCCATAGAGGGCTATGGTGAAAAAGGAAATATCCTCACATGAAATCTGGAAAGAAGCTTTCTGAGAAACTGCTTAGTGTTCTGTTAATTCATCTCACAGAGTTACATCTGTATTTCGTGGATCTCTTTGCTAGCCTTATTTCTGTGGAATCTGAGAACAGATATTTCGGATCCCTTGGAAGACTATAGGGCCAAAGGAAATATCCTCCGATAACAAAGAGAAAGAAGCTTTCTGAGAAACTTCTTTGTGTTTTGTGAAATCATCTCACAGAGTTACAGCTTTCCCGTCAAGAAGCCTTTCGCTAAGACAGTTCTTGTGGAATTGGCAAAGTGATATTTGGAAGCCCATAGAGGGCTATGGTGAAAAAGGAAATATCCTCACATGAAATCTGGAAAGAAGCTTTCTGAGAAACTCCTTAGTGTTCTGTTAATTCATCTCACAGAGTTACATCTGTATTTCGTGGATCTCTTTGCTAGCCTTATTTCTGTGGAATCTGAGAACAGATATTTCCTTTCCCTTTGAAGACTATAGGGCCAAAGGAAATATCCTCCGATAACAAAGAGAAAGAAGCTTTCTGAGAAACTTCTTTGTGTTCTGTGAAATCATCTCACAGAGTTACAGCTTTCCCCTCAAGAAGCCTTTCGCTAAGACAGTTCTTGTGGAATTGGCAAAGTGATATTTGGAAGCCCATAGAGGGCTATGGTGAAAAAGGAAATATCCTCAGATGAAATCTGGAAAGAAGCTTTCTGAGAAACTGCTTAGTGTTCTGTTAATTCATCTCACAGAGTTACATCTGTATTTCGTGGATCTCTTTGCTAGCCTTATTTCTGTGGAATCTGAGAACAGATATTTCGGATCGATTGGAAGACTACAGGGCCAAAGGAAATATCCTGCGATAACAAAGAGAAAGAAGCTTTCTGAGAAACTTCTTTGTGTTCTGTGAAATCATCTCACAGAGTTACAGCTTTCCCCTCAAGAAGCCTTTCGCTAAGACAGTTCTTGTGGAATTGGCAAAGTGATATTTGGAAGCCCATAGAGGGCTATGGTGAAAAAGGAAATATCCTCAGATGAAATCTGGAAAGAAGCTTTCTGAGAAACTGCTTAGTGTTCTGTTAATTCATCTCACAGAGTTACATCTGTATTTCGTGGATCTCTTTGCTAGCCTTATTTCTGTGGAATCTGAGAACAGATATTTCGGATCCCTTGGAAGACTATAGGGCCAAAGGAAATATCCTCCGATAACAAAGAGAAAGAAGCTTTCTGAGAAACTTCTTTGTGTTCTGTGAAATCATCTCACAGAGTTACAGCTTTCCCCTCAAGAAGCCTTTCGCTAAGACAGTTCTTGTGGAATTGGCAAAGTGATATTTGGAAGCCCATAGAGGGCTATGGTGAAAAAGGAAATATCCTCACATGAAATCTGGAAAGAAGCTTTCTGAGAAACTGCTTAGTGTTCTGTTAATTCATCTCACAGAGTTACATCTGTATTTCGTGGATCTCTTTGCTAGCCTTATTTCTGTGGAATCTGAGAACAGATATTTCGGATCCCTTGAAAGACTATAGGGCCAAAGGAAATATCCTCCTATAACAAACAGAAAGAAGCTTTCTGAGAAACTTCTTTGTGTTCTGTGAAATCATCTCACAGAGTTACAGCTTTCCCCTCAAGAAGCCTTTCGCTAAGACAGTTCTTGTGGAATTGGCAAAGTGATATTTGGAAGCCCATAGAGGGCAATGGTGAAAAAGGAAATATCCTCAAATGAAATCTGGAAAGAAGCTTTCTGAGAAACTGCTTAGTGTTCTGTTAATTCATCTCACAGAGTTACATCTGTATTTCGTGGATCTCTTTGCTAGCCTTATTTCTGTGGAATCTGAGAACAGATATTTCCTTTCCCTTTGAAGACTATAGGGCCAAAGGAAATATCCTCCGATAACAAAGAGAAAGAAGCTTTCTGAGAAACTTCTTTGTGTTCTGTGAAATCATCTCACAGAGTTACAGCTTTCCCCTCAAGAAGCCTTTCGCTAAGACAGTTCTTGTGGAATTGGCAAAGTGATATTTGGAAGCCCATAGAGGGCTATGGTGAAAAAGGAAATATCCTCAGATGAAATCTGGAAAGTAGCTTTCTGAGAAACTGCTTAGTGTTCTGTTAATTCATCTCACAGAGTTACATCTGTATTTCGTGGATCTCTTTGCTAGCCTTATTTCTGTGGAATCTGAGAACAGATATTTCGGATCCCTTGGAAGACTATAGGGCCAAAGGAAATATCCTGCGATAACAAAGAGAAAGAAGCTTTCTGAGAAATTTCTTTGTGTTCTGTGAAATCATCTCACAGAGTTACAGCTTTCCCCTCAAGAAGCCTTTCGCTAAGACAGTTCTTGTGGAATTGGCAAAGTGATATTTGGAAGCCCATAGAGGGCTATGGTGAAAAAGGAAATATCCTCACATGAAATCTGGAAAGAGGCTTTCTGAGAAACTGCTTTGTGTTCTGTTAATTCATCTCACAGAGTTACATCTGTATTTCGTGGATCTCTTTGCTAGCCTTATTTCTGTGGAATCTGAGAACAGATATTTCGGATCCCTTGGAAGACTATAGGGCCAAAGGAAATATCCTCCGATAACAAAGAGAAAGAAGCTTTCTG
Source organism: Macaca nemestrina (assembly GCF_043159975.1). NCBI lineage: Eukaryota > Metazoa > Chordata > Mammalia > Primates > Cercopithecidae > Macaca > Macaca nemestrina. The sequence continues at coordinate 97,299,864 of NC_092137.1, read as the reverse complement.
AGAAACTTCTTTGTGTTTTGTGAAATCATCTCACAGAGTTACAGCTTTCCCGTCAAGAAGCCTTTCGCTAAGACAGTTCTTGTGGAATTGGCAAAGTGATATTTGGAAGCCCATAGAGGGCTATGGTGAAAAAGGAAATATCCTCACATGAAATCTGGAAAGAAGCTTTCTGAGAAACTGCTTAGTGTTCTGTTAATTCATCTCACAGAGTTACATCTGTATTTCGTGGATCTCTTTGCTAGCCTTATTTCTGTGGAATCTGAGAACAGATATTTCGGATCCATTGGAAGACTATAGGGCCAAAGGAAATATCCTGTGATAACGAAGAGAAAGAAGCTTTCTGAGAAACTTCTTTGTGTTCTGTGAAATCATCTCACAGAGTTACAGCTTTCCCCTCAAGAAGCCTTTCGCTAAGACAGTTCTTGTGGAATTGGCAAAGTGATATTTGGAAGCCCATAGAGGGCTATGGTGAAAAAGGAAATATCCTCAGATGAAATCTGGAAAGAAGCTTTCTGAGAAACTGCTTAGTGTTCTGTTAATTCATCTCACAGAGTTACATCTGTATTTCGTGGATCTCTTTGCTAGCCTTATTTCTGTGGAATATGAGAACAGATATTTCGGATCCCTTGGAAGACTATAGGGCCAAAGGAAATATCCTCCGATAACAAAGAGAAAGAAGCTTTCTGAGAAACTTCTTTGTGTTCTGTGAAATCATCTCACAGAGTTACAGCTTTCCCCTCAAGAAGCCTTTCCCTAAGACAGTTCTTGTGGAATTGGCAAAGTGATATTTGGAAGCCCATAGAGGGCTATGGTGAAAAAGGGAATATCCTCAGATGAAATCTGGAAAGAAGCTTTCTGAGAAACTGCTTAGTGTTCTGTTAATTCATCTCACAGAGTTACATCTGTATTTCGTGGATCTCTTTGCTAGCCTTATTTCTGTGGAATCTGAGAACACATATTTCGCATCCCTTGGAAGACTATAGGGCCAAAGGAAATATCCTCCAAAAACAAAGAGAAAGAAGCTTTCTGAGAAACTTCTTTGTGTTGTTTGAAATCATCTCACAGAGTTACAGCTTTCCCCTCAAGAAGCCTTTCCCCAAGACAGTTCTTGTGGAATTGGCAAAGTGATATTTTTAAGCCCATAGAGGGCTATGGTGAAAAAGGAAATATCCTCAGATGAAATCTGGAAAGAAGCTTTCTGAGAAACTGCTTAGTGTTCTGTTAATTCATCTCACAGAGTTACATCTGTATTTCGTGGATCTCTTTGCTAGCCTTATTTCTGTGGAATCTGAGGACAGATATTTCGGATCCCTTGGAAGACTATAGGGCCAAAGGAAATATCCTCCGATAACAAAGAGAAAGAAGCTTTCTGAGAAACTTCTTAGTGTTCTGTGAAATCATCTCACAGAGTTACAGCTTTCCCCTCAAGAAGCCTTTCGCTAAGACAGTTCTTGTGGAATTGGCAAAGTGATATTTGGAAGCCCATAGAGGGCTATGGTGAAAAAGGAAATATCCTCAGATGAAATCTGGAAAGAAGCTTTCTGAGAAACTGCTAAGTGTTCTCTTAATTAATCTCACAGAGTTACATCTGTATTTCATGGATCTCTTTGCTAGCCTTATTTCTTTGGAATCTGAGAACAGATATTTCGGAACCCTTGGAAGACTGTAGGGCCAAAGGAAATATCCTCCGATAACAAAGAGAAAGAAGCTTTCTGAGAAACTTCTTTGTGTTCTGTGAAATCATCTCACAGAGTTACAGTTTTCCCCTCAAGAAGCCTTTCGCTAAGACAGTTCTTGTGGAATTGGCAAAGTGCTATTTGGAAGCCCATAGAGGGGTACGGTGAAAAAGGAAATATCCTCAGATGAAATCTGGAAAGAAGCTTTCTGAGAATCTGCTTAGTGTTCTGTGAATTCATCTCACAGAGTTACATCTGTATTTCGTCGATCTTTTTGCTAGCCTTATTTCTGTGAAATCTGAGAACAGATATTTCGGATCCCTTGGAAGAGTATAGGGCCAAAGGAAATATCCCACGATAACAAAGAGAAAGAAGCTTTCTGAGAAACTTCTTAGTGTTCTGTGAAATCATCTCACAGAGTTACAGCTTTCCCCTCAAGAAGCCTTTCGCTAAGACAGTTCTTGTGGAATTGGCAAAGTGATATTTGGAAGCCCATAGAGGGCTATGGTGAAAAAGGAAATATCCTCAGATGAAATATGCAAAGAAGCTTTCTGAGAAACTGCTTAGTGTTCTCTTAATTCATCTCACAGAGTTACATCTGTATTTCTTGGATCTCTTTGCTAGCCTTATTTCTGTGGAATCTGAGAACAGATATTTCGGATCCCTTGGAAGACTATAGGGCCAAAGGAAATATCCTCCAATAACAAAGAGAAAGAAGCTTTCTGAGAAACTCCTTTGTGTTCTGTGAAATCATCTCACAGAGTTACAGCTTTACCCTCAAGAAGCCTTTCGCTGAGACAGTTGTTGTGGAATTGGCAAAGTGATATTTGGAAGCCCATAGAGGGCTTTGGTGAAAAAGGAAATATCCTCAGATGAAATCTGGAAAGAAGCTTTCTGAGAAACTGCTTAGTGTTATGTTAATTCATCTCACAGAGTTACATCTGTATTTCGTGGATCTCTTTGCTAGCCTTATTTCTGTGGAATCTGAGAACAGATATTTCGGATCCCTTGCAAGACTATAGGGCCAAAGGAAATATCCTCCGATAACAAAGAGAAAGAAGCTTTCTGAGGAACTTCTTTGTGTTCTGTGAAATCAACTCACAGAGTTACAGCTTTCCCCTCAAGAAGCCTTTCGCTAAGACAGTTCTTGTGGAATTGGCAAAGTGATATTTGTAAGCCCATAGAGGGCTATGGTGAAAAAGGAAATATCCTCAGATGAAATCTGGAAAGAAGCTTTCTGAGAAACTGCTTAGTGTTCTGTTAATTCATCTCACAGAGTTACATCTGTATTTCGTCGATCTCTTTGCTAGTCTTGTTTCTGTGGAATCTGAGAACAGATATTTCGGATCCCTTGGAAGACTATACGGCCAAAGGAAATATCCTCCGATAACAAAGAGAAAGAAGCTTTCTGAGAAACTTCTTTGTGTTCTGTGAAATCATCTCACAGAGTTACAGCTTTCCCCTCAAGACGCTTTTCGCCAAGACAGGTCTTGTGGAATTGGCAAACTGACATTTGGAAGCCCATAGAGGGCTATGATGAAAAAGGAAATATCCTCAGATGAAATCTGGAAAGAAGCTGTCTGAGAAACTGCTTAGTGTTCTGTTAATTCATCTCACAGAGTTACATCTGTATTTCGTGGATCTCTTTGCTAGCCTTATTTCTGTGGAATCTGAGAACAGATATTTCGGAACCCCTGGAAGACTGTAGGGCCAAAGGAAATATCCTCCGATAACAAAGAGAAAGAAGCTTTCTGAGAAACTTCTTTGTGTTCTGTGAAATCATCTCACAGAGTTACAGCTTTCCCCTCAAGAAGCCTTTCGCTAAGACAGTTGTTGTGGAATTGGCAAAGTGATATTTGGAAGCCCATAGAGGGCTATGGTGAAAAAGGAAATATCCTCAGATGAAATCTGGAAAGAAGCTTTCTGAGAAACTGCTTAGTGTTCTGTTAATTCATCTCACAGAGTTACATCTGTATTTCGTGGATCTCTTTGCTAGCCTTATTTCTGTGGAATCTGAGAACAGATATTTCGGATCCCTTGGAAGACTATAGGGCCAAAGGAAATATCCTCCGATAACAAAGAGAAAGAAGCTTTCTGAGAAACTTCTTAGTGTTCTGTGAAATCATCTCACAGAGTTACAGCTTTCCCCTCAAGAAGCCTTTCGCTAAGACAGTTCTTGTGGAATTGGCAAAGTGATATTTGGAAGCCCTTAGAGGGCTATGGTGAAAAAGGAAATATCCTCACATGAAATCTGGAAAGAAGCTTTCTGAGAAACTGCTTAGTGTTCTGTTAATTCATCTCACAGAGTTACATCTGTATTTCGTGGATCTCTTTGCTAGCCTTATTTCTGTGGAATCTGAGAACAGATATTTCGGATCCCTTGCAAGACTATAGGGCCAAAGGAAATATCCTCCGATAACAAAGAGAAAGAAGCTTTCTGAGAAACTTCTTAGTGTTCTGTGAAATCATCTCACAGAGTTACAGCTTTCCCGTCAAGAAGCCTTTCCCTACGACAGTTCTTGTGGAATTGGCAAAGTGATATTTGGAAGCCCATAGAGGGCTATGGTGAAAAAGGAAATATCCTCACATGAAATCTGGAAAGAAGCTTTATGAGAAACTGCTTAGTGTTCTGTTAATTCATCTCACAGAGTTACATCTGTATTTCGTGGATCTCTTTGCTAGCCTTATTTCTGTGGAATCTGAGAACAGATATTTCGGAACCCCTGGAAGACTGTAGGGCCAAAGGAAATATCCTCCGATAACAAAGAGAAAGAAGCTTTCTGAGAAACTTCTTTGTGTTCTGTGAAATCATCTCACAGAGTTACAGCTTTCCCCTCAAGAAGCCTTTCGCTAAGACAGTTGTTGTGGAATTGGCAAAGTGATATTTGGAAGACCATAGAGGGCTATGGTGAAAAAGGAAATATCCTCAGATGAAATCTGGAAAGAAGCTTTCTGAGAAACTGCTTAGTGTTCTGTTAATTCATCTCACAGAGTTACATCTGTATTTCGTGGATCTCTTTGCTAGCCTTATTTCTGTGGAATCTGAGAACAGATATTTCGGATCCCTTGGAAGACTATAGGGCCAAAGGAAATATCCTCCGATAACAAAGAGAAAGAAGCTTTCTGAGAAACTTCTTAGTGTTCTGTGAAATCACCTCACAGAGTTACAGCTTTCCCCTCAAGAAGCCTTTCGCTAAGACAGTTCTTGTGGAATTGGCAAAGTGATATTTGGAAGCCCATAGAGGGCTATGGTGAAAAAGGAAATATCCTCAGATGAAATCTGGATAGAAGCTTTCTGAGAAACTGCTAAGTGTTCTCTTAATTCATCTCACAGAGTTACATCTGTATTTCATGGATCTCTTTGCTAGCCTTATTTCTGTGGAATCTGAGAACAGATATTTCGGAACCCTTGGAAGACTGTAGGGCCAAAGGAAATATCCTCCGATAACAAAGAGAAAGAAGCTTTCTGAGAAACTTCTTTGTGTTCTGTGAAATCATCTCACAGAGTTACAGCTTTCCCGTCAAGAAGCCTTTCGCTAAGACAGTTCTTGTGGAATTGGCAAAGTGATATTTGGAAGCCCATAGAGGGGTACGGTGAAAAAGGAAATATCCTCAGATGAAATCTGGAAAAAGCTTTCTGAGAATCTGCTTAGTGTTCTGTTAATTCATCTCACAGAGTTACATCTGTATTTCGTCGATCTCTTTGCTAGCCTTATTTCTGTGAAATCTGAGAACAGATATTTCGGATACCTTAGAAGACTATACGTCCAAAGGAAATATCCCACGATAACAAAGAGAAAGAAGATTTCTGAGAAACTTCTTTGTGTTCTGTGAAATCATCTCTCAGAGTTACAGCTTTCTCAACAAGAAGCCTTTCGCTAAGACAGTTCTTGTGGAATTGGCAAAGTTATATTTGGAAGCCCATAGAGTGCTATGGTGAAAAAGGAAATATCCTCAGATGAAATCTGGAAAGAAGCTTTCTGAGAAACTGCTTAGTGTTCTCTTAATTCATCTCACAGAGTTACATCTGTATTTCTTGGATCTCTTTGCTAGCCTTATTTCTGTGGAATCTGAGAACAGATATTTCGGATCCCTTGGAAGACTATAGGGCCAAAGGAAATATCCTCCGATAACAAAGAGAAAGAAGCTTTCTGAGAAACTTCTTTGTGTTCTCTGAAATCATCTCACAGAGTTACAGCTTTCCCGTCAAGAAGCCTTTCCCTACGACAGTTCTTGTGGAATTGGCAAAGTGATATTTGGAAGCCCATAGAGGGCTATGGTGAAAAAGGAAATATCCTCACATGAAATCTGGAAAGAAGCTTTCTGAGAAACTGCTTAGTGTTCTGTTAATTCATCTCACAGAGTTACATCTGTATTTCGTGGATCTCTTTGCTAGCCTTATTTCTGTGGAATCTGAGAACAGATATTTCGGATCCCTTGCAAGACTATAGGGCCAAAGGAAATATCCTCCGATAACAAAGAGAAAGAAGCTTTCTGAGAAACTTCTTTGTGTTCTGTGAAATCATCTCACAGAGTTACAGCTTTCCCCTCAAGAAGCCTTTCCCTAAGACAGTTCTTGTGGAATTGGCAAAGTGATATTTGGAAGCCCATAGAGGGCTATGGTGAAAAAGGAAATATCCTCACATGAAATCTGGAAAGAAGCTTTCTGAGAAACTGCTTAGTGTTCTGTTAATTCATCTCACAGAGTTACATCTGTATTTCGTGGATCTCTTTGCTAGCCTTATTTCTGTGGAATCTGAGAACAGATATTTCGGATCCCTTGGAAGACTATAGGGCCAAAGGAAATATCCTCCGATAACAAAGAGAAAGAAGCTTTCTGAGAAACTTCTTTGTGTTTTGTGAAATCATCTCACAGAGTTACAGCTTTCCCGTCAAGAAGCCTTTCGCTAAGACAGTTCTTGTGGAATTGGCAAAGTGATATTTGGAAGCCCATAGAGGGCTATGGTGAAAAAGGAAATATCCTCACATGAAATCTGGAAAGAAGCTTTCTGAGAAACTCCTTAGTGTTCTGTTAATTCATCTCACAGAGTTACATCTGTATTTCGTGGATCTCTTTGCTAGCCTTATTTCTGTGGAATCTGAGAACAGATATTTCCTTTCCCTTTGAAGACTATAGGGCCAAAGGAAATATCCTCCGATAACAAAGAGAAAGAAGCTTTCTGAGAAACTTCTTTGTGTTCTGTGAAATCATCTCACAGAGTTACAGCTTTCCCCTCAAGAAGCCTTTCGCTAAGACAGTTGTTGTGGAATTGGCAAAGTGATATTTGGAAGCCCATAGAGGGCTATGGTGAAAAAGGAAATATCCTCAGATGAAATCTGGAAAGTAGCTTTCTGAGAAACTGCTTAGTGTTCTGTTAATTCATCTCACAGAGTTACATGTGTATTTCGAGGATCTCTTTGCTAGCCTTATTTCTGTGGAATCTGAGAACAGATATTTCGGATCCATTGGAAGACTATAGGGCCAAAGGAAATATCCTGCGATAACGAAGAGAAAGAAGCTTTCTGAGAAACTTCTTTGTGTTCTGTGAAATCATCTCACAGAGTTACAGCTTTCCCCTCAAGAAGCCTTTCGCTAAGACAGTTCTTGTGGAATTGGCAAAGTGATATTTGGAAGCCCATAGAGGGCTATGGTGAAAAAGGAAATATCCTCAGATGAAATCTGGAAAGAAGCTTTCTGAGAAACTGCTTAGTGTTCTGTTAATTCATCTCACAGAGTTACATCTGTATTTCGTGGATCTCCTTGCTAGCCTTATTTCTGTGGAATCTGAGAACAGATATTTCGGATCCCTTGGAAGACTATAGGGCCAAAGGAAATATCCTCCGATAACAAAGAGAAAGAAGCTTTCTGAGAAACTTCTTTGTGTTCTGTGAAATCATCTCACAGAGTTACAGCTTTCCCCTCAAGAAGCCTTTCCCTAAGACAGTTCTTGTGGAATTGGCAAAGTGATATTTGGAAGCCCATAGAGGGCTATGGTGAAAAAGGAAATATCCTCAGATGAAATCTGGAAAGAAGCTTTCTGAGAAACTGCTTAGTGTTCTGTTAATTCATCTCACAGAGTTTCATCTGTATTTCGTGGATCTCTTTGCTAGCCTTATTTCTGTGGAATCTGAGAACAGATATTTCGGATCCCTTGGAAGACTATAGGGCCAAAGGAAATATCCTGCGATAACAAAGAGAAAGAAGCTTTCTGAGAAATTTCTTTGTGTTCTGTGAAATCATCTCACAGAGTTACAGCTTTCCCGTGAAGAAGCCTTTCGCTAAGACAGTTCTTGTGGAATTGGCAAAGTGATATTTGGAAGCCCATAGAGGGCTATGGTGAAAAAGGAAATATCCTCACATGAAATCTGGAAAGAGGCTTTCTGAGAAACTGCTTAGTGTTCTGTTAATTCATCTCACAGAGTTACATCTGTATTTCGTGGATCTCTTTGCTAGCCTTATTTCTGTGGAATCTGAGAACAGATATTTCGGATCCCTTGGAAGACTATAGGGCCAAAGGAAATATCCTCCGATAACAAAGAGATAGAAGCTTTCTGAGAAACTTCTTTGTGTTCTGTGAAATCATCTCACAGAGTTACAGCTTTCCCCTCAAGAAGCCTTTCCCTAAGACAGTTCTTGTGGAATTGGCAAAGTGATATTTGGAAGCCCATAGAGGGCTATGGTGAAAAAGGAAATATCCTCACATGAAATCTGGAAAGAAGCTTTCTGAGAAACTGCTTAGTGTTCTGTTAATTCATCTCACAGAGTTACATCTGTATTTCGTGGATCTCTTTGCTAGCCTTATTTCTGTGGAATCTGAGAACAGATATTTCGGATCCCTTGCAAGACTATAGGGCCAAAGGAAATATCCTCCTATAACAAACAGAAAGAAGCTTTCTGAGAAACTTCTTTGTGTTCTGTGAAATCATCTCACAGAGTTACAGCTTTCCCCTCAAGAAGCCTTTCGCTAAGACAGTTCTTGTGGAATTGGCAAAGTGATATTTGGAAGCCCATAGAGGGCAATGGTGAAAAAGGAAATATCCTAAAATGATTTCTGGAAAGAAGCTTTCTGAGAAACTGCTTAGTGTTCTGTTAATTCATCTCACAGAGTTACATCTGTATTTCGTGGATCTCTTTGCTAGCCTTATTTCTGTGGAATCTGAGAACAGATATTTCGGATCCCTTGGAAGACTATAGGGCCAAAGGAAATATCCTCCGATAACAAAGAGAAAGAAGCTTTCTGAGAAACTTCTTTGTGTTCTGTGAAATCATCTCACAGAGTTACAGCTTTCCCGTCAAGAAGCCTTTCGCTAAGACAGTTCTTGTGGAATTGGCAAAGTGATATTTGGAAGCCCATAGAGGGCTATGGTGAAAAAGGAAATATCCTCACATGAAATCTGGAAAGAAGCTTTCTGAGAAACTCCTTAGTGTTCTGTTAATTCATCTCACAGAGTTACATCTGTATTTCGTGGATCTCTTTGCTAGCCTTATTTCTGTGGAATCTGAGAACAGATATTTCCTTTCCCTTTGAAGACTATAGGGCCAAAGGAAATATCCTCCGATAACAAAGAGAAAGAAGCTTTCTGAGAAACTTCTTTGTGTTCTGTGAAATCATCTCACAGAGTTACAGCTTTCCCCTCAAGAAGCCTTTCGCTAAGACAGTTCTTGTGGAATTGGCAAAGTGATATTTGGAAGCCCATAGAGGGCTATGGTGAAAAAGGAAATATCCTCAGATGAAATCTGGAAAGTAGCTTTCTGAGAAACTGCTTAGTGTTCTGTTAATTCATCTCACAGAGTTACATCTGTATTTCGAGGATCTCTTTGCTAGCCTTATTTCTGTGGAATCTGAGAACAGATATTTCGGATCCATTGGAAGACTATAGGGCCAAAGGAAATATCCTGCGATAACGAAGAGAAAGAAGCTTTCTGAGAAACTTCTTTGTGTTCTGTGAAATCATCTCACAGAGTTACAGCTTTCCCCTCAAGAAGCCTTTCGCTAAGACAGTTCTTGTGGAATTGGCAAAGTGATATTTGGAAGCCCATAGAGGGCTATGGTGAAAAAGGAAATATCCTCAGATGAAATCTGGAAAGAAGCTTTCTGAGAAACTGCTTAGTGTTCTGTTAATTCATCTCACAGAGTTACATCTGTATTTCGTGGATCTCTTTGCTAGCCTTATTTCTGTGGAATCTGAGAACAGATATTTCGGATCCCTTGGAAGACTATAGGGCCAAAGGAAATATCCTCCGATAACAAAGAGAAAGAAGCTTTCTGAGAAACTTCTTTGTGTTCTGTGAAATCATCTCACAGAGTTACAGCTTTCCCCTCAAGAAGCCTTTCCCTAAGACAGTTCTTGTGGAATTGGCAAAGTGATATTTGGAAGCCCATAGAGGGCTATGGTGAAAAAGGAAATATCCTCATATGAAATCTGGAAAGAAGCTTTCTGAGAAACTGCTTAGTGTTCTGTTAATTCATCTCACAGAGTTACATCTGTATTTCGTGGATCTCTTCGCTAGCCTTATTTCTGTGGAATCTGAGAACAGATATTTCGGATCCCTTGCAAGACTATAGGGCCAAAGGAAATATCCTCCTATAACAAACAGAAAGAAGCTTTCTGAGAAACTTCTTTGTGTTCTGTGAAATCATCTCACAGAGTTACAGCTTTCCCCTCAAGAAGCCTTTCGCTAAGACAGTTCTTGTGGAATTGGCAAAGTGATATTTGGAAGCCCATAGAGGGCAATGGTGAAAAAGGAAATATCCTCAAATGAAATCTGGAAAGTAGCTTTCTGAGAAACTGCTTAGTGTTCTGTTAATTCATCTCACAGAGATACATCTGTATTTCGTGGATCTCTTTGCTAGCCTTATTTCTGTGGAATCTGAGAACAGATATTTCGGATCCCTTGGAAGACTATAGGGCCAAAGGAAATATCCTCCGATAACAAAGAGAAAGAAGCTTTCTGAGAAATTTCTTTGTGTTCTGTGAAATCATCTCACAGAGTTACAGCTTTCCCCTCAAGAAGGCTTTCGCTAAGACAGTTCTTGTGGAATTGGCAAAGTGATATTTGGAAGCCCATAGAGGGCTATGGTGAAAAATGAAATATCCTCACATGAAATCTGGAAAGAGGCTTTCTGAGAAACTGCTTTGTGTTCTGTTAATTCATCTCACAGAGTTACATCTGTATTTCGTGGATCTCTTTGCTAGCCTTATTTCTGTGGAATCTGAGAACAGATATTTCGGATCCCTTGGAAGACTATAGGGCCAAAGGAAATATCCTCCGATAACAAAGAGAAAGAAGCTTTCTGAGAAACTTCTTTGTGTTTTGTGAAATCATCTCACAGAGTTACAGCTTTCCCGTCAAGAAGCCTTTCGCTAAGACAGTTCTTGTGGAATTGGCAAAGTGATATTTGGAAGCCCATAGAGGGCTATGGTGAAAAAGGAAATATCCTCACATGAAATCTGGAAAGAAGCTTTCTGAGAAACTCCTTAGTGTTCTGTTAATTCATCGCACAGAGTTACATCTGTATTTCGTGGATCTCTTTGCTAGCCTTATTTCTGTGGAATCTGAGAACAGATATTTCCTTTCCCTTTGAAGACTATAGGGCCAAAGGAAATATCCTCCGATAACAAAGAGAAAGAAGCTTTCTGAGAAATTTCTTTGTGTTCTGTGAAATCATCTCACAGAGTTACAGCTTTCCCCTCAAGAAGCCTTTCGCTAAGACAGTTGTTGTGGAATTGGCAAAGTGATATTTGGAAGCCCATAGAGGGCTATGGTGAAAAAGGAAATATCCTCAGATGAAATCTGGAAAGTAGCTTTCTGAGAAACTGCTTAGTGTTCTGTTACTTCATCTCACAGAGTTACATCTGTATTTCGTGGATCTCTTTGCTAGCCTTATTTCTGTGGAATCTGAGAACAGATATTTCGGATCCATTGGAAGACTATAAGGCCAAAGGAAATATCCTGCGATAACGAAGAGAAAGAAGCTTTCTGAGGAACTGCTTTGTGTTCTGTGAAATCATCTCACAGAGTTACAGCTTTCTCCTCAAGAAGCCTTTCGCTAAGACAGTTCTTGTGGAATTGGCAAAGTGATATTTGGAAGCCCATAGAGGGCTATGGTGAAAAAGGAAATATCCTCAGATGAAATCTGGAAAGAAGCTTTCTGAGAAACTGCTTAGTGTTCTGTTAATTCATCTCACAGAGTTACATCTGTATTTCGTGGATCTCTTTGCTAGCCTTATTTCTGTGGAATCTGAGAACAGATATTTCGGATCCCTTGGAAGACTATAGGGCCAAAGGAAATATCCTCCGATAACAAAGAGAAAGAAGCTTTCTGAGAAACTTCTTTGTGTTCTGTGAAATCATCTCACAGAGTTACAGCTTTCCCCTCAAGAAGCCTTTCCCTAAGACAGTTCTTGTGGAATTGGCAAAGTGATATTTGGAAGCCCATAGAGGGCTATGGTGAAAAAGGAAATATCCTCAGATGAAATCTGGAAAGAAGCTTTCTGAGAAACTGCTTAGTGTTCTGTTAATTCATCTCACAGAGTTACATCTGTATTTCGTGGATCTCTTTGCTAGCCTTATTTCTGTGGAATCTGAGAACAGATATTTCGGATCCCTTGGAAGACTATAGGGCCAAAGGAAATATCCTCCGATAACAAAGAGAAAGAAGCTTTCTGAGAAACTTCTTTGTGTTTTGTGAAATCATCTCACAGAGTTACAGCTTTCCCGTCAAGAAGCCTTTCGCTAAGACAGTTCTTGTGGAATTGGCAAAGTGATATTTGGAAGCCCATAGAGGGCTATGGTGAAAAAGGAAATATCCTCACATGAAATCTGGAAAGAAGCTTTCTGAGAAACTCCTTAGTGTTCTGTTAATTCATCTCACAGAGTTACATCTGTATTTCGTGGATCTCTTTGCTAGCCTTATTTCTGTGGAATCTGAGAACAGATATTTCCTTTCCCTTTGAAGACTATAGGGCCAAAGGAAATATCCTCCGATAACAAAGAGAAAGAAGCTTTCTGAGAAACTTCTTTGTGTTCTGTGAAATCATCTCACAGAGTTACAGCTTTCCCCTCAAGAAGCCTTTCGCTAAGACAGTTCTTGTGGAATTGGCAAAGTGATATTTGGAAGCCCATAGAGGGCTATGGTGAAAAAGGAAATATCCTCAGATGAAATCTGGAAAGTAGCTTTCTGAGAAACTGCTTAGTGTTCTGTTAATTCATCTCACAGAGTTACATCTGTATTTCGTGGATCTCTTTGCTAGCCTTATTTCTGTGGAATCTGAGAACAGATATTTCGGATCCATTGGAAGACTACAAGGCCAAAGGAAATATCCTGCGATAACAAAGAGAAAGAAGCTTTCTGAGAAACTTCTTTGTGTTCTGTGAAATCATCTCACAGAGTTACAGCTTTCCCCTCAAGAAGCCTTTCGCTAAGACAGTTCTTGTGGAATTGGCAAAGTGATATTTGGAAGCCCATAGAGGGCTATGGTGAAAAAGGAAATATCCTCAGATGAAATCTGGAAAGTAGCTTTCTGAGAAACTGCTTAGTGTTCTGTTAATTCATCTCACAGAGTTACATCTGTATTTCGTGGATCTCTTTGCTAGCCTTATTTCTGTGGAATCTGAGAACAGATATTTCGGATCCCTTGGAAGACTATAGGGCCAAAGGAAATATCCTCCGATAACAAAGAGAAAGAAGCTTTCTGAGAAACTTCTTTGTGTTCTGTGAAATCATCTCACAGAGTTACAGCTTTCCCCTCAAGAAGCCTTTCCCTAAGACAGTTCTTGTGGAATTGGCAAAGTGATATTTGGAAGCCCATAGAGGGCTATGGTGAAAAAGGAAATATCCTCACATGAAATCAGGAAAGAAGCTTTCTGAGAAACTGCTTAGTGTTCTGTTAATTCATCTCACAGAGTTACATCTGTATTTCGTGGATCTCTTTGCTAGCCTTATTTCTGTGGAATCTGAGAACAGATATTTCGGATCCCTTGCAAGACTATAGGGCCAAAGGAAATATCCTCCTATAACAAACAGAAAGAAGCCTTCTGAGAAACTTCTTTGTGTTCTGTGAAATCATCTCACAGAGTTACAGCTTTCCCCTCAAGAAGCCTTTCGCTAAGACAGTTCTTGTGGAATTGGCAAAGTGATATTTGGAAGCCCATAGAGGGCTATGGTGAAAAAGGAAATATCCTCACATGAAATCTGGAAAGAGGCTTTCTGAGAAACTGCTTTGTGTTCTGTTAATTCATCTCACAGAGTTACATCTGTATTTCGTGGATTTCTTTGCTAGCCTTATTTCTGTGGAATCTGAGAACAGATATTTCGGATCCCTTGGAAGACTATAGGGCCAAAGGAAATATCCTGCGATAACAAAGAGAAAGAAGCTTTCTGAGAAACTTCTTTGTGTTTTGTGAAATCATCTCACAGAGTTACAGCTTTCCCGTCAAGAAGCCTTTCGCTAAGACAGTTCTTGTGGAATTGGCAAAGTGATATTTGGAAGCCCATAGAGGGCTATGGTGAAAAAGGAAATATCCTCACATGAAATCTGGAAAGAGGCTTTCTGAGAAACTCCTTAGTGTTCTGTTAATTCATCGCACAGAGTTACATCTGTATTTCGTGGATCTCTTTGCTAGCCTTATTTCTGTGGAATCTGAGAACAGATATTTCCTTTCCCTTTGAAGACTATAGGGCCAAAGGAAATATCCTCCGATAACAAAGAGAAAGAAGCTTTCTGAGAAATTTCTTTGTGTTCTGTGAAATCATCTCACAGAGTTACAGCTTTCCCCTCAAGAAGCCTTTCGCTAAGACAGTTGTTGTGGAATTGGCAAAGTGATATTTGGAAGCCCATAGAGGTCTATGGTGAAAAAGGAAATATCCTCAGATGAAATCTGGAAAGTAACTTTCTGAGAAACTGCTTAGTGTTCTGTTAATTCATCTCACAGAGTTACATCTGTATTTCGTGGATCTCTTTGCTAGCCTTATTTCTGTGGAATCTGAGAACAGATATTTCGGATCCATTGGAAGACTATAGGGCCAAAGGAAATATCCTGCGATAACGAAGAGAAAGAAGCTTTCTGAGAAACTTCTTTGTGTTCTGTGAAATCATCTCACAGAGTTACAGCTTTCCCCTCAAGAAGCCTTTCGCTAAGACAGTTCTTGTGGAATTGGCAAAGTGATATTTGGAAGCCCATAGAGGTCTATGGTGAAAAAGGAAATATCCTCAGATGAAATCTGGAAAGAAGCTTTCTGAGAAACTGCTTAGTGTTCTGTTAATTCATCTCACAGAGTTACATCTGTATTTCGTGGATCTCTTTGCTTGCCTTATTTCTGTGGAATCTGAGAACAGATATTTCGGATCCCTTGGAAGACTATAGGGCCAAAGGAAATATCCTCCGATAACAAAGAGAAAGAAGCTTTCTGAGAAACTTCTTTGTGTTCTGTGAAATCATCTCACAGAGTTACAGCTTTCCCCTCAAGAAGCCTTTCCCTAAGACAGTTCTTGTGGAATTGGCAAAGTGATATTTGGAAGCCCATAGAGGGCTATGGTGAAAAAGGAAATATCCTCAGATGAAATCTGGAAAGAAGCTTTCTGAGAAACTGCTTAGTGTTCTGTTAATTCATCTCACAGAGTTACATCTGTATTTCGTGGATCTCTTTGCTAGCCTTATTTCTGTGGAATCTGAGAACAGATATTTCGGATCCCTTGGAAGACTATAGGGCCAAAGGAAATATCCTCCGATAACAAAGAGAAAGAAGCTTTCTGAGAAACTTCTTTGTGTTCTGTGAAATCATCTCACAGAGTTACAGCTTTCCCCTCAAGCAGCCTTTCCCTAAGACAGTTCTTGTGGAATTGGCAAAGTGATATTTGGAAGCCCATAGAGGGCTATGGTGAAAAAGGAAATATCCTCAGATTAAATCTGGAAAGAGGCTTTCTGAGAAACTGCTTTGTGTTCTGTTAATTCATCTCACATAGTTACATCTGTATTTCGTGGATCTCTTTGCTAGCCTTATTTCTGTGGAATCTGAGAACAGATATTTCGGATCCCTTGGAAGACTATAGGGCCAAAGGAAATATCCTCCGATAACAAAGAGAAAGAAGCTTTCTGAGAAACTTCTTTGTGTTCTGTGAAATCATCTCACAGAGTTACAGCTTTCCCCTCAAGAAGCCTTTCCCTAAGACAGTTCTTGTGGAATTGGCAAAGTGATATTTGGAAGCCCATAGAGGGCTATGGTGAAAAAGGAAATATCCTCAGATGAAATCTGGAAAGAAGCTTTCTGAGAAACTTCTTAGTGTTCTGTTAATTCATCTCACAGAGTTACATCTGTATTTCGTGGATCTCTTTGCTAGCCTTATTTCTGTGGAATCTGAGAACAGATATTTCGGATCCCTTGCAAGACTATAGGGCCAAAGGAAATATCCTCCTATAACAAACAGAAAGAAGCTTTCTGAGAAACTTCTTTGTGTTCTGTGAAATCATCTCACAGAGTTACAGCTTTCCCCTCAAGAAGCCTTTCGCTAAGACAGTTCTTGTGGAATTGGCAAAGTGATATTTGGAAGCCCATAGAGGGCAATGTTGAAAAAGGAAATATCCTCAAATGAAATCTGGAAAGAAGCTTTCTGAGAAACTGCTTAGTGTTCTGTTAATTCATCTCACAGAGTTACATCTGTATTTCGTGGATCTCTTTGCTAGCCTTATTTCTGTGGAATCTGAGAACAGATATTTCGGATCCCTTGGAAGACTATAGGGCCAAAGGAAATATCCTCCGATAACAAAGAGAAAGAAGCTTTCTGAGAAACTTCTTTGTGTTTTGTGAAATCATCTCACAGAGTTACAGCTTTCCCGTCAAGAAGCCTTTCGCTAAGACAGTTCTTGTGGAATTGGCAAAGTGATATTTGGAAGCCCATAGAGGGCTATGGTGAAAAAGGAAATATCCTCACATGAAATCTGGAAAGAAGCTTTCTGAGAAACTCCTTAGTGTTCTGTTAATTCATCTCACAGAGTTACATCTGTATTTCGTGGATCTCTTTGCTAGCCTTATTTCTGTGGAATCTGAGAACAGATATTTCCTTTCCCTTTGAAGACTATAGGGCCAAAGGAAATATCCTCCGATAACAAAGAGAAAGAAGCTTTCTGAGAAACTTCTTTGTGTTCTGTGAAATCATCTCACAGAGTTACAGCTTCCCCCTCAGGAAGCCTTTCGCTAAGACAGTTCTTGTGGAATTGGCAAAGTGATATTTGGAAGCCCTTAGAGGGCTATGGTGAAAAAGGAAATATCCTCAGATGAAATCTGGAAAGTAGCTTTCTGAGAAACTGCTTAGTGTTCTGTTAATTCATCTCACAGAGTTACATCTGTATTTCGTGGATCTCTTTGCTAGCCTTATTTCTGTGGAATCTGAGAACAGATATTTCGGATCCATTGGAAGACTACAAGGCCAAAGGAAATATCCTGCGATAACAAAGAGAAAGAAGCTTTCTGAGAAACTTCTTTGTGTTCTGTGAAATCATCTCACAGAGTTACAGCTTTCCCCTCAAGAAGCCTTTCGCTAAGACAGTTCTTGTGGAATTGGCAAAGTGATATTTGGAAGCCCATAGAGGGCTATGGTGAAAAAGGAAATATCCTCAGATGAAATCTGGAAAGTAGCTTTCTGAGAAACTGCTTAGTGTTCTGTTAATTCATCTCACAGAGTTACATCTGTATTTCGTGGATCTCTTTGCTAGCCTTATTTCTGTGGAATCTGAGAACAGATATTTCGGATCCCTTGGAAGACTATAGGGCCAAAGGAAATATCCTCCGATAACAAAGAGAAAGAAGCTTTCTGAGAAACTTCTTTGTGTTCTGTGAAATCATCTCACAGAGTTACAGCTTTCCCCTCAAGAAGCCTTTCCCTAAGACAGTTCTTGTGGAATTGGCAAAGTGATATTTGGAAGCCCATAGAGGGCTATGGTGAAAAAGGAAATATCCTCACATGAAATCTGGAAAGAAGCTTTCTGAGAAACTGCTTAGTGTTCTGTTAATTCATCTCACAGAGTTACATCTGTATTTCGTGGATCTCTTTGCTAGCCTTATTTCTGTGGAATCTGAGAACAGATATTTCGGATCCCTTGCAAGACTTTAGGGCCAAAGGAAATATCCTCCTATAACAAACAGAAAGAAGCCTTCTGAGAAACTTCTTTGTGTTCTGTGAAATCATCTCACAGAGTTACAGCTTTCCCCTCAAGAAGCCTTTCGCTAAGACAGTTCTTGTGGTATTGGCAAAGTGATATTTGGAAGCCCATAGAGGGCAATGGTGAAAAAGGAAATATCCTCAAATGAAATCTGGAAAGAAGCTTTCTGAGAAACTGCTTAGTGTTCTGTTAATTCATCTCACAGAGTTACATCTGTATTTCGTGGATCTCTTTGCTAGCCTTATTTCTGTGGAATCTGAGAACAGATATTTCCTTTCCCTTTGAAGACTATAGGGCCAAAGGAAATATCCTCCGATAACAAAGAGAAAGAAGCTTTCTGAGAAATTTCTTTGTGTTCTGTGAAATCATCTCACAGAGTTACAGCTTTCCCCTCAAGAAGCCTTTCGCTAAGACAGTTCTTGTGGAATTGGCAAAGTGATATTTGGAAGCCCCTAGAGGGCTATGGTGAAAAAGGAAATATCCTCAGATGAAATCTGGAAAGAAGCTTTCTGAGAAACTGCTTAGTGTTCTGTTAATTCATCTCACAGAGTTACATCTGTATTTCGTGGATCTCTTTGCTAGCCTTATTTCTGTGGAATCTGAGAACAGATATTTCGGATCCCTTGGAAGACTATAGGGCCAAAGGAAATATCCTCCGATAACAAAGAGAAAGAAGCTTTCTGAGAAACTTCTTTGTGTTCTGTGAAATCATCTCACAGAGTTACAGTTTTCCCCTCAAGAAGCCGTTCCCTAAGACAGTTCTTGTGGAATTGGCAAAGTGATATTTGGAAGCCCATAGAGGGCTACGGTGAAAAAGGAAATATCCTCAGATGAAATCTGGAAAGAAGCTTTCTGAGAAACTGCTTAGTGTTCTGTTAATTCATCTCACATAGTTATATCTGTATTTCGTGGATCTCTTTGCTAGCCTTATTTCTGTGGAATCTGAGAAGAGATATTTCGGATCCCTTGGAAGACTATAGGGCCAAAGGAAATATCCTCCGATAACCAAGAGAAAGAAGCTTTCTGAGAAACTTCTTTGTGTTCTGTGAAATCATCTCACAGAGTTACAGCTTTCCCCTCAAGAAGCCTTTCGCTAAGACAGTTCTTGTGGAATTGGCAAAGTGATATTTGGAAGCCCATAGAGGGCTATGGTGAAAAAGGAAATATCCTCAAATGAAATCTGGAAAGAAGCTTTCTGAGAAACTGCTTAGTGTTCTGTTAATTCATCTCACAGAGTTACATCTGTATTTCGTGGATCTCTTTGCTAGCCTTATTTCTGTGGAATCTGAGAACAGATAGTTCGGATCCCTTGGAAGACTATAGGGCCAAAGGAAATATCCTCCGATAACAAAGAGAAAGAAGCTTTCTGAGAAACTTCTTTGTGTTTTGTGAAATCAACTCACAGAGTTACAGCTTTCCCGTCAAGAAGCCTTTCGCTAATACAGTTCTTGTGGAATTGGCAAAGTGATATTTGGAAGCCCATAGAGGGCTATGGTGAAAAAGGAAATATCCTCACATGAAATCTGGAAAGAAGCTTTCTGAGAAACTGCTTAGTGTTCCGTTAATTCATCTCACAGAGTTACATCTGTATTTCGTGGATCTCTTTGCTAGCCTTATTTCTGTGGAATCTGAGAACAGATATTTCCTTTCCCTTTGAAGACTATAGGGCCAAAGGAAATATCCTCCGATAACAAAGAGAAAGAAGCTTTCTGAGAAACTTCTTTGTGTTCTGTGAAATCATCTCACAGAGTTACAGCTTTCCCCTCAAGAAGCCTTTCGCTAAGACAGTTCTTGTGGAATTGGCAAAGTGATATTTGGAAGCCCATAGAGGGCTATGGTGAAAAAGGAAATATCCTTAGATGAAATCTGGAAAGTAGCATTCTGAGAAACTGCTTAGTGTTCTGTTAATTCATCTCACAGACTTACATCTGTATTTCGTGGATCTCTTTGCTAGCCTTATTTCTGTGGAATCTGAGAACAGATATTTCGGATCCCTTGGAAGACTATAGGGCCAAAGGAAATATCCTGCGATAACAAAGAGAAAGAAGCTTTCGGAGAAATTTCTTTGTGTTCTGTGAAATCATCTCACAAAGTTACAGCTTTCCCCTCAAGAAGCCTTTCGCTAAGACAGTTCTTGTGGAATTGGCAAAGTGATATTTGGAAGCCCATAGAGGGCTATGGTGAAAAAGGAAATATCCTCACATGAAATCTGGAAAGAGGCTTTCTGAGAAACTGCTTTGTGTTCTGTTAATTCATCTCACAGAGTTACATCTGTATTTCGTGGATCTCTTTGCTAGCCTTATTTCTGTGGAATCTGAGAACAGATATTTCGGATCCCTTGGAAGACTATAGGGCCAAAGGAAATATCCTCCGATAACAAAGAGAAAGAAGCTTTCTGAGAAACTTCTTTGTGTTTTGTGAAATCATCTCACAGAGTTACAGCTTTCCCGTCAAGAAGCCTTTCGCTAAGACAGTTCTTGTGGAATTGGCAAAGTGATATTTGGAAGCCCATAGAGGGCTATGGTGAAAAAGGAAATATCCTCACATGAAATCTGGAAAGAAGCTTTCTGAGAAACTCCTTAGTGTTCTGTTAATTCATCGCACAGAGTTACATCTGTATTTCGTGGATCTCTTTGCTAGCCTTATTTCTGTGGAATCTGAGAACAGATATTTCCTTTCCCTTTGAAGACTATAGGGCCAAAGGAAATATCCTCCGATAACAAAGAGAAAGAAGCTTTCTGAGAAACTTCTTTGTGTTCTGTGAAATCATCTCACAGAGTTACAGCTTTCCCCTCAAGAAGCCTTTCGCTAAGACAGTTCTTGTGGAATTGGCAAAGTGATATTTGGAAGCCCCTAGAGGGCTATGGTGAAAAAGGAAATATCCTCAGATTAAATCTGGAAAGTAGCTTTCTGAGAAACTGCTCAGTGTTCTGTTAATTCATCTCACAGAGTTACATCTGTATTTCGTGGATCTCTTTGCTAGCCTTATTTCTGTGGAATCTGAGAACAGATATTTCGGATCCATTGGAAGACTACAGGGCCAAAGGAAATATCCTGCGATAACAAAGAGAAAGAAGCTTTCTGAGAAACTTCTTTGTGTTCTGTGAAATCATCTCACAGAGTTACAGCTTTCCCCTCAAGAAGCCTTTCGCTAAGACAGTTCTTGTGGAATTGGCAAAGTGATATTTGGAAGCCCATAGAGGGCTATGGTGAAAAAGGAAATATCCTCAGATGAAATCTGGAAAGAAGCTTTCTGAGAAACTGCTTAGTGTTCTGTTAATTCATCTCACAGAGTTACATCTGTATTTCGTGGATCTCTTTGCTAGCCTTATTTCTGTGGAATCTGAGAACAGATATTTCGGATCCCTTGGAAGACTATAGGGCCAAAGGAAATATCCTCCGATAACAAAGAGAAAGAAGCTTTCTGAGAAACTTCTTTGTGTTCTGTGAATTCATCTCACAGAGTTACAGCTTTCCCCTCAAGAAGCCTTTCCCTAAGACAGTTCTTGTGGAATTGGCAAAGTGATATTTGGAAGCCCATAGAGGGCAATGTTGAAAAAGGAAATATCCTCAAATGAAATCTGGAAAGAAGCTTTCTGAGAAACTGCTTAGTGTTCTGTTAATTCATCTCACAGAGTTACATCTGTATTTCGTGGATCTCTTTGCTAGCCTTATTTCTGTGGAATCTGAGAACAGATATTTCGGATCCCTTGGAAGACTATAGGGCCAAAGGAAATATCCTCCGATAACAAAGAGAAAGAAGCTTTCTGAGAAACTTCTTTGTGTTTTGTGAAATCATCTCACAGAGTTACAGCTTTCCCGTCAAGAAGCCTTTCGCTAAGACAGTTCTTGTGGAATTGGCAAAGTGATATTTGGAAGCCCATAGAGGGCTATGGTGAAAAAGGAAATATCCTCACATGAAATCTGGAAAGAAGCTTTCTGAGAAACTCCTTAGTGTTCTGTTAATTCATCTCACAGAGTTACATCTGTATTTCGTGGATCTCTTTGCTAGCCTTATTTCTGTGGAATCTGAGAACAGATATTTCCTTTCCCTTTGAAGACTATAGGGCCAAAGGAAATATCCTCCGATAACAAAGAGAAAGAAGCTTTCTGAGAAACTTCTTTGTGTTCTGTGAAATCATCTCACAGAGTTACAGCTTTCCCCTCAGGAAGCCTTTCGCTAAGACAGTTCTTGTGGAATTGGCAAAGTGATATTTGGAAGCCCTTAGAGGGCTATGGTGAAAAAGGAAATATCCTCAGATGAAATCTGGAAAGTAGCTTTCTGAGAAACTGCTTAGTGTTCTGTTAATTCATCTCACAGAGTTACATCTGTATTTCGTGGATCTCTTTGCTAGCCTTATTTCTGTGGAATCTGAGAACAGATATTTCGGATCCATTGGAAGACTACAAGGCCAAAGGAAATATCCTGCGATAACAAAGAGAAAGAAGCTTTCTGAGAAACTTCTTTGTGTTCTGTGAAATCATCTCACAGAGTTACAGCTTTCCCCTCAAGAAGCCTTTCGCTAAGACAGTTCTTGTGGAATTGGCAAAGTGATATTTGGAAGCCCATAGAGGGCTATGGTGAAAAAGGAAATATCCTCAGATGAAATCTGGAAAGTGGCTTTCTGAGAAACTGCTTAGTGTTCTGTTAATTCATCTCACAGAGTTACATCTGTATTTCGTGGATCTCTTTGCTAGCCTTATTTCTGTGGAATCTGAGAACAGATATTTCGGATCCCTTGGAAGACTATAGGGCCAAAGGAAATATCCTCCGATAACAAAGAGAAAGAAGCTTTCTGAGAAACTTCTTTGTGTTCTGTGAAATCATCTCACAGAGTTACAGCTTTCCCCTCAAGAAGCCTTTCCCTAAGACAGTTCTTGTGGAATTGGCAAAGTGATATTTGGAAGCCCATAGAGGGCTATGGTGAAAAAGGAAATATCCTCACATGAAATCTGGAAAGAAGCTTTCTGAGAAACTGCTTAGTGTTCTGTTAATTCATCTCACAGAGTTACATCTGTATTTCGTGGATCTCTTTGCTAGCCTTATTTCTGTGGAATCTGAGAACAGATATTTCGGATCCCTTGCAAGACTTTAGGGCCAAAGGAAATATCCTCCTATAACAAACAGAAAGAAGCCTTCTGAGAAACTTCTTTGTGTTCTGTGAAATCATCTCACAGAGTTACAGCTTTCCCCTCAAGAAGCCTTTCGCTAAGACAGTTCTTGTGGAATTGGCAAAGTGATATTTGGAAGCCCATAGAGGGCAATGGTGAAAAAGGAAATATCCTCAAATGAAATCTGGAAAGAAGCTTTCTGAGAAACTGCTTAGTGTTCTGTTAATTCATCTCACAGAGTTACATCTGTATTTCGTGGATCTCTTTGCTAGCCTTATTTCTGTGGAATCTGAGAACAGATATTTCCTTTCCCTTTGAAGACTATAGGGCCAAAGGAAATATCCTCCGATAACAAAGAGAAAGAAGCTTTCTGAGAAATTTCTTTGTGTTCTGTGAAATCATCTCACAGAGTTACAGCTTTCCCCTCAAGAAGCCTTTCGCTAAGACAGTTCTTGTGGAATTGGCAAAGTGATATTTGGAAGCCCCTAGAGGGCTATGGTGAAAAAGGAAATATCCTCAGATGAAATCTGGAAAGAAGCTTTCTGAGAAACTGCTTAGTGTTCTGTTAATTCATCTCACAGAGTTACATCTGTATTTCGTGGATCTCTTTGCTAGCCTTATTTCTGTGGAATCTGAGAACAGATATTTCGGATCCCTTGGAAGACTATAGGGCCAAAGGAAATATCCTCCGATAACAAAGAGAAAGAAGCTTTCTGAGAAACTTCTTTGTGTTCTGTGAAATCATCTCACAGAGTTACAGTTTTCCCCTCAAGAAGCCGTTCCCTAAGACAGTTCTTGTGGAATTGGCAAAGTGATATTTGGAAGCCCATAGAGGGCTACGGTGAAAAAGGAAATATCCTCAGATGAAATCTGGAAAGAAGCTTTCTGAGAAACTGCTTAGTGTTCTGTTAATTCATCTCACATAGTTATATCTGTATTTCGTGGATCTCTTTGCTAGCCTTATTTCTGTGGAATCTGAGAAGAGATATTTCGGATCCCTTGGAAGAATATAGGGCCAAAGGAAATATCCTCCGATAACCAAGAGAAAGAAGCTTTCTGAGAAACTTCTTTGTGTTCTGTGAAATCATCTCACAGAGTTACAGCTTTCCCCTCAAGAAGCCTTTCGCTAAGACAGTTCTTGTGGAATTGGCAAAGTGATATTTGGAAGCCCATAGAGGGCTATGGTGAAAAAGGAAATATCCTCAAATGAAATCTGGAAAGAAGCTTTCTGAGAAACTGCTTAGTGTTCTGTTAATTCATCTCACAGAGTTACATCTGTATTTCGTGGATCTCTTTGCTAGCCTTATTTCTGTGGAATCTGAGAACAGATAGTTCGGATCCCTTGGAAGACTATAGGGCCAAAGGAAATATCCTCCGATAACAAAGAGAAAGAAGCTTTCTGAGAAACTTCTTTGTGTTTTGTGAAATCAACTCACAGAGTTACAGCTTTCCCGTCAAGAAGCCTTTCGCTAATACAGTTCTTGTGGAATTGGCAAAGTGATATTTGGAAGCCCATAGAGGGCTATGGTGAAAAAGGAAATATCCTCACATGAAATCTGGAAAGAAGCTTTCTGAGAAACTGCTTAGTGTTCCGTTAATTCATCTCACAGAGTTACATCTGTATTTCGTGGATCTCTTTGCTAGCCTTATTTCTGTGGAATCTGAGAACAGATATTTCCTTTCCCTTTGAAGACTATAGGGCCAAAGGAAATATCCTCCGATAACAAAGAGAAAGAAGCTTTCTGAGAAACTTCTTTGTGTTCTGTGAAATCATCTCACAGAGTTACAGCTTTCCCCTCAAGAAGCCTTTCGCTAAGACAGTTCTTGTGGAATTGGCAAAGTGATATTTGGAAGCCCATAGAGGGCTATGGTGAAAAAGGAAATATCCTTAGATGAAATCTGGAAAGTAGCATTCTGAGAAACTGCTTAGTGTTCTGTTAATTCATCTCACAGACTTACATCTGTATTTCGTGGATCTCTTTGCTAGCCTTATTTCTGTGGAATCTGAGAACAGATATTTCGGATCCCTTGGAAGACTATAGGGCCAAAGGAAATATCCTGCGATAACAAAGAGAAAGAAGCTTTCGGAGAAATTTCTTTGTGTTCTGTGAAATCATCTCACAAAGTTACAGCTTTCCCCTCAAGAAGCCTTTCGCTAAGACAGTTCTTGTGGAATTGGCAAAGTGATATTTGGAAGCCCATAGAGGGCTATGGTGAAAAAGGAAATATCCTCACATGAAATCTGGAAAGAGGCTTTCTGAGAAACTGCTTTGTGTTCTGTTAATTCATCTCACAGAGTTACATCTGTATTTCGTGGATCTCTTTGCTAGCCTTATTTCTGTGGAATCTGAGAACAGATATTTCGGATCCCTTGGAAGACTATAGGGCCAAAGGAAATATCCTCCGATAACAAAGAGAAAGAAGCTTTCTGAGAAACTTCTTTGTGTTTTGTGAAATCATCTCACAGAGTTACAGCTTTCCCGTCAAGAAGCCTTTCGCTAAGACAGTTCTTGTGGAATTGGCAAAGTGATATTTGGAAGCCCATAGAGGGCTATGGTGAAAAAGGAAATATCCTCACATGAAATCTGGAAAGAAGCTTTCTGAGAAACTCCTTAGTGTTCTGTTAATTCATCGCACAGAGTTACATCTGTATTTCGGGGATCTCTTTGCTAGCCTTATTTCTGTGGAATCTGAGAACAGATATTTCCTTTCCCTTTGAAGACTATAGGGCCAAAGGAAATATCCTCCGATAACAAAGAGAAAGAAGCTTTCTGAGAAACTTCTTTGTGTTCTGTGAAATCATCTCACAGAGTTACAGCTTTCCCCTCAAGAAGCCTTTCGCTAAGACAGTTCTTGTGGAATTGGCAAAGTGATATTTGGAAGCCCCTAGAGGGCTATGGTGAAAAAGGAAATATCCTCAGATTAAATCTGGAAAGTAGCTTTCTGAGAAACTGCTCAGTGTTCTGTTAATTCATCTCACAGAGTTACATCTGTATTTCGTGGATCTCTTTGCTAGCCTTATTTCTGTGGAATCTGAGAACAGATATTTCGGATCCATTGGAAGACTACAGGGCCAAAGGAAATATCCTGCGATAACAAAGAGAAAGAAGCTTTCTGAGAAACTTCTTTGTGTTCTGTGAAATCATCTCACAGAGTTACAGCTTTCCCCTCAAGAAGCCTTTCGCTAAGACAGTTCTTGTGGAATTGGCAAAGTGATATTTGGAAGCCCATAGAGGGCTATGGTGAAAAAGGAAATATCCTCAGATGAAATCTGGAAAGAAGCTTTCTGAGAAACTGCTTAGTGTTCTGTTAATTCATCTCACAGAGTTACATCTGTATTTCGTGGATCTCTTTGCTAGCCTTATTTCTGTGGAATCTGAGAACAGATATTTCGGATCCCTTGGAAGACTATAGGGCCAAAGGAAATATCCTCCGATAACAAAGAGAAAGAAGCTTTCTGAGAAACTTCTTTGTGTTCTGTGAATTCATCTCACAGAGTTACAGCTTTCCCCTCAAGAAGCCTTTCCCTAAGACAGTTCTTGTGGAATTGGCAAAGTGATATTTGGAAGCCCATAGAGGGCTATGGTGAAAAAGGAAATATCCTCAAATGAAATCTGGAAAGAAGCTTTCTGAGAAACTGCTTAGTGTTCTGTTAATTCATCTCACAGAGTTACATCTGTATTTCGTGGATCTCTTTGCTAGCCTTATTTCTGTGGAATCTGAGAACAGATATTTCGGATCCCTTGGAAGACTATAGGGCCAAAGGAAATATCCTCCGATAACAAAGAGAAAGAAGCTTTCTGAGAAACTTCTTTGTGTTTTGTGAAATCATCTCACAGAGTTACAGCTTTCCCGTCAAGAAGGCTTTCGCTAAGACAGTTCTTGTGGAATTGGCAAAGTGATATTTGGAAGCCCACAGAGGGCTATGGTGAAAAAGGAAATATCCTCACATGAAATCTGGAAAGAGCTTTCTGAGAAACTCCTTAGTGTTCTGTTAATTCATCTCACAGAGTTACATCTGTATTTCGTGGATCTCTTTGCTAGCCTTATTTCTGTGGAATCTGAGAACAGATATTTCGGATCCCTTGGAAGACTATAGGGCCAAAGGAAATATCCTCCGATAAAAAAGAGAAAGATGCTTTCTGAGAAACTTCTTTGTGTTCTGTGAAATCATCTCACAGAGTTACAGCTTTCCCCTCAAGAAGCCTTTCGCTAAGACAGTTCTTGTGGAATTGGCAAAGTGATATTTGGAAGCCCATAGAGGGCTATGGTGAAAAAGGAAATATCCTCAGATGAAATCTGGAAAGTAGCTTTCTGAGAAACTGCTTAGTGTTCTGTTAATTCATCTCACAGAGTTACATCTGTATTTCGTGGATCTCTTTGCTAGCCTTATTTCTGTGGAATCTGAGAACAGATATTTCGGATCCCTTGGAAGACTATAGGGCCAAAGGAAATATCCTGCGATAACAAAGAGAAAGAAGCTTTCTGAGAAATTTCTTTGTGTTCTGTGAAATCATCTAACAGAGTTACAGCTTTCCCCTCAAGAAGCCTTTCGCTAAGACAGTTCTTGTGGAATTGGCAAAGTGATATTTGGAAGCCCATAGAGGGCTATGGTGAAAAAGGAAATATCCTCACATGAAATCTGGAAAGAGGCTTTCTGAGAAACTGCTTTGTGTTCTGTTAATTCATCTCACAGAGTTACATCTGTATTTCGTGGATCTCTTTGCTAGCCTTATTTCTGTGGAATCTGAGAACAGATATTTCGGATCCCTTGGAAGACTATAGGGCCAAAGGAAATATCCTCCGATAACAAAGAGAAAGAAGCTTTCTGAGAAACTTCTTTGTGTTTTGTGAAATCATCTCACAGAGACACAGCTTTCCCGTCTAGAAGCCTTTCGCTAAGACAGTTCTTGTGGAATTGGCAAAGTGATATTTGGAAGCCCATAGAGGGCTATGGTGAAAAAGGAAATATCCTCACATGAAATCTGGAAAGAAGCTTTCTGAGAAACTCCTTAGTGTTCTGTTAATTCATCGCACAGAGTTACATCTGTATTTCGTGGATCTCTTTGCTAGCCTTATTTCTGTGGAATCTGAGAACAGATATTTCCTTTCCCTTTGAAGACTATAGGGCCAAAGGATATATCCTCCGATAACAAAGAGAAAGAAGCTTTCTGAGAAATTTCTTTGTGTTCTGTGAAATCATCTCACAGAGTTACAGCTTTCCCCTCAAGAAGCCTTTCGCTAAGACAGTTCTTGTGGAATTGACAAAGTTATATTTGGAAGCCCATAGAGGGCTATGGTGAAAAAGGAAATATCCTCAGATGAAATCTGGAAAGTAGCTTTCTGAGAAACTGGTTAGTGTTCTGTTAATTCATCTCACAGACTTACATCTGTATTTCGTGGATCTCTTTGCTAGCCTTATTTCTGTGGAATCTGAGAACAGATATTTCGGATCCATTGGAAGACTACAGGGCCAAAGGAAATATCCTGCGATAACAAAGAGAAAGAAGCTTTCTGAGAAACTTCTTTGTGTTCTGTGAAATCATCTCACAGAGTTACAGCTTTCCCCTCAAGAAGCCTTTCGCTAAGACAGTTCTTGTGGAATTGGCAAAGTGATATTTGGAAGCCCATAGAGGGCTATGGTGAAAAAGGAAATATCCTCAGATGAAATCTGGAAAGAAGCTTTCTGAGAAACTGCTTTGTGTTCTGTTAATTCATCTCACAGAGTTACATCTGTATTTCGTGGATCTCTTTGCTAGCCTTATTTCTGTGGAATCTGAGAACAGATATTTCGGATCCCTTGGAAGACTATAGGGCCAAAGGAAATATCCTCCGATAACAAAGAGAAAGAAGCTTTCTGAGAAACTTCTTTGTGTTCTGTGAAATCATCTCACAGAGTTACAGCTTTCCCCTCAAGAAGCCTTTCCCTAAGACAGTTCTTGTGGAATTGGCAAAGTGATATTTGGAAGCCCATAGAGGGCTATGGTGAAAAAGGAAATATCCTCACATGAAATCTGGAAAGAAGCTTTCTGAGAAACTGCTTAGTGTTCTGTTAATTCATCTCACAGAGTTACATCTGTATTTCGTGGATCTCTTTGCTAGCCTTATTTCTGTGGAATCTGAGAACAGATATTTCGGATCCCTTGCAAGACTATAGGGCCAAAGGAAATATCCTCCTATAACAAACAGAAAGAAGCTTTCTGAGAAACTTCTTAGTGTTCTGTGAAATCATCTCACAGAGTTACAGCTTTCCCCTCAAGAAGCCTTTCGCTAAGACAGTTCTTGTGGAATTGGCAAAGTGATATTTGGAAGCCCATAGAGGGCTATGGTGTAAAAGGAAATATCCTCACATGAAATCTGGAAAGAAGCTTTCTGAGAAACTCCTTAGTGTTCTGTTAATTCATCTCACAGAGTTACATCTGTATTTCGTGGATCTCTTTGCTAGCCTTATTTCTGTGGAATCTGAGAACAGATATTTCGGATCCCTTGGAAGACTATAGGGCCAAAGGAAATATCCTCCGATAACAAAGAGAAAGAAGCTTTCTGAGAAACTTCTTTGTGTTCTGTGAAATCATCTCACAGAGTTACAGCTTTCCCCTCAAGAAGCCTTTCGCTAAGACAGTTCTTGTGGAATTGGCAAAGTGATATTTGGAAGCCCATAGAGGGCTATGGTGAAAAAGGAAATATCCTCACATGAAATCTGGAAAGAAGCTTTCTGAGAAACTCCTTAGTGTTCTGTTAATTCATCGCACAGAGTTACATCTGTATTTCGTGGATCTCTTTGCTAGCCTTATTTCTGTGGAATCTGAGAACAGATATTTCCTTTCCCTTTGAAGACTATAGGGCCAAAGGAAATATCCTCCGATAACAAAGAGAAAGAAGCTTTCTGAGAAATTTCTTTGTGTTCTGTGAAATCATCTCACAGAGTTACAGCTTTCCCCTCAAGAAGCCTTTCGCTAAGACAGTTCTTGTGGAATTGGCAAAGTGATATTTGGAAGCCCATAGAGGGCTATGGTGAAAAAGGAAATATCCTCAGATGAAATCTGGAAAGTAGCTTTCTGAGAAACTGCTTAGTGTTCTGTTAATTCATCTCACAGAGTTACATCTGTATTTCGTGGATCTCTTTGCTAGCCTTATTTCTGTGGAATCTGAGAACAGATATTTCGGATCCCTTGGAAGACTATAGGGCCAAAGGAAATATCCTGCGATAACGAAGAGAAAGAAACTTTCTGAGAAACTTCTTTGTGTTCTGTGAAATCATCTCACAGAGTTACAGCTTTCCCCTCAAGAAGCCTTTCGCTAAGACAGTTCTTGTGGAATTGGCAAAGTGATATTTGGAAGCCCATAGAGGGCTATGGTGAAAAAGGAAATATCCTCAGATGAAATCTGGAAAGAAGCTTTCTGAGAAACTGCTTAGTGTTCTGTTAATTCATCTCACAGAGTTACATCTGTATTTCGTGGATCTCTTTGCTAGCCTTATTTCTGTGGAATCTGAGAACAGATATTTCGGATCCCTTGGAAGACTATAGGGCCAAAGGAAATATCCTCCCATAACAAAGAGAAAGAAGCTTTCTGAGAAACTTCTTTGTGTTCTGTGAAATCATCTCACAGAGTTACAGCTTTCCCGTCAAGAAGCCTTTCGCTAAGACAGTTCTTGTGGAATTGGCAAAGTGATATTTGGAAGCCCATAGAGGGCTATGGTGAAAAAGGAAATATCCTCACATGAAATCTGGAAAGAAGCTTTCTGAGAAACTCCTTAGTGTTCTGTTAATTCATCGCACAGAGTTACATCTGTATTTCGTGGATCTCTTTGCTAGCCTTATTTCTGTGGAATCTGAGAACAGATATTTCCTTTCCCTTTGAAGACTATAGGGCCAAAGGAAATATCCTCCGATAACAAAGAGAAAGAAGCTTTCTGAGAAATTTCTTTGTGTTCTGTGAAATCATCTCACAGAGTTACAGCTTTCCCCTCAAGAAGCCTTTCGCTAAGACAGTTCTTGTGGAATTGGCAAAGTGATATTTGGAAGCCCATAGAGGGCTATGGTGAAAAAGGAAATATCCTCAGATGAAATCTGGAAAGTAGCTTTCTGAGAAACTGCTTAGTGTTCTGTTAATTCATCTCACAGAGTTACATCTGTATTTCGTGGATCTCTTTGCTAGCCTTATTTCTGTGGAATCTGAGAACAGATATTTCGGATCCCTTGGAAGACTATAGGGCCAAAGGAAATATCCTGCGATAACGAAGAGAAAGAAACTTTCTGAGAAACTTCTTTGTGTTCTGTGAAATCATCTCACAGAGTTACAGCTTTCCCCTCAAGAAGCCTTTCGCTAAGACAGTTCTTGTGGAATTGGCAAAGTGATATTTGGAAGCCCATAGAGGGCTATGGTGAAAAAGGAAATATCCTCAGATGAAATCTGGAAAGAAGCTTTCTGAGAAACTGCTTAGTGTTCTGTTAATTCATCTCACAGAGTTACATCTGTATTTCGTGGATCTCTTTGCTAGCCTTATTTCTGTGGAATCTGAGAACAGATATTTCGGATCCCTTGGAAGACTATAGGGCCAAAGGAAATATCCTGCGATAACAAAGAGAAAGAAGCTTTCTGAGAAACTTCTTTGTGTTCTGTGAAATCATCTCACAGAGTTACAGCTTTCCCCTCAAGAAGCCTTTCGCTAAGACAGTTCTTGTGGAATTGGCAAAGTGATATTTGGAAGCCCATAGAGGGCAATGGTGAAAAAGGAAATATCCTCAAATGAAATCTGGAAAGAAGCTTTCTGAGAAACTGCTTAGTGTTCTGTTAATTCGTCTCACAGAGTTACATCTGTATTTCGTGGATCTCTTTGCTAGCCTTATTTCTGTGGAATCTGAGAACAGATATTTCGGATCCCTTGGAAGACTATAGGGCCAAAGGAAATATCCTCCGATAACAAAGATAAAGAAGCTTTCTGAGAAACTTCTTTGTGTTTTGTGAAATCATCTCACAGAGACACAGCTTTCCCGTCAAGAAGCCTTTCGCTAAGACAGTTCTTGTGGAATTGGCAAAGTGATATTTGGAAGCCCATAGAGGGCTATGGTGAAAAAGGAAATATCCTCACATGAAATCTGGAAAGAAGCTTTCTGAGAAACTGCTTAGTGTTCTGTTAATTCATCTCACAGAGTTACATCTGTATTTCGTGGATCTCTTTGCTAGCCTTATTTCTGTGGAATCTGAGAACAGATATTTCGGATCCCTTGCAAGAGTATAGGGCCAAAGGAAATATCCTCGTATAACAAACAGAAAGAAGCTTTCTGAGAAACTTCTTAGTGTTCTGTGAAATCATCTCACAGAGTTACAGCTTTCCCCTCAAGAAGCCTTCGCTAAGACAGTTCTTGTGGAATTGGCAAAGTGATATTTGGAAGCCCATAGAGGGCTATGGTGTAAAAGGAAATATCCTCACATGAAATCTGGAAAGAAGCTTTCTGAGAAACTCCTTAGTGTTCTGTTAATTCATCTCACAGAGTT
Source organism: Macaca nemestrina (assembly GCF_043159975.1). Classification (NCBI taxonomy): domain Eukaryota; kingdom Metazoa; phylum Chordata; class Mammalia; order Primates; family Cercopithecidae; genus Macaca; species Macaca nemestrina. Next base: position 97,267,413 of record NC_092137.1, on the reverse strand, counting down.
ACATCTGTATTTCGTGGATCTCTTTGCTAGCCTTATTTCTGTGGAATCTGAGAACAGATATTTCGGATCCCTTGGAAGACTATAGGGCCAAAGGAAATATCCTCCGATAACAAAGAGAAAGAAGCTTTCTGAGAAACTTCTTTGTGTTCTGTGAAATCATCTCACAGAGTTACAGCTTTCCCCTCAAGAAGCCTTTCGCTAAGACAGTTCTTGTGGAATTGGCAAAGTGATATTTGGAAGCCCATAGAGGGCTATGGTGAAAAAGGAAATATCCTCACATGAAATCTGGAAAGAGGCTTTCTGAGAAACTGCTTTGTGTTCTGTTAATTCATCTCACAGAGTTACATCTGTATTTCGTGGATCTCTTTGCTAGCCTTATTTCTGTGGAATCTGAGAACAGATATTTCGGATCCCTTGGAAGACTATAGGGCCAAAGGAAATATCCTCCGATAACAAAGAGAAAGAAGCTTTCTGAGAAACTTCTTTGTGTTCTGTGAAATCATCTCACAGAGTTACAGCTTTCCCCTCAAGAAGCCTTTCGCTAAGACTGTTCTTCTGGAATTGGCAAAGTGATATTTGGAAGCCCATAGAGGGCTATGGTGAAAAAGGAAATATCCTCAGATGAAATCTGGAAAGTAGCTTTCTGAGAAACTGCTTAGTGTTCTGTTAATTCATCTCACAGAGTTACATCTGTATTTCGTGGATCTCTTTGCTAGCCTTATTTCTGTGGAATCTGAGAACAGATATTTCGGATCCATTGGAAGACTATAGGGCCAAAGGAAATATCCTGCGATAACAAAGAGAAAGAAGCTTTCTGAGAAACTTCTTTGTGTTCTGTGAAATCATCTCACAGAGTTACAGCTTTCCCCTCAAGAAGCCTTTCGCTAAGACAGTTCTTGTGGAATTGGCAAAGTGATATTTGGAAGCCCATAGAGGGCTATGGTGAAAAAGGAAATATCCTCAGATGAAATCTGGAAAGAAGCTTTCTGAGAAACTGCTTAGTGTTCTGTTAATTCATCTCACAGAGTTACATCTGTATTTCGTGGATCTCTTTGCTAGCCTTATTTCTGTGGAATCTGAGAACAGATATTTCGGATCCCTTGGAAGACTATAGGGCCAAAGGAAATATCCTCCGATAACAAAGAGAAAGAAGCTTTCTGAGAAACTTCTTTGTGTTCTGTGAAATCATCTCACAGAGTTACAGCTTTCCCCTCAAGAAGCCTTTCCCTAAGACAGTTCTTGTGGAATTGGCAAAGTGATATTTGGAAGCCCATAGAGGGCTATGGTGAAAAAGGAAATATCCTCAGATGAAATCTGGAAAGAAGCTTTCTGAGAAACTGCTTAGTGTTCTGTTAATTCATCTCACATAGTTATATCTGTATTTCGTGGATCTCTTTGCTAGCCTTATATCTGTGGAATCTGAGAACAGATATTTCGGATCCCTTGGAAGACATTAGGGCCAAAGGAAATATCCTCCTATAACAAACAGAAAGAAGATTTCTGAGAAACTTCTTTGTGTTCTGTGAAATCATCTCACAGAGTTACAGCTTTCCACTCAAGAAGGCTTTCGCTAAGACAGTTCTTGTGGAATTGGCAAAGTGATATTTGGAAGCCCATAGAGGGCTATGGTGAAAAAGGAAATATCCTCAAATGAAATCTGGAAAGAAGCTTTCTGAGAAACTGCTTAGTGTTCTGTTAATTCATCTCACAGAGTTACATCTGTATTTCGTGGATCTCTTTGCTAGCCTTATTTCTGTGGAATCTGAGAACAGATATTTCGGATCACTTGGAAGACTATAGGGCCAAAGGAAATATCCTCCGATAACAAAGAGAAAGAAGCTTTCTGAGAAACTTCTTTGTGTTTTGTGAAATCATCTCACAGAGTTACAGCTTTCCCGTCAAGAAGCCTTTCGCTAAGACAGTTCTTGTGGAATTGGCAAAGTGATATTTGGAAGCCCATGGAGGGCTATGGTGAAAAAGGAAATATACTCACATGAAATCTGGAAAGAAGCTTTCTGAGAAACTCCTTAGTGTTCTGTTAATTCATCGCACAGAGTTACATTTGTATTTCGTGGATCTCTTTGCTAGCCTTATTTCTGTGGAATCTGAGAACAGATATTTCCTTTCCCTTTGAAGACTATAGGGCCAAAGGAAATATCCTGCGATAACAAAGAGAAAGAAGCTTTCTGAGAAACTTCTTTGTGTTCTGTGAAATCATCTCACAGACTTACAGCTTTCCCCTCAAGAAGCCTTTCGCTAAGACAGTTCTTGTGGAATTGGCAAAGTGATATTTGGAAGCCCCTAGAGGGCTATGGTGAAAAAGGAAATATCCTCAGATTAAATCTGGAAAGTAGCTTTCTAAGAAACTGCTCAGTGTTCTGTTAATTCATCTCACAGAGTTACATCTGTATTTCGTGGATCTCTTTGCTAGCCTTATTTCTGTGGAATCTGAGAACAGATATTTCGGATCCATTGGAAGACTACAGGGCCAAAGGAAATATCCTGCGATAACAAAGAGAAAGAAGCTTTCTGAGAAACTTCTTTGTGTTCTGTGAAATCATCTCACAGAGTTACAGCTTTCCCCTCAAGAAGCCTTTCGCTAAGACAGTTCTTGTGGAATTGGCAAAGTGATATTTGTAAGATCATAGAGGGCTATGGTGAAAAAGGAAATATCCTCACATGAAATCTGGAAAGAAGCTTTCTGAGAAACTGCTTAGTGTTCTGTTAATTCATCTCACAGAGTTACATCTGTATTTCGTGGATCTCTTTGCTAGCCTTATTTCTGTGGAATCTGAGAACAGATATTTCGGATCCCTTGGAAGACTATAGGGCCAAAGGAAATATCCTGCGATAACAAAGAGAAAGAAGCTTTCTGAGAAATTTCTTTGTGTTCTGTGAAATCATCTCACAGAGTTACAGCTTTCCCGTGAAGAAGCCTTTCGCTAAGACAGTTCTTGTGGAATTGGCAAAGTGATATTTGGAAGCCCATAGAGGGCTATGGTGAAAAAGGAAATATCCTCACATGAAATCTGGAAAGAGGCTTTCTGAGAAACTGCTTTGTGTTCTGTTAATTCATCTCACAGAGTTACATCTGTATTTCGTGGATCTCTTTGCTAGCCTTATTTCTGTGGAATCTGAGAACAGATATTTCGGATCCCTTGGAAGACTATAGGGCCAAAGGAAATATCCTCCGATAACAAAGAGAAAGAAGCTTTCTGAGAAACTTCTTTGTGTTTTGTGAAATCATCTCACAGAGTAACAGCTTTCCCGTCAAGAAGCCTTTCGCTAAGACAGTTCTTGTGGAATTGTCAAAGTGATATTTGGAAGCCCATAGACGGCTATGGTGAAAAAGGAAATATCCTCACATGAAATCTGGAAAGAAGCTTTCTGAGAAACTCCTTAGTGTTCTGTTAATTCATCGCACAGAGTTACATCTGTATTTCGTGGATCTCTTTGCTAGCCTTATTTCTGTGGAATCTGACAACAGATATTTCCTTTCCCTTTGAAGACTATAGGGCCAAAGGAAATATCCTCCGATAACAAAGAGAAAGAAGCTTTCTGAGAAATTTCTTTGTGTTCTTTGAAATCATCTCACAGAGTTTCAGCTTTCCCCTCAAGAAGCCTTTCGCTAAGACTGTTCTTCTGGAATTGGCAAAGTGATATTTGGAAGCCCATAGAGGGCTATGGTGAAAAAGGAAATATCCTCAGATGAAATCTGGAAAGTAGCTTTCTGAGAAACTGCTTAGTGTTCTGTTAATTCATCTCACAGAGTTACATCTGTATTTCGTGGATCTCTTTGCTAGCCTTATTTCTGTGGAATCTGAGAACAGATATTTCGGATCCATTGGAAGACTATAGGGCCAAAGGAAATATCCTGCGATAACAAAGAGAAAGAAGCTTTTGAGAAACTTCTTTGTGTTCTGTGAAATCATCTCACAGAGTTACAGCTTTCCCCTCAAGAAGCCTTTCGCTAAGACAGTTCTTGTGGAATTGGCAAAGTGATATTTGGAAGCCCATAGAGGGCTATGGTGAAAAAGGAAATATCCTCAGATGAAATCTGGAAAGAAGCTTTCTGAGAAACTGCTTAGTGTTCTGTTAATTCATCTCACAGAGTTACATCTGTATTTCGTGGATCTCTTTGCTAGCCTTATTTCTGTGGAATCTGAGAACAGATATTTCGGATCCCTTGGAAGACTATAGGGCCAAAGGAAATATCCTCCGATAACAAAGAGAAAGAAGCTTTCTGAGAAACTTCTTTGTGTTCTGTGAAATCATCTCACAGAGTTACAGCTTTCCCCTCAAGAAGCCTTTCCCTAAGACAGTTCTTGTGGAATTGGCAAAGTGATATTTGGAAGCCCATAGAGGGCTATGGTGAAAAAGGAAATATCCTCAAATGAAATCTGGAAAGAAGCTTTCTGAGAAACTGCTTAGTGTTCTGTTAATTCATCTCACAGAGTTACATCTGTATTTCGTGGATCTCTTTGCTAGCCTTATTTCTGTGGAATCTGAGAACAGATATTTCGGATCCCTTGGAAGACTATAGGGCCAAAGGAAATATCCTCCGATAACAAAGAGAAAGAAGCTTTCTGAGAAACTTCTTTGTGTTTTGTGAAATCATCTCACAGAGACACAGCTTTCCCGTCAAGAAGCCTTTCGCTAAGACAGTTCTTGTGGAATTGGCAAAGTGATATTTGGAAGCCCATAGAGGGCTATGGTGAAAAAGGAAATATCCTCACATGAAATCTGGAAAGAAGCTTTCTGAGAAACTCCTTAGTGTTCTGTTAATTCATCGCACAGAGTTACATCTGTATTTCGTGGATCTCTTTGCTAGCCTTATTTCTGTGGAATCTGAGAACAGATATTTCCTTTCCCTTTGAAGACTATAGGGCCAAAGGAAATATCCTCTGATAACAAAGAGAAAGAAGCTTTCTGAGAAATTTCTTTGTGTTCTGTGAAATCATCTCACAGAGTTTCAGCTTTCCCCTCAAGAAGCCTTTCGCTAAGACTGTTCTTCTGGAATTGGCAAAGTGATACTTGGAAGCCCATAGAGGGCTATGGTGAAAAAGGAAATATCCTCAGATGAAATCTGGAAAGTAGCTTTCTGAGAAAATGCTTAGTGTTCTGTTAATTCATCTCACAGAGTTACATCTGTATTTCGTGGATCTCTTTGCTAGCCTTATTTCTGTGGAATCTGAGAACAGATATTTCGGATCCATTGGAAGACTATAGGGCCAAAGGAAATATCCTGCGATAACAAAGAGAAAGAAGCTTTCTGAGAAACTTCTTTGTGTTCTGTGAAATCATCTCACAGAGTTACAGCTTTCCCCTCAAGAAGCCTTTCGCTAAGACAGTTCTTGTGGAATTGGCAAAGTGATATTTGGAAGCCCATAGAGGGCTATGGTGAAAAAGGAAATATCCTCACATGAAATCTGGAAAGAAGCTTTCTGAGAAACTGCTTAGTGTTCTGTTAATTCATCTCACAGAGTTACATCTGTATTTCGTGGATCTCTTTGCTAGCCTTATTTCTGTGGAATCTGAGAACAGATATTTCGGATCCCTTGGAAGACTATAGGGCCAAAGGAAATATCCTCCGATAACAAAGAGAAAGAAGCTTTCTGAGAAACTTCTTTGTGTTCTGTGAAATCATCTCACAGAGTTACAGCTTTCCCCTCAAGAAGCCTTTCCCTAAGACAGTTCTTGTGGAATTGGCAAAGTGATATTTGGAAGCCCATAGAGGGCTATGGTGAAAAAGGAAATATCCTCAGATGAAATCTGGAAAGAAGCTTTCTGAGAAACTGCTTAGTGTTCTGTTAATTCATCTCACATAGTTATATCTGTATTTCGTGGATCTCTTTGCTAGCCTTATTTCTGTGGAATCTGAGAACAGATAGATATTTCGGATCCCTTGGAAGACTATAGGGCCAAAGGAAATATCCTCCGATAACAAACAGAAAGAAGCTTTCTGAGAAACTTCTTTGTGTTCTGTGAAATCATCTCACAGAGTTACAGCTTTCCCCTCAAGAAGCCTTTCGCTAAGACAGTTCTTGTGGAATTGGCAAAGTGATATTTGGAAGCCCATAGAGGGCTATGGTGAAAAAGGAAATATCCTCAGATGAAATCTGGAAAGTAGCTTTCTGAGAAACTGCTTAGTGTTCTGTTAATTCATCTCACAGAGTTACATCTGTATTTCGTGGATCTCTTTGCTAGCCTTATTTCTGTGGAATCTGAGAACAGATATTTCGGATCCATTGGAAGACTACAGGGCCAAAGGAAATATCCTGCGATAACAAAGAGAAAGAAGCTTTCTGAGAAACTTCTTTGTGTTCTGTGAAATCATCTCACAGAGTTACAGCTTTCCCCTCAAGAAGCCTTTCGCTAAGACAGTTCTTGTGGAATTGGCAAAGTGATATTTGGAAGCCCATAGAGGGCTATGGTGAAAAAGGAAATATCCTCAGATGAAATCTGGAAAGAAGCTTTCTGAGAAACTGCTTAGTGTTCTGTTAATTCATCTCACAGAGTTACATCTGTATTTCGTGGATCTCTTTGCTAGCCTTATTTCTGTGGAATCTGAGAACAGATATTTCCTTTCCCTTTGAAGACTATAGGGCCAAAGGAAATATCCTCCGATAACAAAGAGAAAGAAGCTTTCTGAGAAACTTCTTTGTGTTCTGTGAAATCATCTCACAGAGTTACAGCTTTCCCCTCAAGAAGCCTTTCGCTAAGACAGTTCTTGTGGAATTGGCAAAGTGATATTTGGAAGCCCATAGAGGGCTATGGTGAAAAAGGAAATATCCTCACATGAAATCTGGAAAGTAGCTTTCTGAGAAACTGCTTAGTGTTCTGTTAATTCATATCACAGAGTTACATCTGTATTTCGTGGATCTCTTTGCTAGCCTTATTTCTGTGGAATCTGAGAACAGATATTTCGGATCCCTTGGAAGACTATAGGGCCAAAGGAAATATCCTGCGATAACAAAGAGAAAGAAGCTTTCTGAGAAATTTCTTTGTGTTCTGTGAAATCATCTCACAGAGTTACAGCTTTCCCCTCAAGAAGCCTTTCGCTAAGACAGTTCTTGTGGAATTGGCAAAGTGATATTTGGAAGCCCATAGAGGGCTATGGTGAAAAAGGAAATATCCTCACATGAAATCTGGAAAGAGGCTTTCTGAGAAACTGCTTTGTGTTCTGTTAATTCATCTCACAGAGTTACATCTGTATTTCGTGGATCTCTTTGCTAGCCTTATTTCTGTGGAATCTGAGAACAGATATTTCGGATCCCTTGGAAGACTATAGGGCCAAAGGAAATATCCTCCGATAACAAAGAGAAAGAAGCTTTCTGAGAAACTTCTTTGTGTTTTGTGAAATCATCTCACAGAGTTACAGCTTTCCCGTCAAGAAGCCTTTCGCTAAGACAGTTCTTGTGGAATTGGCAAAGTGATATTTGGAAGCCCATAGAGGGCTATGGTGAAAAAGGAAATATCCTCACATGAAATCTGGAAAGAAGCTTTCTGAGAAACTCCTTAGTGTTCTGTTAATTCATCGCACAGAGTTACATCTGTATTTCGTGGATCTCTTTGCTAGCCTTATTTCTGTGGAATCTGAGAACAGATATTTCCTTTCCCTTTGAAGACTATAGGGCCAAAGGAAATATCCTCCGATAACAAAGAGAAAGAAGCTTTCTGAGAAATTTCTTTGTGTTCTGTGAAATCATCTCACAGAGTTACAGCTTTCCCCTCAAGAAGCCTTTCGCTAAGACAGTTCTTCTGGAATTGGCAAAGTGATATTTGGAAGCCCATAGAGGGCTATGGTGAAAAATGAAATATCCTCAGATGAAATCTGGAAAGTAGCTTTCTGAGAAACTGCTTAGTGTTTTGTTAATTCATCTCACAGAGTTACATCTGTATTTCGTGGATCTCTTTGCTAGCCTTATTTCTGTGGAATCTGAGAACAGATATTTCGGATCACTTGGAAGACTATAGGGCCAAAGGAAATATCCTCCGATAACAAAGAGAAAGAAGCTTTCTGAGAAACTTCTTTGTGTTTTGTGAAATCATCTCACAGAGTTACAGCTTTCCCGTCAAGAAGCCTTTCGCTAAGACAGTTCTTGTGGAATTGGCAAAGTGATATTTGGAAGCCCATGGAGGGCTATGGTGAAAAAGGAAATATACTCACATGAAATCTGGAAAGAAGCTTTCTGAGAAACTCCTTAGTGTTCTGTTAATTCATCGCACAGAGTTACATTTGTATTTCGTGGATCTCTTTGCTAGCCTTATTTCTGTGGAATCTGAGAACAGATATTTCCTTTCCCTTTGAAGACTATAGGGCCAAAGGAAATATCCTGCGATAACAAAGAGAAAGAAGCTTTCTGAGAAACTTCTTTGTGTTCTGTGAAATCATCTCACAGACTTACAGCTTTCCCCTCAAGAAGCCTTTCGCTAAGACAGTTCTTGTGGAATTGGCAAAGTGATATTTGGAAGCCCCTAGAGGGCTATGGTGAAAAAGGAAATATCCTCAGATTAAATCTGGAAAGTAGCTTTCTAAGAAACTGCTCAGTGTTCTGTTAATTCATCTCACAGAGTTACATCTGTATTTCGTGGATCTCTTTGCTAGCCTTATTTCTGTGGAATCTGAGAACAGATATTTCGGATCCATTGGAAGACTACAGGGCCAAAGGAAATATCCTGCGATAACAAAGAGAAAGAAGCTTTCTGAGAAACTTCTTTGTGTTCTGTGAAATCATCTCACAGAGTTACAGCTTTCCCCTCAAGAAGCCTTTCGCTAAGACAGTTCTTGTGGAATTGGCAAAGTGATATTTGGAAGATCATAGAGGGCTATGGTGAAAAAGGAAATATCCTCACATGAAATCTGGAAAGAAGCTTTCTGAGAAACTGCTTAGTGTTCTGTTAATTCATCTCACAGAGTTACATCTGTATTTCGTGGATCTCTTTGCTAGCCTTATTTCTGTGGAATCTGAGAACAGATATTTCGGATCCCTTGGAAGACTATAGGGCCAAAGGAAATATCCTGCGATAACAAAGAGAAAGAAGCTTTCTGAGAAATTTCTTTGTGTTCTGTGAAATCATCTCACAGAGTTACAGCTTTCCCGTGAAGAAGCCTTTCGCTAAGACAGTTCTTGTGGAATTGGCAAAGTGATATTTGGAAGCCCATAGAGGGCTATGGTGTAAAAGGAAATATCCTCACATGAAATCTGGAAAGAGGCTTTCTGAGAAACTGCTTTGTGTTCTGTTAATTCATCTCACAGAGTTACATCTGTATTTCGTGGATCTCTTTGCTAGCCTTATTTCTGTGGAATCTGAGAACAGATATTTCGGATCCCTTGGAAGACTATAGGGCCAAAGGAAATATCCTCCGATAACAAAGAGAAAGAAGCTTTCTGAGAAACTTCTTTGTGTTTTGTGAAATCATCTCACAGAGTAACAGCTTTCCCGTCAAGAAGCCTTTCGCTAAGACAGTTCTTGTGGAATTGTCAAAGTGATATTTGGAAGCCCATAGACGGCTATGGTGAAAAAGGAAATATCCTCACATGAAATCTGGAAAGAAGCTTTCTGAGAAACTCCTTAGTGTTCTGTTAATTCATCGCACAGAGTTACATCTGTATTTCGTGGATCTCTTTGCTAGCCTTATTTCTGTGGAATCTGACAACAGATATTTCCTTTCCCTTTGAAGACTATAGGGCCAAAGGAAATATCCTCCGATAACAAAGAGAAAGAAGCTTTCTGAGAAATTTCTTTGTGTTCTGTGAAATCATCTCACAGAGTTACAGCTTTCCCCTCAAGAAGCCTTTCGCTAAGACAGTTCTTCTGGAATTGGCAAAGTGATATTTGGAAGCCCATAGAGGGCTATGGTGAAAAATGAAATATCCTCAGATGAAATCTGGAAAGTAGCTTTCTGAGAAACTGCTTAGTGTTTTGTTAATTCATCTCACAGAGTTACATCTGTATTTCGTGGATCTCTTTGCTAGCCTTATTTCTGTGGAATCTGAGAACAGATATTTCGGATCACTTGGAAGACTATAGGGCCAAAGGAAATATCCTCCGATAACAAAGAGAAAGAAGCTTTCTGAGAAACTTCTTTGTGTTTTGTGAAATCATCTCACAGAGTTACAGCTTTCCCGTCAAGAAGCCTTTCGCTAAGACAGTTCTTGTGGAATTGGCAAAGTGATATTTGGAAGCCCATGGAGGGCTATGGTGAAAAAGGAAATATACTCACATGAAATCTGGAAAGAAGCTTTCTGAGAAACTCCTTAGTGTTCTGTTAATTCATCGCACAGAGTTACATTTGTATTTCGTGGATCTCTTTGCTAGCCTTATTTCTGTGGAATCTGAGAACAGATATTTCCTTTCCCTTTGAAGACTATAGGGCCAAAGGAAATATCCTGCGATAACAAAGAGAAAGAAGCTTTCTGAGAAACTTCTTTGTGTTCTGTGAAATCATCTCACAGACTTACAGCTTTCCCCTCAAGAAGCCTTTCGCTAAGACAGTTCTTGTGGAATTGGCAAAGTGATATTTGGAAGCCCCTAGAGGGCTATGGTGAAAAAGGAAATATCCTCAGATTAAATCTGGAAAGTAGCTTTCTAAGAAACTGCTCAGTGTTCTGTTAATTCATCTCACAGAGTTACATCTGTATTTCGTGGATCTCTTTGCTAGCCTTATTTCTGTGGAATCTGAGAACAGATATTTCGGATCCATTGGAAGACTACAGGGCCAAAGGAAATATCCTGCGATAACAAAGAGAAAGAAGCTTTCTGAGAAACTTCTTTGTGTTCTGTGAAATCATCTCACAGAGTTACAGCTTTCCCCTCAAGAAGCCTTTCGCTAAGACAGTTCTTGTGGAATTGGCAAAGTGATATTTGGAAGATCATAGAGGGCTATGGTGAAAAAGGAAATATCCTCACATGAAATCTGGAAAGAAGCTTTCTGAGAAACTGCTTAGTGTTCTGTTAATTCATCTCACAGAGTTACATCTGTATTTCGTGGATCTCTTTGCTAGCCTTATTTCTGTGGAATCTGAGAACAGATATTTCGGATCCCTTGGAAGACTATAGGGCCAAAGGAAATATCCTGCGATAACAAAGAGAAAGAAGCTTTCTGAGAAATTTCTTTGTGTTCTGTGAAATCATCTCACAGAGTTACAGCTTTCCCGTGAAGAAGCCTTTCGCTAAGACAGTTCTTGTGGAATTGGCAAAGTGATATTTGGAAGCCCATAGAGGGCTATGGTGAAAAAGGAAATATTCTCACATGAAATCTGGAAAGAGGCTTTCTGAGAAACTGCTTTGTGTTCTGTTAATTCATCTCACAGAGTTACATCTGTATTTCGTGGATCTCTTTGCTAGCCTTATTTCTGTGGAATCTGAGAACAGATATTTCGGATCCCTTGGAAGACTATAGGGCCAAAGGAAATATCCTCCGATAACAAAGAGAAAGAAGCTTTCTGAGAAACTTCTTTGTGTTTTGTGAAATCATCTCACAGAGTAACAGCTTTCCCGTCAAGAAGCCTTTCGCTAAGACAGTTCTTGTGGAATTGTCAAAGTGATATTTGGAAGCCCATAGACGGCTATGGTGAAAAAGGAAATATCCTCACATGAAATCTGGAAAGAAGCTTTCTGAGAAACTCCTTAGTGTTCTGTTAATTCATCGCACAGAGTTACATCTGTATTTCGTGGATCTCTTTGCTAGCCTTATTTCTGTGGAATCTGAGAACAGATATTTCCTTTCCCTTTGAAGACTATAGGGCCAAAGGAAATATCCTCCGATAACAAAGAGAAAGAAGCTTTCTGAGAAATTTCTTTGTGTTCTTTGAAATCATCTCACAGAGTTTCAGCTTTCCCCTCAAGAAGCCTTTCGCTAAGACTGTTCTTCTGGAATTGGCAAAGTGATATTTGGAAGCCCATAGAGGGCTATGGTGAAAAAGGAAATATCCTCAGATGAAATCTGGAAAGTAGCTTTCTGAGAAACTGCTTAGTGTTCTGTTAATTCATCTCACAGAGTTACATCTGTATTTCGTGGATCTCTTTGCTAGCCTTATTTCTGTGGAATCTGAGAACAGATATTTCGGATCCATTGGAAGACTATAGGGCCAAAGGAAATATCCTGCGATAACAAAGAGAAAGAAGCTTTTGAGAAACTTCTTTGTGTTCTGTGAAATCATCTCACAGAGTTACAGCTTTCCCCTCAAGAAGCCTTTCGCTAAGACAGTTCTTGTGGAATTGGCAAAGTGATATTTGGAAGCCCATAGAGGGCTATGGTGAAAAAGGAAATATCCTCAGATGAAATCTGGAAAGAAGCTTTCTGAGAAACTGCTTAGTGTTCTGTTAATTCATCTCACAGAGTTACATCTGTATTTCGTGGATCTCTTTGCTAGCCTTATTTCTGTGGAATCTGAGAACAGATATTTCGGATCCCTTGGAAGACTATAGGGCCAAAGGAAATATCCTCCGATAACAAAGAGAAAGAAGCTTTCTGAGAAACTTCTTTGTGTTCTGTGAAATCATCTCACAGAGTTACAGCTTTCCCCTCAAGAAGCCTTTCCCTAAGACAGTTCTTGTGGAATTGGCAAAGTGATATTTGGAAGCCCATAGAGGGCTATGGTGAAAAAGGAAATATCCTCAGATGAAATCTGGAAAGAAGCTTTCTGAGAAACTGCTTAGTGTTCTGTTAATTCATCTCACATAGTTATATCTGTATTTCGTGGATCTCTTTGCTAGCCTGATATCTGTGGAATCTGAGAACAGATATTTCGGATCCCTTGGAAGACTATAGGGCCAAAGGAAATATCCTCCTATAACAAACAGAAAGAAGATTTCTGAGAAACTTCTTTGTGTTCTGTGAAATCATCTCACAGAGTTACAGCTTTCCCCTCAAGAAGGCTTTCGCTAAGACAGTTCTTGTGGAATTGGCAAAGTGATATTTGGAAGCCCATAGAGGGCTATGGTGAAAAAGGAAATATCCTCAAATGAAATCTGGAAAGAAGCTTTCTGAGAAACTGCTTAGTGTTCTGTTAATTCATCTCACAGAGTTACATCTGTATTTCGTGGATCTCTTTGCTAGCCTTATTTCTGTGGAATCTGAGAACAGATATTTCGGATCCCTTGGAAGACTATAGGGCCAAAGGAAATATCCTCCGATAACAAAGAGAAAGAAGCTTTCTGAGAAACTTCTTTGTGTTTTGTGAAATCATCTCACAGAGACACAGCTTTCCCGTCAAGAAGCCTTTCGCTAAGACAGTTCTTGTGGAATTGGCAAAGTGATATTTGGAAGCCCATAGAGGGCTATGGTGAAAAAGGAAATATCCTCACATGAAATCTGGAAAGAAGCTTTCTGAGAAACTCCTTAGTGTTCTGTTAATTCATCGCACAGAGTTACATCTGTATTTCGTGGATCTCTTTGCTAGCCTTATTTCTGTGGAATCTGAGAACAGATATTTCCTTTCCCTTTGAAGACTATAGGGCCAAAGGAAATATCCTCCGATAACAAAGAGAAAGAAGCTTTCTGAGAAATTTCTTTGTGTTCTGTGAAATCATCTCACAGAGTTTCAGCTTTCCCCTCAAGAAGCCTTTCGCTAAGACTGTTCTTCTGGAATTGGCAAAGTGATATTTGGAAGCCCATAGAGGGCTATGGTGAAAAAGGAAATATCCTCAGATGAAATCTGGAAAGTAGCTTTCTGAGAAAATGCTTAGTGTTCTGTTAATTCATCTCACAGAGTTACATCTGTATTTCGTGGATCTCTTTGCTAGCCTTATTTCTGTGGAATCTGAGAACAGATATTTCGGATCCATTGGAAGACTATAGGGCCAAAGGAAATATCCTGCGATAACAAAGAGAAAGAAGCTTTCTGAGAAACTTCTTTGTGTTCTGTGAAATCATCTCACAGAGTTACAGCTTTCCCCTCAAGAAGCCTTTCGCTAAGACAGTTCTTGTGGAATTGGCAAAGTGATATTTGGAAGCCCATAGAGGGCTATGGTGAAAAAGGAAATATCCTCAGATGAAATCTGGAAAGAAGCTTTCTGAGAAACTGCTTAGTGTTCTGTTAATTCATCTCACAGAGTTACATCTGTATTTCGTGGATCTCTTTGCTAGCCTTATTTCTGTGGAATCTGAGAACAGATATTTCGGATCCCTTGGAAGACTATAGGGCCAAAGGAAATATCCTCCGATAACAAAGAGAAAGAAGCTTTCTGAGAAACTTCTTTGTGTTCTGTGAAATCATCTCACAGAGTTACAGCTTTCCCCTCAAGAAGCCTTTCCCTAAGACAGTTCTTGTGGAATTGGCAAAGTGATATTTGGAAGCCCATAGAGGGCTATGGTGAAAAAGGAAATATCCTCAGATGAAATCTGGAAAGAAGCTTTCTGAGAAACTGCTTAGTGTTCTGTTAATTCATCTCACATAGTTATATCTGTATTTCGTGGATCTCTTTGCTAGCCTTATTTCTGTGGAATCTGAGAACAGATAGATATTTCGGATCCCTTGGAAGACTATAGGGCCAAAGGAAATATCCTCCTATAACAAACAGAAAGAAGATTTCTGAGAAACTTCTTTGTGTTCTGTGAAATCATCTCACAGAGTTACAGCTTTCCCCTCAAGAAGGCTTTCGCTAAGACAGTTCTTGTGGAATTGGCAAAGTGATATTTGGAAGCCCATAGAGGGCTATGGTGAAAAAGGAAATATCCTCACATGAAATCTGGAAAGAAGCTTTCTGAGAAACTCTTTAGTGTTCTGTTAATTCATCGCACAGAGTTACATCTGTATTTCGTGGATCTCTTTGCTAGCCTTATTTCTGTGGAATCTGAGAACAGATATTTCCTTTCCCTTTGAAGACTATAGGGCCAAAAGAAATATCCTCCGATAACAAAGAGAAAGAAGCTTTCTGAGAAATTTCTTTGTGTTCTGTGAAATCATCTCACAGAGTTACAGCTTTCCCCTCAAGAAGCCTTTCGCTAAGACAGTTCTTGTGGAATTGGCAAATTGATATTTGGAAGCCCATAGAGGGCTATGGTGAAAAAGGAAATATCCTCAGATGAAATCTGGAAAGTAGCTTTCTGAGAAACTGCTTAGTGTTCTGTTAATTCATCTCACAGACTTACATCTGTATTTCGTGGATCTCTTTGCTAGCCTTATTTCTGTGGAATCTGAGAACAGATATTTCGGATCCATTGGAAGACTACAGGGCCAAAGGAAATATCCTGCGATAACAAAGAGAAAGAAGCTTTCTGAGAAACTTCTTTGTGTTCTGTGAAATCATCTCACAGAGTTACAGCTTTCCCCTCAAGAAGCCTTTCGCTAAGACAGTTCTTGTGGAATTGGCAAAGTGATATTTGGAAGCCCATAGAGGGCTATGGTGAAAAAGGAAATATCCTCAGATGAAATCTGGAAAGAAGCTTTCTGAGAAACTGCTTAGTGTTCTGTTAATTCATCTCACAGAGTTACATCTGTATTTCGTGGATCTCTTTGCTAGCCTTATTTCTGTGGATTCTGAGAACAGATATTTCGGATCCCTTGGAAGACTATAGGGCCAAAGGAAATATCCTCCGATAACAAAGAGAAAGAAGCTTTCTGAGAAACTTCTTTGTGTTCTGTGAAATCATCTCACAGAGTTACAGCTTTCCCGTCAAGAAGCCTTTCGCTAAGACAGTTCTTGTGGAATTGGCAAAGTGATATTTGGAAGCCCATAGAGGGCTATGGTGAAAAAGGAAATATCCTCACATGAAATCTGGAAAGAAGCTTTCTGAGAAACTCCTTAGTGTTCTGTTAATTCATCTCACAGAGTTACATCTGTATTTCGTGGATCTCTTTGCTAGCCTTATTTCTGTGGAATCTGAGAACAGATATTTCGGATCCCTTGGAAGACTATAGGGCCAAAGGAAATATCCTCCGATAACAAACAGAAAGAAGCTTTCTGAGAAACTTCTTTGTGTTCTGTGAAATCATCTCACAGAGTTACAGCTTTCCCCTCAAGAAGCCTTTCGCTAAGACAGTTCTTGTGGAATTGGCAAAGTGATATTTGGAAGCCCATAGAGGGCTATGGTGAAAAAGGAAATATCCTCAGATGAAATCTGGAAAGTAGCTTTCTGAGAAACTGCTTAGTGTTCTGTTAATTCATCTCACAGAGTTACATCTGTATTTCGTGGATCTCTTTGCTAGCCTTATTTCTGTGGAATCTGAGAACAGATATTTCGGATCCATTGGAAGACTACAGGGCCAAAGGAAATATCCTGCGATAACAAAGAGAAAGAAGCTTTCTGAGAAACTTCTTTGTGTTCTGTGAAATCATCTCACAGAGTTACAGCTTTCCCCTCAAGAAGCCTTTCGCTAAGACAGTTCTTGTGGAATTGGCAAAGTGATATTTGGAAGCCCATAGAGGGCTATGGTGAAAAAGGAAATATCCTCAGATGAAATCTGGAAAGAAGCTTTCTGAGAAACTGCTTAGTGTTCTGTTAATTCATCTCACAGAGTTACATCTGTATTTCGTGGATCTCTTTGCTAGCCTTATTTCTGTGGAATCTGAGAACAGATATTTCCTTTCCCTTTGAAGACTATAGGGCCAAAGGAAATATCCTCCGATAACAAAGAGAAAGAAGCTTTCTGAGAAACTTCTTTGTGTTCTGTGAAATCATCTCACAGAGTTACAGCTTTCCCCTCAAGAAGCCTTTCGCTAAGACAGTTCTTGTGGAATTGGCAAAGTGATATTTGGAAGCCCATAGAGGGCTATGGTGAAAAAGGAAATATCCTCACATGAAATCTGGAAAGTAGCTTTCTGAGAAACTGCTTAGTGTTCTGTTAATTCATATCACAGAGTTACATCTGTATTTCGTGGATCTCTTTGCTAGCCTTATTTCTGTGGAATCTGAGAACAGATATTTCGGATCCCTTGGAAGACTATAGGGCCAAAGGAAATATCCTGCGATAACAAAGAGAAAGAAGCTTTCTGAGAAATTTCTTTGTGTTCCGTGAAATCATCTCACAGAGTTACAGCTTTCCCCTCAAGAAGCCTTTCGCTAAGACAGTTCTTGTGGAATTGGCAAAGTGATATTTGGAAGCCCATAGAGGGCTATGGTGAAAAAGGAAATATCCTCACATGAAATCTGGAAAGAGGCTTTCTGAGAAACTGCTTTGTGTTCTGTTAATTCATCTCACAGAGTTACATCTGTATTTCGTGGATCTCTTTGCTAGCCTTATTTCTGTGGAATCTGAGAACAGATATTTCGGATCCCTTGGAAGACTATAGGGCCAAAGGAAATATCCTCCGATAACAAAGAGAAAGAAGCTTTCTGAGAAACTTCTTTGTGTTTTGTGAAATCATCTCACAGAGTTACAGCTTTCCCGTCAAGAAGCCTTTCGCTAAGACAGTTCTTGTGGAATTGGCAAAGTGATATTTGGAAGCCCATAGAGGGCTATGGTGAAAAAGGAAATATCCTCACATGAAATCTGGAAAGAAGCTTTCTGAGAAACTCCTTAGTGTTCTGTTAATTCATCGCACAGAGTTACATCTGTATTTCGTGGATCTCTTTGCTAGCCTTATTTCTGTGGAGTCTGAGAACAGATATTTCCTTTCCCTTTGAAGACTATAGGGCCAAAGGAAATATCCTCCGATAACAAAGAGAAAGAAGCTTTCTGAGAAATTTCTTTGTGTTCTGTGAAATCATCTCACAGAGTTACAGCTTTCCCCTCAAGAAGCCTTTCGCTAAGACAGTTCTTCTGGAATTGGCAAAGTGATATTTGGAAGCCCATAGAGGGCTATGGTGAAAAATGAAATATCCTCAGATGAAATCTGGAAAGTAGCTTTCTGAGAAACTGCTTAGTGTTTTGTTAATTCATCTCACAGAGTTACATCTGTATTTCGTGGATCTCTTTGCTAGCCTTATTTCTGTGGAATCTGAGAACAGATATTTCGGATCCCTTGGAAGACTATAGGGCCAAAGGAAATATCCTGCGATAACAAAGAGAAAGAAGCTTTCTGAGAAACTTCTTTGTGTTCTGTGAAATCATCTCACAGTGTTACAGCTTTCCCCTCAAGAAGCCTTTCCCTAAGACAGTTCTTGTGGAATTGGCAAAGTGATATTTGGAAGCCCATAGAAGGCTATGGTGAAAAAGGAAATATCCTCAGATGAAATCTGGAAAGAAGCTTTCTGAGAAACTGCTTAGTGTTCTGTTAATTCATCTCACAGACTTACATCTGTATTTCGTGGATCTCTTTGCTAGCCTTATTTCTGTGGAATCTGAGAACAGATATTTCCTTTCCCTTTGAAGACTATAGGGCCAAAGGAAATATCCTGCGATAACAAAGAGAAAGAAGCTTTCTGAGAAATTTCTTTGTGTTCTGTGAAATCATCTCACAGAGTTACAGCTTTCCCGTGAAGAAGCCTTTCGCTAAGACAGTTCTTGTGGAATTGGCAAAGTGATATTTGGAAGCCCATAGAGGGCTATGGTGAAAAAGGAAATATCCTCAGATGAAATCTGGAAAGTAGCTTTCTGAGAAACTGCTTAGTGTTCTGTTAATTCATCTCACAGACTTACATCTGTATTTCGTGGATCTCTTTGCTAGCCTTATTTCTGTGGAATCTGAGAACAGATATTTCTGATCCCTTGGAAGACTATAGGGCCAAAGGAAATATCCTCCGATAACAAAGAGAAAGAAGCTTTCTGAGAAACTTCTTTGTGTTCTGTGAAATCATCTCACAGAGTTACAGCTTTCCCCTCAAGAAGCCTTTCGCTAAGACAGTTCTTGTGGAATTGTCAAAGTGATATTTGGAAGCCCATAGACGGCTATGGTGAAAAAGGAAATATCCTCACATGAAATCTGGAAAGAAGCTTTCTGAGAAACTCCTTAGTGTTCTGTTAATTCATCTCACAGAGTTACATCTGTATTTCGTGGATCTCTTTGCTAGCCTTATTTCTGTGGAATCTGAGAACAGATATTTCCTTTCCCTTTGAAGACTATAGGGCCAAAGGAAATATCCTCCGATAACAAAGAGAAAGAAGCTTTCTGAGAAATTTCTTTGTGTTCTGTGAAATCATCTCACAGAGTTACAGCTTTCCCCTCAAGAAGCCTTTCGCTAAGACTGTTCTTCTGGAATTGGCAAAGTGATATTTGGAAGCCCATAGAGGGCTATGGTGAAAAAGGAAATATCCTCAGATGAAATCTGGAAAGTAGCTTTCTGAGAAACTGCTTAGTGTTCTGTTAATTCATCTCACATAGTAATATCTGTATTTCGTGGATCTCTTTGCTAGCCTTATATCTGTGGAATCTGAGAACAGATATTTCGGATCCCTTGGAAGACTATAGGGCCAAAGGAAATATCCTCCTATAACAAACAGAAAGAAGATTTCTGAGAAACTTCTTTGTGTTCTGTGAAATCATCTCACAGAGTTACAGCTTTCCCCTCAAGAAGGCTTTCGCTAAGACAGTTCTTGTGGAATTGGCAAAGTGATATTTGGAAGCCCATAGAGGGCTATGGTGAAAAAGGAAATATCCTCACATGAAATCTGGAAAGAAGCTTTCTGAGAAACTCCTTAGTGTTCTGTTAATTCATCGCACAGAGTTACATCTGTATTTCGTGGATCTCTTTGCTAGCCTTATTTCTGTGGAATCTGAGAACAGATATTTCGGATCCCTTGGAAGACTATAGGGCCAAAGGAAATATCCTCCGATAACAAAGAGAAAGAAGCTTTCTGAGAAACTTCTTTGTGTTTTGTGAAATCATCTCACACAGTTACAGCTTTCCCGTCAAGAAGCCTTTCGCTAAGACAGTTCTTGTGGAATTGGCAAAGTGATATTTGGAAGCCCATAGAGGGCTATGGTGAAAAAGGAAATATCCTCACATGAAATCTGGAAAGAAGCTTTCTGAGAAACTCCTTAGTGTTCTGTTAATTCATCGCACAGAGTTACATCTGTATTTCGTGGATCTCTTTGCTAGCCTTATTTCTGTGGAATCTGAGAACAGATATTTCCTTTCCCTTTGAAGACTATAGGGCCAAAGGAAATATCCTCCGATAACAAAGAGAAAGAAGCTTTCTGAGAAACTTCTTTGTGTTCTGTGAAATCATCTCACAGAGTTACAGCTTTCCCGTGAAGAAGCCTTTCGCTAAGACAGTTCTTGTGGAATTGGCAAAGTGATATTTGGAAGCCCCTAGAGGGCTATGGTGAAAAAGGAAATATCCTCAGATTAAATCTGGAAACTAGCTTTCTGAGAAACTGCTCAGTGTTCTGTTAATTCATCTCACAGAGTTACATCTGTATTTCGTGGATCTCTTTGCTAGCCTTATTTCTGTGGAATCTGAGAACAGATAATTCGGATCCATTGGAAGACTACAGGGCCAAAGGAAATATCCTGCGATAACAAAGAGAAAGAAGCTTTCTGAGAAACTTCTTTGTGTTCTGTGAAATCATCTCACAGAGTTACAGCTTTCCCCTCAAGAAGCCTTTCGTTAAGACAGTTCTTGTGGAATTGGCAAAGTGATATTTGGAAGCCCATAGAGGGCTATGGTGAAAAAGGAAATATCCTCAGATGAAATCTGGAAAGAAGCTTTCTGAGAAACTGCTTAGTGTTCTGTTAATTCATCTCACAGAGTTACATCTGTATTTCGTGGATCTCTTTGCTAGCCTTATTTCTGTGGAATCTGAGAACAGATATTTCGGATCCCTTGGAAGACTATAGGGCCAAAGGAAATATCCTCCGATAACAAAGAGAAAGAAGCTTTCTGAGAAACTTCTTTGTGTTCTGTGAAATCATCTCACAGAGTTACAGCTTTCCCCTCAAGAAGCCTTTCGCTAAGACAGTTCTTGTGGAATTGGCAAAGTGATATTTGGAAGCCCATAGAGGGCTATGGTGAAAAAGGAAATATCCTCAAATGAAATCTGGAAAGAAGCTTTCTGAGAAACTGCTTAGTGTTCTGTTAATTCATCTCACAGAGTTACATCTGTATTTCGTGGATCTCTTTGCTAGCCTTATTTCTGTGGAATCTGAGAACAGATATTTCGGATCCCTTGGAAGACTATAGGGCCAAAGGAAATATCCTCCGATAACAAAGAGAAAGAAGCTTTCTGAGAAACTTCTTTGTGTTTTGTGAAATCATCTCACAGAGTTACAGCTTTCCCGTCAAGAAGCCTTTCGCTAAGACAGTTCTTGTGGAATTGGCAAAGTGATATTTGGAAGCCCATAGAGGGCTATGGTGAAAAAGGAAATATCCTCACATGAAATCTGGAAAGAGGCTTTCTGAGAAACTGCTTTGTGTTCTGTTAATTCATCTCACAGAGTTACATCTGTATTTCGTGGATCTCTTTGCTAGCCTTATTTCTGTGGAATCTGAGAACAGATATTTCGGATCCCTTGGAAGACTATAGGGCCAAAGGAAATATCCTCCGATAACAAAGAGAAAGAAGCTTTCTGAGAAACTTCTTTGTGTTTTGTGAAATCATCTCACAGAGACACAACTTTCCCGTCAAGAAGCCTTTCGCTAAGACAGTTCTTGTGGAATTGGCAAAGTCATATTTGGAAGCCCATAGAGGGCTATGGTGAAAAAGGAAATATCCTCACATGAAATCTGGAAAGAAGCTTTCTGAGAAACTCCTTAGTGTTCTGTTAATTCATCGCACAGAGTTACATCTGTATTTCGTGGATCTCTTTGCTAGCCTTATTTCTGTGGAATCTGAGAACAGATATTTCCTTTCCCTTTGAAGACTATAGGGCCAAAGGAAATATCCTCCGATAACAAAGAGAAAGAAGCTTTCTGAGAAACTTCTTTGTGTCTGTGAAATCATCTCACAGAGTTACAGCTTTCCCCTCAAGAAGCCTTTCGCTAAGACAGTTCTTGTGGAATTGGCAAAGTGATATTTGGAAGCCCCTAGAGGGCTATGGTGAAAAAGGAAATATCCTCAGATTAAATCTGGAAAGTAGCTTTCTGAGAAACTGCTCAGTGTTCTGTTAATTCATCTCACAGAGTTACATCTGTATTTCGTGGATCTCTTTGCTAGCCTTATTTCTGTGGAATCTGAGAACAGATATTTCGGATCCATTGGAAGACTACAGGGCCAAAGGAAATATCCTGCGATAACAAAGAGAAAGAAGCTTTCTGAGAAACTTCTTTGTGTTCTGTGAAATCATCTCACAGAGTTACAGCTTTCCCCTCAAGAAGCCTTTCGCTAAGACAGTTCTTGTGGAATTGGCAAAGTGATATTTGGAAGACCATAGAGGGCTATGGTGAAAAAGGAAATATCCTCAGATGAAATCTGGAAAGAAGCTTTCTGAGAAACTGCTTAGTGTTCTGTTAATTCATCTCACAGAGTTACATCTGTATTTCGTGGATCTCTTTGCTAGCCTTATTTCTGTGGAATCTGAGAACAGATATTTCAGATCCCTTGGAAGACTATAGGGCCAAAGGAAATATCCTCCGATAACAAAGAGAAAGAAGCTTTCTGAGAAACTTCTTTGTGTTCTGTGACATCATCATCTCACAGAGTTACAGCTTTCCCCTCAAGAAGCCTTTCCCTAAGACAGTTCTTGTGGAATTGGCAAAGTGATATTTGGAAGACCATAGAGGGCTATGGTGAAAAAGGAAATATCCTCAGATGAAATCTGGAAAGAAGCTTTCTGAGAAACTGCTTAGTGTTCTGTTAATTCATCTCACAGAGTTACATCTGTATTTCGTGGATCTCTTTGCTAGCCTTATTTCTGTGGAATCTGAGAACAGATATTTCGGATCCCTTGGAAGACTATAGGGCCAAAGGAAATATCCTCCGATAACAAAGAGAAAGAAGCTTTCTGAGAAACTTCTTTGTGTTCTGTGAAATCATCTCACAGAGTTACAGCTTTCCCCTCAAGAAGCCTTTCGCTAAGACAGTTCTTGTGGAATTGGCAAAGTGATATTTGGAAGCCCATAGAGGGCTATGGTGAAAAAGGAAATATCCTCAAATGAAATCTGGAAAGAAGCTTTCTGAGAAACTGCTTAGTGTTCTGTTAATTCATCTCACAGAGTTACATCTGTATTTCGTGGATCTCTTTGCTAGCCTTATTTCTGTGGAATCTGAGAACAGATATTTCGGATCCCTTGGAAGACTATAGGGCCAAAGGAAATATCCTCCGATAACAAAGAGAAAGAAGCTTTCTGAGAAACTTCTTTGTGTTTTGTGAAATCATCTCACAGAGTTACAGCTTTCCCGTCAAGAAGCCTTTCGCTAAGACAGTTCTTGTGGAATTGGCAAAGTGATATTTGGAAGCCCATAGAGGGCTATGGTGAAAAAGGAAATATCCTCAGATGAAATCTGGAAAGTAGCTTCTGAGAAACTGCTTAGTGTTCTGTTAATTCATCTCACAGAGTTACATCTGTATTTCGTGGATCTCTTTGCTAGCCTTATTTCTGTGGAATCTGAGAACAGATATTTCGGATCCCTTGGAAGACTATAGGGCCAAAGGAAATATCCTCCGATAACAAAGAGAAAGAAGCTTTCTGAGAAATTTCTTTGTGTTCTGTGAAATCATCTCACAGAGTTACAGCTTTCCCCTCAAGAAGCCTTTCGCTAAGACAGTTCTTGTGGAATTGGCAAAGTGATATTTGGAAGCCCATAGAGGGCTATGGTGAAAAAGGAAATATCCTCACATGAAATCTGGAAAGAGGCTTTCTGAGAAACTGCTTTGTGTTCTGTTAATTCATCTCACAGAGTTACATCTGTATTTCGTGGATCTCTTTGCTAGCCTTATTTCTGTGGAATCTGAGAACAGATATTTCGGATCCCTTGGAAGACTATAGGGCCAAAGGAAATATCCTCCGATAACAAAGAGAAAGAAGCTTTCTGAGAAACTTCTTTGTGTTTTGTGAAATCATCTCACAGAGACACAGCTTTCCCGTCAAGAAGCCTTTCGCTAAGACAGTTCTTGTGGAATTGGCAAAGTGATATTTGGAAGCCCGTAGAGGGCTATGGTGAAAAAGGAAATATCCTCACATGAAATCTGGAAAGAAGCTTTCTGAGAAACTCCTTAGTGTTCTGTTAATTCATCGCACAGAGTTACATCTGTATTTCGTGGATCTCTTTGCTAGCCTTATTTCTGTGGAATCTGAGAACAGATATTTCCTTTCCCTTTGAGGACTATAGGGCCAAAGGAAATATCCTCCGATAACAAAGAGAAAGAAGCTTTCTGAGAAATTTCTTTGTGTTCTGTGAAATCATCTCACAGAGTTACAGCTTTCCCCTCAAGAAGCCTTTCGCTAAGACAGTTCTTGTGGAATTGGCAAAGTGATATTTGGAAGCCCATAGAGGGCTATGGTGAAAAAGGAAATATCCTCAGATGAAATCTGGAAAGTAGCTTTCTGAGAAACTGCTTAGTGTTCTGTTAATTCATCTCACAGACTTACATCTGTATTTCGTGGATCTCTTTGCTAGCCTTATTTCTGTGGAATCTGAGAACAGATATTTCGGATCCATTGGAAGACTACAGGGCCAAAGGAAATATCCTGCGATAACAAAGAGAAAGAAGCTTTCTGAGAAACTTCTTTGTGTTCTGTGAAATCATCTCACAGAGTTACAGCTTTCCCCTCAAGAAGCCTTTCGCTAAGACAGTTCTTGTGGAATTGGCAAAGTGATATTTGGAAGCCCATAGAGGGCTATGGTGAAAAAGGAAATATCCTCAGATGAAATCTGGAAAGAAGCTTTCTGAGAAACTGCTTAGTGTTCTGTTAATTCATCTCACAGAGTTACATCTGTATTTCGTGGATCTCTTTGCTAGCCTTATTTCTGTGGAATCTGAGAACAGATATTTCGGATCCCTTGGAAGACTATAGGGCCAAAGGAAATATCCTGCGATAACAAAGAGAAAGAAGCTTTCTGTGAAATTTCTTTGTGTTCTGTGAAATCATCTAACAGAGTTACAGCTTTCCCCTCAAGAAGCCTTTCGCTAAGACAGTTCTTGTGGAATTGGCAAAGTGATATTTGGAAGCCCATAGAGGGCTATGGTGAAAAAGGAAATATCCTCACATGAAATCTGGAAAGAGGCTTTCTGAGAAACTGCTTTGTGTTCTGTTAATTCATCTCACAGAGTTACATCTGTATTTCGTGGATCTCTTTGCTAGCCTTATTTCTGTGGAATCTGAGAACAGATATTTCGGATCCCTTGGAAGACTATAGGGCCAAAGGAAATATCCTCCGATAACAAAGAGAAAGAAGCTTTCTGAGAAACTTCTTTGTGTTTTGTGAAATCATCTCACAGAGACACAGCTTTCCCGTCAAGAAGCCTTTCGCTAAGACAGTTCTTGTGGAATTGGCAAAGTGATATTTGGAAGCCCATAGAGGGCTATGGTGAAAAAGGAAATATCCTCACATGAAATCTGGAAAGAAGCTTTCTGAGAAACTCCTTAGTGTTCTGTTAATTCATCGCACAGAGTTACATCTGTATTTCGTGGATCTCTTTGCTAGCCTTATTTCTGTGGAATCTGAGAACAGATATTTCCTTTCCCTTTGAAGACTATAGGGCCAAAGGAAATATCCTCCGATAACAAAGAGAAAGAAGCTTTCTGAGAAATTTCTTTGTGTTCTGTGAAATCATCTCACAGAGTTACAGCTTTCCCCTCAAGAAGCCTTTCGCTAAGACAGTTCTTGTGGAATTGGCAAAGTGATATTTGGAAGCCCATAGAGGGCTATGGTGAAAAAGGAAATATCCTCAGATGAAATCTGGAAAGTAGCTTTCTGAGAAACTGCTTAGTGTTCTGTTAATTCATCTCACAGACTTACATCTGTATTTCGTGGATCTCTTTGCTAGCCTTATTTCTGTGGAATCTGAGAACAGATATTTCGGATCCATTGGAAGACTACAGGGCCAAAGGAAATATCCTGCGATAACAAAGACAAAGAAGCTTTCTGAGAAACTTCTTTGTGTTCTGTGAAATCATCTCACAGAGTTACAGCTTTCCCCTCAAGAAGCCTTTCGCTAAGACAGTTCTTGTGGAATTGGCAAAGTGATATTTGGAAGCCCATAGAGGGCTATGGTGAAAAAGGAAATATCCTCAGATGAAATCTGGAACGAAGCTTTCTGAGAAACTGCTTAGTGTTCTGTTAATTCATCTCACAGAGTTACATCTGTATTTCGTGGATCTCTTTGCTAGCCTTATTTCTGTGGAATCTGAGAACAGATATTTCGGATCCCTTGGAAGACTATAGGGCCAAAGGAAATATCCTCCGATAACAAAGAGAAAGAAGCTTTCTGAGAAACTTCTTTGTGTTTTGTGAAATCATCTCACAGAGACACAGCTTTCCCGTCAAGAAGCCTTTCGCTAAGACAGTTCTTGTGGAATTGGCAAAGTGATATTTGGAAGCCCATAGAGGGCTATGGTGAAAAAGGAAATATCCTCACATGAAATCTGGAAAGAAGCTTTCTGAGAAACTCCTTAGTGTTCTGTTAATTCATCGCACAGAGTTACATCTGTATTTCGTGGATCTCTTTGCTAGCCTTATTTCTGTGGAATCTGAGAACAGATATTTCCTTTCCCTTTGAAGACTATAGGGCCAAAGGAAATATCCTCCGATAACAAAGAGAAAGAAGCTTTCTGAGAAATTTCTTTGTGTTCTGTGAAATCATCTCACAGAGTTACAGCTTTCCCCTCAAGAAGCCTTTCGCTAAGACAGTTCTTGTGGAATTGGCAAAGTGATATTTGGAAGCCCATAGAGGGCTATGGTGAAAAAGGAAATATCCTCAGATGAAATCTGGAAAGTAGCTTTCTGAGAAACTGCTTAGTGTTCTGTTAATTCATCTCACAGACTTACATCTGTATTTCGTGGATCTCTTTGCTAGCCTTATTTCTGTGGAATCTGAGAACAGATATTTCGGATCCATTGGAAGACTACAGGGCCAAAGGAAATATCCTGCGATAACAAAGACAAAGAAGCTTTCTGAGAAACTTCTTTGTGTTCTGTGAAATCATCTCACAGAGTTACAGCTTTCCCCTCAAGAAGCCTTTCGCTAAGACAGTTCTTGTGGAATTGGCAAAGTGATATTTGGAAGCCCATAGAGGGCTATGGTGAAAAAGGAAATATCCTCAGATGAAATCTGGAAAGAAGCTTTCTGAGAAACTGCTTAGTGTTCTGTTAATTCATCTCACAGAGTTACATCTGTATTTCGTGGATCTCTTTGCTAGCCTTATTTCTGTGGAATCTGAGAACAGATATTTCGGATCCCTTGGAAGACTATAGGGCCAAAGGAAATATCCTCCGATAACAAAGAGAAAGAAGCTTTCTGAGAAACTTCTTTGTGTTCTGTGAAATCATCTCACAGAGTTACAGCTTTCCCCTCAAGAAGCCTTTCGCTAAGACAGTTCTTGTGGAATTGGCAAAGTGATATTTGGAAGCCCATAGAGGGCTATGGTGAAAAAGGAAATATCCTCACATGAAATCTGGAAAGAAGCTTTCTGAGAAACTGCTTAGTGTTCTGTTAATTCATCTCACAGAGTTACATCTGTATTTCGTGGATCTCTTTGCTAGCCTTATTTCTGTGGAATCTGAGAACAGATATTTCGGATCCCTTGCAAGACTATAGGGCCAAAGGAAATATCCTCCTATAACAAACAGAAAGAAGCTTTCTGAGAAACTTCTTTGTGTTCTGTGAAATCATCTCACAGAGTTACAGCATTCCCCTCAAGAAGCCTTTCGCTAAGACAGTTCTTGTGGAATTGGCAAGGTGATATTTGGAAGTCCATAGAGGGCTATGGTGAAAAAGGAAATATCCTCCGATGAAATCTGGAAAGAATCTTTCTGAGAAACTGCTTAGTGTTCTGTTAAATCATCTCACAGAGTTACATCTGTATTTCGTGGATCTCTTTGCTAGCCTTATTTCTGTGGAATCTGAGAACAGATATTTCGGATCCCTTGGAAGACTATAGGGCCAAAGGAAATATCCTCCGATAACAAAGAGAAAGAAGCTTTCTGAGAAACTTCTTTGTGTTTTGTGAAATCATCTCACAGAGTTACAGCTTTCCCGTCAAGAAGCCTTTCGCTAAGACAGTTCTTGTGGAATTGGCAAAGTGATATTTGGAAGCCCATAGAGGGCTATGGTGAAAAAGGAAATATCCTCACATGAAATCTGGAAAGAAGCTTTCTGAGAAACTCCTTAGTGTTCTGTTAATTCATCTCACAGAGTTACATCTGTATTTCGTGGATCTCTTTGCTAGCCTTATTTCTGTGGAATCTGAGAACAGATATTTCGGATCCCTTGGAAGACTATAGGGCCAAAGGAAATATCCTCCGATAACAAACAGAAAGAAGCTTTCTGAGAAACTTCTTTGTGTTCTGTGAAATCATCTCACAGAGTTACAGCTTTCCCCTCAAGAAGCCTTTCGCTAAGACAGTTCTTGTGGAATTGGCAAAGTGATATTTGGAAGCCCATAGAGGGCTATGGTGAAAAAGGAAATATCCTCAGATGAAATCTGGAAAGTAGCTTTCTGAGAAACTGCTTAGTGTTCTGTTAATTCATCTCACAGAGTTACATCTGTATTTCGTGGATCTCTTTGCTAGCCTTATTTCTGTGGAATCTGAGAACAGATATTTCGGATCCATTGGAAGACTACAGGGCCAAAGGAAATATCCTGCGATAACAAAGAGAAAGAAGCTTTCTGAGAAACTTCTTTGTGTTCTGTGAAATCATCTCACAGAGTTACAGCTTTCCCCTCAAGAAGCCTTTCGCTAAGACAGTTCTTGTGGAATTGGCAAAGTGATATTTGGAAGCCCATAGAGGGCTATGGTGAAAAAGGAAATATCCTCAGATGAAATCTGGAAAGAAGCTTTCTGAGAAACTGCTTAGTGTTCTGTTAATTCATCTCACAGAGTTACATCTGTATTTCGTGGATCTCTTTGCTAGCCTTATTTCTGTGGAATCTGAGAACAGATATTTCCTTTCCCTTTGAAGACTATAGGGCCAAAGGAAATATCCTCCGATAACAAAGAGAAAGAAGCTTTCTGAGAAACTTCTTTGTGTTCTGTGAAATCATCTCACAGAGTAACAGCTTTCCCGTCAAGAAGCCTTTCGCTAAGACAGTTCTTGTGGAATTGTCAAAGTGATATTTGGAAGCCCATAGACGGCTATGGTGAAAAAGGAAATATCCTCACATGAAAACTGGAAAGAAGCTTTCTGAGAAACTCCTTAGTGTTCTGTTAATTCATCGCACAGAGTTACATCTGTATTTCGTGGATCTCTTTGCTAGCCTTATTTCTGTGGAATCTGAGAACAGATATTTCCTTTCCCTTTGAAGACTATAGGGCCAAAGGAAATATCCTCCGATAACAAAGAGAAAGAAGCTTTCTGAGAAACTTCTTTGTGTTCTGTGAAATCATCTCACAGAGTTACAGCTTTCCCCTCAAGAAGCCTTTCGCTAAGACAGTTCTTGTGGAATTGGCAAAGTGATATTTGGAAGCCCATAGAGGGCTATGGTGAATAAGGAAATATCCTCAGATGAAATCTGGAAAGAAGCTTTCTGAGAAACTGCTTAGTGTTCTGTTAATTCATCTCACAGAGTTACATCTGTATTTCGTGGATCTCTTTGCTAGCCTTATTTCTGTGGAATCTGAGAACAGATATTTCGGATCCCTTGGAAGACTATAGGGCCAAAGGAAATATCCTGCGATAACAAAGAGAAAGAAGCTTTCTGTGAAATTTCTTTGTGTTCTGTGAAATCATCTAACAGAGTTACAGCTTTCCCCTCAAGAAGCCTTTCGCTAAGACAGTTCTTGTGGAATTGGCAAAGTGATATTTGGAAGCCCATAGAGGGCTATGGTGAAAAAGGAAATATCCTCACATGAAATCTGGAAAGAGGCTTTCTGAGAAACTGCTTTGTGTTCTGTTAATTCATCTCACAGAGTTACATCTGTATTTCGTGGATCTCTTTGCTAGCCTTATTTCTGTGGAATCTGAGAACAGATATTTCGGATCCCTTGGAAGACTATAGGGCCAAAGGAAATATCCTCCGATAACAAAGAGAAAGAAGCTTTCTGAGAAACTTCTTTGTGTTTTGTGAAATCATCTCACAGAAACACAGCTTTCCCGTCAAGAAGCCTTTCGCTAAGACAGTTCTTGTGGAATTGGCAAAGTGATATTTGGAAGCCCATAGAGGGCTATGGTGAAAAAGGAAATATCCTCACATGAAATCTGGAAAGAAGCTTTCTGAGAAACTCCTTAGTGTTCTGTTAATTCATCGCACAGAGTTACATCTGTATTTCGTGGATCTCTTTGCTAGCCTTATTTCTGTGGAATCTGAGAACAGATATTTCCTTTCCCTTTGAAGACTATAGGGCCAAAGGAAATATCCTCCGATAACAAAGAGAAAGAAGCTTTCTGAGAAATTTCTTTGTGTTCTGTGAAATCATCTCACAGAGTTACAGCTTTCCCCTCAAGAAGCCTTTCGCTAAGACAGTTCTTGTGGAATTGGCAAAGTGATATTTGGAAGCCCATAGAGGGCTATGGTGAAAAAGGAAATATCCTCAGATGAAATCTGGAAAGTAGCTTTCTGAGAAACTGCTTAGTGTTCTGTTAATTCATCTCACAGACTTACATCTGTATTTCGTGGATCTCTTTGCTAGCCTTATTTCTGTGGAATCTGAGAACAGATATTTCGGATCCATTGGAAGACTACAGGGCCAAAGGAAATATCCTGCGATAACAAAGACAAAGAAGCTTTCTGAGAAACTTCTTTGTGTTCTGTGAAATCATCTCACAGAGTTACAGCTTTCCCCTCAAGAAGCCTTTCGCTAAGACAGTTCTTGTGGAATTGGCAAAGTGATATTTGGAAGCCCATAGAGGGCTATGGTGAAAAAGGAAATATCCTCAGATGAAATCTGGAACGAAGCTTTCTGAGAAACTGCTTAGTGTTCTGTTAATTCATCTCACAGAGTTACATCTGTATTTCGTGGATCTCTTTGCTAGCCTTATTTCTGTGGAATCTGAGAACAGATATTTCGGATCCCTTGGAAGACTATAGGGCCAAAGGAAATATCCTCCGATAACAAAGAGAAAGAAGCTTTCTGAGAAACTTCTTTGTGTTTTGTGAAATCATCTCACAGAGACACAGCTTTCCCGTCAAGAAGCCTTTCGCTAAGACAGTTCTTGTGGAATTGGCAAAGTGATATTTGGAAGCCCATAGAGGGCTATGGTGAAAAAGGAAATATCCTCACATGAAATCTGGAAAGAAGCTTTCTGAGAAACTCCTTAGTGTTCTGTTAATTCATCGCACAGAGTTACATCTGTATTTCGTGGATCTCTTTGCTAGCCTTATTTCTGTGGAATCTGAGAACAGATATTTCCTTTCCCTTTGAAGACTATAGGGCCAAAGGAAATATCCTCCGATAACAAAGAGAAAGAAGCTTTCTGAGAAATTTCTTTGTGTTCTGTGAAATCATCTCACAGAGTTACAGCTTTCCCCTCAAGAAGCCTTTCGCTAAGACAGTTCTTGTGGAATTGGCAAAGTGATATTTGGAAGCCCATAGAGGGCTATGGTGAAAAAGGAAATATCCTCAGATGAAATCTGGAAAGTAGCTTTCTGAGAAACTGCTTAGTGTTCTGTTAATTCATCTCACAGACTTACATCTGTATTTCGTGGATCTCTTTGCTAGCCTTATTTCTGTGGAATCTGAGAACAGATATTTCGGATCCATTGGAAGACTACAGGGCCAAAGGAAATATCCTGCGATAACAAAGACAAAGAAGCTTTCTGAGAAACTTCTTTGTGTTCTGTGAAATCATCTCACAGAGTTACAGCTTTCCCCTCAAGAAGCCTTTCGCTAAGACAGTTCTTGTGGAATTGGCAAAGTGATATTTGGAAGCCCATAGAGGGCTATGGTGAAAAAGGAAATATCCTCAGATGAAATCTGGAAAGAAGCTTTCTGAGAAACTGCTTAGTGTTCTGTTAATTCATCTCACAGAGTTACATCTGTATTTCGTGGATCTCTTTGCTAGCCTTATTTCTGTGGAATCTGAGAACAGATATTTCGGATCCCTTGGAAGACTATAGGGCCAAAGGAAATATCCTCCGATAACAAAGAGAAAGAAGCTTTCTGAGAAACTTCTTTGTGTTCTGTGAAACCATCTCACAGAGTTACAGCTTTCCCCTCAAGAACCCTTTCCCTAAGACAGTTCGTGTGGAATTGGCAAAGTGATATTTGGAAGCCCATAGAGGGCTATGGTGAAAAAGGAAATATCCTCACATGAAATCTGGAAAGAAGCTTTCTGAGAAACTGCTTAGTGTTCTGTTAATTCATCTCACAGAGTTACATCTGTATTTCGTGGATCTCTTTGCTAGCCTTATTTCTGTGGAATCTGAGAACAGATATTTCGGATCCCTTGCAAGACTATAGGGCCAAAGGAAATATCCTCCTATAACAAACAGAAAGAAGCTTTCTGAGAAACTTCTTTGTGTTCTGTGAAATCATCTCACAGAGTTACAGCATTCCCCTCAAGAAGCCTTTCGCTAAGACAGTTCTTGTGGAATTGGCAAGGTGATATTTGGAAGCCCATAGAGGGCTATGGTGAAAAAGGAAATATCCTCCGATGAAATCTGGAAAGAATCTTTCTGAGAAACTGCTTAGTGTTCTGTTAATTCATCTCACAGAGTTACATCTGTATTTCGTGGATCTCTTTGCTAGCCTTATTTCTGTGGAATCTGAGAACAGATATTTCGGATCCCTTGGAAGACTATAGGGCCAAAGGAAATATCCTCCGATAACAAAGAGAAAGAAGCTTTCTGAGAAACTTCTTTGTGTTCTGTGAAATCATCTCACAGAGTTACAGCTTTCCTCTCAAGAAGCCTTTCGCTAAGACAGTTCTTGTGGAATTGGCAAAGTGATATTTGGAAGCCCATAGAGGGCTATGGTGAAAAAGGAAATATCCTCCGATGAAATCTGGAAAGAAGCTTTCTGAGAAACTGCTTAGTGTTCTGTTAATTCATCTCACAGAGTTACATCTGTATTTCGTGGATCTCTTTGCTAGCCTTATTTCTGTGGAATCTGAGAACAGATATTTCGGATCCCTTGGAAGACTATAGGGCCAAAGGAAATATCCTGCGATAACAAAGAGAAAGAAGCTTTCTGAGAAACTTCTTTGTGTTCTGTGAAATCATCTCACAGAGTTACAGCTTTCCCCTCAAGAAGCCTTTCGCTAAGACAGTTCTTGTGGAATTGGCAAAGTGATATTTGGAAGCCCATAGAGGGCTATGGTGAAAAAGGAAATATCCTCAGATGAAATCTGGAAAGAAGCTTTCTGAGAAACTGCTTAGTGTTCTGTTAATTCATCTCACAGAGTTACATCTGTATTTCGTGGATCTCTTTGCTAGCCTTATTTCTGTGGAATCTGAGAACAGATATTTCGGATCCCTTGGAAGACTATAGGGCCAAAGGAAATATCCTCCGATAACAAAGAGAAAGAAGCTTTCTGAGAAACTTCTTTGTGTTCTGTGAAATCATCTCACAGAGTTACAGCTTTCCCCTCAAGAAGCCTTTCCCTAAGACAGTTCTTGTGGAATTGGCAAAGTGATATTTGGAAGCCCATAGAGGGCTATGGTGAAAAAGGAAATATCCTCAGATGAAATCTGGAAAGAAGCTTTCTGAGAAACTACTTAGTGTTCTGTTAATTCATCTCACATAGTTATATCTGTATTTCGTGGATCTCTTTGCTAGCCTTATATCTGTGGAATCTGAGAACAGATATTTCGGATCCCTTGGAAGACTATAGGGCCAAAGGAAATATCCTCCTATAACAAACAGAAAGAAGATTTCTGAGAAACTTCTTTGTGTTCTGTGAAATCATCTCACAGAGTTACAGCTTTCCCCTCAAGAAGGCTTTCGCTAAGACAGTTCTTGTGGAATTGGCAAAGTGATATTTGGAAGCCCATAGAGGGCTATGGTGAAAAAGGAAATATCCTCAAATGAAATCTGGAAAGAAGCTTTCTGAGAAACTGCTTAGTGTTCTGTTAATTCATCTCACAGAGTTACATCTGTATTTCGTGGATCTCTTTGCTAGCCTTATTTCTGTGGAATCTGAGAACAGATATTTCGGATCCCTTGGAAGACTATAGGGCCAAAGGAAATATCCTCCGATAACAAAGAGAAAGAAGCTTTCTGAGAAACTTCTTTGTGTTTTGTGAAATCATCTCACAGAGTTACAGCTTTCCCGTCAAGAAGCCTTTCGCTAAGACAGTTCTTGTGGAATTGGCAAAGTGATATTTGGAAGCCCATAGAGGGCTATGGTGAAAAAGGAAATATCCTCACATGAAATCTGGAAAGAAGCTTTCTGAGAAACTGCTTAGTGTTCTGTTAATTCATCTCACAGAGTTACATCTGTATTTCGTGGATCTCTTTGCTAGCCTTATTTCTGTGGAATCTGAGAACAGATATTTCCTTTCCCTTTGAAGACTATAGGGCCAAAGGAAATATCCTCCGATAACAAAGAGAAAGAAGCTTTCTGAGAAACTTCTTTGTGTTCTGTGAAATCATCTCACAGAGTAACAGCTTTCCCGTCAAGAAGCCTTTCGCTAAGACAGTTCTTGTGGAATTGTCAAAGTGATATTTGGAAGCCCATAGACGGCTATGGTGAAAAAGGAAATATCCTCACATGAAATCTGGAAAGAAGCTTTCTGAGAAACTCCTTAGTGTTCTGTTAATTCATCGCACAGAGTTACATCTGTATTTCGTGGATCTCTTTGCTAGCCTTATTTCTGTGGAATCTGAGAACAGATATTTCCTTTCCCTTTGAAGACTATAGGGCCAAAGGAAATATCCTCCGATAACAAAGAGAAAGAAGCTTTCTGAGAAACTTCTTTGTGTTCTGTGAAATCATCTCACAGAGTTACAGCTTTCCCCTCAAGAAGCCTTTCGCTAAGACAGTTCTTGTGGAATTGGCAAAGTGATATTTGGAAGCCCATAGAGGGCTATGGTGAAAAAGGAAATATCCTCAGATGAAATCTGGAAAGAAGCTTTCTGAGAAACTGCTTAGTGTTCTGTTAATTCATCTCACAGAGTTACATCTGTATTTCGTGGATCTCTTTGCTAGCCTTATTTCTGTGGAATCTGAGAACAGATATTTCGGATCCCTTGGAAGACTATAGGGCCAAAGGAAATATCCTGCGATAACAAAGAGAAAGAAGCTTTCTGTGAAATTTCTTTGTGTTCTGTGAAATCATCTAACAGAGTTACAGCTTTCCCCTCAAGAAGCCTTTCGCTAAGACAGTTCTTGTGGAATTGGCAAAGTGATATTTGGAAGCCCATAGAGGGCTATGGTGAAAAAGGAAATATCCTCACATGAAATCTGGAAAGAGGCTTTCTGAGAAACTGCTTTGTGTTCTGTTAATTCATCTCACAGAGTTACATCTGTATTTCGTGGATCTCTTTGCTAGCCTTATTTCTGTGGAATCTGAGAACAGATATTTCGGATCCCTTGGAAGACTATAGGGCCAAAGGAAATATCCTCCGATAACAAAGAGAAAGAAGCTTTCTGAGAAACTTCTTTGTGTTTTGTGAAATCATCTCACAGAGACACAGCTTTCCCGTCAAGAAGCCTTTCGCTAAGACAGTTCTTGTGGAATTGGCAAAGTGATATTTGGAAGCCCATAGAGGGCTATGGTGAAAAAGGAAATATCCTCACATGAAATCTGGAAAGAAGCTTTCTGAGAAACTCCTTAGTGTTCTGTTAATTCATCGCACAGAGTTACATCTGTATTTCGTGGATCTCTTTGCTAGCCTTATTTCTGTGGAATCTGAGAACAGATATTTCCTTTCCCTTTGAAGACTATAGGGCCAAAGGAAATATCCTCCGATAACAAAGAGAAAGAAGCTTTCTGAGAAATTTCTTTGTGTTCTGTGAAATCATCTCACAGAGTTACAGCTTTCCCCTCAAGAAGCCTTTCGCTAAGACAGTTCTTGTGGAATTGGCAAAGTGATATTTGGAAGCCCATAGAGGGCTATGGTGAAAAAGGAAATATCCTCAGATGAAATCTGGAAAGTAGCTTTCTGAGAAACTGCTTAGTGTTCTGTTAATTCATCTCACAGACTTACATCTGTATTTCGTGAATCTCTTTGCTAGACTTATTTCTGTGGAATCTGAGAACAGATATTTCGGATCCATTGGAAGACTACAGGGCCAAAGGAAATATCCTGCGATAACAAAGACAAAGAAGCTTTCTGAGAAACTTCTTTGTGTTCTGTGAAATCATCTCACAGAGTTACAGCTTTCCCCTCAAGAAGCCTTTCGCTAAGACAGTTCTTGTGGAATTGGCAAAGTGATATTTGGAAGCCCATAGAGGGCTATGGTGAAAAAGGAAATATCCTCAGATGAAATCTGGAACGAAGCTTTCTGAGAAACTGCTTAGTGTTCTGTTAATTCATCTCACAGAGTTACATCTGTATTTCGTGGATCTCTTTGCTAGCCTTATTTCTGTGGAATCTGAGAACAGATATTTCGGATCCCTTGGAAGACTATAGGGCCAAAGGAAATATCCTCCGATAACAAAGAGAAAGAAGCTTTCTGAGAAACTTCTTTGTGTTTTGTGAAATCATCTCACAGAGACACAGCTTTCCCGTCAAGAAGCCTTTCGCTAAGACAGTTCTTGTGGAATTGGCAAAGTGATATTTGGAAGCCCATAGAGGGCTATGGTGAAAAAGGAAATATCCTCACATGAAATCTGGAAAGAAGCTTTCTGAGAAACTCCTTAGTGTTCTGTTAATTCATCGCACAGAGTTACATATGTATTTCGTGGATCTCTTTGCTAGCCTTATTTCTGTGGAATCTGAGAACAGATATTTCCTTTCCCTTTGAAGACTATAGGGCCAAAGGAAATATCCTCCGATAACAAAGAGAAAGAAGCTTTCTGAGAAATTTCTTTGTGTTCTGTGAAATCATCTCACAGAGTTACAGCTTTCCCCTCAAGAAGCCTTTCGCTAAGACAGTTCTTGTGGAATTGGCAAAGTGATATTTGGAAGCCCATAGAGGGCTATGGTGAAAAAGGAAATATCCTCAGATGAAATCTGGAAAGTAGCTTTCTGAGAAACTGCTTAGTGTTCTGTTAATTCATCTCACAGACTTACATCTGTATTTCGTGGATCTCTTTGCTAGCCTTATTTCTGTGGAATCTGAGAACAGATATTTCGGATCCATTGGAAGACTACAGGGCCAAAGGAAATATCCTGCGATAACAAAGACAAAGAAGCTTTCTGAGAAACTTCTTTGTGTTCTGTGAAATCATCTCACAGAGTTACAGCTTTCCCCTCAAGAAGCCTTTCGCTAAGACAGTTCTTGTGGAATTGGCAAAGTGATATTTGGAAGCCCATAGAGGGCTATGGTGAAAAAGGAAATATCCTCAGATGAAATCTGGAAAGAAGCTTTCTGAGAAACTGCTTAGTGTTCTGTTAATTCATCTCACAGAGTTACATCTGTATTTCGTGGATCTCTTTGCTAGCCTTATTTCTGTGGAATCTGAGAACAGATATTTCGGATCCCTTGGAAGACTATAGGGCCAAAGGAAATATCCTCCGATAACAAAGAGAAAGAAGCTTTCTGAGAAACTTCTTTGTGTTCTGTGAAATCATCTCACAGAGTTACAGCTTTCCCCTCAAGAACCCTTTCCCTAAGACAGTTCGTGTGGAATTGGCAAAGTGATATTTGGAAGCCCATAGAGGGCTATGGTGAAAAAGGAAATATCCTCACATGAAATCTGGAAAGAAGCTTTCTGAGAAACTGCTTAGTGTTCTGTTAATTCATCTCACAGAGTTACATCTGTATTTCGTGGATCTCTTTGCTAGCCTTATTTCTGTGGAATCTGAGAACAGATATTTCGGATCCCTTGCAAGACTATAGGGCCAAAGGAAATATCCTCCTATAACAAACAGAAAGAAGCTTTCTGAGAAACTTCTTTGTGTTCTGTGAAATCATCTCACAGAGTTACAGCATTCCCCTCAAGAAGCCTTTCGCTAAGACAGTTCTTGTGGAATTGGCAAGGTGATATTTGGAAGCCCATAGAGGGCTATGGTGAAAAAGGAAATATCCTCCGATGAAATCTGGAAAGAATCTTTCTGAGAAACTGCTTAGTGTTCTGTTAATTCATCTCACAGAGTTACATCTGTATTTCGTGGATCTCTTTGCTAGCCTTATTTCTGTGGAATCTGAGAACAGATATTTCGGATCCCTTGGAAGACTATAGGGCCAAAGGAAATATCCTCCGATAACAAAGAGAAAGAAGCTTTCTGAGAAACTTCTTTGTGTTTCGTGAAATCATCTCACAGAGTTACAGCTTTCCCGTCAAGAAGCCTTTCGCTAAGACAGTTCTTGTGGAATTGGCAAAGTGATATTTGGAAGCCCATAGAGGGCTATGGTGAAAAAGGAAATATCCTCACATGAAATCTGGAAAGAAGCTTTCTGAGAAACTCCTTAGTGTTCTGTTAATTCATCTCACAGAGTTACATCTGTATTTCGTGGATCTCTTTGCTAGCCTTATTTCTGTGGAATCTGAGAACAGATATTTCGGATCCCTTGGAAGACTATAGGGCCAAAGGAAATATCCTCCGATAACAAACAGAAAGAAGCTTTCTGAGAAACTTCTTTGTGTTCTGTGAAATCATCTCACAGAGTTACAGCTTTCCCCTCAAGAAGGCTTTCGCTAAGACAGTTCTTGTGGAATTGGCAAAGTGATATTTGGAAGCCCATAGAGGGCTATGGTGAAAAAGGAAATATCCTCAGATGAAATCTGGAAAGTAGCTTTCTGAGAAACTGCTTAGTGTTCTGTTAATTCATCTCACAGAGTTACATCTGTATTTCGTGGATCTCTTTGCTAGCCTTATTTCTGTGGAATCTGAGAACAGATATTTCGGATCCATTGGAAGACTACAGGGCCAAAGGAAATATCCTGCGATAACAAAGAGAAAGAAGCTTTCTGAGAAACTTCTTTGTGTTCTGTGAAATCATCTCACAGAGTTACAGCTTTCCCCTCAAGAAGCCTTTCGCTAAGACAGTTCTTGTGGAATTGGCAAAGTGATATTTGGAAGCCCTTAGAGGGCTATGGTGAAAAAGGAAATATCCTCAGATGAAATCTGGAAAGAAGCTTTCTGAGAAACTGCTTAGTGTTCTGTTAATTCATCTCACAGAGTTACATCTGTATTTCGTGGATCTCTTTGCTAGCCTTATTTCTGTGGAAT
The DNA here is from genome assembly GCF_043159975.1 of Macaca nemestrina. Taxonomy (NCBI): domain Eukaryota; kingdom Metazoa; phylum Chordata; class Mammalia; order Primates; family Cercopithecidae; genus Macaca; species Macaca nemestrina. Next base: position 97,228,257 of record NC_092137.1, on the reverse strand, counting down.
CTGAGAACAGATATTTCCTTTCCCTTTGAAGACTATAGGGCCAAAGGAAATATCCTCCGATAACAAAGAGAAAGAAGCTTTCTGAGAAACTTCTTTGTGTTCTGTGAAATCATCTCACAGAGTAACAGCTTTCCCGTCAAGAAGCCTTTCGCTAAGACAGTTCTTGTGGAATTGTCAAAGTGATATTTGGAAGCCCATAGACGGCTATGGTGAAAAAGGAAATATCCTCACATGAAATCTGGAAAGAAGCTTTCTGAGAAACTCCTTAGTGTTCTGTTAATTCATCGCACAGAGTTACATCTGTATTTCGTGGATCTCTTTGCTAGCCTTATTTCTGTGGAATCTGAGAACAGATATTTCCTTTCCCTTTGAAGACTATAGGGCCAAAGGAAATATCCTCCGATAACAAAGAGAAAGAAGCTTTCTGAGAAATTTCTTTGTGTTCTGTGAAATCATGTCACAGAGTTTCAGCTTTCCCCTCAAGAAGCCTTTCGCTAAGACTGTTCTTCTGGAATTGGCAAAGTGATATTTGGAAGCCCATAGAGGGCTATGGTGAAAAAGGAAATATCCTCAGATGAAATCTGGAAAGTAGCTTTCTGAGAAACTGCTTAGTGTTCTGTTAATTCATCTCACAGAGTTACATCTGTATTTCGTGGATCTCTTTGCTAGCCTTATTTCTGTGGAATCTGAGAACAGATATTTCGGATCCATTGGAAGACTATAGGGCCAAAGGAAATATCCTGCGATAACAAAGAGAAAGAAGCTTTCTGAGAAACTTCTTTGTGTTCTGTGAAATCATCTCACAGAGTTACAGCTTTCCCCTCAAGAAGCCTTTCGCTAAGACAGTTCTTGTGGAATTGGCAAAGTGATATTTGGAAGCCCATAGAGGGCTATGGTGAAAAAGGAAATATCCTCAGATGAAATCTGGAAAGAAGCTTTCTGAGAAACTGCTTAGTGTTCTGTTAATTCATCTCACAGAGTTACATCTGTATTTCGTGGATCTCTTTGCTAGCCTTATTTCTGTGGAATCTGAGAACAGATATTTCGGATCCCTTGGAAGACTATAGGGCCAAAGGAAATATCCTCCGATAACAAAGAGAAAGAAGCTTTCTGAGAAACTTCTTTGTGTTCTGTGAAATCATCTCACAGAGTTACAGCTTTCCCCTCAAGAAGCCTTTCCCTAAGACAGTTCTTGTGGAATTGGCAAAGTGATATTTGGAAGCCCATAGAGGGCTATGGTGAAAAAGGAAATATCCTCAGATGAAATCTGGAAAGAAGCTTTCTGAGAAACTACTTAGTGTTCTGTTAATTCATCTCACATAGTTATATCTGTATTTCGTGGATCTCTTTGCTAGCCTTATATCTGTGGAATCTGAGAACAGATATTTCGGATCCCTTGGAAGACTATAGGGCCAAAGGAAATATCCTCCTATAACAAACAGAAAGAAGATTTCTGAGAAACTTCTTTGTGTTCTGTGAAATCATCTCACAGAGTTACAGCTTTCCCCTCAAGAAGGCTTTCGCTAAGACAGTTCTTGTGGAATTGGCAAAGTGATATTTGGAAGCCCATAGAGGGCTATGGTGAAAAAGGAAATATCCTCAAATGAAATCTGGAAAGAAGCTTTCTGAGAAACTGCTTAGTGTTCTGTTAATTCATCTCACAGAGTTACATCTGTATTTCGTGGATCTCTTTGCTAGCCTTATTTCTGTGGAATCTGAGAACAGATATTTCGGATCCCTTGGAAGACTATAGGGCCAAAGGAAATATCCTCCGATAACAAAGAGAAAGAAGCTTTCTGAGAAACTTCTTTGTGTTTTGTGAAATCATCTCACAGAGTTACGGCTTTCCCGTCAAGAAGCCTTTCGCTAAGACAGTTCTTGTGGAATTGGCAAAGTGATATTTGGAAGCCCATAGAGGGCTATGGTGAAAAAGGAAATATCCTCACATGAAATCTGGAAAGAAGCTTTCTGAGAAACTGCTTAGTGTTCTGTTAATTCATCTCACAGAGTTACATCTGTATTTCGTGGATCTCTTTGCTAGCCTTATTTCTGTGGAATCTGAGAACAGATATTTCCTTTCCCTTTGAAGACTATAGGGCCAAAGGAAATATCCTCCGATAACAAAGAGAAAGAAGCTTTCTGAGAAACTTCTTTGTGTTCTGTGAAATCATCTCACAGAGTAACAGCTTTCCCGTCAAGAAGCCTTTCGCTAAGACAGTTCTTGTGGAATTGTCAAAGTGATATTTGGAAGCCCATAGACGGCTATGCTGAAAAAGGAAATATCCTCACATGAAATCTGGAAAGAAGCTTTCTGAGAAACTCCTTAGTGTTCTGTTAATTCATCGCACAGAGTTACATCTGTATTTCGTGGATCTCTTTGCTAGCCTTATTTCTGTGGAATCTGAGAACAGATATTTCCTTTCCCTTTGAAGACTATAGGGCCAAAGTAAATATCCTCCGATAACAAAGAGAAAGAAGCTTTCTGAGAAATTTCTTTGTGTTCTGTGAAATCATGTCACAGAGTTTCAGCTTTCCCCTCAAGAAGCCTTTCGCTAAGACTGTTCTTCTGGAATTGGCAAAGTGATATTTGGAAGCCCATAGAGGGCTATGGTGAAAAAGGAAATATCCTCAGATGAAATCTGGAAAGTAGCTTTCTGAGAAACTGTTTAGTGTTCTGTTAATTCATCTCACAGAGTTACATCTGTATTTCGTGGATCTCTTTGCTAGCCTTATTTCTGTGGAATCTGAGAACAGATATTTCGGATCCATTGGAAGACTATAGGGCCAAAGGAAATATCCTGCGATAACAAAGAGAAAGAAGCTTTCTGAGAAACTTCTTTGTGTTCTGTGAAATCATCTCACAGAGTTACAGCTTTCCCCTCAAGAAGCCTTTCGCTAAGACAGTTCTTGTGGAATTGGCAAAGTGATATTTGGAAGCCCATAGAGGGCTATGGTGAAAAAGGAAATATCCTCAGATGAAATCTGGAAAGAAGCTTTCTGAGAAACTGCTTAGTGTTCTGTTAATTCATCTCACAGAGTTACATCTGTATTTCGTGGATCTCTTTGCTAGCCTTATTTCTGTGGAATCTGAGAACAGATATTTCGGATCCCTTGGAAGACTATAGGGCCAAAGGAAATATCCTCCGATAACAAAGAGAAAGAAGCTTTCTGAGAAACTTCTTTGTGTTCTGTGAAATCATCTCACAGAGTTACAGCTTTCCCCTCAAGAAGCCTTTCCCTAAGACAGTTCTTGTGGAATTGGCAAAGTGATATTTGGAAGCCCATAGAGGGCTATGGTGAAAAAGGAAATATCCTCAGATGAAATCTGGAAAGAAGCTTTCTGAGAAACTACTTAGTGTTCTGTTAATTCATCTCACATAGTTATATCTGTATTTCGTGGATCTCTTTGCTAGCCTTATATCTGTGGAATCTGAGAACAGATATTTCGGATCCCTTGGAAGACTATAGGGCCAAAGGAAATATCCTCCTATAACAAACAGAAAGAAGATTTCTGAGAAACTTCTTTGTGTTCTGTGAAATCATCTCACAGAGTTACAGCTTTCCCCTCAAGAAGGCTTTCGCTAAGACAGTTCTTGTGGAATTGGCAAAGTGATATTTGGAAGCCCATAGAGGGCTGTGGTGAAAAAGGAAATATCCTCAAATGAAATCTGGAAAGAAGCTTTCTGAGAAACTGCTTAGTGTTCTGTTAATTCATCTCACAGAGTTACATCTGCATTTCGTGGATCTCTTTGCTAGCCTTATTTCTGTGGAATCTGAGAACAGATATTTCGGATCCCTTGGAAGACTATAGGGCCAAAGGAAATATCCTCCGATAACAAAGAGAAAGAAGCTTTCTGAGAAACTTCTTTGTGTTTTGTGAAATCATCTCACAGAGTTACAGCTTTCCCGTCAAGAAGCCTTTCGCTAAGACAGTTCTTGTGGAATTGGCAAAGTGATATTTGGAAGCCCATAGAGGGCTATGGTGAAAAAGGAAATATCCTCACATGAAATCTGGAAAGAAGCTTTCTGAGAAACTCCTTAGTGTTCTGTTAATTCATCGCACAGAGTTACATCTGTATTTCGTGGATCTCTTTGCTAGCCTTATTTCTGTGGAATCTGAGAACAGATATTTCCTTTCCCTTTGAAGACTTTAGGGCCAAAGGAAATATCCTCCGATAACAAAGAGAAAGAAGCTTTCTGAGAAACTTCTTTGTGTTCTGTGAAATCATCTCACAGAGTTACAGCTTTCCCCTCAAGAAGCCTTTCGCTAAGACAGTTCTTGTGGAATTGGCAAAGTGATATTTGGAAGCCCCTAGAGGGCTATGGTGAAAAATGAAATATCCTCAGATTAAATCTGGAAAGTAGCTTTCTGAGAAACTGCTCAGTGTTCTGTTAATTCATCTCACAGAGTTACATCTGTATTTCGTGGATCTCTTTGCTAGCCTTATTTCTGTGGAATCTGAGAACAGATATTTCGGATCCATTGGAAGACTACAGGGCCAAAGGAAATATCCTGCGATAACAAAGAGAAAGAAGCTTTCTGAGAAACTTCTTTGTGTTCTGTGAAATCATCTCACAGAGTTACAGCTTTCCCCTCAAGAAGCCTTTCGCTAAGACAGTTCTTGTGGAATTGGCAAAGTGATATTTGGAAGCCCATAGAGGGCTATGGTGAAAAAGGAAATATCCTCAGATGAAATCTGGAAAGAAGCTTTCTGAGAAACTGCTTAGTGTTCTGTTAATTCATCTCACAGAGTTACATCTGTATTTCGTGGATCTCTTTGCTAGCCTTATTTCTGTGGAATCTGAGAACAGATATTTCGGATCCCTTGGAAGACTATAGGGCCAAAGGAAATATCCTCCGATAACAAAGAGAAAGAAGCTTTCTGCGAAACTTCTTTGTGTTCTGTGAAATCATCTCACAGAGTTACAGCTTTCCCCTCAAGAAGCCTTTCCCTAAGACAGTTCTTGTGGAATTGGCAAAGTGATATTTGGAAGCCCATAGAGGGCTATGGTGAAAAAGGAAATATCCTCAGATGAAATCTGGAAAGAAGCTTTCTGAGAAACTGCTTAGTGTTCTGTTAATTCATCTCACAGAGTTACATCTGTATTTCGTGGATCTCTTTGCTAGCCTTATTTCTGTGGAATCTGAGAACAGATATTTCGGATCCCTTGGAAGACTATAGGGCCAAAGGAAATATCCTCCGATAACAAAGAGAAAGAAGCTTTCTGAGAAACTTCTTTGTGTTTTGTGAAATCATCTCATAGAGTTACAGCTTTCCCGTCAAGAAGCCTTTCGCTAAGACAGTTCTTGTGGAATTGGCAAAGTGATATTTGGAAGCCCATAGAGGGCTATGGTGAAAAAGGAAATATCCTCAGATGAAATCTGGAAAGTAACTTTCTGAGAAACTGCTTAGTGTTCTGTTAATTCATCTCACAGAGTTACATCTGTATTTCTTGGATCTCTTTGCTAGCCTTATTTCTGTGGAATCTGAGAACAGATATTTCGGATCCCTTGGAAGACTATAGGGCCAAAGGAAATATCCTGCGATAACAAAGAGAAAGAAGCTTTCTGTGAAATTTCTTTGTGTTCTGTGAAATCATCTAACAGAGTTACAGCTTTCCCCTCAAGAAGCCTTTCGCTAAGACAGTTCTTGTGGAATTGGCAAAGTGATATTTGGAAGCCCATAGAGGGCTATGGTGAAAAAGGAAATATCCTCACATGAAATCTGGAAAGAGGCTTTCTGAGAAACTGCTTTGTGTTCTGTTAATTCATCTCACAGAGTTACATCTGTATTTCGTGGATCTCTTTGCTAGCCTTATTTCTGTGGAATCTGAGAACAGATATTTCGGATCCCTTGGAAGACTATAGGGCCAAAGGAAATATCCTCCGATAACAAAGAGAAAGAAGCTTTCTGAGAAACTTCTTTGTGTTTTGTGAAATCATCTCACAGAGACACAGCTTTCCCGTCAAGAAGCCTTTCGCTAAGACAGTTCTTGTGGAATTGGCAAAGTGATATTTGGAAGCCCATAGAGGGCTATGGTGAAAAAGGAAATATCCTCACATGAAATCTGGAAAGAAGCTTTCTGAGAAACTCCTTAGTGTTCTGTTAATTCATCGCACAGAGTTACATCTGTATTTCGTGGATCTCTTTGCTAGCCTTATTTCTGTGGAATCTGAGAACAGATATTTCCTTTCCCTTTGAGGACTATAGGGCCAAAGAAAATATCCTCCGATAACAAAGAGAAAGAAGCTTTCTGAGAAACTTCTTTGTGTTCTGTGAAATCATCTCACAGAGTTACAGCTTTCCCCTCAAGAAGCCTTTCGCTAAGACAGTTCTTGTGGAATTGGCAAAGTGATATTTGGAAGCCCATAGAGGGCTATGGTGAAAAAGGAAATATCCTCAGATGAAATCTGGAAAGTAGCTTTCTGAGAAACTGCTTAGTGTTCTGTTAATTCATCTCACAGACTTACATCTGTATTTCGTGGATCTCTTTGCTAGCCTTATTTCTGTGGAATCTGAGAACAGATATTTCGGATCCATTGGAAGACTACAGGGCCAAAGGAAATATCCTGCGATAACAAAGAGAAAGAAGCTTTCTGAGAAACTTCTTTGTGTTCTGTGAAATCATCTCACAGAGTTACAGCTTTCCCCTCAAGAAGCCTTTCGCTAAGACAGTTCTTGTGGAATTGGCAAAGTGATATTTGGAAGCCCATAGAGGGCTATGGTGAAAAAGGAAATATCCTCAGATGAAATCTGGAAAGAAGCTTTCTGAGAAACTGCTTAGTGTTCTGTTAATTCATCTCACAGAGTTACATCTGTATTTCGTGGATCTCTTTGCTAGCCTTATTTCTGTGGAATCTGAGAACAGATATTTCGGATCCCTTGGAAGACTATAGGGCCAAAGTAAATATCCTCCGATAACAAAGAGAAAGAAGCTTTCTGAGAAACTTCTTTGTGTTTTGTGAAATCATCTCACAGAGACACAGCTTTCCCGTCAAGAAGCCTTTCGCTAAGACAGTTCTTGTGGAATTGGCAAAGTGATATTTGGAAGCCCATAGAGGGCTATGGTGAAAAAGGAAATATCCTCACATGAAATCTGGAAAGAAGCTTTCTGAGAAACTCCTTAGTGTTCTGTTAATTCATCGCACAGAGTTACATCTGTATTTCGTGGATCTCTTTGCTAGCCTTATTTCTGTGGAATCTGAGAACAGATATTTCCTTTCCCTTTGAGGACTATAGGGCCAAAGAAAATATCCTCCGATAACAAAGAGAAAGAAGCTTTCTGAGAAACTTCTTTGTGTTCTGTGAAATCATCTCACAGAGTTACAGCTTTCCCCTCAAGAAGCCTTTCGCTAAGACAGTTCTTGTGGAATTGGCAAAGTGATATTTGGAAGCCCATAGAGGGCTATGGTGAAAAAGGAAATATCCTCAGATGAAATCTGGAAAGTAGCTTTCTGAGAAACTGCTTAGTGTTCTGTTAATTCATCTCACAGACTTACATCTGTATTTCGTGGATCTCTTTGCTAGCCTTATTTCTGTGGAATCTGAGAACAGATATTTCGGATCCATTGGAAGACTACAGGGCCAAAGGAAATATCCTGCGATAACAAAGAGAAAGAAGCTTTCTGAGAAACTTCTTTGTGTTCTGTGAAATCATCTCACAGAGTTACAGCTTTCCCCTCAAGAAGCCTTTCGCTAAGACAGTTCTTGTGGAATTGGCAAAGTGATATTTGGAAGCCCATAGAGGGCTATGGTGAAAAAGGAAATATCCTCACATGAAATCTGGAAAGAAGCTTTCTGAGAAACTGCTTAGTGTTCTGTTAATTCATCTCACAGAGTTACATCTGTATTTCGTGGATCTCTTTGCTAGCCTTATTTCTGTGGAATCTGAGAACAGATATTTCGGATCCCTTGGAAGACTATAGGGCCAAAGGAAATATCCTCCGATAACAAAGAGAAAGAAGCTTTCTGAGAAACTTCTTTGTGTTCTGTGAAATCATCTCACAGAGTTACAGCTTTCCCCTCAAGAAGCCTTTCCCTAAGACAGTTCTTGTGGAATTGGCAAAGTGATATTTGGAAGCCCATAGAGGGCTATGGTGAAAAAGGAAATATCCTCACATGAAATCTGGAAAGAAGCTTTCTGAGAAACTGCTTAGTGTTCTGTTAATTCATCTCACAGAGTTACATCTGTATTTCGTGGATCTCTTTGCTAGCCTTATTTCTGTGGAATCTGAGAAGAGATATTTCGGATCCCTTGCAAGACTATAGGGCCAAAGGAAATATCCTCCTATAACAAACAGAAAGAAGCTTTCTGAGAAACTTCTTTGTGTTCTGTGAAATCATCTCACAGAGTTACAGCATTCCCCTCAAGAAGCCTTTCGCTAAGACAGTTCTTGTGGAATTGGCAAAGTGATATTTGGAAGCCCATAGAGGGCAATGGTGAAAGAGGAAATATCCTCAAATGAAATCTGGAAAGAAGCTTTCTGAGAAACTGCTTAGTGTTCTGTTAATTCATCTCACAGAGTTACATCTGTATTTCGTGGATCTCTTTGCTAGCCTTATTTCTGTGGAATCTGAGAACAGATATTTCGGATCCCTTTGAAGACTATAGGGCCAAAGGAAATATCCTCCGATAACAAAGAGAAAGAAGCTTTCTGAGAAACTTCTTTGTGTTTTGTGAAATCATCTCACAGAGTTACAGCTTTCCCGTCAAGAAGCCTTTCGTTAAGACAGTTCTTGTGGAATTGGCAAAGTGATATTTGGAAGCCCATAGAGGGCTATGGTGAAAAAGGAAATATCCTCACATGAAATCTGGAAAGAAGCTTTCTGAGAAACTCCTTAGTGTTCTGTTAATTCATCTCACAGAGTTACATCTGTATTTCGTGGATCTCTTTGCTAGCCTTATTTCTGTGGAATCTGAGAACAGATATTTCGGATCCCTTGGAAGACTATAGGGCCAAAGGAAATATCCTCCGATAACAAAGAGAAAGAAGCTTTCTGAGAAACTTCTTTGTGTTCTGTGAAATCATCTCACAGAGTTACAGCTTTCCCCTCAAGAAGCCTTTCGCTAAGACAGTTTTTGTGGAATTGGCAAAGTGATATTTGGAAGCCCATAGAGGGCTATGGTGAAAAAGAAAATATCCTCAGATGAAATCTGGAAAGTAGCTTTCTGAGAAACTGCTTAGTGTTCTGTTAATTCATCTCACAGAGTTACATCTGTATTTCGTGGATCTCTTTGCTAGCCTTATTTCTGTGGAATCTGAGAACAGATATTTCGGATCCATTGGAAGACTATAGGGCCAAAGGAAACATCCTGCGATAACAAAGAGAAAGAAGCTTTCTGAGAAACTTCTTTGTGTTCTGTGAAATCATCTCACAGAGTTACAGCTTTTCCCTCAAGAAGCCTTTCGCTAAGACAGTTCTTGTGGAATTGGCAAAGTGATATTTGGAAGCCCATAGAGGGCTATGGTGAAAAAGGAAATATCCTCAGATGAAATCTGGAAAGAAGCTTTCTGAGAAACTGCTTAGTGTTCTGTTAATTCATCTCACAGAGTTACATCTGTATATCGTGGATCTCTTTGCTAGCCTTATTTCTGTGGAATCTGAGAACAGATATTTCCTTTCCCTTTGAAGACTATAGGGCCAAAGGAAATATCCTCCGATAACAAAGAGAAAGAAGCTTTCTGAGAAACTTCTTTGTGTTCTGTGAAATCATCTCACAGAGTTACAGCTTTCCCCTCAAGAAGCCTTTCGCTAAGACAGTTCTTGTGGAATTGGCAAAGTGATATTTGGAAGCCCATAGAGGGCTATGGTGAAAAAGGAAATGTCCTCAGATGAAATCTGGAAAGTAGCTTTCTGAGAAACTGCTTAGTGTTCTGTTAATTCATCTCACAGAGTTACATCTGTATTTCGTGGATCTCTTTGCTAGCCTTATTTCTGTGGAATCTGAGAACAGATATTTCGGATACCTTGGAAGACTATAGGGCCAAAGGAAATATCCTGCGATAACAAAGAGAAAGAAGCTTTCTGAGAAATTTCTTTGTGTTCTGTGAAATCATCTCACAGAGTTACAGCTTTCCCCTCAAGAAGCCTTTCGCTAAGACAGTTCTTGTGGAATTGGCAAAGTGATATTTGGAAGCCCATAGAGGGCTATGGTGAAAAAGGAAATATCCTCACATGAAATCTGGAAAGAGGCTTTCTGAGAAACTGCTTTGTGTTCTGTTAATTCATCTCACAGAGTTACATCTGTATTTCGTGGATCTCTTTGCTAGCCTTATTTCTGTGGAATCTGAGAACAGATATTTCGGATCCCTTGGAAGACTATAGGGCCAAAGGAAATATCCTCCGATAACAAAGAGAAAGAAGCTTTCTGAGAAACTTCTTTGTGTTCTGTGAAATCATCTCACAGAGTTACAGCTTTCCCGTCAAGAAGCCTTTCGCTAAGACAGTTCTTGTGGAATTGGCAAAGTGATATTTGGAAGCCCATAGAGGGCTATGGTGAAAAAGGAAATATCCTCACATGAAATCTGGAAAGAAGCTTTCTGAGAAACTCCTTAGTGTTCTGTTAATTCATCGCACAGAGTTACATCTGTATTTCGTGGATCTTTTTGCTAGCCTTATTTCTGTGGAATCTGAGAACAGATATTTCGGATCCATTGGAAGACTATAGGGCCAAAGGAAATATCCTCCGATAACAAAGAGAAAGAAGCTTTCTGAGAAATTTCTTTGTGTTCTGTGAAATCATCTCACAGAGTTACAGCTTTCCCCTCAAGAAGCCTTTCGCTAAGACAGTTCTTGTGGAATTGTCAAAGTGATATTTGGAAGCCCATAGAGCTATGGTGAAAAAGGAAATATCCTCAGATGAAATCTGGAAAGTAGCTTTCTGAGAAACTGCTTAGTGTTCTGTTAATTCATCTCACAGAGTTACATCTGTATTTCGTGGATCTCTTTGCTAGCCTTATTTCTGTGGAATCTGAGAACAGATATTTCGGATCCCTTGGAAGACTATAGGGCCAAAGGAAATATCCTCCGATAACAAAGAGAAAGAAGCTTTCTGAGAAACTTCTTTGTGTTCTGTGAAATCATCTCACAGAGTAACAGCTTTCCCGTCAAGAAACCTTTCCCTAAGACAGTTCTTGTGGAATTGGCAAAGTGATATTTGGAAGCCCATAGAGGTCTATGGTGAAAAAGGAAATATCCTCACATGAAATCTGGAAAGAAGCTTTCTGAGAAACTCCTTAGTGTTCTGTTAATTCATCGCACAGAGTTACATCTGTATTTCGTGGATCTCTTTGCTAGCCTTATTTCTGTGGAATCTGAGAACAGATATTTCCTTTCCCTTTGAAGACTATAGGGCCAAAGGAAATATCCTCCGATAACAAAGAGAAAGAAGCTTTCTGAGAAATTTCTTTGTGTTCTGTGAAATCATCTCACAGAGTTTCAGCTTTCCCCTCAAGAAGCCTTTCGCTAAGACTGTTCTTCTGGAATTGGCAAAGTGATATTTGGAAGCCCATAGAGGGCTATGGTGAAAAAGGAAATATCCTCAGATGAAATCTGGAAAGTAGCTTTCTGAGAAACTGCTTAGTGTTCTGTTAATTCATCTCACAGAGTTACATCTGTATTTCGTGGATCTCTTTGCTAGCCTTATTTCTGTGGAATCTGAGAACAGATATTTCGGATCCATTGGAAGACTACAGGGCCAAAGGAAATATCCTCCGATAACAAAGAGAAAGAAGCTTTCTGAGAAACTTCTTTGTGTTCTGTGAAATCATCTCACAGAGTTACAGCATTCCCGTCAAGAAGCCTTTCGCTAAGACAGTTCTTGTGGAATTGGCAAAGTGATATTTGGAAGCCCATAGAGGGCTATGGTGAAAAAGGAAATATCCTCACATGAAATCTGGAAAGAAACTTTCTGAGAAACTCCTTAGTGTTCTGTTAATTCATCGCACAGAGTTACATCTGTATTTCGTGGATCTCTTTGCTAGCCTTATTTCTGTGGAATCTGAGAACAGATATTTCGGATCCATTGGAAGACTATAGGGCCAAAGGAAATATCCTGCGATAACAAAGAGAAAGAAGCTTTCTGAGAAACTTCTTTGTGTTCTGTGAAATCATCTCACAGAGTTACAGCTTTCCCCTCAAGAAGCCTTTCGCTAAGACAGTTCTTGTGGAATTGGCAAAGTGATATTTGGAAGCCCATAGAGAGCTATGGTGAAAAAGGAAATATCCTCAGATGAAATCTGGAAAGTAGCTTTCTGAGAAACTGCTTAGTGTTCTGTTAATTCATCTCACAGAGTTACATCTGTATTTCGTGGATCTCTTTGCTAGCCTTATTTCTGTGGAATCTGAGAACAGATATTTCGGATCCCTTGGAAGACTATAGGGCCAAAGGAAATATCCTCCGATAACAAAGAGAAAGAAGCTTTCTGAGAAACTTCTTTGTGTTCTGTGAAATCATCTCACAGAGTTACAGCTTTCCCCTCAAGAAGGCTTTCGCTAAGACAGTTCTTGTGGAATTGGCAAAGTGATATTTGGAAGCCCATAGAGGGCTATGGTGAAAAAGGAAATATCCTCAAATGAAATCTGGAAAGAAGCTTTCTGAGAAACTGCTTAGTGTTCTGTTAATTCATCTCACAGAGTTACATCTGTATTTCGTGGATCTCTTTGCTAGCCTTATTTCTGTGGAATCTGAGAACAGATATTTCGGATCCCATGGAAGACTACAGGGCCAAAGGAAATATCCTCCGATAACAAAGAGAAAGAAGATTTCTGAGAAACTTCTTTGTGTTCTGTGAAATCATCTCACAGAGTTACAGCTTTCCCCTCAAGAAGGCTTTCGCTAAGACAGTTCTTGTGGAATTGGCAAAGTGATATTTGGAAGTCCATAGAGGGCTATGGTGAAAAAGGAAATATCCTCACATGAAATCTGGAAAGAAACTTTCTGAGAAACTCCTTAGTGTTCTGTTAATTCATCGCACAGAGTTACATCTGTATTTCGTGGATCTCTTTGCTAGCCTTATTTCTGTGGAATCTGAGAACAGATATTTCGGATCCCATGGAAGACTATAGGGCCAAAGGAAATATCCTCCGATAACAAAGAGAAAGAAGCTTTCTGAGAAACTTCTTTGTGTTCTGTGAAATCATCTCACAGAGTTACAGCTTTCCCCTCAAGAAGCCTTTCGCTAAGACAGTTCTTGTGGAATTGGCAAAGTGATATTTGGAAGCCCATAGAGAGCTATGGTGAAAAAGGAAATATCCTCAGATGAAATCTGGAAAGTAGCTTTCTGAGAAACTGCTTAGTGTTCTGTTAATTCATCTCACAGAGTTACATCTGTATTTCGTGGATCTCTTTGCTAGCCTTATTTCTGTGGAATCTGAGAACAGATATTTCGGATCCCTTGGAAGACTATAGGGCCAAAGGAAATATCCTCCGATAACAAAGAGAAAGAAGCTTTCTGAGAAACTTCTTTGTGTTCTGTGAAATCATCTCACAGAGTTACAGCTTTCCCCTCAAGAAGCCTTTCCCTAAGACACTTCTTGTGGAATTGGCAAAGTGATATTTGGAAGCCCATAGAGGGCTATGGTGAAAAAGGAAATATCCTCAGATGAAATCTGGAAAGAAGCTTTCTGAGAAACTGCTTAGTGTTCTGTTAATTCATCTCACATAGTTCCATCTGTATTTCGTGGATCTCTTTGCTAGCCTTATATCTGTGGAATCTGAGAACAGATATTTCGGATCCCTTGGAAGACTATAGGGCCAAAGGAAATATCCTCCGATAACAAAGAGAAAGAAGCTTTCTGAGAAACTTCTTTGTGTTCTGTGAAATCATCTCACAGAGTTACAGCTTTCCCCTCAAGAAGCCTTTCCCTAAGACAGTTCTTGTGGAATTGGCAAAGTGATATTTGGAAGCCCATAGAGGGCTATGGTGAAAAAGGAAATATCCTCAGATGAAATCTGGAAAGAAGCTTTCTGAGAAACTGCTTAGTGTTCTGTTAATTCATCTCACAGAGTTACATCTGTATTTCGTGGATCTCTTTGCTAGCCTTATTTCTGTGGAATCTGAGAACAGATATTTCGGATCCCTTGGAAGACTATAGGGCCAAAGGAAATATCCTCCGATAACAAAGAGAAAGAAGCTTTCTGAGAAACTTCTTTGTGTTTTGTGAAATCAACTCACAGAGTTACAGCTTTCCCGTCAAGAAGCCTTTCGCTAAGACAGTTCTTGTGGAATTGGCAAAGTGATATTTGGAAGCCCATAGAGGGCTATGGTGAAAAAGGAAATATCCTCACATGAAATCTGGAAAGAAGCTTTCTGAGAAACTGCTTAGTGTTCTGTTAATTCATCTCACAGAGTTACATCTGTATTTCGTGGATCTCTTTGCTAGCCTTATTTCTGTGGAATCTGAGAACAGATATTTCCTTTCCCTTTGAAGACTATAGGGCCAAAGGAAATATCCTCCGATAACAAAGAGAAAGAAGCTTTCTGAGAAATTTCTTTGTGTTCTGTGAAATCATCTCACAGAGTTACAGCTTTCCCCTCAAGAAGCCTTTCGCTAAGACAGTTCTTGTGGAATTGGCAAAGTGATCTTTGGAAGCCCATAGAGGGCTATGGTGAAAAAGGAAATATCCTCAGATGAAATCTGGAAAGTAGCATTCTGAGAAACTGCTTAGTGTTCTGTTAATTCATCTCACAGACTTACATCTGTATTTCGTGGATCTCTTTGCTAGCCTTATTTCTGTGGAATCTGAGAACAGATATTTCGGATCCCTTGGAAGACTATAGGGCCAAAGGAAATATCCTCCGATAACAAAGAGAAAGAAGCTTTCTGAGAAACTTCTTTGTGTTCTGTGAAATCATCTCACAGAGTTACAGCTTTCCCCTCAAGAAGCCTTTCCTTAAGACAGTTCTTGTGGAATTGGCAAAGTGATATTTGGAAGCCCATAGAGGGCTATGGTGAAAAAGGAAATATCCTCAAATGAAATCTGGAAAGAAGCTTTCTGAGAAACTGCTTAGTGTTCTGTTAATTCATCTCACAGAGTTACATCTGTATTTCGTGGATCTCTTTGCTAGCCTTATTTCTGTGGAATCTGAGAACAGATATTTCGGATCCCTTGGAAGACTACAGGGCCAAAGGAAATATCCTCCGATAACAAAGAGAAAGAAGCTTTCTGAGAAACTTCTTTGTGTTCTGTGAAATCATCTCACAGAGTTACAGCTTTCCCGTCAAGAAGCCTTTCGCTAAGACAGTTCTTGTGGAATTGGCAAAGTGATATTTGGAAGTCCATAGAGGGCTATGATGAAAAAGGAAATATCCTCACATGAAATCTGGAAAGAAACTTTCTGAGAAACTCCTTAGTGTTCTGTTAATTCATCGCACAGAGTTACATCTGTATTTCGTGGATCTCTTTGCTAGCCTTATTTCTGTGGAATCTGAGAACAGATATTTCCTTTCCCTTTGAAGACTATAGGGCCAAAGGAAATATCCTCCGATAACAAAGAGAAAGAAGCTTTCTGAGAAACTTCTTTGTGTTCTGTGAAATCATCTCACAGAGTTACAGCTTTCCCCTCAAGAAGCCTTTCGCTAAGACAGTTCTTGTGGAATTGGCAAAGTGATATTTGGAAGCCCATAGAGAGCTATGGTGAAAAAGGAAATATCCTCGGATGAAATCTGGAAAGTAGCTTTCTGAGAAACTGCTTAGTGTTCTGTTAATTCATCTCACAGAGTTACATCTGTATTTCGTGGATCTCTTTGCTAGCCTTATTTCTGTGGAATCTGAGAACAGATATTTCGGATCCCTTGGAAGACTATAGGGCCAAAGGAAATATCCTCCGATAACAAAGAGAAAGAAGCTTTCTGAGAAACTTCTTTGTGTTCTGTGAAATCATCTCACAGAGTTACAGCTTTCCCCTCAAGAAGCCTTTCCCTAAGACAGTTCTTGTGGAATTGGCAAAGTGATATTTGGAAGCCCATAGAGGGCTATGGTGAAAAAGGAAATATCCTCAGATGAAATCTGGAAAGAAGCTTTCTGAGAAACTGCTTAGTGTTCTGTTAATTCACCTCACATAGTTACATCTGTATTTCGTGGATCTCTTTGCTAGCCTTATTTCTGTGGAATCTGAGAACAGATATTTCGGATCCCTTGGAAGACTATAGGGCCAAAGGAAATATCCTCCGATAACAAAGAGAAAGAAGCTTTCTGAGAAACTTCTTTGTGTTCTGTGAAATCATCTCACAGAGTTACAGCTTTCCCCTCAAGAAGCCTTTCCCTAAGACAGTTCTTGTGGAATTGGCAAAGTGATATTTGGAAGCCCATAGAGGGCTATGGTGAAAAAGGAAATATCCTCAGATGAAATCTGGAAAGAAGCTTTCTGAGAAACTGCTTAGTGTTCTGTTAATTCATCTCACAGAGTTACATCTGTATTTCGTGGATCTCTTTGCTAGCCTTATTTCTGTGGAATCTGAGAACAGATATTTCGGATCCCTTGGAAGACTATAGGGCCAAAGGAAATATCCTCCGATAACAAAGAGAAAGAAGCTTTCTGAGAAACTTCTTTGTGTTTTGTGAAATCAACTCACAGAGTTACAGCTTTCCCGTCAAGAAGCCTTTCGCTAAGACAGTTCTTGTGGAATTGGCAAAGTGATATTTGGAAGCCCATAGAGGGCTATGGTGAAAAAGGAAATATCCTCACATGAAATCTGGAAAGAAGCTTTCTGAGAAACTGCTTAGTGTTCTGTTAATTCATCTCACAGAGTTACATCTGTATTTCGTGGATCTCTTTGCTAGCCTTATTTCTGTGGAATCTGAGAACAGATATTTCCTTTCCCTTTGAAGACTATAGGGCCAAAGGAAATATCCTCCGATAACAAAGAGAAAGAAGCTTTCTGAGAAACTTCTTTGTGTTCTGTGAAATCATCTCACAGAGTTACAGCTTTCCCCTCAAGAAGCCTTTCGTTAAGACAGTTCTTGTGGAATTGGCAAAGTGATATTTGGAACCCCTAGAGGGCTATGGTGAAAAAGGAAATATCCTCAGATGAAATCTGGAAAGTAGCATTCTGAGAAACTGCTTAGTGTTCTGTTAATTCATCTCACAGACTTACATCTGTATTTCGTGGATCTCTTTGCTAGCCTTATTTCTGTGGAATCTGAGAACAGATATTTCGGATCCCTTGGAAGACTATAGGGCCAAAGGAAATATCCTGCGATAACAAAGAGAAAGAAGCTTTCTGAGAAAGTTCTTTGTGTTCTGTGAAATCATCTCACAGAGTTACAGCTTTCCCCTCAAGAAGCCTTTCGCTAAGACAGTTCTTGTGGAATTGGCAAAGTGATATTTGGAAGCCCATAGAGGGCTATGGTGAAAAAGGAAATATCCTCACATGAAATCTGGAAAGAGGCTTTCTGAGATACTGCTTTGTGTTCTGTTAATTCATCTCACAGAGTTACATCTGTATTTCGTGGATCTCTTTGCTAGCCTTATTTCTGTGGAATCTGAGAACAGATATTTCGGATCCCTTGGAAGACTATAGGGCCAAAGGAAATATCCTCCGATAACCAAGAGAAAGAAGCTTTCTGAGAAACTTCTTTGTGTTTTGTGAAATCATCTCACAGAGTTACAGCTTTCCCCTCAAGAAGCCTTTCGCTAAGACAGTTCTTGTGGAATTGGCAAAGTGATATTTGGAAGCCCATAGAGGGCTATGGTGAAAAAGGAAATATCCTCACATGAAATCTGGAAAGAAGCTTTCTGAGAAACTCCTTAGTGTTCTGTTAATTCATCGCACAGAGTTACATCTGTATTTCGTGGATCTCTTTGCTAGCCTTATTTCTGTGGAATCTGAGAACAGATATTTCCTTTCCCTTTGTAGACTATAGGGCCAAAGGAAATATCCTCCGATAACAAAGAGAAAGAAGCTTTCTGAGAAATTTCTTTGTGTTCTGTGAAATCATCTCACAGAGTTACAGCTTTCCCCTCAAGAAGCCTTTCGCTAAGACAGTTCTTGTGGAATTGGCAAAGTGATATTTGGAAGCCCATAGAGGGCTATGGTGAAAAAGGAAATATCCTCAGATGAAATCTGGAAAGAAGCTTTCTGAGAAACTGCTTAGTGTTCTGTTAATTCATCTCACAGAGTTACATCTGTATTTCGTGGATCTCTTTGCTAGCCTTATTTCTGTGGAATCTGAGAACAGATATTTCGGATCCCTTGGAAGACTATAGGGCCAAAGGAAATATCCTCCGATAACAAAGAGAAAGAAGCTTTCTGAGAAACTTCTTTGTGTTCTGTGAAATCATCTCACAGAGTTACAGCTTTCCCCTCAAGAAGCCTTTCCCTAAGACAGTTCTTGTGGTATTGGCAAAGTGATATTTGGAAGCCCATAGAGGGCTATGGTGAAAAAGGAAATATCCTCAAATGAAATCTGGAAAGAAGCTTTCTGAGAAACTGCTTAGTGTTCTGTTAATTCATCTCACAGAGTTACATCTGTATTTCGTGGATCTCTTTGCTAGCCTTATTTCTGTGGAATCTGAGAACAGATATTTCGGATCCCTTGGAAGACTATAGGGCCAAAGGAAATATCCTCCGATAACAAAGAGAAAGAAGCTTTCTGAGAAACTTCTTTGTGTTTTGTGAAATCATCTCACAGAGTTACAGCTTTCCTGTCAAGAAGCCTTTCGCTAAGACAGTTCTTGTGGAATTGGCAAAGTGATATTTGGAAGCCCATAGAGGGCTATGGTGAAAAAGGAAATATCCTCACATGAAATCTGGAAAGAAGCTTTCTGAGAAACTGCTTAGTGTTCTGTTAATTCATCTCACAGAGTTACATCTGTATTTCGTGGATCTCTTTGCTAGCCTTATTTCTGTGGAATCTGAGAACAGATATTTCCTTTCCCTTTGAAGACTATAGGGCCAAAGGAAATATCCTCCGATAACAAAGAGAAAGAAGCTTTCTGAGAAACTTCTTTGTGTTCTGTGAAATCATCTCACAGAGTTACAGCTTTCCCCTCAAGAAGCCTTTCGCTAAGACAGTTCTTGTGGAATTGGCAAAGTGATATTTGGAAGCCCATAGAGGGCTATGGTGAAAAAGGAAATATCCTCAGATGAAATCTGGAAAGTAGCATTCTGAGAAACTGCTTAGTGTTCTGTTAATTCATCTCACAGACTTACATCTGTATTTCGTGGATCTCTTTGCTAGCCTTATTTCTGTGGAATCTGAGAACAGATATTTCGGATCCCTTGGAAGACTATAGGGCCAAAGGAAATATCCTGCGATAACAAAGAGAAAGAAGCTTTCTGAGAAATTTCTTTGTGTTCTGTGAAATCATCTCACAGAGTTACAGCTTTCCCCTCAAGAAGCCTTTCGCTAAGACAGTTCTTGTGGAATTGGCAAAGTGATATTTGGAAGCCCATAGAGGGCTATGGTGAAAAAGGAAATATCCTCAGATGAAATCTGGAAAGAGGCTTTCTGAGAAACTGCTTTGTGTTCTGTTAATTCATCTCACAGAGTTACATCTGTATTTCGTGGATCTCTTTGCTAGCCTTATTTCTGTGGAATCTGAGAACAGATATTTCGGATCCCTTGGAAGACTATAGGGCCAAAGGAAATATCCTCCGATAACAAAGAGAAAGAAGCTTTCTGAGAAACTTCTTTGTGTTTTGTGAAATCATCTCACAGAGTTACAGCTTTCCCGTCAAGAAGCCTTTCGCTAAGACAGTTCTTGTGGAATTGGCAAAGTGATATTTGGAAGCCCATAGAGGGCTATGGTGAAAAAGGAAATATCCTCACATGAAATCTGGAAAGAAGCTTTCTGAGAAACTCCTTAGTGTTCTGTTAATTCATCGCACAGAGTTACATCTGTATTTCGTGGATCTCTTTGCTAGCCTTATTTCTGTGGAATCTGAGAACAGATATTTCCTTTCCCTTTGAAGACTATAGGGCCAAAGGAAATATCCTCCGATAACAAAGAGAAAGAAGCTTTCTGAGAAATTTCTTTGTGTTCTGTGAAATCATCTCACAGAGTTACAGCTTTCCCCTCAAGAAGCCTTTCGCTAAGACAGTTCTTGTGGAATTGGCAAAGTGATATTTGGAAGCCCATAGTGGGCTATGGTGAAAAAGGAAATATCCTCAGATGAAATCTGGAAAGAAGCTTTCTGAGAAACTGCTTAGTGTTCTGTTAATTCATCTCACAGAGTTACATCTGTATTTCGTGGATCTCTTTGCTAGCCTTATTTCTGTGGAATCTGAGAACAGATATTTCGGATCCCTTGGAAGACTATAGGGCCAAAGGAAATATCCTCCGATAACAAAGAGAAAGAAGCTTTCTGAGAAACTTCTTTGTGTTCTGTGAAATCATCTCACAGAGTTACAGCTTTCCCCTCAAGAAGCCTTTCCCTAAGACAGTTCTTGTGGAATTGGCAAAGTGATATTTGGAAGCCCATAGAGGGCTATGGTGAAAAAGGAAATATCCTCAAATGAAATCTGGAAAGAAGCTTTCTGAGAAACTGCTTAGTGTTCTGTTAATTCATCTCACAGAGTTACATCTGTATTTCGTGGATCTCTTTGCTAGCCTTATTTCTGTGGAATCTGAGAACAGATATTTCGGATCCCTTGGAAGACTATAGGGCCAAAGGAAATATCCTCCGATAACAAAGAGAAAGAAGCTTTCTGAGAAACTTCTTTGTGTTTTGAGAAATCATCTCACAGAGTTACAGCTTTCCCGTCAAGAAGACTTTCGCTAAGACAGTTCTTGTGGAATTGGCAAAGTGATATTTGGAAGCCCATAGAGGGCTATGGTGAAAAAGGAAATATCGTCACATGAAATCTGGAAAGAAGCTTTCTGAGAAACTGCTTAGTGTTCTGTTAATTCATCTCACAGAGTTACATCTGTATTTCGTGGATCTCTTTGCTAGCCTTATTTCTGTGGAATCTGAGAACAGATATTTCCTTTCCCTTTGAAGATTATAGGGCCAAAGGAAATATCCTCCGATAACAAAGAGAAAGGAGCTTTCTGAGAAACTTCTTTGTGTTCTGTGAAATCATCTCACAGAGTTACAGCTTTCCCCTCAAGAAGCCTTTCGCTAAGACAGTTCTTGTGGAATTGGCAAAGTGCTATTTGGAAGCCCATAGAGGGCTATGGTGAAAAAGGAAATGTCCTCAGGTGAAATCTGGAAAGAAGCTTTCTGAGAAACTGCTTAGTGTTCTGTTAATTCATCTCACAGAGTTACATCTGTATTTCGTGGATCTCTTTGCTAGCCTTATTTCTGTGGAATCTGAGAACAGATATTTCGGATCCCTTGGAAGACTATAGGGCCAAAGGAAATATCCTCCGATAACAAAGAGAAAGAAGCTTTCTGAGAAACTTCTTTGTGTTCTGTGAAATCAACTCACAGAGTTACAGCTTTCCCCTCAAGAAGCCTTTCCCTAAGACAGTTCTTGTGGAATTGGCAAAGTGATATTTGGAAGCCCATAGAGGGCTATGGTGAAAAAGGAAATATCCTCAGATGAAATCTGGAAAGAAGCTTTCTGAGAAACTGCTTAGTGTTCTGTTAACTCATCTCACATAGTTATATCTGTATTTCGTGGATCTCTTTGCTAGCCTTATTTCTGTGGAATCTGAGAACAGATATTTCGGATCCCTTGGAAGACTATAGGGCCAAAGGAAATATCCTCCTATAACAAACAGAAAGAAGCTTTCTGAGAAACTTCTTTGTGTTCTGTGAAATCATCTCACAGAGTTACAGCTTTCCCCTCAAGAAGCCTTTCGCTAAGACAGTTCTTGTGGAATTGGCAAAGTGATATTTGGAAGCCCATAGAGGGCTATGGTGAAAAAGGAAATATCCTCAAATGAAATCTGGAAAGAAGCTTTCTGAGAAACTGCTTAGTGTTCTGTTAATTCATCTCACAGAGTTACATCTGTATTTCGTGGATCTCTTTGCTAGCCTTATTTCTGTGGAATCTGAGAACAGATATTTCGGATCCCTTGGAAGACTATAGGGCCAAAGGAAATATCCTCCGATAACAAAGAGAAAGAAGCTTTCTGAGAAACTTCTTTGTGTTTTGTGAAATCATCTCACAGAGTTACAGCTTTCCCGTCAAGAAGCCTTTCGCTAAGACAGTTCTTGTGGAATTGGCAAAGTGATATTTGGAAGCCCATAGAGGGCTATGGTGAAAAAGGAAATATCCTCACATGAAATCTGGAAAGAAGCTTTCTGAGAAACTGCTTAGTGTTCTGTTAATTCATCTCACAGAGTTACATCTGTATTTCGTGGATCTCTTTGCTAGCCTTATTTCTGTGGAATCTGAGAACAGATATTTCGGATCCCTTGGAAGACTATAGGGCCAAAGGAAATATCCTCCTATAACAAACAGAAAGATGCTTTCTGAGAAACTTCTTTGTGTTCTGTGAAATCATCTCACAGAGTTACAGCTTTCCCCTCAAGAAGCCTTTCGCTAAGACAGTTCTTGTGGAATTGGCAAAGTGATATTTGGAAGCCCATAGAGGGCTATGGTGAAAAAGGAAATATCCTCAAATGAAATCTGGAAAGAAGCTTTCTGAGAAACTGCTTAGTGTTCTGTTAATTCATCTCACAGAGTTACATCTGTATTTCGTGGATCTCTTTGCTAGCCTTATTTCTGTGGAATCTGAGAACAGATATTTCGGATCCCTTGGAAGACTATAGGGCCAAAGGAAATATCCTCCGATAACAAAGAGAAAGAAGCTTTCTGAGAAACTTCTTTGTGTTTTGTGAAATCATCTCACAGAGTTACAGCTTTCCCGTCAAGAAGCCTTTCGCTAAGACAGTTCTTGTGGAATTGGCAAAGTGATATTTGGAAGCCCATAGAGGGCTATGGTGAAAAAGGAAATATCCTCACATGAAATCTGGAAAGAAGCTTTCTGAGAAACTCCTTAGTGTTCTGTTAATTCATCTCACAGAGTTACATCTGTATTTCGTGGATCTCTTTGCTAGCCTTATTTCTGTGGAATCTGAGAACAGATATTTCGGATCCCTTGGAAGACTATAGGGCCAAAGGAAATATCCTCCGATAACAAAGAGAAAGAAGCTTTCTGAGAAACTTCTTTGTGTTCTGTGAAATCATCTCACAGAGTTACAGCTTTCCCCTCAAGAAGCCTTTCGCTAAGACAGTTCTTGTGGAATTGGCAAAGTGATATTTGGAAGCCCATAGAGGGCTATGGTGAAAAAGGAAATATCCTCAGATGAAATCTGGAAAGTAGCTTTCTGAGAAACTGCTTAGTGTTCTGTTAATTCATCTCACAGAGTTACATCTGTATTTCGTGGATCTCTTTGCTAGCCTTATTTCTGTGGAATCTGAGAACAGATATTTCGGATCCATTGGAAGACTACAGGGCCAAAGGAAATATCCTGCGATAACAAAGAGAAAGAAGCTTTCTGAGAAACTTCTTTGTGTTCTGTGAAATCATCTCACAGAGTTACAGCTTTCCCCTCAAGAAGCCTTTCGCTAAGAGAGTTCTTGTGGAATTGGCAAAGTGATATTTGGAAGCCCATAGAGGGCTATGGTGAAAAAGGAACTATCCTCAGATGAAATCTGGAAAGAAGCTTTCTGAGAAACTGCTTAGTGTTCTGTTAATTCATCTCACAGAGTTACATCTGTATTTCGTGGATCTCTTTGCTAGCCTTATTTCTGTGGAATCTGAGAACAGATATTTCGGATCCCTTGGAAGACTATAGGGCTAAAGGAAATATCCTCCTATAACAAACAGAAAGAAGCTTTCTGAGAAACTTCTTTGTGTTCTGTGAAATCATCTCACAGAGTTACAGCTTTCCCCTCAAGAAGCCTTTCGCTAAGACAGTTCTTGTGGAATTGGCAAAGTGATATTTGGAAGCCCATAGAGGGCTATGGTGAAAAAGGAAATATCCTCAAATGAAATCTGGAAAGAAGCTTTCTGAGAAACTGCTTAGTGTTCTGTTAATTCATCTCACAGAGTTACATCTGTATTTCGTGGATCTCTTTGCTAGCCTTATTTCTGTGGAATCTGAGAACAGATATTTCGGATCCCTTGGAAGACTATAGGGCCAAAGGAAATATCCTCCGATAACAAAGAGAAAGAAGCTTTCTGAGAAACTTCTTTGTGTTTTGTGAAATCATCTCACAGAGTTACAGCTTTCCCGTCAAGAAGCCTTTCGCTAAGACAGTTCTTGTGGAATTGGCAAAGTGATATTTGGAAGCCCATAGAGGGCTATGGTGAAAAAGGAAATATCCTCACATGAAATCTGGAAAGAAGCTTTCTGAGAAACTCCTTAGTGTTCTGTTAATTCATCTCACAGAGTTACATCTGTATTTCGTGGATCTCTTTGCTAGCCTTATTTCTGTGGAATCTGAGAACAGATATTTCGGATCCCTTGGAAGACTATAGGGCCAAAGGAAATATCCTCCGATAACAAAGAGAAAGAAGCTTTCTGAGAAACTTCTTTGTGTTCTGTGAAATCATCTCACAGAGTTACAGCTTTCCCCTCAAGAAGCCTTTCGCTAAGACAGTTCTTGTGGAATTGGCAAAGTGATATTTGGAAGCCCATAGAGGGCTATGGTGAAAAAGGAAATATCCTCAGATGAAATCTGGAAAGTAGCTTTCTGAGAAACTGCTTAGTGTTCTGTTAATTCATCTCACAGAGTTACATCTGTATTTCGTGGATCTCTTTGCTAGCCTTATTTCTGTGGAATCTGAGAACAGATATTTCGGATCCATTGGAAGACTACAGGGCCAAAGGAAATATCCTGCGATAACAAAGAGAAAGAAGCTTTCTGAGAAACTTCTTTGTGTTCTGTGAAATCATCTCACAGAGTTACAGCTTTCCCCTCAAGAAGCCTTTCGCTAAGAGAGTTCTTGTGGAATTGGCAAAGTGATATTTGGAAGCCCATAGAGGGCTATGGTGAAAAAGGAACTATCCTCAGATGAAATCTGGAAAGAAGCTTTCTGAGAAACTGCTTAGTGTTCTGTTAATTCATCTCACAGAGTTACATCTGTATTTCGTGGATCTCTTTGCTAGCCTTATTTCTGTGGAATCTGAGAACAGATATTTCGGATCCCTTGGAAGACTATAGGGCCAAAGGAAATATCCTCCGATAACAAAGAGAAAGAAGCTTTCTGAGAAACTTCTTTGTGTTTTGTGAAATCATCTCACAGAGTTACAGCTTTCCCGTCAAGAAGCCTTTCGCTAAGACAGTTCTTGTGGAATTGGCAAAGTGATATTTGGAAGCCCATAGAGGGCTATGGTGAAAAAGGAAATATCCTCACATGAAATCTGGAAAGAAGCTTTCTGAGAAACTCCTTAGTGTTCTGTTAATTCATCTCACAGAGTTACATCTGTATTTCGTGGATCTCTTTGCTAGCCTTATTTCTGTGGAATCTGAGAACAGATATTTCGGATCCCTTGGAAGACTATAGGGCCAAAGGAAATATCCTCCGATAACAAAGAGAAAGAAGCTTTCTGAGAAACTTCTTTGTGTTCTGTGAAATCATCTCACAGAGTTACAGCTTTCCCCTCAAGAAGCCTTTCGCTAAGACAGTTCTTGTGGAATTGGCAAAGTGATATTTGGAAGCCCATAGAGGGCTATGGTGAAAAAGGAAATATCCTCAGATGAAATCTGGAAAGTAGCTTTCTGAGAAACTGCTTAGTGTTCTGTTAATTCATCTCACAGAGTTACATCTGTATTTCGTGGATCTCTTTGCTAGCCTTATTTCTGTGGAATCTGAGAACAGATATTTCGGATCCATTGGAAGACTACAGGGCCAAAGGAAATATCCTGCGATAACAAAGAGAAAGAAGCTTTCTGAGAAACTTCTTTGTGTTCTGTGAAATCATCTCACAGAGTTACAGCTTTCCCCTCAAGAAGCCTTTCGCTAAGAGAGTTCTTGTGGAATTGGCAAAGTGATATTTGGAAGCCCATAGAGGGCTATGGTGAAAAAGGAACTATCCTCAGATGAAATCTGGAAAGAAGCTTTCTGAGAAACTGCTTAGTGTTCTGTTAATTCATCTCACAGAGTTACATCTGTATTTCGTGGATCTCTTTGCTAGCCTTATTTCTGTGGAATCTGAGAACAGATATTTCGGATCCCTTGGAAGACTATAGGGCTAAAGGAAATATCCTCCGATAACAAAGAGAAAGAAGCTTTCTGAGAAACTTCTTTGTGTTCTGTGAAATCAACTCACAGAGTTACAGCTTTCCCCTCAAGAAGCCTTTCCCTAAGACAGTTCTTGTGGAATTGGCAAAGTGATATTTGGAAGCCCATAGAGGGCTATGGTGAAAAAGGAAATATCCTCAGATGAAATCTGGAAAGAAGCTTTCTGAGAAACTGCTTAGTGTTCTGTTAACTCATCTCACATAGTTATATCTGTATTTCGTGGATCTCTTTGCTAGCCTTATTTCTGTGGAATCTGAGAACAGATATTTCGGATCCCTTGGAAGACTATAGGGCCAAAGGAAATATCCTCCGATAACAAAGAGAAAGAAGCTTTCTGAGAAACTTCTTTGTGTTCTGTGAAATCATCTCACAGAGTTACAGCTTTCCCCTCAAGAAGCCTTTCGCTAAGACAGTTCTTGTGGAATTGGCAAAGTGATATTTGGAAGCCCATAGAGGGCTATGGTGAAAAAGGAAATATCCTCAAATGAAATCTGGAAAGAAGCTTTCTGAGAAACTGCTTAGTGTTCTGTTAATTCATCTCACAGAGTTACATCTGTATTTCGTGGATCTCTTTGCTAGCCTTATTTCTGTGGAATCTGAGAACAGATATTTCGGATCCCTTGGAAGACTATAGGGCCAAAGGAAATATCCTCCGATAACAAAGAGAAAGAAGCTTTCTGAGAAACTTCTTTGTGTTTTGTGAAATCATCTCACAGAGTTACAGCTTTCCCGTCAAGAAGCCTTTCGCTAAGACAGTTCTTGTGGAATTGGCAAAGTGATATTTGGAAGCCCATAGAGGGCTATGGTGAAAAAGGAAATATACTCACATGAAATCTGGAAAGAAGCTTTCTGAGAAACTGCTTAGTGTTCTGTTAATTCATCTCACAGAGTTACATCTGTATTTCGTGGATCTCTTTGCTAGCCTTATTTCTGTGGAATCTGAGAACAGATATTTCGGATCCCTTGGAAGACTATAGGGCCAAAGGAAATATCCTCCTATAACAAACAGAAAGAAGCTTTCTGAGAAACTTCTTTGTGTTCTGTGAAATCATCTCACAGAGTTACAGCTTTCCCCTCAAGAAGCCTTTCGCTAAGACAGTTCTTGTGGAATTGGCAAAGTGATATTTGGAAGCCCATAGAGGGCTATGGTGAAAAAGGAAATATCCTCAAATGAAATCTGGAAAGAAGCTTTCTGAGAAACTGCTTAGTGTTCTGTTAATTCATCTCACAGAGTTACATCTGTATTTCGTGGATCTCTTTGCTAGCCTTATTTCTGTGGAATCTGAGAACAGATATTTCGGATCCCTTGGAAGACTATAGGGCCAAAGGAAATATCCTCCGATAACAAAGAGAAAGAAGCTTTCTGAGAAACTTCTTTGTGTTTTGTGAAATCATCTCACAGAGTTACAGCTTTCCCGTCAAGAAGCCTTTCGCTAAGACAGTTCTTGTGGAATTGGCAAAGTGATATTTGGAAGCCCATAGAGGGCTATGGTGAAAAAGGAAATATCCTCACATGAAATCTGGAAAGAAGCTTTCTGAGAAACTCCTTAGTGTTCTGTTAATTCATCTCACAGAGTTACATCTGTATTTCATGGATCTCTTTGCTAGCCTTATTTCTGTGGAATCTGAGAACAGATATTTCGGATCCCTTGGAAGACTATAGGGCCAAAGGAAATATCCTCCGATAACAAAGAGAAAGAAGCTTTCTGAGAAACTTCTTTGTGTTCTGTGAAATCATCTCACAGAGTTACAGCTTTCCCCTCAAGAAGCCTTTCGCTAAGACAGTTCTTGTGGAATTGGCAAAGTGATATTTGGAAGCCCATAGAGGGCTATGGTGAAAAAGGAAATATCCTCAGATGAAATCTGGAAAGTAGCTTTCTGAGAAACTGCTTAGTGTTCTGTTAATTCATCTCACAGAGTTACATCTGTATTTCGTGGATCTCTTTGCTAGCCTTATTTCTGTGGAATCTGAGAACAGATATTTCGGATCCATTGGAAGACTACAGGGCCAAAGGAAATATCCTGCGATAACAAAGAGAAAGAAGCTTTCTGAGAAACTTCTTTGTGTTCTGTGAAATCATCTCACAGAGTTACAGCTTTCCCCTCAAGAAGCCTTTCGCTAAGAGAGTTCTTGTGGAATTGGCAAAGTGATATTTGGAAGCCCATAGAGGGCTATGGTGAAAAAGGAACTATCCTCAGATGAAATCTGGAAAGAAGCTTTCTGAGAAACTGCTTAGTGTTCTGTTAATTCATCTCACAGAGTTACATCTGTATTTCGTGGATCTCTTTGCTAGCCTTATTTCTGTGGAATCTGAGAACAGATATTTCGGATCCCTTGGAAGACTATAGGGCCAAAGGAAATATCCTCCGATAACAAAGAGAAAGAAGCTTTCTGAGAAACTTCTTTGTGTTCTGTGAAATCATCTCACAGAGTTACAGCTTTCCCCTCAAGAAGCCTTTCCCTAAGCCAGTTCTTGTGGAATTGGCAAAGTGATATTTGGAAGCCCATAGAGGGCTATGGTGAAAAAGGAAATATCCTCACATGAAATCTGGAAAGAAGCTTTCTGAGAAACTGCTTTGTGTTCTGATAATTCATCTCACAGAGTTACATCTGTATTTCGTGGATCTCTTTGCTAGCCTTATTTCTGTGGAATCTGAGAACAGATATTTCGGATCCCTTGCAAGACTATAGGGCCAAAGGAAATATCCTCCTATAACAAACAGAAAGAAGCTTTCTGAGGAACTTCTTTGTGTTCTGTGAAATCATCTCACAGAGTTACAGCTTTCCCCTCAAGAAGCCTTTCGCTAAGACAGTTCTTGTGGAATTGGCAAAGTGATATTTGGAAGCCCATAGAGGGCAATAATGAAAAAGGAAATATCCTCAAATGAAATCTGGAAAGAAGCTTTCTGAGAAACTGCTTAGTGTTCTGTTAATTCATCTCACAGAGTTACATCTGTATTTCGTGGATCTCTTTGCTAGCCTTATTTCTGTGGAATCTGAGAACAGATATTTCGGATCCCTTGGAAGACTATAGGGCCAAAGGAAATATCCTCCGATAACAAAGAGAAAGAAGCTTTCTGAGAAACTTCTTTGTGTTTTGTGAAATCATCTCACAGAGTTACAGCTTTCCCGTCAAGAAGCCTTTCGCTAAGACAGTTCTTGTGGAATTGGCAAAGTGATATTTGGAAGCCCATAGAGGGCTATGGTGAAAAAGGAAATATCCTCACATGAAATCTGGAAAGAAGCTTTCTGAGAAACTCCTTAGTGTTCTGTTAATTCATCTCACAGAGTTACATCTGTATTTCGTGGATCTCTTTGCTAGCCTTATTTCTGTGGAATCTGAGAACAGATATTTCCTTTCCCTTTGAAGACTATAGGGCCAAAGGAAATATCCTCCGATAACAAAGAGAAAGAAGCTTTCTGAGAAACTTCTTTGTGTTCTGTGAAATCATCTCACAGAGTTACAGCTTTCCCCTCAAGAAGCCTTTCGCTAAGACAGTTCTTGTGGAATTGGCAAAGTGATATTTGGAAGCCCATAGAGGGCTATGGTGAAAAAGGAAATATCCTCACATGAAATCTGGAAAGAGGCTTTCTGAGAAACTGCTTTGTGTTCTGTTAATTCATCTCACAGAGTTACATCTGTATTTCGTGGATCTCTTTGCTAGCCTTATATCTGTGGAATCTGAGAACAGATATTTCGGATCCCTTGGAAGACTATAGGGCCAAAGGAAATATCCTCCTATAACAAACAGAAAGAAGATTTCTGAGAAACTTCTTTGTGTTCTGTGAAATCATCTCACAGAGTTACAGCTTTCCCCTCAAGAAGTCTTTCGCTAAGACAGTTCTTGTGGAATTGGCAAAGTGATATTTGGAAGCCCATAGAGGGCTATGGTGAAAAAGGAAATATCCTCAAATGAAATCTGGAAAGAAGCTTTCTGAGAAACTGCTTAGTGTTCTGTTAATTCATCTCACAGAGTTACATCTGTATTTCGTGGATCTCTTTGCTAGCCTTATTTCTGTGGAATCTGAGAACAGATATTTCGGATCCCTTGGAAGACTACAGGGCCAAAGGAAATATCCTCCGATAACAAAGAGAAAGAAGCTTTCTGAGAAACTTCTTTGTGTTTTGTGAAATCATCTCACAGAGTTACAGCTTTCCCGTCAAGAAGCCTTTCGCTAAGACAGTTCTTGTGGAATTGGCAAAGTGATATTTGGAAGTCCATAGAGGGCTATGATGAAAAAGGAAATATCCTCACATGAAATCTGGAAAGAAACTTTCTGAGAAACTCCTTAGTGTTCTGTTAATTCATCGCACAGAGTTACATCTGTATTTCGTGGATCTCTTTGCTAGCCTTATTTCTGTGGAATCTGAGAACAGATATTTCCTTTCCCTTTGAAGACTATAGGGCCAAAGGAAATATCCTCCGATAACAAAGAGAAAGAAGCTTTCTGAGAAACTTCTTTGTGTTCTGTGAAATCATCTCACAGAGTTACAGCTTTCCCCTCAAGAAGCCTTTCGCTAAGACAGTTCTTGTGGAATTGGCAAAGTGATATTTGGAAGCTCTTAGAGAGCTATGGTGAAAAAGGAAATATCCTCAGATGAAATCTGGAAAGTAGCTTTCTGAGAAACTGCTTAGTGTTCTGTTAATTCATCTCACAGAGTTACATCTGTATTTCGTGGATCTCTTTGCTAGCCTTATTTCTGTGGAATCTGAGAACAGATATTTCGGATCCCTTGGAAGACTATAGGGCCAAAGGAAATATCCTCCGATAACAAAGAGAAAGAAGCTTTCTGAGAAACTTCTTTGTGTTCTGTGAAATCATCTCACAGAGTTACAGCTTTCCCCTCAAGAAGCCTTTCCCTAAGACAGTTCTTGTGGAATTGGCAAAGTGATATTTGGAAGCCCATAGAGGGCTATGGTGAAAAAGGAAATATCCTCAGATGAAATCTGGAAAGAAGCTTTCTGAGAAACTGCTTAGTGTTCTGTTAATTCATCTCACATAGTTACATCTGTATTTCGTGGATCTCTTTGCTAGCCTTATTTCTGTGGAATCTGAGAACAGATATTTCGGATCCCTTGGAAGACTATAGGGCCAAAGGAAATATCCTCCGATAACAAAGAGAAAGAAGCTTTCTGAGAAACTTCTTTGTGTTCTGTGAAATCATCTCACAGAGTTACAGCTTTCCCCTCAAGAAGCCTTTCCCTAAGACAGTTCTTGTGGAATTGGCAAAGTGATATTTGGAAGCCCATAGAGGGCTATGGTGAAAAAGGAAATATCCTCAGATGAAATCTGGAAAGAAGCTTTCTGAGAAACTGCTTAGTGTTCTGTTAATTCATCTCACAGAGTTACATCTGTATTTCGTGGATCTCTTTGCTAGCCTTATTTCTGTGGAATCTGAGAACAGATATTTCGGATCCCTTGGAAGACTATAGGGCCAAAGGAAATATCCTCCGATAACAAAGAGAAAGAAGCTTTCTGAGAAACTTCTTTGTGTTTTGTGAAATCAACTCACAGAGTTACAGCTTTCCCGTCAAGAAGCCTTTCGCTAAGACAGTTCTTGTGGAATTGGCAAAGTGATATTTGGAAGCCCATAGAGGGCTATGGTGAAAAAGGAAATATCCTCACATGAAATCTGGAAAGAAGCTTTCTGAGAAACTGCTTAGTGTTCTGTTAATTCATCTCACAGAGTTACATCTGTATTTCGTGGATCTCTTTGCTAGCCTTATTTCTGTGGAATCTGAGAACAGATATTTCGGATCCCTTGGAAGACTATAGGGCTAAAGGAAATATCCTCCGATAACAAAGAGAAAGAAGCTTTCTGAGAAACTTCTTTGTGTTCTGTGAAATCAACTCACAGAGTTACAGCTTTCCCCTCAAGAAGCCTTTCCCTAAGACAGTTCTTGTGGAATTGGCAAAGTGATATTTGGAAGCCCATAGAGGGCTATGGTGAAAAAGGAAATATCCTCAGATGAAATCTGGAAAGAAGCTTTCTGAGAAACTGCTTAGTGTTCTGTTAACTCATCTCACATAGTTATATCTGTATTTCGTGGATCTCTTTGCTAGCCTTATTTCTGTGGAATCTGAGAACAGATATTTCGGATCCCTTGGAAGACTATAGGGCCAAAGGAAATATCCTCCTATAACAAACAGAAAGAAGCTTTCTGAGAAACTTCTTTGTGTTCTGTGAAATCATCTCACAGAGTTACAGCTTTCCCCTCAAGAAGCCTTTCGCTAAGACAGTTCTTGTGGAATTGGCAAAGTGATATTTGGAAGCCCATAGAGGGCTATGGTGAAAAAGGAAATATCCTCAAATGAAATCTGG
The DNA here is from genome assembly GCF_043159975.1 of Macaca nemestrina. NCBI lineage: Eukaryota > Metazoa > Chordata > Mammalia > Primates > Cercopithecidae > Macaca > Macaca nemestrina. Next base: position 97,195,776 of record NC_092137.1, on the reverse strand, counting down.
AAAGAAGCTTTCTGAGAAACTGCTTAGTGTTCTGTTAATTCATCTCACAGAGTTACATCTGTATTTCGTGGATCTCTTTGCTAGCCTTATTTCTGTGGAATCTGAGAACAGATATTTCGGATCCCTTGGAAGACTATAGGGCCAAAGGAAATATCCTCCGATAACAAAGAGAAAGAAGCTTTCTGAGAAACTTCTTTGTGTTTTGTGAAATCATCTCACAGAGTTACAGCTTTCCCGTCAAGAAGCCTTTCGCTAAGACAGTTCTTGTGGAATTGGCAAAGTGATATTTGGAAGCCCATAGAGGGCTATGGTGAAAAAGGAAATATACTCACATGAAATCTGGAAAGAAGCTTTCTGAGAAACTGCTTAGTGTTCTGTTAATTCATCTCACAGAGTTACATCTGTATTTCGTGGATCTCTTTGCTAGCCTTATTTCTGTGGAATCTGAGAACAGATATTTCGGATCCCTTGGAAGACTATAGGGCCAAAGGAAATATCCTCCGATAACAAAGAGAAAGAAGCTTTCTGAGAAACTTCTTTGTGTTCTGTGAAATCATCTCACAGAGTTACAGCTTTCCCCTCAAGAAGCCTTTCCCTAAGACAGTTCTTGTGGAATTGGCAAAGTGATATTTGGAAGCCCATAGAGGGCTATGGTGAAAAAGGAAATATCCTCAGATGAAATCTGGAAAGAAGCTTTCTGAGAAACTGCTTAGTGTTCTGTTAATTCATCTCACATAGTTACATCTGTATTTCGTGGATCTCTTTGCTAGCCTTATTTCTGTGGAATCTGAGAACAGATATTTCGGATCCCTTGGAAGACTATAGGGCCAAAGGAAATATCCTCCGATAACAAAGAGAAAGAAGCTTTCTGAGAAACTTCTTTGTGTTCTGTGAAATCATCTCACAGAGTTACAGCTTTCCCCTCAAGAAGCCTTTCCCTAAGACAGTTCTTGTGGAATTGGCAAAGTGATATTTGGAAGCCCATAGAGGGCTATGGTGAAAAAGGAAATATCCTCAGATGAAATCTGGAAAGAAGCTTTCTGAGAAACTGCTTAGTGTTCTGTTAATTCATCTCACAGAGTTACATCTGTATTTCGTGGATCTCTTTGCTAGCCTTATTTCTGTGGAATCTGAGAACAGATATTTCGGATCCCTTGGAAGACTATAGGGCCAAAGGAAATATCCTCCGATAACAAAGAGAAAGAAGCTTTCTGAGAAACTTCTTTGTGTTTTGTGAAATCAACTCACAGAGTTACAGCTTTCCCGTCAAGAAGCCTTTCGCTAAGACAGTTCTTGTGGAATTGGCAAAGTGATATTTGGAAGCCCATAGAGGGCTATGGTGAAAAAGGAAATATCCTCACATGAAATCTGGAAAGAAGCTTTCTGAGAAACTGCTTAGTGTTCTGTTAATTCATCTCACAGAGTTACATCTGTATTTCGTGGATCTCTTTGCTAGCCTTATTTCTGTGGAATCTGAGAACAGATATTTCGGATCCCTTGGAAGACTATAGGGCTAAAGGAAATATCCTCCGATAACAAAGAGAAAGAAGCTTTCTGAGAAACTTCTTTGTGTTCTGTGAAATCAACTCACAGAGTTACAGCTTTCCCCTCAAGAAGCCTTTCCCTAAGACAGTTCTTGTGGAATTGGCAAAGTGATATTTGGAAGCCCATAGAGGGCTATGGTGAAAAAGGAAATATCCTCAGATGAAATCTGGAAAGAAGCTTTCTGAGAAACTGCTTAGTGTTCTGTTAACTCATCTCACATAGTTATATCTGTATTTCGTGGATCTCTTTGCTAGCCTTATTTCTGTGGAATCTGAGAACAGATATTTCGGATCCCTTGGAAGACTATAGGGCCAAAGGAAATATCCTCCTATAACAAACAGAAAGAAGCTTTCTGAGAAACTTCTTTGTGTTCTGTGAAATCATCTCACAGAGTTACAGCTTTCCCCTCAAGAAGCCTTTCGCTAAGACAGTTCTTGTGGAATTGGCAAAGTGATATTTGGAAGCCCATAGAGGGCTATGGTGAAAAAGGAAATATCCTCAAATGAAATCTGGAAAGAAGCTTTCTGAGAAACTGCTTAGTGTTCTGTTAATTCATCTCACAGAGTTACATCTGTATTTCGTGGATCTCTTTGCTAGCCTTATTTCTGTGGAATCTGAGAACAGATATTTCGGATCCCTTGGAAGACTATAGGGCCAAAGGAAATATCCTCCGATAACAAAGAGAAAGAAGCTTTCTGAGAAACTTCTTTGTGTTTTGTGAAATCATCTCACAGAGTTACAGCTTTCCCGTCAAGAAGCCTTTCGCTAAGACAGTTCTTGTGGAATTGGCAAAGTGATATTTGGAAGCCCATAGAGGGCTATGGTGAAAAAGGAAATATACTCACATGAAATCTGGAAAGAAGCTTTCTGAGAAACTGCTTAGTGTTCTGTTAATTCATCTCACAGAGTTACATCTGTATTTCGTGGATCTCTTTGCTAGCCTTATTTCTGTGGAATCTGAGAACAGATATTTCGGATCCCTTGGAAGACTATAGGGCCAAAGGAAATATCCTCCGATAACAAAGAGAAAGAAGCTTTCTGAGAAACTTCTTTGTGTTCTGTGAAATCATCTCACAGAGTTACAGCTTTCCCCTCAAGAAGCCTTTCGCTAAGACAGTTCTTGTGGAATTGGCAAAGTGATATTTGGAAGCCCATAGAGGGCTATGGTGAAAAAGGAAATATCCTCACATGAAATCTGGAAAGAGGCTTTCTGAGAAACTGCTTTGTGTTCTGTTAATTCATCTCACAGAGTTACATCTGTATTTCGTGGATCTCTTTGCTAGCCTTATATCTGTGGAATCTGAGAACAGATATTTCGGATCCCTTGGAAGACTATAGGGCCAAAGGAAATATCCTCCTATAACAAACAGAAAGAAGATTTCTGAGAAACTTCTTTGTGTTCTGTGAAATCATCTCACAGAGTTACAGCTTTCCCCTCAAGAAGTCTTTCGCTAAGACAGTTCTTGTGGAATTGGCAAAGTGATATTTGGAAGCCCATAGAGGGCTATGGTGAAAAAGGAAATATCCTCAAATGAAATCTGGAAAGAAGCTTTCTGAGAAACTGCTTAGTGTTCTGTTAATTCATCTCACAGAGTTACATCTGTATTTCGTGGATCTCTTTGCTAGCCTTATTTCTGTGGAATCTGAGAACAGATATTTCGGATCCCTTGGAAGACTACAGGGCCAAAGGAAATATCCTCCGATAACAAAGAGAAAGAAGCTTTCTGAGAAACTTCTTTGTGTTTTGTGAAATCATCTCACAGAGTTACAGCTTTCCCGTCAAGAAGCCTTTCGCTAAGACAGTTCTTGTGGAATTGGCAAAGTGATATTTGGAAGTCCATAGAGGGCTATGATGAAAAAGGAAATATCCTCACATGAAATCTGGAAAGAAACTTTCTGAGAAACTCCTTAGTGTTCTGTTAATTCATCGCACAGAGTTACATCTGTATTTCGTGGATCTCTTTGCTAGCCTTATTTCTGTGGAATCTGAGAACAGATATTTCCTTTCCCTTTGAAGACTATAGGGCCAAAGGAAATATCCTCCGATAACAAAGAGAAAGAAGCTTTCTGAGAAACTTCTTTGTGTTCTGTGAAATCATCTCACAGAGTTACAGCTTTCCCCTCAAGAAGCCTTTCGCTAAGACAGTTCTTGTGGAATTGGCAAAGTGATATTTGGAAGCTCTTAGAGAGCTATGGTGAAAAAGGAAATATCCTCAGATGAAATCTGGAAAGTAGCTTTCTGAGAAACTGCTTAGTGTTCTGTTAATTCATCTCACAGAGTTACATCTGTATTTCGTGGATCTCTTTGCTAGCCTTATTTCTGTGGAATCTGAGAACAGATATTTCGGATCCCTTGGAAGACTATAGGGCCAAAGGAAATATCCTCCGATAACAAAGAGAAAGAAGCTTTCTGAGAAACTTCTTTGTGTTCTGTGAAATCATCTCACAGAGTTACAGCTTTCCCCTCAAGAAGCCTTTCCCTAAGACAGTTCTTGTGGAATTGGCAAAGTGATATTTGGAAGCCCATAGAGGGCTATGGTGAAAAAGGAAATATCCTCAGATGAAATCTGGAAAGAAGCTTTCTGAGAAACTGCTTAGTGTTCTGTTAATTCATCTCACATAGTTACATCTGTATTTCGTGGATCTCTTTGCTAGCCTTATTTCTGTGGAATCTGAGAACAGATATTTCGGATCCCTTGGAAGACTATAGGGCCAAAGGAAATATCCTCCGATAACAAAGAGAAAGAAGCTTTCTGAGAAACTTCTTTGTGTTCTGTGAAATCATCTCACAGAGTTACAGCTTTCCCCTCAAGAAGCCTTTCCCTAAGACAGTTCTTGTGGAATTGGCAAAGTGATATTTGGAAGCCCATAGAGGGCTATGGTGAAAAAGGAAATATCCTCAGATGAAATCTGGAAAGAAGCTTTCTGAGAAACTGCTTAGTGTTCTGTTAATTCATCTCACAGAGTTACATCTGTATTTCGTGGATCTCTTTGCTAGCCTTATTTCTGTGGAATCTGAGAACAGATATTTCGGATCCCTTGGAAGACTATAGGGCCAAAGGAAATATCCTCCGATAACAAAGAGAAAGAAGCTTTCTGAGAAACTTCTTTGTGTTCTGTGAAATCATCTCACAGAGTTACAGCTTTCCCCTCAAGAAGCCTTTCGCTAAGACAGTTCTTGTGGAATTGGCAAAGTGATATTTGGAAGCCCATAGAGGGCTATGGTGAAAAAGGAAATATCCTCACATGAAATCTGGAAAGAGGCTTTCTGAGAAACTGCTTTGTGTTCTGTTAATTCATCTCACAGAGTTACATCTGTATTTCGTGGATCTCTTTGCTAGCCTTATATCTGTGGAATCTGAGAACAGATATTTCGGATCCCTTGGAAGACTATAGGGCCAAAGGAAATATCCTCCTATAACAAACAGAAAGAAGATTTCTGAGAAACTTCTTTGTGTTCTGTGAAATCATCTCACAGAGTTACAGCTTTCCCCTCAAGAAGTCTTTCGCTAAGACAGTTCTTGTGGAATTGGCAAAGTGATATTTGGAAGCCCATAGAGGGCTATGGTGAAAAAGGAAATATCCTCAAATGAAATCTGGAAAGAAGCTTTCTGAGAAACTGCTTAGTGTTCTGTTAATTCATCTCACAGAGTTACATCTGTATTTCGTGGATCTCTTTGCTAGCCTTATTTCTGTGGAATCTGAGAACAGATATTTCGGATCCCTTGGAAGACTACAGGGCCAAAGGAAATATCCTCCGATAACAAAGAGAAAGAAGCTTTCTGAGAAACTTCTTTGTGTTTTGTGAAATCATCTCACAGAGTTACAGCTTTCCCGTCAAGAAGCCTTTCGCTAAGACAGTTCTTGTGGAATTGGCAAAGTGATATTTGGAAGTCCATAGAGGGCTATGATGAAAAAGGAAATATCCTCACATGAAATCTGGAAAGAAACTTTCTGAGAAACTCCTTAGTGTTCTGTTAATTCATCGCACAGAGTTACATCTGTATTTCGTGGATCTCTTTGCTAGCCTTATTTCTGTGGAATCTGAGAACAGATATTTCCTTTCCCTTTGAAGACTATAGGGCCAAAGGAAATATCCTCCGATAACAAAGAGAAAGAAGCTTTCTGAGAAACTTCTTTGTGTTCTGTGAAATCATCTCACAGAGTTACAGCTTTCCCCTCAAGAAGCCTTTCGCTAAGACAGTTCTTGTGGAATTGGCAAAGTGATATTTGGAAGCTCTTAGAGAGCTATGGTGAAAAAGGAAATATCCTCAGATGAAATCTGGAAAGTAGCTTTCTGAGAAACTGCTTAGTGTTCTGTTAATTCATCTCACAGAGTTACATCTGTATTTCGTGGATCTCTTTGCTAGCCTTATTTCTGTGGAATCTGAGAACAGATATTTCGGATCCCTTGGAAGACTATAGGGCCAAAGGAAATATCCTCCGATAACAAAGAGAAAGAAGCTTTCTGAGAAACTTCTTTGTGTTCTGTGAAATCATCTCACAGAGTTACAGCTTTCCCCTCAAGAAGCCTTTCCCTAAGACAGTTCTTGTGGAATTGGCAAAGTGATATTTGGAAGCCCATAGAGGGCTATGGTGAAAAAGGAAATATCCTCAGATGAAATCTGGAAAGAAGCTTTCTGAGAAACTGCTTAGTGTTCTGTTAATTCATCTCACATAGTTACATCTGTATTTCGTGGATCTCTTTGCTAGCCTTATTTCTGTGGAATCTGAGAACAGATATTTCGGATCCCTTGGAAGACTATAGGGCCAAAGGAAATATCCTCCGATAACAAAGAGAAAGAAGCTTTCTGAGAAACTTCTTTGTGTTCTGTGAAATCATCTCACAGAGTTACAGCTTTCCCCTCAAGAAGCCTTTCCCTAAGACAGTTCTTGTGGAATTGGCAAAGTGATATTTGGAAGCCCATAGAGGGCTATGGTGAAAAAGGAAATATCCTCAGATGAAATCTGGAAAGAAGCTTTCTGAGAAACTGCTTAGTGTTCTGTTAATTCATCTCACAGAGTTACATCTGTATTTCGTGGATCTCTTTGCTAGCCTTATTTCTGTGGAATCTGAGAACAGATATTTCGGATCCCTTGGAAGACTATAGGGCCAAAGGAAATATCCTCCGATAACAAAGAGAAAGAAGCTTTCTGAGAAACTTCTTTGTGTTTTGTGAAATCAACTCACAGAGTTACAGCTTTCCCGTCAAGAAGCCTTTCGCTAAGACAGTTCTTGTGGAATTGGCAAAGTGATATTTGGAAGCCCATAGAGGGCTATGGTGAAAAAGGAAATATCCTCACATGAAATCTGGAAAGAAGCTTTCTGAGAAACTGCTTAGTGTTCTGTTAATTCATCTCACAGAGTTACATCTGTATTTCGTGGATCTCTTTGCTAGCCTTATTTCTGTGGAATCTGAGAACAGATATTTCGGATCCCTTGGAAGACTATAGGGCTAAAGGAAATATCCTCCGATAACAAAGAGAAAGAAGCTTTCTGAGAAACTTCTTTGTGTTCTGTGAAATCAACTCACAGAGTTACAGCTTTCCCCTCAAGAAGCCTTTCCCTAAGACAGTTCTTGTGGAATTGGCAAAGTGATATTTGGAAGCCCATAGAGGGCTATGGTGAAAAAGGAAATATCCTCAGATGAAATCTGGAAAGAAGCTTTCTGAGAAACTGCTTAGTGTTCTGTTAACTCATCTCACATAGTTATATCTGTATTTCGTGGATCTCTTTGCTAGCCTTATTTCTGTGGAATCTGAGAACAGATATTTCGGATCCCTTGGAAGACTATAGGGCCAAAGGAAATATCCTCCTATAACAAACAGAAAGAAGCTTTCTGAGAAACTTCTTTGTGTTCTGTGAAATCATCTCACAGAGTTACAGCTTTCCCCTCAAGAAGCCTTTCGCTAAGACAGTTCTTGTGGAATTGGCAAAGTGATATTTGGAAGCCCATAGAGGGCTATGGTGAAAAAGGAAATATCCTCAAATGAAATCTGGAAAGAAGCTTTCTGAGAAACTGCTTAGTGTTCTGTTAATTCATCTCACAGAGTTACATCTGTATTTCGTGGATCTCTTTGCTAGCCTTATTTCTGTGGAATCTGAGAACAGATATTTCGGATCCCTTGGAAGACTATAGGGCCAAAGGAAATATCCTCCGATAACAAAGAGAAAGAAGCTTTCTGAGAAACTTCTTTGTGTTTTGTGAAATCATCTCACAGAGTTACAGCTTTCCCGTCAAGAAGCCTTTCGCTAAGACAGTTCTTGTGGAATTGGCAAAGTGATATTTGGAAGCCCATAGAGGGCTATGGTGAAAAAGGAAATATACTCACATGAAATCTGGAAAGAAGCTTTCTGAGAAACTGCTTAGTGTTCTGTTAATTCATCTCACAGAGTTACATCTGTATTTCGTGGATCTCTTTGCTAGCCTTATTTCTGTGGAATCTGAGAACAGATATTTCGGATCCCTTGGAAGACTATAGGGCCAAAGGAAATATCCTCCTATAACAAACAGAAAGAAGCTTTCTGAGAAACTTCTTTGTGTTCTGTGAAATCATCTCACAGAGTTACAGCTTTCCCCTCAAGAAGCCTTTCGCTAAGACAGTTCTTGTGGAATTGGCAAAGTGATATTTGGAAGCCCATAGAGGGCTATGGTGAAAAAGGAAATATCCTCAAATGAAATCTGGAAAGAAGCTTTCTGAGAAACTGCTTAGTGTTCTGTTAATTCATCTCACAGAGTTACATCTGTATTTCGTGGATCTCTTTGCTAGCCTTATTTCTGTGGAATCTGAGAACAGATATTTCGGATCCCTTGGAAGACTATAGGGCCAAAGGAAATATCCTCCGATAACAAAGAGAAAGAAGCTTTCTGAGAAACTTCTTTGTGTTTTGTGAAATCATCTCACAGAGTTACAGCTTTCCCGTCAAGAAGCCTTTCGCTAAGACAGTTCTTGTGGAATTGGCAAAGTGATATTTGGAAGCCCATAGAGGGCTATGGTGAAAAAGGAAATATCCTCACATGAAATCTGGAAAGATGCTTTCTGAGAAACTCCTTAGTGTTCTGTTAATTCATCTCACAGAGTTACATCTGTATTTCGTGGATCTCTTTGCTAGCCTTATTTCTGTGGAATCTGAGAACAGATATTTCGGATCCCTTGGAAGACTATAGGGCCAAAGGAAATATCCTCCGATAACAAAGAGAAAGAAGCTTTCTGAGAAACTTCTTTGTGTTCTGTGAAATCATCTCACAGAGTTACAGCTTTCCCCTCAAGAAGCCTTTCGCTAAGACAGTTCTTGTGGAATTGGCAAAGTGATATTTGGAAGCCCATAGAGGGCTATGGTGAAAAAGGAAATATCCTCAGATGAAATCTGGAAAGTAGCTTTCTGAGAAACTGCTTAGTGTTCTGTTAATTCATCTCACAGAGTTACATCTGTATTTCGTGGATCTCTTTGCTAGCCTTATTTCTGTGGAATCTGAGAACAGATATTTCGGATCCATTGGAAGACTACAGGGCCAAAGGAAATATCCTGCGATAACAAAGAGAAAGAAGCTTTCTGAGAAACTTCTTTGTGTTCTGTGAAATCATCTCACAGAGTTACAGCTTTCCCCTCAAGAAGCCTTTCGCTAAGAGAGTTCTTGTGGAATTGGCAAAGTGATATTTGGAAGCCCATAGAGGGCTATGGTGAAAAAGGAACTATCCTCAGATGAAATCTGGAAAGAAGCTTTCTGAGAAACTGCTTAGTGTTCTGTTAATTCATCTCACAGAGTTACATCTGTATTTCGTGGATCTCTTTGCTAGCCTTATTTCTGTGGAATCTGAGAACAGATATTTCGGATCCCTTGGAAGACTATAGGGCCAAAGGAAATATCCTCCGATAACAAAGAGAAAGAAGCTTTCTGAGAAACTTCTTTGTGTTCTGTGAAATCATCTCACAGAGTTACAGCTTTCCCCTCAAGAAGCCTTTCCCTAAGCCAGTTCTTGTGGAATTGGCAAAGTGATATTTGGAAGCCCATAGAGGGCTATGGTGAAAAAGGAAATATCCTCAAATGAAATCTGGAAAGAAGCTTTCTGAGAAACTGCTTAGTGTTCTGTTAATTCATCTCACAGAGTTACATCTGTATTTCGTGGATCTCTTTGCTAGCCTTATTTCTGTGGAATCTGAGAACAGATATTTCGGATCCCTTGGAAGACTACAGGGCCAAAGGAAATATCCTCCGATAACAAAGAGAAAGAAGCTTTCTGAGAAACTTCTTTGTGTTTTGTGAAATCATCTCACAGAGTTACAGCTTTCCCGTCAAGAAGCCTTTCGCTAAGACAGTTCTTGTGGAATTGGCAAAGTGATATTTGGAAGTCCATAGAGGGCTATGATGAAAAAGGAAATATCCTCACATGAAATCTGGAAAGAAACTTTCTGAGAAACTCCTTAGTGTTCTGTTAATTCATCGCACAGAGTTACATCTGTATTTCGTGGATCTCTTTGCTAGCCTTATTTCTGTGGAATCTGAGAACAGATATTTCCTTTCCCTTTGAAGACTATAGGGCCAAAGGAAATATCCTCCGATAACAAAGAGAAAGAAGCTTTCTGAGAAACTTCTTTGTGTTCTGTGAAATCATCTCACAGAGTTACAGCTTTCCCCTCAAGAAGCCTTTCGCTAAGACAGTTCTTGTGGAATTGGCAAAGTGATATTTGGAAGCTCTTAGAGAGCTATGGTGAAAAAGGAAATATCCTCAGATGAAATCTGGAAAGTAGCTTTCTGAGAAACTGCTTAGTGTTCTGTTAATTCATCTCACAGAGTTACATCTGTATTTCGTGGATCTCTTTGCTAGCCTTATTTCTGTGGAATCTGAGAACAGATATTTCGGATCCCTTGGAAGACTATAGGGCCAAAGGAAATATCCTCCGATAACAAAGAGAAAGAAGCTTTCTGAGAAACTTCTTTGTGTTCTGTGAAATCATCTCACAGAGTTACAGCTTTCCCCTCAAGAAGCCTTTCCCTAAGACAGTTCTTGTGGAATTGGCAAAGTGATATTTGGAAGCCCATAGAGGGCTATGGTGAAAAAGGAAATATCCTCAGATGAAATCTGGAAAGAAGCTTTCTGAGAAACTGCTTAGTGTTCTGTTAATTCATCTCACATAGTTACATCTGTATTTCGTGGATCTCTTTGCTAGCCTTATTTCTGTGGAATCTGAGAACAGATATTTCGGATCCCTTGGAAGACTATAGGGCCAAAGGAAATATCCTCCGATAACAAAGAGAAAGAAGCTTTCTGAGAAACTTCTTTGTGTTCTGTGAAATCATCTCACAGAGTTACAGCTTTCCCCTCAAGAAGCCTTTCCCTAAGACAGTTCTTGTGGAATTGGCAAAGTGATATTTGGAAGCCCATAGAGGGCTATGGTGAAAAAGGAAATATCCTCAGATGAAATCTGGAAAGAAGCTTTCTGAGAAACTGCTTAGTGTTCTGTTAATTCATCTCACAGAGTTACATCTGTATTTCGTGGATCTCTTTGCTAGCCTTATTTCTGTGGAATCTGAGAACAGATATTTCGGATCCCTTGGAAGACTATAGGGCCAAAGGAAATATCCTCCGATAACAAAGAGAAAGAAGCTTTCTGAGAAACTTCTTTGTGTTTTGTGAAATCAACTCACAGAGTTACAGCTTTCCCGTCAAGAAGCCTTTCGCTAAGACAGTTCTTGTGGAATTGGCAAAGTGATATTTGGAAGCCCATAGAGGGCTATGGTGAAAAAGGAAATATCCTCACATGAAATCTGGAAAGAAGCTTTCTGAGAAACTGCTTAGTGTTCTGTTAATTCATCTCACAGAGTTACATCTGTATTTCGTGGATCTCTTTGCTAGCCTTATTTCTGTGGAATCTGAGAACAGATATTTCGGATCCCTTGGAAGACTATAGGGCTAAAGGAAATATCCTCCGATAACAAAGAGAAAGAAGCTTTCTGAGAAACTTCTTTGTGTTCTGTGAAATCAACTCACAGAGTTACAGCTTTCCCCTCAAGAAGCCTTTCCCTAAGACAGTTCTTGTGGAATTGGCAAAGTGATATTTGGAAGCCCATAGAGGGCTATGGTGAAAAAGGAAATATCCTCAGATGAAATCTGGAAAGAAGCTTTCTGAGAAACTGCTTAGTGTTCTGTTAACTCATCTCACATAGTTATATCTGTATTTCGTGGATCTCTTTGCTAGCCTTATTTCTGTGGAATCTGAGAACAGATATTTCGGATCCCTTGGAAGACTATAGGGCCAAAGGAAATATCCTCCTATAACAAACAGAAAGAAGCTTTCTGAGAAACTTCTTTGTGTTCTGTGAAATCATCTCACAGAGTTACAGCTTTCCCCTCAAGAAGCCTTTCGCTAAGACAGTTCTTGTGGAATTGGCAAAGTGATATTTGGAAGCCCATAGAGGGCTATGGTGAAAAAGGAAATATCCTCAAATGAAATCTGGAAAGAAGCTTTCTGAGAAACTGCTTAGTGTTCTGTTAATTCATCTCACAGAGTTACATCTGTATTTCGTGGATCTCTTTGCTAGCCTTATTTCTGTGGAATCTGAGAACAGATATTTCGGATCCCTTGGAAGACTATAGGGCCAAAGGAAATATCCTCCGATAACAAAGAGAAAGAAGCTTTCTGAGAAACTTCTTTGTGTTTTGTGAAATCATCTCACAGAGTTACAGCTTTCCCGTCAAGAAGCCTTTCGCTAAGACAGTTCTTGTGGAATTGGCAAAGTGATATTTGGAAGCCCATAGAGGGCTATGGTGAAAAAGGAAATATACTCACATGAAATCTGGAAAGAAGCTTTCTGAGAAACTGCTTAGTGTTCTGTTAATTCATCTCACAGAGTTACATCTGTATTTCGTGGATCTCTTTGCTAGCCTTATTTCTGTGGAATCTGAGAACAGATATTTCGGATCCCTTGGAAGACTATAGGGCCAAAGGAAATATCCTCCTATAACAAACAGAAAGAAGCTTTCTGAGAAACTTCTTTGTGTTCTGTGAAATCATCTCACAGAGTTACAGCTTTCCCCTCAAGAAGCCTTTCGCTAAGACAGTTCTTGTGGAATTGGCAAAGTGATATTTGGAAGCCCATAGAGGGCTATGGTGAAAAAGGAAATATCCTCAAATGAAATCTGGAAAGAAGCTTTCTGAGAAACTGCTTAGTGTTCTGTTAATTCATCTCACAGAGTTACATCTGTATTTCGTGGATCTCTTTGCTAGCCTTATTTCTGTGGAATCTGAGAACAGATATTTCGGATCCCTTGGAAGACTATAGGGCCAAAGGAAATATCCTCCGATAACAAAGAGAAAGAAGCTTTCTGAGAAACTTCTTTGTGTTCTGTGAAATCATCTCACAGAGTTACAGCTTTCCCGTCAAGAAGCCTTTCGCTAAGACAGTTCTTGTGGAATTGGCAAAGTGATATTTGGAAGCCCATAGAGGGCTATGGTGAAAAAGGAAATATCCTCACATGAAATCTGGAAAGAAGCTTTCTGAGAAACTCCTTAGTGTTCTGTTAATTCATCTCACAGAGTTACATCTGTATTTCGTGGATCTCTTTGCTAGCCTTATTTCTGTGGAATCTGAGAACAGATATTTCGGATCCCTTGGAAGACTATAGGGCCAAAGGAAATATCCTCCGATAACAAAGAGAAAGAAGCTTTCTGAGAAACTTCTTTGTGTTCTGTGAAATCATCTCACAGAGTTACAGCTTTCCCCTCAAGAAGCCTTTCGCTAAGACAGTTCTTGTGGAATTGGCAAAGTGATATTTGGAAGCCCATAGAGGGCTATGGTGAAAAAGGAAATATCCTCAGATGAAATCTGGAAAGTAGCTTTCTGAGAAACTGCTTAGTGTTCTGTTAATTCATCTCACAGAGTTACATCTGTATTTCGTGGATCTCTTTGCTAGCCTTATTTCTGTGGAATCTGAGAACAGATATTTCGGATCCATTGGAAGACTACAGGGCCAAAGGAAATATCCTGCGATAACAAAGAGAAAGAAGCTTTCTGAGAAACTTCTTTGTGTTCTGTGAAATCATCTCACAGAGTTACAGCTTTCCCCTCAAGAAGCCTTTCGCTAAGAGAGTTCTTGTGGAATTGGCAAAGTGATATTTGGAAGCCCATAGAGGGCTATGGTGAAAAAGGAACTATCCTCAGATGAAATCTGGAAAGAAGCTTTCTGAGAAACTGCTTAGTGTTCTGTTAATTCATCTCACAGAGTTACATCTGTATTTCGTGGATCTCTTTGCTAGCCTTATTTCTGTGGAATCTGAGAACAGATATTTCGGATCCCTTGGAAGACTATAGGGCCAAAGGAAATATCCTCCGATAACAAAGAGAAAGAAGCTTTCTGAGAAACTTCTTTGTGTTCTGTGAAATCATCTCACAGAGTTACAGCTTTCCCCTCAAGAAGCCTTTCCCTAAGCCAGTTCTTGTGGAATTGGCAAAGTGATATTTGGAAGCCCATAGAGGGCTATGGTGAAAAAGGAAATATCCTCACATGAAATCTGGAAAGAAGCTTTCTGAGAAACTGCTTTGTGTTCTGATAATTCATCTCACAGAGTTACATCTGTATTTCGTGGATCTCTTTGCTAGCCTTATTTCTGTGGAATCTGAGAACAGATATTTCGGATCCCTTGCAAGACTATAGGGCCAAAGGAAATATCCTCCTATAACAAACAGAAAGAAGCTTTCTGAGGAACTTCTTTGTGTTCTGTGAAATCATCTCACAGAGTTACAGCTTTCCCCTCAAGAAGCCTTTCGCTAAGACAGTTCTTGTGGAATTGGCAAAGTGATATTTGGAAGCCCATAGAGGGCAATAATGAAAAAGGAAATATCCTCAAATGAAATCTGGAAAGAAGCTTTCTGAGAAACTGCTTAGTGTTCTGTTAATTCATCTCACAGAGTTACATCTGTATTTCGTGGATCTCTTTGCTAGCCTTATTTCTGTGGAATCTGAGAACAGATATTTCCTTTCCCTTTGAAGACTATAGGGCCAAAGGAAATATCCTCCGATAACAAAGAGAAAGAAGCTTTCTGAGAAACTTCTTTGTGTTCTGTGAAATCATCTCACAGAGTTACAGCTTTCCCCTCAAGAAGCCTTTCGCTAAGACAGTTCTTGTGGAATTGGCAAAGTGATATTTGGAAGCCCATAGAGGGCTATGGTGAAAAAGGAAATATCCTCACATGAAATCTGGAAAGAGGCTTTCTGAGAAACTGCTTTGTGTTCTGTTAATTCATCTCACAGAGTTACATCTGTATTTCGTGGATCTCTTTGCTAGCCTTATATCTGTGGAATCTGAGAACAGATATTTCGGATCCCTTGGAAGACTATAGGGCCAAAGGAAATATCCTCCTATAACAAACAGAAAGAAGATTTCTGAGAAACTTCTTTGTGTTCTGTGAAATCATCTCACAGAGTTACAGCTTTCCCCTCAAGAAGTCTTTCGCTAAGACAGTTCTTGTGGAATTGGCAAAGTGATATTTGGAAGCCCTAGAGGGCTATGGTGAAAAAGGAAATATCCTCAAATGAAATCTGGAAAGAAGCTTTCTGAGAAACTGCTTAGTGTTCTGTTAATTCATCTCACAGAGTTACATCTGTATTTCGTGGATCTCTTTGCTAGCCTTATTTCTGTGGAATCTGAGAACAGATATTTCGGATCCCTTGGAAGACTACAGGGCCAAAGGAAATATCCTCCGATAACAAAGAGAAAGAAGCTTTCTGAGAAACTTCTTTGTGTTTTGTGAAATCATCTCACAGAGTTACAGCTTTCCCGTCAAGAAGCCTTTCGCTAAGACAGTTCTTGTGGAATTGGCAAAGTGATATTTGGAAGTCCATAGAGGGCTATGATGAAAAAGGAAATATCCTCACATGAAATCTGGAAAGAAACTTTCTGAGAAACTCCTTAGTGTTCTGTTAATTCATCGCACAGAGTTACATCTGTATTTCGTGGATCTCTTTGCTAGCCTTATTTCTGTGGAATCTGAGAACAGATATTTCCTTTCCCTTTGAAGACTATAGGGCCAAAGGAAATATCCTCCGATAACAAAGAGAAAGAAGCTTTCTGAGAAACTTCTTTGTGTTCTGTGAAATCATCTCACAGAGTTACAGCTTTCCCCTCAAGAAGCCTTTCGCTAAGACAGTTCTTGTGGAATTGGCAAAGTGATATTTGGAAGCTCTTAGAGAGCTATGGTGAAAAAGGAAATATCCTCAGATGAAATCTGGAAAGTAGCTTTCTGAGAAACTGCTTAGTGTTCTGTTAATTCATCTCACAGAGTTACATCTGTATTTCGTGGATCTCTTTGCTAGCCTTATTTCTGTGGAATCTGAGAACAGATATTTCGGATCCCTTGGAAGACTATAGGGCCAAAGGAAATATCCTCCGATAACAAAGAGAAAGAAGCTTTCTGAGAAACTTCTTTGTGTTCTGTGAAATCATCTCACAGAGTTACAGCTTTCCCCTCAAGAAGCCTTTCCCTAAGACAGTTCTTGTGGAATTGGCAAAGTGATATTTGGAAGCCCATAGAGGGCTATGGTGAAAAAGGAAATATCCTCAGATGAAATCTGGAAAGAAGCTTTCTGAGAAACTGCTTAGTGTTCTGTTAATTCATCTCACATAGTTACATCTGTATTTCGTGGATCTCTTTGCTAGCCTTATTTCTGTGGAATCTGAGAACAGATATTTCGGATCCCTTGGAAGACTATAGGGCCAAAGGAAATATCCTCCGATAACAAAGAGAAAGAAGCTTTCTGAGAAACTTCTTTGTGTTCTGTGAAATCATCTCACAGAGTTACAGCTTTCCCCTCAAGAAGCCTTTCCCTAAGACAGTTCTTGTGGAATTGGCAAAGTGATATTTGGAAGCCCATAGAGGGCTATGGTGAAAAAGGAAATATCCTCAGATGAAATCTGGAAAGAAGCTTTCTGAGAAACTGCTTAGTGTTCTGTTAATTCATCTCACAGAGTTACATCTGTATTTCGTGGATCTCTTTGCTAGCCTTATTTCTGTGGAATCTGAGAACAGATATTTCGGATCCCTTGGAAGACTATAGGGCCAAAGGAAATATCCTCCGATAACAAAGAGAAAGAAGCTTTCTGAGAAACTTCTTTGTGTTTTGTGAAATCAACTCACAGAGTTACAGCTTTCCCGTCAAGAAGCCTTTCGCTAAGACAGTTCTTGTGGAATTGGCAAAGTGATATTTGGAAGCCCATAGAGGGCTATGGTGAAAAAGGAAATATCCTCACATGAAATCTGGAAAGAAGCTTTCTGAGAAACTGCTTAGTGTTCTGTTAATTCATCTCACAGAGTTACATCTGTATTTCGTGGATCTCTTTGCTAGCCTTATTTCTGTGGAATCTGAGAACAGATATTTCCTTTCCCTTTGAAGACTATAGGGCCAAAGGAAATATCCTCCGATAACAAAGAGAAAGAAGCTTTCTGAGAAACTTCTTTGTGTTCTGTGAAATCATCTCACAGAGTTACAGCTTTCCCCTCAAGAAGCCTTTCGCTAAGACAGTTCTTGTGGAATTGGCAAAGTGATATTTGGAACCCCTAGAGGGCTATGGTGAAAAAGGAAATATCCTCAGATGAAATCTGGAAAGTAGCATTCTGAGAAACTGCTTAGTGTTCTGTTAATTCATCTCACAGACTTACATCTGTATTTCGTGGATCTCTTTGCTAGCCTTATTTCTGTGGAATCTGAGAACAGATATTTCGGATCCCTTGGAAGACTATAGGGCCAAAGGAAATATCCTGCGATAACAAAGAGAAAGAAGCTTTCTGAGAAATTTCTTTGTGTTCTGTGAAATCATCTCACAGAGTTACAGCTTTCCCCTCAAGAAGCCTTTCGCTAAGACAGTTCTTGTGGAATTGGGAAAGTGATATTTGGAAGCCCATAGAGGGCTATGGTGAAAAAGGAAATATCCTCACATGAAATCTGGAAAGAGGCTTTCTGAGAAACTGCTTTGTGTTCTGTTAATTCATCTCACAGAGTTACATCTGTATTTCGTGGATCTCTTTGCTAGCCTTATTTCTGTGGAATCTGAGAACAGATATTTCGGATCCCTTGGAAGACTATAGGGCCAAAGGAAATATCCTCCGATAACCAAGAGAAAGAAGCTTTCTGAGAAACTTCTTTGTGTTTTGTGAAATCATCTCACAGAGTTACAGCTTTCCCGTCAAGAAGCCTTTCGCTAAGACAGTTCTTGTGGAATTGGCAAAGTGATATTTGGAAGCCCATAGAGGGCTATGGTGAAAAAGGAAATATCCTCACATGAAATCTGGAAAGAAGCTTTCTGAGAAACTCCTTAGTGTTCTGTTAATTCATCGCACAGAGTTACATCTGTATTTCGTGGATCTCTTTGCTAGCCTTATTTCTGTGGAATCTGAGAACAGATATTTCCTTTCCCTTTGTAGACTATAGGGCCAAAGGAAATATCCTCCGATAACAAAGAGAAAGAAGCTTTCTGAGAAATTTCTTTGTGTTCTGTGAAATCATCTCACAGAGTTACAGCTTTCCCCTCAAGAAGCCTTTCGCTAAGACAGTTCTTGTGGAATTGGCAAAGTGATATTTGGAAGCCCATAGAGGGCTATGGTGAAAAAGGAAATATCCTCAGATGAAATCTGGAAAGAAGCTTTCTGAGAAACTGCTTAGTGTTCTGTTAATTCATCTCACAGAGTTACATCTGTATTTCGTGGATCTCTTTGCTAGCCTTATTTCTGTGGAATCTGAGAACAGATATTTCGGATCCCTTGGAAGACTATAGGGCCAAAGGAAATATCCTCCGATAACAAAGAGAAAGAAGCTTTCTGAGAAACTTCTTTGTGTTCTGTGAAATCATCTCACAGAGTTACAGCTTTCCCCTCAAGAAGCCTTTCCCTAAGACAGTTCTTGTGGAATTGGCAAAGTGATATTTGGAAGCCCATAGAGGGCTATGGTGAAAAAGGAAATATCCTCAAATGAAATCTGGAAAGAAGCTTTCTGAGAAACTGCTTAGTGTTCTGTTAATTCATCTCACAGAGTTACATCTGTATTTCGTGGATCTCTTTGCTAGCCTTATTTATGTGGAATCTGAGAACAGATATTTCGGATCCCTTGGAAGACTATAGGGCCAAAGGAAATATCCTCCGATAACAAAGAGAAAGAAGCTTTCTGAGAAACTTCTTTGTGTTTTGTGAAATCATCTCACAGAGTTACAGCTTTCCCGTCAAGAAGCCTTTCGCTAAGACAGTTCTTGTGGAATTGGCAAAGTGATATTTGGAAGCCCATAGAGGGCTATGGTGAAAAAGGAAATATCCTCACATGAAATCTGGAAAGAAGCTTTCTGAGAAACTGCTTAGTGTTCTGTTAATTCATCTCACAGACTTACATCTGTATTTCGTGGATCTCTTTGCTAGCCTTATTTCTGTGGAATCTGAGAACAGATATTTCCTTTCCCTTTGAAGACTATAGGGCCAAAGGAAATATCCTCCGATAACAAAGAGAAAGAAGCTTTCTGAGAAACTTCTTTGTGTTCTGTGAAATCATCTCACAGAGTTACAGCTTTCCCCTCAAGAAGCCTTTCGCTAAGACAGTTCTTGTGGAATTGGCAAAGTGATATTTGGAAGCCCATAGAGGGCTATGGTGAAAAAGGAAATATCCTCACATGAAATCTGGAAAGAGGCTTTCTGAGAAACTGCTTTGTGTTCTGTTAATTCATCTCACAGAGTTACATCTGTATTTCGTGGATCTCTTTGCTAGCCTTATTTCTGTGGAATCTGAGAACAGATATTTCGGATCCCTTGGAAGACTATAGGGCCAAAGGAAATATCCTCCGATAACAAAGAGAAAGAAGCTTTCTGAGAAACTTCTTTGTGTTTTGTGAAATCATCTCACAGAGTTACAGCTTTCCCCTCAAGAAGCCTTTCGCTAAGACAGTTCTTGTGGAATTGGCAAAGTGATATTTGGAAGCCCATAGAGGGCTATGGTGAAAAAGGAAATATCCTCACATGAAATCTGGAAAGAAGCTTTCTGAGAAACTCCTTAGTGTTCTGTTAATTCATCGCACAGAGTTACATCTGTATTTCGTGGATCTCTTTGCTAGCCTTATTTCTGTGGAATCTGAGAACAGATATTTCCTTTCCCTTTGAAGACTATAGGGCCAAAGGAAATATACTCCGATAACAAAGAGAAAGAAGCTTTCTGAGAAATTTCTTTGTGTTCTGTGAAATCATCTCACAGAGTTACAGCTTTCCCCTCAAGAAGCCTTTCGCTAAGACAGTTCTTGTGGAATTGGCAAAGTGATATTTGGAAGCCCATAGAGGGCTATGGTGAAAAAGGAAATATCCTCAGATGAAATCTGGAAAGTAGCTTTCTGAGAAACTGCTTAGTGTTCTGTTAATTCATCTCACAGAGTTACATCTGTATTTCGTGGATCTCTTTGCTAGCCTTATTTCTGTGGAATCTGAGAACAGATATTTCCGATCCATTGGAAGACTATAGGGCCAAAGGAAATATCCTGCGATAACGAAGAGAAAGAAGCTTTCTGAGAAACTTCTTTGTGTTGTGTGAAATCATCTCACAGAGTTACAGCTTTCCCCTCAAGAAGCCTTTCGCTAAGAGAGTTCTTGTGGAATTGGCAAAGTGATATTTGGAAGCCCATAGAGGGCTATGGTGAAAAAGGAAATATCCTCACATGAAATCTGGAAAGAAGCTTTCTGAGAAACTGCTTAGTGTTCTGTTAATTCATCTCACAGAGTTACATCTGTATTTCGTGGATCTCTTTGCTAGCCTTATTTCTGTGGAATCTGAGAACAGATATTTCGGATCCCTTGGAAGACTATAGGGCCAAAGGAAATATCCTCCGATAACAAAGAGAAAGAAGCTTTCTGAGAAACTTCTTTGTGTTCTGTGAAATCATCTCACAGAGTTACAGCTTTCCCCTCAAGAAGCCTTTCGCTAAGACAGTTCTTGTGGAATTGGCAAAGTGATATTTGGAAGCCCATAGAGGGCTATGGTGAAAAAGGAAATATCCTCAGATGAAATCTGGAAAGAAGCTTTCTGAGAAACTGCTTAGTGTTCTGTTAATTCATCGCACAGAGTTACATCTGTATTTCGTGGATCTCTTTGCTAGCCTTATTTCTGTGGAATCTGAGAACAGATATTTCGGATCCCTTGGAAGACTATAGGGCCAAAGGAAATATCCTGCGATAACAAAGAGAAAGAAGCTTTCTGAGAAATTTCTTTGTGTTCTGTGAAATCATCTCACAGAGTTACAGCTTTCCCGTGAAGAAGCCTTTCGCTAAGACAGTTCTTGTGGAATTGGCAAAGTGATATTTGGAAGCCCTTACAGGGCTATGGTGAAAAAGGAAATATCCTCACATGAAATCTGGAAAGAGGCTTTCTGAGAAACTGCTTTGTGTTCTGTTAATTCATCTCACAGATTTACATCTGTATTTCGTGGATCTCTTTGCTAGCCTTATTTCTGTGGAATCTGAGAACAGATATTTCGGATCCCTTGGAAGACTATAGGGCCAAAGGAAATATCCTCCGATAACAAAGAGAAAGAAGCTTTCTGAGAAACTTCTTTGTGTTTTGTGAAATCATCTCACAGAGTTACAGCTTTCCCCTCAAGAAGCCTTTCGCTAAGACAGTTCTTGTGGAATTGGCAAAGTGATATTTGGAAGCCCATAGAGGGCTATGGTGAAAAAGGAAATATCCTCACATGAAATCTGGAAAGAAGCTTTCTGAGAAACTCCTTAGTGTTCTGTTAATTCATCGCACAGAGTTACATCTGTATTTCGTGGATCTCTTTGCTAGCCTTATTTCTGTGGAATCTGAGAACAGATATTTCCTTTCCCTTTGAAGACTATAGGGCCAAAGGAAATATACTCCGATAACAAAGAGAAAGAAGCTTTCTGAGAAATTTCTTTGTGTTCTGTGAAATCATCTCACAGAGTTACAGCTTTCCCCTCAAGAAGCCTTTCGCTAAGACAGTTCTTGTGGAATTGGCAAAGTGATATTTGGAAGCCCATAGAGGGCTATGGTGAAAAAGGAAATATCCTCAGATGAAATCTGGAAAGTAGCTTTCTGAGAAACTGCTTAGTGTTCTGTTAATTCATCTCACAGAGTTACATCTGTATTTCGTGGATCTCTTTGCTAGCCTTATTTCTGTGGAATCTGAGAACAGATATTTCCGATCCATTGGAAGACTATAGGGCCAAAGGAAATATCCTGCGATAACGAAGAGAAAGAAGCTTTCTGAGAAACTTCTTTGTGTTCTGTGAAATCATCTCACAGAGTTACAGCTTTCCCCTCAAGAAGCCTTTCGCTAAGACAGTTCTTGTGGAATTGGCAAAGTGATATTTGGAAGCCCATAGAGGGCTATGGTGAAAAAGGAAATATCCTCACATGAAATCTGGAAAGAAGCTTTCTGAGAAACTGCTTAGTGTTCTGTTAATTCATCTCACAGAGTTACATCTGTATTTCGTGGATCTCTTTGCTAGCCTTATTTCTGTGGAATCTGAGAACAGATATTTCGGATCCCTTGGAAGACTATAGGGCCAAAGGAAATATCCTCCGATAACAAAGAGAAAGAAGCTTTCTGAGAAACTTCTTTGTGTTCTGTGAAATCATCTCACAGAGTTACAGCTTTCCCCTCAAGAAGCCTTTCCCTAAGACAGTTCTTGTGGAATTGGCAAAGTGATATTTGGAAGCCCATAGAGGGCTATGGTGAAAAAGGAAATATCCTCATATGAAATCTGGAAAGAAGCTTTCTGAGAAACTGCTTAGTGTTCTGTTAATTCATCTCACAGAGTTACATCTGTATTTCGTGGATCTCTTTGCTAGCCTTATTTCTGTGGAATCTGAGAACAGATATTTCGGATCCCTTGGAAGACTATAGGGCCAAAGGAAATATCCTGCGATAACAAAGAGAAAGAAGCTTTCTGAGAAATTTCTTTGTGTTCTGTGAAATCATCTCACAGAGTTACAACTTTCCCGTGAAGAAGCCTTTCGCTAAGACAGTTCTTGTGGAATTGGCAAAGTGATATTTGGAAGCCCTTAGAGGGCTATGGTGAAAAAGGAAATATCCTCACATGAAATCTGGAAAGAGGCTTTCTGAGAAACTGCTTTGTGTTCTGTTAATTCATCTCACAGAGTTACATCTGTATTTCGTGGATCTCTTTGCTAGCCTTATTTCTGTGGAATCTGAGAACAGATATTTCGGATCCCTTGGAAGACTATAGGGCCAAAGGAAATATCCTCCGATAACAAAGAGAAAGAAGCTTTCTGAGAAACTTCTTTGTGTTTTGTGAAATCATCTCACAGAGTAACAGCTTTCCCGTCAAGAAGCCTTTCGCTAAGACAGTTCTTGTGGAATTGTCAAAGTGATATTTGGAAGCCCATAGACGGCTATGGTGAAAAAGGAAATATCCTCACATGAAATCTGGAAAGAAGCTTTCTGAGAAACTCCTTAGTGTTCTGTTAATTCATCGCACAGAGTTACATCTGTATTTCGTGGATCTCTTTGCTAGCCTTATTTCTGTGGAATCTGAGAACAGATATTTCCTTTCCCTTTGAAGACTATAGGGCCAAAGGAAATATCCTCCGATAACAAAGAGAAAGAAGCTTTCTGAGAAATTTCTTTGTGTTCTGTGAAATCATCTCACAGAGTTACAGCTTTCCCCTCAAGAAGCCTTTCGCTAAGACAGTTCTTGTGGAATTGGCAAAGTGATATTTGGAAGCCCATAGAGGGCTATGGTGAAAAAGGAAATATCCTCAGATGAAATCTGGAAAGAAGCTTTCTGAGAAACTGCTTAGTGTTCTGTTAATTCATCTCACAGAGTTACATCTGTATTTCGTGGATCTCTTTGCTAGCCTTATTTCTGTGGAATCTGAGAACAGATATTTCGGATCCCTTGGAAGACTATAGGGCCAAAGGAAATATCCTCCGATAACAAAGAGAAAGAAGCTTTCTGAGAAACTTCTTTGTGTTCTGTGAAATCATCTCACAGAGTTACAGCTTTCCCCTCAAGAAGCCTTTCCCTAAGACAGTTCTTGTGGAATTGGCAAAGTGATATTTGGAAGCCCATAGAGGGCTATGGTGAAAAAGGAAATATCCTCAAATGAAATCTGGAAAGAAGCTTTCTGAGAAACTGCTTAGTGTTCTGTTAATTCATCTCACAGAGTTACATCTGTATTTCGTGGATCTCTTTGCTAGCCTTATTTCTGTGGAATCTGAGAACAGATATTTCGGATCCCTTGGAAGACTATAGGGCCAAAGGAAATATCCTCCGATAACAAAGAGAAAGAAGCTTTCTGAGAAACTTCTTTGTGTTTTGAGAAATCATCTCACAGAGTTACAGCTTTCCCGTCAAGAAGACTTTCGCTAAGACAGTTCTTGTGGAATTGGCAAAGTGATATTTGGAAGCCCATAGAGGGCTATGGTGAAAAAGGAAATATCGTCACATGAAATCTGGAAAGAAGCTTTCTGAGAAACTGCTTAGTGTTCTGTTAATTCATCTCACAGAGTTACATCTGTATTTCGTGGATCTCTTTGCTAGCCTTATTTCTGTGGAATCTGAGAACAGATATTTCGGATCCATTGGAAGACTACAGGGCCAAAGGAAATATCCTGCGATAACAAAGAGAAAGAAGCTTTCTGAGAAACTTCTTTGTGTTCTGTGAAATCATCTCACAGAGTTACAGCTTTCCCCTCAAGAAGCCTTTCGCTAAGAGAGTTCTTGTGGAATTGGCAAAGTGATATTTGGAAGCCCATAGAGGGCTATGGTGAAAAAGGAAATATCCTCAGATGAAATCTGGAAAGAAGCTTTCTGAGAAACTGCTTAGTGTTCTGTTAATTCATCTCACAGAGTTACATCTGTATTTCGTGGATCTCTTTGCTAGCCTTATTTCTGTGGAATCTGAGAACAGATATTTCGGATCCCTTGGAAGACTATAGGGCCAAAGGAAATATCCTCCGATAACAAA
Source organism: Macaca nemestrina (assembly GCF_043159975.1). NCBI lineage: Eukaryota > Metazoa > Chordata > Mammalia > Primates > Cercopithecidae > Macaca > Macaca nemestrina. The sequence goes on along the minus strand of NC_092137.1, from coordinate 97,171,257 downwards.
GAGAAAGAAGCTTTCTGAGAAACTTCTTTGTGTTCTGTGAAATCATCTCACAGAGTTACAGCTTTCCCCTCAAGAAGCCTTTCCCTAAGCCAGTTCTTGTGGAATTGGCAAAGTGATATTTGGAAGCCCATAGAGGGCTATGGTGAAAACGAAATATCCTCACATGAAATCTGGAAAGAAGCTTTCTGAGAAACTGCTTTGTGTTCTGTTAATTCATCTCACAGAGTTACATCTGTATTTCGTGGATCTCTTTGCTAGCCTTATTTCTGTGGAATCTGAGAACAGATATTTCGGATCCCTTGGAAGACTATAGGGCCAAAGGAAATATCCTCCGATAACAAACAGAAAGAAGATTTCTGAGGAACTTCTTTGTGTTCTGTGAAATCATCTCACAGAGTTACAGCTTTCCCCTCAAGAAGCCTTTCGCTAAGACAGTTCTTGTGGAATTGGCAAAGTGATATTTGGACGCCCATAGAGGGCAATGGTGAAAAAGGAAATATCCTCAAATGAAATCTGGAAAGAAGCTTTCTGAGAAACTGCTTAGTGTTCTGTTAATTCATCTCACAGAGTTACATCTGTATTTCGTGGATCTCTTTGCTAGCCTTATTTCTGTGGAATCTGAGAACAGATATTTCGGATCCCTTGGAAGACTATAGGGCCAAAGGAAATATCCTCCGATAACAAAGAGAAAGAAGCTTTCTGAGAAACTTCTTTGTGTTTTGTGAAATCATCTCACAGAGTTACAGCTTTCCCGTCAAGAAGCCTTTCGCTAAGACAGTTCTTGTGGAATTGGCAAAGTGATATTTGGAAGCCCATAGAGGGCTATGGTGAAAAAGGAAATATCCTCACATGAAATCTGGAAAGAAGCTTTCTGAGAAACTCCTTAGTGTTCTGTTAATTCATCTCACAGAGTTACATCTGTATTTCGTGGATCTCTTTGCTAGCCTTATTTCTGTGGAATCTGAGAACAGATATTTCGGATCCCTTGGAAGACTATAGGGCCAAAGGAAATATCCTCCGATAACAAAGAGAAAGAAGCTTTCTGAGAAACTTCTTTGTGTTCTGTGAAATCATCTCACAGAGTTACAGCTTTCCCCTCAAGAAGCCTTTCGCTAAGACAGTTCTTGTGGAATTGGCAAAGTGATATTTGGAAGCCCATAGAGGGCTATGGTGAAAAAGGAAATATCCTCACATGAAATCTGGAAAGAGGCTTTCTGAGAAACTGCTTTGTGTTCTGTTAATTCATCTCACAGAGTTACATCTGTATTTCGTGGATCTCTTTGCTAGCCTTATTTCTGTGGAATCTGAGAACAGATATTTCGGATCCCTTGGAAGACTATAGGGCCAAAGGAAATATCCTCCGATAACAAAGAGAAAGAAGCTTTCTGAGAAACTTCTTTGTGTTTTGTGAAATCATCTCACAGAGTTACAGCTTTCCCCTCAAGAAGCCTTTCGCTAAGACAGTTCTTGTGGAATTGGCAAAGTGATATTTGGAAGCCCATAGAGGGCTATGGTGAAAAAGGAAATATCCTCACATGAAATCTGGAAAGAAGCTTTCTGAGAAACTCCTTAGTGTTCTGTTAATTCATCGCACAGAGTTACATCTGTATTTCGTGGATCTCTTTGCTAGCCTTATTTCTGTGGAATCTGAGAACAGATATTTCCTTTCCCTTTGAAGACTATAGGGCCAAAGGAAATATACTCCGATAACAAAGAGAAAGAAGCTTTCTGAGAAATTGCTTTGTGTTCTGTGAAATCATCTCACAGAGTTACAGCTTTCCCCTCAAGAAGCCTTTCGCTAAGACAGTTCTTGTGGAATTGTCAAAGTGATATTTGGAAGCCCATAGAGGGCTATGGTGAAAAAGGAAATATCCTCAGATGAAATCTGGAAAGTAGCTTTCTGAGAAACTGCTTAGTGTTCTGTTAATTCATCTCACAGAGTTACATCTGTATTTCGTGGATCTCTTTGCTAGCCTTATTTCTGTGGAATCTGAGAACAGATATTTCCGATCCATTGGAAGACTATAGGGCCAAAGGAAATATCCTGCGATAACGAAGAGAAAGAAGCTTTCTGAGAAACTTCTTTGTGTTCTGTGAAATCATCTCACAGAGTTACAGCTTTCCCCTCAAGAAGCCTTTCGCTAAGACAGTTCTTGTGGAATTGGCAAAGTGATATTTGGAAGCCCATAGAGGGCTATGGTGAAAAAGGAAATATCCTCACATGAAATCTGGAAAGAAGCTTTCTGAGAAACTGCTTAGTGTTCTGTTAATTCATCTCACAGAGTTACATCTGTATTTCGTGGATCTCTTTGCTAGCCTTATTTCTGTGGAATCTGAGAACAGATATTTCGGATCCCTTGGAAGACTATAGGGCCAAAGGAAATATCCTCCGATAACAAAGAGAAAGAAGCTTTCTGAGAAACTTCTTTGTGTTCTGTGAAATCATCTCACAGAGTTACAGCTTTCCCCTCAAGAAGCCTTTCCCTAAGACAGTTCTTGTGGAATTGTCAAAGTGATATTTGGAAGCCCATAGAGGGCTATGGTGAAAAAGGAAATATCCTCAGATGAAATCTGGAAAGAAGCTTTCTGAGAAACTGCTTAGTGTTCTGTTAATTCATCTCACAGAGTTACATCTGTATTTCGTGGATCTCTTTGCTAGCCTTATTTCTGTGGAATCTGAGAACAGATATTTCGGATCCCTTGGAAGACTATAGGGCCAAAGGAAATATCCTGCGATAACAAAGAGAAAGAAGCTTTCTGAGAAATTTCTTTGTGTTCTGTGAAATCATCTCACAGAGTTACAGCTTTCCCGTGAAGAAGCCTTTCGCTAAGACAGTTCTTGTGGAATTGGCAAAGTGATATTTGGAAGCCCTTAGAGGGCTATGGTGAAAAAGGAAATATCCTCACATGAAATCTGGAAAGAGGCTTTCTGAGAAACTGCTTTGTGTTCTGTTAATTCATCTCACAGAGTTACATCTGTATTTCTTGGATCTCTTTGCTAGCCTTATTTCTGTGGAATCTGAGAACAGATATTTTGGATCCCTTGGAAGACTATAGGGCCAAAGGAAATATCCTCCGATAACAAAGAGAAAGAAGCTTTCTGAGAAACTTCTTTGTGTTTTGTGAAATCATCTCACAGAGTAACAGCTTTCCCGTCAAGAAGCCGTTCGCTAAGACAGTTCTTGTGGAATTGTCAAAGTGATATTTGGAAGCCCATAGACGGCTATGGTGAAAAAGGAAATATCCTCACATGAAATCTGGAAAGAAGCTTTCTGAGAAACTCCTTAGTGTTCTGTTAATTCATCGCACAGAGTTACATCTGTATTTCGTGGATCTCTTTGCTAGCCTTATTTCTGTGGAATCTGAGAACAGATATTTCCTTTCCCTTTGAAGACTATAGGGCCAAAGGAAATATCCTCCGATAACAAAGAGAAAGAAGCTTTCTGAGAAATTTCTTTGTGTTCTGTGAAATCATCTCACAGAGTTTCAGCTTTCCCCTCAAGAAGCCTTTCGCTAAGACTGTTCTTCTGGAATTGGCAAAGTGATATTTGGAAGCCCATAGAGGGCTATGGTGAAAAAGGAAATATCCTCACATGAAATCTGGAAAGTAGCTTTCTGAGAAACTGCTTAGTGTTCTGTTAATTCATCTCACAGAGTTACATCTGTATTTCGTGGATCTCTTTGCTAGCCTTATTTCTGTGGAATCTGAGAACAGATATTTCGGATCCATTGGAAGACTATAGGGCCAAAGGAAATATCCTGCGATAACAAAGAGAAAGAAGCTTTCTGAGAAACTTCTTTGTGTTTTGTGAAATCATCTCACAGAGTTACAGCTTTCCCGTCAAGAAGCCTTTCGCTAAGACAGTTCTTGTGGAATTGGCAAAGTGATATTTGGAAGCCCATAGAGGGCTATGGTGAAAAAGGAAATATCCTCACATGAAATCTGGAAAGAAGCTTTCTGAGAAACTCCTTAGTGTTCTGTTAATTCATCGCACAGAGTTACATCTGTATTTCGAGGATCTCTTTGCTAGCCTTATTTCTGTGGAATCTGAGAACAGATATTTCGGATCCCTTGGAAGACTATAGGGGCAAAGGAAATATCCTCCGATAACAAAGAGAAAGAAGCTTTCTGAGAAATTTCTTTGTGTTCTGTGAAATCATCTCACAGAGTTACAGCTTTCCCCTCAAGAAGCCTTTCGCTAAGACAGTTCTTGTGGAATTGGCAAAGTGATATTTGGAAGCCCATAGAGGGCTATGGTGAAAAAGGAAATATCCTCAGATGAAATCTGGAAAGTAGCTTTCTGAGAAACTGCTTAGTGTTCTGTTAATTCATCTCACAGAGTTACATCTGTATTTCGTGGATCTCTTTGCTAGCCTTATTTCTGTGGAATCTGAGAACAGATATTTCGGATCCCTTGGAAGACTATAGGGCCAAAGGAAATATCCTGCGATAACAAAGAGAAAGAAGCTTTCTGAGAAATTTCTTTGTGTTCTGTGAAATCATCTCACAGAGTTACAGCTTTCCCGTCAAGAAGCCTTTCGCTAAGACAGTTCTTGTGGAATTGGCAAAGTGATATTTGGAAGCCCATAGAGGGCTATGGTGAAAAAGGAAATATCCTCAGATGAAATCTGGAAAGAAGCTTTCTGAGAAACTGCTTAGTGTTCTGTTAATTCATCTCACAGAGTTACATCTGTATTTCGTGGATCTCTTTGCTAGCCTTATTTCTGTGGAATCTGAGAACAGATATTTCGGATCCCTTGGAAGACTATAGGGCCAAAGGAAATATCCTCCGATAACCAAGAGAAAGAAGCTTTCTGAGAAACTTCTTTGTGTTTTGTGAAATCATCTCACAGAGTTACAGCTTTCCCGTCAAGAAGCCTTTCGCTAAGACAGTTCTTGTGGAATTGGCAAAGTGATATTTGGAAGCCCATAGAGGGCTATGGTGAAAAAGGAAATATCCTCACATGAAATCTGGAAAGAAGCTTTCTGAGAAACTCCTTAGTGTTCTGTTAATTCATCGCACAGAGTTACATCTGTATTTCGAGGATCTCTTTGCTAGCCTTATTTCTGTGGAATCTGAGAACAGATATTTCGGATCCCTTGGAAGACTATAGGGGCAAAGGAAATATCCTCCGATAACAAAGAGAAAGAAGCTTTCTGAGAAATTTCTTTGTGTTCTGTGAAATCATCTCACAGAGTTACAGCTTTCCCCTCAAGAAGCCTTTCGCTAAGACAGTTCTTGTGGAATTGGCAAAGTGATATTTGGAAGCCCATAGAGGGCTATGGTGAAAAAGGAAATATCCTCAGATGAAATCTGGAAAGAAGCTTTCTGAGAAACTGCTTAGTGTTCTGTTAATTCATCTCACAGAGTTACATCTGTATTTCGTGGATCTCTTTGCTAGCCTTATTTCTGTGGAATCTGAGAACAGATATTTCGGATCCCTTGGAAGACTATAGGGCCAAAGGAAATATCCTCCGATAACCAAGAGAAAGAAGCTTTCTGAGAAACTTCTTTGTGTTTTGTGAAATCATCTCACAGAGTTACAGCTTTCCCGTCAAGAAGCCTTTCGCTAAGACAGTTCTTGTGGAATTGGCAAAGTGATATTTGGAAGCCCATAGAGGGCTATGGTGAAAAAGGAAATATCCTCACATGAAATCTGGAAAGAAGCTTTCTGAGAAACTCCTTAGTGTTCTGTTAATTCATCGCACAGAGTTACATCTGTATTTCGAGGATCTCTTTGCTAGCCTTATTTCTGTGGAATCTGAGAACAGATATTTCGGATCCCTTGGAAGACTATAGGGGCAAAGGAAATATCCTCCGATAACAAAGAGAAAGAAGCTTTCTGAGAAATTTCTTTGTGTTCTGTGAAATCATCTCACAGAGTTACAGCTTTCCCCTCAAGAAGCCTTTCGCTAAGACAGTTCTTGTGGAATTGGCAAAGTGATATTTGGAAGCCCATAGAGGGCTATGGTGAAAAAGGAAATATCCTCAGATGAAATCTGGAAAGTAGCTTTCTGAGAAACTGCTTAGTGTTCTGATAATTCATCTCACAGAGTTACATCTGTATTTCGTGGATCTCTTTGCTAGCCTTATTTCTGTGGAATCTGAGAACAGATATTTCGGATCCCTTGGAAGACTATAGGGCCAAAGGAAATATCCTGCGATAACAAAGAGAAAGAAGCTTTCTGAGAAATTTCTTTGTGTTCTGTGAAATCATCTCACAGAGTTACAGCTTTCCCGTCAAGAAGCCTTTCGCTAAGACAGTTCTTGTGGAATTGGCAAAGTGATATTTGGAAGCCCATAGAGGGCTATGGTGAAAAAGGAAATATCCTCAGATGAAATCTGGAAAGAAGCTTTCTGAGAAACTGCTTAGTGTTCTGTTAATTCATCTCACAGAGTTACATCTGTATTTCGTGGATCTCTTTGCTAGCCTTATTTCTGTGGAATCTGAGAACAGATATTTCGGATCCCTTGGAAGACTATAGGGCCAAAGGAAATATCCTCCGATAACCAAGAGAAAGAAGCTTTCTGAGAAACTTCTTTGTGTTTTGTGAAATCATCTCACAGAGTTACAGCTTTCCCGTCAAGAAGCCTTTCGCTAAGACAGTTCTTGTGGAATTGGCAAAGTGATATTTGGAAGCCCATAGAGGGCTATGGTGAAAAAGGAAATATCCTCACATGAAATCTGGAAAGAAGCTTTCTGAGAAACTCCTTAGTGTTCTGTTAATTCATCGCACAGAGTTACATCTGTATTTCGAGGATCTCTTTGCTAGCCTTATTTCTGTGGAATCTGAGAACAGATATTTCGGATCCCTTGGAAGACTATAGGGGCAAAGGAAATATCCTCCGATAACAAAGAGAAAGAAGCTTTCTGAGAAATTTCTTTGTGTTCTGTGAAATCATCTCACAGAGTTACAGCTTTCCCCTCAAGAAGCCTTTCGCTAAGACAGTTCTTGTGGAATTGGCAAAGTGATATTTGGAAGCCCATAGAGGGCTATGGTGAAAAAGGAAATATCCTCAGATGAAATCTGGAAAGTAGCTTTCTGAGAAACTGCTTAGTGTTCTGTTAATTCATCTCACAGAGTTACATCTGTATTTCGTGGATCTCTTTGCTAGCCTTATTTCTGTGGAATCTGAGAACAGATATTTCCTTTCCCTTTGAAGACTATAGGGCCAAAGGAAATATCCTCCGATAACAAAGAGAAAGAAGCTTTCTGAGAAACTTCTTTGTGTTCTGTGAAATCACCTCACAGAGTTACAGCTTTCCCGTCAAGAAGCCTTTCGCTAAGACAGTTCTTGTGGAATTGGCAAAGTGATATTTGGAAGCCCATAGAGGGCTATGGTGAAAAAGGAAATATCCTCAGATGAAATCTGGAAAGAAGCTTTCTGAGAAACTGCTTAGTGTTCTGTTAATTCATCTCACAGAGTTACATCTGTATTTCGTGGATCTCTTTGCTAGCCTTATTTCTGTGGAATCTGAGAACAGATATTTCGGATCCCTTGGAAGACTATAGGGCCAAAGGAAATATCCTCCGATAACCAAGAGAAAGAAGCTTTCTGAGAAACTTCTTTGTGTTTTGTGAAATCATCTCACAGAGTTACAGCTTTCCCGTCAAGAAGCCTTTCGCTAAGACAGTTCTTGTGGAATTGGCAAAGTGATATTTGGAAGCCCATAGAGGGCTATGGTGAAAAAGGAAATATCCTCACATGAAATCTGGAAAGAAGCTTTCTGAGAAACTCCTTAGTGTTCTGTTAATTCATCGCACAGAGTTACATCTGTATTTCGAGGATCTCTTTGCTAGCCTTATTTCTGTGGAATCTGAGAACAGATATTTCGGATCCCTTGGAAGACTATAGGGGCAAAGGAAATATCCTCCGATAACAAAGAGAAAGAAGCTTTCTGAGAAATTTCTTTGTGTTCTGTGAAATCATCTCACAGAGTTACAGCTTTCCCCTCAAGAAGCCTTTCGCTAAGACAGTTCTTGTGGAATTGGCAAAGTGATATTTGGAAGCCCATAGAGGGCTATGGTGAAAAAGGAAATATCCTCAGATGAAATCTGGAAAGTAGCTTTCTGAGAAACTGCTTAGTGTTCTGTTAATTCATCTCACAGAGTTACATCTGTATTTCGTGGATCTCTTTGCTAGCCTTATTTCTGTGGAATCTGAGAACAGATATTTCGGATCCCTTGGAAGACTATAGGGCCAAAGGAAATATCCTGCGATAACAAAGAGAAAGAAGCTTTCTGAGAAATTTCTTTGTGTTCTGTGAAATCATCTCACAGAGTTACAGCTTTCCCGTCAAGAAGCCTTTCGCTAAGACAGTTCTTGTGGAATTGGCAAAGTGATATTTGGAAGCCCATAGAGGGCTATGGTGAAAAAGGAAATATCCTCAGATGAAATCTGGAAAGAAGCTTTCTGAGAAACTGCTTAGTGTTCTGTTAATTCATCTCACAGAGTTACATCTGTATTTCGTGGCTCTCTTTGCTAGCCTTATTTCTGTGGAATCTGAGAACAGATATTTCGGATCCCTTGGAAGACTATAGGGCCAAAGGAAATATCCTCCGATAACCAAGAGAAAGAAGCTTTCTGAGAAACTTCTTTGTGTTTTGTGAAATCATCTCACAGAGTTACAGCTTTCCCGTCAAGAAGCCTTTCGCTAAGACAGTTCTTGTGGAATTGGCAAAGTGATATTTGGAAGCCCATAGAGGGCTATGGTGAAAAAGGAAATATCCTCACATGAAATCTGGAAAGAAGCTTTCTGAGAAACTCCTTAGTGTTCTGTTAATTCATCGCACAGAGTTACATCTGTATTTCGAGGATCTCTTTGCTAGCCTTATTTCTGTGGAATCTGAGAACAGATATTTCGGATCCCTTGGAAGACTATAGGGGCAAAGGAAATATCCTCCGATAACAAAGAGAAAGAAGCTTTCTGAGAAATTTCTTTGTGTTCTGTGAAATCATCTCACAGAGTTACAGCTTTCCCCTCAAGAAGCCTTTCGCTAAGACAGTTCTTGTGGAATTGGCAAAGTGATATTTGGAAGCCCATAGAGGGCTATGGTGAAAAAGGAAATATCCTCAGATGAAATCTGGAAAGTAGCTTTCTGAGAAACTGCTTAGTGTTCTGTTAATTCATCTCACAGAGTTACATCTGTATTTCGTGGATCTCTTTGCTAGCCTTATTTCTGTGGAATCTGAGAACAGATATTTCCTTTCCCTTTGAAGACTATAGGGCCAAAGGAAATATCCTCCGATAACAAAGAGAAAGAAGCTTTCTGAGAAACTTCTTTGTGTTCTGTGAAATCACCTCACAGAGTTACAGCTTTCCCGTCAAGAAGCCTTTCGCTAAGACAGTTCTTGTGGAATTGGCAAAGTGATATTTGGAAGCCCATAGAGGGCTATGGTGAAAAAGGAAATATCCTCAGATGAAATCTGGAAAGAAGCTTTCTGAGAAACTGCTTAGTGTTCTGTTAATTCATCTCACAGAGTTACATCTGTATTTCGTGGATCTCTTTGCTAGCCTTATTTCTGTGGAATCTGAGAACAGATATTTCGGATCCCTTGGAAGACTATAGGGCCAAAGGAAATATCCTCCGATAACCAAGAGAAAGAAGCTTTCTGAGAAACTTCTTTGTGTTTTGTGAAATCATCTCACAGAGTTACAGCTTTCCCGTCAAGAAGCCTTTCGCTAAGACAGTTCTTGTGGAATTGGCAAAGTGATATTTGGAAGCCCATAGAGGGCTATGGTGAAAAAGGAAATATCCTCACATGAAATCTGGAAAGAAGCTTTCTGAGAAACTCCTTAGTGTTCTGTTAATTCATCGCACAGAGTTACATCTGTATTTCGAGGATCTCTTTGCTAGCCTTATTTCTGTGGAATCTGAGAACAGATATTTCGGATCCCTTGGAAGACTATAGGGGCAAAGGAAATATCCTCCGATAACAAAGAGAAAGAAGCTTTCTGAGAAATTTCTTTGTGTTCTGTGAAATCATCTCACAGAGTTACAGCTTTCCCCTCAAGAAGCCTTTCGCTAAGACAGTTCTTGTGGAATTGGCAAAGTGATATTTGGAAGCCCATAGAGGGCTATGGTGAAAAAGGAAATATCCTCAGATGAAATCTGGAAAGTAGCTTTCTGAGAAACTGCTTAGTGTTCTGTTAATTCATCTCACAGAGTTACATCTGTATTTCGTGGATCTCTTTGCTAGCCTTATTTCTGTGGAATCTGAGAACAGATATTTCGGATCCCTTGGAAGACTATAGGGCCAAAGGAAATATCCTGCGATAACAAAGAGAAAGAAGCTTTCTGAGAAATTTCTTTGTGTTCTGTGAAATCATCTCACAGAGTTACAGCTTTCCCGTCAAGAAGCCTTTCGCTAAGACAGTTCTTGTGGAATTGGCAAAGTGATATTTGGAAGCCCATAGAGGGCTATGGTGAAAAAGGAAATATCCTCAGATGAAATCTGGAAAGAAGCTTTCTGAGAAACTGCTTAGTGTTCTGTTAATTCATCTCACAGAGTTACATCTGTATTTCGTGGATCTCTTTGCTAGCCTTATTTCTGTGGAATCTGAGAACAGATATTTCGGATCCCTTGGAAGACTATAGGGCCAAAGGAAATATCCTCCGATAACCAAGAGAAAGAAGCTTTCTGAGAAACTTCTTTGTGTTTTGTGAAATCATCTCACAGAGTTACAGCTTTCCCGTCAAGAAGCCTTTCGCTAAGACAGTTCTTGTGGAATTGGCAAAGTGATATTTGGAAGCCCATAGAGGGCTATGGTGAAAAAGGAAATATCCTCACATGAAATCTGGAAAGAAGCTTTCTGAGAAACTCCTTAGTGTTCTGTTAATTCATCGCACAGAGTTACATCTGTATTTCGAGGATCTCTTTGCTAGCCTTATTTCTGTGGAATCTGAGAACAGATATTTCGGATCCCTTGGAAGACTATAGGGGCAAAGGAAATATCCTCCGATAACAAAGAGAAAGAAGCTTTCTGAGAAATTTCTTTGTGTTCTGTGAAATCATCTCACAGAGTTACAGCTTTCCCCTCAAGAAGCCTTTCGCTAAGACAGTTCTTGTGGAATTGGCAAAGTGATATTTGGAAGCCCATAGAGGGCTATGGTCAAAAAGGAAATATCCTCAGATGAAATCTGGAAAGTAGCTTTCTGAGAAACTGCTTAGTGTTCTGTTAATTCATCTCACAGAGTTACATCTGTATTTCGTGGATCTCTTTGCTAGCCTTATTTCTGTGGAATCTGAGAACAGATATTTCCTTTCCCTTTGAAGACTATAGGGCCAAAGGAAATATCCTCCGATAACAAAGAGAAAGAAGCTTTCTGAGAAACTTCTTTGTGTTCTGTGAAATCACCTCACAGAGTTACAGCTTTCCCGTCAAGAAGCCTTTCGCTAAGACAGTTCTTGTGGAATTGGCAAAGTGATATTTGGAAGCCCATAGAGGGCTATGGTGAAAAAGGAAATATCCTCAGATGAAATCTGGAAAGAAGCTTTCTGAGAAACTGCTTAGTGTTCTGTTAATTCATCTCACAGAGTTACATCTGTATTTCGTGGATCTCTTTGCTAGCCTTATTTCTGTGGAATCTGAGAACAGATATTTCGGATCCCTTGGAAGACTATAGGGCCAAAGGAAATATCCTCCGATAACCAAGAGAAAGAAGCTTTCTGAGAAACTTCTTTGTGTTTTGTGAAATCATCTCACAGAGTTACAGCTTTCCCGTCAAGAAGCCTTTCGCTAAGACAGTTCTTGTGGAATTGGCAAAGTGATATTTGGAAGCCCATAGAGGGCTATGGTGAAAAAGGAAATATCCTCACATGAAATCTGGAAAGAAGCTTTCTGAGAAACTCCTTAGTGTTCTGTTAATTCATCGCACAGAGTTACATCTGTATTTCGAGGATCTCTTTGCTAGCCTTATTTCTGTGGAATCTGAGAACAGATATTTCGGATCCCTTGGAAGACTATAGGGGCAAAGGAAATATCCTCCGATAACAAAGAGAAAGAAGCTTTCTGAGAAATTTCTTTGTGTTCTGTGAAATCATCTCACAGAGTTACAGCTTTCCCCTCAAGAAGCCTTTCGCTAAGACAGTTCTTGTGGAATTGGCAAAGTGATATTTGGAAGCCCATAGAGGGCTATGGTGAAAAAGGAAATATCCTCAGATGAAATCTGGAAAGTAGCTTTCTGAGAAACTGCTTAGTGTTCTGTTAATTCATCTCACAGAGTTACATCTGTATTTCGTGGATCTCTTTGCTAGCCTTATTTCTGTGGAATCTGAGAACAGATATTTCGGATCCCTTGGAAGACTATAGGGCCAAAGGAAATATCCTGCGATAACAAAGAGAAAGAAGCTTTCTGAGAAATTTCTTTGTGTTCTGTGAAATCATCTCACAGAGTTACAGCTTTCCCGTCAAGAAGCCTTTCGCTAAGACAGTTCTTGTGGAATTGGCAAAGTGATATTTGGAAGCCCATAGAGGGCTATGGTGAAAAAGGAAATATCCTCAGATGAAATCTGGAAAGAAGCTTTCTGAGAAACTGCTTAGTGTTCTGTTAATTCATCTCACAGAGTTACATCTGTATTTCGTGGATCTCTTTGCTAGCCTTATTTCTGTGGAATCTGAGAACAGATATTTCGGATCCCTTGGAAGACTATAGGGCCAAAGGAAATATCCTCCGATAACCAAGAGAAAGAAGCTTTCTGAGAAACTTCTTTGTGTTTTGTGAAATCATCTCACAGAGTTACAGCTTTCCCGTCAAGAAGCCTTTCGCTAAGACAGTTCTTGTGGAATTGGCAAAGTGATATTTGGAAGCCCTTAGAGGGCTATGGTGAAAAAGGAAATATCCTCACATGAAATCTGGAAAGAAGCTTTCTGAGAAACTCCTTAGTGTTCTGTTAATTCATCGCACAGAGTTACATCTGTATTTCGAGGATCTCTTTGCTAGCCTTATTTCTGTGGAATCTGAGAACAGATATTTCGGATCCCTTGGAAGACTATAGGGGCAAAGGAAATATCCTCCGATAACAAAGAGAAAGAAGCTTTCTGAGAAATTTCTTTGTGTTCTGTGAAATCATCTCACAGAGTTACAGCTTTCCCCTCAAGAAGCCTTTCGCTAAGACAGTTCTTGTGGAATTGGCAAAGTGATATTTGGAAGCCCATAGAGGGCTATGGTGAAAAAGGAAATATCCTCAGATGAAATCTGGAAAGTAGCTTTCTGAGAAACTGCTTAGTGTTCTGTTAATTCATCTCACAGAGTTACATCTGTATTTCGTGGATCTCTTTGCTAGCCTTATTTCTGTGGAATCTGAGAACAGATATTTCCTTTCCCTTTGAAGACTATAGGGCCAAAGGAAATATCCTCCGATAACAAAGAGAAAGAAGCTTTCTGAGAAACTTCTTTGTGTTCTGTGAAATCACCTCACAGAGTTACAGCTTTCCCGTCAAGAAGCCTTTCGCTAAGACAGTTCTTGTGGAATTGGCAAAGTGATATTTGGAAGCCCATAGAGGGCTATGGTGAAAAAGGAAATATCCTCAGATGAAATCTGGAAAGAAGCTTTCTGAGAAACTGCTTAGTGTTCTGTTAATTCATCTCACAGAGTTACATCTGTATTTCGTGGATCTCTTTGCTAGCCTTATTTCTGTGGAATCTGAGAACAGATATTTCGGATCCCTTGGAAGACTATAGGGCCAAAGGAAATATCCTCCGATAACCAAGAGAAAGAAGCTTTCTGAGAAACTTCTTTGTGTTTTGTGAAATCATCTCACAGAGTTACAGCTTTCCCGTCAAGAAGCCTTTCGCTAAGACAGTTCTTGTGGAATTGGCAAAGTGATATTTGGAAGCCCATAGAGGGCTATGGTGAAAAAGGAAATATCCTCACATGAAATCTGGAAAGAAGCTTTCTGAGAAACTCCTTAGTGTTCTGTTAATTCATCGCACAGAGTTACATCTGTATTTCGAGGATCTCTTTGCTAGCCTTATTTCTGTGGAATCTGAGAACCGATATTTCGGATCCCTTGGAAGACTATAGGGGCAAAGGAAATATCCTCCGATAACAAAGAGAAAGAAGCTTTCTGAGAAATTTCTTTGTGTTCTGTGAAATCATCTCACAGAGTTACAGCTTTCCCCTCAAGAAGCCTTTCGCTAAGACAGTTCTTGTGGAATTGGCAAAGTGATATTTGGAAGCCCATAGAGGGCTATGGTGAAAAAGGAAATATCCTCAGATGAAATCTGGAAAGTAGCTTTCTGAGAAACTGCTTAGTGTTCTGTTAATTCATCTCACAGAGTTACATCTGTATTTCGTGGATCTCTTTGCTAGCCTTATTTCTGTGGAATCTGAGAACAGATATTTCGGATCCCTTGGAAGACTATAGGGCCAAAGGAAATATCCTGCGATAACAAAGAGAAAGAAGCTTTCTGAGAAATTTCTTTGTGTTCTGTGAAATCATCTCACAGAGTTACAGCTTTCCCGTCAAGAAGCCTTTCGCTAAGACAGTTCTTGTGGAATTGGCAAAGTGATATTTGGAAGCCCATAGAGGGCTATGGTGAAAAAGGAAATATCCTCAGATGAAATCTGGAAAGAAGCTTTCTGAGAAACTGCTTAGTGTTCTGTTAATTCATCTCACAGAGTTACATCTGTATTTCGTGGATCTCTTTGCTAGCCTTATTTCTGTGGAATCTGAGAACAGATATTTCGGATCCCTTGGAAGACTATAGGGCCAAAGGAAATATCCTCCGATAACCAAGAGAAAGAAGCTTTCTGAGAAACTTCTTTGTGTTTTGTGAAATCATCTCACAGAGTTACAGCTTTCCCGTCAAGAAGCCTTTCGCTAAGACAGTTCTTGTGGAATTGGCAAAGTGATATTTGGAAGCCCATAGAGGGCTATGGTGAAAAAGGAAATATCCTCACATGAAATCTGGAAAGAAGCTTTCTGAGAAACTCCTTAGTGTTCTGTTAATTCATCGCACAGAGTTACATCTGTATTTCGAGGATCTCTTTGCTAGCCTTATTTCTGTGGAATCTGAGAACAGATATTTCGGATCCCTTGGAAGACTATAGGGGCAAAGGAAATATCCTCCGATAACAAAGAGAAAGAAGCTTTCTGAGAAATTTCTTTGTGTTCTGTGAAATCATCTCACAGAGTTACAGCTTTCCCCTCAAGAAGCCTTTCGCTAAGACAGTTCTTGTGGAATTGGCAAAGTGATATTTGGAAGCCCATAGAGGGCTATGGTGAAAAAGGAAATATCCTCAGATGAAATCTGGAAAGTAGCTTTCTGAGAAACTGCTTAGTGTTCTGTTAATTCATCTCACAGAGTTACATCTGTATTTCGTGGATCTCTTTGCTAGCCTTATTTCTGTGGAATCTGAGAACAGATATTTCCTTTCCCTTTGAAGACTATAGGGCCAAAGGAAATATCCTCCGATAACAAAGAGAAAGAAGCTTTCTGAGAAACTTCTTTGTGTTCTGTGAAATCACCTCACAGAGTTACAGCTTTCCCGTCAAGAAGCCTTTCGCTAAGACAGTTCTTGTGGAATTGGCAAAGTGATATTTGGAAGCCCATAGAGGGCTATGGTGAAAAAGGAAATATCCTCAGATGAAATCTGGAAAGAAGCTTTCTGAGAAACTGCTTAGTGTTCTGTTAATTCATCTCACAGAGTTACATCTGTATTTCGTGGATCTCTTTGCTAGCCTTATTTCTGTGGAATCTGAGAACAGATATTTCGGATCCCTTGGAAGACTATAGGGCCAAAGGAAATATCCTCCGATAACCAAGAGAAAGAAGCTTTCTGAGAAACTTCTTTGTGTTTTGTGAAATCATCTCACAGAGTTACAGCTTTCCCGTCAAGAAGCCTTTCGCTAAGACAGTTCTTGTGGAATTGGCAAAGTGATATTTGGAAGCCCATAGAGGGCTATGGTGAAAAAGGAAATATCCTCACATGAAATCTGGAAAGAAGCTTTCTGAGAAACTCCTTAGTGTTCTGTTAATTCATCGCACAGAGTTACATCTGTATTTCGAGGATCTCTTTGCTAGCCTTATTTCTGTGGAATCTGAGAACAGATATTTCGGATCCCTTGGAAGACTATAGGGGCAAAGGAAATATCCTCCGATAACAAAGAGAAAGAAGCTTTCTGAGAAACTTCTTTGTGTTCTGTGAAATCACCTCACAGAGTTACAGCTTTCCCCTCAAGAAGCCTTTCGCTAAGACAGTTCTTGTGGAATTGGCAAAGTGATATTTGGAAGCCCATAGAGAGCTATGGTGAAAAAGGAAATATCCTCAGATGAAATCTGGAAAGTAGCTTTCTGAGAAACTGCTTAGTGTTCTGTTAATTCATCTCACAGAGTTACATCTGTATTTCGTGGATCTCTTTGCTAGCCTTATTTCTGTGGAATCTGAGAACAGATATTTCGGATCCCTTGGAGGACTATAGGGCCAAAGGAAATATCCTCCGATAACAAAGAGAAAGAAGCTTTCTGAGAAACTTCTTTGTGTTCTGTGAAATCATCTCACAGAGTTACAGCTTTCCCCTCAAGAAGCCTTTCCCTAAGACAGTTCTTGTGGAATTGGCAAAGTGATATTTGGAAGCCCATAGAGGGCTATGGTGAAAAAGGAAATATCCTCAGATGAAATCTGGAAAGAAGCTTTCTGAGAAACTGCTTAGTGTTCTGTTAATTCATCTCACATAGTTATATCTGTATTTCGTGGATCTCTTTGCTAGCCTTATTTCTGTGGAATCTGAGAACAGATATTTCGGATCCCTTGGAAGACTATAGGGCCAAAGGAAATATCCTCCGATAACCAAGAGAAAGAAGCTTTCTGAGAAACTTCTTTGTGTTCTGTGAAATCATCTCACAGAGTTACAGCTTTCCCCTCAAGAAGCCTTTCGCTCAGACAGTTCTTGTGGAATTGGCAAAGTGATATTTGGAAGCCCATAGAGGGCTATGGTGAAAAAGGAAATATCCTCAAATGAAATCTGGAAAGAAGCTTTCTGAGAAACTGCTTAGTGTTCTGTTAATTCATCTCACAGAGTTACATCTGTATTTCGTGGATCTCTTTGCTAGCCTTATTTCTGTGGAATCTGAGAACAGATATTTCGGATCCCTTGGAAGACTATAGGGCCAAAGGAAATATTCTCCGATAACAAAGAGAAAGAAGCTTTCTGAGAAACTTCTTTGTGTTTTGTGAAATCAACTCACAGAGTTACAGCTTTCCCGTCAAGAAGCCTTTCGCTAAGACAGTTCTTGTGGAATTGGCAAAGTGATATTTGGAAGCCCATAGAGGGCTATGGTGAAAAAGGAAATATCCTCACATGAAATCTGGAAAGAAGCTTTCTGAGAAACTCCTTAGTGTTCTGTTAATTCATCTCACAGAGTTACATCTGTATTTCGTGGATCTCTTTGCTAGCCTTATTTCTGTGGAATCTGAGAACAGATATTTCCTTTCCCTTTGAAGACTATAGGGCCAAAGGAAATATCCTCCGATAACAAAGAGAAAGAAGCTTTCTGAGAAACTTCTTTGTGTTCTGTGAAATCATCTCACAGAGTTACAGCTTTCCCCTCAAGAAGCCTTTCGCTAAGACAGTTCTTGTGGAATTGGCAAAGTGATATTTGGAAGCCCATAGAGGGCTATGGTGAAAAAGGAAATATCCTCAGATGAAATCTGGAAAGTAGCATTCTGAGAAACTGCTTAGTGTTCTGTTAATTCATCTCACAGACTTACATCTGTATTTCCTGGATCTCTTTGCTAGCCTTATTTCTGTGGAATCTGAGAACAGATATTTCGGATCCCTTGGAAGACTATAGGGCCAAAGGAAATATCCTGCGATAACAAAGAGAAAGAAGCTTTCTGAGAAATTTCTTTGTGTTCTGTGAAATCATCTCACAGAGTTACAGCTTTCCCGTCAAGAAGCCTTTCGCTAAGACAGTTCTTGTGGAATTGGCAAAGTGATATTTGGAAGCCCATAGAGGGCTATGGTGAAAAAGGAAATATCCTCAGATGAAATCTGGAAAGAAGCTTTCTGAGAAACTGCTTAGTGTTCTGTTAATTCATCTCACAGAGTTACATCTGTATTTCGTGGATCTCTTTGCTAGCCTTATTTCTGTGGAATCTGAGAACAGATATTTCGGATCCCTTGGAAGACTATAGGGCCAAAGGAAATATCCTCCGATAACAAAGAGAAAGAAGCTTTCTGAGAAACTTCTTTGTGTTTTGTGAAATCATCTCACAGAGTTACAGCTTTCCCGTCAAGAAGCCTTTCGCTAAGACAGTTCTTGTGGAATTGGCAAAGTGATATTTGGAAGCCCATAGAGGGCTATGGTGAAAAAGGAAATATCCTCACATGAAATCTGGAAAGAAGCTTTCTGAGAAACTCCTTAGTGTTCTGTTAATTCATCGCACAGAGATACATCTGTATTTCGAGGATCTCTTTGCTAGCCTTATTTCTGTGGAATCTGAGAACAGATATTTCGGATCCCTTGGAAGACTATAGGGGCAAAGGAAATATCCTCCGATAACAAAGAGAAAGAAGCTTTCTGAGAAATTTCTTTGTGTTCTGTGAAATAATCTCACAGAGTTACAGCTTTCCCCTCAAGAAGCCTTTCGCTAAGACAGTTCTTCTGGAATTGGCAAAGTGATATTTGGAAGCCCATAGAGGGCTATGGTGAAAAAGGAAATATCCTCAGATGAAATCTGGAAAGTAGCTTTCTGAGAAACTGCTTAGTGTTCTGTTAATTCATCTCACAGAGTTACATCTGTATTTCGTGGATCTCTTTGCTAGCCTTATTTCTGTGGAATCTGAGAACAGATATTTCCTTTCCCTTTGAAGACTATAGGGCCAAAGGAAATATCCTCCGATAACAAAGAGAAAGAAGCTTTCTGAGAAACTTCTTTGTGTTCTGTGAAATCACCTCACAGAGTTACAGCTTTCCCCTCAAGAAGCCTTTCGCTAAGACAGTTCTTGTGGAATTGGCAAAGTGATATTTGGAAGCCCATAGAGAGCTATGGTGAAAAAGGAAATATCCTCAGATGAAATCTGGAAAGTAGCTTTCTGAGAAACTGCTTAGTGTTCTGTTAATTCATCTCACAGAGTTACATCTGTATTTCGTGGATCTCTTTGCTAGCCTTATTTCTGTGGAATCTGAGAACAGATATTTCGGATCCCTTGGAGGACTATAGGGCCAAAGGAAATATCCTCCGATAACAAAGAGAAAGAAGCTTTCTGAGAAACTTCTTTGTGTTCTGTGAAATCATCTCACAGAGTTACAGCTTTCCCCTCAAGAAGCCTTTCCCTAAGACAGTTCTTGTGGAATTGGCAAAGTGATATTTGGAAGCCCATAGAGGGCTATGGTGAAAAAGGAAATATCCTCAGATGAAATCTGGAAAGAAGCTTTCTGAGAAACTGCTTAGTGTTCTGTTAATTCATCTCACATAGTTATATCTGTATTTCGTGGATCTCTTTGCTAGCCTTATTTCTGTGGAATCTGAGAACAGATATTTCGGATCCCTTGGAAGACTATAGGGCCAAAGGAAATATCCTCCGATAACCAAGAGAAAGAAGCTTTCTGAGAAACTTCTTTGTGTTCTGTGAAATCATCTCACAGAGTTACAGCTTTCCCCTCAAGAAGCCTTTCGCTCAGACAGTTCTTGTGGAATTGGCAAAGTGATATTTGGAAGCCCATAGAGGGCTATGGTGAAAAAGGAAATATCCTCAGATGAAATCTGGAAAGAAGCTTTCTGAGAAACTGCTTAGTGTTCTGTTAATTCATCTCACAGAGTTACATCTGTATTTCGTGGATCTCTTTGCTAGCCTTATTTCTGTGGAATCTGAGAACAGATATTTCGGATCCCTTGGAAGACTATAGGGCCAAAGGAAATATCCTCCGATAACAAAGAGAAAGAAGCTTTCTGAGAAACTTCTCTGTGTTCTGTGAAATCATCTCACAGAGTTACAGCTTTCCCCTCAAGAAGCCTTTCCCTAAGACAGTTCTTGTGGAATTGGCAAAGTGATATTTGGAAGCCCATAGAGGGCTATGGTGAAAAAGGAAATATCCTCAGATGAAATCTGGAAAGAAGCTTTCTGAGAAACTGCTTAGTGTTCTGTTAATTCATCTCACATAGTTATATCTGTATTTCGTGGATCTCTTTGCTAGCCTTATTTCTGTAGAATCTGAGAACAGATATTTCGGATCCCTTGGAAGACTATAGGGCCAAAGGAAATATCCTCCGATAACAAAGAGAAAGAAGCTTTCTGAGAAACTTCTTTGTGTTTTGTGAAATCATCTCACAGAGTTACAGCTTTCCCGTCAAGAAGCCTTTCGCTAAGACAGTTCTTGTGGAATTGGCAAAGTGATATTTGGAAGCCCATAGAGGGCTATGGTGAAAAAGGAAATATCCTCACATGAAATCTGGAAAGAAGCTTTCTGAGAAACTCCTTAGTGTTCTGTTAATTCATCGCACAGAGTTACATCTGTATTTCGTGGATCTCTTTGCTAGCCTTATTTCTGTGGAATCTGAGAACAGATATTTCCTTTCCCTTTTAAGACTATAGGGCCAAAGGAAATATCCTCCGATAACAAAGAGAAAGAAGCTTTCTGAGAAATTTCTTTGTGTTCTGTGAAATCATCTCACAGAGTTACAGCTTTCCCCTCAAGAAGCCTTTCGCTAAGACAGTTCTTGTGGATTTGGCAAAGTGATATTTGGAAGCCCATAGAGGGCTATGGTGAAAAAGGAAATATCCTCAGATGAAATCTGGAAAGAAGCTTTCTGAGAAACTGCTTAGTGTTCTGTCAATTCATCTCACAGAGTTACATCTGTATTTCGTGGATCTCTTTGCTAGCCTTATTTCTGTGGAATCTGAGAACAGATATTTCGGATCCCTTGGAAGACTATAGGGCCAAAGGAAATATCCTCCGATAACAAAGAGAAAGAAGCTTTCTGAGAAACTTCTTTGTGTTCTGTGAAATCATCTCACAGAGTTACAGCTTTCCCCTCAAGAAGCCTTTCCCTAAGACAGTTCTTGTGGAATTGGCAAAGTGATATTTGGAAGCCCATAGAGGGCTATGGTGAAAAAGGAAATATCCTCAGATGAAATCTGGAAAGAAGCTTTCTGAGAAACTGCTTAGTGTTCTGTTAATTCATCTCACATAGTTATATCTGTATTTCGTGGATCTCTTTGCTAGCCTTATTTCTGTGGAATCTGAGAACAGATATTTCGGATCCCTTGGAAGACTATAGGGCCAAAGGAAATATCCTCCGATAACAAAGAGAAAGAAGCTTTCTGAGAAACTTCTTTGTGTTCTGTGAAATCATCTCACAGAGTTACAGCTTTCCCCTCAAGAAGCCTTTCGCTCAGACAGTTCTTGTGGAATTGGCAAAGTGATATTTGGAAGCCCATAGAGGGCTATGGTGAAAAAGGAAATATCCTCAAATGAAATCTGGAAAGAAGCTTTCTGAGAAACTGCTTAGTGTTCTGTTAATTCATCTCACAGAGTTACATCTGTATTTCGTGGATCTCTTTGCTAGCCTTATTTCTGTGGAATCTGAGAACAGATATTTCGGATCCCTTGGAAGACTATAGGGCCAAAGGAAATATTCTCCGATAACAAAGAGAAAGAAGCTTTCTGAGAAACTTCTTTGTGTTTTGTGAAATCAACTCACAGAGTTACAGCTTTCCCGTCAAGAAGCCTTTCGCTAAGACAGTTCTTGTGGAATTGGCAAAGTGATATTTGGAAGCCCATAGAGGGCTATGGTGAAAAAGGAAATATCCTCACATGAAATCTGGAAAGAAGCTTTCTGAGAAACTCCTTAGTGTTCTGTTAATTCATCTCACAGAGTTACATCTGTATTTCGTGGATCTCTTTGCTAGCCTTATTTCTGTGGAATCTGAGAACAGATATTTCCTTTCCCTTTGAAGACTATAGGGCCAAAGGAAATATCCTCCGATAACAAAGAGAAAGAAACTTTCTGAGAAACTTCTTTGTGTTCTGTGAAATCATCTCACAGAGTTACAGCTTTCCCCTCAAGAAGCCTTTCGCTAAGACAGTTCTTGTGGAATTGGCAAAGTGATATTTGGAAGCCCATAGAGGGCTATGGTGAAAAAGGAAATATCCTCAGATGAAATCTGGAAAGTAGCATTCTGAGAAACCGCTTAGTGTTCTGTGAATTCATCTCACAGACTTACATCTGTATTTCCTGGATCTCTTTGCTAGCCTTATTTCTGTGGAATCTGAGAACAGATATTTCGGATCCCTTGGAAGACTATAGGGCCAAAGGAAATATCCTGCGATAACAAAGAGAAAGAAGCTTTCTGAGAAATTTCTTTGTGTTCTGTGAAATCATCTCACAGAGTTACAGCTTTCCCGTCAAGAAGCCTTTCGCTAAGAGAGTTCTTGTGGAATTGGCAAAGTGATATTTGGAAGCCCATAGAGGGCTATGGTGAAAAAGGAAATATCCTCAGATGAAATCTGGAAAGAAGCTTTCTGAGAAACTGCTTAGTGTTCTGTTAATTCATCTCACAGAGTTACATCTGTATTTCGTGGATCTCTTTGCTAGCCTTATTTCTGTGGAATCTGAGAACAGATATTTCGGATCCCTTGGAAGACTATAGGGCCAAAGGAAATATCCTCCGATAACCAAGAGAAAGAAGCTTTCTGAGAAACTTCTTTGTGTTTTGTGAAATCATCTCACAGAGTTACAGCTTTCCCGTCAAGAAGCCTTTCGCTAAGACAGTTCTTGTGGAATTGGCAAAGTGATATTTGGAAGCCCATAGAGGGCTATGGTGAAAAAGGAAATATCCTCACATGAAATCTGGAAAGAAGCTTTCTGAGAAACTCCTTAGTGTTCTGTTAATTCATCGCACAGAGTTACATCTGTATTTCGAGGATCTCTTTGCTAGCCTTATTTCTGTGGAATCTGAGAACAGATATTTCGGATCCCTTGGAAGACTATAGGGGCAAAGGAAATATCCTCCGATAACAAAGAGAAAGAAGCTTTTTGAGAAATTTCTTTGTGTTCTGTGAAATCATCTCACAGAGTTACAGCTTTCCCCTCAAGAAGCCTTTCGCTAAGACAGTTCTTGTGGAATTGGCAAAGTGATATTTGGAAGCCCATAGAGGGCTATGGTGAAAAAGGAAATATCCTCAGATGAAATCTGGAAAGTAGCTTTCTGAGAAACTGCTTAGTGTTCTGTTAATTCATCTCACAGAGTTACATCTGTATTTCGTGGATCTCTTTGCTAGCCTTATTTCTGTGGAATCTGAGAACAGATATTTCCTTTCCCTTTGAAGACTATAGGGCCAAAGGAAATATCCTCCGATAACAAAGAGAAAGAAGCTTTCTGAGAAACTTCTTTGTGTTCTGTGAAATCACCTCACAGAGTTACAGCTTTCCCGTCAAGAAGCCTTTCGCTAAGACAGTTCTTGTGGAATTGGCAAAGTGATATTTGGAAGCCCATAGAGGGCTATGGTGAAAAAGGAAATATCCTCAGATGAAATCTGGAAAGAAGCTTTCTGAGAAACTGCTTAGTGTTCTGTTAATTCATCTCACAGAGTTACATCTGTATTTCGTGGATCTCTTTGCTAGCCTTATTTCTGTGGAATCTGAGAACAGATATTTCGGATCCCTTGGAAGACTATAGGGCCAAAGGAAATATCCTCCGATAACCAAGAGAAAGAAGCTTTCTGAGAAACTTCTTTGTGTTTTGTGAAATCATCTCACAGAGTTACAGCTTTCCCGTCAAGAAGCCTTTCGCTAAGACAGTTCTTGTGGAATTGGCAAAGTGATATTTGGAAGCCCATAGAGGGCTATGGTGAAAAAGGAAATATCCTCACATGAAATCTGGAAAGAAGCTTTCTGAGAAACTCCTTAGTGTTCTGTTAATTCATCGCACAGAGTTTCATCTGTATTTCGAGGATCTCTTTGCTAGCCTTATTTCTGTGGAATCTGAGAACAGATATTTCGGATCCCTTGGAAGACTATAGGGGCAAAGGAAATATCCTCCGATAACAAAGAGAAAGAAGCTTTCTGAGAAATTTCTTTGTGTTCTGTGAAATCATCTCACAGAGTTACAGCTTTCCCCTCAAGAAGCCTTTCGCTAAGACAGTTCTTGTGGAATTGGCAAAGTGATATTTGGAAGCCCATAGAGGGCTATGGTGAAAAAGGAAATATCCTCAGATGAAATCTGGAAAGTAGCTTTCTGAGAAACTGCTTAGTGTTCTGTTAATTCATCTCACAGAGTTACATCTGTATTTCGTGGATCTCTTTGCTAGCCTTATTTCTGTGGAATCTGAGAACAGATATTTCCTTTCCCTTTGAAGACTATAGGGCCAAAGGAAATATCCTCCGATAACAAAGAGAAAGAAGCTTTCTGAGAAACTTCTTTGTGTTCTGTGAAATCACCTCACAGAGTTACAGCTTTCCCCTCAAGAAGCCTTTCGCTAAGACAGTTCTTGTGGAATTGGCAAAGTGATATTTGGAAGCCCATAGAGAGCTATGGTGAAAAAGGAAATATCCTCAGATGAAATCTGGAAAGTAGCTTTCTGAGAAACTGCTTAGTGTTCTGTTAATTCATCTCACAGAGTTACATCTGTATTTCGTGGATCTCTTTGCTAGCCTTATTTCTGTGGAATCTGAGAACAGATATTTCGGATCCCTTGGAGGACTATAGGGCCAAAGGAAATATCCTCCGATAACAAAGAGAAAGAAGCTTTCTGAGAAACTTCTTTGTGTTCTGTGAAATCATCTCACAGAGTTACAGCTTTCCCCTCAAGAAGCCTTTCCCTAAGACAGTTCTTGTGGAATTGGCAAAGTGATATTTGGAAGCCCATAGAGGGCTATGGTGAAAAAGGAAATATCCTCAGATGAAATCTGGAAAGAAGCTTTCTGAGAAACTGCTTAGTGTTCTGTTAATTCATCTCACATAGTTATATCTGTATTTCGTGGATCTCTTTGCTAGCCTTATTTCTGTGGAATCTGAGAACAGATATTTCGGATCCCTTGGAAGACTATAGGGCCAAAGGAAATATCCTCCGATAACCAAGAGAAAGAAGCTTTCTGAGAAACTTCTTTGTGTTCTGTGAAATCATCTCACAGAGTTACAGCTTTCCCCTCAAGAAGCCTTTCGCTCAGACAGTTCTTGTGGAATTGGCAAAGTGATATTTGGAAGCCCATAGAGGGCTATGGTGAAAAAGGAAATATCCTCAAATGAAATCTGGAAAGAAGCTTTCTGAGAAACTGCTTAGTGTTCTGTTAATTCATCTCACAGAGTTACATCTGTATTTCGTGGATCTCTTTGCTAGCCTTATTTCTGTGGAATCTGAGAACAGATATTTCGGATCCCTTGGAAGACTATAGGGCCAAAGGAAATATTCTCCGATAACAAAGAGAAAGAAGCTTTCTGAGAAACTTCTTTGTGTTTTGTGAAATCAACTCACAGAGTTACAGCTTTCCCGTCAAGAAGCCTTTCGCTAAGACAGTTCTTGTGGAATTGGCAAAGTGATATTTGGAAGCCCATAGAGGGCTATGGTGAAAAAGGAAATATCCTCACATGAAATCTGGAAAGAAGCTTTCTGAGAAACTCCTTAGTGTTCTGTTAATTCATCTCACAGAGTTACATCTGTATTTCGTGGATCTCTTTGCTAGCCTTATTTCTGTGGAATCTGAGAACAGATATTTCCTTTCCCTTTGAAGACTATAGGGCCAAAGGAAATATCCTCCGATAACAAAGAGAAAGAAGCTTTCTGAGAAACTTCTTTGTGTTCTGTGAAATCATCTCACAGAGTTACAGCTTTCCCCTCAAGAAGCCTTTCGCTAAGACAGTTCTTGTGGAATTGGCAAAGTGATATTTGGAAGCCCATAGAGGGCTATGGTGAAAAAGGAAATATCCTCAGATGAAATCTGGAAAGTAGCATTCTGAGAAACTGCTTAGTGTTCTGTTAATTCATCTCACAGACTTACATCTGTATTTCCTGGATCTCTTTGCTAGCCTTATTTCTGTGGAATCTGAGAACAGATATTTCGGATCCCTTGGAAGACTATAGGGCCAAAGGAAATATCCTGCGATAACAAAGAGAAAGAAGCTTTCTGAGAAATTTCTTTGTGTTCTGTGAAATCATCTCACAGAGTTACAGCTTTCCCGTCAAGAAGCCTTTCGCTAAGACAGTTCTTGTGGAATTGGCAAAGTGATATTTGGAAGCCCATAGAGGGCTATGGTGAAAAAGGAAATATCCTCAGATGAAATCTGGAAAGAAGCTTTCTGAGAAACTGCTTAGTGTTCTGTTAATTCATCTCACAGAGTTACATCTGTATTTCGTGGATCTCTTTGCTAGCCTTATTTCTGTGGAATCTGAGAACAGATATTTCGGATCCCTTGGAAGACTATAGGGCCAAAGGAAATATCCTCCGATAACAAAGAGAAAGAAGCTTTCTGAGAAACTTCTTTGTGTTTTGTGAAATCATCTCACAGAGTTACAGCTTTCCCGTCAAGAAGCCTTTCGCTAAGACAGTTCTTGTGGAATTGGCAAAGTGATATTTGGAAGCCCATAGAGGGCTATGGTGAAAAAGGAAATATCCTCACATGAAATCTGGAAAGAAGCTTTCTGAGAAACTCCTTAGTGTTCTGTTAATTCATCGCACAGAGATACATCTGTATTTCGAGGATCTCTTTGCTAGCCTTATTTCTGTGGAATCTGAGAACAGATATTTCGGATCCCTTGGAAGACTATAGGGGCAAAGGAAATATCCTCCGATAACAAAGAGAAAGAAGCTTTCTGAGAAATTTCTTTGTGTTCTGTGAAATCATCTCACAGAGTTACAGCTTTCCCCTCAAGAAGCCTTTCGCTAAGACAGTTCTTGTGAAATTGGCAAAGTGATATTTGGAAGCCCATAGAGGGCTATGGTGAAAAAGGAAATATCCTCAGATGAAATCTGGAAAGTAGCTTTCTGAGAAACTGCTTAGTGTTCTGTTAATTCATCTCACAGAGTTACATCTGTATTTCGTGGATCTCTTTGCTAGCCTTATTTCTGTGGAATCTGAGAACAGATATTTCCTTTCCCTTTGAAGACTATAGGGCCAAAGGAAATATCCTCCGATAACAAAGAGAAAGAAGCTTTCTGAGAAACTTCTTTGTGTTCTGTGAAATCACCTCACAGAGTTACAGCTTTCCCCTCAAGAAGCCTTTCGCTAAGACAGTTCTTGTGGAATTGGCAAAGTGATATTTGGAAGCCCATAGAGAGCTATGGTGAAAAAGGAAATATCCTCAGATGAAATCTGGAAAGTAGCTTTCTGAGAAACTGCTTAGTGTTCTGTTAATTCATCTCACAGAGTTACATCTGTATTTCGTGGATCTCTTTGCTAGCCTTATTTCTGTGGAATCTGAGAACAGATATTTCGGATCCCTTGGAGGACTATAGGGCCAAAGGAAATATCCTCCGATAACAAAGAGAAAGAAGCTTTCTGAGAAACTTCTTTGTGTTCTGTGAAATCATCTCACAGAGTTACAGCTTTCCCCTCAAGAAGCCTTTCCCTAAGACAGTTCTTGTGGAATTGGCAAAGTGATATTTGGAAGCCCATAGAGGGCTATGGTGAAAAAGGAAATATCCTCAGATGAAATCTGGAAAGAAGCTTTCTGAGAAACTGCTTAGTGTTCTGTTAATTCATCTCACATAGTTATATCTGTATTTCGTGGATCTCTTTGCTAGCCTTATTTCTGTGGAATCTGAGAACAGATATTTCGGATCCCTTGGAAGACTATAGGGCCAAAGGAAATATCCTCCGATAACCAAGAGAAAGAAGCTTTCTGAGAAACTTCTTTGTGTTCTGTGAAATCATCTCACAGAGTTACAGCTTTCCCCTCAAGAAGCCTTTCGCTCAGACAGTTCTTGTGGAATTGGCAAAGTGATATTTGGAAGCCCATAGAGGGCTATGGTGAAAAAGGAAATATCCTCAGATGAAATCTGGAAAGAAGCTTTCTGAGAAACTGCTTAGTGTTCTGTTAATTCATCTCACAGAGTTACATCTGTATTTCGTGGATCTCTTTGCTAGCCTTATTTCTGTGGAATCTGAGAACAGATATTTCGGATCCCTTGGAAGACTATAGGGCCAAAGGAAATATCCTCCGATAACAAAGAGAAAGAAGCTTTCTGAGAAACTTCTCTGTGTTCTGTGAAATCATCTCACAGAGTTACAGGTTTCCCCTCAAGAAGCCTTTCCCTAAGACAGTTCTTGTGGAATTGGCAAAGTGATATTTGGAAGCCCATAGAGGGCTATGGTGAAAAAGGAAATATCCTCAGATGAAATCTGGAAAGAAGCTTTCTGAGAAACTGCTTAGTGTTCTGTTAATTCATCTCACATAGTTATATCTGTATTTCGTGGATCTCTTTGCTAGCCTTATTTCTGTAGAATCTGAGAACAGATATTTCGGATCCCTTGGAAGACTATAGGGCCAAAGGAAATATCCTCCGATAACAAAGAGAAAGAAGCTTTCTGAGAAACTTCTTTGTGTTTTGTGAAATCATCTCACAGAGTTACAGCTTTCCCGTCAAGAAGCCTTTCGCTAAGACAGTTCTTGTGGAATTGGCAAAGTGATATTTGGAAGCCCATAGAGGGCTATGGTGAAAAAGGAAATATCCTCAGATGAAATCTGGAAAGAAGCTTTCTGAGAAACTCCTTAGTGTTCTGTTAATTCATCGCACAGAGTTACATCTGTATTTCGTGGATCTCTTTGCTAGCCTTATTTCTGTGGAATCTGAGAACAGATATTTCCTTTCCCTTTTAAGACTATAGGGCCAAAGGAAATATCCTCCGATAACAAAGAGAAAGAAGCTTTCTGAGAAATTTCTTTGTGTTCTGTGAAATCATCTCACAGAGTTACAGCTTTCCCCTCAAGAAGCCTTTCGCTAAGACAGTTCTTGTGGAATTGGCAAAGTGATATTTGGAAGCCCATAGAGGGCTATGGTGAAAAAGGAAATATCCTCAGATGAAATCTGGAAAGAAGCTTTCTGAGAAACTGCTTAGTGTTCTGTCAATTCATCTCACAGAGTTACATCTGTATTTCGTGGATCTCTTTGCTAGCCTTATTTCTGTGGAATCTGAGAACAGATATTTCGGATCCCTTGGAAGACTATAGGGCCAAAGGAAATATCCTCCGATAACAAAGAGAAAGAAGCTTTCTGAGAAACTTCTTTGTGTTCTGTGAAATCATCTCACAGAGTTACAGCTTTCCCCTCAAGAAGCCTTTCCCTAAGACAGTTCTTGTGGAATTGGCAAAGTGATATTTGGAAGCCCATAGAGGGCTATGGTGAAAAAGGAAATATCCTCAAATGAAATCTGGAAAGAAGCTTTCTGAGAAACTGCTTAGTGTTCTGTTAATTCATCTCACAGAGTTACATCTGTATTTCGTGGATCTCTTTGCTAGCCTTATTTCTGTGGAATCTGAGAACAGATATTTCGGATCCCTTGGAAGACTATAGGGCCAAAGGAAATATCCTCCGATAACAAAGAGAAAGAAGCTTTCTGAGAAACTTCTTTGTGTTTTGTGAAATCATCTCACAGAGTTACAGCTTTCCCGTCAAGAAGCCTTTCGCTAAGACAGTTCTTGTGGAATTGGCAAAGTGATATTTGGAAGCCCATAGAGGGCTATGGTGAAAAAGGAAATATCCTCAGATGAAATCTGGAAAGAAGCTTTCTGAGAAACTGCTTAGTGTTCTGTTAATTCATCTCACAGAGTTACATCTGTATTTCGTGGATCTCTTTGCTAGCCTTATTTCTGTGGAATCTGAGAACAGATATTTCGGATCCCTTGGAAGACTATAGGGCCAAAGGAAATATCCTCCGATAACAAAGAGAAAGAAGCTTTCTGAGAAACTTCTTTGTGTTCTGTGAAATCATCTCACAGAGTTACAGCTTTCCCCTCAAGAAGCCTTTCCCTAAGACAGTTCTTGTGGAATTGGCAAAGTGATATTTGGAAGCCCATAGAGGGCTATGGTGAAAAAGGAAATATCCCCAGATGAAATCTGGAAGGAAGCTTTCTGAGAAACTGCTTAGTGTTCTGTTAATTCATCTCACATAGTTATATCTGTATTTCGTGGATCTCTTTGCTAGCCTTATTTCTGTGGAATCTGAGAACAGATATTTCGGATCCCTTGGAAGACTATAGGGCCAAAGGAAATATCCTCCTATAACAAAGAGAAAGAAGCTTTCTGAGAAACTTCTTTGTGTTCTGTGAAATCATCTCACAGAGTTACAGCTTTCCCCTCAAGAAGCCTTTCGCTAAGACAGTTCTTGTGGAATTGGCAAAGTGATATTTGGAAGCCCATAGAGGGCTATGGTGAAAAAGGAAATATCCTCAAATGAAATCTGGAAAGAGGCTTTCTGAGAAACTGCTTTGTGTTCTGTTAATTCATCTCACAGAGTTACATCTGTATTTCGTGGATCTCTTTGCTAGCCTTATTTCTGTGGAATCTGAGAACAGATATTTCGGATCCCTTGGAAGACTATAGGGCCAAAGGAAATATCCTCCGATAACAAAGAGAAAGAAGCTTTCTGAGAAACTTCTTTGTGTTTTGTGAAATCATCTCACAGAGTTACAGCTTTCCCGTCAAGAAGCCTTTCGCTAAGACAGTTCTTGTGGAATTGGCAAAGTGATATTTGGAAGCCCATAGAGGGCTATGGTGAAAAAGGAAATATCCTCACATGAAATCTGGAAAGAAGCTTTCTGAGAAACTCCTTAGTGTTCTGTTAATTCATCGCACAGAGTTACATCTGTATTTCGTGGATCTCTTTGCTAGCCTTATTTCTGTGGAATCTGAGAACAGATATTTCGGATCCCTTGGAAGACTCTAGGGCCAAAGGAAATATCCTCCGATAACAAAGAGAAAGAAGCTTTCTGAGAAACTTCTTTGTGTTCTGTGAAATCATCTCACAGAGTTACAGCTTTCCCCTCAAGAAGCCTTTCGCTAAGACAGTTCTTGTGGAATTGGCAAAGTGATATTTGGAAGCCCATAGAGGGCTATGGTGAAAAAGGAAATATCCTCAGATGAAATCTGGAAAGTAGCTTTCTGAGAAACTGCTTAGTGTTCTGTTAATTCATCTCACAGAGTTACATCTGTATTTCGTGGATCTCTTTGCTAGCCTTATTTCTGTGGAATCTGAGAACAGATATTTCGGATCCATTGGAAGACTATAGGGCCAAAGGAAATATCCTGCGATAACAAAGAGAAAGAAGGTTTCTGAGAAACTTCTTTGTGTTCTGTGAAATCATCTCACAGAGTTACAGCTTTCCCCTCAAGAAGCCTTTCGCTAAGACAGTTCTTGTGGAATTGGCAAAGTGATATTTGGAAGCCCATAGAGGGCTATGGTGAAAAAGGAAATATCCTCAGATGAAATCTGGAAAGAAGCTTTCTGAGAAACTGCTTAGTGTTCTGTTAATTCATCTCACAGAGTTACATCTGTATTTCGTGGATCTCTTTGCTAGCCTTATTTCTGTGGAATCTGAGAACAGATATTTCGGATCCCTTGGAAGACTATAGGGCCAAAGGAAATATCCTCCGATAACAAAGAGAAAGAAGCTTTCTGAGAAACTTCTTTGTGTTCTGTGAAATCATCTCACAGAGTTACAGCTTTCCCCTCAAGAAGCCTTTCCCTAAGACAGTTCTTGTGGAATTGGCAAAGTGATATTTGGAAGCCCATAGAGGGCTATGGTGAAAAAGGAAATATCCTCAGATGAAATCTGGAAAGAAGCTTTCTGAGAAACTGCTTAGTGTTCTGTTAATTCATCTCACATAGTTATATCTGTATTTCGTGGATCTCTTTGCTAGCCTTATTTCTGTGGAATCTGAGAACAGATATTTCGGATCCCTTGGAAGACTATAGGGCCAAAGGAAATATCCTCCGATAACAAAGAGAAAGAAGCTTTCTGAGAAACTTCTTTGTGTTTTGTGAAATCATCTCACAGAGTTACAGCTTTCCCGTCAAGAAGCCTTTCGCTAAGACAGTTCTTGTGGAATTGGCAAAGTGATATTTGGAAGCCCATAGAGGGCTATGGTGAAAAAGGAAATATCCTCACATGAAATCTGGAAAGAAACTTTCTGAGAAACTCCTTAGTGTTCTGTTAATTCATCTCACAGAGTTACATCTGTATTTCGTGGATCTCTTTGCTAGCCTTATTTCTGTGGAATCTGAGAAAAGATATTTCCTTTCCCTTTGAAGACTATAGGGCCAAAGGAAATATCCTCCGATAACAAAGAGAAAGAAGCTTTCTGAGAAATTTCTTTGTGTTCTGTGAAATCATCTCACAGAGTTACAGCTTTCCCGTCAAGAAGCCTTTCGCTAAGACAGTTCTTGTGGAATTGGCAAAGTGATATTTGGAAGCCCATAGAGGGCTATGGTGAAAAAGGAAATATCCTCAGATGAAATCTGGAAAGAAGCTTTCTGAGAAACTGCTTAGTGTTCTGTTAATTCATCTCACAGAGTTACATCTGTATTTCGTGGATCTCTTTGCTAGCCTTATTTCTGTGGAATCTGAGAACAGATATTTCGGATCCCTTGGAAGACTATAGGGCCAAAGGAAATATCCTCCGATAACAAAGAGAAAGAAGCTTTCTGAGAAACTTCTTTGTGTTCTGTGAAATCATCTCACAGAGTTACAGCTTTCCCCTCAAGAAGCCTTTCCCTAAGACAGTTCTTGTGGAATTGGCAAAGTGATATTTGGAAGCCCATAGAGGGCTATGGTGAAAAAGGAAATATCCTCAGATGAAATCTGGAAGGAAGCTTTCTGAGAAACTGCTTAGTGTTCTGTTAATTCATCTCACATAGTTATATCTGTATTTCGTGGATCTCTTTGCTAGCCTTATTTCTGTGGAATCTGAGAACAGATATTTCGGATCCCTTGGAAGACTATAGGGCCAAAGGAAATATCCTCCTATAACAAACAGAAAGAAGCTTTCTGAGAAACTTCTTTGTGTTCTGTGAAATCATCTCACAGAGTTACAGCTTTCCCCTCAAGAAGCCTTTCGCTAAGACAGTTCTTGTGGAATTGGCAAAGTGATATTTGGAAGCCCATAGAGGGCTATGGTGAAAAAGGAAATATCCTCAGATGAAATCTGGAAAGAAGCTTTCTGAGAAACTGCTTAGTGTTCTGTTAATTCATCTCACAGAGTTACATCTGTATTTCGTGGATCTCTTTGCTAGCCTTATTTCTGTGGAATCTGAGAACAGATATTTCGGATCCCTTGGAAGACTATAGGGCCAAAGGAAATATCCTCCGATAACAAAGAGAAAGAAGCTTTCTGAGAAACTTCTTTGTGTTCTGTGAAATCATCTCACAGAGTTACAGCTTTCCCCTCAAGAAGCCTTTCCCTAAGACAGTTCTTGTGGAATTGGCAAAGTGATATTTGGAAGCCCATAGAGGGCTATGGTGAAAAAGGAAATATCCTCAGATGAAATCTGGAAAGAAGCTTTCTGAGAAACTGCTTAGTGTT
This sequence comes from Macaca nemestrina, assembly GCF_043159975.1. Taxonomy (NCBI): domain Eukaryota; kingdom Metazoa; phylum Chordata; class Mammalia; order Primates; family Cercopithecidae; genus Macaca; species Macaca nemestrina. The sequence continues at coordinate 97,137,781 of NC_092137.1, read as the reverse complement.
CTGTTAATTCATCTCACATAGTTATATCTGTATTTCGTGGATCTCTTTGCTAGCCTTATTTCTGTGGAATCTGAGAACAGATATTTCGGATCCCTTGGAAGACTATAGGGCCAAAGGAAATATCCTCCGATAACAAAGAGAAAGAAGCTTTCTGAGAAACTTCTTTGTGTTTTGTGAAATCATCTCACAGAGTTACAGCTTTCCCGTCAAGAAGCCTTTCGCTAAGACAGTTCTTGTGGAATTGGCAAAGTGATATTTGGAAGCCCATAGAGGGCTATGGTGAAAAAGGAAATATCCTCACATGAAATCTGGAAAGAAACTTTCTGAGAAACTCCTTAGTGTTCTGTTAATTCATCTCACAGAGTTACATCTGTATTTCGTGGATCTCTTTGCTAGCCTTATTTCTGTGGAATCTGAGAAAAGATATTTCCTTTCCCTTTGAAGACTATAGGGCCAAAGGAAATATCCTCCGATAACAAAGAGAAAGAAGCTTTCTGAGAAATTTCTTTGTGTTCTGTGAAATCATCTCACAGAGTTACAGCTTTCCCCTCAAGAAGCCTTTCGCTAAGACAGTTCTTGTGGAATTGGCAAAGTGATATTTGGAAGCCCATAGAGGGCTATGGTGAAAAAGGAAATATCCTCAAATGAAATCTGGAAAGTGGCTTTCTGAGAAACTGCTTTGTGTTCTGTTAATTCATCTCACAGAGTTACATCTGTATTTCGTGGATCTCTTTGCTAGCCTTATTTCTGTGGAATCTGAGAACAGATATTTCGGATCCCTTGGAAGACTATAGGGCCAAAGGAAATATCCTCCGATATCAAAGAGAAAGAAGCTTTCTGAGAAACTTCTTTGTGTTTTGTGAAATCATCTCACAGAGTTACAGCTTTCCCGTCAAGAAGCCTTTCGCTAAGACAGTTCTTGTGGAATTGGCAAAGTGATATTTGGAAGCCCATAGAGGGCTATGGTGAAAAAGGAAATATCCTCACATGAAATCTGGAAAGAAGCTTTCTGAGAAACTCCTTAGTGTTCTGTTAATTCATCGCACAGAGTTACATCTGTATTTCGTGGATCTCTTTGCTAGCCTTATTTCTGTGGAATCTGAGAACAGATATTTCGGATCCCTTGGAAGACTATAGGGCCAAAGGAAATATCCTCCGATAACAAAGAGAAAGAAGCTTTCTGAGAAATTTCTTTGTGTTCTGTGAAATCATCTCACAGAGTCACAGCTTTCCCCTCAAGAAGCCTTTCGCTAAGACAGTTCTTGTGGAATTGGCAAAGTGATATTTGGAAGCCCATAGAGGGCTATGGTGAAAAAGGAAATATCCTCAGATGAAATCTGGAAAGTAGCTTTCTGAGAAACTGCTTAGTGTTCTGTTAATTCATCTCACAGAGTTACATCTGTATTTCGTGGATCTCTTTGCTAGCCTTATTTCTGTGGAATCTGAGAACAGATATTTCGGATCCATTGGAAGACTATAGGGCCAAAGGAAATATCCTGCGATAACAAAGAGAAAGAAGCTTTCTGAGAAACTTATTTGTGTTCTGTGAAATCATCTCACAGAGTTACAGCTTTCCCCTCAAGAAGCCTTTCGCTAAGACAGTTCTTGTGGAATTGGAAAAGTGATATTTGGAAGCCCATAGAGGGCTATGGTGAAAAAGGAAATATCCTCACATGAAATCTGGAAAGAAACTTTCTGAGAAACTCCTTAGTGTTCTGTTAATTCATCTCACAGAGTTACATCTGTATTTCGTGGATCTCTTTGCTAGCCTTATTTCTGTGGAATCTGAGAAAAGATATTTCCTTTCCCTTTGAAGACTATAGGGCCAAAGGAAATATCCTCCGATAACAAAGAGAAAGAAGCTTTCTGAGAAACTTCTTTGTGTTCTGTGAAATCATCTCACAGAGTTACAGCTTTCCCCTCAAGAAGCCTTTCGCTAAGACAGTTCTTGTGGAATTGGCAAAGTGATATTTGGAAGCCCATAGAGGGCTATGGTGAAAAAGGAAATATCCTCAAATGAAATCTGGAAAGAAGCTTTCTGAGAAACTGCTTAGTGTTCTGTTAATTCATCTCACAGAGTTACATCTGTATTTCGTGGATCTCTTTGCTAGCCTTATTTCTGTGGAATCTGAGAACAGATATTTCGGATCCCTTGGAAGACTATAGGGCCAAAGGAAATATCCTCCGATAACAAAGAGAAAGAAGCTTTCTGAGAAACTTCTTTGTGTTTTGTGAAATCATCTCACAGAGTTACAGCTTTTCCGTCAAGAAGCCTTTCGCTAAGACAGTTCTTGTGGAATTGGCAAAGTGATATTTGGAAGCCCATAGAGGGCTATGGTGAAAAAGGAAATATCCTCACATGAAATCTGGAAAGAAACTTTCTGAGAAACTCCTTAGTGTTCTGTTAATTCATCTCACAGAGTTACATCTGTATTTCGTGGATCTCTTTGCTAGCCTTATTTCTGTGGAATCTGAGAAAAGATATTTCCTTTCCCTTTGAAGACTATAGGGCCAAAGGAAATATCCTCCGATAACAAAGAGAAAGAAGCTTTCTGAGAAACTTCTTTGTGTTCTGTGAAATCATCTCACAGAGTTACAGCTTTCCCCTCAAGAAGCCTTTCGCTAAGACAGTTCTTGTGGAATTGGCAAAGTGATATTTGGAAGCCCATAGAGGGCTATGGTGAAAAAGGAAATATCCTCAGATGAAATCTGGAAAGAAGCTTTCTGAGAAACTGCTTAGTGTTCTGTTAATTCATCTCACAGAGTTACATCTGTATTTCGTGGATCTCTTTGCTAGCCTTATTTCTGTGGAATCTGAGAACAGATATTTCGGATCCCTTGGAAGACTATAGGGCCAAAGGAAATATCCTCCGATAACAAAGAGAAAGAAGCTTTCTGAGAAACTTCTTTGTGTTCTGTGAAATCATCTCACAGAGTTACAGCTTTCCCCTCAAGAAGCCTTTCCCTAAGACAGTTCTTGTGGAATTGGCAAAGTGATATTTGGAAGCCCATAGAGGGCTATGGTGAAAAAGGAAATATCCTCAGATGAAATCTGGAAAGAAGCTTTCTGAGAAACTGCTTAGTGTTCTGTTAATTCATCTCACATAGTTATATCTGTATTTCGTGGATCTCTTTGCTAGCCTTATTTCTGTGGAATCTGAGAACAGATATTTCGGATCCCTTGGAAGACTATAGGGCCAAAGGAAATATCCTCCGATAACAAAGAGAAAGAAGCTTTCTGAGAAACTTCTTTGTGTTTTGTGAAATCATCTCACAGAGTTACAGCTTTCCCGTCAAGAAGCCTTTCGCTAAGACAGTTCTTGTGGAATTGGCAAAGTGATATTTGGAAGCCCATAGAGGGCTATGGTGAAAAAGGAAATATCCTCACATGAAATCTGGAAAGAAACTTTCTGAGAAACTCCTTAGTGTTCTGTTAATTCATCTCACAGAGTTACATCTGTATTTCGTGGATCTCTTTGCTAGCCTTATTTCTGTGGAATCTGAGAAAAGATATTTCCTTTCCCTTTGAAGACTATAGGGCCAAAGGAAATATCCTCCGATAACAAAGAGAAAGAAGCTTTCTGAGAAATTTCTTTGTGTTCTGTGAAATCATCTCACAGAGTTACAGCTTTCCCGTCAAGAAGCCTTTCGCTAAGACAGTTCTTGTGGAATTGGCAAAGTGATATTTGGAAGCCCATAGAGGGCTATGGTGAAAAAGGAAATATCCTCAGATGAAATCTGGAAAGAAGCTTTCTGAGAAACTGCTTAGTGTTCTGTTAATTCATCTCACAGAGTTACATCTGTATTTCGTGGATCTCTTTGCTAGCCTTATTTCTGTGGAATCTGAGAACAGATATTTCGGATCCCTTGGAAGACTATAGGGCCAAAGGAAATATCCTCCGATAACAAAGAGAAAGAAGCTTTCTGAGAAACTTCTTTGTGTTTTGTGAAATCATCTCACAGAGTTACAGCTTTCCCGTCAAGAAGCCTTTCGCTAAGACAGTTCTTGTGGAATTGGCAAAGTGATATTTGGAAGCCCATAGAGGGCTATGGTGAAAAAGGAAATATCCTCACATGAAATCTGGAAAGAAGCTTTCTGAGAAACTCCTTAGTGTTCTGTTAATTCATCGCACAGAGTTACATCTGTATTTCGAGGATCTCTTTGCTAGCCTTATTTCTGTGGAATCTGAGAACAGATATTTCGGATCCCTTGGAAGACTATAGGGCCAAAGGAAATATCCTCCGATAACAAAGAGAAAGAAGCTTTCTGAGAAACTTCTTTGTGTTCTGTGAAATCATCTCACAGAGTTACAGCTTTCCCCTCAAGAAGCCTTTCCCTAAGACAGTTCTTGTGGAATTGGCAAAGTGATATTTGGAAGCCCATAGAGGGCTATGGTGAAAAAGGAAATATCCTCAGATGAAATCTGGAAGGAAGCTTTCTGAGAAACTGCTTAGTGTTCTGTTAATTCATCTCACATAGTTATATCTGTATTTCGTGGATCTCTTTGCTAGCCTTATTTCTGTGGAATCTGAGAACAGATATTTCGGATCCCTTGGAAGACTATAGGGCCAAAGGAAATATCCTCCTATAACAAACAGAAAGAAGCTTTCTGAGAAACTTCTTTGTGTTCTGTGAAATCATCTCACAGAGTTACAGCTTTCCCCTCAAGAAGCCTTTCGCTAAGACAGTTCTTGTGGAATTGGCAAAGTGATATTTGGAAGCCCATAGAGGGCTATGGTGAAAAAGGAAATATCCTCAGATGAAATCTGGAAAGAAGCTTTCTGAGAAACTGCTTAGTGTTCTGTTAATTCATCTCACAGAGTTACATCTGTATTTCGTGGATCTCTTTGCTAGCCTTATTTCTGTGGAATCTGAGAACAGATATTTCGGATCCCTTGGAAGACTATAGGGCCAAAGGAAATATCCTCCGATAACAAAGAGAAAGAAGCTTTCTGAGAAACTTCTTTGTGTTCTGTGAAATCATCTCACAGAGTTACAGCTTTCCCCTCAAGAAGCCTTTCCCTAAGACAGTTCTTGTGGAATTGGCAAAGTGATATTTGGAAGCCCATAGAGGGCTATGGTGAAAAAGGAAATATCCTCAGATGAAATCTGGAAAGAAGCTTTCTGAGAAACTGCTTAGTGTTCTGTTAATTCATCTCACATAGTTATATCTGTATTTCGTGGATCTCTTTGCTAGCCTTATTTCTGTGGAATCTGAGAACAGATATTTCGGATCCCTTGGAAGACTATAGGGCCAAAGGAAATATCCTCCGATAACAAAGAGAAAGAAGCTTTCTGAGAAACTTCTTTGTGTTTTGTGAAATCATCTCACAGAGTTACAGCTTTCCCGTCAAGAAGCCTTTCGCTAAGACAGTTCTTGTGGAATTGGCAAAGTGATATTTGGAAGCCCATAGAGGGCTATGGTGAAAAAGGAAATATCCTCACATGAAATCTGGAAAGAAACTTTCTGAGAAACTCCTTAGTGTTCTGTTAATTCATCTCACAGAGTTACATCTGTATTTCGTGGATCTCTTTGCTAGCCTTATTTCTGTGGAATCTGAGAAAAGATATTTCCTTTCCCTTTGAAGACTATAGGGCCAAAGGAAATATCCTCCGATAACAAAGAGAAAGAAGCTTTCTGAGAAATTTCTTTGTGTTCTGTGAAATCATCTCACAGAGTTACAGCTTTCCCCTCAAGAAGCCTTTCGCTAAGACAGTTCTTGTGGAATTGGCAAAGTGATATTTGGAAGCCCATAGAGGGCTATGGTGAAAAAGGAAATATCCTCAAATGAAATCTGGAAAGTGGCTTTCTGAGAAACTGCTTTGTGTTCTGTTAATTCATCTCACAGAGTTACATCTGTATTTCGTGGATCTCTTTGCTAGCCTTATTTCTGTGGAATCTGAGAACAGATATTTCGGATCCCTTGGAAGACTATAGGGCCAAAGGAAATATCCTCCGATATCAAAGAGAAAGAAGCTTTCTGAGAAACTTCTTTGTGTTTTGTGAAATCATCTCACAGAGTTACAGCTTTCCCGTCAAGAAGCCTTTCGCTAAGACAGTTCTTGTGGAATTGGCAAAGTGATATTTGGAAGCCCATAGAGGGCTATGGTGAAAAAGGAAATATCCTCACATGAAATCTGGAAAGAAGCTTTCTGAGAAACTCCTTAGTGTTCTGTTAATTCATCGCACAGAGTTACATCTGTATTTCGTGGATCTCTTTGCTAGCCTTATTTCTGTGGAATCTGAGAACAGATATTTCGGATCCCTTGGAAGACTATAGGGCCAAAGGAAATATCCTCCGATAACAAAGAGAAAGAAGCTTTCTGAGAAATTTCTTTGTGTTCTGTGAAATCATCTCACAGAGTCACAGCTTTCCCCTCAAGAAGCCTTTCGCTAAGACAGTTCTTGTGGAATTGGCAAAGTGATATTTGGAAGCCCATAGAGGGCTATGGTGAAAAAGGAAATATCCTCAGATGAAATCTGGAAAGTAGCTTTCTGAGAAACTGCTTAGTGTTCTGTTAATTCATCTCACAGAGTTACATCTGTATTTCGTGGATCTCTTTGCTAGCCTTATTTCTGTGGAATCTGAGAACAGATATTTCGGATCCATTGGAAGACTATAGGGCCAAAGGAAATATCCTGCGATAACAAAGAGAAAGAAGCTTTCTGAGAAACTTATTTGTGTTCTGTGAAATCATCTCACAGAGTTACAGCTTTCCCCTCAAGAAGCCTTTCGCTAAGACAGTTCTTGTGGAATTGGAAAAGTGATATTTGGAAGCCCATAGAGGGCTATGGTGAAAAAGGAAATATCCTCACATGAAATCTGGAAAGAAACTTTCTGAGAAACTCCTTAGTGTTCTGTTAATTCATCTCACAGAGTTACATCTGTATTTCGTGGATCTCTTTGCTAGCCTTATTTCTGTGGAATCTGAGAAAAGATATTTCCTTTCCCTTTGAAGACTATAGGGCCAAAGGAAATATCCTCCGATAACAAAGAGAAAGAAGCTTTCTGAGAAACTTCTTTGTGTTCTGTGAAATCATCTCACAGAGTTACAGCTTTCCCCTCAAGAAGCCTTTCGCTAAGACAGTTCTTGTGGAATTGGCAAAGTGATATTTGGAAGCCCATAGAGGGCTATGGTGAAAAAGGAAATATCCTCAAATGAAATCTGGAAAGAAGCTTTCTGAGAAACTGCTTAGTGTTCTGTTAATTCATCTCACAGAGTTACATCTGTATTTCGTGGATCTCTTTGCTAGCCTTATTTCTGTGGAATCTGAGAACAGATATTTCGGATCCCTTGGAAGACTATAGGGCCAAAGGAAATATCCTCCGATAACAAAGAGAAAGAAGCTTTCTGAGAAACTTCTTTGTGTTTTGTGAAATCATCTCACAGAGTTACAGCTTTTCCGTCAAGAAGCCTTTCGCTAAGACAGTTCTTGTGGAATTGGCAAAGTGATATTTGGAAGCCCATAGAGGGCTATGGTGAAAAAGGAAATATCCTCACATGAAATCTGGAAAGAAACTTTCTGAGAAACTCCTTAGTGTTCTGTTAATTCATCTCACAGAGTTACATCTGTATTTCGTGGATCTCTTTGCTAGCCTTATTTCTGTGGAATCTGAGAAAAGATATTTCCTTTCCCTTTGAAGACTATAGGGCCAAAGGAAATATCCTCCGATAACAAAGAGAAAGAAGCTTTCTGAGAAACTTCTTTGTGTTCTGTGAAATCATCTCACAGAGTTACAGCTTTCCCCTCAAGAAGCCTTTCGCTAAGACAGTTCTTGTGGAATTGGCAAAGTGATATTTGGAAGCCCATAGAGGGCTATGGTGAAAAAGGAAATATCCTCAGATGAAATCTGGAAAGAAGCTTTCTGAGAAACTGCTTAGTGTTCTGTTAATTCATCTCACAGAGTTACATCTGTATTTCGTGGATCTCTTTGCTAGCCTTATTTCTGTGGAATCTGAGAACAGATATTTCGGATCCCTTGGAAGACTATAGGGCCAAAGGAAATATCCTCCGATAACAAAGAGAAAGAAGCTTTCTGAGAAACTTCTTTGTGTTCTGTGAAATCATCTCACAGAGTTACAGCTTTCCCCTCAAGAAGCCTTTCCCTAAGACAGTTCTTGTGGAATTGGCAAAGTGATATTTGGAAGCCCATAGAGGGCTATGGTGAAAAAGGAAATATCCTCACATGAAATCTGGAAAGAGGCTTTCTGAGAAACTGCTTTGTGTTCTGTTAATTCATCTCACAGAGTTACATCTGTATTTCGTGTATCTCTTTGCTAGCCTTATTTCTGTGGAATCTGAGAACAGATATTTCGGATCCCTTGGAAGACTATAGGGCCAAAGGAAATATCCTCCGATAACAAAGAGAAAGAAGCTTTCTGAGAAACTTCTTTGTGTTTTGTGAAATCATCTCACAGAGTTACAGCTTTCCCGTCAAGAAGCCTTTTGCTAAGACAGTTCTTGTGGAATTGGCAAAGTGATATTTGGAAGCCCATAGAGGGCTATGGTGAAAAAGGAAATATCCTCACATGAAATCTGGAAAGTAGCCTTCTGAGAAACTCCTTAGTGTTCTGTTAATTCATCGCACAGAGTTACATCTGTATTTCGTGGATCTCTTTGCTAGCCTTATTTCTGTGGAATCTGAGAACAGATATTTCCTTTCCCTTTGAAGACTATAGGGCCAAAGGAAATATCCTCCGATAACAAAGAGAAAGAAACTTTCTGAGTAATTTCTTTGTGTTCTGTGAAATCATCTCACAGAGTTACAGCTTTCCCCTCAAGAAGCCTTTCGCTAAGACAGTTCTTGTGGAATTGGCAAAGTGATATTTGGAAGCCCATAGAGGGCTATGGTGAAAAAGGAAATATCCTCAAATGAAATCTGGAAAGAAGCTTTCTGAGAAACTGCTTAGTGTTCTGTTAATTCATCTCACAGAGTTACGTCTGTATTTCGTGGATCTCTTTGCTAGCCTTATTTCTGTGGAATCTGAGAACAGATATTTCGGATCCCTTGGAAGACTATAGGGCCAAAGGAAATATCCTCCGATAACAAAGAGAAAGAAGCTTTCTGAGAAACTTCTTTGTGTTTTGTGAAATCATCTCACAGAGTTACAGCTTTCCCGTCAAGAAGCCTTTCGCTAAGACAGTTCTTGTGGAATTGGCAAAGTGATATTTGGAAGCCCATAGAGGGCTATGGTGAAAAAGGAAATATCCTCAGATGAAATCTGGAAAGAAGCTTTCTGAGAAACTGCTTAGTGTTCTGTTAATTCATCTCACAGAGTTACATCTGTATTTCGTGGATCTCTTTGCTAGCCTTATTTCTGTGGAATCTGAGAACAGATATTTCCTTTCCCTTTGAAGACTATAGGGCCAAAGGAAATATCCTCCGATAACAAAGAGAAAGAAGCTTTCTGAGAAACTTCTTTGTGTTCTGTGAAATCATCTCACAGAGTTACAGCTTTCCCCTCAAGAAGCCTTTCGCTAAGACAGTTCTTGTGGAATTGGCAAAGTGATATTTGGAAGCCCATAGAGGGCTATGGTGAAACAGGAAATATCCTCAGATGAAATCTGGAAAGAAGCTTTCTGAGAAACTGCTTAGTGTTCTGTTAATTCATCTCACAGAGTTACATCTGTATTTCGTGGATCACTTTGCTTGCCTTATTTCTGTGGAATCTGAGAACAGATATTTCGGATCCCTTGGAAGACTATAGGGCCAAAGGAAATATCCTCCGATAACAAAGAGAAAGAAGCTTTCTGAGAAACTTCTTTGTGTTCTGTGAAATCATCTCACAGAGTTACAGCTTTCCCCTCAAGAAGCCTTTCGCTAAGACAGTTCTTGTGGAATTGTCAAAGTGATATTTGGAAGCCCATAGAGGGCTATGGTGAAAAAGGAAATATCCTCAGATGAAATCTGGAAAGAAGCTTTCTGAGAAACTGCTTAGTGTTCTGTTAATTCATCTCACATAGTTATATCTGTATTTCGTGGATCTCTTTGCTAGCCTTATTTCTGTGGAATCTGAGAACAGATATTTCGGATCCCAGGAAGACTATAGGGCCAAAGGAAATATCCTCCTATAACAATCAGAAAGAAGCTTTCTGAGAAACTTCTTTGTGTTCTGTGAAATCATCTCACAGAGTTACAGCTTTCCCCTCAAGAAGCCTTTCGCTAAGACAGTTCTTGTGGAATTGGCAAAGTGATATTTGGAAGCCCATAGAGGGCTATGGTGAAAAAGGAAATATCCTCAAATGAAATCTGGAAAGAGGCTTTCTGAGAAACTGCTTTGTGTTCTGTTAATTCATCTCACAGAGTTACATCTGTATTTCGTGGATAACTTTGCTAGCCTTATTTCTGTGGAATCTGAGAACAGATATTTCGGATACCTTGGAAGACTATAGGGCCAAAGGAAATATCCTCCGATAACAAAGAGAAAGAAGCTTTCTGAGAAACTTCTTTGTGTTTTGTGAAATCATCTCACAGAGTTACAGCTTTCCCGTCAAGAAGCCTTTCGCTAAGACAGTTCTTGTGGAATTGGCAAAGTGATATTTGGAAGCCCATAGAGGGCTATGGTGAAAAAGGAAATATCCTCACATGAAATCTGGAAAGAAGCTTTCTGAGAAACTCCTTAGTGTTCTGTTAATTCATCGCACAGAGTTACATCTGTATTTCGTGGATCTCTTTGCTAGCCTTATTTCTGTGGAATCTGAGAACAGATATTTCCTTTCCCTTTGAAGACTATAGGGCCAAAGGAAATATCCTCCGATAACAAAGAGAAAGAAGCTTTCTGAGAAATTTCTTTGTGTTATGTGAAATCATCTCACAGAGTTACAGCTTTCCCCTCAAGAAGCCTTTCGCTAAGACAGTTCTTGTGGAATTGTCAAAGTGATATTTGGAAGCCCATAGAGGGCTATGGTGAAAAAGGAAATATCCTCAGATGAAATCTGGAAAGAAGCTTTCTCAGAAACTGCTTAGTGTTCTGTTAATTCATCTCACAGAGTTACATCTGTATTTCGTGGATCTCTTTGCTAGCCTTATTTCTGTGGAATCTGAGAACAGATATTTCGGATCCCTTGGAAGACTATAGGGCCAAAGGAAATATCCTCCGATAACAAAGAGAAAGAAGCTTTCTGAGAAACTTCTTTGTGTTCTGTGAAATCATCTCACAGAGTTACAGCTTTCCCCTCAAGAAGCCTTTCTCTAAGACAGTTCTTGTGGAATTGGCAAAGTGATATTTGGAAGCCCATGGAGGACTATGGTGAAAAAGGAAATATCCTCCGTTGAAATGTGGAAAGAAGCTTTCTGAGAAACTGCTTAGTGTTCTGTTAATTCATCTCACTGAGTTACATCTGTATTTCGTGGATCTCTTTGCTTGCCTTATTTCTGTGGAATCTGAGAACCGATATTTCGGATCCCTTGGAAGACTATAGGGCCAAATGAAATATCCTCGGATAACAAAGAGAAAGAAGCTTTCTGAGGAAATTCGTTGTGTTCTGTGAAATCATCTCACAGAGTTACAGCATTCCCCTCAAGAAGCCTTTCGCTAAGCCAGTTCTTGTGGAATTGGCAAAGTGATATTTGGAAGCCCATAGAGGGCTATGGTGAAAAAGGAAATATCCTCTCATGAAATCTGGAAAGAAGCTTTCTGAGAAACTGCTTAGTGTTCTGTTAATTCATCTCACAGAGTTACATCTGTATTTCGTGGATCTCTTTGCTAGCCTTATTTCTGTGGAATCTGAGAACAGATATTTCGTATCCCTTGGAAGACTATAGGGTCAAAGGAAATATCCTCCGATAACAAAGAGAAAGAAGCTTTCTGGAAACTTCTTTGTGTTCTGTGAAATCATCTCACAGAGTTACAGCTTTCCCCTCAAGAAGCCTTTCGCTAAGACAGTTCTTGTGGAATTGGCAAAGTGATATTTGGAAGCCCGTAGAGGGCTATGGTGAAAAAGGAAATATCCTCACATGAAATCTGGAAAGAAGCTTTCTGAGAAACTGCTTAGTGTTCTGCTAATTCATCTCACAGACTTACATCTGTATTTCGTGGATATCTTTGCTAGTCTTATTTCTGTGGAATCTGAGAACAGATATTTCGGATCCCTTGGAAGACTATAGGGCCAAAGGAAATATCCTCCGATAACAAAGAGAAAGAAGCTTTCTGAGAAACTTCTTTGTGTTCTGTGAAATCATCTCACAGAGTTACAGCTTTCCCCTCAAGAAGCCTTTCGCTAAGACAGTTCTTGTGGAATTGGCAAAGTGATATTTGGAAGCCCATAGAGGGCTATGGTGAAAAAGGAAATATTCTCAGATGAAATCTGGAAAGAAGCTTTCTGAGAAACTGCTTAGTGTTCTGTTAATTCATCTCACAGAGTTACATCTGTATTTCTTGGATCTCTTTGCTAGCCTTATTTCTGTGGAATCTGAGAACAGATATTTCGGATCCCTTGGAAGACTATAGGGCCAAAGGAAATATCCTCCGATAACAAAGAGAAAGAAGCTTTCTGAGAAACTTCTTTGTGTTCTGTGAAATCATCTCACAGAGTTACAGCTTTCCCCTCAAGAAGCCTTTCGCTAAGACAGTTCTTGTGGAATTGGCAAAGTGATATTTGGAAGCCCATAGAGGGCTATGGTGAAAAAGGAAATATCCTCAGATGAAATCTGGAAAGAAGCTTTCTGAGAAACTGCTTAGTGTTCTGTTAATTCATCTCACAGAGTTACATCTGCGTTTCGTGGATCTCTTTGCTAGCCTTATTTCTGTGGAATCTGAGAACAGATATTTCGGATCCCTTGGAAGACTATAGGGCCAAAGGAAATATCCTCCGATAACAAAGAGAAAGAAGCTTTCTGAGAAACTTCTTCGTGTTCTGTGAAATCATCTCACAGAGTTACAGCTTTCCCCTCAAGAAGCCTTTCGCTAAGACAGTTCTTGTGGAATTGGCAAAGTGATATTTGGAAGCCCATAGAGGGCTATAGTGAAAAAGGAAATATCCTCAGATGAAATCTGGAAAGAAGCTTTCTGAGAAACTCCTTAGTGTTCTGTTAATTCATCTCACAGAGTTACATCTGTATTTCGTGGATCTCTTTGCTAGCCTTATTTCTGTGGAATCTAAGAACAGATATTTCGGATCCCTTGGAAGACTATAGGGCCAAAGGAAATCTCCTCCGATAACAAAGAGAAAGAAGCTTTCTGAGAAACTTCTTTGTGTTCTGTGAAATCATCTCACAGAGTTACAGCTTTCCCCTCAAGAAGCCTTTCGCTAAGACAGTTCTTGTGGAATTGGCAAAGTGATATTTGGAAGCCCATAGAGGGCTATGGTGAAAAAGGAAATATCCTCAGATGAAATCTGGAAAGAAGCTTTCTGAGAAACTGCTTAGTGTTCTGTTAATTCATCTCACAGAGTTACATCTGTATTTCGTGTATCTCTTTGCTAGCCTTATTTCTGTGGAATCTGAGAACAGATATTTCGGATCCCTTGGAAGACTATAGGGCCAAAGGAAATATCCTCCGATAACAAAGAGAAAGAAGCTTTCTGAGAAACTTCTTTGTGTTCTGTGAAATCATCTCACAGAGTTACAGCTTTCCCCTCAAGAAGCCTTTCTCTAAGACAGTTCTTGTGGAATTGGCAAAGTGATATTTGGAAGCACATGGAGGACTATGGTGAAAAAGGAAATATCCTCCGTTGAAATGTGGAAAGAAGCTTTCTGAGAAACTGCTTAGTGTTCGGTTAATTCATCTCACTGAGTTACATCTGTATTTCGTGGATCTCTTTGCTTGCCTTATTTCTGTGGAATCTGAGAACCGATATTTCGGATCCCTTGGAAGACTATAGGGCCAAATGAAATATCCTCGGATAACAAAGAGAAAGAAGCTTTCTGAGGAAATTCTTTGTGTTCTGTGAAATCATCTCACAGAGTTACAGCATTTCCCTCAAGAAGCCTTTCGCTAAGCCAGTTCTTGTGGAATTGGCAAAGTGATATTTGGAAGCCCATAGAGGGCTATGGTGAAAAAGGAAATATCCTCACATGAAATCTGGAAAGAAGCTTTCTGAGAAACTGCTTAGTGTTCTGTTAATTCATCTCACAGAGTTACATCTGTATTTCGTGGATCTCTTTGCTAGCCTTATTTCTGTGGAATCTGAGAACAGATATTTCGGATCCCTTGGAAGACTATAGGGCCAAAGGAAATATCCTCCGATAACAAAGAGAAAGAAGCTTTCTGAGAAACTTCTTTGTGTTCTGTGAAATCATCTCACAGAGTTACAGCTTTCCCCTCAAGAAGCGTTTCCCTAAGACACTTCTTGTGGAATTGGCAAAGTGATATTTGGAAGCCCATAGAGGGCTATGGTGAAAAAGGAAATATCCTCAGAAGAAATCTGGAAAGAAGCTTTCTGAGAAACTGCTTAGTGTTCTGTTAATTCATCTCACATAATTATATCTGTATTTCGTGGATCTCTTTGCTAGCCTTATTTCTGTGGAGTCTGAGAACAGATATTTCGGATCCCTTGGAAGACTATAGGGCCAAAGGAAATATCCTCCGATAACAAACAGAAAGAAGCTTTCTGAGAAACTTCTTTGTGTTCTGTGAAATCATCTCACAGCGTTACAGCTTTCCCCTCAAGAAGCCTTTCGCTAAGACAGTTCTTGTGGAATTGGCAAAGTGATATTTGGAAGCCCCTAGAGGGCTATGGTGAAAAAGGAAATATCCTCAGATGAAATCTGGAAAGAAGCTTTCTGAGAAACTGCTTAGTGTTCTGTTAATTCATCTCACAGAGTTACATCTGTATTTCGTGGATCTCTTTGCTAGCCTTATTTCTGTGGAATCTGAGAACAGATATTTCGGATCCCTTGGAAGACTATAGGGCCAAAGGAAATATCCTCCGATAACAAAGAGAAAGAAGCTTTCTGAGAAACTTCTTTGTGTTCTGTGAAATCATTTCACAGAGTTACAGCTTTCACCTCAAGAAGCCTTTCGCTAAGACAGTTCTTGTGGATTTGGCAAAGTGATATTTGGAAGCCCATAGAGGGCTATGGTGAAAAAGGAAATATCCTCAGATGAAATCTGGAAAGAAGCTTTCTGAGAAACTGCTTAGTGTTCTGTTAATTCATCTCACAGAGTTACATCTGTATTTCGTGGATCTCTTTGCTAGCCTTATTTCTGTGGAATCTGAGAACAGATATTTCGGATCCCTTGGAAGAATATAGGGCCAAAGGAAATATCCTGCGATAACAAAGAGAAAGAAGCTTTCTGAGAAACTTCTTTGTGTTCTGTGAAATCATCTCACAGAGTTACAGCTTTCCCCTCAAGAAGCCTTTCGCTAAGACAGTTCTTGTGGAATTGGCAAAGTGATATTTGGAAGCCCATAGAGGGCTATGGTGAAAAAGGAAATATCCTCAGATGAAATCTGGAAAGAAGCTTTCTGAGAAACTGCTTAGTGTTCTGTTAATTCATCTCACAGAGTTACATCTGTATTTCGTGGATCTCTTTGATAGCCTTATTTCTGTGGAATCTGAGAACAGATATTTCGGATCCCTTGGAAGACTATAGGGCCAAAGGAAATATCCTCTGATAACAAAGAGAAAGAAGCTTTCTGAGAAACTTCTTTGTGTTCTGTGAAATCATCTCACAGAGTTACAGCTTTCCCCTCAAGAAGCCTTTCGCTAAGACAGTTCTTGTGGAATTGGCAAAGTGATATTTGGAAGCCCATAGAGGACTATGGTGAAAAAGGAAATATCCTCCGTTGAAATGTGGAAAGAAGCTTTCTGAGAAACTGCTTAGTGTTCTGTTAATTCATCTCACTGAGTTACATCTGTATTTCGTGGATCTCTTTGCTTGCCTTATTTCTGTGGAATCTGAGAACAGATATTTCGGATCCCTTGGAAGACTATAGGGCCAAAGGAAATATCCTCCGATAACAAAGAGAAAGAAGCTTTCTGAGAAACTTCTTTGTGTTCTGTGAAATCATCTCACAGAGTTACAGCTTTCCCCTCAAGAAGCCTTTCGCTAAGACAGTTCTTGTGGAATTGGCAAAGTGATATTTGGAAGCCCATAGAGGGCTATGGTGAAAAAGGAAATATCCTCACATGAAATCTGGAAAGAAGCTTTCTGAGAAACTCCTTAGTGTTCTGTTAATTCATCGCACAGAGTTACATCTGTATTTCGTGGATCTCTTTGCTAGCCTTATTTCTGTGGAATCTGAGAACAGATATTTCCTTTCCCTTTTAAGACTATAGGGCCAAAGGAAATATCCTCCGATAACAAAGAGAAAGAAGCTTTCTGAGAAATTTCTTTGTGTTCTGTGAAATCATCTCACAGAGTTACAGCTTTCCCCTCAAGAAGCCTTTCGCTAAGACAGTTCTTGTGGAATTGGCAAAGTGATATTTGGAAGCCCATAGAGGGCTATGGTGAAAAAGGAAATATCCTCAGATGAAATCTGGAAAGAAGCTTTCTGAGAAACTGCTTTGTGTTCTGTTAATTCATCTCACAGAGTTACATCTGTATTTCGTGGATCTCTTTGCTAGCCTTATTTCTGTGGAATCTGAGAACAGATATTTCGGATCCCTTGGAAGACTATAGGGCCAAAGGAAATATCCTCCGATAACAAAGAGAAAGAAGCTTTCTGAGAAACTTCTTTGTGTTCTGTGAAATCATCTCACAGAGTTACAGCTTTCCCCTCAAGAAGCCTTTCCCTAAGACAGTTCTTGTGGAATTGGCAAAGTGATATTTGGAAGCCCATAGAGGGCTATGGTGAAAAAGGAAATATCCTCAAATGAAATCTGGAAAGAAGCTTTCTGAGAAACTGCTTAGTGTTCTGTTAATTCATCTCACAGAGTTACATCTGTATTTCGTGGATCTCTTTGCTAGCCTTATTTCTGTGGAATCTGAGAACAGATATTTCGGATCCCTTGAAGACTATAGGGCCAAAGGAAATATCCTCCGATAACAAAGAGAAAGAAGCTTTCTGAGAAACTTCTTTGTGTTTTGTGAAATCATCTCACAGAGTTACAGCTTTCCCGTCAAGAAGCCTTTCGCTAAGACAGTTCTTGTGGAATTGGCAAAGTGATATTTGGAAGCCCATAGAGGGCTATGGTGAAAAAGGAAATATCCTCACATGAAATCTGGAAAGAAGCTTTCTGAGAAACTGCTTAGTGTTCTGTTAATTCATCTCACAGAGTTACATCTGTATTTTGTGGATCTCCTTGCTAGCCTTATTTCTGTGGAATCTGAGAACAGATATTTCCTTTCCCTTTGAAGACTACAGGGCCAAAGGAAATATCCTCCGATAACAAAGAGAAAGAAGCTTTCTGAGAAACTTCTTTGTGTTCTGTGAAATCATCTCACAGAGTTACAGCTTTCCCCTCAAGAAGCCTTTCGCTAAGACAGTTCTTGTGGAATTGGCAAAGTGATATTTGGAAGCCCATAGAGGGCTATGGTGAAAAAGGAAATATCCTCAGATGAAATCTGGAAAGAAGCTTTCTGAGAAACTGCTTAGTGTTCTGTTAATTCATCTCACAGAGTTACATCTGTATTTCGTGGATCTCTTTGCTAGCCTTATTTCTGTGGAATCTGAGAACAGATATTTCCTTTCCCTTTGAAGACTATAGGGCCAAAGGAAATATCCTCCGATAACAAAGAGAAAGAAGCTTTCTGAGAAACTTCTTTGTGTTCTCTGAAATCATCTCACAGAGTTACAGCTTTCCCCTCAAGAAGCCTTTCCCTAAGACAGTTCTTGTGGAATTGGCAAAGTGATATTTGGAAGCCCATAGAGGGCTATGGTGAAAAAGGAAATATCCTCAGATGAAATCTGGAAGGAAGCTTTCTGAGAAACTGCTTAGTGTTCTGTTAATTCATCTCACATAGTTATATCTGTATTTCGTGGATCTCTTTGCTAGCCTTATTTCTGTGGAATCTGAGAACAGATATTTCGGATCCCTTGGAAGACTATAGGGCCAAAGGAAATATCCTCCTATAACAAACAGAAAGAAGCTTTCTGAGAAACTTCTTTGTGTTCTGTGAAATCATCTCACAGAGTTACAGCTTTCCCCTCAAGAAGCCTTTCGCTAAGACAGTTCTTGTGGAATTGGCAAAGTGATATTTGGAAGCCCATAGAGGGCTATGGTGAAAAAGGAAATATCCTCCGTTGAAATGTGGAAAGAAGCTTTCTGAGAAACTGCTTAGTGTTCTGTTAATTCATCTCACTGAGTTACATCTGTATTTCGTGGATCTCTTTGCTTGCCTTATTTCTGTGGAATCTGAGAACAGATATTTCGGATCCCTTGGAAGACTATAGGGCCAAAGGAAATATCCTCCGATAACAAAGAGAAAGAAGCTTTCTGAGAAACTTCTTTGTGTTCTGTGAAATCATCTCACAGAGTTACAGCTTTCCCCTCAAGAAGCCTTTCGCTAAGACAGTTCTTGTGGAATTGGCAAAGTGATATTTGGAAGCCCATAGAGGGCTATGGTGAAAAAGGAAATATCCTCACATGAAATCTGGAAAGAAGCTTTCTGAGAAACTCCTTAGTGTTCTGTTAATTCATCGCACAGAGTTACATCTGTATTTCGTGGATCTCTTTGCTAGCCTTATTTCTGTGGAATCTGAGAACAGATATTTCCTTTCCCTTTTAAGACTATAGGGCCAAAGGAAATATCCTCCGATAACAAAGAGAAAGAAGCTTTCTGAGAAATTTCTTTGTGTTCTGTGAAATCATCTCACAGAGTTACAGCTTTCCCCTCAAGAAGCCTTTCGCTAAGACAGTTCTTGTGGAATTGGCAAAGTGATATTTGGAAGCCCATAGAGGGCTATGGTGAAAAAGGAAATATCCTCACATGAAATCTGGAAAGAAGCTTTCTGAGAAACTGCTTTGTGTTCTGTTAATTCATCTCACAGAGTTACATCTGTATTTCGTGGATCTCTTTGCTAGCCTTATTTCTGTGGAATCTGAGAACAGATATTTCGGATCCCTTGGAAGACTATAGGGCCAAAGGAAATATCCTCCGATAACAAAGAGAAAGAAGCTTTCTGAGAAACTTCTTTGTGTTCTGTGAAATCATCTCACAGAGTTACAGCTTTCCCCTCAAGAAGCCTTTCCCTAAGACAGTTCTTGTGGAATTGGCAAAGTGATATTTGGAAGCCCATAGAGGGCTATGGTGAAAAAGGAAATATCCTCAAATGAAATCTGGAAAGAAGCTTTCTGAGAAACTGCTTAGTGTTCTGTTAATTCATCTCACAGAGTTACATCTGTATTTCGTGGATCTCTTTGCTAGCCTTATTTCTGTGGAATCTGAGAACAGATATTTCGGATCCCTTGAAGACTATAGGGCCAAAGGAAATATCCTCCGATAACAAAGAGAAAGAAGCTTTCTGAGAAACTTCTTTGTGTTTTGTGAAATCATCTCACAGAGTTACAGCTTTCCCGTCAAGAAGCCTTTCGCTAAGACAGTTCTTGTGGAATTGGCAAAGTGATATTTGGAAGCCCATAGAGGGCTATGGTGAAAAAGGAAATATCCTCACATGAAATCTGGAAAGAAGCTTTCTGAGAAACTGCTTAGTGTTCTGTTAATTCATCTCACAGAGTTACATCTGTATTTTGTGGATCTCTTTGCTAGCCTTATTTCTGTGGAATCTGAGAACAGATATTTCCTTTCCCTTTGAAGACTACAGGGCCAAAGGAAATATCCTCCGATAACAAAGAGAAAGAAGCTTTCTGAGAAACTTCTTTGTGTTCTGTGAAATCATCTCACAGAGTTACAGCTTTCCCCTCAAGAAGCCTTTCGCTAAGACAGTTCTTGTGGAATTGGCAAAGTGATATTTGGAAGCCCATAGAGGGCTATGGTGAAAAAGGAAATATCCTCAGATGAAATCTGGAAAGAAGCTTTCTGAGAAACTGCTTAGTGTTCTGTTAATTCATCTCACAGAGTTACATCTGTATTTCGTGGATCTCTTTGCTAGCCTTATTTCTGTGGAATCTGAGAACAGATATTTCGGATCCCTTGGAAGACTATAGGGCCAAAGGAAATATCCTCCGATAACAAAGAGAAAGAAGCTTTCTGAGAAACTTCTTTGTGTTCTCTGAAATCATCTCACAGAGTTACAGCTTTCCCCTCAAGAAGCCTTTCCCTAAGACAGTTCTTGTGGAATTGGCAAAGTGATATTTGGAAGCCCATAGAGGGCTATGGTGAAAAAGGAAATATCCTCAGATGAAATCTGGAAGGAAGCTTTCTGAGAAACTGCTTAGTGTTCTGTTAATTCATCTCACATAGTTATATCTGTATTTCGTGGATCTCTTTGCTAGCCTTATTTCTGTGGAATCTGAGAACAGATATTTCGGATCCCTTGGAAGACTATAGGGCCAAAGGAAATATCCTCCTATAACAAACAGAAAGAAGCTTTCTGAGAAACTTCTTTGTGTTCTGTGAAATCATCTCACAGAGTTACAGCTTTCCCCTCAAGAAGCCTTTCGCTAAGACAGTTCTTGTGGAATTGGCAAAGTGATATTTGGAAGCCCATAGAGGGCTATGGTGAAAAAGGAAATATCCTCAAATGAAATCTGGAAAGAGGCTTTCTGAGAAACTGCTTTGGGTTCTGTTAATTCATCTCACAGAGTTACATCTGTATTTCGTGGATCTCTTTGCTAGCCTTATTTCTGTGGAATCTGAGAACAGATATTTCGGATCCCTTGGAAGACTATAGGGCCAAAGGAAATATCCTCCGATAACAAAGAGAAAGAAGCTTTCTGAGAAACTTCTTTGTGTTTTGTGAAATCATCTCACAGAGTTACAGCTTTCCCGTCAAGAAGCCTTTCGCTAAGACAGTTCTTGTGGAATTGGCGAAGTGATATTTGGAAGCCCATAGAGGGCTATGGTGAAAAAGGAAATATCCTCACATGAAATCTGGAAAGAAGCTTTCTGAGAAACTCCTTAGTGTTCTGTTAATTCATCGCACAGAGTTACATCTGTATTTCGTGGATCTCTTTGCTAGCCTTATTTCTGTGGAATCTGAGAACAGATATTTCCTTTCCCTTTTAAGACTATAGGGCCAAAGGAAATATCCTCCGATAACAAAGAGAAAGAAGCTTTCTGAGAAATTTCTTTGTGTTCTGTGAAATCATCTCACAGAGTTACAGCTTTCCCCTCAAGAAGCCTTTCGCTAAGACAGTTCTTGTGGAATTGGCAAAGTGATATTTGGAAGCCCATAGAGGGCTATGGTGAAAAAGGAAATATCCTCACATGAAATCTGGAAAGAAGCTTTCTGAGAAACTGCTTTGTGTTCTGTTAATTCATCTCACAGAGTTACATCTGTATTTCGTGGATCTCTTTGCTAGCCTTATTTCTGTGGAATCTGAGAACAGATATTTCGGATCCCTTGGAAGACTATAGGGCCAAAGGAAATATCCTCCGATAACAAAGAGAAAGAAGCTTTCTGAGAAACTTCTTTGTGTTCTGTGAAATCATCTCACAGAGTTACAGCTTTCCCCTCAAGAAGCCTTTCCCTAAGACAGTTCTTGTGGAATTGGCAAAGTGATATTTGGAAGCCCATAGAGGGCTATGGTGAAAAAGGAAATATCCTCAAATGAAATCTGGAAAGAAGCTTTCTGAGAAACTGCTTAGTGTTCTGTTAATTCATCTCACAGAGTTACATCTGTATTTCGTGGATCTCTTTGCTAGCCTTATTTCTGTGGAATCTGAGAACAGATATTTCGGATCCCTTGAAGACTATAGGGCCAAAGGAAATATCCTCCGATAACAAAGAGAAAGAAGCTTTCTGAGAAACTTCTTTGTGTTTTGTGAAATCATCTCACAGAGTTACAGCTTTCCCGTCAAGAAGCCTTTCGCTAAGACAGTTCTTGTGGAATTGGCAAAGTGATATTTGGAAGCCCATAGAGGGCTATGGTGAAAAAGGAAATATCCTCACATGAAATCTGGAAAGAAGCTTTCTGAGAAACTGCTTAGTGTTCTGTTAATTCATCTCACAGAGTTACATCTGTATTTTGTGGATCTCTTTGCTAGCCTTATTTCTGTGGAATCTGAGAACAGATATTTCCTTTCCCTTTGAAGACTACAGGGCCAAAGGAAATATCCTCCGATAACAAAGAGAAAGAAGCTTTCTGAGAAACTTCTTTGTGTTCTGTGAAATCATCTCACAGAGTTACAGCTTTCCCCTCAAGAAGCCTTTCGCTAAGACAGTTCTTGTGGAATTGGCAAAGTGATATTTGGAAGCCCATAGAGGGCTATGGTGAAAAAGGAAATATCCTCAGATGAAATCTGGAAAGAAGCTTTCTGAGAAACTGCTTAGTGTTCTGTTAATTCATCTCACAGAGTTACATCTGTATTTCGTGGATCTCTTTGCTAGCCTTATTTCTGTGGAATCTGAGAACAGATATTTCGGATCCCTTGGAAGACTATAGGGCCAAAGGAAATATCCTCCGATAACAAAGAGAAAGAAGCTTTCTGAGAAACTTCTTTGTGTTCTCTGAAATCATCTCACAGAGTTACAGCTTTCCCCTCAAGAAGCCTTTCCCTAAGACAGTTCTTGTGGAATTGGCAAAGTGATATTTGGAAGCCCATAGAGGGCTATGGTGAAAAAGGAAATATCCTCAGATGAAATCTGGAAGGAAGCTTTCTGAGAAACTGCTTAGTGTTCTGTTAATTCATCTCACATAGTTATATCTGTATTTCGTGGATCTCTTTGCTAGCCTTATTTCTGTGGAATCTGAGAACAGATATTTCGGATCCCTTGGAAGACTATAGGGCCAAAGGAAATATCCTCCTATAACAAACAGAAAGAAGCTTTCTGAGAAACTTCTTTGTGTTCTGTGAAATCATCTCACAGAGTTACAGCTTTCCCCTCAAGAAGCCTTTCGCTAAGACAGTTCTTGTGGAATTGGCAAAGTGATATTTGGAAGCCCATAGAGGGCTATGGTGAAAAAGGAAATATCCTCAAATGAAATCTGGAAAGAGGCTTTCTGAGAAACTGCTTTGGGTTCTGTTAATTCATCTCACAGAGTTACATCTGTATTTCGTGGATCTCTTTGCTAGCCTTATTTCTGTGGAATCTGAGAACAGATATTTCGGATCCCTTGGAAGACTATAGGGCCAAAGGAAATATCCTCCGATAACAAAGAGAAAGAAGCTTTCTGAGAAACTTCTTTGTGTTTTGTGAAATCATCTCACAGAGTTACAGCTTTCCCGTCAAGAAGCCTTTCGCTAAGACAGTTCTTGTGGAATTGGCGAAGTGATATTTGGAAGCCCATAGAGGGCTATGGTGAAAAAGGAAATATCCTCACATGAAATCTGGAAAGAAGCTTTCTGAGAAACTCCTTAGTGTTCTGTTAATTCATCGCACAGAGTTACATCTGTATTTCGTGGATCTCTTTGCTAGCCTTATTTCTGTGGAATCTGAGAACAGATATTTCGGATCCCTTGGAAGACTATAGGGCCAAAGGAAATATCCTCCGATAACAAAGAGAAAGAAGCTTTCTGAGAAACTTCTTTGTGTTTTGTGAAATCATCTCACAGAGTTACAGCTTTCCCGTCAAGAAGCCTTTCGCTAAGACAGTTCTTGTGGAATTGGCAAAGTGATATTTGGAAGCCCATAGAGGGCTATGGTGAAAAAGGAAATATCCTCACATGAAATCTGGAAAGTAGCCTTCTGAGAAACTCCTTAGTGTTCTGTTAATTCATCGCACAGAGTTACATCTGTATTTCGTGGATCTCTTTGCTAGCCTTATTTCTGTGGAATCTGAGAACAGATATTTCCTTTCCCTTTGAAGACTATAGGGCCAAAGGAAATATCCTCCGATAACAAAGAGAAAGAAACTTTCTGAGTAATTTCTTTGTGTTCTGTGAAATCATCTCACAGAGTTACAGCTTTCCCCTCAAGAAGCCTTTCGCTAAGACAGTTCTTGTGGAATTGGCAAAGTGATATTTGGAAGCCCATAGAGGGCTATGGTGAAAAAGGAAATATCCTCAAATGAAATCTGGAAAGAAGCTTTCTGAGAAACTGCTTAGTGTTCTGTTAATTCATCTCACAGAGTTACATCTGTATTTCGTGGATCTCTTTGCTAGCCTTATTTCTGTGGAATCTGAGAACAGATATTTCGGATCCCTTGGAAGACTATAGGGCCAAAGGAAATATCCTCCGATAACAAAGAGAAAGAAGCTTTCTGAGAAACTTCTTTGTGTTTTGTGAAATCATCTCACAGAGTTACAGCTTTCCCGTCAAGAAGCCTTTCGCTAAGACAGTTCTTGTGGAATTGGCAAAGTGATATTTGGAAGCCCATAGAGGGCTATGGTGAAAAAGGAAATATCCTCAGATGAAATCTGGAAAGAAGCTTTCTGAGAAACTGCTTAGTGTTCTGTTAATTCATCTCACAGAGTTACATCTGTATTTCGTGGATCTCTTTGCTAGCCTTATTTCTGTGGAATCTGAGAACAGATATTTCCTTTCCCTTTGAAGACTATAGGGCCAAGGGAAATATCCTCCGATAACAAAGAGAAAGAAGCTTTCTGAGAAACTTCTTTGTGTTCTGTGAAATCATCTCACAGAGTTACAGCTTTCCCCTCAAGAAGCCTTTCGCTAAGACAGTTCTTGTGGAATTGGCAAAGTGATATTTGGAAGCCCATAGAGGGCTATGGTGAAACAGGAAATATCCTCAGATGAAATCTGGAAAGAAGCTTTCTGAGAAACTGCTTAGTGTTCTGTTAATTCATCTCACAGAGTTACATCTGTATTTCGTGGATCTCTTTGCTAGCCTTATTTCTGTGGAATCTGAGAACAGATATTTCGGATCCCTTGGAAGACTATAGGGCCAAAGGAAATATCCTCCGATAACAAAGAGAAAGAAGCTTTCTGAGAAACTTCTTTGTGTTCTGTGAAATCATCTCACAGAGTTACAGCTTTCCCCTCAAGAAGCCTTTCGCTAAGACAGTTCTTGTGGAATTGGCAAAGTGATATTTGGAAGCCCATAGAGGGCTATGGTGAAAAAGGAAATATCCTCAGATGAAATCTGGAAAGAAGCTTTCTGAGAAACTGCTTAGTGTTCTGTTAATTCATCTCACATAGTTATATCTGTATTTCGTGGATCTCTTTGCTAGCCTTATTTCTGTGGAATCTGAGAACAGATATTTCGGATCCCTTGGAAGACTATAGGGCCAAAGGAAATATCCTCCTATAACAATCAGAAAGAAGCTTTCTGAGAAACTTCTTTGTGTTCTGTGAAATCATCTCACAGAGTTACAGCTTTCCCCTCAAGAAGCCTTTCGCTAAGACAGTTCTTGTGGAATTGGCAAAGTGATATTTGGAAGCCCATAGAGGGCTATGGTGAAAAAGGAAATATCCTCAAATGAAATCTGGAAAGAGGCTTTCTGAGAAACTGCTTTGTGTTCTGTTAATTCATCTCACAGAGTTACATCTGTATTTCGTGGATAACTTTGCTAGCCTTATTTCTGTGGAATCTGAGAACAGATATTTCGGATCCCTTGGAAGACTATAGGGCCAAAGGAAATATCCTCCGATAACAAAGAGAAAGAAGCTTTCTGAGAAACTTCTTTGTGTTTTGTGAAATCATCTCACAGAGTTACAGCTTTCCCGTCAAGAAGCCTTTCGCTAAGACAGTTCTTGTGGAATTGGCAAAGTGATATTTGGAAGCCCATAGAGGGCTATGGTGAAAAAGGAAATATCCTCACATGAAATCTGGAAAGAAGCTTTCTGAGAAACTACTTAGTGTTCTGTTAATTCATCGCACAGAGTTACATCTGTATTTCGTGGATCTCTTTGCTAGCCTTATTTCTGTGGAATCTGAGAACAGATATTTCCTTTCCCTTTGAAGACTATAGGGCCAAAGGAAATATCCTCCGATAACAAAGAGAAAGAAGCTTTCTGAGAAATTTCTTTGTGTTCTGTGAAATCATCTCACAGAGTTACAGCTTTCCCCTCAAGAAGCCTTTCGCTAAGACAGTTCTTGTGGAATTGTCAAAGTGATATTTGGAAGCCCATAGAGGGCTATGGTGAAAAAGGAAATATCCTCAGATGAAATCTGGAAGGTAGCTTTCTGAGAAACTGCTTAGTGTTCTGTTAATTCATCTCACAGAGTTACATCTGTATTTCGTGGATCTCTTTGCTAACCTTATTTCTGTGGAATCTGAGAACAGATATTTCGGATCCCTTGGAAGACTATAGGGCCAAAGGAAATATCCTCCGATAACAAAGAGAAAGAAGCTTTCTGAGAAACTTCTTTGTGTTTTGTGAAATCATCTCACAGAGTTACAGCTTTCCCGTCAAGAAGCCTTTCGCTAAGACAGTTCTTGTGGAATTGGCAAAGTGATATTTGGAAGCCCATAGAGGGCTATGGTGAAAAAGGAAATATCCTCACATGAAATCTGGAAAGAAGCTTTCTGAGAAACTCCTTAGTGTTCTGTTAATTCATCTCACAGAGTTACATCTGTATTTCGTGGATCTCTTTGCTAGCCTTATTTCTGTGGAATCTGAGAACAGATATTTCGGATCCCTTGGAAGACTATAGGGCCAAAGGAAATATCCTCCGATAACAAAGAGAAAGAAGCTTTCTGAGAAACTTCTTTGTGTTCTGTGAAATCATCTCACAGAGTTACAGCTTTCCCCTCAAGAAGCCTTTCGCTAAGACAGTTCTTGTGGAATTGGCAAAGTGATATTTGGAAGCCCATAGAGGGCTATGGTGAAAAAGGAAATATCCTCAGATGAAATCTGGAAAGTAGCTTTCTGAGAAACTGCTTAGTGTTCTGTTAATTCATCTCACAGAGTTACATCTGTATTTCGTGGATCTCTTTGCTAGCCTTATTTCTGTGGAATCTGAGAACAGATATTTCGGATCCATTGGAAGACTACAGGGCCAAAGGAAATATCCTGCGATAACAAAGAGAAAGAAGCTTTCTGAGAAACTTCTTTGTGTTCTGTGAAATCATCTCACAGAGTTACAGCTTTCCCCTCAAGAAGCCTTTCGCTAAGAGAGTTCTTGTGGAATTGGCAAAGTGATATTTGGAAGCCCATAGAGGGCTATGTTGAAAAAGGAAATATCCTCAGATGAAATCTGGAAAGAAGCTTTCTGAGAAACTGCTTAGTGTTCTGTTAATTCATCTCACAGAGTTACATCTGTATTTCGTGGATCTCTTTGCTAGCCTTATTTCTGTGGAATCTGAGAACAGATATTTCGGATCCCTTGGAAGACTATAGGGCCAAAGGAAATATCCTCCGATAACAAAGAGAAAGAAGCTTTCTGAGAAACTTCTTTGTGTTCTGTGAAATCATCTCACAGAGTTACAGCTTTCCCCTCAAGAAGCCTTTCCCTAAGCCAGTTCTTGTGGAATTGGCAAAGTGATATTTGGAAGCCCATAGAGGGCTATGGTGAAAAAGGAAATATCCTCACATGAAATCTGGAAAGAAGCTTTCTGAGAAACTGCTTTGTGTTCTGTTAATTCATCTCACAGAGTTACATCTGTATTTCGTGGATCTCTTTGCTAGCCTTATTTCTGTGGAATCTGAGAACAGATATTTCGGATCCCTTGCAAGACTATAGGGCCAAAGGAAATATCCTCCTATAACAAACAGAAAGAAGCTTTCTGAGGAACTTCTTTGTGTTCTGTGAAATCATCTCACAGAGTTACAGCTTTCCCCTCAAGAAGCCTTTCGCTAAGACAGTTCTTGTGGAATTGGCAAAGTGATATTTGGAAGCCCATAGAGGGCAATGGTGAAAAAGGAAATATCCTCAAATGAAATCTGGAAAGAAGCTTTCTGAGAAACTGCTTAGTGTTCTGTTAATTCATCTCACAGAGTTACATCTGTATTTCGTGGATCTCTTTGCTAGCCTTATTTCTGTGGAATCTGAGAACAGATATTTCGGATCCCTTGGAAGACTATAGGGCCAAAGGAAATATCCTCCGATAACAAAGAGAAAGAAGCTTTCTGAGAAACTTCTTTGTGTTTTGTGAAATCATCTCACAGAGTTACAGCTTTCCCGTCAAGAAGCCTTTCGCTAAGACAGTTCTTGTGGAATTGGCAAAGTGATATTTGGAAGCCCATAGAGGGCTATGGTGAAAAAGGAAATATCCTCACATGAAATCTGGAAAGAAGCTTTCTGAGAAACTCCTTAGTGTTCTGTTAATTCATCTCACAGAGTTACATCTGTATTTCGTGGATCTCTTTGCTAGCCTTATTTCTGTGGAATCTGAGAACAGATATTTCCTTTCCCTTTGAAGACTATAGGGCCAAAGGAAATATCCTCCGATAACAAAGAGAAAGAAGCTTTCTGAGAAACTTCTTTGTGTTCTGTGAAATCATCTCACAGAGTTACAGCTTTCCCCTCAAGAAGCCTTTCGCTAAGACAGTTCTTGTGGAATTGGCAAAGTGATATTTGGAAGCCCATAGAGGGCTATGGTGAAAAAGGAAATATCCTCACATGAAATCTGGAAAGAGGCTTTCTGAGAAACTGCTTTGTGTTCTGTTAATTCATCTCACAGAGTTACATCTGTATTTCGTGGATCTCTTTGCTAGCCTTATTTCTGTGGAATCTGAGAACAGATATTTCGGATCCCTTGGAAGACTATAGGGCCAAAGGAAATATCCTCCGATAACAAAGAGAAAGAAGCTTTCTGAGAAACTTCTTTGTGTTTTGTGAAATCATCTCACAGAGTTACAGCTTTCCCGTCAAGAAGACTTTCGCTAAGACAGTTCTTGTGGAATTGGCAAAGTGATATTTGGAAGCCCATAGAGGGCTATGGTGAAAAAGGAAATATCCTCACATGAAATCTGGAAAGAAGCTTTCTGAGAAACTCCTTAGTGTTCTGTTAATTCATCGCACAGAGTTACATCTGTATTTCGTGGATCTCTTTGCTAGCCTTATTTCTGTGGAATCTGAGAACAGATATTTCCTTTCCCTTTGAAGACTATAGGGCCAAAGGAAATATACTCCGATAACAAAGAGAAAGAAGCTTTCTGAGAAATTTCTTTGTGTTCTGTGAAATCATCTCACAGAGTTACAGCTTTCCCCTCAAGAAGCCTTTCGCTAAGACAGTTCTTGTGGAATTGGCAAAGTGATATTTGGAAGCCCATAGAGGGCTATGGTGAAAAAGGAAATATCCTCAGATGAAATCTGGAAAGTAGCTTTCTGAGAAACTGCTTAGTGTTCTGTTAATTCATCTCACAGAGTTACATCTGTATTTCGTGGATCTCTTTGCTAGCCTTATTTCTGTGGAATCTGAGAACAGATATTTCCGATCCATTGGAAGACTATAGGCCCAAAGGAAATATCCTGCGATAACGAAGAGAAAGAAGCTTTCTGAGAAACTTCTTTGTGTTCTGTGAAATCATCTCACAGAGTTACAGCTTTCCCCTCAAGAAGCCTTTCGCTAAGACAGTTCTTGTGGAATTGGCAAAGTGATATTTGGAAGCCCATAGAGGGCTATGGTGAAAAAGGAAATATCCTCACATGAAATCTGGAAAGAAGCTTTCTGAGAAACTGCTTAGTGTTCTGTTAATTCATCTCACAGAGTTACATCTGTATTTCGTGGATCTCTTTGCTAGCCTTATTTCTGTGGAATCTGAGAACAGATATTTCGGATCCCTTGGAAGACTATAGGGCCAAAGGAAATATCCTCCGATAACAAAGAGAAAGAAGCTTTCTGAGAAACTTCTTTGTGTTCTGTGAAATCATCTCACAGAGTTACAGCTTTCCCCTCAAGAAGCCTTTCCCTAAGACAGTTCTTGTGGAATTGGCAAAGTGATATTTGGAAGCCCATAGAGGGCTATGGTGAAAAAGGAAATATCCTCAGATGAAATCTGGAAAGAAGCTTTCTGAGAAACTGCTTAGTGTTCTGTTAATTCATCTCACAGAGTTACATCTGTATTTCGTGGATCTCTTTGCTAGCCTTATTTCTGTGGAATCTGAGAACAGATATTTCGGATCCCTTGGAAGACTATAGGGCCAAAGGAAATATCCTGCGATAACAAAGAGAAAGAAGCTTTCTGAGAAATTTCTTTGTGTTCTGTGAAATCATCTCACAGAGTTACAGCTTTCCCGTGAAGAAGCCTTTCGCTAAGACAGTTCTTGTGGAATTGGCAAAGTGATATTTGGAAGCCCTTAGAGGGCTATGGTGAAAAAGGAAATATCCTCACATGAAATCTGGTAAGAGGCTTTCTGAGAAACTGCTTTGTGTTCTGTTAATTCATCTCACAGAGTTACATCTGTATTTCGTGGATCTCTTTGCTAGCCTTATTTCTGTGGAATCTGAGAACAGATATTTCGGATCCCTTGGAAGACTATAGGGCCAAAGGAAATATCCTCCGATAACAAAGAGAAAGAAGCTTTCTGAGAAACTTCTTTGTGTTTTGTGAAATCATCTCACAGAGTTACAGCTTTCCCCTCAAGAAGCCTTTCGCTAAGACAGTTCTTGTGGAATTGGCAAAGTGATATTTGGAAGCCCATAGAGGGCTATGGTGAAAAAGGAAATATCCTCACATGAAATCTGGAAAGAAGCTTTCTGAGAAACTCCTTAGTGTTCTGTTAATTCATCGCACAGAGTTACATCTGTATTTCGTGGATCTCTTTGCTAGCCTTATTTCTGTGGAATCTGAGAACAGATATTTCCTTTCCCTTTGAAGACTATAGGGCCAAAGGAAATATACTCCGATAACAAAGAGAAAGAAGCTTTCTGAGAAATTTCTTTGTGTTCTGTGAAATCATCTCACAGAGTTACAGCTTTCCCCTCAAGAAGCCTTTCGCTAAGACAGTTCTTGTGGAATTGGCAAAGTGATATTTGGAAGCCCATAGAGGGCTATGGTGAAAAAGGAAATATCCTCAGATGAAATCTGGAAAGTAGCTTTCTGAGAAACTGCTTAGTGTTCTGTTAATTCATCTCACAGAGTTACATCTGTATTTCGTGGATCTCTTTGCTAGCCTTATTTCTGTGGAATCTGAGAACAGATATTTCCGATCCATTGGAAGACTATAGGGCCAAAGGAAATATCCTGCGATAACGAAGAGAAAGAAGCTTTCTGAGAAACTTCTTTGTGTTCTGTGAAATCATCTCACAGAGTTACAGCTTTCCCCTCAAGAAGCCTTTCGCTAAGACAGTTCTTGTGGAATTGTCAAAGTGATATTTGGAAGCCCATAGAGGGCTATGGTGAAAAAGGAAATATCCTCACATGAAATCTGGAAAGAAGCTTTCTGAGAAACTGCTTAGTGTTCTATTAATTCATCTCACAGAGTTACATCTGTATTTCGTGGATCTCTTTGCTAGCCTTATTTCTGTGGAATCTGAGAACAGATATTTCGGATCCCTTGGAAGACTATAGGGCCAAAGGAAATATCCTCCGATAACAAAGAGAAAGAAGCTTTCTGAGAAACTTCTTTGTGTTCTGTGAAATCATCTCACAGAGTTACAGCTTTCCCCTCAAGAAGCCTTTCCCTAAGACAGTTCTTGTGGAATTGGCAAAGTGATATTTGGAAGCCCATAGAGGGCTATGGTGAAAAAGGAAATATCCTCAGATGAAATCTGGAAAGAAGCTTTCTGAGAAACTGCTTAGTGTTCTGTTAATTCATCTCACAGAGTTACATCTGTATTTCGTGGATCTCTTTGCTAGCCTTATTTCTGTGGAATCTGAGAACAGATATTTCGGATCCCTTGGAAGACTATAGGGCCAAAGGAAATATCCTGCGATAACAAAGAGAAAGAAGCTTTCTGAGAAATTTCTTTGTGTTCTGTGAAATCATCTCACAGAGTTACAACTTTCCCGTGAAGAAGCCTTTCGCTAAGACAGTTCTTGTGGAATTGGCAAAGTGATATTTGGAAGCCCTTAGAGGGCTATGGTGAAAAAGGAAATATCCTCACATGAAATCTGGAAAGAGGCTTTCTGAGAAACTGCTTAGTGTTCTGTTAATTCATCTCACAGAGTTACATCTGTATTTCGTGGATCTCTTTGCTAGCCTTATTTCTGTGGAATCTGAGAACAGATATTTCGGATCCCTTGGAAGACTATAGGGCCAAAGGAAATATCCTCCGATAACAAAGAGAAAGAAGCTTTCTGAGAAACTTCTTTGTGTTCTGTGAAATCATCTCACAGAGTTACAGCTTTCCCCTCAAGAAGCCTTTCCCTAAGACAGTTCTTGTGGAATTGGCAAAGTGATATTTGGAAGCCCATAGAGGGCTATGGTGAAAAAGGAAATATCCTCAAATGAAATCTGGAAAGAAGCTTTCTGAGAAACTGCTTAGTGTTCTGTTAATTCATCTCACAGAGTTACATCTGTATTTCGTGGATCTCTTTGCTAGCCTTATTTCTGTGGAATCTGAGAACAGATATTTCGGATCCCTTGGAAGACTATAGGGCCAAAGGAAATATCCTCCGATAACAAAGAGAAAGAAGCTTTCTGAGAAACTTCTTTGTGTTTTGAGAAATCATCTCACAGAGTTACAGCTTTCCCGTCAAGAAGACTTTCGCTAAGACAGTTCTTGTGGAATTGGCAAAGTGATATTTGGAAGCCCATAGAGGGCTATGGTGAAAAAGGAAATATCGTCACATGAAATCTGGAAAGAAGCTTTCTGAGAAACTGCTTAGTGTTCTGTTAATTCATCTCACAGAGTTACATCTGTATTTCGTGGATCTCTTTGCTAGCCTTATTTCTGTGGAATCTGAGAACAGATATTTCCTTTCCCTTTGAAGACTATAGGGCCAAAGGAAATATCCTCCGATAACAAAGAGAAAGAAGCTTTCTGAGAAACTTCTTTGTGTTCTGTGAAATCATCTCACAGAGTTACAGCTTTCCCCTCAAGAAGCCTTTCGCTAAGACAGTTCTTGTGGAATTGGCAAAGTGATATTTGGAAGCCCATAGAGGGCTATGGTGAAAAAGGAAATATCCTCAGATGAAATCTGGAAAGAAGCTTTCTGAGAAACTGCTTAGTGTTCTGTTAATTCATCTCACAGAGTTACATCTGTATTTCGTGGATCTCTTTGCTAGCCTTATTTCTGTGGAATCTGAGAACAGATATTTCCTTTCCCTTTGAAGACTATAGGGCCAAAGGAAATATCCTCCGATAACAAAGAGAAAGAAGCTTTCTGAGAAACTTCTTTGTGTTTTGTGAAATCATCTCACAGAGTTACAGCTTTCCCGTCAAGAAGCCTTTCGCTAAGACAGTTCTTGTGGAATTGGCAAAGTGATATTTGGAAGCCCATAGAGGGCTATGGTGAAAAAGGAAATATCCTCTCATGAAATCTGGAAAGAAGCTTTCTGAGAAACTCCTTAGTGTTCTGTTAATTCATCTCACAGAGTTACATCTGTATTTCGTGGATCTCTTTGCTAGCCTTATTTCTGTGGAATCTGAGAACAGATATTTCGGATCCCTTGGAAGACTATAGGGCCAAAGGAAATATCCTCCGATAACAAAGAGAAAGAAGCTTTCTGAGAAACTTCTTTGTGTTCTGTGAAATCATCTCACAGAGTTACAGCTTTCCCCTCAAGAAGCCTTTCGCTAAGACAGTTCTTGTGGAATTGGCAAAGTGATATTTGGAAGCCCATAGAGGGCTATGGTGAAAAAGGAAATATCCTCAGATGAAATCTGGAAAGTAGCTTTCTGAGAAACTGCTTAGTGTTCTGTTAATTCATCTCACAGAGTTACATCTGTATTTCGTGGATCTCTTTGCTAGCCTTATTTCTGTGGAATCTGAGAACAGATATTTCGGATCCATTGGAAGACTACAGGGCCAAAGGAAATATCCTGCGATAACAAAGAGAAAGAAGCTTTCTGAGAAACTTCTTTGTGTTCTGTGAAATCATCTCACAGAGTTACAGCTTTCCCCTCAAGAAGCCTTTCCCTAAGCCAGTTCTTGTGGAATTGGCAAAGTGATATTTGGAAGCCCATAGAGGGCTATGGTGAAAAAGGAAATATCCTCACATGAAATCTGGAAAGAAGCTTTCTGAGAAACTGCTTTGTGTTCTGTTAATTCATCTCACAGAGTTACATCTGTATTTCGTGGATCTCTTTGCTAGCCTTAATTCTGTGGAATCTGAGAACAGATATTTCGGATCCCTTGCAAGACTATAGGGCCAAAGGAAATATCCTCCTATAACAAACAGAAAGAAGCTTTCTGAGGAACTTCTTTGTGTTCTGTGAAATCATCTCACAGAGTTACAGCTTTCCCCTCAAGAAGCCTTTCGCTAAGAAAGTTCTTGTGGAATTGGCAAAGTGATATTTGGAAGCCCATAGAGGGCAATGGTGAAAAAGGAAATATCCTCAAATGAAATCTGGAAAGAAGCTTTCTGAGAAACTGCTTAGTGTTCTGTTAATTCATCTCACAGAGTTACATCTGTATTTCGTGGATCTCTTTGCTAGCCTTATTTCTGTGGAATCTGAGAACAGATATTTCGGATCCCTTGGAAGACTATAGGGCCAAAGGAAATATCCTCCGATAACAAAGAGAAAGAAGCTTTCTGAGAAACTTCTTTGTGTTTTGTGAAATCATCTCACATAGTTACAGCTTTCCCGTCAAGAAGCCTTTCGCTAAGACAGTTCTTGTGGAATTGGCAAAGTGATATTTGGAAGCCCATAGAGGGCTATGGTGAAAAAGGAAATATCCTCACATGAAATCTGGAAAGAAGCTTTCTGAGAAACTCCTTAGTGTTCTGTTAATTCATCTCACAGAGTTACATCTGTATTTCGTGGATCTCTTTGCTAGCCTTATTTCTGTGGAATCTGAGAACAGATATTTCGGATCCCTTGGAAGACTATAGGGCCAAAGGAAATATCCTCCGATAACAAAGAGAAAGAAGCTTTCTGAGAAACTTCTTTGTGTTCTGTGAAATCATCTCACAGAGTTACAGGTTTCCCCTCAAGAAGCCTTTCGCTAAGACAGTTCTTGTGGAATTGGCAAAGTGATATTTGGAAGCCCATAGAGGGCTATGGTGAAAAAGGAAATATCCTCACATGAAATCTGGAAAGAGGCTTTCTGAGAAACTGCTTTGTGTTCTGTTAATTCATCTCACAGAGTTACATCTGTATTTCGTGGATCTCTTTGCTAGCCTTATTTCTGTGGAATCTGAGAACAGATATTTCGGATCCCTTGGAAGACTATAGGGCCAAAGGAAATATCCTCCGATAACAAAGAGAAAGAAGCTTTCTGAGAAACTTCTTTGTGTTTTGTGAAATCATCTCACAGAGTTACAGCTTTCCCCTCAAGAAGCCTTTCGCTAAGACAGTTCTTGTGGAATTGGCAAAGTGATATTTGGAAGCCCATAGAGGGCTATGGTGAAAAAGGAAATATCCTCACATGAAATCTGGAAAGAAGCTTTCTGAGAAACTCCTTAGTGTTCTGTTAATTCATCGCACAGAGTTACATCTGTATTTCGTGGATCTCTTTGCTAGCCTTATTTCTGTGGAATCTGAGAACAGATATTTCCTTTCCCTTTGAAGACTATAGGGCCAAAGGAAATATACTCCGATAACAAAGAGAAAGAAGCTTTCTGAGAAATTTCTTTGTGTTCTGTGAAATCATCTCACAGAGTTACAGCTTTCCCCTCAAGAAGCCTTTCGCTAAGACAGTTCTTGTGGAATTGGCAAAGTGATATTTGGAAGCCCATAGAGGGCTATGGTGAAAAAGGAAATATCCTCAGATGAAATCTGGAAAGTAGCTTTCTGAGAAACTGCTTAGTGTTCTGTTAATTCATCTCACAGAGTTACATCTGTATTTCGTGGATCTCTTTGCTAGCCTTATTTCTGTGGAATCTGAGAACAGATATTTCCGATCCATTGGAAGACTATAGGGCCAAAGGAAATATCCTGCGATAACGAAGAGAAAGAAGCTTTCTGAGAAACTTCTTTGTGTTCTGTGAAATCATCTCACAGAGTTACAGCTTTCCCCTCAAGAAGCCTTTCGCTAAGACAGTTCTTGTGGAATTGGCAAAGTGATATTTGGAAGCCCATAGAGGGCTATGGTGAAAAAGGAAATATCCTCACATGAAATCTGGAAAGAAGCTTTCTGAGAAACTGCTTAGTGTTCTGTTAATTCATCTCACATAGTTACATCTGTATTTCGTGGATCTCTTTGCTAGCCTTATTTCTGTGGAATCTGAGAACAGATATTTCGGATCCCTTGGAAGACTATAGGGCCAAAGGAAATATCCTCCGATAACAAAGAGAAAGAAGCTTTCTGAGAAACTTCTTTGTGTTCTGTGAAATCATCTCACAGAGTTACAGCTTTCCCCTCAAGAAGCCTTTCCCTAAGACAGTTCTTGTGGAATTGGCAAAGTGATATTTGGAAGCCCATAGAGGGCTATGGTGAAAAAGGAAATATCCTCAGATGAAATCTGGAAAGAAGCTTTCTGAGAAACTGCTTAGTGTTCTGTTAATTCATCTCACAGAGTTACATCTGTATTTCGTGGATCTCTTTGCTAGCCTTATTTCTGTGGAATCTGAGAACAGATATTTCGGATCCCTTGGAAGACTATAGGGCCAAAGGAAATATCCTGTGATAACAAAGAGAAAGAAGCTTTCTGAGAAATTTCTTTGTGTTCTGTGAAATCATCTCACAGAGTTACAGCTTTCCCGTGAAGAAGCCTTTCGCTAAGACAGTTCTTGTGGAATTGGCAAAGTGATATTTGGAAGCCCTTAGAGGGCTATGGTGAAAAAGGAAATATCCTCACATGAAATCTGGAAAGAGGCTTTCTGAGAAACTGCTTTGTGTTCTGTTAATTCATCTCACAGAGTTACATCTGTATTTCGTGGATCTCTTTGCTAGCCTTATTTCTGTGGAATCTGAGAACAGATATTTCGGATCCCTTGGAAGACTATAGGGCCAAAGGAAATATCCTCCGATAACAAAGAGAAAGAAGCTTTCTGAGAAACTTCTTTGTGTTTTGTGAAATCATCTCACAGAGTAACAGCTTTCCCGTCAAGAAGCCTTTCGCTAAGACAGTTCTTGTGGAATTGTCAAAGTGATATTTGGAAGCCCATAGACGGCTATGGTGAAAAAGGAAATATCCTCAGATGAAATCTGGAAAGAAGCTTTCTGAGAAACTCCTTAGTGTTCTGTTAATTCATCGCACAGAGTTACATCTGTATTTCGTGGATCTCTTTGCTAGCCTTATTTCTGTGGAATCTGAGAACAGATATTTCGGATCCATTTGAAGACTATAGGGCCAAAGGAAATATCCTCCGATAACAAAGAGAAAGAAGCTTTCTGAGAAATTTCTTTGTGTTCTGTGAAATCATCTCACAGAGTTTCAGCTTTCCCCTCAAGAAGCCTTTCGCTAAGACTGTTCTTCTGGAATTGGCAAAGTGATATTTGGAAGCCCATAGAGGGCTATGGTGAAAAAGGAAATATCCTCACATGAAATCTGGAAAGTAGCTTTCTGAGAAACTGCTTAGTGTTCTGTTAATTCATCTCACAGAGTTACATCTGTATTTCGTGGATCTCTTTGCTAGCCTTATTTCTGTGGAATCTGAGAACAGATATTTCGGATCCATTGGAAGACTATAGGGCCAAAGGAAATATCCTGCGATAACAAAGAGAAAGAAGCTTTCTGAGAAACTTCTTTGTGTTCTGTGAAATCATCTCACAGAGTTACAGCTTTCCCCTCAAGAAGCCTTTCGCTAAGACAGTTCTTGTGGAATTGGCAAAGTGATATTTGGAACCCCTAGAGGGCTATGGTGAAAAAGGAAATATCCTCAGATGAAATCTGGAAAGAAGCTTTCTGAGAAACTGCTTAGTGTTCTGTTAATTCATCTCACAGAGTTACATCTGTATTTCGTGGATCTCTTTGCTAGCCTTATTTCTGTGGAATCTGAGAACAGATATTTCGGATCCCTTGGAAGACTATAGGGCCAAAGGAAATATCCTCCCATAACAAAGAGAAAGAAGCTTTCTGAGAAACTTCTTTGTGTTCTGTGAAATCATCTCACAGAGTTACAGCTTTCCCCTCAAGAAGCCTTTCCCTAAGACAGTTCTTGTGGAATTGGCAAAGTGATATTTGGAAGCCCATAGAGGGCTATGGTGAAAAAGGAAATATCCTCAGATGAAATCTGGAAAGAAGCTTTCTGAGAAACTGCTTAGTGTTCTGTTAATTCATCTCACATAGTTATATCTGTATTTCGTGGATCTCTTTGCTAGCCTTATATCTGTGGAATCTGAGAACAGATATTTCGGATCCCTTGGAAGACTATAGGGCCAAAGGAAATATCCTCCTATAACAAACAGAAAGAAGATTTCTGAGAAACTTCTTTGTGTTCTGTGAAATCATCTCACAGAGTTACAGCTTTCCCCTCAAGAAGGCTTTCGCTAAGACAGTTCTTGTGGAATTGGCAAAGTGATATTTGGAAGCCCATAGAGGGCTATGGTGAAAAAGGAAATATCCTCAAATGAAATCTGGAAAGAAGCTTTCTGAGAAACTGCTTAGTGTTCTGTTAATTCATCTCACAGAGTTACATCTGTATTTCGTGGATCTCTTTGCTGGCCTTATTTCTGTGGAATCTGAGAACAGATATTTCGGATCCCTTGGAAGACTACAGGGCCAAAGGAAATATCCTCCGATAACAAAGAGAAAGAAGCTTTCTGAGAAACTTCTTTGTGTTCTGTGAAATCATCTCACAGAGTTACAGCTTTCCCCTCAAGAAGCCTTTCGCTAAGACAGTTCTTGTGGAATTGGCAAAGTGATATTTGGAAGCCCATAGAGGGCTATGGTGAAAAAGGAAATATCCTCAGATGAAATCTGGAAAGAAGCTTTCTGAGAAACTGCTTAGTGTTCTGTTAATTCATCTCACATAGTTATATCTGTATTTCGTGGATCTCTTTGCTAGCCTTATTTCTGTGGAATCTGAGAACAGATATTTCGGATCCCTTGGAAGACTATAGGGCCAAAGGAAATATCCTCCGATAACCAAGAGAAAGAAGCTTTCTGAGAAACTTCTTTGTGTTCTGTGAAATCATCTCACAGAGTTACAGCTTTCCCCTCAAGAAGCCTTTCGCTCAGACAGTTCTTGTGGAATTGGCAAAGTGATATTTGGAAGCCCATAGAGGGCTATGGTGAAAAAGGAAATATCCTCAAATGAAATCTGGAAAGAAGCTTTCTGAGAAACTGCTTAGTGTTCTGTTAATTCATCTCACAGAGTTACATCTGTATTTCGTGGATCTCTTTGCTAGCCTTATTTCTGTGGAATCTGAGAACAGATATTTCGGATCCCTTGGAAGACTATAGGGCCAAAGGAAATATCCTCCGATAACAAAGAGAAAGAAGCTTTCTGAGAAACTTCTTTGTGTTTTGTGAAATCAACTCACAGAGTTACAGCTTTCCCGTCAAGAAGCCTTTCGCTAAGACAGTTCTTGTGGAATTGGCAAAGTGATATTTGGAAGCCCATAGAGGGCTATGGTGAAAAAGGAAATATCCTCACATGAAATCTGGAAAGAAGCTTTCTGAGAAACTCCTTAGTGTTCTGTTAATTCATCTCACAGAGTTACATCTGTATTTCGTGGATCTCTTTGCTAGCCTTATTTCTGTGGAATCTGAGAACAGATATTTCCTTTCCCTTTGAAGACTATAGGGCCAAAGGAAATATCCTCCGATAACAAAGAGAAAGAAGCTTTCTGAGAAACTTCTTTGTGTTCTGTGAAATCATCTCACAGAGTTACAGCTTTCCCCTCAAGAAGCCTTTCGCTAAGACAGTTCTTGTGGAATTGGCAAAGTGATATTTGGAAGCCCATAGAGGGCTATGGTGAAAAAGGAAATATCCTCAGATGAAATCTGGAAAGTAGCATTCTGAGAAACTGCTTAGTGTTCTGTTAATTCATCTCACAGACTTACATCTGTATTTCGTGGATCTCTTTGCTAGCCTTATTTCTGTGGAATCTGAGAACAGATATTTCGGATCCCTTGGAAGACTATAGGGCCAAAGGAAATATCCTGCGATAACAAAGAGAAAGAAGCTTTCTGAGAAATTTCTTTGTGTTCTGTGAAATCATCTCACAGAGTTACAGCTTTCCCGTCAAGAAGCCTTTCGCTAAGACAGTTCTTGTGGAATTGGCAAAGTGATATTTGGAAGCCCATAGAGGGCTACGGTGAAAAAGGAAATATCCTCAGATGAAATCTGGAAAGAAGCTTTCTGAGAAACTGCTTAGTGTTCTGTTAATTCATCTCACAGAGTTACATCTGTATTTCGTGGATCTCTTTGCTAGCCTTATTTCTGTGGAATCTGAGAACAGATATTTCGGATCCCTTGGAAGACTATAGGGCCAAAGGAAATATCCTCCGATAACAAAGAGAAAGAAGCTTTCTGAGAAACTTCTTTGTGTTTTGTGAAATCATCTCACAGAGTTACAGCTTTCCCGTCAAGAAGCCTTTCGCTAAGACAGTTCTTGTGGAATTGGCAAAGTGATATTTGGAAGCCCATAGAGGGCTATGGTGAAAAAGGAAATATCCTCACATGAAATCTGGAAAGAAGCTTTCTGAGAAACTCCTTAGTGTTCTGTTAATTCATCGCACAGAGTTACATCTGTATTTCGAGGATCTCTTTGCTAGCCTTATTTCTGTGGAATCTGAGAACAGATATTTCGGATCCCTTGGAAGACTATAGGGGCAAAGGAAATATCCTCCGATAACAAAGAGAAAGAAGCTTTCTGAGAAATTTCTTTGTGTTCTGTGAAATCATCTCACAGAGTTACAGCTTTCCCCTCAAGAAGCCTTTCGCTAAGACAGTTCTTGTGGAATTGGCAAAGTGATATTTGGAAGCCCATAGAGGGCTATGGTGAAAAAGGAAATATCCTCAGATGAAATCTGGAAAGTAGCTTTCTGAGAAACTGCTTAGTGTTCTGTTAATTCATCTCACAGAGTTACATCTGTATTTCGTGGATCTCTTTGCTAGCCTTATTTCTGTGGAATCTGAGAACAGATATTTCCTTTCCCTTTGAAGACTATAGGGCCAAAGGAAATATCCTCCGATAACAAAGAGAAAGAAGCTTTCTGAGAAACTTCTTTGTGTTCTGTGAAATCACCTCACAGAGTTACAGCTTTCCCCTCAAGAAGCCTTTCGCTAAGACAGTTCTTGTGGAATTGGCAAAGTGATATTTGGAAGCCCTTAGAGGGCTATGGTGAAAAAGGAAATATCCTCACATGAAATCTGGAAAGAGGCTTTCTGAGAAACTGCTTTGTGTTCTGTTAATTCATCTCACAGAGTTACATCTGTATTTCGTGGATCTCTTTGCTAGCCTTATTTCTGTGGAATCTGAGAACAGATATTTCGGATCCCTTGGAAGACTATAGGGCCAAAGGAAATATCCTCCGATAACAAAGAGAAAGAAGCTTTCTGAGAAACTTCTTTGTGTTTTGTGAAATCATCTCACAGAGTAACAGCTTTCCCGTCAAGAAGCCTTTCGCTAAGACAGTTCTTGTGGAATTGTCAAAGTGATATTTGGAAGCCCATAGACGGCTATGGTGAAAAAGGAAATATCCTCACATGAAATCTGGAAAGAAGCTTTCTGAGAAACTCCTTAGTGTTCTGTTAATTCATCGCACAGAGTTACATCTGTATTTCGTGGATCTCTTTGCTAGCCTTATTTCTGTGGAATCTGAGAACAGATATTTCGGATCCATTTGAAGACTATAGGGCCAAAGGAAATATCCTCCGATAACAAAGAGAAAGAAGCTTTCTGAGAAATTTCTTTGTGTTCTGTGAAATCATCTCACAGAGTTTCAGCTTTCCCCTCAAGAAGCCTTTCGCTAAGACTGTTCTTCTGGAATTGGCAAAGTGATATTTGGAAGCCCATAGAGGGCTATGGTGAAAAAGGAAATATCCTCACATGAAATCTGGAAAGTAGCTTTCTGAGAAACTGCTTAGTGTTCTGTTAATTCATCTCACAGAGTTACATCTGTATTTCGTGGATCTCTTTGCTAGCCTTATTTCTGTGGAATCTGAGAACAGATATTTCGGATCCATTGGAAGACTATAGGGCCAAAGGAAATATCCTGCGATAACAAAGAGAAAGAAGCTTTCTGAGAAACTTCTTTGTGTTCTGTGAAATCATCTCACAGAGTTACAGCTTTTCCCTCAAGAAGCCTTTCGCTAAGACAGTTCTTGTGGAATTGGCAAAGTGATATTTGGAACCCCTAGAGGGCTATGGTGAAAAAGGAAATATCCTCAGATGAAATCTGGAAAGAAGCTTTCTGAGAAACTGCTTAGTGTTCTGTTAATTCATCTCACAGAGTTACATCTGTATTTCGTGGATCTCTTTGCTAGCCTTATTTCTGTGGAATCTGAGAACAGATATTTCGGATCCCTTGGAAGACTATAGGGCCAAAGGAAATATCCTCCCATAACAAAGAGAAAGAAGCTTTCTGAGAAACTTCTTTGTGTTCTGTGAAATCAT
This sequence comes from Macaca nemestrina, assembly GCF_043159975.1. Taxonomy (NCBI): domain Eukaryota; kingdom Metazoa; phylum Chordata; class Mammalia; order Primates; family Cercopithecidae; genus Macaca; species Macaca nemestrina. The sequence goes on along the minus strand of NC_092137.1, from coordinate 97,095,416 downwards.
CTCACAGAGTTACAGCTTTCCCCTCAAGAAGCCTTTCCCTAAGACAGTTCTTGTGGAATTGGCAAAGTGATATTTGGAAGCCCATAGAGGGCTATGGTGAAAAAGGAAATATCCTCAGATGAAATCTGGAAAGAAGCTTTCTGAGAAACTGCTTAGTGTTCTGTTAATTCATCTCACATAGTTATATCTGTATTTCGTGGATCTCTTTGCTAGCCTTATATCTGTGGAATCTGAGAACAGATATTTCGGATCCCTTGGAAGACTATAGGGCCAAAGGAAATATCCTCCTATAACAAACAGAAAGAAGATTTCTGAGAAACTTCTTTGTGTTCTGTGAAATCATCTCACAGAGTTACAGCTTTCCCCTCAAGAAGGCTTTCGCTAAGACAGTTCTTGTGGAATTGGCAAAGTGATATTTGGAAGCCCATAGAGGGCTATGGTGAAAAAGGAAATATCCTCAAATGAAATCTGGAAAGAAGCTTTCTGAGAAACTGCTTAGTGTTCTGTTAATTCATCTCACATAGTTATATCTGTATTTCGTGGATCTCTTTGCTAGCCTTATTTCTGTGGAATCTGAGAACAGATATTTCGGATCCCTTGGAAGACTATAGGGCCAAAGGAAATATCCTCCGATAACCAAGAGAAAGAAGCTTTCTGAGAAACTTCTTTGTGTTCTGTGAAATCATCTCACAGAGTTACAGCTTTCCCCTCAAGAAGCCTTTCGCTCAGACAGTTCTTGTGGAATTGGCAAAGTGATATTTGGAAGCCCATAGAGGGCTATGGTGAAAAAGGAAATATCCTCAAATGAAATCTGGAAAGAAGCTTTCTGAGAAACTGCTTAGTGTTCTGTTAATTCATCTCACAGAGTTACATCTGTATTTCGTGGATCTCTTTGCTAGCCTTATTTCTGTGGAATCTGAGAACAGATATTTCGGATCCCTTGGAAGACTATAGGGCCAAAGGAAATATCCTCCGATAACAAAGAGAAAGAAGCTTTCTGAGAAACTTCTTTGTGTTTTGTGAAATCAACTCACAGAGTTACAGCTTTCCCGTCAAGAAGCCTTTCGCTAAGACAGTTCTTGTGGAATTGGCAAAGTGATCTTTGGAAGCCCATAGAGGGCTATGGTGAAAAAGGAAATATCCTCACATGAAATCTGGAAAGAAGCTTTCTGAGAAACTCCTTAGTGTTCTGTTAATTCATCTCACAGAGTTACATCTGTATTTCGTGGATCTCTTTGCTAGCCTTATTTCTGTGGAATCTGAGAACAGATATTTCCTTTCCCTTTGAAGACTATAGGGCCAAAGGAAATATCCTCCGATAACAAAGAGAAAGAAGCTTTCTGAGAAACTTCTTTGTGTTCTGTGAAATCATCTCACAGAGTTACAGCTTTCCCCTCAAGAAGCCTTTCGCTAAGACAGTTCTTGTGGAATTGGCAAAGTGATATTTGGAAGCCCATAGAGGGCTATGGTGAAAAAGGAAATATCCTCAGATGAAATCTGGAAAGTAGCATTCTGAGAAACTGCTTAGTGTTCTGTTAATTCATCTCACAGACTTACATCTGTATTTCGTGGATCTCTTTGCTAGCCTTATTTCTGTGGAATCTGAGAACAGATATTTCGGATCCCTTGGAAGACTATAGGGCCAAAGGAAATATCCTGCGATAACAAAGAGAAAGAAGCTTTCTGAGAAATTTCTTTGTGTTCTGTGAAATCATCTCACAGAGTTACAGCTTTCCCGTCAAGAAGCCTTTCGCTAAGACAGTTCTTGTGGAATTGGCAAAGTGATATTTGGAAGCCCATAGAGGGCTATGGTGAAAAAGGAAATATCCTCAGATGAAATCTGGAAAGAAGCTTTCTGAGAAACTGCTTAGTGTTCTGTTAATTCATCTCACAGAGTTACATCTGTATTTCGTGGATCTCTTTGCTAGCCTTATTTCTGTGGAATCTGAGAACAGATATTTCGGATCCCTTGGAAGACTATAGGGCCAAAGGAAATATCCTCCGATAACAAAGAGAAAGAAGCTTTCTGAGAAACTTCTTTGTGTTTTGTGAAATCATCTCACAGAGTTACAGCTTTCCCGTCAAGAAGCCTTTCGCTAAGACAGTTCTTGTGGAATTGGCAAAGTGATATTTGGAAGCCCATAGAGGGCTATGGTGAAAAAGGAAATATCCTCACATGAAATCTGGAAAGAAGCTTTCTGAGAAACTCCTTAGTGTTCTGTTAATTCATCGCACAGAGTTACATCTGTATTTCGAGGATCTCTTTGCTAGCCTTATTTCTGTGGAATCTGAGAACAGATATTTCGGATCCCTTGGAAGACTATAGGGGCAAAGGAAATATCCTCCGATAACAAAGAGAAAGAAGCTTTCTGAGAAATTTCTTTGTGTTCTGTGAAATCATCTCACAGAGTTACAGCTTTCCCCTCAAGAAGCCTTTCGCTAAGACAGTTCTTGTGGAATTGGCAAAGTGATATTTGGAAGCCCATAGAGGGCTATGGTGAAAAAGGAAATATCCTCAGATGAAATCTGGAAAGTAGCTTTCTGAGAAACTGCTTAGTGTTCTGTTAATTCATCTCACAGAGTTACATCTGTATTTCGTGGATCTCTTTGCTAGCCTTATTTCTGTGGAATCTGAGAACAGATATTTCCTTTCCCTTTGAAGACTATAGGGCCAAAGGAAATATCCTCCGATAACAAAGAGAAAGAAGCTTTCTGAGAAACTTCTTTGTGTTCTGTGAAATCACCTCACAGAGTTACAGCTTTCCCCTCAAGAAGCCTTTCGCTAAGACAGTTCTTGTGGAATTGGCAAAGTGATATTTGGAAGCCCATAGAGAGCTATGGTGAAAAAGGAAATATCCTCAGATGAAATCTGGAAAGTAGCTTTCTGAGAAACTGCTTAGTGTTCTGTTAATTCATCTCACAGAGTTACATCTGTATTTCGTGGATCTCTTTGCTAGCCTTATTTCTGTGGAATCTGAGAACAGATATTTCGGATCCCTTGGAGGACTATAGGGCCAAAGGAAATATCCTCCGATAACAAAGAGAAAGAAGCTTTCTGAGAAACTTCTTTGTGTTCTGTGAAATCATCTCACAGAGTTACAGCTTTCCCCTCAAGAAGCCTTTCCCTAAGACAGTTCTTGTGGAATTGGCAAAGTGATATTTGGAAGCCCATAGAGGGCTATGGTGAAAAAGGAAATATCCTCAGATGAAATCTGGAAAGAAGCTTTCTGAGAAACTGCTTAGTGTTCTGTTAATTCATCTCACATAGTTATATCTGTATTTCGTGGATCTCTTTGCTAGCCTTATTTCTGTGGAATCTGAGAACAGATATTTCGGATCCCTTGGAAGACTATAGGGCCAAAGGAAATATCCTCCGATAACCAAGAGAAAGAAGCTTTCTGAGAAACTTCTTTGTGTTCTGTGAAATCATCTCACAGAGTTACAGCTTTCCCCTCAAGAAGCCTTTCGCTCAGACAGTTCTTGTGGAATTGGCAAAGTGATATTTGGAAGCCCATAGAGGGCTATGGTGAAAAAGGAAATATCCTCAAATGAAATCTGGAAAGAAGCTTTCTGAGAAACTGCTTAGTGTTCTGTTAATTCATCTCACAGAGTTACATCTGTATTTCGTGGATCTCTTTGCTAGCCTTATTTCTGTGGAATCTGAGAACAGATATTTCGGATACCTTGGAAGACTATAGGGCCAAAGGAAATATCCTCCGATAACAAAGAGAAAGAAGCTTTCTGAGAAACTTCTTTGTGTTTTGTGAAATCATCTCACAGAGTTACAGCTTTTCCGTCAAGAAGCCTTTCGCTAAGACAGTTCTTGTGGAATTGGCAAAGTGATATTTGGAAGCCCATAGAGGGCTATGGTGAAAAAGGAAATATCCTCACATGAAATCTGGAAAGAAGCTTTCTGAGAAACTCCTTAGTGTTCTGTTAATTCATCGCACAGAGTTACATCTGTATTTCGTGGATCTCTTTGCTAGCCTTATTTCTGTGGAATCTGAGAACAGATATTTCCTTTCCCTTTGAAGACTATAGGGCCAAAGGAAATATCCTCCGATAACAAAGAGAAAGAAGCTTTCTGAGAAATTTCTTTGTGTTCTGTGAAATCATCTCACAGAGTTACAGCTTTCCCCTCAAGAAGCCTTTCGCTAAGACAGTTCTTGTGGAATTGGCAAAGTGATATTTGGAAGCCCATAGAGGGCTATGGTGAAAAAGGAAATATCCTCAGATGAAATCTGGAAAGAAGCTTTCTGAGAAACTGCTTAGTGTTCTGTTAATTCATCTCACAGAGTTACATCTGTATTTCGTGGATCTCTTTGCTAGCCTTATTTCTGTGGAATCTGAGAACAGATATTTCGGATCCCTTGGAAGACTATAGGGCCAAAGGAAATATCCTCCGATAACAAAGAGAAAGAAGCTTTCTGAGAAACTTCTCTGTGTTCTGTGAAATCATCTCACAGAGTTACAGGTTTCCCCTCAAGAAGCCTTTCCCTAAGACAGTTCTTGTGGAATTGGCAAAGTGATATTTGGAAGCCCATAGAGGGCTATGGTGAAAAAGGAAATATCCTCAGATGAAATCTGGAAAGAAGCTTTCTGAGAAACTGCTTAGTGTTCTGTTAATTCATCTCACATAGTTATATCTGTATTTCGTGGATCTCTTTGCTAGCCTTATTTCTGTAGAATCTGAGAACAGATATTTCGGATCCCTTGGAAGACTATAGGGCCAAAGGAAATATCCTCCGATAACAAAGAGAAAGAAGCTTTCTGAGAAACTTCTTTGTGTTTTGTGAAATCATCTCACAGAGTTACAGCTTTCCCGTCAAGAAGCCTTTCGCTAAGACAGTTCTTGTGGAATTGGCAAAGTGATATTTGGAAGCCCATAGAGGGCTATGGTGAAAAAGGAAATATCCTCACATGAAATCTGGAAAGAAGCTTTCTGAGAAACTGCTTAGTGTTCTGTTAATTCATCGCACAGAGTTACATCTGTATTTCGTGGATCTCTTTGCTAGCCTTATTTCTGTGGAATCTGAGAACAGATATTTCCTTTCCCTTTTAAGACTATAGGGCCAAAGGAAATATCCTCCGATAACAAAGAGAAAGAAGCTTTCTGAGAAATTTCTTTGTGTTCTGTGAAATCATCTCACAGAGTTACAGCTTTCCCCTCAAGAAGCCTTTCGCTAAGACAGTTCTTGTGGAATTGGCAAAGTGATATTTGGAAGCCCATAGAGGGCTATGGTGAAAAAGGAAATATCCTCAGATGAAATCTGGAAAGAAGCTTTCTGAGAAACTGCTTAGTGTTCTGTCAATTCATCTCACAGAGTTACATCTGTATTTCGTGGATCTCTTTGCTAGCCTTATTTCTGTGGAATCTGAGAACAGATATTTCGGATCCCTTGGAAGACTATAGGGCCAAAGGAAATATCCTCCGATAACAAAGAGAAAGAAGCTTTCTGAGAAACTTCTTTGTGTTCTGTGAAATCATCTCACAGAGTTACAGCTTTCCCCTCAAGAAGCCTTTCCCTAAGACAGTTCTTGTGGAATTGGCAAAGTGATATTTGGAAGCCCATAGAGGGCTATGGTGAAAAAGGAAATATCCTCAAATGAAATCTGGAAAGAAGCTTTCTGAGAAACTGCTTAGTGTTCTGTTAATTCATCTCACAGAGTTACATCTGTATTTCGTGGATCTCTTTGCTAGCCTTATTTCTGTGGAATCTGAGAACAGATATTTCGGATCCCTTGGAAGACTATAGGGCCAAAGGAAATATCCTCCGATAACAAAGAGAAAGAAGCTTTCTGAGAAACTTCTTTGTGTTTTGTGAAATCATCTCACAGAGTTACAGCTTTCCCGTCAAGAAGCCTTTTGCTAAGACAGTTCTTGTGGAATTGGCAAAGTGATATTTGGAAGCCCATAGAGGGCTATGGTGAAAAAGGAAATATCCTCAGATGAAATCTGGAAAGAAGCTTTCTGAGAAACTGCTTAGTGTTCTGTTAATTCATCTCACAGAGTTACATCTGTATTTTGTGGATCTCTTTGCTAGCCTTATTTCTGTGGAATCTGAGAACAGATATTTCCTTTCCCTTTGAAGACTACAGGGCCAAAGGAAATATCCTCCGATAACAAAGAGAAAGAAGCTTTCTGAGAAACTTCTTTGTGTTCTGTGAAATCATCTCACAGAGTTACAGCTTTCCCCTCAAGAAGCCTTTCGCTAAGACAGTTCTTGTGGAATTGGCAAAGTGATATTTGGAAGCCCATAGAGGGCTATGGTGAAAAAGGAAATATCCTCAGATGAAATCTGGAAGGAAGCTTTCTGAGAAACTGCTTAGTGTTCTGTTAATTCATCTCACATAGTTATATCTGTATTTCGTGGATCTCTTTGCTAGCCTTATTTCTGTGGAATCTGAGAACAGATATTTCGGATCCCTTGGAAGACTATAGGGCCAAAGGAAATATCCTCCTATAACAAACAGAAAGAAGCTTTCTGAGAAACTTCTTTGTGTTCTGTGAAATCATCTCACAGAGTTACAGCTTTCCCCTCAAGAAGCCTTTCGCTAAGACAGTTCTTGTGGAATTGGCAAAGTGATATTTGGAAGCCCATAGAGGGCTATGGTGAAAAAGGAAATATCCTCAAATGAAATCTGGAAAGAGGCTTTCTGAGAAACTGCTTTGTGTTCTGTTAATTCATCTCACAGAGTTACATCTGTATTTCGTGGATCTCTTTGCTAGCCTTATTTCTGTGGAATCTGAGAACAGATATTTCGGATCCCTTGGAAGACTATAGGGCCAAAGGAAATATCCTCCGATAACAAAGAGAAAGAAGCTTTCTGAGAAACTTCTTTGTGTTTTGTGAAATCATCTCACAGAGTTACAGCTTTCCCGTCAAGAAGCCTTTCGCTAAGACAGTTCTTGTGGAATTGGCAAAGTGATATTTGGAAGCCCATAGAGGGCTATGGTGAAAAAGGAAATATCCTCACATGAAATCTGGAAAGAAGCTTTCTGAGAAACTCCTTAGTGTTCTGTTAATTCATCGCACAGAGTTACATCTGTATTTCTTGGATCTCTTTGCTAGCCTTATTTCTGTGGAATCTGAGAACAGATATTTCGGATCCCTTGGAAGACTCTAGGGCCAAAGGAAATATCCTCCGATAACAAAGAGAAAGAAGCTTTCTGAGAAACTTCTTTGTGTTCTGTGAAATCATCTCACAGAGTTACAGCTTTCCCCTCAAGAAGCCTTTCGCTAAGACAGTTCTTGTGGAATTGGCAAAGTGATATTTGGAAGCCCATAGAGGGCTATGGTGAAAAAGGAAATATCCTCAGATGAAATCTGGAAAGTAGCTTTCTGAGAAACTGCTTAGTGTTCTGTTAATTCATCTCACAGAGTTACATCTGTATTTCGTGGATCTCTTTGCTAGCCTTATTTCTGTGGAATCTGAGAACAGATATTTCGGATCCATTGGAAGACTATAGGGCCAAAGGAAATATCCTGCGATAAAAAAGAGAAAGAAGCTTTCTGAGAAACTTCTTTGTGTTCTGTGAAATCATCTCACAGAGTTACAGCTTTCCCCTCAAGAAGCCTTTCGCTAAGACAGTTCTTGTGGAATTGGCAAAGTGATATTTGGAAGCCCATAGAGGGCTATGGTGAAAAAGGAAATATCCTCAGATGAAATCTGGAAAGAAGCTTTCTGAGAAACTGCTTAGTGTTCTGTTAATTCATCTCACAGAGTTACATCTGTATTTCGTGGATCTCTTTGCTAGCCTTATTTCTGTGGAATCTGAGAACAGATATTTCGGATCCCTTGGAAGACTATAGGGCCAAAGGAAATATCCTCCGATAACAAAGAGAAAGAAGCTTTCTGAGAAACTTCTTTGTGTTCTGTGAAATCATCTCACAGAGTTACAGCTTTCACCTCAAGAAGCCTTTCCCTAAGACAGTTCTTGTGGAATTGGCAAAGTGATATTTGGAAGCCCATAGAGGGCTATGGTGAAAAAGGAAATATCCTCAGATGAAATCTGGAAAGAAGCTTTCTGAGAAACTGCTTAGTGTTCTGTTAATTCATCTCACATAGTTATATCTGTATTTCGTGGATCTCTTTGCTAGCCTTATTTCTGTGGAATCTGAGAACAGATATTTCGGATCCCTTGGAAGACTATAGGGCCAAAGGAAATATCCTCCGATAACAAAGAGAAAGAAGCTTTCTGAGAAACTTCTTTGTGTTTTGTGAAATCATCTCACAGAGTTACAGCTTTCCCGTCAAGAAGCCTTTCGCTAAGACAGTTCTTGTGGAATTGGCAAAGTGATATTTGGAAGCCCATAGAGGGCTATGGTGAAAAAGGAAATATCCTCACATGAAATCTGGAAAGAAACTTTCTGAGAAACTCCTTAGTGTTCTGTTAATTCATCTCACAGAGTTACATCTGTATTTCGTGGATCTCTTTGCTAGCCTTATTTCTGTGGAATCTGAGAAAAGATATTTCCTTTCCCTTTGAAGACTATAGGGCCAAAGGAAATATCCTCCGATAACAAAGAGAAAGAAGCTTTCTGAGAAATTTCTTTGTGTTCTGTGAAATCATCTCACAGAGTTACAGCTTTCCCCTCAAGAAGCCTTTCGCTAAGACAGTTCTTGTGGAATTGGCAAAGTGATATTTGGAAGCCCATAGAGGGCTATGGTGAAAAAGGAAATATCCTCAAATGAAATCTGGAAAGTGGCTTTCTGAGAAACTGCTTTGTGTTCTGTTAATTCATCTCACAGAGTTACATCTGTATTTCGTGGATCTCTTTGCTAGCCTTATTTCTGTGGAATCTGAGAACAGATATTTCGGATCCCTTGGAAGACTATAGGGCCAAAGGAAATATCCTCCGATATCAAAGAGAAAGAAGCTTTCTGAGAAACTTCTTTGTGTTTTGTGAAATCATCTCACAGAGTTACAGCTTTCCCGTCAAGAAGCCTTTCGCTAAGACAGTTCTTGTGGAATTGGCAAAGTGATATTTGGAAGCCCATAGAGGGCTATGGTGAAAAAGGAAATATCCTCACATGAAATCTGGAAAGAAGCTTTCTGAGAAACTCCTTAGTGTTCTGTTAATTCGTCGCACAGAGTTACATCTGTATTTCGTGGATCTCTTTGCTAGCCTTATTTCTGTGGAATCTGAGAACAGATATTTCGGATCCCTTGGAAGACTATAGGGCCAAAGGAAATATCCTCCGATAACAAAGAGAAAGAAGCTTTCTGAGAAATTTCTTTGTGTTCTGTGAAATCATCTCACAGAGTCACAGCTTTCCCCTCAAGAAGCCTTTCGCTAAGACAGTTCTTGTGGAATTGGCAAAGTGATATTTGGAAGCCCATAGAGGGCTATGGTGAAAAAGGAAATATCCTCAGATGAAATCTGGAAAGTAGCTTTCTGAGAAACTGCTTAGTGTTCTGTTAATTCATCTCACAGAGTTACATCTGTATTTCGTGGATCTCTTTGCTAGCCTTATTTCTGTGGAATCTGAGAACAGATATTTCGGATCCATTGGAAGACTATAGGGCCAAAGGAAATATCCTGCGATAACAAAGAGAAAGAAGCTTTCTGAGAAACTTCTTTGTGTTCTGTGAAATCATCTCACAGAGTTACAGCTTTCCCCTCAAGAAGCCTTTCGCTAAGACAGTTCTTGTGGAATTGGAAAAGTGATATTTGGAAGCCCATAGAGAGCTATGGTGAAAAAGGAAATATCCTCAGATGAAATCTGGAAAGAAGCTTTCTGAGAAACTGCTTAGTGTTCTGTTAATTCATCTCACAGAGTTACATCTGTATTTCGTGGATCTCTTTGCTAGCCTTATTTCTGTGGAATCTGAGAACAGATATTTCGGATCCCTTGGAAGACTATAGGGCCAAAGGAAATATCCTCCGATAACAAAGAGAAAGAAGCTTTCTGAGAAACTTCTTTGTGTTCTGTGAAATCATCTCACAGAGTTACAGCTTTCACCTCAAGAAGCCTTTCCCTAAGACAGTTCTTGTGGAATTGGCAAAGTGATATTTGGAAGCCCATAGAGGGCTATGGTGAAAAAGGAAATATCCTCAGATGAAATCTGGAAAGAAGCTTTCTGAGAAACTGCTTAGTGTTCTGTTAATTCATCTCACATAGTTATATCTGTATTTCGTGGATCTCTTTGCTAGCCTTATTTCTGTGGAATCTGAGAACAGATATTTCGGATCCCTTGGAAGACTATAGGGCCAAAGGAAATATCCTCCGATAACAAAGAGAAAGAAGCTTTCTGAGAAACTTCTTTGTGTTTTGTGAAATCATCTCACAGAGTTACAGCTTTTCCGTCAAGAAGCCTTTCGCTAAGACAGTTCTTGTGGAATTGGCAAAGTGATATTTGGAAGCCCATAGAGGGCTATGGTGAAAAAGGAAATATCCTCACATGAAATCTGGAAAGAAACTTTCTGAGAAACTCCTTAGTGTTCTGTTAATTCATCTCACAGAGTTACATCTGTATTTCGTGGATCTCTTTGCTAGCCTTATTTCTGTGGAATCTGAGAAAAGATATTTCCTTTCCCTTTGAAGACTATAGGGCCAAAGGAAATATCCTCCGATAACAAAGAGAAAGAAGCTTTCTGAGAAACTTCTTTGTGTTCTGTGAAATCATCTCACAGAGTTACAGCTTTCCCCTCAAGAAGCCTTTCGCTAAGACAGTTCTTGTGGAATTGGCAAAGTGATATTTGGAAGCCCATAGAGGGCTATGGTGAAAAAGGAAATATCCTCAGATGAAATCTGGAAAGAAGCTTTCTGAGAAACTGCTTAGTGATCTGTTAATTCATCTCACAGAGTTACATCTGTATTTCGTGGATCTCTTTGCTAGCCTTATTTCTGTGGAATCTGAGAACAGATATTTCGGATCCCTTGGAAGACTATAGGGCCAAAGGAAATATCCTCCGATAACAAAGAGAAAGAAGCTTTCTGAGAAACTTCTTTGTGTTCTGTGAAATCATCTCACAGAGTTACAGCTTTCCCCTCAAGAAGCCTTTCCCTAAGACAGTTCTTGTGGAATTGGCAAAGTGATATTTGGAAGCCCATAGAGGGCTATGGTGAAAAAGGAAATATCCTCACATGAAATCTGGAAAGAGGCTTTCTGAGAAACTGCTTTGTGTTCTGTTAATTCATCTCACAGAGTTACATCTGTATTTCGTGTATCTCTTTGCTAGCCTTATTTCTGTGGAATCTGAGAACAGATATTTCGGATCCCTTGGAAGACTATAGGGCCAAAGGAAATATCCTCCGATAACAAAGAGAAAGAAGCTTTCTGAGAAACTTCTTTGTGTTTTGTGAAATCATCTCACAGAGTTACAGCTTTCCCGTCAAGAAGCCTTTCGCTAAGACAGTTCTTGTGGAATTGGCAAAGTGATATTTGGAAGCCCATAGAGGGCTATGGTGAAAAAGGAAATATCCTCACATGAAATCTGGAAAGTAGCCTTCTGAGAAACTCCTTAGTGTTCTGTTAATTCATCGCACAGAGTTACATCTGTATTTCGTGGATCTCTTTGCTAGCCTTATTTCTGTGGAATCTGAGAACAGATATTTCCTTTCCCTTTGAAGACTATAGGGCCAAAGGAAATATCCTCCGATAACAAAGAGAAAGAAACTTTCTGAGTAATTTCTTTGTGTTCTGTGAAATCATCTCACAGAGTTACAGCTTTCCCCTCAAGAAGCCTTTCGCTAAGACAGTTCTTGTGGAATTGGCAAAGTGATATTTGGAAGCCCATAGAGGGCTATGGTGAAAAAGGAAATATCCTCAAATGAAATCTGGAAAGAAGCTTTCTGAGAAACTGCTTAGTGTTCTGTTAATTCATCTCACAGAGTTACGTCTGTATTTCGTGGATCTCTTTGCTAGCCTTATTTCTGTGGAATCTGAGAACAGATATTTCGGATCCCTTGGAAGACTATAGGGCCAAAGGAAATATCCTCCGATAACAAAGAGAAAGAAGCTTTCTGAGAAACTTCTTTGTGTTTTGTGAAATCATCTCACAGAGTTACAGCTTTCCCGTCAAGAAGCCTTTCGCTAAGACAGTTCTTGTGGAATTGGCAAAGTGATATTTGGAAGCCCATAGAGGGCTATGGTGAAAAAGGAAATATCCTCAGATGAAATCTGGAAAGAAGCTTTCTGAGAAACTGCTTAGTGTTCTGTTAATTCATCTCACAGAGTTACATCTGTATTTCGTGGATCTCTTTGCTAGCCTTATTTCTGTGGAATCTGAGAACAGATATTTCCTTTCCCTTTGAAGACTATAGGGCCAAAGGAAATATCCTCCGATAACAAAGAGAAAGAAGCTTTCTGAGAAACTTCTTTGTGTTCTGTGAAATCATCTCACAGAGTTACAGCTTTCCCCTCAAGAAGCCTTTCGCTAAGACAGTTCTTGTGGAATTGGCAAAGTGATATTTGGAAGCCCATAGAGGGCTATGGTGAAACAGGAAATATCCTCAGATGAAATCTGGAAAGAAGCTTTCTGAGAAACTGCTTAGTGTTCTGTTAATTCATCTCACAGAGTTACATCTGTATTTCGTGGATCCCTTTGCTAGCCTTATTTCTGTGGAATCTGAGAACAGATATTTCGGATCCCTTGGAAGACTATAGGGCCAAAGGAAATATCCTCCTATAACAATCAGAAAGAAGCTTTCTGAGAAACTTCTTTGTGTTCTGTGAAATCATCTCACAGAGTTACAGCTTTCCCCTCAAGAAGCCTTTCGCTAAGACAGTTCTTGTGGAATTGGCAAAGTGATATTTGGAAGCCCATAGAGGGCTATGGTGAAAAAGGAAATATCCTCAAATGAAATCTGGAAAGAGGCTTTCTGAGAAACTGCTTTGTGTTCTGTTAATTCATCTCACAGAGTTACATCTGTATTTCGTGGATAACTTTGCTAGCCTTATTTCTGTGGAATCTGAGAACAGATATTTCGGATACCTTGGAAGACTATAGGGCCAAAGGAAATATCCTCCGATAACAAAGAGAAAGAAGCTTTCTGAGAAACTTCTTTGTGTTTTGTGAAATCATCTCACAGAGTTACAGCTTTCCCGTCAAGAAGCCTTTCGCTAAGACAGTTCTTGTGGAATTGGCAAAGTGATATTTGGAAGCCCATAGAGGGCTATGGTGAAAAAGGAAATATCCTCACATGAAATCTGGAAAGAAGCTTTCTGAGAAACTCCTTAGTGTTCTGTTAATTCATCTCACAGACTTACATCTGTATTTCGTGGATCTCTTTGCTAGCCTTATTTCTGTGGAATCTGAGAACAGATATTTCGGATCCCTTGGAAGACTATAGGGCCAAAGGAAATATCCTCCGATAACAAAGAGAAAGAAGCTTTCTGAGAAACTTCTTTGTGTTCTGTGAAATCATCTCACAGAGTTACAGCTTTCCCCTCAAGAAGCCTTTCTCTAAGACAGTTCTTGTGGAATTGGCAAAGTGATATTTGGAAGCCCATGGAGGACTATGGTGAAAAAGGAAATATCCTCCGTTGAAATGTGGAAAGAAGCTTTCTGAGAAACTGCTTAGTGTTCTGTTAATTCATCTCACTGAGTTACATCTGTATTTCGTGGATCTCTTTGCTTGCCTTATTTCTGTGGAATCTGAGAACCGATATTTCGGATCCCTTGGAAGACTATAGGGCCAAATGAAATATCCTCGGATAACAAAGAGAAAGAAGCTTTCTGAGGAAATTCGTTGTGTTCTGTGAAATCATCTCACAGAGTTACAGCATTCCCCTCAAGAAGCCTTTCGCTAAGCCAGTTCTTGTGGAATTGGCAAAGTGATATTTGGAAGCCCATAGAGGGCTATGGTGAAAAAGGAAATATCCTCTCATGAAATCTGGAAAGAAGCTTTCTGAGAAACTGCTTAGTGTTCTGTTAATTCATCTCACAGAGTTACATCTGTATTTCGTGGATCTCTTTGCTAGCCTTATTTCTGTGGAATCTGAGAACAGATATTTCGGATCCCTTGGAAGACTATAGGGTCAAAGGAAATATCCTCCGATAACAAAGAGAAAGAAGCTTTCTGGAAACTTCTTTGTGTTCTGTGAAATCATCTCACAGAGTTACAGCTTTCCCCTCAAGAAGCCTTTCGCTAAGACAGTTCTTGTGGAATTGGCAAAGTGATATTTGGAAGCCCATAGAGGGCTATGGTAAAAAAGGAAATATCCTCAGATGAAATCTGGAAAGAAGCTTTCTGAGAAACTGCTTAGTGTTCTGTTAATTCATCTCACAGAGTTACATCTGTATTTCGTGGATCTCTATGCTAGCCTTATTTCTGTGGAATCTGAGAACAGATATTTCGGATCCCTTGGAAGACTATAGGGCCAAAGGAAATATCCTCCGATAACAAAGAGAAAGAAGCTTTCTGAGAAACTTCTTCGTGTTCTGTGAAATCATCTCACAGAGTTACAGCTTTCCCCTCAAGAAGCCTTTCGCTAAGACAGTTCTTGTGGAATTGGCAAAGTGATATTTGGAAGCCCATAGAGGGCTATAGTGAAAAAGGAAATATCCTCAGATGAAATCTGGAAAGAAGCTTTCTGAGAAACTCCTTAGCGTTCTGTTAATTCATCTCACAGAGTTACATCTGTATTTCGTGGATCTCTTTGCTAGCCTTATTTCTGTGGAATCTAAGAACAGATATTTCGGATCCCTTGGAAGACTATAGGGCCAAAGGAAATATCCTCCGATAACAAAGAGAAAGAAGCTTTCTGAGAAACTTCTTTGTGTTCTGTGAAATCATCTCACAGAGTTACAGCTTTCCCCTCAAGAAGCCTTTCGCTAAGACAGTTCTTGTGGAATTGGCAAAGTGATATTTGGAAGCCCATAGAGGGCTATGGTGAAAAAGGAAATATCCTCAGATGAAATCTGGAAAGAAGCTTTCTGAGAAACTGCTTAGTGTTCTGTTAATTCATCTCACAGAGTTACATCTGTATTTCGTGTATCTCTTTGCTAGCCTTATTTCTGTGGAATCTGAGAACAGATATTTCGGATCCCTTGGAAGACTATAGGGCCAAAGGAAATATCCTCCGATAACAAAGAGAAAGAAGCTTTCTGAGAAACTTCTTTGTGTTCTGTGAAATCATCTCACAGAGTTACAGCTTTCCCCTCAAGAAGCCTTTCTCTAAGACAGTTCTTGTGGAATTGGCAAAGTGATATTTGGAAGCACATGGAGGACTATGGTGAAAAAGGAAATATCCTCCGTTGAAATGTGGAAAGAAGCTTTCTGAGAAACTGCTTAGTGTTCGGTTAATTCATCTCACTGAGTTACATCTGTATTTCGTGGATATCTTTGCTTGCCTTATTTCTGTGGAATCTGAGAACAGATATTTCGGATCCCTTGGAAGACTATAGGGCCAAATGAAATATCCTCGGATAACAAAGAGAAAGAAGCTTTCTGAGGAAATTCTTTGTGTTCTGTGAAATCATCTCACAGAGTTACAGCATTTCCCTCAAGAAGCCTTTCGCTAAGCCAGTTCTTGTGGAATTGGCAAAGTGATATTTGGAAGCCCATAGAGGGCTATGGTGAAAAAGGAAATATCCTCACATGAAATCTGGAAAGAAGCTTTCTGAGAAACTGCTTAGTGTTCTGTTAATTCATCTCACAGAGTTACATCTGTATTTCGTGGATCTCTTTGCTAGCCTTATTTCTGTGGAATCTGAGAACAGATATTTCGGATCCCTTGGAAGACTATAGGGCCAAAGGAAATATCCTCCGATAACAAAGAGAAAGAAGCTTTCTGAGAAACTTCTTTGTGTTCTGTGAAATCATCTCACAGAGTTACAGCTTTCCCCTCAAGAAGCGTTTCCCTAAGACACTTCTTGTGGAATTGGCAAAGTGATATTTGGAAGCCCATAGAGGGCTATGGTGAAAAAGGAAATATCCTCAGAAGAAATCTGGAAAGAAGCTTTCTGAGAAACTGCTTAGTGTTCTGTTAATTCATCTCACATAATTATATCTGTATTTCGTGGATCTCTTTGCTAGCCTTATTTCTGTGGAGTCTGAGAACAGATATTTCGGATCCCTTGGAAGACTATAGGGCCAAAGGAAATATCCTCCGATAACAAACAGAAAGAAGCTTTCTGAGAAACTTCTTTGTGTTCTGTGAAATCATCTCACAGCGCTACAGCTTTCCCCTCAAGAAGCCTTTCGCTAAGACAGTTCTTGTGGAATTGGCAAAGTGATATTTGGAAGCCCATAGAGGGCTATGGTGAAAAAGGAAATATCCTCAGATGAAATCTGGAAAGAAGCTTTCTGAGAAACTGCTTAGTGTTCTGTTAATTCATCTCACAGAGTTACATCTGTATTTCGTGGATCTCTTTGCTAGCCTTATTTCTGTGGAATCTGAGAACAGATATTTCGGATCCCTTGGAAGACTATAGGGCCAAAGGAAATATCCTCCGATAACAAAGAGAAAGAAGCTTTCTGAGAAACTTCTTTGTGTTCTGTGAAATCATCTCACAGAGTTACAGCTTTCCCCTCAAGAAGCCTTTCGCTAAGACAGTTCTTGTGGAATTGGCAAAGTGATATTTGGAAGCCCCTAGAGGGCTATGGTGAAAAAGGAAATATCCTCAGATGAAATCTGGAAAGAAGCTTTCTGAGAAACTGCTTAGTGTTCTGTTAATTCATCTCACAGAGTTACATCTGTATTTCGTGGATCTCTTTGCTAGCCTTATTTCTGTGGAATCTGAGAACAGATATTTCGGATCCCTTGGAAGACTATAGGGCCAAAGGAAATATCCTCCGATAACAAAGAGAAAGAAGCTTTCTGAGAAACTTCTTTGTGTTCTGTGAAATCATTTCACAGAGTTACAGCTTTCACCTCAAGAAGCCTTTCGCTAAGACAGTTCTTGTGGATTTGGCAAAGTGATATTTGGAAGCCCATAGAGGGCTATGGTGAAAAAGGAAATATCCTCAGATGAAATCTGGAAAGAAGCTTTCTGAGAAACTGCTTAGTGTTCTGTTAATTCATCTCACAGAGTTACATCTGTATTTCGTGGATCTCTTTGCTAGCCTTATTTCTGTGGAATCTGAGAACAGATATTTCGGATCCCTTGGAAGAATATAGGGCCAAAGGAAATATCCTGCGATAACAAAGAGAAAGAAGCTTTCTGAGAAACTTCTTTGTGTTCTGTGAAATCATCTCACAGAGTTACAGCTTTCCCCTCAAGAAGCCTTTCGCTAAGACAGTTCTTGTGGAATTGGCAAAGTGATATTTGGAAGCCCATAGAGGGCTATGGTGAAAAAGGAAATATCCTCAGATGAAATCTGGAAAGAAGCTTTCTGAGAAACTGCTTAGTGTTCTGTTAATTCATCTCACTGAGTTACATCTGTATTTCGTGGATGTCTTTGCTTGCCTTATTTCTGTGGAATCTGAGAACAGATATTTCGGATCCCTTGGAAGACTATAGGGCCAAAGGAAATATCCTCCGATAACAAAGAGAAAGAAGCTTTCTGAGAAACTTCTTTGTGTTCTGTGAAATCATCTCACAGAGTTACAGCTTTCCCCTCAAGAAGCCTTTCGCTAAGACAGTTCTTGTGGAATTGGCAAAGTGATATTTGGAAGCCCATAGAGGACTATGGTGAAAAAGGAAATATCCTCCGTTGAAATGTGGAAAGAAGCTTTCTGAGAAACTGCTTAGTGTTCTGTTAATTCATCTCACTGAGTTACATCTGTATTTCGTGGATCTCTTTGCTTGCCTTATTTCTGTGGAATCTGAGAACAGATATTTCGGAACCCTTGGAAGACTATAGGGCCAAAGGAAATATCCTCCGATAACAAAGAGAAAGAAGCTTTCTGAGAAACTTCTTTGTGTTCTGTGAAATCATCTCACAGAGTTACAGCTTTCCCCTCAAGAAGCCTTTCGCTAAGACAGTTCTTGTGGAATTGGCAAAGTGATATTTTGAAGCCCCTAGAGGGCTATGGTGAAAAAGGAAATATCCTCACATGAAATCTGGAAAGAAGCTTTCTGAGAAACTCCTTAGTGTTCTGTTAATTCATCGCACAGAGTTACATCTGTATTTCGTGGATCTCTTTGCTAGCCTTATTTCTGTGGAATCTGAGAACAGATATTTCCTTTCCCTTTTAAGACTATAGGGCCAAAGGAAATATCCTCCGATAACAAAGAGAAAGAAGCTTTCTGAGAAATTTCTTTGTGTTCTGTGAAATCATCTCACAGAGTTACAGCTTTCCCCTCAAGAAGCCTTTCGCTAAGACAGTTCTTGTGGAATTGGCAAAGTGATATTTGGAAGCCCATAGAGGGCTATGGTGAAAAAGGAAATATCCTCAGATGAAATCTGGAAAGAAGCTTTCTGAGAAACTGCTTTGTGTTCTGTTAATTCATCTCACAGAGTTACATCTGTATTTCGTGGATCTCTTTGCTAGCCTTATTTCTGTGGAATCTGAGAACAGATATTTCGGATCCCTTGGAAGACTATAGGGCCAAAGGAAATATCCTCCGATAACAAAGAGAAAGAAGCTTTCTGAGAAACTTCTTTGTGTTCTGTGAAATCATCTCACAGAGTTACAGCTTTCCCCTCAAGAAGCCTTTCCCTAAGACAGTTCTTGTGGAATTGGCAAAGTGATATTTGGAAGCCCATAGAGGGCTATGGTGAAAAAGGAAATATCCTCAAATGAAATCTGGAAAGAAGCTTTCTGAGAAACTGCTTAGTGTTCTGTTAATTCATCTCACAGAGTTACATCTGTATTTCGTGGATCTCTTTGCTAGCCTTATTTCTGTGGAATCTGAGAACAGATATTTCGGATCCCTTGGAAGACTATAGGGCCAAAGGAAATATCCTCCGATAACAAAGAGAAAGAAGCTTTCTGAGAAACTTCTTTGTGTTTTGTGAAATCATCTCACAGAGTTACAGCTTTCCCGTCAAGAAGCCTTTCGCTAAGACAGTTCTTGTGGAATTGGCAAAGTGATATTTGGAAGCCCATAGAGGGCTATGGTGAAAAAGGAAATATCCTCACATGAAATCTGGAAAGAAGCTTTCTGAGAAACTGCTTAGTGTTCTGTTAATTCATCTCACAGAGTTACATCTGTATTTTGTGGATCTCTTTGCTAGCCTTATTTCTGTGGAATCTGAGAACAGATATTCCTTTCCCTTTGAAGACTACAGGACCAAAGGAAATATCCTCCGATAACAAAGAGAAAGAAGCTTTCTGAGAAACTTCTTTGTGTTCTGTGAAATCATCTCACAGAGTTACAGCTTTCCCCTCAAGAAGCCTTTCGCTAAGACAGTTCTTGTGGAATTGGCAAAGTGATATTTGGAAGCCCATAGAGGGCTATGGTGAAAAAGGAAATATCCTCACATGAAATCTGGAAAGAAGCTTTCTGAGAAACTGCTTAGTGTTCTGTTAATTCATCTCACAGAGTTACATCTGTATTTCGTGGATCTCTTTGCTAGCCTTATTTCTGTGGAATCTGAGAACAGATATTTCGGATCCCTTGGAAGACTATAGGGCCAAAGGAAATATCCTCCGATAACAAAGAGAAAGAAGCTTTCTGAGAAACTTCTTTGTGTTCTGTGAAATCATCTCACAGAGTTACAGCTTTCCCCTCAAGAAGCCTTTCCCTAAGACAGTTCTTGTGGAATTGGCAAAGTGATATTTGGAAGCCCATAGAGGGCTATGGTGAAAAAGGAAATATCCTCAGATGAAATCTGGAAGGAAGCTTTCTGAGAAACTGCTTAGTGTTCTGTTAATTCATCTCACATAGTTATATCTGTATTTCGTGGATCTCTTTGCTAGCCTTATTTCTGTGGAATCTGAGAACAGATATTTCGGATCCCTTGGAAGACTATAGGGCCAAAGGAAATATCCTCCTATAACAAACAGAAAGAAGCTTTCTGAGAAACTTCTTTGTGTTCTGTGAAATCATCTCACAGAGTTACAGCTTTCCCCTCAAGAAGCCTTTCGCTAAGACAGTTCTTGTGGAATTGGCAAAGTGATATTTGGAAGCCCATAGAGGGCTATGGTGAAAAAGGAAATATCCTCAAATGAAATCTGGAAAGAGGCTTTCTGAGAAACTGCTTTGTGTTCTGTTAATTCATCTCACAGAGTTACATCTGTATTTCGTGGATCTCTTTGCTAGCCTTATTTCTGTGGAATCTGAGAACAGATATTTCGGATCCCTTGGAAGACTATAGGGCCAAAGGAAATATCCTCCGATAACAAAGAGAAAGAAGCTTTCTGAGAAACTTCTTTGTGTTCTGTGAAATCATCTCACAGAGTTACAGCTTTCCCGTCAAGAAGCCTTTCGCTAAGACAGTTCTTGTGGAATTGGCAAAGTGATATTTGGAAGCCCATAGAGGGCTATGGTGAAAAAGGAAATATCCTCACATGAAATCTGGAAAGAAGCTTTCTGAGAAACTCCTTAGTGTTCTGTTAATTCATCGCACAGAGTTACATCTGTATTTCGTGGATCTCTTTGCTAGCCTTATTTCTGTGGAATCTGAGAACAGATATTTCGGATCCCTTGGAAGACTATAGGGCCAAAGGAAATATCCTCCGATAACAAAGAGAAAGAAGCTTTCTGAGAAACTTCTTTGTGTTCTGTGAAATCATCTCACAGAGTTACAGCTTTCCCCTCAAGAAGCCTTTCGCTAAGACAGTTCTTGTGGAATTGGCAAAGTGATATTTGGAAGCCCATAGAGGGCTATGGTGAAAAAGGAAATATCCTCAGATGAAATCTGGAAAGAAGCTTTCTGAGAAACTGCTTAGTGTTCTGTTAATTCATCTCACAGAGTTACATCTGTATTTCGTGGATCTCTTTGCTAGCCTTATTTCTGTGGAATCTGAGAACAGATATTTCGGATCCCTTGGAAGACTATAGGGCCAAAGGAAATATCCTCCGATAACAAAGAGAAAGAAGCTTTCTGAGAAACTTCTTTGTGTTCTGTGAAATCATCTCACAGAGTTACAGCTTTCCCCTCAAGAAGCCTTTCCCTAAGACAGTTCTTGTGGAATTGGCAAAGTGATATTTGGAAGCCCATAGAGGGCTATGGTGAAAAAGGAAATATCCTCACATGAAATCTGGAAAGAGGCTTTCTGAGAAACTGCTTTGTGTTCTGTTAATTCATCTCACAGAGTTACATCTGTATTTCGTGTATCTCTTTGCTAGCCTTATTTCTGTGGAATCTGAGAACAGATATTTCGGATCCCTTGGAAGACTATAGGGCCAAAGGAAATATCCTCCGATAACAAAGAGAAAGAAGCTTTCTGAGAAACTTCTTTGTGTTTTGTGAAATCATCTCACAGAGTTACAGCTTTCCCGTCAAGAAGCCTTTCGCTAAGACAGTTCTTGTGGAATTGGCAAAGTGATATTTGGAAGCCCATAGAGGGCTATGGTGAAAAAGGAAATATCCTCACATGAAATCTGGAAAGTAGCCTTCTGAGAAACTCCTTAGTGTTCTGTTAATTCATCGCACAGAGTTACATCTGTATTTCGTGGATCTCTTTGCTAGCCTTATTTCTGTGGAATCTGAGAACAGATATTTCCTTTCCCTTTGAAGACTATAGGGCCAAAGGAAATATCCTCCGATAACAAAGAGAAAGAAACTTTCTGAGTAATTTCTTTGTGTTCTGTGAAATCATCTCACAGAGTTACAGCTTTCCCCTCAAGAAGCCTTTCGCTAAGACAGTTCTTGTGGAATTGGCAAAGTGATATTTGGAAGCCCATAGAGGGCTATGGTGAAAAAGGAAATATCCTCAAATGAAATCTGGAAAGAAGCTTTCTGAGAAACTGCTTAGTGTTCTGTTAATTCATCTCACAGAGTTACATCTGTATTTCGTGGATCTCTTTGCTAGCCTTATTTCTGTGGAATCTGAGAACAGATATTTCGGATCCCTTGGAAGACTATAGGGCCAAAGGAAATATCCTCCGATAACAAAGAGAAAGAAGCTTTCTGAGAAACTTCTTTGTGTTTTGTGAAATCATCTCACAGAGTTACAGCTTTCCCCTCAAGAAGCCTTTCGCTAAGACAGTTCTTGTGGAATTGGCAAAGTGATATTTGGAAGCCCCTAGAGGGCTATGGTGAAAAAGGAAATATCCTCAGATGAAATCTGGAAAGAAGCTTTCTGAGAAACTGCTTAGTGTTCTGTTAATTCATCTCACAGAGTTACATCTGTATTTCGTGGATCTCTTTGCTAGCCTTATTTCTGTGGAATCTGAGAACAGATATTTCCTTTCCCTTTGAAGACTATAGGGCCAAAGGAAATATCCTCCGATAACAAAGACAAAGAAGCTTTCTGAGAAACTTCTTTGTGTTCTGTGAAATCATCTCACAGAGTTACAGCTTTCCCCTCAAGAAGCCTTTCGCTAAGACAGTTCTTGTGGAATTGGCAAAGTGATATTTGGAAGCCCATAGAGGGCTATGGTGAAACAGGAAATATCCTCAGATGAAATCTGGAAAGAAGCTTTCTGAGAAACTGCTTAGTGTTCTGTTAATTCATCTCACAGAGTTACATCTGTATTTCGTGGATCTCTTTGCTAGCCTTATTTCTGTGGAATCTGAGAACAGATATTTCGGATCCCTTGGAAGACTATAGGGCCAAAGTAAATATCCTCCGATAACAAAGAGAAAGAAGCTTTCTGAGAAACTTCTTTGTGTTCTGTGAAATCATCTCACAGAGTTACAGCTTTCCCCTCAAGAAGCCTTTCGCTAAGACAGTTCTTGTGGAATTGGCAAAGTGATATTTGGAAGCCCATAGAGGGCTATGGTGAAAAAGGAAATATCCTCAGATGAAATCTGGAAAGAAGCTTTCTGAGAAACTGCTTAGTGTTCTGTTAATTCATCTCACATAGTTATATCTGTATTTCGTGGATCTCTTTACTAGCCTTATTTCTGTGGAATCTGAGAACAGATATTTCGGATCCCTTGGAAGACTATAGGGCCAAAGGAAATATCCTCCTATAACAATCAGAAAGAAGCTTTCTGAGAAACTTCTTTGTGTTCTGTGAAATCATCTCACAGAGTTACAGCTTTCCCCTCAAGAAGCCTTTCGCTAAGACAGTTCTTGTGGAATTGGCAAAGTGATATTTGGAAGCCCATAGAGGGCTATGGTGAAAAAGGAAATATCCTCAAATGAAATCTGGAAAGAGGCTTTCTGAGAAACTGCTTTGTGTTCTGTTAATTCATCTCACAGAGTTACATCTGTATTTCGTGGATAACTTTGCTAGCCTTATTTCTGTGGAATCTGAGAACAGATATTTCGGATACCTTGGAAGACTATAGGGCCAAAGGAAATATCCTCCGATAACAAAGAGAAAGAAGCTTTCTGAGAAACTTCTTTGTGTTTTGTGAAATCATCTCACAGAGTTACAGCTTTCCCGTCAAGAAGCCTTTCGCTAAGACAGTTCTTGTGGAATTGGCAAAGTGATATTTGGAAGCCCATAGAGGGCTATGGTGAAAAAGGAAATATCCTCACATGAAATCTGGAAAGAAGCTTTCTGAGAAACTCCTTAGTGTTCTGTTAATTCATCGCACAGAGTTACATCTGTATTTCGTGGATCTCTTTGCTAGCCTTATTTCTGTGGAATCTGAGAACAGATATTTCCTTTCCCTTTGAAGACTATAGGGCCAAAGGAAATATCCTCCGATAACAAAGAGAAAGAAGCTTTCTGAGAAATTTCTTTGTGTTCTGTGAAATCATCTCACAGAGTTACAGCTTTCCCCTCAAGAAGCCTTTCGCTAAGACAGTTCTTGTGGAATTGGCAAAGTGATATTTGGAAGCCCATAGAGGGCTATGGTGAAAAAGGAAATATCCTCAGATGAAATCTGGAAAGAAGCTTTCTGAGAAACTGCTTAGTGTTCTGTTAATTCATCTCACAGAGTTACATCTGTATTTCGTGGATCTCTTTGCTAGCCTTATTTCTGTGGAATCTGAGAACAGATATTTCGGATCCCTTGGAAGACTATAGGGCCAAAGGAAATATCCTCCGATAACAAAGAGAAAGAAGCTTTCTGAGAAACTTCTTCGTGTTCTGTGAAATCATCTCACAGAGTTACAGCTTTCCCCTCAAGAAGCCTTTCGCTAAGACAGTTCTTGTGGAATTGGCAAAGTGATATTTGGAAGCCCATAGAGGGCTATAGTGAAAAAGGAAATATCCTCAGATGAAATCTGGAAAGAAGCTTTCTGAGAAACTCCTTAGTGTTCTGTTAATTCATCTCACAGAGTTACATCTGTATTTCGTGGATCTCTTTGCTAGCCTTATTTCTGTGGAATCTAAGAACAGATATTTCGGATCCCTTGGAAGACTATAGGGCCAAAGGAAATATCCTCCGATAACAAAGAGAAAGAAGCTTTCTGAGAAACTTCTTTGTGTTCTGTGAAATCATCTCACAGAGTTACAGCTTTCCCCTCAAGAAGCCTTTCGCTAAGACAGTTCTTGTGGAATTGGCAAAGTGATATTTGGAAGCCCATAGAGGGCTATGGTGAAAAAGGAAATATCCTCAGATGAAATCTGGAAAGAAGCTTTCTGAGAAACTGCTTAGTGTTCTGTTAATTCATCTCACAGAGTTACATCTGTATTTCGTGTATCTCTTTGCTAGCCTTATTTCTGTGGAATCTGAGAACAGATATTTCGGATCCCTTGGAAGACTATAGGGCCAAAGGAAATATCCTCCGATAACAAAGAGAAAGAAGCTTTCTGAGAAACTTCTTTGTGTTCTGTGAAATCATCTCACAGAGTTACAGCTTTCCCCTCAAGAAGCCTTTCGCTAAGACAGTTCTTGTGGAATTGGCAAAGTGATATTTGGAAGCCCATAGAGGGCTATGGTGAAAAAGGAAATATCCTCAGATGAAATCTGGAAAGAAGCTTTCTGAGAAACTGCTTAGTGTTCTGTTAATTCATCTCACATAGTTATATCTGTATTTCGTGGATCTCTTTACTAGCCTTATTTCTGTGGAATCTGAGAACAGATATTTCGGATCCCTTGGAAGACTATAGGGCCAAAGGAAATATCCTCCTATAACAATCAGAAAGAAGCTTTCTGAGAAACTTCTTTGTGTTCTGTGAAATCATCTCACAGAGTTACAGCTTTCCCCTCAAGAAGCCTTTCGCTAAGACAGTTCTTGTGGAATTGGCAAAGTGATATTTGGAAGCCCATAGAGGGCTATGGTGAAAAAGGAAATATCCTCAAATGAAATCTGGAAAGAGGCTTTCTGAGAAACTGCTTTGTGTTCTGTTAATTCATCTCACAGAGTTACATCTGTATTTCGTGGATAACTTTGCTAGCCTTATTTCTGTGGAATCTGAGAACAGATATTTCGGATACCTTGGAAGACTATAGGGCCAAAGGAAATATCCTCCGATAACAAAGAGAAAGAAGCTTTCTGAGAAACTTCTTTGTGTTTTGTGAAATCATCTCACAGAGTTACAGCTTTCCCGTCAAGAAGCCTTTCGCTAAGACAGTTCTTGTGGAATTGGCAAAGTGATATTTGGAAGCCCATAGAGGGCTATGGTGAAAAAGGAAATATCCTCACATGAAATCTGGAAAGAAGCTTTCTGAGAAACTCCTTAGTGTTCTGTTAATTCATCGCACAGAGTTACATCTGTATTTCGTGGATCTCTTTGCTAGCCTTATTTCTGTGGAATCTGAGAACAGATATTTCCTTTCCCTTTGAAGACTATAGGGCCAAAGGAAATATCCTCCGATAACAAAGAGAAAGAAGCTTTCTGAGAAATTTCTTTGTGTTCTGTGAAATCATCTCACAGAGTTACAGCTTTCCCCTCAAGAAGCCTTTCGCTAAGACAGTTCTTGTGGAATTGGCAAAGTGATATTTGGAAGCCCATAGAGGGCTATGGTGAAAAAGGAAATATCCTCAGATGAAATCTGGAAAGAAGCTTTCTGAGAAACTGCTTAGTGTTCTGTTAATTCATCTCACAGAGTTACATCTGTATTTCGTGGATCTCTTTGCTAGCCTTATTTCTGTGGAATCTGAGAACAGATATTTCGGATCCCTTGGAAGACTATAGGGCCAAAGGAAATATCCTCCGATAACAAAGAGAAAGAAGCTTTCTGAGAAACTTCTTCGTGTTCTGTGAAATCATCTCACAGAGTTACAGCTTTCCCCTCAAGAAGCCTTTCGCTAAGACAGTTCTTGTGGAATTGGCAAAGTGATATTTGGAAGCCCATAGAGGGCTATAGTGAAAAAGGAAATATCCTCAGATGAAATCTGGAAAGAAGCTTTCTGAGAAACTCCTTAGTGTTCTGTTAATTCATCTCACAGAGTTACATCTGTATTTCGTGGATCTCTTTGCTAGCCTTATTTCTGTGGAATCTAAGAACAGATATTTCGGATCCCTTGGAAGACTATAGGGCCAAAGGAAATATCCTCCGATAACAAAGAGAAAGAAGCTTTCTGAGAAACTTCTTTGTGTTCTGTGAAATCATCTCACAGAGTTACAGCTTTCCCCTCAAGAAGCCTTTCGCTAAGACAGTTCTTGTGGAATTGGCAAAGTGATATTTGGAAGCCCATAGAGGGCTATGGTGAAAAAGGAAATATCCTCAGATGAAATCTGGAAAGAAGCTTTCTGAGAAACTGCTTAGTGTTCTGTTAATTCATCTCACAGAGTTACATCTGTATTTCGTGTATCTCTTTGCTAGCCTTATTTCTGTGGAATCTGAGAACAGATATTTCGGATCCCTTGGAAGACTATAGGGCCAAAGGAAATATCCTCCGATAACAAAGAGAAAGAAGCTTTCTGAGAAACTTCTTTGTGTTCTGTGAAATCATCTCACAGAGTTACAGCTTTCCCCTCAAGAAGCCTTTCTCTAAGACAGTTCTTGTGGAATTGGCAAAGTGATATTTGGAAGCACATGGAGGACTATGGTGAAAAAGGAAATATCCTCCGTTGAAATGTGGAAAGAAGCTTTCTGAGAAACTGCTTAGTGTTCGGTTAATTCATCTCACTGAGTTACATCTGTATTTCGTGGATCTCTTTGCTTGCCTTATTTCTGTGGAATCTGAGAACCGATATTTCGGATCCCTTGGAAGACTATAGGGCCAAATGAAATATCCTCGGATAACAAAGAGAAAGAAGCTTTCTGAGGAAATTCTTTGTGTTCTGTGAAATCATCTCACAGAGTTACAGCATTTCCCTCAAGAAGCCTTTCGCTAAGCCAGTTCTTGTGGAATTGGCAAAGTGATATTTGGAAGCCCATAGAGGGCTATGGTGAAAAAGGAAATATCCTCACATGAAATCTGGAAAGAAGCTTTCTGAGAAACTGCTTAGTGTTCTGTTAATTCATCTCACAGAGTTACATCTGTATTTCGTGGATCTCTTTGCTAGCCTTATTTCTGTGGAATCTGAGAACAGATATTTCGGATCCCTTGGAAGACTATAGGGCCAAAGGAAATATCCTCCGATAACAAAGAGAAAGAAGCTTTCTGAGAAACTTCTTTGTGTTCTGTGAAATCATCTCACAGAGTTACAGCTTTCCCCTCAAGAAGCGTTTCCCTAAGACACTTCTTGTGGAATTGGCAAAGTGATATTTGGAAGCCCATAGAGGGCTATGGTGAAAAAGGAAATATCCTCAGAAGAAATCTGGAAAGAAGCTTTCTGAGAAACTGCTTAGTGTTCTGTTAATTCATCTCACATAATTATATCTGTATTTCGTGGATCTCTTTGCTAGCCTTATTTCTGTGGAGTCTGAGAACAGATATTTCGGATCCCTTGGAAGACTATAGGGCCAAAGGAAATATCCTCCGATAACAAACAGAAAGAAGCTTTCTGAGAAACTTCTTTGTGTTCTGTGAAATCATCTCACAGCGCTACAGCTTTCCCCTCAAGAAGCCTTTCGCTAAGACAGTTCTTGTGGAATTGGCAAAGTGATATTTGGAAGCCCATAGAGGGCTATGGTGAAAAAGGAAATATCCTCAGATGAAATCTGGAAAGAAGCTTTCTGAGAAACTGCTTAGTGTTCTGTTAATTCATCTCACAGAGTTACATCTGTATTTCGTGGATCTCTTTGCTAGCCTTATTTCTGTGGAATCTGAGAACAGATATTTCGGATCCCTTGGAAGACTATAGGGCCAAAGGAAATATCCTCCGATAACAAAGAGAAAGAAGCTTTCTGAGAAACTTCTTTGTGTTCTGTGAAATCATCTCACAGAGTTACAGCTTTCCCCTCAAGAAGCCTTTCGCTAAGACAGTTCTTGTGGAATTGGCAAAGTGATATTTGGAAGCCCCTAGAGGGCTATGGTGAAAAAGGAAATATCCTCAGATGAAATCTGGAAAGAAGCTTTCTGAGAAACTGCTTAGTGTTCTGTTAATTCATCTCACAGAGTTACATCTGTATTTCGTGGATCTCTTTGCTAGCCTTATTTCTGTGGAATCTGAGAACAGATATTTCGGATCCCTTGGAAGACTATAGGGCCAAAGGAAATATCCTCCGATAACAAAGAGAAAGAAGCTTTCTGAGAAACTTCTTTGTGTTCTGTGAAATCATTTCACAGAGTTACAGCTTTCACCTCAAGAAGCCTTTCGCTAAGACAGTTCTTGTGGATTTGGCAAAGTGATATTTGGAAGCCCATAGAGGGCTATGGTGAAAAAGGAAATATCCTCAGATGAAATCTGGAAAGAAGCTTTCTGAGAAACTGCTTAGTGTTCTGTTAATTCATCTCACAGAGTTACATCTGTATTTCGTGGATCTCTTTGCTAGCCTTATTTCTGTGGAATCTGAGAACAGATATTTCGGATCCCTTGGAAGAATATAGGGCCAAAGGAAATATCCTGCGATAACAAAGAGAAAGAAGCTTTCTGAGAAACTTCTTTGTGTTCTGTGAAATCATCTCACAGAGTTACAGCTTTCCCCTCAAGAAGCCTTTCGCTAAGACAGTTCTTGTGGAATTGGCAAAGTGATATTTGGAAGCCCATAGAGGGCTATGGTGAAAAAGGAAATATCCTCAGATGAAATCTGGAAAGAAGCTTTCTGAGAAACTGCTTAGTGTTCTGTTAATTCATCTCACAGAGTTACATCTGTATTTCGTGGATCTCTTTGATAGCCTTATTTCTGTGGAATCTGAGAACAGATATTTCGGATCCCTTGGAAGACTATAGGGCCAAAGGAAATATCCTCTGATAACAAAGAGAAAGAAGCTTTCTGAGAAACTTCTTTGTGTTCTGTGAAATCATCTCACAGAGTTACAGCTTTCCCCTCAAGAAGCCTTTCGCTAAGACAGTTCTTGTGGAATTGGCAAAGTGATATTTGGAAGCCCATAGAGGACTATGGTGAAAAAGGAAATATCCTCCGTTGAAATGTGGAAAGAAGCTTTCTGAGAAACTGCTTAGTGTTCTGTTAATTCATCTCACTGAGTTACATCTGTATTTCGTGGATCTCTTTGCTTGCCTTATTTCTGTGGAATCTGAGAACAGATATTTCGGATCCCTTGGAAGACTATAGGGCCAAAGGAAATATCCTCCGATAACAAAGAGAAAGAAGCTTTCTGAGAAACTTCTTTGTGTTCTGTGAAATCATCTCACAGAGTTACAGCTTTCCCCTCAAGAAGCCTTTCGCTAAGACAGTTCTTGTGGAATTGGCAAAGTGATATTTGGAAGCCCATAGAGGGCTATGGTGAAAAAGGAAATATCCTCACATGAAATCTGGAAAGAAGCTTTCTGAGAAACTCCTTAGTGTTCTGTTAATTCATCGCACAGAGTTACATCTGTATTTCGTGGATCTCTTTGCTAGCCTTATTTCTGTGGAATCTGAGAACAGATATTTCCTTTCCCTTTTAAGACTATAGGGCCAAAGGAAATATCCTCCGATAACAAAGAGAAAGAAGCTTTCTGAGAAATTTCTTTGTGTTCTGTGAAATCATCTCACAGAGTTACAGCTTTCCCCTCAAGAAGCCTTTCGCTAAGACAGTTCTTGTGGAATTGGCAAAGTGATATTTGGAAGCCCATAGAGGGCTATGGTGAAAAAGGAAATATCCTCAGATGAAATCTGGAAAGAAGCTTTCTGAGAAACTGCTTTGTGTTCTGTTAATTCATCTCACAGAGTTACATCTGTATTTCGTGGATCTCTTTGCTAGCCTTATTTCTGTGGAATCTGAGAACAGATATTTCGGATCCCTTGGAAGACTATAGGGCCAAAGGAAATATCCTCCGATAACAAAGAGAAAGAAGCTTTCTGAGAAACTTCTTTGTGTTCTGTGAAATCATCTCACAGAGTTACAGCTTTCCCCTCAAGAAGCCTTTCCCTAAGACAGTTCTTGTGGAATTGGCAAAGTGATATTTGGAAGCCCATAGAGGGCTATGGTGAAAAAGGAAATATCCTCAAATGAAATCTGGAAAGAAGCTTTCTGAGAAACTGCTTAGTGTTCTGTTAATTCATCTCACAGAGTTACATCTGTATTTCGTGGATCTCTTTGCTAGCCTTATTTCTGTGGAATCTGAGAACAGATATTTCGGATCCCTTGGAAGACTATAGGGCCAAAGGAAATATCCTCCGATAACAAAGAGAAAGAAGCTTTCTGAGAAACTTCTTTGTGTTTTGTGAAATCATCTCACAGAGTTACAGCTTTCCCGTCAAGAAGCCTTTCGCTAAGACAGTTCTTGTGGAATTGGCAAAGTGATATTTGGAAGCCCATAGAGGGCTATGGTGAAAAAGGAAATATCCTCACATGAAATCTGGAAAGAAGCTTTCTGAGAAACTGCTTAGTGTTCTGTTAATTCATCTCACAGAGTTACATCTGTATTTTGTGGATCTCTTTGCTAGCCTTATTTCTGTGGAATCTGAGAACAGATATTTCCTTTCCCTTTGAAGACTACAGGGCCAAAGGAAATATCCTCCGATAACAAAGAGAAAGAAGCTTTCTGAGAAACTTCTTTGTGTTCTGTGAAATCATCTCACAGAGTTACAGCTTTCCCCTCAAGAAGCCTTTCGCTAAGACAGTTCTTGTGGAATTGGCAAAGTGATATTTGGAAGCCCATAGAGGGCTATGGTGAAAAAGGAAATATCCTCACATGAAATCTGGAAAGAAGCTTTCTGAGAAACTGCTTAGTGTTCTGTTAATTCATCTCACAGAGTTACATCTGTATTTCGTGGATCTCTTTGCTAGCCTTATTTCTGTGGAATCTGAGAACAGATATTTCGGATCCCTTGGAAGACTATAGGGCCAAAGGAAATATCCTCCGATAACAAAGAGAAAGAAGCTTTCTGAGAAACTTCTTTGTGTTCTGTGAAATCATCTCACAGAGTTACAGCTTTCCCCTCAAGAAGCCTTTCCCTAAGACAGTTCTTGTGGAATTGGCAAAGTGATATTTGGAAGCCCATAGAGGGCTATGGTGAAAAAGGAAATATCCTCAGATGAAATCTGGAAGGAAGCTTTCTGAGAAACTGCTTAGTGTTCTGTTAATTCATCTCACATAGTTATATCTGTATTTCGTGGATCTCTTTGCTAGCCTTATTTCTGTGGAATCTGAGAACAGATATTTCGGATCCCTTGGAAGACTATAGGGCCAAAGGAAATATCCTCCTATAACAAACAGAAAGAAGCTTTCTGAGAAACTTCTTTGTGTTCTGTGAAATCATCTCACAGAGTTACAGCTTTCCCCTCAAGAAGCCTTTCGCTAAGACAGTTCTTGTGGAATTGGCCAAGTGATATTTGGAAGCCCATAGAGGGCTATGGTGAAAAAGGAAATATCCTCAAATGAAATCTGGAAAGAGGCTTTCTGAGAAACTGCTTTGTGTTCTGTTAATTCATCTCACAGAGTTACATCTGTATTTCGTGGATCTCTTTGCTAGCCTTATTTCTGTGGAATCTGAGAACAGATATTTCGGATCCCTTGGAAGACTATAGGGCCAAAGGAAATATCCTCCGATAACAAAGAGAAAGAAGCTTTCTGAGAAACTTCTTTGTGTTCTGTGAAATCATCTCACAGAGTTACAGCTTTCCCGTCAAGAAGCCTTTCGCTAAGACAGTTCTTGTGGAATTGGCAAAGTGATATTTGGAAGCCCATAGAGGGCTATGGTGAAAAAGGAAATATCCTCACATGAAATCTGGAAAGAAGCTTTCTGAGAAACTCCTTAGTGTTCTGTTAATTCATCTCACAGAGTTACATCTGTATTTCGTGGATCTCTTTGCTAGCCTTATTTCTGTGGAATCTGAGAACAGATATTTCGGATCCCTTGGAAGACTATAGGGCCAAAGGAAATATCCTCCGATAACAAAGAGAAAGAAGCTTTCTGAGAAACTTCTTTGTGTTCTGTGAAATCATCTCACAGAGTTACAGCTTTCCCCTCAAGAAGCCTTTCGCTAAGACAGTTCTTGTGGAATTGGCAAAGTGATATTTGGAAGCCCATAGAGGGCTATGGTGAAAAAGGAAATATCCTCAGATGAAATCTGGAAAGAAGCTTTCTGAGAAACTGCTTAGTGTTCTGTTAATTCATCTCACAGAGTTACATCTGTATTTCGTGGATCTCTTTGCTAGCCTTATTTCTGTGGAATCTGAGAACAGATATTTCGGATCCCTTGGAAGACTATAGGGCCAAAGGAAATATCCTCCGATAACAAAGAGAAAGAAGCTTTCTGAGAAACTTCTTTGTGTTCTGTGAAATCATCTCACAGAGTTACAGCTTTCCCCTCAAGAAGCCTTTCCCTAAGACAGTTCTTGTGGAATTGGCAAAGTGATATTTGGAAGCCCATAGAGGGCTATGGTGAAAAAGGAAATATCCTCACATGAAATCTGGAAAGAGGCTTTCTGAGAAACTGCTTTGTGTTCTGTTAATTCATCTCACAGAGTTACATCTGTATTTCGTGTATCTCTTTGCTAGCCTTATTTCTGTGGAATCTGAGAACAGATATTTCGGATCCCTTGGAAGACTATAGGGCCAAAGGAAATATCCTCCGATAACAAAGAGAAAGAAGCTTTCTGAGAAACTTCTTTGTGTTTTGTGAAATCATCTCACAGAGTTACAGCTTTCCCGTCAAGAAGCCTTTCGCTAAGACAGTTCTTGTGGAATTGGCAAAGTGATATTTGGAAGCCCATAGAGGGCTATGGTGAAAAAGGAAATATCCTCACATGAAATCTGGAAAGTAGCCTTCTGAGAAACTCCTTAGTGTTCTGTTAATTCATCGCACAGAGTTACATCTGTATTTCGTGGATCTCTTTGCTAGCCTTATTTCTGTGGAATCTGAGAACAGATATTTCCTTTCCCTTTGAAGACTATAGGGCCAAAGGAAATATCCTCCGATAACAAAGAGAAAGAAACTTTCTGAGTAATTTCTTTGTGTTCTGTGAAATCATCTCACAGAGTTACAGCATTCCCCTCAAGAAGCCTTTCGCTAAGACAGTTCTTGTGGAATTGGCAAAGTGATATTTGGAAGCCCATAGAGGGCTATGGTGAAAAAGGAAATATCCTCAAATGAAATCTGGAAAGAAGCTTTCTGAGAAACTGCTTAGTGTTCTGTTAATTCATCTCACAGAGTTACATCTGTATTTCGTGGATCTCTTTGCTAGCCTTATTTCTGTGGAATCTGAGAACAGATATTTCGGATCCCTTGGAAGACTATAGGGCCAAAGGAAATATCCTCCGATAACAAAGAGAAAGAAGCTTTCTGAGAAACTTCTTTGTGTTTTGTGAAATCATCTCACAGAGTTACAGCTTTCCCGTCAAGAAGCCTTTCGCTAAGACAGTTCTTGTGGAATTGGCAAAGTGATATTTGGAAGCCCATAGAGGGCTATGGTGAAAAAGGAAATATCCTCAGATGAAATCTGGAAAGAAGCTTTCTGAGAAACTGCTTAGTGTTCTGTTAATTCATCTCACAGAGTTACATCTGTATTTCGTGGATCTCTTTGCTAGCCTTATTTCTGTGGAATCTGAGAACAGATATTTCCTTTCCCTTTGAAGACTATAGGGCCAAAGGAAATATCCTCCGATAACAAAGAGAAAGAAGCTTTCTGAGAAACTTCTTTGTGTTCTGTGAAATCATCTCACAGAGTTACAGCTTTCCCCTCAAGAAGCCTTTCGCTAAGACAGTTCTTGTGGAATTGGCAAAGTGATATTTGGAAGCCCATAGAGGGCTATGGTGAAACAGGAAATATCCTCAGATGAAATCTGGAAAGAAGCTTTCTGAGAAACTGCTTAGTGTTCTGTTAATTCATCTCACAGAGTTACATCTGTATTTCGTGGATCTCTTTGCTAGCCTTATTTCTGTGGAATCTGAGAACAGATATTTCGGATCCCTTGGAAGACTATAGGGCCAAAGGAAATATCCTCCGATAACAAAGAGAAAGAAGCTTTCTGAGAAACTTCTTTGTGTTCTGTGAAATCATCTCACAGAGTTACAGCTTTCCCCTCAAGAAGCCTTTCGCTAAGACAGTTCTTGTGGAATTGGCAAAGTGATATTTGGAAGCCCATAGAGGGCTATGGTGAAAAAGGAAACATCCTCAGATGAAATCTGGAAAGAAGCTTTCTGAGAAACTTCTTAGTGTTCTGTTAATTCATCTCACATAGTTATATCTGTATTTCGTGGATCTCTTTACTAGCCTTATTTCTGTGGAATCTGAGAACAGATATTTCGGATCCCTTGGAAGACTATAGGGCCAAAGGAAATATCCTCCTATAACAATCAGAAAGAAGCTTTCTGAGAAACTTCTTTGTGTTCTGTGAAATCATCTCACAGAGTTACAGCTTTCCCCTCAAGAAGCCTTTCGCTAAGACAGTTCTTGTGGAATTGGCAAAGTGATATTTGGAAGCCCTTAGAGGGCTATGGTGAAAAAGGAAATATCCTCAGATGAAATCTGGAAAGAGGCTTTCTGAGAAACTGCTTTGTGTTCTGTTAATTCATCTCACAGAGTTACATCTGTATTTCGTGGATAACTTTGCTAGCCTTATTTCTGTGGAATCTGAGAACAGATATTTCGGATACCTTGGAAGACTATAGGGCCAAAGGAAATATCCTCCGATAACAAAGAGAAAGAAGCTTTCTGAGAAACTTCTTTGTGTTTTGTGAAATCATCTCACAGAGTTACAGCTTTCCCGTCAAGAAGCCTTTCGCTAAGACAGTTCTTGTGGAATTGGCAAAGTGATATTTGGAAGCCCATAGAGGGCTATGGTGAAAAAGGAAATATCCTCACATGAAATCTGGAAAGAAGCTTTCTGAGAAACTCCTTAGTGTTCTGTTAATTCATCGCACAGAGTTACATCTGTATTTCGTGGATCTCTTTGCTAGCCTTATTTCTGTGGAATCTGAGAACAGATATTTCCTTTCCCTTTGAAGACTATAGGGCCAAAGGAAATATCCTCCGATAACAAAGAGAAAGAAGCTTTCTGAGAAATTTCTTTGTGTTCTGTGAAATCATCTCACAGAGTTACAGCTTTCCCCTCAAGAAGCCTTTCGCTAAGACAGTTCTTGTGGAATTGTCAAAGTGATATTTGGAAGCCCATAGAGGGCTATGGTGAAAAAGGAAATATCCTCAGATGAAATCTGGAAGGTAGCTTTCTGAGAAACTGCTTAGTGTTCTGTTAATTCATCTCACAGAGTTACATCTGTATTTCGTGGATCTCTTTGCTAGCCTTATTTCTGTGGAATGTGAGAACAGATATTTCGGATCCATTGGAAGACTATAGGGCCAAAGGAAATATCCTGCGATAACAAAGAGAAAGAAGCTTTCTGAGAAACTTCTTTGTGTTCTGTGAAATCATCTCACAGAGTTACAGCTTTCCCCTCAAGAAGCCTTTCGCTAAGACAGTTCTTGTGGAATTGGCAAAGTGATATTTGGAAGCCCATAGAGAGCTATGGTGAAAAAGGAAATATCCTCAGATGAAATCTGGAAAGAAGCTTTCTGAGAAACTGCTTAGTGTTCTGTTAATTCATCTCACAGAGTTACATCTGTATTTCGTGGATCTCTTTGCTAGCCTTATTTCTGTGGAATCTGAGAACAGATATTTCGGATCCCTTGGAAGACTATAGGGCCAAAGGAAATATCCTCCGATAACAAAGAGAAAGAAGCTTTCTGAGAAACTTCTTTGTGTTCTGTGAAATCATCTCACAGAGTTACAGCTTTCCCCTCAAGAAGCCTTTCCCTAAGACAGTTCTTGTGGAATTG
This sequence comes from Macaca nemestrina, assembly GCF_043159975.1. Lineage (NCBI taxonomy): Eukaryota > Metazoa > Chordata > Mammalia > Primates > Cercopithecidae > Macaca > Macaca nemestrina. The sequence continues at coordinate 97,059,342 of NC_092137.1, read as the reverse complement.
GCAAAGTGATATTTGGAAGCCCATAGAGGGCTATGGTGAAAAAGGAAATATCCTCAGATGAAATCTGGAAAGAAGCTTTCTGAGAAACTGCTTAGTGTTCTGTTAATTCATCTCACATAGTTATATCTGTATTTCGTGGATCTCCTTGCTAGCCTTATTTCTGTGGAATCTGAGAACAGATATTTCGGATCCCTTGGAAGACTATAGGGCCAAAGGAAATATCCTCCGATAACAAAGAGAAAGAAGCTTTCTGAGAAACTTCTTTGTGTTTTGTGAAATCATCTCACAGAGTTACAGCTTTCCCGTCAAGAAGCCTTTCGCTAAGACAGTTCTTGTGGAATTGGCAAAGTGATATTTGGAAGTCCATGGAGGACTATGGTGAAAAAGGAAATATCCTCCGTTCAAATGTGGAAAGAAGCTTTCTGAGAAACTGCTTAGTGTTCTGTTAATTCATCTCACTGAGTTACATCTGTATTTCGTGGATCTCTTTGCTTGCCTTATTTCTGTGGAATCTGAGAACCGATATTTCGGATCCCTTGGAAGACTATATGGCCAAATGAAATATCCTCGGATAACAAAGAGAAAGAAGCTTTCTGAGGAAATTCGTTGTGTTCTGTGAAATCATCTCACAGAGTTACAGCATTCCCCTCAAGAAGCCTTTCGCTAAGCCAGTTCTTGTGGAATTGGCAAAGTGATATTTGGAAGCCCATAGAGGGCTATGGTGAAAAAGGAAATATCCTCTCATGAAATCTGGAAAGAAGCTTTCTGAGAAACTGCTTAGTGTTCTGTTAATTCATCTCACAGAGTTACATCTGTATTTCGTGGATCTCTTTGCTAGCCTTATTTCTGTGGAATCTGAGAACAGATATTTCGGATCCCTTGGAAGACTATAGGGTCAAAGGAAATATCCTCCGATAACAAAGAGAAAGAAGCTTTCTGGAAACTTCTTTGTGTTCTGTGAAATCATCTCACAGAGTTACAGCTTTCCCCTCAAGAAGCCTTTCGCTAAGACAGTTCTTGTGGAATTGGCAAAGTGATATTTGGAAGCCCGTAGAGGGCTATGGTGAAAAAGGAAATATCCTCACATGAAATCTGGAAAGAAGCTTTCTGAGAAACTGCTTAGTGTTCTGCTAATTCATCTCACAGACTTACATCTGTATTTCGTGGATATCTTTGCTAGTCTTATTTCTGTGGAATCTGAGAACAGATATTTCGGATCCCTTGGAAGACTATAGGGCCAAAGGAAATATCCTCCGATAACAAAGAGAAAGAAGCTTTCTGAGAAACTTCTTTGTGTTCTGTGAAATCATCTCACAGAGTTACAGCTTTCCCCTCAAGAAGCCTTTCGCTAAGACAGTTCTTGTGGAATTGGCAAAGTGATATTTGGAAGCCCATAGAGGGCTATGGTGAAAAAGGAAATATTCTCAGATGAAATCTGGAAAGAAGCTTTCTGAGAAACTGCTTAGTGTTCTGTTAATTCATCTCACAGAGTTACATCTGTATTTCTTGGATCTCTTTGCTAGCCTTATTTCTGTGGAATCTGAGAACAGATATTTCGGATCCCTTGGAAGACTATAGGGCCAAAGGAAATATCCTCCGATAACAAAGAGAAAGAAGCTTTCTGAGAAACTTCTTTGTGTTCTGTGAAATCATCTCACAGAGTTACAGCTTTCCCCTCAAGAAGCCTTTCGCTAAGACAGTTCTTGTGGAATTGGCAAAGTGATATTTGGAAGCCCATAGAGGGCTATGGTGAAAAAGGAAATATCCTCAGATGAAATCTGGAAAGAAGCTTTCTGAGAAACTGCTTAGTGTTCTGTTAATTCATCTCACAGAGTTACATCTGTATTTCGTGGATCTCTTTGCTAGCCTTATTTCTGTGGAATCTGAGAACAGATATTTCGGATCCCTTGGAAGACTATAGGGCCAAAGGAAATATCCTCCGATAACAAAGAGAAAGAAGCTTTCTGAGAAACTTCTTCGTGTTCTGTGAAATCATCTCACAGAGTTACAGCTTTCCCCTCAAGAAGCCTTTCGCTAAGACAGTTCTTGTGGAATTGGCAAAGTGATATTTGGAAGCCCATAGAGGGCTATGGTGAAAAAGGAAATATCCTCAGATGAAATCTGGAAAGAAGCTTTCTGAGAAACTCCTTAGTGTTCTGTTAATTCATCTCACAGAGTTACATCTGTATTTCGTGGATCTCTTTGCTAGCCTTATTTCTGTGGAATCTAAGAACAGATATTTCGGATCCCTTGGAAGACTATAGGGCCAAAGGAAATATCCTCCGATAACAAAGAGAAAGAAGCTTTCTGAGAAACTTTTTTGTGTTCTGTGAAATCATCTCACAGAGTTACAGCTTTCCCCTCAAGAAGCCTTTCGCTAAGACAGTTCTTGTGGAATTGGCAAAGTGATATTTGGAAGCCCATAGAGGGCTATGGTGAAAAAGGAAATATCCTCAGATGAAATCTGGAAAGAAGCTTTCTGAGAAACTGCTTAGTGTTCTGTTAATTCATCTCACAGAGTTACATCTGTATTTCGTGTATCTCTTTGCTAGCCTTATTTCTGTGGAATCTGAGAACAGATATTTCGGATCCCTTGGAAGACTATAGGGCCAAAGGAAATATCCTCCGATAACAAAGAGAAAGAAGCTTTCTGAGAAACTTCTTTGTGTTCTGTGAAATCATCTCACAGAGTTACAGCTTTCCCCTCAAGAAGCCTTTCTCTAAGACAGTTCTTGTGGAATTGGCAAAGTGATATTTGGAAGCACATGGAGGACTATGGTGAAAAAGGAAATATCCTCCGTTGAAATGTGGAAAGAAGCTTTCTGAGAAACTGCTTAGTGTTCGGTTAATTCATCTCACTGAGTTACATCTGTATTTCGTGGATCTCTTTGCTTGCCTTATTTCTGTGGAATCTGAGAACCGATATTTCGGATCCCTTGGAAGACTATAGGGCCAAATGAAATATCCTCGGATAACAAAGAGAAAGAAGCTTTCTGAGGAAATTCTTTGTGTTCTGTGAAATCATCTCACAGAGTTACAGCATTTCCCTCAAGAAGCCTTTCGCTAAGCCAGTTCTTGTGGAATTGGCAAAGTGATATTTGGAAGCCCATAGAGGGCTATGGTGAAAAAGGAAATATCCTCACATGAAATCTGGAAAGAAGCTTTCTGAGAAACTGCTTAGTGTTCTGTTAATTCATCTCACAGAGTTACATCTGTATTTCGTGGATCTCTTTGCTAGCCTTATTTCTGTGGAATCTGAGAACAGATATTTCGGATCCCTTTTAAGACTATAGGGCCAAAGGAAATATCCTCCGATAACAAAGAGAAAGAAGCTTTCTGAGAAACTTCTTTGTGTTCTGTGAAATCATCTCACAGAGTTACAGCATTCCCCTCAAGAAGCGTTTCCCTAAGACAGTTCTTGTGGAATTGGCAAAGTGATATTTGGAAGCCCATAGAGGGCTATGGTGAAAAAGGAAATATCCTCAGAAGAAATCTGGAAAGAAGCTTTCTGAGAAACTGCTTAGTGTTCTGTTAATTCATCTCACATAATTATATCTGTATTTCGTGGATCTCTTTGCTAGCCTTATTTCTGTGGAGTCTGAGAACAGATATTTCGGATCCCTTGGAAGACTATAGGGCCAAAGGAAATATCCTCCGATAACAAACAGAAAGAAGCTTTCTGAGAAACTTCTTTGTGTTCTGTGAAATCATCTCACAGCGTTACAGCTTTCCCCTCAAGAAGCCTTTCGCTAAGACAGTTCTTGTGGAATTGGCAAAGTGATATTTGGAAGCCCATAGAGGGCTATGGTGAAAAAGGAAATATCCTCAGATGAAATCTGGAAAGAAGCTTTCTGAGAAACTGCTTAGTGTTCTGTTAATTCATCTCACAGAGTTACATCTGTATTTCGTGGATCTCTTTGCTAGCCTTATTTCTGTGGAATCTGAGAACAGATATTTCGGATCCCTTGGAAGACTATAGGGCCAAAGGAAATATCCTCCGATAACAAAGAGAAAGAAGCTTTCTGAGAAACTTCTTTGTGTTCTGTGAAATCATCTCACAGAGTTACAGCTTTCCCGTCAAGAAGCCTTTCGCTAAGACAGTTCTTGTGGAATTGGCAAAGTGATATTTGGAAGCCCATAGAGGGCTATGGTGAAAAAGGAAATATCCTCAGATGAAATCTGGAAAGAAGCTTTCTGAGAAACTGCTTAGTGTTCTGTTAATTCATCACACAGAGTTACATCTGTATTTCGTGGATCTCTTTGCTAGCCTTATTTCTGTGGAATCTGAGAACAGATATTTCGGATCCCTTGGAAGACTATAGGGCCAAAGGAAATATCCTCCGATAACAAAGAGAAAGAAGCTTTCTGAGAAACTTCTTTGTGTTCTGTGAAATCATTTCACAGAGTTACAGCTTTCACCTCAAGAAGCCTTTCGCTAAGACAGTTCTTGTGGAATTGGCAAAGTGATATTTGGAAGCCCATAGAGGGCTATGGTGAAAAAGGAAATATCCTCAGATGAAATCTGGAAAGAAGCTTTCTGAGAAACTGCTTAGTGTTCTGTTAATTCATCTCACAGAGTTACATCTGTATTTCGTGGATCTCTTTGCTAGCCTTATTTCTGTGGAATCTGAGAACAGATATTTCGGATCCCTTGGAAGAATATAGGGGCAAAGGAAATATCCTGCGATAACAAAGAGAAAGAAGCTTTCTGAGAAACTTCTTTGTGTTCTGTGAAATCATCTCACAGAGTTACAGCTTTCCCCTCAAGAAGCCTTTCGCTAAGACAGTTCTTGTGGAATTGGCAAAGTGATATTTGGAAGCCCATAGAGGGCTATGGTGAAAAAGGAAATATCCTCAGATGAAATCTGGAAAGAAGCTTTCTGAGAAACTGCTTAGTGTTCTGTTAATTCATCTCACAGAGTTACATCTGTATTTCGTGGATCTCTTTGCTAGCCTTATTTCTGTGGAATCTGAGAACAGATATTTCGGATCCCTTGGAAGACTATAGGGCCAAAGGAAATATCCTCTGATAACAAAGAGAAAGAAGCTTTCTGAGAAACTTCTTTGTGTTTTGTGAAATCATCTCACAGAGTTACAGCTTTCCCCTCAAGAAGCCTTTCGCTAAGACAGTTCTTGTGGAATTGGCAAAGTGATATTTGGAAGCCCCTAGAGGGCTATGGTGAAAAAGGAAATATCCTCCGTTGAAATGTGGAAAGAAGCTTTCTGAGAAACTGCTTAGTGTTCTGTTAATTCATCTCACTGAGTTACATCTGTATTTCGTGGATCTCTTTGCTTGCCTTATTTCTGTGGAATCTGAGAACAGATATTTCGGATCCCTTGGAAGACTATAGGGCCAAAGGAAATATCCTCCGATAACAAACAGAAGGAAGCTTTCTGAGAAACTTCTTTGTGTTCTGTGAAATCATCTCACAGAGTTACAGCTTTCCCCTCAAGAAGCCTTTCGCTAAGACAGTTCTTGTGGAATTGGCAAAGTGATATTTGGAAGCCCATAGAGGGCTATGGTGAAAAAGGAAATATCCTCAGATGAAATCTGGAAAGAAGCTTTCTGAGAAACTGCTTAGTGTTCTGTTAATTCATCTCACAGAGTTACATCTGTATTTCGTGGATCTCTTTGCTAGCTTTATTTCTGTGGAATCTGAGAACAGATATTTCGGATCCCTTGGAAGACTATAGGGCCAAAGGAAATATCCTCCGATAACAAAGAGAAAGAAGCTTTCTGAGAAACTTCTTTGTGTTCTGTGAAATCATCTCACAGAGTTACAGCTTTCCCCTCAAGAAGCCTTTCGCTAAGACAGTTCTTGTGGAATTGGCAAAGTGATATTTGGAAGCCCATAGAGGGCTATGGTGAAAAAGGAAATATCCTCAGATGAAATCTGGAAAGAAGCTTTCTGAGAAACTGCTTAGTGTTCTGTCAATTCATCTCACAGAGTTACATCTGTATTTCGTGGATCTCTTTGCTAGCCTTATTTCTGTGGAATCTGAGAACAGATATTTCGGAACCCTTGGAAGACTATAGGGACAAAGGAAATATCCTCCGATAACAAAGAGAAAGAAGCTTTCTGAGAAACTTCTTTGTGTTCTGTGAAATCATCTCACAGAGTTACAGCTTTCCCCTCAAGAAGCCTTTCGCTAAGACAGTTCTTGTGGAATTGGCAAAGTGATATTTGGAAGCCCATAGAGGGCTATGGTGAAAAAGGAAATATCCTCAGATGAAATCTGGAAAGAAGCTTTCTGAGAAACTCCTTAGTGTTCTGTTAATTCATCTCACAGAGTTACATCTGTATTTCGTGGATCTCTTTGCTAGCCTTATTTCTGTGGAATCTGAGAACAGATATTTCGGATCCCTTGGAAGACTATAGGGCCAAAGGAAATATCCTCCGATAACAAAGAGAAAGAAGCTTTCTGAGAAACTTCTTTGTGTTCTGTGAAATCATCTCACAGAGTTACAGCTGTCCCCTCAAGAAGCCTTTCGCTAAGACAGTTCTTGTGGAATTGGCAAAGTGATATTTGTAAGCCCATAGAGGGCTATGGTGAAAAAGGAAATATCCTCAGATGAAATCTGGAAAGAAGCTTTCTGAGAAACTGCTTAGTGTTCTGTTAATTCATCTCACAGAGTTACATCTGTATTTCGTGGATCTCTTTGCTAGCCTTATTTCTGTGGAATCTGAGAACAGATATTTCGGATCCCTTGGAAGACTATAGGGCCAAAGGAAATATCCTCCGATAACAAAGAGAAAGAAGCTTTCTGAGAAACTTCTTTGTGTTCTGTGAAATCATCTCACAGAGTTACAGCTTTCCCCTCAAGAAGCCTTTCTCTAAGACAGTTCTTGTGGAATTGGCAAAGTGATATTTGGAAGCCCATGGAGGACTATGGTGAAAAAGGAAATATCCTCCGTTGAAATGTGGAAAGAAGCTTTCTGAGAAACTGCTTAGTGTTCTGTGAATTCATCTCACAGAGTTACATCTGTATTTCGTGGATCTCTTTGCTTGCCTTATTTCTGTGGAATCTGAGAACCGATATTTCGGATCCCTTGGAAGACTATAGGGCCAAATGAAATATCCTCGGATAACAAAGAGAAAGAAGCTTTCTGAGGAAATTCTTTGTGTTCTGTGAAATCATCTCACAGAGTTACAGCTTTCCCCTCAAGAAGCCTTTCGCTAAGACAGTTCTTGTGGAATTGGCAAAGTGATATTTGGAAGCCCATAGAGGGCTATGGTGAAAAAGGAAATATCCTCAGATGAAATCTTGAAAGAAGCTTTCTGAGAAACTGCTTAGTGTTCTGTTAATTCATCTCACATAGTTACATCTGTATTTCGTGGATCTCTTTGCTAGCCTTATTTCGGTGGAATCTGAGAACAGATATTTCGGATCCCTTGGAAGACTATAGGATCAAAGGAAATATCCTCCGATAACAAACAGAAAGAAGCTTTCTGAGAAACTTCTTTGTGTTCTGTGAAATCATCTCACAGAGTTACAGCTTTCCCCTCAAGAAGCCTTTCGCTAAGACAGTTCTTTTGGAATTGGCAAAGTGATATTTGGAAGCCCATAGAGGGCTATGGTGAAAAAGGAAATATCCTCAGATGAAATCTGGAAAGAAGCTTTCTCAGAAACTGCTTAGTGTTCTGTTAATTCATCTCACAGAGTTACATCTGTATTTCGTGGATCTCTTTGCTAGCCTTATTTCTGTGGAATCTGAGAACAGATATTTCGGATCCCTTGGAAGACTATAGGGCCAAAGTAAATATCCTCCGATAACAAAGAGAAAGAAGCTTTCTGAGAAACTTCTTCGTGTTCTGTGAAATCATCTCACAGAGTTACAGCTTTCCCCTCAAGAAGCCTTTCGCTAAGACAGTTCTTGTGGAATTGGCAAAGTGATATTTGGAAGCCCATAGAGGGCTATGGTGAAAAAGGAAATATCCTCAGATGAAATCTGGAAAGAAGCTTTCTGAGAAACTGCTTAGTGTTCTGTTAATTCATCTCACAGAGTTACATCTGTATTTCGTGGATCTCTTTGCTAGCCTTATTTCTGTGGAATCTGAGAACAGATATTTCGGATCCCTTGGAAGACTATAGGGCCAAAGGAAATATCCTCCGATAACAAAGAGAAAGAAGCTTTCTGAGAAACTTCTTTGTGTTCTGTGAAATCATCTCACAGAGTTACAGCTTTCCCCTCAAGAAGCCTTTCGCTAAGACAGTTCTTGTGGAATTGGCAAAGTGATATTTGTAAGCCCATAGAGGGCTATGGTGAAAAAGGAAATATCCTCAGATGAAATCTGGAAAGAAGCTTTCTGAGAAACTGCTTAGTGTTCTGTTAATTCATCTCACAGAGTTACATCTGTATTTCGTGGATCTCTTTGCTAGCCTTATTTCTGTGGAATCTGAGAACAGATATTTCGGATCCCTTGGAAGACTATAGGGCCAGAGGAAATATCCTCCGATAACAAAGAGAAAGAAGCTTTCTGAGAAACTTCTTTGTGTTCTGTGAAATCATCTCACAGAGTTACAGCTTTCCCCTCAAGAAGCCTTTCCCTAAGACAGTTCTTGTGGAATTGGCAAAGTGATATTTGGAAGCCCATGGAGGACTATGGTGAAAAAGGAAATATCCTCCGTTGAAATGTGGAAAGAAGCTTTCTGAGAAACTGCTTAGTGTTCTGTGAATTCATCTCACAGAGTTACATCTGTATTTCGTGGATCTCTTTGCTTGCCTTATTTCTGTGGAATCTGAGAACCGATATTTCGGATCCCTTGGAAGACTATAGGGCCAAATGAAATATCCTCGGATAACAAAGAGAAAGAAGCTTTCTGAGGAAATTCTTTGTGTTCTGTGAAATCATCTCACAGAGTTACAGCATTCCCCTCAAGAAGCCTTTCGCTAAGCCAGTTCTTGTGGAATTGGCAAAGTGATATTTGGAAGCCCAGAGAGGGCTATGGTGAAAAAGGAAATAACCTCACATGAAATCTGGAAAGAAGCTTTCTGAGAAACTGCTTAGTGTTCTGTTAATTCATCTCACAGAGTTACCTCTGTATTTCGTGGATCTCTTTGCTAGCCTTATTTCTGTGGAATCTGAGAACAGATATTTCGGATCCCTTGGAAGACTATAGGGTCAAAGGAAATATCCTCCGATATCAAAGAGAAAGAAGCTTTCTGGAAACTTCTTTGTGTTCTGTCAAATCATCTCACAGAGTTACAGCTTTCCCCTCAAGAAGCCTTTCGCTAAGACAGTTCTTGTGGAATTGGCACAGTGATATTTGGAAGCCCGTAGAGGGCTATGGTGAAAAAGGAAATATCCTCACATGAAATCTGGAAAGAAGCTTTCTGAGAAACTGCTTAGTGTTCTGCTAATTCATCTCACAGACTTACATCTGTATTTCGTGGATCTCTTTGCTATTCTTATTTCTGTGGAATCTGAGAACAGATATTTCGGATCCCTTGGAAGACTATAGGGCCAAAGGAAATATCCTCCGATAACAAAGAGAAAGAAGCTTTCTGAGAAACTTCTTTGTGTTCTGTGAAATCATCTCACAGAGTTACAGCTTTCCCCTCAAGAAGCCTTTCGCTAAGACAGTTCTTGTGGAATTGGCAAAGTGATATTTGGAAGCCCATAGAGGGCTATGGTGAAAAAGGAAATATCCTCACATGAAATCTGGAAAGAAGCTTTCTGAGAAACTGCTTAGTGTTCTGTTAATTCATCTCACAGAGTTACATCTGTATTTCTTGGATCTCTTTGCTAGCCTTATTTCTGTGGAATCTGAGAACAGATATTTCGGATCCCTTGGAAGACTATAGGGCCAAAGGAAATATCTTCCGATAACAAAGAGAAAGAAGCTTTCTGAGAAACTTCTTTGTGTTCTGTGAAATCATCTCACAGAGTTACAGCTTTCCCCTCAAGAAGCCTTTCGCTAAGACAGTTCTTGTGGAATTGGCAAAGTGATATTTGGAAGCCCATAGAGGGCTATGGTGAAAAAGGAAATATCCTCAGATGAAATCTGGAAAGAAGCTTTCTGAGAAACTGCTTAGTGTTCTGTTAATTCATCTCACAGAGTTACATCTGTATTTCGTGGATCTCTTTGCTAGCCTTATTTCTGTGGAATCTGAGAACAGATATTTCGGATCCCTTGGAAGACTATAGGGCCAAAGGAAATATCCTCCGATAACAAAGAGAAAGAAGCTTTCTGAGAAACTTCTTCGTGTTCTGTGAAATCATCTCACAGAGTTACAGCTTTCCCCTCAAGAAGCCTTTCGCTAAGACAGTTCTTGTGGAATTGGCAAAGTGATATTTGGATGCCCATAGAGGGCTATGGTGAAAAAGGAAATATCCTCAGATGAAATCTGGAAAGAAGCTTTCTGAGAAACTCCTTAGTGTTCTGTTAATTCATCTCACAGAGTTACATCTGTATTTCGTGGATCTCTTTGCTAGCCTTATTTCTGTGGAATCTGAGAACAGATATTTCGGATCCCTTGGAAGACTATAGGGCCAAAGGAAATATCCTCCGATAACAAAGAGAAAGAAGCTTTCTGAGAAACTTCTTTGTGTTCTGTGAAATCATCTCACAGAGTTACAGCTGTCCCCTCAAGAAGCCTTTCGCTAAGACAGTTCTTGTGGAATTGGCAAAGTGATATTTGGAAGCCCATAGAGGGCTATGGTGAAAAAGGAAATATCCTCAGATGAAATCTGGAAAGAAGCTTTCTGAGAAACTGCTTAGTGTTCTGTTAATTCATCTCACAGAGTTACATCTGTATTTCGTGGATCTCTTTGCTAGCCTTATTTCTGTGGAATCTGAGAACAGATATTTCGGATCCCTTGGAAGACTATAGGGCCAAAGGAAATATCCTCCGATAACAAAGAGAAAGAAGCTTTCTGAGAAACTTCTTTGTGTTCTGTGAAATCATCTCACAGAGTTACAGCTTTCCCCTCAAGAAGCCTTTCTCTAAGACAGTTCTTGTGGAATTGGCAAAGTGATATTTGGAAGCCCATGGAGGACTATGGTGAAAAAGGAAATATCCTCCGTTGAAATGTGGAAAGAAGCTTTCTGAGAAACTGCTTAGTGTTCTGTTAATTCATCTCACTGAGTTACATCTGTATTTCGTGGATCTCTTTGCTTGCCTTATTTCTGTGGAATCTGAGAACCGATATTTCGGATCCCTTGGAAGACTATAGGGCCAAAGGAAATATCCTCCGATAACAAAGAGAAAGAAGCTTTCTGAGGAAATTCTTTGTGTTCTGTGAAATCATCTCACAGAGTTACAGCATTTCCCTCAAGAAGCCTTTCGCTAAGCCAGTTCTTGTGGAATTGGCAAAGTGATATTTGGAAGCCCATAGAGTGCTATGGTGAAAAAGGAAATATCCTCACATGAAATCTGGAAAGAAGCTTTCTGAGAAACTGCTTAGTGTTCTGTTAATTCATCTCACAGAGTTACATCTGTATTTCGTGGATCTCTTTGCTAGCCTTATTTCTGTGGAATCTGAGAACAGATATTTCGTATCCCTTGGAAGACTATAGGGCCAAAGGAAATATCCTCCGATAACAAAGAGAAAGAAGCTTTCTGAGAAACTTCTTTGTGTTCTGTGAAATCATCTCACAGAGTTACAGCTTTCCCCTCAAGAAGCCTTTCGCTAAGACAGTTCTTGTGGAATTGGCAAAGTGATATTTGGAAGCCCATAGAGGGCTATGGTGAAAAAGGAAATATCCTCAGATGAAATCTGGAAAGAAGCTTTCTGAGAAACTGCTTAGTGTTCTGTTAATTCATATCACAGAGTTACATCTGTATTTCGTGGATCTCTTTGCTAGCCTTATTTCTGTGGAATCTGAGAACAGATATTTCGGATCCCTTGGAAGACTATAGGGCCAAAGGAAATATCCTCTGATAACAAAGAGAAAGAAGCTTTCTGAGAAACTTCTTTGTGTTCTGTGAAATCATCTCACAGACTTACAGCTTTCCCCTCAAGAAGCCTTTCGCTAAGACAGTTCTTGTGGAATTGGCAAAGTGATATTTGGAAGCCCATAGAGGGCTATGGTGAAAAAGGAAATATCCTCAGATGAAATCTGGAAAGAAGCTTTCTGAGAAACTGCTTAGTGTTCTGTTAATTCATCTCACAGAGTTACATCTGTATTTCGTGGATCTCTTTGCTAGCCTTTTTTCTGTGGAATCTGAGAACAGATATTTCGGATCCTTTGGAAGACTATAGGGCCAAAGGAAATATCCTCCGATAACAAAGAGAAAGAAGCTTTCTGAGAAACTTCTTTGTGTTCTGTGAAATCATCTCACAGAGTTACAGCTTTCCCCTCAAGAAGCCTTTCCCTAAGACAGTTCTTGTGGAATTGGCAAAGTGATATTTGGAAGCCCATAGAGGGCTATGGTGAAAAAGGAAATATCCTCAGAAGAAATCTGGAAAGAAGCTTTCTGAGAAACTGCTTAGTGTTCTGTTAATTCATCTCACATAGTTATATCTGTATTTCGTGGATCTCTTTGCTAGCCTTATTTCTGTGGAGTCTGAGAACAGATATTTCGGATCCCTTGGAAGACTATAGGGCCAAAGGAAATATCCTCCGATAACAAACAGAAAGAAGCTTTCTGAGAAACTTCTTTGTGTTCTGTGAAATCATCTCACAGCGTTACAGCTTTCCCCTCAAGAAGCCTTTCGCTAAGACAGTTCTTGTGGAATTGGCAAAGTGATATTTGGAAGCCCATAGAGGGCTATGGTGAAAAAGGAAATATCCTCAGATGAAATCTGGAAAGAAGCTTTCTGAGAAACTGCTTAGTGTTCTGTTAATTCATCTCACAGAGTTACATCTGTATTTCGTGGATCTCTTTGCTAGCCTTATTTCTGTGGAATCTGAGAACAGATATTTCGGATCCCTTGGAAGACTATAGGGCCAAAGGAAATATCCTCCGATAACAAAGAGAAAGAAGCTTTCTGAGAAACTTCTTTGTGTTCTGTGAAATCATCTCACAGAGTTACAGCTTTCCCCTCAAGAAGCCTTTCGCTAAGACAGTTCTTGTGGAATTGGCAAAGCGATATTTGGAAGCCCATAGAGGGCTATGGTGAAAAAGGAAATATCCTCAGATGAAATCTGGAAAGAAGCTTTCTCAGAAACTGCTTAGTGTTCTGTTAATTCATCTCACAGAGTTACATCTGTATTTCGTGGATCTCTTTGCTAGCCTTATTTCTGTGGAATCTGAGAACAGATATTTCGGATCCCTTGGAAGACTATAGGGCCAAAGGAAATATCCTCCGATAACAAAGAGAAAGAAGCTTTCTGAGAAACTTCTTTGTGTTCTGTGAAATCATTTCACAGAGTTACAGCTTTCACCTCAAGAAGCCTTTCGCTAAGACAGTTCTTGTGGAATTGGCAAAGTGATATTTGGAAGCCCATAGAGGGCTATGGTGAAAAAGGAAATATCCTCAGATGAAATCTGGAAAGAAGCTTTCTGAGAAACTGCTTAGTGTTCTGTTAATTCATCTCACAGAGTTACATCTGTATTTCGTGGATCTCTTTGCTAGCCTTATTTCTGTGGAATCTGAGAACAGATATTTCGGATCCCTTGGAAGACTATAGGGCCAAAGGAAATATCCTGCGATAACAAAGAGAAAGAAGCTTTCTGAGAAACTTCTTTGTGTTCTGTGAAATCATCTCACAGAGTTACAGCTTTCCCCTCAAGAAGCCTTTCGCTAAGACAGTTCTTGTGGAATTCGCAAAGTGATATTTGGAAGCCCATAGAGGGCTATGGTGAAAAAGGAAATATCCTCAGATGAAATCTGGAAAGAAGCTTTCTGAGAAACTGCTTAGTGTTCTGTTAATTCATCTCACAGACTTACATCTGTATTTCGTGGATCTCTTTGCTAGCCTTTTTTCTGTGGAATCTGAGAACAGATATTTCGGATCCTTTGGAAGACTATAGGGCCAAAGGAAATATCCTCCGATAACAAAGAGAAAGAAGCTTTCTGAGAAACTTCTTTGTGTTCTGTGAAATCATCTCACAGAGTTACAGCTTTCCCCTCAAGAAGCCTTTCCCTAAGACAGTTCTTGTGGAATTGGCAAAGTGATATTTGGAAGCCCATAGAGGGCTATGGTGAAAAAGGAAATATCCTCAGAAGAAATCTGGAAAGAAGCTTTCTGAGAAACTGCTTAGTGTTCTGTTAATTCATCTCACATAGTTATATCTGTATTTCGTGGATCTCTTTGCTAGCCTTATTTCTGTGGAGTCTGAGAACAGATATTTCGGATCCCTTGGAAGACTATAGGGCCAAAGGAAATATCCTCCGATAACAAACAGAAAGAAGCTTTCTGAGAAACTTCTTTGTGTTCTGTGAAATCATCTCACAGAGTTACAGCTTTCCCCTCAAGAAGCCTTTCGCTAAGACAGTTCTTGTGGAATTGGCAAAGTGATATTTGGAAGCCCATAGAGGGCTATGGTGAAAAAGGAAATATCCTCAGATGAAATCTGGAAAGAAGCTTTCTGAGAAACTGCTTAGTGTTCTGTTAATTCATCTCACAGAGTTACATCTGTATTTCGTGGATCTCTTTGCTAGCCTTATTTCTGTGGAATCTGAGAACAGATATTTCGGATCCCTTGGAAGACTATAGGGCCAAAGGAAATATCCTCCGATAACAAAGAGAAAGAAGCTTTCTGAGAAACTTCTTTGTGTTCTGTGAAATCATCTCACAGAGTTACAGCTTTCCCCTCAAGAAGCCTTTCGCTAAGACAGTTCTTGTGGAATTGGCAAAGTGATATTTGGAAGCCCATAGAGGGCTATGGTGAAAAAGGAAATATCCTCAGATGAAATCTGGAAAGAAGCTTTCTCAGAAACTGCTTAGTGTTCTGTTAATTCATCTCACAGAGTTACATCTGTATTTCGTGGATCTCTTTGCTAGCCTTATTTCTGTGGAATCTGAGAACAGATATTTCGGATCCCTTGGAAGACTATAAGGCCAAAGGAAATATCCTCCGATAACAAAGAGAAAGAAGCTTTCTGAGAAACTTCTTTGTGTTCCGTGAAATCATTTCAGAGAGTTACAGCTTTCACCTCAAGAAGCCTTTCGCTAAGACAGTTCTTGTGGAATTGGCAAAGTGATATTTGGAAGCCCATAGAGGGCTATGGTGAAAAAGGAAATATCCTCAGATGAAATCTGGAAAGAAGCTTTCTGAGAAACTGCTTAGTGTTCTGTTAATTCATCTCACAGAGTTACATCTGTATTTCGTGGATCTCTTTGCTAGCCTTATTTCTGTGGAATCTGAGAACAGATATTTCGGATCCCTTGGAAGACTATAGGGCCAAAGGAAATATCCTGCGATAACAAAGAGAAAGAAGCTTTCTGAGAAACTTCTTTGTGTTCTGTGAAATCATCTCACAGAGTTACAGCTTTCCCCTCAAGAAGCCTTTCGCTAAGACAGTTCTTGTGGAATTGGCAAAGTGATATTTGGAAGCCCATAGAGGGCTATGGTGAAAAAGGAAATATCCTCAGATGAAATCTGGAAAGAAGCTTTCTGAGAAACTGCTTAGTGTTCTGTTAATTCATCTAACAGAGTTACATCTGTATTTCGTGGATCTCTTTGCTAGCCTTATTTCTGTGGAATCTGAGAACAGATATTTCGGATCCCTTGGAAGACTATAGGGCCAAAGGAAATATCCTCCGATAACAAAGAGAAAGAAGCTTTCTGAGAAACTTCTTTGTGTTCTGTGAAATCATCTCACAGAGTTACAGCTTTCCCCTCAAGAAGCCTTTCTCTAAGACAGTTCTTGTGGAATTGGCAAAGTGATATTTGGAAGCCCATGGAGGACTATGGTGAAAAAGGAAATATCCTCCGTTGAAATGTGGAAAGAAGCTTTCTGAGAAACTGCTTAGTGTTCTGTTAATTCATCTCACTGAGTTACATCTGTATTTCGTGGATCTCTTTGCTTGCCTTATTTCTGTGGAATCTGAGAACCGATATTTCGGATCCCTTGGAAGACTATAGGGCCAAATGAAATATCCTCGGATAACAAAGAGAAAGAAGCTTTCTGAGGAAATTCTTTGTGTTCTGTGAAATCATCTCACAGAGTTACAGCATTTCCCTCAAGAAGCCTTTCGCTAAGCCAGTTCTTGTGGAATTGGCAAAGTGATATTTGGAAGCCCATAGAGTGCTATGGTGAAAAAGGAAATATCCTCACATGAAATCTGGAAAGAAGCTTTCTCAGAAACTGCTTAGTGTTCTGTTAATTCATCTCACAGAGTTACATCTGTATTTCGTGGATCTCTTTGCTAGCCTTATTTCTGTGGAATCTGAGAACAGATATTTCGGATCCCTTGGAAGACTATAGGGCCAAAGGGAATATCCTCCGATAACAAAGAGAAAGGAGCTTTCTGAGAAACTTCTTTGTGTTCTGTGAAATCATCTCACAGAGTTACAGCTTTCCCCTCAAGAAGCCTTTCGCTAAGACAGTTCTTGTGGAATTGGCAAAGTGATATTTGGAAGCCCATAGAGGGCTATGGTGAAAAAGGAAATATCCTCAGATGAAATCTGGAAAGAAGCTTTCTGAGAAACTGCTTAGTGTTCTGTTAATTCATCTCACAGAGTTACATCTGTATTTCGTGGATCTCTTTGCTAGCCTTATTTCTGTGGAATCTGAGAACAGATATTTCGGATCCCTTGGAAGACTATAGGGCCAAAGGAAATATCCTCTGATAACAAAGAGAAAGAAGCTTTCTGAGAAACTTCTTTGTGTTCTGTGAAATCATCTCACAGAGTTACAGCTTTCCCCTCAAGAAGCCTTTCGCTAAGACAGTTCTTGTGGAATTGGCAAAGTGATATTTGGAAGCCCATAGAGGGCTATGGTGAAAAAGGAAATATCCTCAGATGAAATCTGGAAAGAAGCTTTCTGAGAAACTGCTTAGTGTTCTGTTAATTCATCTCACAGACTTACATCTGTATTTCGTGGATCTCTTTGCTAGCCTTTTTTCTGTGGAATCTGAGAACAGATATTTCGGATCCTTTGGAAGACTATAGGGCCAAAGGAAATATCCTCCGATAACAAAGAGAAAGAAGCTTTCTGAGAAACTTCTTTGTGTTCTGTGAAATCATCTCACAGAGTTACAGCTTTCCCCTCAAGAAGCCTTTCCCTAAGACAGTTCTTGTGGAATTGGCAAAGTGATATTTGGAAGCCCATAGAGGGCTATGGTGAAAAAGGAAATATCCTCAGAAGAAATCTGGAAAGAAGCTTTCTGAGAAACTGCTTAGTGTTCTGTTAATTCATCTCACATAGTTATATCTGTATTTCGTGGATCTCTTTGCTAGCCTTATTTCTGTGGAGTCTGAGAACAGATATTTCGGATCCCTTGGAAGACTATAGGGCCAAAGGAAATATCCTCCGATAACAAACAGAAAGAAGCTTTCTGAGAAACTTCTTTGTGTTCTGTGAAATCATCTCACAGAGTTACAGCTTTCCCCTCAAGAAGCCTTTCGCTAAGACAGTTCTTGTGGAATTGGCAAAGTGATATTTGGAAGCCCATAGAGGGCTATGGTGAAAAAGGAAATATCCTCAGAAGAAATCTGGAAAGAAGCTTTCTGAGAAACTGCTTAGTGTTCTGTTAATTCATCTCACATAGTTATATCTGTATTTCGTGGATCTCTTTGCTAGCCTTATTTCTGTGGAGTCTGAGAACAGATATTTCGGATCCCTTGGAAGACTATAGGGCCAAAGGAAATATCCTCCGATAACAAACAGAAAGAAGCTTTCTGAGAAACTTCTTTGTGTTTTGTGAAATCATCTCACAGAGTTACAGCTTTCCCCTCAAGAAGCCTTTCGCTAAGACAGTTCTTGTGGAATTGGCAAAGTGATATTTGGAAGCCCATAGAGGGCTATGGTGAAAAAGGAAATATCCTCAGATGAAATCTGGAAAGAAGCTTTCTGAGAAACTGCTTAGTGTTCTGTTAATTCATCTCACAGAGTTACATCTGTATTTCGTGGATCTCTTTGCTAGCCTTATTTCTGTGGAATCTGAGAACAGATATTTCGGATCCCTTGGAAGACTATAGGGCCAAAGGAAATATCCTCCGATAACAAAGAGAAAGAAGCTTTCTGAGAAACTTCTTTGTGTTCTGTGAAATCATCTCACAGAGTTACAGCTTTCCCCTCAAGAAGCCTTTCGCTAAGACAGTTCTTGTGGAATTGGCAAAGTGATATTTGGAAGCCCATAGAGGGCTATGGTGAAAAAGGAAATATCCTCAGATGAAATCTGGAAAGAAGCTTTCTCAGAAACTGCTTAGTGTTCTGTTAATTCATCTCACAGAGTTACATCTGTATTTCGTGGATCTCTTTGCTAGCCTTATTTCTGTGGAATCTGAGAACAGATATTTCGGATCCCTTGGAAGACTATAAGGCCAAAGGAAATATCCTCCGATAACAAAGAGAAAGAAGCTTTCTGAGAAACTTCTTTGTGTTCCGTGAAATCATTTCAGAGAGTTACAGCTTTCACCTCAAGAAGCCTTTCGCTAAGACAGTTCTTGTGGAATTGGCAAAGTGATATTTGGAAGCCCATAGAGGGCTATGGTGAAAAAGGAAATATCCTCAGATGAAATCTGGAAAGAAGCTTTCTGAGAAACTGCTTAGTGTTCTGTTAATTCATCTCACAGAGTTACATCTGTATTTCGTGGATCTCTTTGCTAGCCTTATTTCTGTGGAATCTGAGAACAGATATTTCGGATCCCTTGGAAGACTATAGGGCCAAAGGAAATATCCTGCGATAACAAAGAGAAAGAAGCTTTCTGAGAAACTTCTTTGTGTTCTGTGAAATCATCTCACAGAGTTACAGCTTTCCCCTCAAGAAGCCTTTCGCTAAGACAGTTCTTGTGGAATTCGCAAAGTGATATTTGGAAGCCCATAGAGGGCTATGGTGAAAAAGGAAATATCCTCAGATGAAATCTGGAAAGAAGCTTTCTGAGAAACTGCTTAGTGTTCTGTTAATTCATCTCACAGAGTTACATCTGTATTTCGTGGATCTCTTTGCTAGCCTTATTTCTGTGGAATCTGAGAACAGATATTTCGGATCCCTTGGAAGACTATAGGGCCAAAGGAAATATCCTCTGATAACAAAGAGAAAGAAGCTTTCTGAGAAACTTCTTTGTGTTCTGTGAAATCATCTCACAGAGTTACAGCTTTCCCCTCAAGAAGCCTTTCGCTAAGACAGTTCTTGTGGAATTGGCAAAGTGATATTTGGAAGCCCATAGAGGACTATGGTGAAAAAGGAAATATCCTCCGTTGAAATGTGGAAAGAAGCTTTCTGAGAAACTGCTTAGTGTTCTGTTAATTCATCTCACTGAGTTACATCTGCATTTCGTGAATCTCTTTGCTTGCCTTATTTCTGTGGAATCTGAGAACAGATATTTCGGATCCCTTGGAAGACTATAGGGCCAAAGGAAATATCCTCCGATAACAAAGAGAAAGAAGCTTTCTGAGAAACTTCTTTGTGTTCTGTGAAATCATCTCACAGAGTTACAGCTTTCCCCTCAAGAAGCCTTTCGCTAAGACAGTTCTTGTGGAATTGGCAATGTGATATTTGGAAGCCCATAGAGGGCTATGGTGAAAAAGGAAATATCCTCAGATGAAATCTGGAAAGAAGCTTTCTGAGAAACTGCTTAGTGTTCTGTTAATTCATCTCACAGAGTTACATCTGTATTTCGTGGATCTCTTTGCTAGCCTTATTTCTGTGGAATCTGAGAACAGATATTTCGGATCCCTTGGAAGACTATAGGGCCAAAGGAAATATCCTCCGATAACAAAGAGAAAGAAGCTTTCTGAGAAACTTCTTTGTGTTCTGTGAAATCATCTCACAGAGTTACAGCTTTCCCCTCAAGAAGCCTTTCTCTAAGACAGTTCTTGTGGAATTGGCAAAGTGATATTTGGAAGCCCATGGAGGACTATGGTGAAAAAGGAAATATCCTCCGTTGAAATGTGGAAAGAAGCTTTCTGAGAAACTGCTTAGTGTTCTGTTAATTCATCTCACTGAGTTACATCTGTATTTCGTGGATCTCTTTGCTTGCCTTATTTCTGTGGAATCTGAGAACCGATATTTCGGATCCCTTGGAAGACTATAGGGCCAAATGAAATATCCTCGGATAACAAAGAGAAAGAAGCTTTCTGAGGAAATTCTTTGTGTTCTGTGAAATCATCTCACAGAGTTACAGCATTTCCCTCAAGAAGCCTTTCGCTAAGCCAGTTCTTGTGGAATTGGCAAAGTGATATTTGGAAGCCCATAGAGTGCTATGGTGAAAAAGGAAATATCCTCACATGAAATCTGGAAAGAAGCTTTCTGAGAAACTGCTTAGTGTTCTGTTAATTCATCTCACAGAGTTACATCTGTATTTCGTGGATCTCTTTGCTAGCCTTATTTCTGTGGAATCTGAGAACAGATATTTCGGATCCCTTGGAAGACTATAGGGCCAAAGGGAATATCCTCCGATAACAAAGAGAAAGGAGCTTTCTGAGAAACTTCTTTGTGTTCTGTGAAATCATCTCACAGAGTTACAGCTTTCCCCTCAAGAAGCCTTTCGCTAAGACAGTTCTTGTGGAATTGGCAAAGTGATATTTGGAAGCCCATAGAGGGCTATGGTGAAAAAGGAAATATCCTCAGATGAAATCTGGAAAGAAGCTTTCTGAGAAACTGCTTAGTGTTCTGTTAATTCATCTCACAGAGTTACATCTGTATTTCGTGGATCTCTTTGCTAGCCTTATTTCTGTGGAATCTGAGAACAGATATTTCGGATCCCTTGGAAGACTATAGGGCCAAAGGAAATATCCTCTGATAACAAAGAGAA
This sequence comes from Macaca nemestrina, assembly GCF_043159975.1. NCBI lineage: Eukaryota > Metazoa > Chordata > Mammalia > Primates > Cercopithecidae > Macaca > Macaca nemestrina. Next base: position 97,038,523 of record NC_092137.1, on the reverse strand, counting down.
AGAAGCTTTCTGAGAAACTTCTTTGTGTTCTGTGAAATCATCTCACAGAGTTACAGCTTTCCCCTCAAGAAGCCTTTCGCTAAGACAGTTCTTGTGGAATTGGCAAAGTGATATTTGGAAGCCCATAGAGGGCTATGGTGAAAAAGGAAATATCCTCAGATGAAATCTGGAAAGAAGCTTTCTGAGAAACTGCTTAGTGTTCTGTTAATTCATCTCACAGACTTACATCTGTATTTCGTGGATCTCTTTGCTAGCCTTTTTTCTGTGGAATCTGAGAACAGATATTTCGGATCCTTTGGAAGACTATAGGGCCAAAGGAAATATCCTCCGATAACAAAGAGAAAGAAGCTTTCTGAGAAACTTCTTTGTGTTCTGTGAAATCATCTCACAGAGTTACAGCTTTCCCCTCAAGAAGCCTTTCCCTAAGACAGTTCTTGTGGAATTGGCAAAGTGATATTTGGAAGCCCATAGAGGGCTATGGTGAAAAAGGAAATATCCTCAGAAGAAATCTGGAAAGAAGCTTTCTGAGAAACTGCTTAGTGTTCTGTTAATTCATCTCACAGAGTTATATCTGTATTTCGTGGATCTCTTTGCTAGCCTTATTTCTGTGGAGTCTGAGAACAGATATTTCGGATCCCTTGGAAGACTATAGGGCCAAAGGAAATATCCTCCGATAACAAACAGAAAGAAGCTTTCTGAGAAACTTCTTTGTGTTCTGTGAAATCATCTCACAGCGTTACAGCTTTCCCCTCAAGAAGCCTTTCGCTAAGACAGTTCTTGTGGAATTGGCAAAGTGATATTTGGAAGCCCATAGAGGGCTATGGTGAAAAAGGAAATATCCTCAGATGAAATCTGGAAAGAAGCTTTCTGAGAAACTGCTTAGTGTTCTGTTAATTCATCTCACAGAGTTACATCTGTATTTCGTGGATCTCTTTGCTAGCCTTATTTCTGTGGAATCTGAGAACAGATATTTCGGATCCCTTGGAAGACTATAGGGCCAAAGGAAATATCCTCTGATAACAAAGAGAAAGAAGCTTTCTGAGAAACTTCTTTGTGTTCTGTGAAATCATCTCACAGAGTTACAGCTTTCCCCTCAAGAAGCCTTTCGCTAAGACAGTTCTTGTGGAATTGGCAAAGTGATATTTGGAAGCCCATAGAGGGCTATGGTGAAAAAGGAAATATCCTCAGATGAAATCTGGAAAGAAGCTTTCTGAGAAACTGCTTAGTGTTCTGTTAATTCATCTCACAGACTTACATCTGTATTTCGTGGATCTCTTTGCTAGCCTTTTTTCTGTGGAATCTGAGAACAGATATTTCGGATCCTTTGGAAGACTATAGGGCCAAAGGAAATATCCTCCGATAACAAAGAGAAAGAAGCTTTCTGAGAAACTTCTTTGTGTTCTGTGAAATCATCTCACAGAGTTACAGCTTTCCCCTCAAGAAGCCTTTCCCTAAGACAGTTCTTGTGGAATTGGCAAAGTGATATTTGGAAGCCCATAGAGGGCTATGGTGAAAAAGGAAATATCCTCAGAAGAAATCTGGAAAGAAGCTGTCTGAGAAACTGCTTAGTGTTCTGTTAATTCATCTCACATAGTTATATCTGTATTTCGTGGATCTCTTTGCTAGCCTTATTTCTGTGGAGTCTGAGAACAGATATTTCGGATCCCTTGGAAGACTATAGGGCCAAAGGAAATATCCTCCGATAACAAACAGAAAGAAGCTTTCTGAGAAACTTCTTTGTGTTCTGTGAAATCATCTCACAGCGTTACAGCTTTCCCCTCAAGAAGCCTTTCGCTAAGACAGTTCTTGTGGAATTGGCAAAGTGATATTTGGAAGCCCATAGAGGGCTATGGTGAAAAAGGAAATATCCTCAGATGAAATCTGGAAAGAAGCTTTCTGAGAAACTGCTTAGTGTTCTGTTAATTCATCTCACAGAGTTACATCTGTATTTCGTGGATCTCTTTGCTAGCCTTATTTCTGTGGAATCTGATAACAGATATTTCGGATCCCTTGGAAGACTATAGGGCCAAAGGAAATATCCTCCGATAACAAAGAGAAAGAAGCTTTCTGAGAAACTTCTTTGTGTTCTGTGAAATCATCTCACAGAGTTACAGCTTTCCCCTCAAGAAGCCTTTCGCTAAGACAGTTCTTGTGGAATTGGCAAAGTGATATTTGGAAGCCCATAGAGGGCTATGGTGAAAAAGGAAATATCCTCAGATGAAATCTGGAAAGAAGCTTTCTCAGAAACTGCTTAGTGTTCTGTTAATTCATCTCACAGAGTTACATCTGTATTTCGTGGATCTCTTTGCTAGCCTTATTTCTGTGGAATCTGAGAACAGATATTTCGGATCCCTTGGAAGACTATAAGGCCAAAGGAAATATCCTCCGATAACAAAGAGAAAGAAGCTTTCTGAGAAACTTCTTTGTGTTCCGTGAAATCATTTCACAGAGTTACAGCTTTCACCTCAAGAAGCCTTTCGCTAAGACAGTTCTTGTGGAATTGGCAAAGTGATATTTGGAAGCCCATAGAGGGCTATGGTGAAAAAGGAAATATCCTCAGATGAAATCTGGAAAGAAGCTTTCTGAGAAACTGCTTAGTGTTCTGTTAATTCATCTCACAGAGTTACATCTGTATTTCGTGGATCTCTTTGCTAGCCTTATTTCTGTGGAATCTGAGAACAGATATTTCGGATCCCTTGGAAGACTATAGGGCCAAAGGAAATATCCTGCGATAACAAAGAGAAAGAAGCTTTCTGAGAAACTTCTTTGTGTTCTGTGAAATCATCTCACAGAGTTACAGCTTTCCCCTCAAGAAGCCTTTCGCTAAGACAGTTCTTGTTGAATTGGCAAAGTGATATTTGGAAGCCCTTAGAGGGCTATGGTGAAAAAGGAAATATCCTCAGATGAAATCTGGAAAGAAGCTTTCTGAGAAACTGCTTAGTGTTCTGTTAATTCATCTCACAGACTTACATCTGTATTTCGTGGATCTCTTTGCTAGCCTTTTTTCTGTGGAATCTGAGAACAGATATTTCGGATCCTTTGGAAGACTATAGGGCCAAAGGAAATATCCTCCGATAACAAAGAGAAAGAAGCTTTCTGAGAAACTTCTCTGTGTTCTGTGAAATCATCTCACAGAGTTACAGCTTTCCCCTCAAGAAGCCTTTCTCTAAGACAGTTCTTGTGGAATTGGCAAAGTGATATTTGGAAGCCCTTAGAGGGCTATGGTGAAAAAGGAAATATCCTCAGATGAAATCTGGAAAGAAGCTTTCTGAGAAACTGCTTAGTGTTCTGTTAATTCATCTCACAGACTTACATCTGTATTTCGTGGATCTCTTTGCTAGCCTTTTTTCTGTGGAATCTGAGAACAGATATTTCGGATCCTTTGGAAGACTATAGGGCCAAAGGAAATATCCTCCGATAACAAAGAGAAAGAAGCTTTCTGAGAAACTTCTTTGTGTTCTGTGAAATCATCTCACAGAGTTACAGCTTTCCCCTCAAGAAGCCTTTCCCTAAGACAGTTCTTGTGGAATTGGCAAAGTGATATTTGGAAGCCCATAGAGGGCTATGGTGAAAAAGGAAATATCCTCAGAAGAAATCTGGAAAGAAGCTTTCTGAGAAACTGCTTAGTGTTCTGTTAATTCATCTCACATAGTTATATCTGTATTTCGTGGATCTCTTTGCTAGCCTTATTTCTGTGGAGTCTGAGAACAGATATTTCGGATCCCTTGGAAGACTATAGGGCCAAAGGAAATATCCTCCGATAACAAACAGAAAGAAGCTTTCTGAGAAACTTCTTTGTGTTCTGTGAAATCATCTCACAGCGTTACAGCTTTCCCCTCAAGAAGCCTTTCGCTAAGACAGTTCTTGTGGAATTGGCAAAGTGATATTTGGAAGCCCATAGAGGGCTATGGTGAAAAAGGAAATATCCTCAGATGAAATCTGGAAAGAAGCTTTCTGAGAAACTGCTTAGTGTTCTGTTAATTCATCTCACAGAGTTACATCTGTATTTCGTGGATCTCTTTGCTAGCCTTATTTCTGTGGAATCTGATAACAGATATTTCGGATCCCTTGGAAGACTATAGGGCCAAAGGAAATATCCTCCGATAACAAAGAGAAAGAAGCTTTCTGAGAAACTTCTTTGTGTTCTGTGAAATCATCTCACAGAGTTACAGCTTTCCCCTCAAGAAGCCTTTCGCTAAGACAGTTCTTGTGGAATTGGCAAAGTGATATTTGGAAGCCCATAGAGGGCTATGGTGAAAAAGGAAATATCCTCAGATGAAATCTGGAAAGAAGCTTTCTCAGAAACTGCTTAGTGTTCTGTTAATTCATCTCACAGAGTTACATCTGTATTTCGTGGATCTCTTTGCTAGCCTTATTTCTGTGGAATCTGAGAACAGATATTTCGGATCCCTTGGAAGACTATAAGGCCAAAGGAAATATCCTCCGATAACAAAGAGAAAGAAGCTTTCTGAGAAACTTCTTTGTGTTCCGTGAAATCATTTCACAGAGTTACAGCTTTCACCTCAAGAAGCCTTTCGCTAAGACAGTTCTTGTGGAATTGGCAAAGTGATATTTGGAAGCCCATAGAGGGCTATGGTGAAAAAGGAAATATCCTCAGATGAAATCTGGAAAGAAGCTTTCTGAGAAACTGCTTAGTGTTCTGTTAATTCATCTCACAGAGTTACATCTGTATTTCGTGGATCTCTTTGCTAGCCTTATTTCTGTGGAATCTGAGAACAGATATTTCGGATCCCTTGGAAGACTATAGGGCCAAAGGAAATATCCTGCGATAACAAAGAGAAAGAAGCTTTCTGAGAAACTTCTTTGTGTTCTGTGAAATCATCTCACAGAGTTACAGCTTTCCCCTCAAGAAGCCTTTCGCTAAGACAGTTCTTGTGGAATTCGCAAAGTGATATTTGGAAGCCCATAGAGGGCTATGGTGAAAAAGGAAATATCCTCAGATGAAATCTGGAAAGAAGCTTTCTGAGAAACTGCTTAGTGTTCTGTTAATTCATCTCACAGAGTTACATCTGTATTTCGTGGATCTCTTTGCTAGCCTTATTTCTGTGGAATCTGAGAACAGATATTTCGGATCCCTTGGAAGACTATAGGGCCAGAGGAAATATCCTCTGATAACAAAGAGAAAGAAGCTTTCTGAGAAACTTCTTTGTGTTCTGTGAAATCATCTCACAGAGTTACAGCTTTCCCCTCAAGAAGCCTTTCGCTAAGACAGTTCTTGTGGAATTGGCAAAGTGATATTTGGAAGCCCATAGAGGACTATGGTGAAAAAGGAAATATCCTCCGTTGAAATGTGGAAAGAAGCTTTCTGAGAAACTGCTTAGTGTTCTGTTAATTCATCTCACTGAGTTACATCTGTATTTCGTGGATCTCTTTGCTTGCCTTATTTCTGTGGAATCTGAGAACAGATATTTCGGATCCCTTGGAAGACTATAGGGCCAAAGGAAATATCCTCCGATAACAAAGAGAAAGAAGCTTTCTGAGAAACTTCTTTGTGTTCTGTGAAATCATCTCACAGAGTTACAGCTTTCCCCTCAAGAAGCCTTTCGCTAAGACAGTTCTTGTGGAATTGGCAAAGTGATATTTGGAAGCCCATAGAGGGCTATGGTGAAAAAGGAAATATCCTCAGATGAAATCTGGAAAGAAGCTTTCTCAGAAACTGCTTAGTGTTCTGTTAATTCATCTCACAGAGTTACATCTGTATTTCGTGGATCTCTTTGCTAGCCTTATTTCTGTGGAATCTGAGAACAGATATTTCGGATCCCTTGGAAGACTATAGGGCCAAAGGAAATATCCTCCGATAACAAAGAGAAAGAAGCTTTCTGAGAAACTTCTTTGTGTTCTGTGAAATCATCTCACAGAGTTACAGCTTTCCCCTCAAGAAGCCTTTCGCTAAGACAGTTCTTGTGGAATTGGCAAAGTGATATTTGAAAGCCCATAGAGGGCTATGGTGAAAAAGGAAATATCCTCCGTTGAAATGTGGAAAGAAGCTTTCTGAGAAACTGCTTAGTGTTCTGTTAATTCATCTCACTGAGTTACATCTGTATTTCGTGGATCTCTTTGCTTGCCTTATTTCTGTGGAATCTGAGAACAGATATTTCGGATCCCTTGGAAGACTATAGGGCCAAAGGAAATATCCTCCGATAACAAAGAGAAAGAAGCTTTCTGAGAAACTTCTTTGTGTTCTGTGAAGTCATCTCACAGAGTTACAGCTTTCCCCTCAAGAAGCCTTTCGCTAAGACAGTTCTTGTGGAATTGGCAAAGTGATATTTGGAAGCCCATAGAGGGCTATGGTGAAAAAGGAAATATCCTCAGATGAAATCTGGAAAGAAGCTTTCTCAGAAACTGCTTAGTGTTCTGTTAATTCATCTCACAGAGTTACATCTGTATTTCGTGGATCTCTTTGCTAGCCTTATTTCTGTGGAATCTGAGAACAGATATTTCGGATCCCTTGGAAGACTATAGGGCCAAAGGAAATATCCTCCGATAACAAAGAGAAAGAAGCTTTCTGAGAAACTTCTTTGTGTTCTGTGAAATCATCTCACAGAGTTACAGCTTTCCCCTCAAGAAGCCTTTCGCTAAGACAGTTCTTGTGGAATTGGCAAAGTGATATTTGGAAGCCCATAGAGGGCTATGGTGAAAAAGGAAATATCCTCAGATGAAATCTGGAAAGAAGCTTTCTGAGAAACTGCTTAGTGTTCTGTTAATTCATCTCACAGAGTTACATCTGTATTTCGTGGATCTCTTTGCTAGCCTTATTTCTGTGGAATCTGAGAACAGATATTTCGGATCCCTTGGAAGACTATAGGGCCAAAGGAAATATCCTCCGATAACAAAGAGAAAGAAGCTTTCTGAGAAACTTCTTTGTGTTCTGTGAAATCATCTCACAGAGTTACAGCTTTCCCCTCAAGAAGCCTTTCGCTAAGACAGTTCTTGTTGAATTGGCAAAGTGATATTTGGAAGCCCTTACAGGGCTATGGTGAAAAAGGAAATATCCTCAGATGAAATCTGGAAAGAAGCTTTCTGAGAAACTGCTTAGTGTTCTGTTAATTCATCTCACAGAGTTACATCTGTATTTCGTGGATCTCTTTGCTAGCCTTATTTCTGTGGAATCTGAGAACAGATATTTCGGATCCCTTGGAAGACTATAGGGCCAAAGGAAATATCCTCTGATAACAAAGAGAAAGAAGCTTTCTGAGAAACTTCTTTGTGTTCTGTGAAATCATCTCACAGAGTTACAGCTTTCCCGTCAAGAAGCCTTTCGCTAAGACAGTTCTTGTGGAATTGGCAAAGTGATATTTGGAAGCCCATAGAGGACTATGGTGAAAAAGGAAATATCCTCCGTTGAAATGTGGAAAGAAGCTTTCTGAGAAACTGCTTAGTGTTCTGTTAATTCATCTCACTGAGTTACATCTGTATTTCGTGGATCTCTTTGCTTGCCTTATTTCTGTGGAATCTGATAACAGATATTTCGGATCCCTTGGTAGACTATAGGGCCAAATGAAATATCCTCGGATAACAAAGGGAAAGAAGCTTTCTGAGGAAATTCTTTGTGTTCTGTGAAATCATCTCACAGAGTTACAGCATTCCCCTCAAGAAGCCTTTCGCTAAGACAGTTCTTGTGGAATTGGCAAAGTGATATTTGGAAGCCCAAAGAGGGCTCTGGTGAAAAAGGAAATATCCTCAGATGAAATCTGGAAAGAATCTTTCTGAGAAACTGCTTAGTGTTCTGTTAATTCATCTCACATAGTTATATCTGTATTTCGTGGATCTCTTTGCTAGCCTTATTTCTGTGGAGTCTGAGGACAGATATTTCGGATCCCTTGGAAGACTATAGGGCCAAGGGAAATATCCTCCGATAACAAAGAGAAAGAAGCTTTCTGAGAAACTTCTTTGTGTTCTGTGAAATCATCTCACAGAGTTACAGCTTTCCCCTCAAGAAGCCTTTCGCTAAGACAGTTCTTGTGGAATTGGCAAAGTGATATTTGGAAGCCCATAGAGGGCTATGGTGAAAAAGGAAATATCCTCAGATGAAATCTGGAAAGAAGCTTTCTGAGAAACTGCTTAGTGTTCTGTTAATTCATCTCACAGAGTTACATCTGTATTTCGTGGATCTCTTTGCTAGCCTTATTTCTGTGGAATCTGAGAACAAATATTTCGGATCCCTTGGAAGACTATAGGGCCAAAGGAAATATCCTCCGATAACAAAGAGACAGAAGCTTTCTGAGAAACTTCTTTGTGTTCTGTGAAATCATCTCACAGAGTTACAGCTTTCCCCTCAAGAAGCCTTTCGCTAAGACAGTTCTTGTGGAATTGGCAAAGTGATATTTGGAAGCCCATAGAGGGCTATGGTGAAAAAGGAAATATCCTCAGATGAAATCTGGAAAGAAGCTTTCTGAGAAACTGCTTAGTGTTCTGTTAATTCATCTCACAGAGTTACATCTGTATTTCGTGGATCTCTTTGCTAGCCTTATTTCTGTGGAATCTGAGAACAGATATTTCGGATCCCTTGGAAGACTATAGGGCCAAAGGAAATATCCTCTGATAACAAAGAGAAAGAAGCTTTCTGAGAAACTTCTTTGTGTTCTGTGAAATCATCTCACAGAGTTACAGCTTTCCCGTCAAGAAGCCTTTCGCTAAGACAGTTCTTGTGGAATTGGGAAAGTGATATTTGGAAGCCCATAGAGGACTATGGTGAAAAAGGAAATATCCTCCGTTGAAATGTGGAAAGAAGCTTTCTGAGAAACTGCTTAGTGTTCTGTTATTTCATCTCACTGAGTTACATCTGTATTTCGTGGATCTCTTTGCTTGCCTTATTTCTGTGGAATCTGATAACAGATATTTCGGATCCCTTGGAAGACTATAGGGCCAAATGAAATATCCTCGGATAACAAAGGGAAAGAAGCTTTCTGAGGAAATTCTTTGTGTTCTGTGAAATCATCTCACAGAGTTACAGCATTCCCCTCAAGAAGCCTTTCGCTAAGACAGTTCTTGTGGAATTGGCAAAGTGATATTTGGAAGCCCAAAGAGGGCTCTGGTGAAAAAGGAAATATCCTCAGATGAAATCTGGAAAGAATCTTTCTGAAAAACTGCTTAGTGTTCTGTTAATTCATCTCACATAGTTATATCTGTATTTCGTGGATCTCTTTGCTAGCCTTATTTCTGTGGAGTCTGAGGACAGATATTTCGGATCCCTTGGAAGACTATAGGGCCAAGGGAAATATCCTCCGATAACAAAGAGAAAGAAGCTTTCTGAGAAACTTCTTTGTGTTCTGTGAAATCATCTCACAGAGTTACAGCTTTCCCCTCAAGAAGCCTTTCGCTAAGACAGTTCTTGTGGAATTGGCAAAGTGATATTTGGAAGCCCATAGAGGGCTATGGTGAAAAAGGAAATATCCTCAGATGAAATCTGGAAAGAAGCTTTCTGAGAAACTGCTTAGTGTTCTGTTAATTCATCTCACAGAGTTACATCTGTATTTCGTGGATCTCTTTGCTAGCCTTATTTCTGTGGAATCTGAGAACAGATATTTCGGATCCCTTGGAAGACTATAGGGCCAAAGGAAATATCCTCCGATAACAAAGAGAAAGAAGCTTTCTGAGAAACTTCTTTGTGTTCTGTGAAATCATCTCACAGAGTTACAGCTTTCCCCTCAAGAAGCCTTTCGCTAAGACAGTTCTTGTGGAATTGGAAAAGTGATATTTGGAAGCCCATAGAGGGCTATGGTGAGAAAGGAATTATCCTCAGATGAAATCTGGAAAGAAACTTTCTCAGAAACTGCTTAGTGTTCTGTTAATTCATCTCACAGAGTTACATCTGTATTTCGTGGATCTCTTTGCTAGCCTTATTTCTGTGGAATCTGAGAACAGATATTTCGGATCCCTTGGAAGACTATAGGGCCAAAGGAAATATCCTCCGATAACAAAGAGAAAGAAGCTTTCTGAGAAACTTCTTTGTGTTCTGTGAAATCATCTCACAGAGTTACAGCTTTCCCCTCAAGAAGCCTTTCGCTAAGACAGTTCTTGTGGAATTGGCAAAGTGATATTTGGAAGCCCATAGAGGGCTATGGTGAAAAAGGAAATATCCTCAGATGAAATCTTAAAAGAAGCTTTCTGAGAAACTGCTTAGTGTTCTGTTAATTCATCTCACAGAGTTACATCTGTATTTCGTGGATCTCTTTGCTAGACTTATTTCTGTGGAATCTGAGAACAGATATTTCGGATCCCTTGGAAGACAATAGGGTCAAAGGAAATATCCTCCGATAACAAAGAGAAAGAAGCTTTCTGAGAAACTTCTTTGTGTTCTGTGAAATCATCTCACAGAGTTACAGCTTTCCCGTCAAGAAGCCTTTCGCTAAGACAGTTCTTGTGGAATTGGGAAAGTGATATTTGGAAGCCCATAGAGGACTATGGTGAAAAAGGAAATATCCTCCGTTGAAATGTGGAAAGAAGCTTTCTGAGAAACTGCTTAGTGTTCTGTTAATTCATCTCACTGAGTTACATCTGTATTTCGTGGATCTCTTTGCTTGCCTTATTTCTGTGGAATCTGATAACAGATATTTCGGATCCCTTGGAAGACTATAGGGCCAAATGAAATATCCTCGGATAACAAAGGGAAAGAAGCTTTCTGAGGAAATTCTTTGTGTTCTGTGAAATCATCTCACAGAGTTACAGCATTCCCCTCAAGAAGCCTTTCGCTAAGACAGTTCTTGTGGAATTGGCAAAGTGATATTTGGAAGCCCAAAGAGGGCTCTGGTGAAAAAGGAAATATCCTCAGATGAAATCTGGAAAGAATCTTTCTGAAAAACTGCTTAGTGTTCTGTTAATTCATCTCACATAGTTATATCTGTATTTCGTGGATCTCTTTGCTAGCCTTATTTCTGTGGAGTCTGAGGACAGATATTTCGGATCCCTTGGAAGACTATAGGGCCAAGGGAAATATCCTCCGATAACAAAGAGAAAGAAGCTTTCTGAGAAACTTCTTTGTGTTCTGTGAAATCATCTCACAGAGTTACAGCTTTCCCCTCAAGAAGCCTTTCGCTAAGACAGTTCTTGTGGAATTGGCAAAGTGATATTTGGAAGCCCATAGAGGGCTATGGTGAAAAAGGAAATATCCTCAGATGAAATCTGGAAAGAAGCTTTCTGAGAAACTGCTTAGTGTTCTGTTAATTCATCTCACAGAGTTACATCTGTATTTCGTGGATCTCTTTGCTAGCCTTATTTCTGTGGAATCTGAGAACAGATATTTCGGATCCCTTGGAAGACTATAGGGCCAAAGGAAATATCCTCCGATAACAAAGAGAAAGAAGCTTTCTGAGAAACTTCTTTGTGTTCTGTGAAATCATCTCACAGAGTTACAGCTTTCCCCTCAAGAAGCCTTTCTCTAAGACAGTTCTTGTGGAATTGGAAAAGTGATATTTGGAAGCCCATAGAGGGCTATGGTGAAAAAGGAAATATCCTCAGATGAAATCTGGAAAGAAACTTTCTCAGAAACTGCTTAGTGTTCTGTTAATTCATCTCACAGAGTTACATCTGTATTTCGTGGATCTCTTTGCTAGCCTTATTTCTGTGGAATCTGAGAACAGATATTTCGGATCCCTTGGAAGACTATAGGGCCAAAGGAAATATCCTCCGATAACAAAGAGAAAGAAGCTTTCTGAGAAACTTCTTTGTGTTCTGTGAAATCATCTCACAGAGTTACAGCTTTCCCCTCAAGAAGCCTTTCGCTAAGACAGTTCTTGTGGAATTGGCAAAGTGATATTTGGAAGCCCATAGAGGGCTATGGTGAAAAAGGAAATATCCTCAGATGAAATCTTAAAAGAAGCTTTCTGAGAAACTGCTTAGTGTTCTGTTAATTCATCTCACAGAGTTACATCTGTATTTCGTGGATCTCTTTGCTAGACTTATTTCTGTGGAATCTGAGAACAGATATTTCGGATCCCTTGGAAGACAATAGGGTCAAAGGAAATATCCTCCGATAACAAAGAGAAAGAAGCTTTCTGAGAAACTTCTTTGTGTTCTGTGAAATCATCTCACAGAGTTACAGCTTTCCCCTCAAGAAGCCTTTCGCTAAGACAGTTCTTGTGGAATTGGCAAAGTGATATTTGGAAGCCCATAGAGGGCTATGGTGAAAAAGGAAATATCCTCAGATGAAATCTGGAAAGTAGCTTTCTGAGAAACTGCTTAGTGTTCTGTTAATTCATCTCACAGAGTTACATCTGTATTTCGTGGATCTCTTTGCTAGCCTTATTTCTGTGGAATCTGAGAACAGATATTTCGGATCCCTTGGAAGACTATAGGGCCAAAGGAAATATCCTCCGATAACAAAGAGAAAGAAGCTTTCTGAGAAACTTCTTTGTGTTCTGTGAAATCATCTCACAGAGTTACAGCTTTCCCCTCAAGAAGCCTTTCGCTAAGACAGTTCTTGTGGAATTGGCAAAGTGATATTTGGAAGCCCATAGAGGGCTATGGTGAAAAAGGAAATATCCTCAGATGAAATCTGGAAAGAAGCTTTCTGAGAAACTGCTTAGTGTTCTGTTAATTCATCTCACAGAGTTACATCTGTATTTCGTGGATCTCTTTGCTAGCCTTATTTCTGTGGAATCTGAGAACAGATATTTCGGATCCCTTGGAAGACTATAGGGCCAAAGGAAATATCCTCCGATAACAAAGAGAAAGAAGCTTTCTGAGAAACTTCTTTGTGTTCTGTGAAATCATCTCACAGAGTTACAGCTTTCCCCTCAAGAAGCCTTTCGCTAAGACAGTTCTTGTGGAATTGGCAAAGTGATATTTGGAAGCCCATAGAGGGCTATGGTGAAAAAGGAAATATCCTCAGATGAAATCTTGAAAGAAGCTTTCTGAGAAACTGCTTAGTGTTCTGTTAATTCATCTCACAGAGTTACATCTGTATTTCGTGGATCTCTTTGCTAGCCTTATTTCTGTGGAATCTGAGAACAGATATTTCGGATCCCTTGGAAGACTATAGGGTCAAAGGAAATATCCTCCGATAACAAAGAGAAAGAAGCTTTCTGAGAAACTTCTTTGTTTTCTGTGAAATCATCTCACAGAGTTACAGCTTTCCCCTCAAGAAGCCTTTCGCTAAGACAGTTATTGTGGAATTGGCAAAGTGATATTTGGAAGCCCATAGAGGGCTATGGTGAAAAAGGAAATATCCTCACATGAAATCTGGAAAGAAGCTTTCTGAGAAACTCCTTAGTGTTCTGTTAATTCATCTCACGGAGTTACATCTGTATTTCGTGGATCTCTTTGCTTGCCTTATTACTGTGGAATCTGAGAACAGATATTTCGGATCCCTTGGAAGACTATATGGCCAAATGAAATATCCTCGGATAACAAAGAGAAAGAAGCTTTCTGAGGAAATTCTTTGGGTTCTGTGAAATCATCTCACAGAGTTACAGCATTCCCCTCAAGAAGCCTTTCGCTAAGCCAGTTCTTGTGGAATTGGCAAAGTGATATTTGGAAGCCCCTAGAGGGCTATGGTGAAAAAGGAAATATCCTCACATGAAATCTGGAAAGAAGCTTTCTGAGAAACTGCTTAGTGTTCTGTTAATTCATCTCACAGAGTTACATCTGTATTTCGTGGATCTCTTTGCTAGCCTTATTTCTGTGGAATCTGAGAACAGATATTTCGGATCCCTTGGAAGACTATAGGGCCTAAGGAAATATCCTCCGATAACAAAGAGAAAGAAGCTTTCTGAGAAACTTCTTTGTGTTCTGTGAAATCATCTCACAGAGTTACAGCTTTCCCCTCAAGAAGCCTTTCGCTAAGACAGTTCTTGTGGAATTGGCAAAGTGATATTTGGAAGCCCATAGAGGGCTATGGTGAAAAAGGAAATATCCTCAGATGAAATCTGGAAAGAAACTTTCTCAGAAACTGCTTAGTGTTCTGTTAATTCATCTCACAGAGTTACATCTGTATTTCGTGGATCTCTTTGCTAGCCTTATTTCTGTGGAATCTGAGAACAGATATTTCGGATCCCTTGGAAGACTATAGGGCCAAAGGAAATATCCTCCGATAACAAAGAGAAAGAAGCTTTCCGAGAAACTTCTTTGTGTTCTGTGAAATCATCTCACAGAGTTACAGCTTTCCGCTCAAGAAGCCTTTCGCTAAGACAGTTCTTGTGGAATTCGCAAAGTGATATTTGGAAGCCCATAGAGGGCTATGGTGAAAAAGGAAATATCCTCAGATGAAATCTGGAAAGAAGCTTTCTGAGAAACTGCTTAGTGTTCTGTTAATTCATCTCACAGAGTTACATCTGTATTTCGTGGATCTCTTTGCTAGCCTTATTTCTGTGGAATCTGAGAACAGATATTTCGGATCCCTTGGAAGACTATAGGGCCAAAGGAAATATCCTCCGATAACAAAGAGAAAGAAGCTTTCTGAGAAACTTCTTTGTGTTCTGTGAAATCATCTCACAGAGTTACAGCTTTCCCCTCAAGAAGCCTTTCGCTAAGACAGTTCTTGTGGAATTGGCAAAGTGATATTTGGAAGCCCATCGAGGGTTATGGTGAAAAAGGAAATATCCTCAGATGACATCTGGAAAGAAGCTTTCTGAGAAACTGCTTAGTGTTCTGTTAATTCATCTCACAGAGTTACATCTGTATTTCGTGGATCTCTTTGCTAGCCTTATTTCTGTGGAATCTGAGAACAGATATTTCGGATCCCTTGGAAGACTATAGGGCCAAAGGAAATATCCTCCGATAACAAAGAGAAAGAAGCTTTCTGAGAAACTTCTTTGTGTTCTGTGAAATCATCTCACAGAGTTACATCTTTCCCCTCAAGAAGCCTTTCGCTAAGACAGTTCTTGTGGAATTGGAAAAGTGATATTTGGAAGCCCATAGAGGGCTATGGTGAAAAAGGAAATATCCTCAGATGAAATCTGGAAAGAAGCTTTCTCAGAAACTGCTTAGTGTTCTGTTAATTCATCTCACAGAGTTACATCTGTATTTCGTGGATCTCTTTGCTAGCCTTATTTCTGTGGAACCTGAGAACAGATATTACGGATCCCTTGGAAGACTATAGGGCCAAAGGAAATATCCTCCGATAACAAAGAGAAAGAAGCTTTCTGAGAAACTTCTTTGTGTTCTGTGAAATCATTTCACAGAGTTACAGCTTTCACCTCAAGAAGCCTTTCGCTAAGACAGTTCTTGTGGAATTGGCAAAGTGATATTTGGAAGCCCATAGAGGGCTATGGTGAAAAAGGAAATATCCTCAGATGAAATCTGGAAAGAAGCTTTCTGAGAAACTGCTTAGTGTTCTGTTAATTCATCTCACAGAGTTACATCTGTATTTCGTGGATCTCTTTGCTAGCCTTATTTCTGTGGAATCTGAGAACAGATATTTCGGATCCCTTGGAAGACTATAGGGCCAAAGGAAATATCCTCCGATAACAAAGAGAAAGAAGCTTTCTGAGAAACTTCTTTGTGTTCTGTGAAATCATCTCACAGAGTTACAGCTTTCCCCTCAAGAAGCCTTTCGCTAAGACAGTTCTTGTGGAATTCGCAAAGTGATATTTGGAAGCCCATAGAGGGCTATGGTGAAAAAGGAAATATCCTCAGATGAAATCTGGAAAGAAGCTTTCTGAGAAACTGCTTAGTGTTCTGTTAATTCATCTCACAGAGTTACATCTGTATTTCGTGGATCTCTTTGCTAGCTTATTTCTGTGGAATCTGAGAACAGATATTTCGCATCCCTTGGAAGACTATAGGGCCAAAGGAAATATCCTCTGATAACAAAGAGAAAGAAGCTTTCTGAGAAACTTCTTTGTGTTCTGTGAAATCATCTCACAGAGTTACAGCTTTCCCCTCAAAAAGCCTTTCGCTAAGAAAGTTCTTGTGGAATTGGCAAAGTGATATTTGGAAGCCCATAGAGGGCTATGGTGAAAAAGGAAATATCCTCAGATGAAATCTGGAAAGAAGCTTTCTGAGAAACTGCTTAGTGTTCTGTTAATTCATCTCACAGAGTTACATCTGTATTTCGTGGATCTCTTTGCTTGCCTTATTTCTGTGGAATCTGATAACAGATATTTCGGATCCCTTGGAAGACTATAGGGCCAAATGAAATATCCTCGGATAACAAAGAGAAAGAAGCTTTCTGAGGAAATTCTTTGTGTTCTGTGAAATCATCTCACAGAGTTACAGCATTCCCCTCAAGAAGCCTTTCGCTAAGACAGTTCTTGTGGAATTGGCAAAGTGATATTTGGAAGCCCAAAGAGGGCTCTGGTGAAAAAGAAAATATCCTCAGATGAAATCTGGAAAGAATCTTTCTGAGAAACTGCTTAGTGTTCTGTTAATTCATCTCACATAGTTATATCTGTATTTCGTGGATCTCTTTGCTAGCCTTATTTCTGTGGAGTCTGAGAACAGATATTTCGGATCCCTTGGAAGACTATAGGGCCAAGGGAAATATCCTCCGATAGCAAAGAGAAAGAAGCTTTCTGAGAAACTTCTTTGTGTTCTGTGAAATCATCTCACAGAGTTACAGCTTTCCCCTCAAGAAGCCTTTCGCTAAGACAGTTCTTGTGGAATTGGCAAAGTGATATTTGGAAGCCCATAGAGGACTATGGTGAAAAAGGAAATATCCTCAGATGAAATCTGGAAAGAAGCTTTTTGAGAAACTGCTTAGTGTTCTGTTAATTCATCTCACAGAGTTACATCTGTATTTCGTGGATCTCTTTGCTAGCCTTATTTCTGTGGAATCTGAGAACAGATATTTCGGATCCCTTGGAAGACTATAGGGCCAAAGGAAATATCCTCCGATAACAAAGAGAAAGAAGCTTTCTGAGAAACTTCTTTGTGTTCTGTGAAATCATCTCACAGAGTTACAGCTTTCCCCTCAAGAAGCCTTTCGCTAAGACAGTTCTTGTGGAATTGGCAAAGTGATATTTGGAAGCCCATAGAGGGCTATGGTGAAAAAGGAAATATCCTCAGATGAAATCTGGAAAGAAGCTTTCTGAGAAACTGCTTAGTGTTCTGTTAATTCATCTCACAGAGTTACATCTGTATTTCGTGGATCTCTTTGCTAGCCTTATTTCTGTGGAATCTGAGAACAGATATTTCGGATCCCTTGGAAGACTATAGGGCCAAAGGAAATATCCTCCGATAACAAAGAGAAAGAAGCTTTCTGAGAAACTTCTTTGTGTTCTGTGAAATCATCTCACAGAGTTACAGCTTTCCCCTCAAGAAGCCTTTCGCTAAGACAGTTCTTGTGGAATTGGCAAAGTGATATTTGGAAGGCCATGGAGGACTATGGTGAAAAAGGAAATATCCTCCGTTGAAATGTGGAAAGAAGCTTTCTGAGAAACTGCTTACTGTTCTGTTAATTCATCTCACTGAGTTACATCTGTATTTCGTGGATCTCTTTGCTTGCCTTATTTCTGTGGAATCTGAGAACAGATATTTCGGATCCCTTGGAAGACTATAGGGCCAAAGGAAATATCCTCGGATAACAAAGAGAAAGAAGCTTTCTGAGGAAATTCTTTGTGTTCTGTGAAATCATCTCACGGAGTTACAGCATTCCCCTCAAGAAGCCTTTCGCAAAGCCAGTTCTGTGGAACTGGCAAAGTGATATTTGGAAGCCCCTAGAGGGCTATGGTGAAAAAGGAAATATCCTCACATGAAATCTGGAAAGAAGCTTTCTGAGAAACTGCTTAGTGTTCTGTTAATTCATCTCACAGAGTTACATCTGTATTTCGTGGATCACTTTGCTAGCCTTATTTCTGTGGAATCTGACAACAGATATTTCGGATCCCTTGGAAGACTATAGGGCCAAAGGAAATATCCTCCGATAACAAAGAGAAAGAAGCTTTCTGAGAAACTTCTTTGTGTTCTGTGAAATCATCTCACAGAGTTACAGCTTTCCCCTCAGGAAGCCTTTCGCTAAGACAGTTCTTGTGGAATTGGCAAAGTGATATTTGGAAGCCCATAGAGGGCTATGGTGAAAAAGGAAATATCCTCACATGAAATCTGGAAAGAAGCTTTCTGAGAAACTGCTTAGTGTTCTGTTAATTCATCTCACAGACTTACAACTGTATTTCGTGGATCTCTTTGCTAGCCTTATTTCTGTGGAATCTGAGAACAGATATTTCGGATCCCTTGGAAGACTATAGGGCCAAAGGAAATATCCTCCGATAACAAAGAGAAAGAAGCTTTCTGAGAAACTTCTTTGTGTTCTGTGAAATCATCTCACAGAGTTACAGCTTTCCCCTCCAGAAGCCTTTCGCTACGACAGTTCTTGTGGAATTGCAAAGTGATATTTGGAAGCCCATAGAGGGCTATGGTGAAAAAGGAAATATCCTCAGATGAAATTTGGAAAGAAGCTTTCTCAGAAACTGCTTAGTGTTCTGTTAATTCATCTCACAGAGTTACATCTGTATTTCGTGGATCTCTTTGCTAGCCTTATTTCTGTGGAATCTGAGAACAGATATTTCAAATCCCTTGGAAGACTATAGGGCCAAAGGAAATATCCTCCGATAACAAAGAGAAAGAAGCTTTCTGAGAAACTTCTTTGTGTTCTGTGAAATCATCTCACAGAGTTACAGCTGTCCCCTCAAGAAGCCTTTCGCTAAGACAGTTCTTGTGGAATTGGCAAAGTGATATTTGGAAGCCCATAGAGGGCTATGGTGAAAAAGGAAATATCCTCAGATGAAATCTGGAAAGAAGCTTTCTGAGAAACTGCTTAGTGTTCTGTTAATTCATCTCACAGAGTTACATCTGTATTTCGTGTATCTCTTTGCTAGCCTTATTTCTGTGGAATCTGAGAACAGATATTTCGGATCCCTTGGAAGACTATAGGGCCAAAGGAAATATCCTCCGATAACAAAGAGAAAGAAGCTTTCTGAGAAACTTCTTTGTGTTCTGTGAAATCATCTCACAGAGTTACAGCTTTCCCCTCAAGAAGCCTTTCGCTAAGACAGTTCTTGTGGAATTGGCAAAGTGATATTTGGAAGCCCATAGAGGGCTATGGTGAAAAAGGAAATATCCTCCGTTGAAATGTGGAAAGAAGCTTTCTGAGAAACTGCTTAGTGTTCTGTTAATTCATCTCACAGAGTTACATCTGTATTTCGTGGATCTCTTTGCTTGCCTTATTTCTGTGGAATCTGAGAACAGATATTTCGGATCCCTTGGAAGACTATAGAGCCAAATGAAATATCCTCGGATAACAAAGAGAAAGAAGCTTTCTGAGGAAATTCTTTGTGTTCTGTGAAATCATCTCACAGAGTTACAGCATTCCCCTCAAGAAGCCTTTCGCTAAGCCAGTTCTTGTGGAATTGGCAAAGTGATATTTGGAAGCCCATAGAGGGCTATGGTGAAAAAGGAAATATCCTCACATGAAATCTGGAAAGAAGCTTTCTGAGAAACTGCTTAGTGTTCTTTTAATTCATCTCACAGAGTTACATCTGTATTTCGTGGATCTCTTTGCTAGCCTTATTTCTGTGGAATCTGAGAACAGATATTTCGGATCCCTTGGAAGACTATAGGGTCAAAGGAAATATCCTCCGATAACAAAGAGAAAGAAGCTTTCTGAGAAACTTCTTTGTGTTCTGTGAAATCCTCTCACAGAGTTACAGCTTTCCCCTCAAGAAGCCTTTCGCTAAGACAGTTCTTGTGGAATTGGCAAAGTGATATTTGGAAGCCCGTAGAGGGCTATGGTGAAAAAGGAAATATCCTCACATGAAATCTGGAAAGAAGCTTTCTGAGAAACTGCTTAGTGTTCTGTTAATTCATCTCACAGACTTACATCTGTATTTCGTGGATCTCTTTGCTACCCTTATTTCTGTGGAATCTGAGAACAGATATTTCGGATCCCTTGGAAGACTATAGGGCCAAAGGAAATATCCTCCGATAACAAAGAGAAAGAAGCTTTCTGAGAAACTTCTTTGTGTTCTGTGAAATCATCTCACAGAGTTACAGCTTTCCCCTCAAGAAGCCTTTCGCTAAGACAGTTCTTGTGGAATTGGCAAAGTGATATTTGGAAGCCCATAGAGGGCTATGGTGAAAAAGGAAATATCCTCAGATGAAATCTGGAAAGAAGCTTTCTGAGAAACTGCTTAGTGTTCTGTTAATTCATCTCACAGAGTTACATCTGTATTTCGTGGATCTCTTTGCTAGCCTTATTTCTGTGGAATCTGAGAACAGATATTTCGGATCCCTTGGAAGACTATAGGGCCAAAGGAAATATCCTCCGATAACAAAGAGAAAGAAGCTTTCTGAGAAACTTCTTTGTGTTCTGTGAAATCATCTCACAGAGTTACAGCTTTCCCCTCAAGAAGCCTTTCGCTAAGACAGTTCTTGTGGAATTGGAAAAGTGATATTTGGAAGCCCATAGAGGGCTATGGTGAAAAAGGAAATATCCTGAGATGAAATCTGGAAAGAAGCTTTCTGAGAAATTGCTTAGTGTTCTGTTAATTCATCTCACAGAGTTACATCTGTATTTCGTGGATCTCTTTGCTAGCCTTATTTCTGTGGAATCTGAGAACAGATATTTCGGATCCCTTGGAAGACTATAGGGCCAAAGGAAATATCCTCCGATAACAAAGAGAAAGAAGCTTTCTGAGAAACTTCTTTGTGTTCTGTGAAATCATCTCACAGAGTTACAGCTTTCCCCTCAAGAAGCCTTTCGCTAAGACAGTTCTTGTGGAATTGGCAAAGTGATATTTGGAAGCCCATAGAGGGCTATGGTGAAAAAGGAAATATCCTCAGATGAAATTTGGAAAGAAGCTTTCTGAGAAACTGCTTAGTGTTCTGTTAATTCATCTCACAGAGTTACATCTGTATTTCGTGGATCTCTTTGCTAGCCTTATTTCTGTGGAATCTGAGAACAGATATTTAGGATCCCTTGGAAGACTATAGGGCCAAAGGAAATATCCTCCGATAACAAAGAGAAAGAAGCTTTCTGAGAAACTTCTTTGTGTTCTGTGAAATCATCTCACAGAGTTACAGCTTTCCCCTCAAGAAGCCTTTCGCTAAGACAGTTCTTGTGGAATTGGCAAAGTGATATTTGGAAGCCCATAGAGGGCTATGGTGAAAAAGGAAATATCCTGAGATGAAATCTGGAAAGAAGCTTTCTGAGAAACTGCTTAGTGTTCTGTTAATTCATCTCACAGAGTTACATCTGTATTTCTTGGATCTCTTTGCTAGCCTTATTTCTGTGGAATCTGAGAACAGATATTTCGGATCCCTTGGAAGACTATAGGGCCAAAGGAAATATCCTCCGATAACAAAGAGAAAGAAGCTTTCTGAGAAACTTCTTTGTGTTCCGTGAAATCATCTCACAGAGTTACAGCTTTCCCCTCAAGAAGCCTTTCGCTAAGACAGTTCTTGTGGAATTGGCAAAGTGATATTTGGAAGCCCATAGAGGGCTATGGTGAAAAAGGAAATATCCTCAGATGAAATCTGGAAAGAAGCTTTCTGAGAAACTGCTTAGTGTTCTGTTAATTCATCTCACAGAGTTACATCTGTTTTTCGTGGATCTCTTTGCTAGCCTTATTTCTGTGGAATCTGAGAACAGATATTTCGGATCCCTTGGAAGACTATAGGGCCAAAGGAAATATCCTCTGATAACAAACAGAAAGAAGCTTTCTGAGAAACTTCTTTGTGTTCCGTGAAATCATCTCACAGAGTTACAGCTTTCCCCTCAAGAAGCCTTTCGCTAAGACAGTTCTTGTGGAATTGGCAAAGTGATATTTGGAAGCCACTAGGGGGCTATGGTGAAAAAGGAAATATCCTCACATGAAATCTGGAATGAAGCTTTCTGAGAAACTGCTTAGTGTTCTGTTAATTCATCTCACAGAGTTACATCTGTATTTCGTGGATCTCTTTGCTAGCCTTATTTCTGTGGTATCTGAGAACAGATATTTCGGATCCCTTGGAAGACTATAGGGCCAAAGGAAATATCCTCCGATAACAAAGAGAAAGAAGCTTTCTGAGAAACTTCTTTGTGTTCTGTGAAATCATCTCACAGAGTTACAGCTTTCCCCTCAAGAAGCCTTTCGCTAAGACACTTCTTGTGGAATTGGCAAAGTGATATTTGGAAGCCCATAGAGGGCTATGGTGAAAAAGGAAATATCCTCCGATGAAATCTGGAAAGAAGCTTTCTGAGAAACTGCTTAGTGTTCTGTTAATTCATCTCACAGAGTTACATCTGTATTTCGTGGATCTCTTTGCTAGCCTTATTTCTGTGGAATCTGAGAACAGATATTTCGGATCCCTTGGAAGACTATAGGGCCAAAGGAAATATCCTCCGATAACCAAGAGAAAGAAGCTTTCTGAGAAACTTCTTTGTGTTCTGTGAAATCATCTCACAGAGTTACAGCTTTCCCCTCAAGAAGCCTTTCGCTAAGACACTTCTTGTGGAATTGGCAAAGTGATATTTGGAAGCCCATAGAGGGCTATGGTGAAAAAGGAAATATCCTCAGATGAAATGTGGAAAGAAGCTTTCTGAGAAACTGCTTAGTGTTCTGTTAATTCATCTCACAGAGTTACATCTGTATTTCGTGGATCTCTTTGCTAGCCTTATTTCTGTGGAATCTGAGAACAGATATTTCGGAACCCTTGGAAGACTATAGGGCCAAAGGAAATATCCTCCGATAACAAAGAGAAAGAAGCTTTCTGAGAAACTTCTTTGTGTTCTGTGAAATCATTTCACAGAGTTACAGCTTTCCCCTCAAGAAGCCTTTCGCTAAGACAGTTCTTGTGGAATTGGCAAAGTGATATTTGGAAGCCCATAGAGGGCTATCGTGAAAAAGGAAATATCCTCAGATGAAATCTGGAAAGAAGCTTTCTGAGAAACTGCTTAGTGTTCTGTTAATTCATCTCACAGAGTTACATCTGTATTTCGTGTATCTCTTTGCTAGCCTTATTTCTGTGGAATCTGAGAACAGATATTTCGGATCCCTTGGAAGACTATAGGGCCAAAGGAAATATCCTCCGATAACAAAGAGAAAGAAGCTTTCTGAGGAAATTCTTTGTGTTCCGTGAAATCATCTCACAGAGTTACAGCTTTCCCCTCAAGAAGCCTTTCGCTAAGACAGTTCTTGTGGAATTGGCAAAGTGATATTTGGAAGCCCATAGAGGGCTATGGTGAAAAAGGAAATATCCTCACATGAAATCTGGAAAGAAGCTTTCTGAGAAACTGCTTAGTGTTCTGTTAATTCATCTCACAGAGTTACATCTGTATTTCGTGGATCTCTTTGCTAGCCTTATTTCTGTGGTATCTGAGAACAGATATTTCGGATCCCTTGGAAGACTATAGGGCCAAAGGAAATATCCTCCGATAAGAAAGAGAAAGAAGCTTTCTGAGAAACTTCTTTGTGTTCTGTGAAATCATCTCACAGAGTTACAGCTTTCCCCTCAAGAAGCCTTTCGCTAAGACAGTTCTTGTGGAATTGGCAAAGTGATATTTGGAAGCCCATAGACGGCTATGGTGAAAAAGGAAATATCCTCACATGAAATCTGGAAAGAAGCTTTCTGAGAAACTGCTTAGTGTTCTGTTAATTCATCTCACAGAGTTACATCTGTATTTCGTGGATCTCTTTGCTAGCCTTATTTCTGTGGAATCTGAGAACAGATATTTCGGATCCCTTGGAAGACTATAGGGCCAAAGGAAATATCCTCCGATAACAAAGAGAAAGAAGCTTTCTGAGGAAATTCTTTGTGTTCTGTGAAATCATCTCACAGAGTTACAGCTTTCCCGTCAAGAAGCCTTTCGCTAAGACAGTTCTTGTGGAATTGGCAAAGTGATATTTGGAAGCCCATAGAGGGCTATGGTGAAAAAGGAAATATCCTCCGATGAAATCTGGAAAGAAGCTTTCTGAGAAACTGCTTAGTGTTCTGTTAATTCATCTCACAGAGTTACATCTGTATTTCGTGGATCTCTTTGCTAGCCTTATTTCTGTGGAATCTGAGAACAGATATTTCGGATCCCTTGGAAGACTATAGGGCCAAAGGAAATATCCTCCGATAACAAAGAGAAAGAAGCTTTCTGAGAAACTTCTTTGTGTTCTGTGAAATCATCTCACAGAGTTACAGCTTTCCCCTCAAGAAGCCTTTCGCTAAGACAGTTCTTGTGGAATTGGCAAAGTGATATTTGGAAGCCCATAGAGGGCTATGGTGAAAAAGGAAATATCCTCAGATGAAATGTGGAAAGAAGCTTTCTGAGAAACTGCTTAGTGTTCTGTTAATTCATCTCACAGAGTTACATCTGTATTTCGTGGGTCTCTTTGCTAGCCTTATTTCTGTGGAATCTGAGAACAGATATTTCGGAACCCTTGGAAGACTATAGGGCCAAAGGAAATATCCTCCGATAACAAAGAGAAAGAAGCTTTCTGAGAAACTTCTTTGTGTTCTGTGAAATCATTTCACAGAGTTACAGCTTTCCCCTCAAGAAGCCTTTCGCTAAGACAGTTCTTGTGGAATTGGCAAAGTGATATTTGGAAGCCCATAGAGGGCTATCGTGAAAAAGGAAATATCCTCAGATGAAATCTGGAAAGAAGCTTTCTGAGAAACTGCTTAGTGTTCTGTTAATTCATCTCACAGAGTTACATCTGTATTTCGTGGATCTCTTTGCTAGCCTTATTTCTGTGGAATCTGAGAACAGATATTTCGGATCCCTTGGAAGATTATAGGGCCAAAGGAAATATCCTCCGATAACAAAGAGAAAGAACCTTTTGAGGAAATTCTTTGTGTTCCGTGAAATCATCTCACAGAGTTACAGCATTCCCCTCAAGAAGCCTTTCGCTAAGACAGTTCTTGTGGAATTGGCAAAGTGATATTTGGAAGCCCATAGAGGGCTATGGTGAAAAAGGAAATATCCTCACATGAAATCTGGAAAGAAGCTTTCTGAGAAACTGCTTAGTGTTCTGTTAATTCATCTCACAGAGTTACATCTGTATTTCGTGGATCTCTTTGCTAGCCTTATTTCTGTGGAATCTGAGAACAGATATTTCGGATCCCTTGGAAGACTATAGGGCCAAAGGAAATATCCTCCGATAACCAAGAGAAAGAAACTTTCTGAGAAACTTCTTTGTGTTCTGTGAAATCATCTCACAGAGTTACAGCTTTCCCCTCAAGAAGACTTTCGCTAAGACAGTTCTTGTGGAATTGGCAAAGTGATATTTGGAAGCCCCTAGAGGGCTATGGTGAAAAAGGAAATATCCTCAGATGAAATGTGGAAAGAAGCTTTCTGAGAAACTGCTTAGTGTTCTGTTAATTCATCTCACAGAGTTACATCTGTATTTCGTGGATCTCTTTGCTAGCCTTATTTCTGTGGAATCTGAGAACAGATATTTCGGAACCCTTGGAAGACAATAGGGCCAAAGGAAATATCCTCCGATAACAAAGAGAAAGAAGCTTTCTGAGAAACTTCTTTGTGTTCTGTGAAATCATCTCACAGAGTTACAGCTTTCCCCTCAAGAAGCCTTTCGCTAAGACAGTTCTTGTGGAATTCGCAAAGTGATATTTGGAAGCCCATAGAGGGCTATGGTGAAAAAGGAAATATCCTCAGATGAAATCTGGAAAGAAGCTTTCTGAGAAACTGCTTAGTGTTCTGTTAATTCATCTCACAGAGTTACATCTGTATTTCGTGGATCTCTTTGCTAGCCTTATTTCTGTGGAATCTGAGAAGAGATATTTCGGATCCCTTGGAAGACTATAGGGCCAAAGGAAATATCCTCTGATAACAAAGAGAAAGAAGCTTTCTGAGAAACTTCTTTGTGTTCTGTGAAATCATCTCACAGAGTTACAGCTTTCCCCTCAAGAAGCCTTTCGCTAAGACAGTTCTTGTGGAATTGGCAAAGTGATATTTCGAAGCCCATAGAGGGCTATGGTGAAAAAGGAAATATCCTCAGATGAAATCTGGAAAGAAGCTTTCTGAGAAACTGCTTAGTGTTCTGTTAATTCATCTCACAGACTTACATCTGTATTTCGTGGATCTCTTTGCTAGCCTTTTTTCTGTGGAATCTGAGAACAGATATTTCGGATCCTTTGGAAGACTATAGGGCCAAAGGAAATATCCTCCGATAACAAAGAGAAAGAAGCTTTCTGAGAAACTTCTTTGTGTTCTGTGAAATCATCTCACAGAGTTACAGCTTTCCCCTCAAGAAGCCTTTCCCTAAGACAGTTCTTGTGGAATTGGCAAAGTGATATTTGGAAGCCCATAGAGGGCTATGGTGAAAAAGGAAATATCCTCAGAAGAAATCTGGAAAGAAGCTTTCTGAGAAACTGCTTAGTGTTCTGTTAATTCATCTCACATAGTTATATCTGTATTTCGTGGATCTCTTTGCTAGCCTTATTTCTGTGGAGTCTGAGAACAGATATTTCGGATCCCTTGGAAGACTATAGGGCCAAAGGAAATATCCTCCGATAACAAACAGAAAGAAGCTTTCTGAGAAACTTCTTTGTGTTCTGTGAAATCATCTCACAGAGTTACAGCTTTCCCCTCAAGAAGCCTTTCGCTAAGACAGTTCTTGTGGAATTGGCAAAGTGATATTTGGAAGCCCATAGAGGGCTATGGTGAAAAAGGAAATATCCTCAGATGAAATCTGGAAAGAAGCTTTCTGAGAAACTGCTTAGTGTTCTGTTAATTCATCTCACAGAGTTACATCTGTATTTCGTGGATCTCTTTGCTAGCCTTATTTCTGTGGAATCTGAGAACAGATATTTCGGATCCCTTGGAAGACTATAGGGCCAAAGGAAATATCCTCCGATAACAAAGAGAAAGAAGCTTTCTGAGAAACTTCTTTGTGTTCTGTGAAATCATCTCACAGAGTTACAGCTTTCCCCTCAAGAAGCCTTTCGCTAAGACAGTTCTTGTGGAATTGGCAAAGTGATATTTGGAAGCCCATAGAGGGCTATGGTGAAAAAGGAAATATCCTCAGATGAAATCAGGAAAGAAGCTTTCTGAGAAACTGCTTAGTGTTCTGTTAATTCATCTCACAGAGTTACATCTGTATTTCGTGGATCTCTTTGCTAGCCTTAATTCTGTGGAATCTGAGAACAGATATTTCGGATCCCTTGGAAGACTATAGGGCCAAAGGAAATATCCTGCGATAACAAAGAGAAAGAAGCTTTCTGAGAAACTTCTTTGTGTTCTGTGAAATCATCTCACAGAGTTACAGCTTTCCCCTCAAGAAGCCTTTCGCTAAGACAGTTCTTGTGGAATTCGCAAAGTGATATTTGGAAGCCCATAGAGGGCTATGGTGAAAAAGGAAATATCCTCAGATGAAATCTGGAAAGAAGCTTTCTGAGAAACTGCTTAGTGTTCTGTTAATTCATCTCACAGAGTTACATCTGTATTTCGTGGATCTCTTTGCTAGCCTTATTTCTGTGGAATCTGAGAACAGATATTTCGGATCCCTTGGAAGACTATAGGGCCAAAGGAAATATCCTCTGATAACAAAGAGAAAGAAGCTTTCTGAGAAACTTCTTTGTGTTCTGTGAAATCATCTCACAGAGTTACAGCATTCCCCTCAAGAAGCCTTTCGCTAAGACAGTTCTTGTGGAGTTGGCAAAGTGATATTTGGAAGCCCATAGAGGACTATGGTGAAAAAGGAAATATCCTCCGTTGAAATGTGGAAAGAAGCTTTCTGAGAAACTGCTTAGTGTTCTGTTAATTCATCTCACTGAGTTACATCTGTATTTCGTGGATCTCTTTGCTTGCCTTATTTCTGTGGAATCTGAGAACAGATATTTCGGATCCCTTGGAAGACTATAGGGCCAAAGGAAATATCCTCCGATAACAAAGAGAAAGAAGCTTTCTGAGAAACTTCTTTGTGTTCTGTGAAATCATCTCACAGAGTTACAGCTTTCCCCTCAAGAAGCCTTTCGCTAAGACAGTTCTTGTGGAATTGGCAAAGTGATATTTGGAAGCCCGTAGAGGGCTATGGTGAAAAAGGAAATATCCTCAGATGAAATCTGGAAAGAAGCTTTCTGAGAAACTGCTTAGTGTTCTGTTAATTCATCTCACAGAGTTACATCTGTATTTCGTGGATCTCTTTGCTAGCCTTATTTCTGTGGAATCTGAGAACAGATATTTCGGATCCCTTGGAAGACTATAGGGC
The DNA here is from genome assembly GCF_043159975.1 of Macaca nemestrina. Classification (NCBI taxonomy): domain Eukaryota; kingdom Metazoa; phylum Chordata; class Mammalia; order Primates; family Cercopithecidae; genus Macaca; species Macaca nemestrina. Next base: position 97,010,432 of record NC_092137.1, on the reverse strand, counting down.
CAAAGGAAATATCCTCCGATAACAAAGAGAAAGAAGCTTTCTGAGAAACTTCTTTGTGTTCTGTGAAATCATCTCACAGAGTTACAGCTTTCCCCTCAAGAAGCCTTTCTCTAAGACACTTCTTGTGGAATTGGCAAAGTGATATTTGGAAGCCCATGGAGGACTATGGTGAAAAAGGAAATATCCTCCGTTGAAATGTGGAAAGAAGCTTTCTGAGAAACTGCTTAGTGTTCTGTTAATTCATCTCACTGAGTTACATCTGTATTTCGTGGATCTCTTTGCTTGCCTTATTTCTGTGGAATCTGAGAACCGATATTTCGGATCCCTTGGAAGACTATTGGGCCAAATGAAATATCCTCGGATAACAAAGAGAAAGAAGCTTTCTGAGGAAATTCTTTGTGTTCTATGAAATCATCTCACAGAGTTACAACATTTCCCTCAAGAAGCCTTTCGCTAAGCCAGTTCTTGTGGAATTGGCAAAGTGATATTTGGAAGCCCATAGAGTGCTATGGTGAAAAAGGAAATATCCTCACATGAAATCTGGAAAGAAGCTTTCTGAGAAACTGCTTAGTGTTCTGTTAATTCACCTCACAGAGTTACATCTGTATTTCGTGGATCTCTTTGCTAGCCTTATTTCTGTGGAATCTGAGAACAGATATTTCGGATCCCTTGGAAGACTATAGGGCCAAAGGAAATATCCTCCGATAACAAAGAGAAAGAAGCTTTCTGAGAAACTTCTTTGTGTTCTGTGAAATCATCTCACAGAGTTACAGCTTTCCCCTCAAGAAGCCTTTCGCTAAGACAGTTCTTGTGGAATTGGCAAAGTGATATTTGGAAGCCCATAGAGGGCTATGGTGAAAAAGGAAATATCCTCAGATGAAATCTGGAAAGAAGCTTTCTGAGAAACTGCTTAGTGTTCTGTTAATTCATCTCACAGAGTTACATCTGTATTTCGTGGATCTCTTTGCTAGCCTTATTTCTGTGGAATCTGAGAACAGATATTTCGGATCCCTTGGAAGACTATAGGGCCAAAGGAAATATCCTCCGATAACAAAGAGAAAGAAGCTTTCTGAGAAACTTCTTTGTGTTCTGTGAAATCATCTCACAGAGTTACAGCTTTCCCCTCAAGAAGCCTTTCGCTAAGACAGTTCTTGTGGAATTGGCAAAGTGATATTTGGAAGCCCATAGAGGGCTATGGTGAAAAAGGAAATATCCTCAGATGAAATCTGGAAAGAAGCTTTCTGAGAAACTGCTTAGTGTTCTGTTAATTCATCTCACAGAGTTACATCTGTATTTCGTGGATCTCTTTGCTAGCCTTATTTCTGTGGAATCTGAGAACAGATATTTCGGATCCCTTGGAAGACTATAGGGCCAAAGGAAATATCCTCCGATAACAAAGAGAAAGAAGCTTTCTGAGAAACTTCTTTGTGTTCTGTGAAATCATTTCACAGAGTTACAGCTTTCACCTCAGGAAGCCTTTCGCTAAGACAGTTCTTGTGGAATTGGCAAAGTGATATTTGGAAGCCCATAGAGGGCTATGGTGAAAAAGGAAATATCCTCAGATGAAATCTGGAAAGAAGCTTTCTGAGAAACTGCTTAGTGTTCTGTTAATTCATCTCACAGAGTTACATCTGTATTTCGTGGATCTCTTTGCTAGCCTTATTTCTGTGGAATCTGAGAACAGATATTTCGGATCCCTTGGAAGAATATAGGGCCAAAGGAAATATCCTGCGATAACAAAGAGAAAGAAGCTTTCTGAGAAACTTCTTTGTGTTCTGTGAAATCATCTCACAGAGTTACAGCTTTCCCCTCAAGAAGCCTTTCGCTAAGACAGTTCTTGTGGAATTGGCAAAGTGATATTTGGAAGCCCATAGAGGGCTATGGTGAAAAAGGAAATATCCTCAGATGAAATCTGGAAAGAAGCTTTCTGAGAAACTGCTTAGTGTTCTGTTAATTCATCTCACAGAGTTACATCTGTATTTCGTGGATCTCTTTGCTAGCCTTATTTCTGTGGAATCTGAGAACAGATATTTCGGATCCCTTGGAAGACTATAGGGCCAAAGGAAATATCCTCTGATAACAAAGAGAAAGAAGCTTTCTGAGAAACTTCTTTGTGTTCTGTGAAATCATCTCACAGAGTTACAGCTTTCCCCTCAAGAAGCCTTTCGCTAAGACAGTTCTTGTGGAATTGGCAAAGTGATATTTGGAAGCCCATAGAGGACTATGGTGAAAAAGGAAATATCCTCCGTTGAAATGTGGAAAGAAGCTTTCTGAGAAACTGCTTAGTGTTCTGTTAATTCATCTCACTGAGTTACATCTGTATTTCGTGGATCTCTTTGCTTGCCTTATTTCTGTGGAATCTGATAACAGATATTTCGGATCCCTTGGAAGACTATAGGGCCAAATGAAATATCCTCGGATAACAAAGAGAAAGAAGCTTTCTGAGGAAATTCTTTGTGTTCTGTGAAATCATCTCACAGAGTTACAGCTTTCCCCTCAAGAAGCCTTTCGCTAAGACAGTTCTTGTGGAATTGGCAAAGTGATATTTGGAAGCCCAAAGAGGGCTCTGGTGAAAAAGGAAATATCCTCAGATGAAATCTGGAAAGAATCTTTCTGAGAAACTGCTTTGTGTTCTGTTAATTCATCTCACATAGTTATATCTGTATTTCGTGGATCTCTTTGCTAGGCTTATTTCTGTGGAGTCTGAGAACAGATATTTCGGATCCCTTGGAAGACTATAGGGCCAAGGGAAATATCCTCCGATAACAAAGAGAAAGAAGCTTTCTGAGAAACTTCTTTGTGTTCTGTGAAATCATCTCACAGAGTTACAGCTTTCCCGTCAAGAAGCCTTTCGCTAAGACAGTTCTTGTGGAATTGGCAAAGTGATATTTGGAAGCCCTTAGAGGGCTATGGTGAAAAAGGAAATATCCTCAGATGAAATCTGGAAAGAAGCTTTTTGAGAAACTGCTTAGTGTTCTGTTAATTCATCTCACAGAGTTACATCTGTATTTCGTGGATCTCTTTGCTAGCCTTATTTCTGTGGAATCTGAGAACAGATATTTCGGATCCCTTGGAAGACTATAGGGCCAAAGGAAATATCCTCCGATAACAAAGAGAAAGAAGCTTTCTGAGAAACTTCTTTGTGTTCTGTGAAATCATCTCACAGAGTTACAGCTTTCCCCTCAAGAAGCCTTTCGCTAAGACAGTTCTTGTGGAATTGGCAAAGTGATATTTGGAAGCCCATAGAGGGCTATGGTGAAAAAGGAAATATCCTCAGATGAAATCTTGAAAGAAGCTTTCTGAGAAACTGCTTAGTGTTCTGTAAATTCATCTCACAGAGTTACATCTGTATTTCGTGGATCTCTTTGCTAGCCTTATTTCTGTGGAATCTGAGAACAGATATTTCGGATCCCTTGGAAGACTATAGGGTCAAAGGAAATATCCTCCGATAACAAAGAGAAAGAAGCTTTCTGAGAAACTTCTTTGTGTTCTGTGAAATCATCTCACAGAGTTACAGCTTTCCCCTCAAGAAGCCTTTCGCTAAGACAGTTCTTGTGGAATTGGCAAAGTGATATTTGGAAGCCCATAGAGGACTATGGTGAAAAAGGAAATATCCTCCGTTGAAATGTGGAAAGAAGCTTTCTGAGAAACTGCTTAGTGTTCTGTTAATTCATCTCACAGAGTTACATCTGTATTTCGTGGATCTCTTTGCTTGCCTTATTTCTGTGGAATCTGAGAACAGATATTTCGGATCCCTTGGAAGACTATAGGGCCAAATGAAATATCCTCGGATAACAAAGAGAAAGAAGCTTTCTGAGGAAATTCTTTGTGTTCTGTGAAATCATCTCACAGAGTTACAGCTTTCCCCTCAAGAAGCCTTTCGCTAAGACAGTTCTTGTGGAATTGGCAAAGTGATATTTGGAACCCCTTAGAGGGCTATGGTGAAAAAGGAAATATCCTCAGATGAAATCTTGAAAGAAGCTTTCTGAGAAACTGCTTAGTGTTCTGTTAATTCATCTCACAGAGTTTCATCTGTATTTCGTGGATCTCTTTGCTTGCCTTATTTCTGTGGAATCTGAGAACAGATATTTCGGATCCCTTGGAAGACTATAGGGTCAAAGGAAATATCCTCCGATAACAAAGAGAAAGAAGCTTTCTGAGAAACTTCTTTGTGTTCTGTGAAATCATCTCACAGAGTTACAGCTTTCCCCTCAAGAAGCCTTTCGCTAAGACAGTTCTTGTGGAATTGGCAAAGTGATATTTGGAAGCCCATAGAGGGCTATGGTGAAAAAGGAAATATCCTCAGATGAAATCTTGAAAGAAGCTTTCTGAGAAACTGCTTAGTGTTCTGTAAATTCATCTCACAGAGTTACATCTGTATTTCGTGGATCTCTTTGCTAGCCTTATTTCTGTGGAATCTGAGAACAGATATTTCGGATCCCTTGGAAGACTATAGGGTCAAAGGAAATATCCTCCGATAACAAAGAGAAAGAAGCTTTCTGAGAAACTTCTTTGTGTTCTGTGAAATCATCTCACAGAGTTACAGCTTTCCCCTCAAGAAGCCTTTCGCTAAGACAGTTCTTGTGGAATTGGCAAAGTGATATTTGGAAGCCCATAGAGGGCTATGGTGAAAAAGGAAATATCCTCAGATGAAATCTGGAAAGAAGCTTTCTGAGAAACTGCTTAGTGTTCTGTTAATTCATCTCACGGAGTTACATCTGTATTTCGTGGATCTCTTTGCTAGCCTTATTTCTGTGGAATCTGAGAACAGATATTTCGGATCCCTTGGAAGACTATAGGGCCAAAGGAAATATCCTCCGATAACAAAGAGAAAGAAGCTTTCTGAGAAACTTCTTTGTGTTCTGTGAAATCATCTCACAGAGTTACAGCTTTCCCCTCAAGAAGCCTTTCGCTAAGACAGTTCTTGTGGAATTGGCAAAGTGATATTTGGAAGCCCATAGAGGACTATGGTGAAAAAGGAAATATCCTCCGTTGAAATGTGGAAAGAAGCTTTCTGAGAAACTGCTTAGTGTTCTGTTAATTCATCTCACAGAGTTACATCTGTATTTCGTGGATCTCTTTGCTTGCCTTATTTCTGTGGAATCTGAGAACAGATATTTCGGATCCCTTGGAAGACTATAGGGCCAAATGAAATATCCTCGGATAACAAAGAGAAAGAAGCTTTCTGAGGAAATTCTTTGTGTTCTGTGAAATCATCTCACAGAGTTACAGCTTTCCCCTCAAGAAGCCTTTCGCTAAGACAGTTCTTGTGGAATTGGCAAAGTGATATTTGGAACCCCTTAGAGGGCTATGGTGAAAAAGGAAATATCCTCAGATGAAATCTTGAAAGAAGCTTTCTGAGAAACTGCTTAGTGTTCTGTTAATTCATCTCACAGAGTTTCATCTGTATTTCGTGGATCTCTTTGCTTGCCTTATTTCTGTGGAATCTGAGAACAGATATTTCGGATCCCTTGGAAGACTATAGGGTCAAAGGAAATATCCTCCGATAACAAAGAGAAAGAAGCTTTCTGAGAAACTTCTTTGTGTTCTGTGAAATCATCTCACAAAGTTACAGCTTTCCCCTCAAGAAGCCTTTCGCTAAGACAGTTCTTGTGGAATTGGCAAAGTGATATTTGGAAGCCCATAGAGGGCTATGGTGAAAAAGGAAATATCCTCAGATGAAATCTGGAAAGAAGCTTTCTGAGAAACTGCTTAGTGTTCTGTTAATTCATCTCACAGAGTTACATCTGTATTTCGTGGATCTCTTTGCTAGCCTTATTTCTGTGGAATCTGAGAACAGATATTTCGGATCCCTTGGAAGACTATAGGGTCAAAGGAAATATCCTCCGATAACAAAGAGAAAGAAGCTTTCTGAGAAACTTCTTTGTGTTCTGTGAAATCATCTCACAGAGTTACAGCTTTCCCCTCAAGAAGCCTTTCGCTAAGACAGTTCTTGTGGAATTGGCAAAGTGATATTTGGAAGCCCATAGAGGGCTATGGTGAAAAAGGAAATATCCTCAGATGAAATCTGGAAAGAAGCTTTCTGAGAAACTGCTTAGTGTTCTGTTAATTCATCTCACGGAGTTACATCTGTATTTCGTGGATCTCTTTGCTAGCCTTATTTCTGTGGAATCTGAGAACAGATATTTCGGATCCCTTGGAAGACTCTAGGGCCAAAGGAAATATCCTCCGATAACAAAGAGAAAGAAGCTTTCTGAGAAACTTCTTTGTGTTCTGTGAAATCATCTCACAGAGTTACAGCTTTCCCCTCAAGAAGCCTTTCGCTAAGACAGTTCTTGTGGAATTGGCAAAGTGATATTTGGAAGCCCATAGAGGACTATGGTGAAAAAGGAAATATCCTCCGTTGAAATGTGGAAAGAAGCTTTCTGAGAAACTGCTTAGTGTTCTGTTAATTCATCTCACAGAGTTACATCTGTATTTCGTGGATCTCTTTGCTTGCCTTATTTCTGTGGAATCTGAGAACAGATATTTCGGATCCCTTGGAAGACTATAGGGCCAAATGAAATATCCTCGGATAACAAAGAGAAAGAAGCTTTCTGAGGAAATTCTTTGTGTTCTGTGAAATCATCTCACAGAGTTACAGCTTTCCCCTCAAGAAGCCTTTCGCTAAGACAGTTCTTGTGGAATTGGCAAAGTGATATTTGGAAGCCCATAGAGGGCTATGGTGAAAAAGGAAATATCCTCAGATGAAATCTTGAAAGAAGCTTTCTGAGAAACTGCTTAGTGTTCTGTAAATTCATCTCACAGAGTTACATCTGTATTTCGTGGATCTCTTTGCTAGCCTTATTTCTGTGGAATCTGAGAACAGATATTTCGGATCCCTTGGAAGACTATAGGGTCAAAGGAAATATCCTCCGATAACAAAGAGAAAGAAGCTTTCTGAGAAACTTCTTTGTGTTCTGTGAAATCATCTCACAGAGTTACAGCTTTCCCCTCAAGAAGCCTTTCGCTAAGACAGTTCTTGTGGAATTGGCAAAGTGATATTTGGAAGCCCATAGAGGGCTATGGTGAAAAAGGAAATATCCTCAGATGAAATCTGGAAAGAAGCTTTCTGAGAAACTGCTTAGTGTTCTGTTAATTCATCTCACGGAGTTACATCTGTATTTCGTGGATCTCTTTGCTAGCCTTATTTCTGTGGAATCTGAGAACAGATATTTCGGATCCCTTGGAAGACTATAGGGCCAAAGGAAATATCCTCCGATAACAAAGAGAAAGAAGCTTTCTGAGAAACTTCTTTGTGTTCTGTGAAATCATCTCACAGAGTTACAGCTTTCCCCTCAAGAAGCCTTTCGCTAAGACAGTTCTTGTGGAATTGGCAAAGTGATATTTGGAAGCCCATAGAGGACTATGGTGAAAAAGGAAATATCCTCCGTTGAAATGTGGAAAGAAGCTTTCTGAGAAACTGCTTAGTGTTCTGTTAATTCATCTCACAGAGTTACATCTGTATTTCGTGGATCTCTTTGCTTGCCTTATTTCTGTGGAATCTGAGAACAGATATTTCGGATCCCTTGGAAGACTATAGGGCCAAATGAAATATCCTCGGATAACAAAGAGAAAGAAGCTTTCTGAGGAAATTCTTTGTGTTCTGTGAAATCATCTCACAGAGTTACAGCTTTCCCCTCAAGAAGCCTTTCGCTAAGACAGTTCTTGTGGAATTGGCAAAGTGATATTTGGAACCCCTTAGAGGGCTATGGTGAAAAAGGAAATATCCTCAGATGAAATCTTGAAAGAAGCTTTCTGAGAAACTGCTTAGTGTTCTGTTAATTCATCTCACAGAGTTTCATCTGTATTTCGTGGATCTCTTTGCTTGCCTTATTTCTGTGGAATCTGAGAACAGATATTTCGGATCCCTTGGAAGACTATAGGGTCAAAGGAAATATCCTCCGATAACAAAGAGAAAGAAGCTTTCTGAGAAACTTCTTTGTGTTCTGTGAAATCATCTCACAAAGTTACAGCTTTCCCCTCAAGAAGCCTTTCGCTAAGACAGTTCTTGTGGAATTGGCAAAGTGATATTTGGAAGCCCATAGAGGGCTATGGTGAAAAAGGAAATATCCTCAGATGAAATCTGGAAAGAAGCTTTCTGAGAAACTGCTTAGTGTTCTGTTAATTCATCTCACAGAGTTACATCTGTATTTCGTGGATCTCTTTGCTAGCCTTATTTCTGTGGAATCTGAGAACAGATATTTCGGATCCCTTGGAAGACTATAGGGTCAAAGGAAATATCCTCCGATAACAAAGAGAAAGAAGCTTTCTGAGAAACTTCTTTGTGTTCTGTGAAATCATCTCACAGAGTTACAGCTTTCCCCTCAAGAAGCCTTTCGCTAAGACAGTTCTTGTGGAATTGGCAAAGTGATATTTGGAAGCCCATAGAGGGCTATGGTGAAAAAGGAAATATCCTCAGATGAAATCTGGAAAGAAGCTTTCTGAGAAACTGCTTAGTGTTCTGTTAATTCATCTCACGGAGTTACATCTGTATTTCGTGGATCTCTTTGCTAGCCTTATTTCTGTGGAATCTGAGAACAGATATTTCGGATCCCTTGGAAGACTCTAGGGCCAAAGGAAATATCCTCCGATAACAAAGAGAAAGAAGCTTTCTGAGAAACTTCTTTGTGTTCTGTGAAATCATCTCACAGAGTTACAGCTTTCCCCTCAAGAAGCCTTTCGCTAAGACAGTTCTTGTGGAATTGGCAAAGTGATATTTGGAAGCCCATAGAGGACTATGGTGAAAAAGGAAATATCCTCCGTTGAAATGTGGAAAGAAGCTTTCTGAGAAACTGCTTAGTGTTCTGTTAATTCATCTCACAGAGTTACATCTGTATTTCGTGGATCTCTTTGCTTGCCTTATTTCTGTGGAATCTGAGAACAGATATTTCGGATCCCTTGGAAGACTATAGGGCCAAATGAAATATCCTCGGATAACAAAGAGAAAGAAGCTTTCTGAGGAAATTCTTTGTGTTCTGTGAAATCATCTCACAGAGTTACAGCTTTCCCCTCAAGAAGCCTTTCGCTAAGACAGTTCTTGTGGAATTGGCAAAGTGATATTTGGAACCCCTTAGAGGGCTATGGTGAAAAAGGAAATATCCTCAGATGAAATCTTGAAAGAAGCTTTCTGAGAAACTGCTTAGTGTTCTGTTAATTCATCTCACAGAGTTTCATCTGTATTTCGTGGATCTCTTTGCTTGCCTTATTTCTGTGGAATCTGAGAACAGATATTTCGGATCCCTTGGAAGACTATAGGGTCAAAGGAAATATCCTCCGATAACAAAGAGAAAGAAGCTTTCTGAGAAACTTCTTTGTGTTCTGTGAAATCATCTCACAGAGTTACAGCTTTCCCCTCAAGAAGCCTTTCGCTAAGACAGTTCTTGTGGAATTGGCAAAGTGATATTTGGAAGCCCATAGAGGGCTATGGTGAAAAAGGAAATATCCTCAGATGAAATCTTGAAAGAAGCTTTCTGAGAAACTGCTTAGTGTTCTGTAAATTCATCTCACAGAGTTACATCTGTATTTCGTGGATCTCTTTGCTAGCCTTATTTCTGTGGAATCTGAGAACAGATATTTCGGATCCCTTGGAAGACTATAGGGTCAAAGGAAATATCCTCCGATAACAAAGAGAAAGAAGCTTTCTGAGAAACTTCTTTGTGTTCTGTGAAATCATCTCACAGAGTTACAGCTTTCCCCTCAAGAAGCCTTTCGCTAAGACAGTTCTTGTGGAATTGGCAAAGTGATATTTGGAAGCCCATAGAGGGCTATGGTGAAAAAGGAAATATCCTCAGATGAAATCTGGAAAGAAGCTTTCTGAGAAACTGCTTAGTGTTCTGTTAATTCATCTCACGGAGTTACATCTGTATTTCGTGGATCTCTTTGCTAGCCTTATTTCTGTGGAATCTGAGAACAGATATTTCGGATCCCTTGGAAGACTATAGGGCCAAAGGAAATATCCTCCGATAACAAAGAGAAAGAAGCTTTCTGAGAAACTTCTTTGTGTTCTGTGAAATCATCTCACAGAGTTACAGCTTTCCCCTCAAGAAGCCTTTCGCTAAGACAGTTCTTGTGGAATTGGCAAAGTGATATTTGGAAGCCCATAGAGGACTATGGTGAAAAAGGAAATATCCTCCGTTGAAATGTGGAAAGAAGCTTTCTGAGAAACTGCTTAGTGTTCTGTTAATTCATCTCACAGAGTTACATCTGTATTTCGTGGATCTCTTTGCTTGCCTTATTTCTGTGGAATCTGAGAACAGATATTTCGGATCCCTTGGAAGACTATAGGGCCAAATGAAATATCCTCGGATAACAAAGAGAAAGAAGCTTTCTGAGGAAATTCTTTGTGTTCTGTGAAATCATCTCACAGAGTTACAGCTTTCCCCTCAAGAAGCCTTTCGCTAAGACAGTTCTTGTGGAATTGGCAAAGTGATATTTGGAACCCCTTAGAGGGCTATGGTGAAAAAGGAAATATCCTCAGATGAAATCTTGAAAGAAGCTTTCTGAGAAACTGCTTAGTGTTCTGTTAATTCATCTCACAGAGTTTCATCTGTATTTCGTGGATCTCTTTGCTTGCCTTATTTCTGTGGAATCTGAGAACAGATATTTCGGATCCCTTGGAAGACTATAGGGTCAAAGGAAATATCCTCCGATAACAAAGAGAAAGAAGCTTTCTGAGAAACTTCTTTGTGTTCTGTGAAATCATCTCACAAAGTTACAGCTTTCCCCTCAAGAAGCCTTTCGCTAAGACAGTTCTTGTGGAATTGGCAAAGTGATATTTGGAAGCCCATAGAGGGCTATGGTGAAAAAGGAAATATCCTCAGATGAAATCTGGAAAGAAGCTTTCTGAGAAACTGCTTAGTGTTCTGTTAATTCATCTCACAGAGTTACATCTGTATTTCGTGGATCTCTTTGCTAGCCTTATTTCTGTGGAATCTGAGAACAGATATTTCGGATCCCTTGGAAGACTATAGGGCCAAAGGAAATATCCTCCGATAACAAAGAGAAAGAAGCTTTCTGAGAAACTTCTTTGTGTTCTGTGAAATCATCTCACAGAGTTACAGCTTTCCCCTCAAGAAGCCTTTCGCTAAGACAGTTCTTGTGGAATTGGCAAAGTGATATTTGGAAGGCCATGGAGGACTATGGTGAAAAAGGAAATATCCTCCGTTGAAATGTGGAAAGAAGCTTTCTGAGAAACTGCTTACTGTTCTGTTAATTCATCTCACTGAGTTACATCTGTATTTCGTGGATCTCTTTGCTTGCCTTATTTCTGTGGAATCTGAGAACAGATATTTCGGATCCCTTGGAAGACTATAGGGCCAAAGGAAATATCCTCGGATAACAAAGAGAAAGAAGCTTTCTGAGGAAATTCTTTGTGTTCTGTGAAATCATCTCACGGAGTTACAGCATTCCCCTCAAGAAGCCTTTCGCAAAGCCAGTTCTGTGGAACTGGCAAAGTGATATTTGGAAGCCCCTAGAGGGCTATGGTGAAAAAGGAAATATCCTCACATGAAATCTGGAAAGAAGCTTTCTGAGAAACTGCTTAGTGTTCTGTTAATTCATCTCACAGAGTTACATCTGTATTTCGTGGATCTCTTTGCTAGCCTTATTTCTGTGGAATCTGACAACAGATATTTCGGATCCCTTGGAAGACTATAGGGCCAAAGGAAATATCCTCCGATAACAAAGAGAAAGAAGCTTTCTGAGAAACCTCTTTGTGTTCTGTGAAATCATCTCACAGAGTTACAGCTTTCCCCTCAAGAAGCCTTTCGCTAAGACAGTTCTTGTGGAATTGGCAAAGTGATATTTGGAAGCCCATAGAGGGCTATGGTGAAAAAGGAAATATCCTCACATGAAATCTGGAAAGAAGCTTTCTGAGAAACTGCTTAGTGTTCTGTTAATTCATCTCACAGACTTACAACTGTATTTCGTGGATCTCTTTGCTAGCCTTATTTCTGTGGAATCTGAGAACAGATATTTCGGATCCCTTGGAAGACTATAGGGCCAAAGGAAATATCCTCCGATAACAAAGAGAAAGAAGCTTTCTGAGAAACTTCTTTGTGTTCTGTGAAATCATCTCACAGAGTTACAGCTTTCCCCTCAAGAAGCCTTTCGCTAAGACAGTTCTTGTGGAATTGCAAAGTGATATTTGGAAGCCCATAGAGGGCTATGGTGAAAAAGGAAATATCCTCAGATGAAATTTGGAAAGAAACTTTCTCAGAAACTGCTTAGTGTTCTGTTAATTCATCTCACAGAGTTACATCTGTATTTCGTGGATCTCTTTGCTAGCCTTATTTCTGTGGAATCTGAGAACAGATATTTCGGATCCCTTGGAAGACTATAGGGCCAAAGGAAATATCCTCCGATAACAAAGAGAAAGAAGCTTTCTGAGAAACTTCTTTGTGTTCTGTGAAATCATCTCACAGAGTTACAGCTGTCCCCTCAAGAAGCCTTTCGCTAAGACAGTTCTTGTGGAATTGGCAAAGTGATATTTGGAAGCCCATAGAGGGCTATGGTGAAAAAGGAAATATCCTCAGATGAAATCTGGAAAGAAGCTTTCTGAGAAACTGCTTAGTGTTCTGTTAATTCATCTCACAGAGTTACATCTGTATTTCGTGGATCTCTTTGCTTGCCTTATTTCTGTGGAATCTGTGAACAGATATTTCGGATCCCTTGGAAGACTATAGAGCCAAATGAAATATCCTCGGATAACAAAGAGAAAGAAGCTTTCTGAGGAAATTCTTTGTGTTCTGTGAAATCATCTCACAGAGTTACAGCATTCCCCTCAAGAAGCCTTTCGCTAAGCCAGTTCTTGTGGAATTGGCAAAGTGATATTTGGAAGCCCATAGAGGGCTATGGTGAAAAAGGAAACATCCTCACATGAAATCTGGAAAGAAGCTTTCTGAGAAACTGCTTAGTGTTCTGTTAATTCATCTCACAGAGTTACATCTGTATTTCGTGGATCTCTTTGCTAGCCTTATTTCTGTGGAATCTGAGAACAGATATTTCGGATCCCTTGGAAGACTATAGGGTCAAAGGAAATATCCTCCGATAACAAAGAGAAAGAAGCTTTCTGAGAAACTTCTTTGTGTTCTGTGAAATCCTCTCACAGAGTTACAGCTTTCCCCTCAAGAAGCCTTTAGCTAAGACAGTTCTTGTGGAATTGGCAAAGTGATATTTGGAAGCCCGTAGAGGGCTATGGTGAAAAAGGAAATATCCTCACATGAAATCTGGAAAGAAGCTTTCTGAGAAACTGCTTAGTGTTCTGTTAATTCATCTCACAGACTTACATCTGTATTTCGTGGATCTCTTTGCTAGCCTTATTTCTGTGGAATCTGAGAACAGATATTTCGGATCCCTTGGAAGACTATAGGGCCAAAGGAAATATCCTAAGATAACAAAGAGAAAGAAGCTTTCTGAGAAACTTCTTTGTGTTCTGTGAAATCATCTCACAGAGTTACAGCTTTCCCCTCAAGAAGCCTTTCGCTAAGACAGTTCTTGTGGAATTGGCAAAGTGATATTTGGAAGCCCATAGAGGGCTATGGTGAAAAAGGAAATATCCTCAGATGAAATCTGGAAAGAAGTTTTCTGAGAAACTGCTTAGTGTTCTGTTAATTCATCTCACAGAGTTACATCTGTATTTCGTGGATCTCTTTGCTAGCCTTATTTCTGTGGAATCTGAGAACAGATATTTCGGATCCCTTGGAAGACTATAGGGCCAAAGGAAATATCCTCCGATAACAAAGAGAAAGAAGCTTTCTGAGAAACTTCTTTGTGTTCTGTGAAATCATCTCACAGAGTTACAGCTTTCCCCTCAAGAAGCCTTTCTCTAAGACAGTTCTTGTGGAATTGGCAAAGTGATATTTGGAAGGCCATGGAGGACTATGGTGAAAAAGGAAATATCCTCCGTTGAAATGTGGAAAGAAGCTTTCTGAGAAACTGCTTACTGTTCTGTTAATTCATCTCACTGAGTTACATCTGTATTTCGTGGATCTCTTTGCTTGCCTTATTTCTGTGGAATCTGAGAACAGATATTTCGGATCCCTTGGAAGACTATAGGGCCAAAGGAAATATCCTCGGATAACAAAGAGAAAGAAGCTTTCTGAGGAAATTCTTTGTGTTCTGTGAAATCATCTCACGGAGTTACAGCATTCCCCTCAAGAAGCCTTTCGCAAAGCCAGTTCTGTGGAACTGGCAAAGTGATATTTGGAAGCCCCTAGAGGGCTATGGTGAAAAAGGAAATATCCTCACATGAAATCTGGAAAGAAGCTTTCTGAGAAACTGCTTAGTGTTCTGTTAATTCATCTCACAGAGTTACATCTGTATTTCGTGGATCTCTTTGCTAGCCTTATTTCTGTGGAATCTGACAACAGATATTTCGGATCCCTTGGAAGACTATAGGGCCAAAGGAAATATCCTCCGATAACAAAGAGAAAGAAGCTTTCTGAGAAACCTCTTTGTGTTCTGTGAAATCATCTCACAGAGTTACAGCTTTCCCCTCAAGAAGCCTTTCGCTAAGACAGTTCTTGTGGAATTGGCAAAGTGATATTTGGAAGCCCATAGAGGGCTATGGTGAAAAAGGAAATATCCTCACATGAAATCTGGAAAGAAGCTTTCTGAGAAACTGCTTAGTGTTCTGTTAATTCATCTCACAGACTTACAACTGTATTTCGTGGATCTCTTTGCTAGCCTTATTTCTGTGGAATCTGAGAACAGATATTTCGGATCCCTTGGAAGACTATAGGGCCAAAGGAAATATCCTCCGATAACAAAGAGAAAGAAGCTTTCTGAGAAACTTCTTTGTGTTCTGTGAAATCATCTCACAGAGTTACAGCTTTCCCCTCAAGAAGCCTTTCGCTAAGACAGTTCTTGTGGAATTGCAAAGTGATATTTGGAAGCCCATAGAGGGCTATGGTGAAAAAGGAAATATCCTCAGATGAAATTTGGAAAGAAACTTTCTCAGAAACTGCTTAGTGTTCTGTTAATTCATCTCACAGAGTTACATCTGTATTTCGTGGATCTCTTTGCTAGCCTTATTTCTGTGGAATCTGAGAACAGATATTTCGGATCCCTTGGAAGACTATAGGGCCAAAGGAAATATCCTCCGATAACAAAGAGAAAGAAGCTTTCTGAGAAACTTCTTTGTGTTCTGTGAAATCATCTCACAGAGTTACAGCTGTCCCCTCAAGAAGCCTTTCGCTAAGACAGTTCTTGTGGAATTGGCAAAGTGATATTTGGAAGCCCATAGAGGGCTATGGTGAAAAAGGAAATATCCTCAGATGAAATCTGGAAAGAAGCTTTCTGAGAAACTGCTTAGTGTTCTGTTAATTCATCTCACAGAGTTACATCTGTATTTCGTGTATCTCTTTGCTAGCCTTATTTCTGTGGAATCTGAGAACAGATATTTCGGATCCCTTGGAAGACTATAGGGCCAAAGGAAATATCCTCCGATAACAAAGAGAAAGAAGCTTTCTGAGAAACTTCTTTGTGTTCTGTGAAATCATCTCACAGAGTTACAGCTTTCCCCTCAAGAAGCCTTTCGCTAAGACAGTTCTTGTGGAATTGGCAAAGTGATATTTGGAAGCCCATAGAGGACTATGGTGAAAAAGGAAATATCCTCCGTTGAAATGTGGAAAGAAGCTTTCTGAGAAACTGCTTAGTGTTCTGTTAATTCATCTCACAGAGTTACATCTGTATTTCGTGGATCTCTTTGCTTGCCTTATTTCTGTGGAATCTGTGAACAGATATTTCGGATCCCTTGGAAGACTATAGAGCCAAATGAAATATCCTCGGATAACAAAGAGAAAGAAGCTTTCTGAGGAAATTCTTTGTGTTCTGTGAAATCATCTCACAGAGTTACAGCATTCCCCTCAAGAAGCCTTTCGCTAAGCCAGTTCTTGTGGAATTGGCAAAGTGATATTTGGAAGCCCATAGAGGGCTATGGTGAAAAAGGAAATATCCTCAGATGAAATCTGGAAAGAAGCTTTCTGAGAAACTGCTTAGTGTTCTGTTAATTCATCTCACAGAGTTACATCTGTATTTCGTGGATCTCTTTGCTAGCCTTATTTCTGTGGAATCTGAGAACAGATATTTCGGATCCCTTGGAAGACTATAGGGCCAAAGGAAATATCCTAAGATAACAAAGAGAAAGAAGCTTTCTGAGAAACTTCTTTGTGTTCTGTGAAATCATCTCACAGAGTTACAGCTTTCCCCTCAAGAAGCCTTTCGCTAAGACAGTTCTTGTGGAATTGGCAAAGTGATATTTGGAAGCCCATAGAGGGCTATGGTGAAAAAGGAAATATCCTCAGATGAAATCTGGAAAGAAGTTTTCTGAGAAACTGCTTAGTGTTCTGTTAATTCATCTCACAGAGTTACATCTGTATTTCGTGGATCTCTTTGCTAGCCTTATTTCTGTGGAATCTGAGAACAGATATTTCGGATCCCTTGGAAGACTATAGGGCCAAAGGAAATATCCTCCGATAACAAAGAGAAAGAAGCTTTCTGAGAAACTTCTTTGTGTTCTGTGAAATCATCTCACAGAGTTACAGCTTTCCCCTCAAGAAGCCTTTCGCTAAGACAGTTCTTGTGGAATTGGCAAAGTGATATTTGGAAGGCCATGGAGGACTATGGTGAAAAAGGAAATATCCTCCGTTGAAATGTGGAAAGAAGCTTTCTGAGAAACTGCTTACTGTTCTGTTAATTCATCTCACTGAGTTACATCTGTATTTCGTGGATCTCTTTGCTTGCCTTATTTCTGTGGAATCTGAGAACAGATATTTCGGATCCCTTGGAAGACTATAGGGCCAAAGGAAATATCCTCGGATAACAAAGAGAAAGAAGCTTTCTGAGGAAATTCTTTGTGTTCTGTGAAATCATCTCACGGAGTTACAGCATTCCCCTCAAGAAGCCTTTCGCAAAGCCAGTTCTGTGGAACTGGCAAAGTGATATTTGGAAGCCCCTAGAGGGCTATGGTGAAAAAGGAAATATCCTCACATGAAATCTGGAAAGAAGCTTTCTGAGAAACTGCTTAGTGTTCTGTTAATTCATCTCACAGAGTTACATCTGTATTTCGTGGATCTCTTTGCTAGCCTTATTTCTGTGGAATCTGACAACAGATATTTCGGATCCCTTGGAAGACTATAGGGCCAAAGGAAATATCCTCCGATAACAAAGAGAAAGAAGCTTTCTGAGAAACCTCTTTGTGTTCTGTGAAATCATCTCACAGAGTTACAGCTTTCCCCTCAAGAAGCCTTTCGCTAAGACAGTTCTTGTGGAATTGGCAAAGTGATATTTGGAAGCCCATAGAGGGCTATGGTGAAAAAGGAAATATCCTCACATGAAATCTGGAAAGAAGCTTTCTGAGAAACTGCTTAGTGTTCTGTTAATTCATCTCACAGACTTACAACTGTATTTCGTGGATCTCTTTGCTAGCCTTATTTCTGTGGAATCTGAGAACAGATATTTCGGATCCCTTGGAAGACTATAGGGCCAAAGGAAATATCCTCCGATAACAAAGAGAAAGAAGCTTTCTGAGAAACTTCTTTGTGTTCTGTGAAATCATCTCACAGAGTTACAGCTTTCCCCTCAAGAAGCCTTTCGCTAAGACAGTTCTTGTGGAATTGCAAAGTGATATTTGGAAGCCCATAGAGGGCTATGGTGAAAAAGGAAATATCCTCAGATGAAATTTGGAAAGAAACTTTCTCAGAAACTGCTTAGTGTTCTGTTAATTCATCTCACAGAGTTACATCTGTATTTCGTGGATCTCTTTGCTAGCCTTATTTCTGTGGAATCTGAGAACAGATATTTCGGATCCCTTGGAAGACTATAGGGCCAAAGGAAATATCCTCCGATAACAAAGAGAAAGAAGCTTTCTGAGAAACTTCTTTGTGTTCTGTGAAATCATCTCACAGAGTTACAGCTGTCCCCTCAAGAAGCCTTTCGCTAAGACAGTTCTTGTGGAATTGGCAAAGTGATATTTGGAAGCCCATAGAGGGCTATGGTGAAAAAGGAAATATCCTCAGATGAAATCTGGAAAGAAGCTTTCTGAGAAACTGCTTAGTGTTCTGTTAATTCATCTCACAGAGTTACATCTGTATTTCGTGTATCTCTTTGCTAGCCTTATTTCTGTGGAATCTGAGAACAGATATTTCGGATCCCTTGGAAGACTATAGGGCCAAAGGAAATATCCTCCGATAACAAAGAGAAAGAAGCTTTCTGAGAAACTTCTTTGTGTTCTGTGAAATCATCTCACAGAGTTACAGCTTTCCCCTCAAGAAGCCTTTCGCTAAGACAGTTCTTGTGGAATTGGCAAAGTGATATTTGGAAGCCCATAGAGGACTATGGTGAAAAAGGAAATATCCTCCGTTGAAATGTGGAAAGAAGCTTTCTGAGAAACTGCTTAGTGTTCTGTTAATTCATCTCACAGAGTTACATCTGTATTTCGTGGATCTCTTTGCTTGCCTTATTTCTGTGGAATCTGTGAACAGATATTTCGGATCCCTTGGAAGACTATAGAGCCAAATGAAATATCCTCGGATAACAAAGAGAAAGAAGCTTTCTGAGGAAATTCTTTGTGTTCTGTGAAATCATCTCACAGAGTTACAGCATTCCCCTCAAGAAGCCTTTCGCTAAGCCAGTTCTTGTGGAATTGGCAAAGTGATATTTGGAAGCCCATAAAGGGCTATGGTGAAAAAGGAAATATCCTCACATGAAATCTGGAAAGAAGCTTTCTGAGAAACTGCTTAGTGTTCTGTTAATTCATCTCACAGAGTTACATCTGTATTTCGTGGATCTCTTTGCTAGCCTTATTTCTGTGGAATCTGAGAACAGATATTTCGGATCCCTTGGAAGACTATAGGGTCAAAGGAAATATCCTCCGATAACAAAGAGAAAGAAGCTTTCTGAGAAACTTCTTTGTGTTCTGTGAAATCCTCTCACAGAGTTACAGCTTTCCCCTCAAGAAGCCTTTCGCTAAGACAGTTCTTGTGGAATTGGCAAAGTGATATTTGGAAGCCCGTAGAGGGCTATGGTGAAAAAGGAAATATCCTCACATGAAATCTGGAAAGAAGCTTTCTGAGAAACTGCTTAGTGTTCTGTTAATTCATCTCACAGACTTACATCTGTATTTCGTGGATCTCTTTGCTAGCCTTATTTCTGTGGAATCTGAGAACAGATATTTCGGATCCCTTGGAAGACTATAGGGCCAAAGGAAATATCCTAAGATAACAAAGAGAAAGAAGCTTTCTGAGAAACTTCTTTGTGTTCTGTGAAATCATCTCACAGAGTTACAGCTTTCCCCTCAAGAAGCCTTTCGCTAAGACAGTTCTTGTGGAATTGGCAAAGTGATATTTGGAAGCCCATAGAGGGCTATGGTGAAAAAGGAAATATCCTCAGATGAAATCTGGAAAGAAGTTTTCTGAGAAACTGCTTAGTGTTCTGTTAATTCATCTCACAGACTTACATCTGTATTTCGTGGATCTCTTTGCTAGCCTTATTTCTGTGGAATCTGAGAACAGATATTTCGGATCCCTTGGAAGACTATAGGGCCAAAGGAAATATCCTCCGATAACCAAGAGAAAGAAGCTTTCTGAGAAACTTCTTTGTGTTCTGTGAAATCATCTCACAGAGTTACAGCTTTCCCCTCAAGAAGCCTTTCGCTAAGACAGTTCTTGTGGAATTGGCAAAGTGATATTTGGAAGCCCATAGAGGGCTATGGTGAAAAAGGAAATATCCTCCGATGAAATGTGGAAAGAAGCTTTCTGAGAAACTGCTTAGTGTTCTGTTAATTCATCTCCCAGAGTTACATCTGTATTTCGTGGATCTCTTTGCTCGCCTTATTTCTGTGGAATCTGAGAACAGATATTTCGGATCCCTTGGAAGACTATAGGGCCAAAGGAAATATCCTCCGATAACCAAGAGAAAGAAGCTTTCCGAGAAACTTCTTTGTGTTCTGTGAAATCATCTCACAGAGTTACAGCTTTCCCCTCAAGAAGCCTTTCGCTAAGACAGTTCTTGTGGAATTGGCAAAGTGATATTTGGAAGCCCATAGAGGGCTATGGTGAAAAAGGAAATATCCTCAGATGAAATCTGGAAAGAAGCTTTCTGAGAAACTGCTTAGTGTTCTGTTAATTCATCTCCCAGAGTTACATCTGTATTTCGTGGATCTCTTTGCTAGCCTTATTTCTGTGGAATCTGAGAACAGATATTTCGGAACCCTTGGAAGACTATAGGGCCAAAGGAAATATCCTCCGATAACAAAGAGAAAGAAGCTTTCTGAGAAACTTCTTTGTGTTCTGTGAAATCATCTCACAGAGTTACAGCATTCCCCTCAAGAAGCCTTTCGCTAAGACAGTTCTTGTGGAATTGGCAAAGTGATATTTGGAAGCCCATAGAGGGCTATGGTGAAAAAGAAAATATCCTCAGATGAAATCTGGAAAGAAGCTTTCTGAGAAACTGCTTAGTGTTCTGTTAATTCATCTCATAGAGTTACATCTGTATTTCGTGGATCTCTTTGCTAGCCTTATTTCTGTGGAATCTGAGAACAGATATTTCGGATCCCTTGGAAGACTATAGGGCCAAAGGAAATATCCTCCGATAACAAAGATAAAGAAGCTTTCTGAGAAACTTCTTTGTGTTCTGTGAAACCATCTCACAGAGTTACAGCTTTCCCCTCAAGAAGCCTTTCTGTAAGACAGTTCTTGTGGAATTGGAAAAGTGATATTTGGAAGCCCATAGAGGGCTATGGTGAAAAAGGAAATATCCTCCGATGAAATCTGGAAAGAAGCTTTCTGAGAAACTGCTTAGTGTTCTGTTAATTCATCTCACAGAGTTACATCTGTATTTCGTGGATCTCTTTGCTAGCCTTATTTCTGTGGTATCTGAGAACAGATATTTCGGATCCCTTGGAAGACTATAGGGCCAAAGGAAATATCCTCCGATAACAAACAGAAAGAAGCTTTCTGAGAAACTTCTTTGTGTTCTGTGAAATCATCTCACAGAGTTACAGCTTTCCCCTCAAGAAGCCTTTCGCTAAGACAGTTCTTGTGGAATTGGCAAAGTGATATTTGGAAGCCCATAGAGGGCTATGGTGAAAAAGGAAATATCCTCACATGAAATCTGGAAAGAAGCTTTCTGAGAAACTGCTTAGTGTTCTGTTAATTCATCTCACAGAGTTACATCTGTATTTCGTGGATCTCTTTGCTAGCCTTATTTCTGTGGAATCTGAGAACAGATATTTCGGATCCCTTGGAAGACTATAGGGCCAAAGGAAATATCCTGCGATAACAAAGAGAAAGAAGCTTTCTGAGGAAATTCTTTGTGTTCTGTGAAATCATCTCACAGAGTTACAGCTTTCCCGTCAAGAAGCCTTTCGCTAAGACAGTTCTTGTGGAATTGGCAAAGTGATATTTGGAAGCCCATAGAGGGCTATGGTGAAAAAGGAAATATCCTCAGATGAAATGTGGAAAGAAGCTTTCTGATAAACTGCTTAGTGTTCTGTTAATTCATCTCACATAGTTATATCTGTATTTCGTGGATCTCTTTGCTAGCATTATTTCTGTGGAATCTGAGAACAGATATTTCGGATCCCTTGGAAGACTATAGGGCCAAAGGAAATATCCTCCGATAACAAAGAGAAAGAAGCTTTCTGAGAAACTTCTTTGTGTTCTGTGAAATCATCTCACAGAGTTACAGCTTTCCCCTCAAGAAGCCTTTCGCTAAGACAGTTCTTGTGGAATTGGCAAAGTGATATTTGGAAGCCCATAGAGGGCTATGGTGAAAAAGGAAATATCCTCAGATGAAATCTGGAAAGAAGCTTTCTGAGAAACTGCTTAGTGTTCTGTTAATTCATCTCACAGAGTTACATCTGTATTTCGTGGATCTCTTTGCTAGCCTTATTTCTGTGGAATCTGAGAACAGATATTTCGGATCCCTTGGAAGACTATAGGGCCAAAGGAAATATCCTCCGATAACAAAGAGAAAGAAGCTTTCTGAGAAACTTCTTTGTGTTCCGTGAAATCATCTCACAGAGTTACAGCTTTCCCCTCAAGAAGCCTTTCGCTAAGACAGTTCTTGTGGAATTGGCAAAGTGATATTTGGAAGCCCATAGAGGGCTATGGTGAAAAAGGAAATATCCTCAGATGAAATATGGAAAGAAGCTTTCTGAGAAACTGCTTAGTGTTCTGTTAATTCATCTCACAGAGTTACATCTGTTTTTCGTGGATCTCTTTGCTAGCCTTATTTCTGTGGAATCTGAGAACAGATATTTCGGATCCCTTGGAAGACTATAGGGCCAAAGGAAATATCCTCTGATAACAAACAGAAAGAAGCTTTCTGAGAAACTTCTTTGTGTTCCGTGAAATCATCTCACAGAGTTACAGCTTTCCCCTCAAGAAGCCTTTCGCTAAGACAGTTCTTGTGGAATTGGCAAAGTGATATTTGGAAGCCACTAGGGGGCTATGGTGAAAAAGGAAATATCCTCACATGAAATCTGGAATGAAGCTTTCTGAGAAACTGCTTAGTGTTCTGTTAATTCATCTCACAGAGTTACATCTGTATTTCGTGGATCTCTTTGCTAGCCTTATTTCTGTGGTATCTGAGAACAGATATTTCGGATCCCTTGGAAGACTATAGGGCCAAAGGAAATATCCTCCGATAACAAAGAGAAAGAAGCTTTCTGAGAAACTTCTTTGTGTTCTGTGAAATCATCTCACAGAGTTACAGCTTTCCCCTCAAGAAGCCTTTCGCTAAGACACTTCTTGTGGAATTGGCAAAGTGATATTTGGAAGCCCATAGAGGGCTATGGTGAAAAAGGAAATATCCTCCGATGAAATCTGGAAAGAAGCTTTCTGAGAAACTGCTTAGTGTTCTGTTAATTCATCTCACAGAGTTACATCTGTATTTCGTGGATCTCTTTGCTAGCCTTATTTCTGTGGAATCTGAGAACAGATATTTCGGATCCCTTGGAAGACTATAGGGCCAAAGGAAATATCCTCCGATAACAAAGAGAAAGAAGCTTTCTGAGAAACTTCTTTGTGTTCTGTGAAATCATCTCACAGAGTTACAGCTTTCCCCTCAAGAAGCCTTTCGCTAAGACAGTTCTTGTGGAATTGGCAAAGTGATATTTGGAAGCCCATAGAGGGCTATGGTGAAAAAGGAAATATCCTCAGATGAAATGTGGAAAGAAGCTTTCTGAGAAACTGCTTAGTGTTCTGTTAATTCATCTCACAGAGTTACATCTGTATTTCGTGGGTCTCTTTGCTAGCCTTATTTCTGTGGAATCTGAGAACAGATATTTCGGATCCCTTGGAAGACTATAGGGCCAAAGGAAATATCCTCCGATAACAAAGAGAAAGAAGCTTTCTGAGAAACTTCTTTGTGTTCTGTGAAATCATTTCACAGAGTTACAGCTTTCCCCTCAAGAAGCCTTTCGCTAAGACAGTTCTTGTGGAATTGGCAAAGTGACATTTGGAAGCCCATAGAGGGCTATCGTGAAAAAGGAAATATCCTCAGATGAAATCTGGAAAGAAGCTTTCTGAGAAACTGCTTAGTGTTCTGTTAATTCATCTCACAGAGTTACATCTGTATTTCGTGGATCTCTTTGCTAGCCTTATTTCTGTGGAATCTGAGAACAGATATTTCGGATCCCTTGGAAGACTATAGGGCCAAAGGAAATATCCTCCGATAACAAAGAGAAAGAAGCTTTCTGAGGAAATTCTTTGTGTTCCGTGAAATCATCTCACAGAGTTACAGCATTCACCTCAAGAAGCCTTTCGCTAAGACAGTTCTTGTGGAATTGGCAAAGTGATATTTGGAAGCCCATAGAGGGCTATGGTGAAAAAGGAAATATCCTCACATGAAATCTGGAAAGAAGCTTTCTGAGAAACTGCTTAGTGTTCTGTTAATTCATCTCACAGAGTTACATCTGTATTTCGTGGATCTCTTTGCTAGCCTTATTTCTGTGGAATCTGAGAACAGATATTTCGGATCCCTTGGAAGACTATAGGGCCAAAGGAAATATCCTCCGATAACCAAGAGAAAGAAACTTTCTGAGAAACTTCTTTGTGTTCTGTGAAATCATCTCACAGAGTTACAGCTTTCCCCTCAAGAAGACTTTCGCTAAGACAGTTCTTGTGGAATTGGCAAAGTGATATTTGGAAGCCCATAGAGGGCTATGGTGAAAAAGGAAATATCCTCAGATGAAATGTGGAAAGAAGCTTTCTGAGAAACTGCTTAGTGTTCTGTTAATTCATCTCACAGAGTTACATCTGTATTTCGTGGATCTCTTTGCTAGCCTTATTTCTGTGGAATCTGAGAACAGATATTTCGGAACCCTTGGAAGACAATAGGGCCAAAGGAAATATCCTCCGATAACAAAGAGAAAGAAGCTTTCTGAGAAACTTCTTTGTGTTCTGTGAAATCATCTCACAGAGTTACAGCTTTCCCCTCAAGAAGCCTTTCGCTAAGACAGTTCTTGTGGAATTGGCAAAGTGATATTTGGAAGCCCATAGAGGGCTATGGTGAAAAAGGAAATATCCTCAGATGAAATCTGGAAAGAAGCTTTCTGAGAAACTGCTTAGTGTTCTGTTAATTCATCTCACAGAGTTACATCTGTATTTCGTGGATCTCTTTGCTAGCCTTATTTCTGTGGAATCTGAGAAGAGATATTTCGGATCCCTTGGAAGACTATAGGGCCAAAGGAAATATCCTCTGATAACAAAGAGAAAGAAGCTTTCTGAGAAACTTCTTTGTGTTCTGTGAAATCATCTCACAGAGTTACAGCTTTCCCCTCAAGAAGCCTTTCGCTAAGACAGTTCTTGTGGAATTGGCAAAGTGATATTTGGAAGCCCATAGAGGGCTATGGTGAAAAAGGAAATATCCTCAGATGAAATCTGGAAAGAAGCTTTCTGAGAAACTGCTTAGTGTTCTGTTAATTCATCTCACAGACTTACATCTGTATTTCGTGGATCTCTTTGCTAGCCTTTTTTCTGTGGAATCTGAGAACAGATATTTCGGATCCTTTGGAAGACTATAGGGCCAAAGGAAATATCCTCCGATAACAAAGAGAAAGAAGCTTTCTGAGAAACTTCTTTGTGTTCTGTGAAATCATCTCACAGAGTTACAGCTTTCCCCTCAAGAAGCCTTTCCCTAAGACAGTTCTTGTGGAATTGGCAAAGTGATATTTGGAAGCCCATAGAGGGCTATGGTGAAAAAGGAAATATCCTCAGAAGAAATCTGGAAAGAAGATTTCTGAGAAACTGCTTAGTGTTCTGTTAATTCATCTCACATAGTTATATCTGTATTTCGTGGATCTCTTTGCTAGCCTTATTTCTGTGGAGTCTGAGAACAGATATTTCGGATCCCTTGGAAGACTATAGGGCCAAAGGAAATATCCTCCGATAACAAACAGAAGGAAGCTTTCTGAGAAACTTCTTTGTGTTCTGTGAAATCATCTCACAGAGTTACAGCTTTCCCCTCAAGAAGCCTTTCGCTAAGACAGTTCTTGTGGAATTGGCAAAGTGATATTTGGAAGCCCATAGAGGGCTATGGTGAAAAAGGAAATATCCTCAGATGAAATCTGGAAAGAAGCTTTCTGAGAAACTGCTTAGTGTTCTGTTAATTCATCTCACAGAGTTACATCTGTATTTCGTGGATCTCTTTGCTAGCCTTATTTCTGTGGAATCTGAGAACAGATATTTCGGATCCCTTGGAAGACTATAGGGCCAAAGGAAATATCCTCGGATAACAAAGAGAAAGAAGCTTTCTGAGAAACTTCTTTGTGTTCTGTGAAATCATCTCACAGAGTTACAGCTTTCCCCTCAAGAAGCCTTTCGCTAAGACAGTTCTTGTGGAATTGGCAAAGTGATATTTGGAAGCCCATAGAGGGCTATGGTGAAAAAGGAAATATCCTCAGATGAAATCTGGAAAGAAGCTTTCTCAGAAACTGCTTAGTGTTCTGTTAATTCATCTCACAGAGTTACATCTGTATTTCGTGGATCTCTTTGCTAGACTTATTTCTGTGGAATCTGAGAACAGATATTTCGGATCCCTTGGAAGACTATAAGGCCAAAGGAAATATCCTCCGATAACAAAGAGAAAGAAGCTTTCTGAGAAACTTCTTTGTGTTCCGTGAAATCATTTCACAGAGTTACAGCTTTCACCTCAAGAAGCCTTTCGCTAAGACAGTTCTTGTGGAATTGGCAAAGTGATATTTGGAAGCCCATAGAGGGCTATGGTGAAAAAGGAAATATCCTCAGATGAAATCTGGAAAGAAGCTTTCTGAGAAACTGCTTAGTGTTCTGTTAATTCATCTCACAGAGTTACATCTGTATTTCGTGGATCTCTTTGCTAGCCTTAATTCTGTGGAATCTGAGAACAGATATTTCGGATCCCTTGGAAGACTATAGGGCCAAAGGAAATATCCTGCGATAACAAAGAGAAAGAAGCTTTCTGAGAAACTTCTTTGTGTTCTGTGAAATCATCTCACAGAGTTACAGCTTTCCCCTCAAGAAGCCTTTCGCTAAGACAGTTCTTGTGGAATTCGCAAAGTGATATTTGGAAGCCCATAGAGGGCTATGGTGAAAAAGGAAATATCCTCAGATGAAATCTGGAAAGAAGCTTTCTGAGAAACTGCTTAGTGTTCTGTTAATTCATCTCACAGAGTTACATCTGTATTTCGTGGATCTCTTTGCTAGCCTTATTTCTGTGGAATCTGAGAAGAGATATTTCGGATCCCTTGGAAGACTATAGGGCCAAAGGAAATATCCTCTGATAACAAAGAGAAAGAAGCTTTCTGAGAAACTTCTTTGTGTTCTGTGAAATCATCTCACAGAGTTACAGCTTTCCCCTCAAGAAGCCTTTCGCTAAGACAGTTCTTGTGGAATTGGCAAAGTGATATTTGGAAGCCCATAGAGGACTATGGTGAAAAAGGAAATATCCTCCGTTGAAATGTGGAAAGAAGCTTTCTGAGAAACTGCTTAGTGTTCTGTTAATTCATCTCACTGAGTTACATCTGTATTTCGTGGATCTCTTTGCTTGCCTTATTTCTGTGGAATCTGAGAACAGATATTTCGGATCCCTTGGAAGACTATAGGGCCAAAGGAAATATCCTCTGATAACAAAGAGAAAGAAGCTTTCTGAGAAACTTCTTTGTGTTCTGTGAAATCATCTCACAGAGTTACAGCTTTCCCCTCAAGAAGCCTTTCGCTAAGACAGTTCTTGTGGAATTGGCAAAGTGATATTTGGAAGCCCATAGAGGGCTATGGTGAAAAAGGAAATATCCTCACATGAAATCTGGAAAGAAGCTTTCTGAGAAACTGCTTAGTGTTCTGTTAATTCATCTCACAGAGTTACATCTGTATTTCGTGGATCTCTTTGCTAGCCTTATTTCTGTGGAATCTGAGAACAGATATTTCGGATCCCTTGGAAGACTATAGGGCCAAAGGAAATATCCTCCGATAACCAAGAGAAAGAAACTTTCTGAGAAACTTCTTTGTGTTCTGTGAAATCATCTCACAGAGTTACAGCTTTCCCCTCAAGAAGACTTTCGCTAAGACAGTTCTTGTGGAATTGGCAAAGTGATATTTGGAAGCCCATAGAGGGCTATGGTGAAAAAGGAAATATCCTCAGATGAAATGTGGAAAGAAGCTTTCTGAGAAACTGCTTAGTGTTCTGTTAATTCATCTCACAGAGTTACATCTGTATTTCGTGGATCTCTTTGCTAGCCTTATTTCTGTGGAATCTGAGAAGAGATATTTCGGATCCCTTGGAAGACTATAGGGCCAAGGGAAATATCCTCTGATAACAAAGAGAAAGAAGCTTTCTGAGAAACTTCTTTGTGTTCTGTGAAATCATCTCACAGAGTTACAGCTTTCCCCTCAAGAAGCCTTTCGCTAAGACAGTTCTTGTGGAATTGGCAAAGTGATATTTGGAAGCCCATAGAGGGCTATGGTGAAAAAGGAAATATCCTCAGATGAAATCTGGAAAGAAGCTTTCTGAGAAACTGCTTAGTGTTCTGTTAATTCATCTCACAGACTTACATCTGTATTTCGTGGATCTCTTTGCTAGCCTTTTTTCTGTGGAATCTGAGAACAGATATTTCGGATCCTTTGGAAGACTATAGGGCCAAAGGAAATATCCTCCGATAACAAAGAGAAAGAAGCTTTCTGAGAAACTTCTTTGTGTTCTGTGAAATCATCTCACAGAGTTACAGCTTTCCCCTCAAGAAGCCTTTCCCTAAGACAGTTCTTGTGGAATTGGCAAAGTGATATTTGGAAGCCCATAGAGGGCTGTGGTGAAAAAGGAAATATCCTCAGAAGAAATCTGGAAAGAAGATTTCTGAGAAACTGCTTAGTGTTCTGTTAATTCATCTCACATAGTTATATCTGTATTTCGTGGATCTCTTTGCTAGCCTTATTTCTGTGGAGTCTGAGAACAGATATTTCGGATCCCTTGGAAGACTATAGGGCCAAAGGAAATATCCTCCGATAACAAACAGAAAGAAGCTTTCTGAGAAACTTCTTTGTGTTCTGTGAAATCATCTCACAGAGTTACAGCTTTCCCCTCAAGAAGCCTTTCGCTAAGACAGTTCTTGTGGAATTGGCAAAGTGATATTTGGAAGCCCATAGAGGGCTATGGTGAAAAAGGAAATATCCTCAGATGAAATCTGGAAAGAAGCTTTCTGAGAAACTGCTTAGTGTTCTGTTAATTCATCTCACAGAGTTACATCTGTATTTCGTGGATCTCTTTGCTAGCCTTATTTCTGTGGAATCTGAGAACAGATATTTCGGATCCCTTGGAAGACTATAAGGCCAAAGGAAATATCCTCCGATAACAAAGAGAAAGAAGCTTTCTGAGAAACTTCTTTGTGTTCCGTGAAATCATTTCACAGAGTTACAGCTTTCACCTCAAGAAGCCTTTCGCTAAGACAGTTCTTGTGGAATTGGCAAAGTGATATTTGGAAGCCCATAGAGGGCTATGGTGAAAAAGGAAATATCCTCAGATGAAATCTGGAAAGAAGCTTTCTGAGAAACTGCTTAGTGTTCTGTTAATTCATCTCACAGAGTTACATCTGTATTTCGTGGATCTCTTTGCTAGCCTTAATTCTGTGGAATCTGAGAATAGATATTTCGGATCCCTTGGAAGACTATAGGGCCAAAGGAAATATCCTGCGATAACAAAGAGAAAGAAGCTTTCTGAGAAACTTCTTTGTGTTCTGTGAAATCATCTCACAGAGTTACAGCTTTCCCCTCAAGAAGCCTTTCGCTAAGACAGTTCTTGTGGAATTCGCAAAGTGATATTTGGAAGCCCATAGAGGGCTATGGTGAAAAAGGAAATATCCTCAGATGAAATCTGGAAAGAAGCTTTCTGAGAAACTGCTTAGTGTTCTGTTAATTCATCTCACAGAGTTACATCTGTATTTCGTGGATCTCTTTGCTAGCCTTATTTCTGTGGAATCTGAGAACAGATATTTCGGATCCCTTGGAAGACTATAGGGCCAAAGGAAATATCCTCTGATAACAAAGAGAAAGAAGCTTTCTGAGAAACTTCTTTGTGTTCTGTGAAATCATCTCACAGAGTTACAGCTTTCCCCTCAAGAAGCCTTTCGCTAAGACAGTTCTTGTGGAATTGGCAAAGTGATATTTGGAAGCCCATAGAGGACTATGGTGAAAAAGGAAATATCCTCCGTTGAAATGTGGAAAGAAGCTTTCTGAGAAACTGCTTAGTGTTCTGTTAATTCATCTCACTGAGTTACATCTGTATTTCGTGGATCTCTTTGCTTGCCTTATTTCTGTGGAATCTGAGAACAGATATTTCGGATCCCTTGGAAGACTATAGGGCCAAAGGAAATATCCTCCGATAACAAAGAGAAAGAAGCTTTCTGAGAAACTTCTTTGTGTTCTGTGAAATCATCTCACAGAGTTACAGCTTTCCCCTCAAGAAGCCTTTCGCTAAGACAGTTCTTGTGGAATTGGCAAAGTGATATTTGGAAGCCCATAGAGGGCTATGGTGAAAAAGGAAATATCCTCAGATGAAATCTGGAAAGAAGCTTTCTGAGAAACTGCTTAGTGTTCTGTTAATTCATCTCACAGAGTTACATCTGTATTTCGTGGATCTCTTTGCTAGCCTTATTTCTGTGGAATCTGAGAACAGATATTTCGGATCCCTTGGAAGACTATAGGGCCAAAGGAAATATCCTCCGATAACAAAGAGAAAGAAGCTTTCTGAGAAACTTCTTTGTGTTCTGTGAAATCATCTCACAGAGTTACAGCTTTCCCCTCAAGAAGCCTTTCTCTAAGACAGTTCTTGTGGAATTGGCAAAGTGATATTTGGAAGCCCATGGAGGACTATGGTGAAAAAGGAAATATCCTCCGTTGAAATGTGGAAAGAAGCTTTCTGAGAAACTGCTTAGTGTTCTGTTAATTCATCTCACTGAGTTACATCTGTATTTCGTGGATCTCTTTGCTTGCCTTATTTCTGTGGAATCTGAGAACAGATATTTCGGATCCCTTGGAAGACTATAGGGCCAAATGAAATATCCTCGGATAACAAAGAGAAAGAAGCTTTCTGAGGAAATTCTTTGTGTTCTGTGAAATCATCTCACAGAGTTACAGCATTTCCCTCAAGAAGCCTTTCGCTAAGCCAGTTCTTGTGGAATTGGCAAAGTGATATTTGGAAGCCCATAGAGGGCTATGGTGAAAAAGGAAATATCCTCACATGAAATCTGGAAAGAAGCTTTCTGAGAAACTGCTTAGTGTTCTGTTAATTCATCTCACAGAGTTACATCTGTATTTCGTGGATCTCTTTGCTAGCCTTATTTCTGTGGAATCTGACAACAGATATTTCGGATCCCTTGGAAGACTATAGGGCCAAAGGAAATATCCTCCGATAACAAAGAGAAAGAAGCTTTCTGAGAAACTTCTTTGTGTTCTGTGAAATCATCTCACAGAGTTACAGCTTTCCCCTCAAGAAGCCTTTCGCTAAGACAGTTCTTGTGGAATTGGCAAAGTGATATTTGGAAGCCCATAGAGGGCTATGGTGAAAAAGGAAATATCCTCAGATGAAATCTGGAAAGAAGCTTTCTGAGAAACTGCTTAGTGTTCTGTTAATTCATCTCACAGAGTTACATCTGTATTTCGTGGATCTCTTTGCTAGCCTTATTTCTGTGGAATCTGAGAACAGATATTTCGGATCCCTTGGAAGACTATAGGGCCAAAGGAAATATCCTCCGATAACAAAGAGAAAGAAGCTTTCTGAGAAACTTCTTTGTGTTCTGTGAAATCATCTCACAGAGTTACAGCTTTCCCCTCAAGAAGCCTTTCGCTAAGACAGTTCTTGTGGAATTGGCAAAGTGATATTTGGAAGCCCATAGAGGGCTATGGTGAAAAAGGAAATATCCTCAGATGAAATCTGGAAAGAAGCTTTCTGAGAAACTGCTTAGTGTTCTGTTAATTCATCTCACAGAGTTACATCTGTATTTCGTGGATCTCTTTGCTAGCCTTATTTCTGTGGAATCTGAGAACAGATATTTCGGATCCCTTGGAAGACTATAGGGCCAAAGGAAATATCCTCCGATAACAAAGAGAAAGAAGCTTTCTGAAAAACTTCTTTGTGTTCTGTGAAATCATTTCACAGAGTTACAGCTTTCACCTCAAGAAGCCTTTCGCTAAGACAGTTCTTGTGGAATTGGCAAAGTGATATTTGGAAGCCCATAGAGGGCTATGGTGAAAAAGGAAATATCCTCAGATGAAATCTGGAAAGAAGCTTTCTGAGAAACTGCTTAGTGTTCTGTTAATTCATCTCACAGAGTTACAGCTGTATTTCGTGGATCTCTTTGCTAGCCTTATTTCTGTGGAATCTGAGAACAGATATTTCGGATCCCTTGGAAGAATATAGGGCCAAAGGAAATATCCTGCGATAACAAAGAGAAAGAAGCTTTCTGAGAAACTTCTTTGTGTTCTGTGAAATCATCTCACAGAGTTACAGCTTTCCCCTCAAGAAGCCTTTCGCTAAGACAGTTCTTGTGGAATTGGCAAAGTGATATTTGGAAGCCCATAGAGGGCTATGGTGAAAAAGGAAATATCCTCCGATGAAATCTGGAAAGAAGCTTTCTGAGAAACTGCTTAGTGTTCTGTTAATTCATCTCACAGAGTTACATCTGTATTTCGTGGATCTCTTTGCTAGCCTTATTTCTGTGGAATCTGAGAACAGATATTTCGGATCCCTTGGAAGACTATAGGGCCAAAGGAAATATCCTCTGATAACAAAGAGAAAGAAGCTTTCTGAGAAACTTCTTTGTGTTCTGTGAAATCATCTCACAGAGTTACAGCTTTCCCCTCAAGAAGCCTTTCGCTAAGACAGTTCTTGTGGAATTGGCAAAGTGATATTTGGAAGCCCATAGAGGACTATGGTGAAAAAGGAAATATCCTCCGTTGAAATGTGGAAAGAAGCTTTCTGAGAAACTGCTTAGTGTTCTGTTAATTCATCTCACTGAGTTACATCTGTATTTCGTGGATCTCTTTGCTTGCCTTATTTCTGTGGAATCTGATAACAGATATTTCGGATCCCTTGGAAGACTATAGGGCCAAATGAAATATCCTCGGATAACAAAGAGAAAGAAGCTTTCTGAGGAAATTCTTTGTGTTCTGTGAAATCATCTCACAGAGTTACAGCATTCCCCTCAAGAAGCCTTTCGCTAAGACAGTTCTTGTGGAATTGGCAAAGTGATATCTGGAAGCCCAAAGAGGGCTCTGGTGAAAAAGGAAATATCCTCAGATGAAATCTGGAAAGAATCTTTCTGAGAAACTGCTTAGTGTTCTGTTAATTCATCTCACAGAGTTACATCTGTATTTCGTGGATCTCTTTGCTAGCCTTATTTCTGTGGAGTCTGAGAACAGATATTTCGGATCCCTTGGAAGACTATAGGGCCAAGGGAAATATCCTCCGATAACAAAGAGAAAGAAGCTTTCTGAGAAACTTCTTTGTGTTCTGTGAAATCATCTCACAGAGTTACAGCTTTCCCCTCAAGAAGCCTTTCGCTAAGACAGTTCTTGTGGAATTGGCAAAGTGATATTTGGAAGCCCATAGAGGGCTATGGTGAAAAAGGAAATATCCTCAGATGAAATCTGGAAAGAAGCTTTTTGAGAAACTGCTTAGTGTTCTGTTAATTCATCTCACAGAGTTACATCTGTATTTCGTGGATCTCTTTGCTAGCCTTATTTCTGTGGAATCTGAGAACAGATATTTCGGATCCCTTGGAAGACTATAGGGCCAAAGGAAATATCCTCCGATAACAAAGAGAAAGAAGCTTTCTGAGAAACTTCTTTGTGTTCTGTGAAATCATCTCACAGAGTTACAGCTTTCCCCTCAAGAAGCCTTTCGCTAAGACAGTTCTTGTGGAATTGGCAAAGTGATATTTGGAAGCCCATAGAGGGCTATGGTGAAAAAGGAAATATCCTCAGATGAAATCTTGAAAGAAGCTTTCTGAGAAACTGCTTAGTGTTCTGTAAATTCATCTCACAGAGTTACATCTGTATTTCGTGGATCTCTTTGCTAGCCTTATTTCTGTGGAATCTGAGAACAGATATTTCGGATCCCTTGGAAGACTATAGGGCCAAAGGAAATATCCTCCGATAACAAAGAGAAAGAAGCTTTCTGAGAAACTTCTTTGTGTTCTGTGAAATCATCTCACAGAGTTACAGCTTTCCCCTCAAGAAGCCTTTCGCTAAGACAGTTCTTGTGGAATTGGCAAAGTGATATTTGGAAGCCCATAGAGGGCTATGGTGAAAAAGGAAATATCCTCAGATGAAATCTGGAAAGAAGCTTTCTGAGAAACTGCTTAGTGTTCTGTTAATTCATCTCACGGAGTTACATCTGTATTTCGTGGATCTCTTTGCTAGCCTTATTTCTGTGGAATCTGAGAACAGATATTTCGGATCCCTTGGAAGACTATAGGGCCAA
Source organism: Macaca nemestrina (assembly GCF_043159975.1). Lineage (NCBI taxonomy): Eukaryota > Metazoa > Chordata > Mammalia > Primates > Cercopithecidae > Macaca > Macaca nemestrina. The sequence continues at coordinate 96,976,478 of NC_092137.1, read as the reverse complement.
AGGAAATATCCTCCGATAACAAAGAGAAAGAAGCTTTCTGAGAAACTTCTTTGTGTTCTGTGAAATCATCTCACAGAGTTACAGCTTTCCCCTCAAGAAGCCTTTCGCTAAGACAGTTCTTGTGGAATTGGCAAAGTGATATTTGGAAGCCCATAGAGGACTATGGTGAAAAAGGAAATATCCTCCGTTGAAATGTGGAAAGAAGCTTTCTGAGAAACTGCTTAGTGTTCTGTTAATTCATCTCACTGAGTTACATCTGTATTTCGTGGATCTCTTTGCTTGCCTTATTTCTGTGGAATCTGAGAACAGATATTTCGGATCCCTTGGAAGACTATAGGGCCAAATGAAATATCCTCGGATAACAAAGAGAAAGAAGCTTTCTGAGGAAATTCTTTGTGTTCTGTGAAATCATCTCACAGAGTTACAGCTTTCCCCTCAAGAAGCCTTTCGCTAAGACAGTTCTTGTGGAATTGGCAAAGTGATATTTGGAACCCCTTAGAGGGCTATGGTGAAAAAGGAAATATCCTCAGATGAAATATTGAAAGAAGCTTTCTGAGAAACTGCTTAGTGTTCTGTTAATTCATCTCACAGAGTTTCATCTGTATTTCGTGGATCTCTTTGCTAGCCTTATTTCTGTGGAATCTGAGAACAGATATTTCGGATCCCTTGGAAGACTATAGGGTCAAAGGAAATATCCTCCGATAACAAAGAGAAAGAAGCTTTCTGAGAAACTTCTTTGTGTTCTGTGAAATCATCTCACAAAGTTACAGCTTTCCCCTCAAGAAGCCTTTCGCTAAGACAGTTCTTGTGGAATTGGCAAAGTGATATTTGGAAGCCCATAGAGGGCTATGGTGAAAAAGGAAATATCCTCAGATGAAATCTGGAAAGAAGCTTTCTGAGAAACTGCTTAGTGTTCTGTTAATTCATCTCACAGAGTTACATCTGTATTTCGTGGATCTCTTTGCTAGCCTTATTTCTGTGGAATCTGAGAACAGATATTTCGGATCCCTTGGAAGACTATAGGGCCAAAGTAAATATCCTCCGATAACAAAGAGAAAGAAGCTTTCTGAGAAACTTCTTTGTGTTCTGTGAAATCATCTCACAGAGTTACAGCTTTCCCCTCAAGAAGCCTTTCGCTAAGACAGTTCTTGTGGAATTGGCAAAGTGATATTTGGAAGGCCATGGAGGACTATGGTGAAAAAGGAAATATCCTCCGTTGAAATGTGGAAAGAAGCTTTCTGAGAAACTGCTTACTGTTCTGTTAATTCATCTCACTGAGTTACATCTGTATTTCGTGGATCTCTTTGCTTGCCTTATTTCTGTGGAATCTGAGAACAGATATTTCGGATCCCTTGGAAGACTATAGGGCCAAAGGAAATATCCTCGGATAACAAAGAGAAAGAAGCTTTCTGAGGAAATTCTTTGTGTTCTGTGAAATCATCTCACGGAGTTACAGCATTCCCCTCAAGAAGCCTTTCGCAAAGCCAGTTCTGTGGAACTGGCAAAGTGATATTTGGAAGCCCCTAGAGGGCTATGGTGAAAAAGGAAATATCCTCACATGAAATCTGGAAAGAAGCTTTCTGAGAAACTGCTTAGTGTTCTGTTAATTCATCTCACAGAGTTACATCTGTATTTCGTGGATCTCTTTGCTAGCCTTATTTCTGCGGAATCTGACAACAGATATTTCGGATCCCTTGGAAGACTATAGGGCCAAAGGAAATATCCTCCGATAACAAAGAGAAAGAAGCTTTCTGAGAAACTTCTTTGTGTTCTGTGAAATCATCTCACAGAGTTACAGCTTTCCCCTCAAGAAGCCTTTCGCTAAGACAGTTCTTGTGGAATTGGCAAAGTGATATTTGGAAGCCCATAGAGGGCTATGGTGAAAAAGGAAATATCCTCACATGAAATCTGGAAAGAAGCTTTCTGAGAAACTGCTTAGTGTTCTGTTAATTCATCTCACAGACTTACAACTGTATTTCGTGGATCTCTTTGCTAGCCTTATTTCTGTGGAATCTGAGAACAGATATTTCGGATCCCTTGGAAGACTATAGGGCCAAAGGAAATATCCTCCGATAACAAAGAGAAAGAAGCTTTCTGAGAAACTTCTTTGTGTTCTGTGAAATCATCTCACAGAGTTACAGCTTTCCCCTCAAGAAGCCTTTCGCTACGACAGTTCTTGTGGAATTGCAAAGTGATATTTGGAAGCCCATAGAGGGCTATGGTGAAAAAGGAAATATCCTCAGATGAAATTTGGAAAGAAGCTTTCTCAGAAACTGCTTAGTGTTCTGTTAATTCATCTCACAGAGTTACATCTGTATTTCGTGGATCTCTTTGCTATCCTTATTTCTGTGGAATCTGAGAACAGATATTTCGGATCCCTTGGAAGACTATAGGGCCAAAGGAAATATCCTCCGATAACAAAGAGAAAGAAGCTTTCTGAGAAACTTCTTTGTGTTCTGTGAAATCATCTCACAGAGTTACAGCTGTCCCCTCAAGAAGCCTTTCGCTAAGACAGTTCTTGTGGAATTGGCAAAGTGATATTTGGAAGCCCATAGAGGGCTATGGTGAAAAAGGAAATATCCTCAGATGAAATCTGGAAAGAAGCTTTCTGAGAAACTGCTTAGTGTTCTGTTAATTCATCTCACAGAGTTACATCTGTATTTCGTGTATCTCTTTGCTAGCCTTATTTCTGTGGAATCTGAGAACAGATATTTCGGATCCCTTGGAAGACTATAGGGCCAAAGGAAATATCCTCCGATAACAAAGAGAAAGAAGCTTTCTGAGAAACTTCTTTGTGTTCTGTGAAATCATCTCACAGAGTTACAGCTTTCCCCTCAAGAAGCCTTTCGCTAAGACAGTTCTTGTGGAATTGGCAAAGTGATATTTGGAAGCCCATAGAGGACTATGGTGAAAAAGGAAATATCCTCCGTTGAAATGTGGAAAGAAGCTTTCTGAGAAACTGCTTAGTGTTCTGTTAATTCATCTCACAGAGTTACATCTGTATTTCGTGGATCTCTTTGCTTGCCTTATTTCTGTGGAATCTGAGAACAGATATTTCGGATCCCTTGGAAGACTATAGAGCCAAATGAAATATCCTCGGATAACAAAGAGAAAGAAGCTTTCTGAGGAAATTCTTTGTGTTCTGTGAAATCATCTCACAGAGTTACAGCATTCCCCTCAAGAAGCCTTTCGCTAAGCCAGTTCTTGTGGAATTGGCAAAGTGATATTTGGAAGCCCATAGAGGGCTATGGTGAAAAAGGAAATATCCTCACATGAAATCTGGAAAGAAGCTTTCTGAGAAACTGCTTAGTGTTCTGTTAATTCATCTCACAGAGTTACATCTGTATTTCGTGGATCTCTTTGCTAGCCTTATTTCTGTGGAATCTGAGAACAGATATTTCGGATCCCTTGGAAGACTATAGGGTCAAAGGAAATATCCTCCGATAACAAAGAGAAAGAAGCTTTCTGAGAAACTTCTTTGTGTTCTGTGAAATCCTCTCACAGAGTTACAGCTTTCCCCTCAAGAAGCCTTTCGCTAAGACAGTTCTTGTGGAATTGGCAAAGTGATATTTGGAAGCCCGTAGAGGGCTATGGTGAAAAAGGAAATATCCTCACATGAAATCTGGAAAGAAGCTTTCTGAGAAACTGCTTAGTGTTCTGTTAATTCATCTCACAGACTTACATCTGCATTTCGTGGATCTCTTTGCTAGCCTTATTTCTGTGGAATCTGAGAACAGATATTTCGGATCCCTTGGAAGACTGTAGGGCCAAAGGAAATATCCTAAGATAACAAAGAGAAAGAAGCTTTCTGAGAAACTTCTTTGTGTTCTGTGAAATCATCTCACAGAGTTACAGCTTTCCCCTCAAGAAGCCTTTCGCTAAGACAGTTCTTGTGGAATTGGCAAAGTGATATTTGGAAGCCCATAGAGGGCTATGGTGAAAAAGGAAATATCCTCAGATGAAATCTGGAAAGAAGCTTTCTGAGAAACTGCTTAGTGTTCTGTTAATTCATCTCACAGACTTACATCTGTATTTCGTGGATCTCTTTGCTAGCCTTATTTCTGTGGAATCTGAGAACAGATATTTCGGATCCCTTGGAAGACTATAGGGCCAAAGGAAATATCCTCCGATAACCAAGAGAAAGAAGCTTTCTGAGAAACTTCTTTGTGTTCTGTGAAATCATCTCACAGAGTTACAGCTTTCCCCTCAAGAAGCCTTTCGCTCAGACAGTTCTTGTGGAATTGGCAAAGTGATATTTGGAAGCCCACAGAGGGCTATGGTGAAAAAGGAAATATCCTCAGATGAAATCTGGAAAGAAGCTTTCTGAGAAATTGCTTAGTGTTCTGTTAATTCATCTCACAGAGTTACATCTGTATTTCGTGGATCTCTTTGCTAGCCTTATTTCTGTGGAATCTGAGAACAGATATTTCGGATCCCTTGGAAGACTATAGGGTCAAAGGAAATATCCTCCGATAACAAAGAGAAAGAAGCTTTCTGAGAAACTTCTTTGTGTTCTGTGAAATCCTCTCACAGAGTTACAGCTTTCCCCTCAAGAAGCCTTTCGCTAAGACAGTTCTTGTGGAATTGGCAAAGTGATATTTGGAAGCCCGTAGAGGGCTATGGTGAAAAAGGAAATATCCTCACATGAAATCTGGAAAGAAGCTTTCTGAGAAACTGCTTAGTGTTCTGTTAATTCATCTCACAGACTTACATCTGTATTTCGTGGATCTCTTTGCTAGCCTTATTTCTGTGGAATCTGAGAACAGATATTTCGGATCCCTTGGAAGACTATAGGGCCAAAGGAAATATCCTAAGATAACAAAGAGAAAGAAGCTTTCTGAGAAACTTCTTTGTGTTCTGTGAAATCATCTCACAGAGTTACAGCTTTCCCCTCAAGAAGCCTTTCGCTAAGACAGTTCTTGTGGAATTGGCAAAGTGATATTTGGAAGCCCATAGAGGGCTATGGTGAAAAAGGAAATATCCTCAGATGAAATCTGGAAAGAAGCTTTCTGAGAAACTGCTTAGTGTTCTGTTAATTCATCTCACAGACTTACATCTGTATTTCGTGGATCTCTTTGCTAGCCTTATTTCTGTGGAATCTGAGAACAGATATTTCGGATCCCTTGGAAGACTATAGGGCCAAAGGAAATATCCTCCGATAACCAAGAGAAAGAAGCTTTCTGAGAAACTTCTTTGTGTTCTGTGAAATCATCTCACAGAGTTACAGCTTTCCCCTCAAGAAGCCTTTCGCTCAGACAGTTCTTGTGGAATTGGCAAAGTGATATTTGGAAGCCCACAGAGGGCTATGGTGAAAAAGGAAATATCCTCAGATGAAATCTGGAAAGAAGCTTTCTGAGAAATTGCTTAGTGTTCTGTTAATTCATCTCACAGAGTTACATCTGTATTTCGTGGATCTCTTTGCTAGCCTTATTTCTGTGGAATCTGAGAACAGATATTTCGGATCCCTTGGAAGACTATAGGGCCAAAGGAAATATCCTCCGATAACAAAGAGAAAGAAGCTTTCTGAGAAACTTCTTTGTGTTCTGTGAAATCATCTCACAGAGTTACAGCTTTCCCCTCAAGAAGCCTTTCGCTAAGACAGTTCTTGTGGAATTGGCAAAGTGATATTTGGAAGCCCATAGAGGGCTATGGTGAAAAAGGAAATATCCTCAGATGAAATTTGGAAAGAAGCTTTCTGAGAAACTGCTTAGTGTTCTGTTAATTCATCTCACAGAGTTACATCTGTATTTCGTGGATCTCTTTGCTAGCCTTATTTCTGTGGAATCTGAGAACAGATATTTCGGATCCCTTGGAAGACTATAGGGCCAAAGGAAATATCCTCCGATAACAAAGAGAAAGAAGCTTTCTGAGAAACTTCTTTGTGTTCTGTGAAATCATCTCACAGAGTTACAGCTTTCCCCTCAAGAAGCCTTTCGCTAAGACAGTTCTTGTGGAATTGGCAAAGTGATATTTGGAAGCCCATAGAGGGCTATGGTGAAAAAGGAAATATCCTCAGATGAAATCTGGAAAGAAGCTTTCTGAGAAACTGCTTAGTGTTCTGTTAATTCATCTCACAGAGTTACATCTGTATTTCTTGGATCTCTTTGCTAGCCTTATTTCTGTGGAATCTGAGAACAGATATTTCGGATCCCTTGGAAGACTATAGGGCCAAAGGAAATATCCTCCGATAACAAAGAGAAAGAAGCTTTCTGAGAAACTTCTTTGTGTTTTGTGAAATCATCTCACAGAGTTACAGCTTTTCCGTCAAGAAGCCTTTCGCTAAGACAGTTCTTGTGGAATTGGCAAAGTGATATTTGGAAGCCCATAGAGGGCTATGGTGAAAAAGGAAATATCCTCACATGAAATCTGGAAAGAAACTTTCTGAGAAACTCCTTAGTGTTCTGTTAATTCATCTCACAGAGTTACATCTGTATTTCGTGGATCTCTTTGCTAGCCTTATTTCTGTGGAATCTGAGAAAAGATATTTCCTTTCCCTTTGAAGACTATAGGGCCAAAGGAAATATCCTCCGATAACAAAGAGAAAGAAGCTTTCTGAGAAACTTCTTTGTGTTCTGTGAAATCATCTCACAGAGTTACAGCTTTCCCCTCAAGAAGCCTTTCGCTAAGACAGTTCTTGTGGAATTGGCAAAGTGATATTTGGAAGCCCATAGAGGGCTATGGTGAAAAAGGAAATATCCTCAGATGAAATCTGGAAAGAAGCTTTCTGAGAAACTGCTTAGTGATCTGTTAATTCATCTCACAGAGTTACATCTGTATTTCGTGGATCTCTTTGCTAGCCTTATTTCTGTGGAATCTGAGAACAGATATTTCGGATCCCTTGGAAGACTATAGGGCCAAAGGAAATATCCTCCGATAACAAAGAGAAAGAAGCTTTCTGAGAAACTTCTTTGTGTTCTGTGAAATCATCTCACAGAGTTACAGCTTTCCCCTCAAGAAGCCTTTCCCTAAGACAGTTCTTGTGGAATTGGCAAAGTGATATTTGGAAGCCCATAGGGGGCTATGGTGAAAAAGGAAATATCCTCACATGAAATCTGGAAAGAGGCTTTCTGAGAAACTGCTTTGTGTTCTGTTAATTCATCTCACAGAGTTACATCTGTATTTCGTGTATCTCTTTGCTAGCCTTATTTCTGTGGAATCTGAGAACAGATATTTCGGATCCCTTGGAAGACTATAGGGCCAAAGGAAATATCCTCCGATAACAAAGAGAAAGAAGCTTTCTGAGAAACTTCTTTGTGTTTTGTGAAATCATCTCACAGAGTTACAGCTTTCCCGTCAAGAAGCCTTTCGCTAAGACAGTTCTTGTGGAATTGGCAAAGTGATATTTGGAAGCCCATAGAGGGCTATGGTGAAAAAGGAAATATCCTCACATGAAATCTGGAAAGTAGCCTTCTGAGAAACTCCTTAGTGTTCTGTTAATTCATCGCACAGAGTTACATCTGTATTTCGTGGATCTCTTTGCTAGCCTTATTTCTGTGGAATCTGAGAACAGATATTTCCTTTCCCTTTGAAGACTATAGGGCCAAAGGAAATATCCTCCGATAACAAAGAGAAAGAAACTTTCTGAGTAATTTCTTTGTGTTCTGTGAAATCATCTCACAGAGTTACAGCTTTCCCCTCAAGAAGCCTTTCGCTAAGACAGTTCTTGTGGAATTGGCAAAGTGATATTTGGAAGCCCATAGAGGGCTATGGTGAAAAAGGAAATATCCTCAAATGAAATCTGGAAAGAAGCTTTCTGAGAAACTGCTTAGTGTTCTGTTAATTCATCTCACAGAGTTACGTCTGTATTTCGTGGATCTCTTTGCTAGCCTTATTTCTGTGGAATCTGAGAACAGATATTTCGCATCCCTTGGAAGACTATAGGGCCAAAGGAAATATCCTCCGATAACAAAGAGAAAGAAGCTTTCTGAGAAACTTCTTTGTGTTTTGTGAAATCATCTCACAGAGTTACAGCTTTCCCGTCAAGAAGCCTTTCGCTAAGACAGTTCTTGTGGAATTGGCAAAGTGATATTTGGAAGCCCATAGAGGGCTATGGTGAAAAAGGAAATATCCTCAGATGAAATCTGGAAAGAAGCTTTCTGAGAAACTGCTTAGTGTTCTGTTAATTCATCTCACAGAGTTACATCTGTATTTCGTGGATCTCTTTGCTAGCCTTATTTCTGTGGAATCTGAGAACAGATATTTCCTTTCCCTTTGAAGACTATAGGGCCAAAGGAAATATCCTCCGATAACAAAGAGAAAGAAGCTTTCTGAGAAACTTCTTTGTGTTCTGTGAAATCATCTCACAGAGTTACAGCTTTCCCCTCAAGAAGCCTTTCGCTAAGACAGTTCTTGTGGAATTGGCAAAGTGATATTTGGAAGCCCATAGAGGGCTATGGTGAAACAGGAAATATCCTCAGATGAAATCTTGAAAGAAGCTTTCTGAGAAACTGCTTAGTGTTCTGTTAATTCATCTCACAGAGTTACATCTGTATTTCGTGGATCTCTTTGCTAGCCTTATTTCTGTGGAATCTGAGAACAGATATTTCGGATCCCTTGGAAGACTATAGGGCCAAAGGAAATATCCTCCGATAACAAAGAGAAAGAAGCTTTCTGAGAAACTTCTTTGTGTTCTGTGAAATCATCTCACAGAGTTACAGCTTTCCCCTCAAGAAGCCTTTCGCTAAGACAGTTCTTGTGGAATTGGCAAAGTGATATTTGGAAGCCCATAGAGGGCTATGGTGAAAAAGGAAATATCCTCAGATGAAATCTGGAAAGAAGCTTTCTGAGAAACTGCTTAGTGTTCTGTTAATTCATCTCACATAGTTATATCTGTATTTCGTGGATCTCTTTGCTAGCCTTATTTCTGTGGAATCTGAGAACAGATATTTCGGATCCCAGGAAGACTATAGGGCCAAAGGAAATATCCTCCTATAACAATCAGAAAGAAGCTTTCTGAGAAACTTCTTTGTGTTCTGTGAAATCATCTCACAGAGTTACAGCTTTCCCCTCAAGAAGCCTTTCGCTAAGACAGTTCTTGTGGAATTGGCAAAGTGATATTTGGAAGCCCATAGAGGGCTATGGTGAAAAAGGAAATATCCTCAAATGAAATCTGGAAAGAGGCTTTCTGAGAAACTGCTTTGTGTTCTGTTAATTCATCTCACAGAGTTACATCTGTATTTCGTGGATAACTTTGCTAGCCTTATTTCTGTGGAATCTGAGAACAGATATTTCGGATACCTTGGAAGACTATAGGGCCAAAGGAAATATCCTCCGATAACAAAGAGAAAGAAGCTTTCTGAGAAACTTCTTTGTGTTTTGTGAAATCATCTCACAGAGTTACAGCTTTCCCGTCAAGAAGCCTTTCGCTAAGACAGTTCTTGTGGAATTGGCAAAGTGATATTTGGAAGCCCATAGAGGGCTATGGTGAAAAAGGAAATATACTCACATGAAATCTGGAAAGAAGCTTTCTGAGAAACTCCTTAGTGTTCTGTTAATTCATCGCACAGAGTTACATCTATATTTCGTGGATCTCTTTGCTAGCCTTATTTCTGTGGAATCTGAGAACAGATATTTCCTTTCCCTTTGAAGACTATAGGGCCAAAGGAAATATCCTCCGATAACAAAGAGAAAGAAGCTTTCTGAGAAACTTCTTTGTGTTCTGTGAAATCATCTCACAGAGTTACAGCTTTCCCCTCAAGAAGCCTTTCGCTAAGACAGTTCTTGTGGAATTGGCAAAGTGATATTTGGAAGCCCATAGAGGGCTATGGTGAAAAAGGAAATATCCTCAGATGAAATCTGGAAAGAAGCTTTCTGAGAAACTGCTTAGTGTTCTGTTAATTCATCTCACAGAGTTACATCTGTATTTCGTGGATCTCTTTGCTAGCCTTATTTCTGTGGAATCTGAGAACAGATATTTCGGATCCCTTGGAAGACTATAGGGCCAAAGGAAATATCCTCCGATAACAAAGAGAAAGAAGCTTTCTGAGAAACTTCTTCGTGTTCTGTGAAATCATCTCACAGAGTTACAGCTTTCCCCTCAAGAAGCCTTTCGCTAAGACAGTTCTTGTGGAATTGGCAAAGTGATATTTGGAAGCCCATAGAGGGCTATAGTGAAAAAGGAAATATCCTCAGATGAAATCTGGAAAGAAGCTTTCTGAGAAACTCCTTAGTGTTCTGTTAATTCATCTCACAGAGTTACATCTGTATTTCGTGGATCTCTTTGCTAGCCTTATTTCTGTGGAATCTAAGAACAGATATTTCGGATCCCTTGGAAGACTATAGGGCCAAAGGAAATATCCTCCGATAACAAAGAGAAAGAAGCTTTCTGAGAAACTTCTTTGTGTTCTGTGAAATCATCTCACAGAGTTACAGCTTTCCCCTCAAGAAGCCTTTCGCTAAGACAGTTCTTGTGGAATTGGCAAAGTGATATTTGGAAGCCCATAGAGGGCTATGGTGAAAAAGGAAATATCCTCAGATGAAATCTGGAAAGAAGCTTTCTGAGAAACTGCTTAGTGTTCTGTTAATTCATCTCACCGAGTTACATCTGTATTTCGTGTATCTCTTTGCTAGCCTTATTTCTGTGGAATCTGAGAACAGATATTTCGGATCCCTTGGAAGACTATAGGGCCAAAGGAAATATCCTCCGATAACAAAGAGAAAGAAGCTTTCTGAGAAACTTCTTTGTGTTCTGTGAAATCATCTCACAGAGTTACAGCTTTCCCCTCAAGAAGCCTTTCTCTAAGACAGTTCTTGTGGAATTGGCAAAATGATATTTGGAAGCACATGGAGGACTATGGTGAAAAAGGAAATATCCTCCGTTGAAATGTGGAAAGAAGCTTTCTGAGAAACTGCTTAGTGTTCGGTTAATTCATCTCACTGAGTTACATCTGTATTTCGTGGATCTCTTTGCTTGCCTTATTTCTGTGGAATCTGAGAACCGATATTTCGGATCCCTTGGAAGACTATAGGGCCAAATGAAATATCCTCGGATAACAAAGAGAAAGAAGCTTTCTGAGGAAATTCTTTGTGTTCTGTGAAATCATCTCACAGAGTTACAGCATTTCCCTCAAGAAGCCTTTCGCTAAGCCAGTTCTTGTGGAATTGGCAAAGTGATATTTGGAAGCCCATAGAGGGCTATGGTGAAAAAGGAAATATCCTCACATGAAATCTGGAAAGAAGCTTTCTGAGAAACTGCTTAGTGTTCTGTTAATTCATCTCACAGAGTTACATCTGTATTTCGTGGATCTCTTTGCTAGCCTTATTTCTGTGGAATCTGAGAACAGATATTTCGGATCCCTTGGAAGACTATAGGGCCAAAGGAAATATCCTCCGATAACAAAGAGAAAGAAGCTTTCTGAGAAACTTCTTTGTGTTCTGTGAAATCATCTCACAGAGTTACAGCTTTCCCCTCAAGAAGCGTTTCCCTAAGACACTTCTTGTGGAATTGGCAAAGTGATATTTGGAAGCCCATAGAGGGCTATGGTGAAAAAGGAAATATCCTCAGAAGAAATCTGGAAAGAAGCTTTCTGAGAAACTGCTTAGTGTTCTGTTAATTCATCTCACATAATTATATCTGTATTTCGTGGATCTCTTTGCTAGCCTTATTTCTGTGGAGTCTGAGAACAGATATTTCGGATCCCTTGGAAGACTATAGGGCCAAAGGAAATATCCTCCGATAACAAACAGAAAGAAGCTTTCTGAGAAACTTCTTTGTGTTCTGTGAAATCATCTCACAGCGTTACAGCTTTCCCCTCAAGAAGCCTTTCGCTAAGACAGTTCTTGTGGAATTGGCAAAGTGATATTTGGAAGCCCATAGAGGGCTATGGTGAAAAAGGAAATATCCTCAGATGAAATCTGGAAAGAAGCTTTCTGAGAAACTGCTTAGTGTTCTGTTAATTCATCTCACAGAGTTACATCTGTATTTCGTGGATCTCTTTGCTAGCCTTATTTCTGTGGAATCTGAGAACAGATATTTCGGATCCCTTGGAAGACTATAGGGCCAAAGGAAATATCCTCCGATAACAAAGAGAAAGAAGCTTTCTGAGAAACTTCTTTGTGTTCTGTGAAATCATCTCACAGAGTTACAGCTTTCCCCTCAAGAAGCCTTTCGCTAAGACAGTTCTTGTGGAATTGGCAAAGTGATATTTGGAAGCCCATAGAGGGCTATGGTGAAAAAGGAAATATCCTCAGATGAAATCTGGAAAGAAGCTTTCTGAGAAACTGCTTAGTGTTCTGTTAATTCATCTCACAGAGTTACATCTGTATTTCGTGGATCTCTTTGCTAGCCTTATTTCTGTGGAATCTGAGAACAGATATTTCGGATCCCTTGGAAGACTATAGGGCCAAAGGAAATATCCTCCGATAACAAAGAGAAAGAAGCTTTCTGAGAAACTTCTTTGTGTTCTGTGAAATCATTTCACAGAGTTACAGCTTTCACCTCAAGAAGCCTTTCGCTAAGACAGTTCTTGTGGATTTGGCAAAGTGATATTTGGAAGCCCATAGAGGGCTATGGTGAAAAAGGAAATATCCTCAGATGAAATCTGGAAAGAAGCTTTCTGAGAAACTGCTTAGTGTTCTGTTAATTCATCTCACAGAGTTACATCTGTATTTCGTGGATCTCTTTGCTAGCCTTATTTCTGTGGAATCTGAGAACAGATATTTCGGATCCCTTGGAAGAATATAGGGCCAAAGGAAATATCCTGCGATAACAAAGAGAAAGAAGCTTTCTGAGAAACTTCTTTGTGTTCTGTGAAATCATCTCACAGAGTTACAGCTTTCCCCTCAAGAAGCCTTTCGCTAAGACAGTTCTTGTGGAATTGGCAAAGTGATATTTGGAAGCCCATAGAGGGCTATGGTGAAAAAGGAAATATCCTCAGATGAAATCTGGAAAGAAGCTTTCTGAGAAACTGCTTAGTGTTCTGTTAATTCATCTCACAGAGTTACATCTGTATTTCGTGGATCTCTTTGATAGCCTTATTTCTGTGGAATCTGAGAACAGATATTTCGGATCCCTTGGAAGACTATAGGGCCAAAGGAAATATCCTCTGATAACAAAGAGAAAGAAGCTTTCTGAGAAACTTCTTTGTGTTCTGTGAAATCATCTCACGGAGTTACAGCTTTCCCCTCAAGAAGCCTTTCGCTAAGACAGTTCTTGTGGAATTGGCAAAGTGATATTTGGAAGCCCATAGAGGACTATGGTGAAAAAGGAAATATCCTCCGTTGAAATGTGGAAAGAAGCTTTCTGAGAAACTGCTTAGTGTTCTGTTAATTCATCTCACTGAGTTACATCTGTATTTCGTGGATCTCTTTGCTTGCCTTATTTCTGTGGAATCTGAGAACAGATATTTCGGATCCCTTGGAAGACTATAGGGCCAAAGGAAATATCCTCCGATAACAAAGAGAAAGAAGCTTTCTGAGAAACTTCTTTGTGTTCTGTGAAATCATCTCACAGAGTTACAGCTTTCCCCTCAAGAAGCCTTTCGCTAAGACAGTTCTTGTGGAATTGGCAAAGTGATATTTGGAAGCCCATAGAGGGCTATGGTGAAAAAGGAAATATCCTCACATGAAATCTGGAAAGAAGCTTTCTGAGAAACTCCTTAGTGTTCTGTTAATTCATCGCACAGAGTTACATCTGTATTTCGTGGATCTCTTTGCTAGCCTTATTTCTGTGGAATCTGAGAACAGATATTTCCTTTCCCTTTTAAGACTATAGGGCCAAAGGAAATATCCTCCGATAACAAAGAGAAAGAAGCTTTCTGAGAAATTTCTTTGTGTTCTGTGAAATCATCTCACAGAGTTACAGCTTTCCCCTCAAGAAGCCTTTCGCTAAGACAGTTCTTGTGGAATTGGCAAAGTGATATTTGGAAGCCCATAGAGGGCTATGGTGAAAAAGGAAATATCCTCAGATGAAATCTGGAAAGAAGCTTTCTGAGAAACTGCTTTGTGTTCTGTTAATTCATCTCACAGAGTTACATCTGTATTTCGTGGATCTCTTTGCTAGCCTTATTTCTGTGGAATCTGAGAACAGATATTTCGGATCCCTTGGAAGACTATAGGGCCAAAGGAAATATCCTCCGATAACAAAGAGAAAGAAGCTTTCTGAGAAACTTCTTTGTGTTCTGTGAAATCATCTCACAGAGTTACAGCTTTCCCCTCAAGAAGCCTTTCCCTAAGACAGTTCTTGTGGAATTGGCAAAGTGATATTTGGAAGCCCATAGAGGGCTATGGTGAAAAAGGAAATATCCTCAAATGAAATCTGGAAAGAAGCTTTCTGAGAAACTGCTTAGTGTTCTGTTAATTCATCTCACAGAGTTACATCTGTATTTCGTGGATCTCTTTGCTAGCCTTATTTCTGTGGAATCTGAGAACAGATATTTCGGATCCCTTGGAAGACTATAGGGCCAAAGGAAATATCCTCCGATAACAAAGAGAAAGAAGCTTTCTGAGAAACTTCTTTGTGTTTTGTGAAATCATCTCACAGAGTTACAGCTTTCCCGTCAAGAAGCCTTTCGCTAAGACAGTTCTTGTGGAATTGGCAAAGTGATATTTGGAAGCCCATAGAGGGCTATGGTGAAAAAGGAAATATCCTCACATGAAATCTGGAAAGAAGCTTTCTGAGAAACTGCTTAGTGTTCTGTTAATTCATCTCACAGAGTTACATCTGTATTTTGTGGATCTCTTTGCTAGCCTTATTTCTGTGGAATCTGAGAACAGATATTTCCTTTCCCTTTGAAGACTACACGGCCAAAGGAAATATCCTCCGATAACAAAGAGAAAGAAGCTTTCTGAGAAACTTCTTTGTGTTCTGTGAAATCATCTCACAGAGTTACAGCTTTCCCCTCAAGAAGCCTTTCGCTAAGACAGTTCTTGTGGAATTGGCAAAGTGATATTTGGAAGCCCATAGAGGGCTATGGTGAAAAAGGAAATATCCTCACATGAAATCTGGAAAGAAGCTTTCTGAGAAACTGCTTAGTGTTCTGTTAATTCATCTCACAGAGTTACATCTGTATTTCGTGGATCTCTTTGCTAGCCTTATTTCTGTGGAATCTGAGAACAGATATTTCGGATCCCTTGGAAGACTATAGGGCCAAAGGAAATATCCTCCGATAACAAAGAGAAAGAAGCTTTCTGAGAAACTTCTTTGTGTTCTGTGAAATCATCTCACAGAGTTACAGCTTTCCCCTCAAGAAGCCTTTCCCTAAGACAGTTCTTGTGGAATTGGCAAAGTGATATTTGGAAGCCCATAGAGGGCTATGGTGAAAAAGGAAATATCCTCAGATGAAATCTGGAAGGAAGCTTTCTGAGAAACTGCTTAGTGTTCTGTTAATTCATCTCGCATAGTTATATCTGTATTTCGTGGATCTCTTTGCTAGCCTTATTTCTGTGGAATCTGAGAACAGATATTTCGGATCCCTTGGAAGACTATAGGGCCAAAGGAAATATCCTCCTATAACAAACAGAAAGAAGCTTTCTGAGAAACTTCTTTGTGTTCTGTGAAATCATCTCACAGAGTTACAGCTTTCCCCTCAAGAAGCCTTTCGCTAAGACAGTTCTTGTGGAATTGGCAAAGTGATATTTGGAAGCCCATAGAGGGCTATGGTGAAAAAGGAAATATCCTCAAATGAAATCTGGAAAGAGGCTTTCTGAGAAACTGCTTTGTGTTCTGTTAATTCATCTCACAGAGTTACATCTGTATTTCGTGGATCTCTTTGCTAGCCTTATTTCTGTGGAATCTGAGAACAGATATTTCGGATCCCTTGGAAGACTATAGGGCCAAAGGAAATATCCTCCGATAACAAAGAGAAAGAAGCTTTCTGAGAAACTTCTTTGTGTTTTGTGAAATCATCTCACAGAGTTACAGCTTTCCCGTGAAGAAGCCTTTCGCTAAGACAGTTCTTGTGGAATTGGCAAAGTGATATTTGGAAGCCCATAGAGGGCTATGGTGAAAAAGGAAATATCCTCACATGAAATCTGGAAAGAAGCTTTCTGAGAAACTCCTTAGTGTTCTGTTAATTCATCGCACAGAGTTACATCTGTATTTCGTGGATCTCTTTGCTAGCCTTATTTCTGTGGAATCTGAGAACAGATATTTCGGATCCCTTGGAAGACTATAGGGCCAAAGGAAATATCCTCCGATAACAAAGAGAAAGAAGCTTTCTGAGAAACTTCTTTGTGTTCTGTGAAATCATCTCACAGAGTTACAGCTTTCCCCTCAAGAAGCCTTTCGCTAAGACAGTTCTTGTGGAATTGGCAAAGTGATATTTGGAAGCCCATAGAGGGCTATGGTGAAAAAGGAAATATCCTCAGATGAAATCTGGAAAGAAGCTTTCTGAGAAACTGCTTAGTGTTCTGTTAATTCATCTCACAGAGTTACATCTGTATTTCGTGGATCTCTTTGCTAGCCTTATTTCTGTGGAATCTGAGAACAGATATTTCGGATCCCTTGGAAGACTATAGGGCCAAAGGAAATATCCTCCGATAACAAAGAGAAAGAAGCTTTCTGAGAAACTTCTTTGTGTTCTGTGAAATCATCTCACAGAGTTACAGCTTTCCCCTCAAGAAGCCTTTCCCTAAGACAGTTCTTGTGGAATTGGCAAAGTGATATTTGGAAGCCCATAGAGGGCTATGGTGAAAAAGGAAATATCCTCACATGAAATCTGGAAAGCGGCTTTCTGAGAAACTGCTTTGTGTTCTGTTAATTCATCTCACAGAGTTACATCTGCATTTCGTGTATCTCTTTGCTAGCCTTATTTCTGTGGAATCTGAGAACAGATATTTCGGATCCCTTGGAAGACTATAGGGCCAAAGGAAATATCCTCCGATAACAAAGAGGAAGAAGCTTTCTGAGAAACTTCTTTGTGTTTTGTGAAATCATCTCACAGAGTTACAGCTTTCCCGTCAAGAAGCCTTTCGCTAAGACAGTTCTTGTGGAATTGGCAAAGTGATATTTGGAAGCCCATAGAGGGCTATGGTGAAAAAGGAAATATCCTCACATGAAATCTGGAAAGTAGCCTTCTGAGAAACTCCTTAGTGTTCTGTTAATTCATCCCACAGAGTTACATCTGTATTTCGTGGATCTCTTTGCTAGCCTTATTTCTGTGGAATCTGAGAACAGATATTTCCTTTCCCTTTGAAGACTATAGGGCCAAAGGAAATATCCTCCGATAACAAAGAGAAAGAAACTTTCTGAGTAATTTCTTTGTGTTCTGTGAAATCATCTCACAGAGTTACAGCTTTCCCCTCAAGAAGCCTTTCGCTAAGACAGTTCTTGTGGAATTGGCAAAGTGATATTTGGAAGCCCATAGAGGGCTATGGTGAAAAAGGAAATATCCTCAAATGAAATCTGGAAAGAAGCTTTCTGAGAAACTGCTTAGTGTTCTGTTAATTCATCTCACAGAGTTACATCTGTATTTCGTGGATCTCTTTGCTAGCCTTATTTCTGTGGAATCTGAGAACAGATATTTCGGATCCCTTGGAAGACTATAGGGCCAAAGGAAATATCCTCCGATAACAAAGAGAAAGAAGCTTTCTGAGAAACTTCTTTGTGTTTTGTGAAATCATCTCACAGAGTTACAGCTTTCCCGTCAAGAAGCCTTTCGCTAAGACAGTTCTTGTGGAATTGGCAAAGTGATATTTGGAAGCCCATAGAGGGCTATGGTGAAAAAGGAAATATCCTCAGATGAAATCTGGAAAGAAGCTTTCTGAGAAACTGCTTAGTGTTCTGTTAATTCATCTCACAGAGTTACATCTGTATTTCGTGGATCTCTTTGCTAGCCTTATTTCTGTGGAATCTGAGAACAGATATTTCGGATCCCTTGGAAGACTATAGGGCCAAAGGAAATATCCTCCGATAACCAAGAGAAAGAAACTTTCTGAGAAACTTCTTTGTGTTCTGTGAAATCATCTCACAGAGTTACAGCTTTCCCCTCAAGAAGACTTTCGCTAAGACAGTTCTTGTGGAATTGGCAAAGTGATATTTGGAAGCCCATAGAGGGCTATGGTGAAAAAGGAAATATCCTCAGATGAAATGTGGAAAGAAGCTTTCTGAGAAACTGCTTAGTGTTCTGTTAATTCATCTCACAGAGTTACATCTGTATTTCGTGGATCTCTTTGCTAGCCTTATTTCTGTGGAATCTGAGAACAGATATTTCGGAACCCTTGGAAGACAATAGGGCCAAAGGAAATATCCTCCGATAACAAAGAGAAAGAAGCTTTCTGAGAAACTTCTTTGTGTTCTGTGAAATCATCTCACAGAGTTACAGCTTTCCCCTCAAGAAGCCTTTCGCTAAGACAGTTCTTGTGGAATTGGCAAAGTGATATTTGGAAGCCCATAGAGGGCTATGGTGAAAAAGGAAATATCCTCAGATGAAATCTGGAAAGAAGCTTTCTGAGAAACTGCTTAGTGTTCTGTTAATTCATCTCACAGAGTTACATCTGTATTTCGTGGATCTCTTTGCTAGCCTTATTTCTGTGGAATCTGAGAAGAGATATTTCGGATCCCTTGGAAGACTATAGGGCCAAAGGAAATATCCTCTGATAACAAAGAGAAAGAAGCTTTCTGAGAAACTTCTTTGTGTTCTGTGAAATCATCTCACAGAGTTACAGCTTTCCCCTCAAGAAGCCTTTCGCTAAGACAGTTCTTGTGGAATTGGCAAAGTGATATTTGGAAGCCCATAGAGGGCTATGGTGAAAAAGGAAATATCCTCAGATGAAATCTGGAAAGAAGCTTTCTGAGAAACTGCTTAGTGTTCTGTTAATTCATCTCACAGACTTACATCTGTATTTCGTGGATCTCTTTGCTAGCCTTTTTTCTGTGGAATCTGAGAACAGATATTTCGGATCCTTTGGAAGACTATAGGGCCAAAGGAAATATCCTCCGATAACAAAGAGAAAGAAGCTTTCTGAGAAACTTCTTTGTGTTCTGTGAAATCATCTCACAGAGTTACAGCTTTCCCCTCAAGAAGCCTTTCCCTAAGACAGTTCTTGTGGAATTGGCAAAGTGATATTTGGAAGCCCATAGAGGGCTATGGTGAAAAAGGAAATATCCTCAGAAGAAATCTGGAAAGAAGATTTCTGAGAAACTGCTTAGTGTTCTGTTAATTCATCTCACATAGTTATATCTGTATTTCGTGGATCTCTTTGCTAGCCTTATTTCTGTGGAGTCTGAGAACAGATATTTCGGATCCCTTGGAAGACTATAGGGCCAAAGGAAATATCCTCCGATAACAAACAGAAAGAAGCTTTCTGAGAAACTTCTTTGTGTTCTGTGAAATCATCTCACAGAGTTACAGCTTTCCCCTCAAGAAGCCTTTCGCTAAGACAGTTCTTGTGGAATTGGCAAAGTGATATTTGGAAGCCCATAGAGGGCTATGGTGAAAAAGGAAATATCCTCAGATGAAATCTGGAAAGAAGCTTTCTGAGAAACTGCTTAGTGTTCTGTTAATTCATCTCACAGAGTTACATCTGTATTTCGTGGATCTCTTTGCTAGCCTTATTTCTGTGGAATCTGAGAACAGATATTTCGGATCCCTTGGAAGACTATAGGGCCAAAGGAAATATCCTCCGATAACAAAGAGAAAGAAGCTTTCTGAGAAACTTCTTTGTGTTCTGTGAAATCATCTCACAGAGTTACAGCTTTCCCCTCAAGAAGCCTTTCGCTAAGACAGTTCTTGTGGAATTGGCAAAGTGATATTTGGAAGCCCATAGAGGGCTATGGTGAAAAAGGAAATATCCTCAGATGAAATCTGGAAAGAAGCTTTCTGAGAAACTGCTTAGTGTTCTGTTAATTCATCTCACAGAGTTACATCTGTATTTCGTGGATCTCTTTGCTAGCCTTAATTCTGTGGAATCTGAGAACAGATATTTCGGATCCCTTGGAAGACTATAGGGCCAAAGGAAATATCCTGCGATAACAAAGAGAAAGAAGCTTTCTGAGAAACTTCTTTGTGTTCTGTGAAATCATCTCACAGAGTTACAGCTTTCCCCTCAAGAAGCCTTTCGCTAAGACAGTTCTTGTGGAATTCGCAAAGTGATATTTGGAAGCCCATAGAGGGCTATGGTGAAAAAGGAAATATCCTCAGATGAAATCTGGAAAGAAGCTTTCTGAGAAACTGCTTAGTGTTCTGTTAATTCATCTCACAGAGTTACATCTGTATTTCGTGGATCTCTTTGCTAGCCTTATTTCTGTGGAATCTGAGAAGAGATATTTCGGATCCCTTGGAAGACTATAGGGCCAAAGGAAATATCCTCTGATAACAAAGAGAAAGAAGCTTTCTGAGAAACTTCTTTGTGTTCTGTGAAATCATCTCACAGAGTTACAGCTTTCCCCTCAAGAAGCCTTTCGCTAAGACAGTTCTTGTGGAATTGGCAAAGTGATATTTGGAAGCCCATAGAGGACTATGGTGAAAAAGGAAATATCCTCCGTTGAAATGTGGAAAGAAGCTTTCTGAGAAACTGCTTAGTGTTCTGTTAATTCATCTCACTGAGTTACATCTGTATTTCGTGGATCTCTTTGCTTGCCTTATTTCTGTGGAATCTGAGAACAGATATTTCGGATCCCTTGGAAGACTATAGGGCCAAAGGAAATATCCTCCGATAACAAAGAGAAAGAAGCTTTCTGAGAAACTTCTTTGTGTTCTGTGAAATCATCTCACAGAGTTACAGCTTTCCCCTCAAGAAGCCTTTCGCTAAGACAGTTCTTGTGGAATTGGCAAAGTGATATTTGGAAGCCCATAGAGGGCTATGGTGAAAAAGGAAATATCCTCAGATGAAATCTGGAAAGAAGCTTTCTGAGAAACTGCTTAGTGTTCTGTTAATTCATCTCACAGAGTTACATCTGTATTTCGTGGATCTCTTTGCTAGCCTTATTTCTGTGGAATCTGAGAACAGATATTTCGGATCCCTTGGAAGACTATAGGGCCAAAGGAAATATCCTCCGATAACAAAGAGAAAGAAGCTTTCTGAGAAACTTCTTTGTGTTCTGTGAAATCATCTCACAGAGTTACAGCTTTCCCCTCAAGAAGCCTTTCTCTAAGACAGTTCTTGTGGAATTGGCAAAGTGATATTTGGAAGCCCATGGAGGACTATGGTGAAAAAGGAAATATCCTCCGTTGAAATGTGGAAAGAAGCTTTCTGAGAAACTGCTTAGTGTTCTGTTAATTCATCTCACTGAGTTACATCTGTATTTCGTGGATCTCTTTGCTTGCCTTATTTCTGTGGAATCTGAGAACAGATATTTCGGATCCCTTGGAAGACTATAGGGCCAAATGAAATATCCTCGGATAACAAAGAGAAAGAAGCTTTCTGAGGAAATTCTTTGTGTTCTGTGAAATCATCTCACAGAGTTACAGCATTTCCCTCAAGAAGCCTTTCGCTAAGCCAGTTCTTGTGGAATTGGCAAAGTGATATTTGGAAGCCCATAGAGTGCTATGGTGAAAAAGGAAATATCCTCACATGAAATCTGGAAAGAAGCTTTCTGAGAAACTGCTTAGTGTTCTGTTAATTCATCTCACAGAGTTACATCTGTATTTCGTGGATCTCTTTGCTAGCCTTATTTCTGTGGAATCTGACAACAGATATTTCGGATCCCTTGGAAGACTATAGGGCCAAAGGAAATATCCTCCGATAACAAAGAGAAAGAAGCTTTCTGAGAAACTTCTTTGTGTTCTGTGAAATCATCTCACAGAGTTACAGCTTTCCCCTCAAGAAGCCTTTCGCTAAGACAGTTCTTGTGGAATTGGCAAAGTGATATTTGGAAGCCCATAGAGGGCTATGGTGAAAAAGGAAATATCCTCACATGAAATCTGGAAAGAAGCTTTCTGAGAAACTGCTTAGTGTTCTGTTAATTCATCTCACAGAGTTACATCTGTATTTCGTGGATCTCTTTGCTAGCCTTATTTCTGTGGAATCTGAGAACAGATATTTCGGATCCCTTGGAAGACTATAGGGCCAAAGGAAATATCCTCCGATAACCAAGAGAAAGAAACTTTCTGAGAAACTTCTTTGTGTTCTGTGAAATCATCTCACAGAGTTACAGCTTTCCCCTCAAGAAGACTTTCGCTAAGACAGTTCTTGTGGAATTGGCAAAGTGATATTTGGAAGCCCATAGAGGGCTATGGTGAAAAAGGAAATATCCTCAGATGAAATGTGGAAAGAAGCTTTCTGAGAAACTGCTTAGTGTTCTGTTAATTCATCTCACAGAGTTACATCTGTATTTCGTGGATCTCTTTGCTAGCCTTATTTCTGTGGAATCTGAGAACAGATATTTCGGAACCCTTGGAAGACAATAGGGCCAAAGGAAATATCCTCCGATAACAAAGAGAAAGAAGCTTTCTGAGAAACTTCTTTGTGTTCTGTGAAATCATCTCACAGAGTTACAGCTTTCCCCTCAAGAAGCCTTTCGCTAAGACAGTTCTTGTGGAATTCGCAAAGTGATATTTGGAAGCCCATAGAGGGCTATGGTGAAAAAGGAAATATCCTCAGATGAAATCTGGAAAGAAGCTTTCTGAGAAACTGCTTAGTGTTCTGTTAATTCATCTCACAGAGTTACATCTGTATTTCGTGGATCTCTTTGCTAGCCTTATTTCTGTGGAATCTGAGAAGAGATATTTCGGATCCCTTGGAAGACTATAGGGCCAAGGGAAATATCCTCTGATAACAAAGAGAAAGAAGCTTTCTGAGAAACTTCTTTGTGTTCTGTGAAATCATCTCACAGAGTTACAGCTTTCCCCTCAAGAAGCCTTTCGCTAAGACAGTTCTTGTGGAATTGGCAAAGTGATATTTGGAAGCCCATAGAGGGCTATGGTGAAAAAGGAAATATCCTCAGATGAAATCTGGAAAGAAGCTTTCTGAGAAACTGCTTAGTGTTCTGTTAATTCATCTCACAGACTTACATCTGTATTTCGTGGATCTCTTTGCTAGCCTTTTTTCTGTGGAATCTGAGAACAGATATTTCGGATCCTTTGGAAGACTATAGGGCCAAAGGAAATATCCTCCGATAACAAAGAGAAAGAAGCTTTCTGAGAAACTTCTTTGTGTTCTGTGAAATCATCTCACAGAGTTACAGCTTTCCCCTCAAGAAGCCTTTCCCTAAGACAGTTCTTGTGGAATTGGCAAAGTGATATTTGGAAGCCCATAGAGGGCTATGGTGAAAAAGGAAATATCCTCAGAAGAAATCTGGAAAGAAGATTTCTGAGAAACTGCTTAGTGTTCTGTTAATTCATCTCACATAGTTATATCTGTATTTCGTGGATCTCTTTGCTAGCCTTATTTCTGTGGAGTCTGAGAACAGATATTTCGGATCCCTTGGAAGACTATAGGGCCAAAGGAAATATCCTCCGATAACAAACAGAAAGAAGCTTTCTGAGAAACTTCTTTGTGTTCTGTGAAATCATCTCACAGAGTTACAGCTTTCCCCTCAAGAAGCCTTTCGCTAAGACAGTTCTTGTGGAATTGGCAAAGTGATATTTGGAAGCCCATAGAGGGCTATGGTGAAAAAGGAAATATCCTCAGATGAAATCTGGAAAGAAGCTTTCTGAGAAACCTCTTAGTGTTCTGTTAATTCATCTCACAGAGTTACATCTGTATTTCGTGGATCTCTTTGCTAGCCTTATTTCTGTGGAATCTGAGAACAGATATTTCGGATCCCTTGGAAGACTATAAGGCCAAAGGAAATATCCTCCGATAACAAAGAGAAAGAAGCTTTCTGAGAAACTTCTTTGTGTTCCGTGAAATCATTTCACAGAGTTACAGCTTTCACCTCAAGAAGCCTTTCGCTAAGACAGTTCTTGTGGAATTGGCAAAGTGATATTTGGAAGCCCATAGAGGGCTATGGTGAAAAAGGAAATATCCTCAGATGAAATCTGGAAAGAAGCTTTCTGAGAAACTGCTTAGTGTTCTGTTAATTCATCTCACAGAGTTACATCTGTATTTCGTGGATCTCTTTGCTAGCCTTAATTCTGTGGAATCTGAGAACAGATATTTCGGATCCCTTGGAAGACTATAGGGCCAAAGGAAATATCCTGCGATAACAAAGAGAAAGAAGCTTTCTGAGAAACTTCTTTGTGTTCTGTGAAATCATCTCACAGAGTTACAGCTTTCCCCTCAAGAAGCCTTTCGCTAAGACAGTTCTTGTGGAATTCGCAAAGTGATATTTGGAAGCCCATAGAGGGCTATGGTGAAAAAGGAAATATCCTCAGATGATATCTGGAAAGAAGCTTTCTGAGAAACTGCTTAGTGTTCTGTTAATTCATCTCACAGAGTTACATCTGTATTTCGTGGATCTCTTTGCTAGCCTTATTTCTGTGGAATCTGAGAACAGATATTTCGGATCCCTTGGAAGACTATAGGGCCAAAGGAAATATCCTCTGATAACAAAGAGAAAGAAGCTTTCTGAGAAACTTCTTTGTGTTCTGTGAAATCATCTCACAGAGTTACAGCTTTCCCCTCAAGAAGCCTTTCGCTAAGACAGTTCTTGTGGAATTGGCAAAGTGATATTTGGAAGCCCATAGAGGACTATGGTGAAAAAGGAAATATCCTCCGTTGAAATGTGGAAAGAAGCTTTCTGAGAAACTGCTTAGTGTTCTGTTAATTCATCTCACTGAGTTACATCTGTATTTCGTGGATCTCTTTGCTTGCCTTATTTCTGTGGAATCTGAGAACAGATATTTCGGATCCCTTGGAAGACTATAGGGCCAAAGGAAATATCCTCCGATAACAAAGAGAAAGAAGCTTTCTGAGAAACTTCTTTGTGTTCTGTGAAATCATCTCACAGAGTTACAGCTTTCCCCTCAAGAAGCCTTTCGCTAAGACAGTTCTTGTGGAATTGGCAAAGTGATATTTGGAAGCCCATAGAGGGCTATGGTGAAAAAGGAAATATCCTCAGATGAAATCTGGAAAGAAGCTTTCTGAGAAACTGCTTAGTGTTCTGTTAATTCATCTCACAGAGTTACATCTGTATTTCGTGGATCTCTTTGCTAGCCTTATTTCTGTGGAATCTAAGAACAGATATTTCGGATCCCTTGGAAGACTATAGGGCCAAAGGAAATATCCTCCGATAACAAAGAGAAAGAAGCTTTCTGAGAAACTTCTTTGTGTTCTGTGAAATCATCTCACAGAGTTACAGCTTTCCCCTCAAGAAGCCTTTCTCTAAGACAGTTCTTGTGGAATTGGCAAAGTGATATTTGGAAGCCCATGGAGGACTATGGTGAAAAAGGAAATATCCTCCGTTGAAATGTGGAAAGAAGCTTTCTGAGAAACTGCTTAGTGTTCTGTTAATTCATCTCACTGAGTTACATCTGTATTTCGTGGATCTCTTTGCTTGCCTTATTTCTGTGGAATCTGAGAACAGATATTTCGGATCCCTTGGAAGACTATAGGGCCAAATGAAATATCCTCGGATAACAAAGAGAAAGAAGCTTTCTGAGGAAATTCTTTGTGTTCTGTGAAATCATCTCACAGAGTTACAGCATTTCCCTCAAGAAGCCTTTCGCTAAGCCAGTTCTTGTGGAATTGGCAAAGTGATATTTGGAAGCCCATAGAGTGCTATGGTGAAAAAGGAAATATCCTCACATGAAATCTGGAAAGAAGCTTTCTGAGAAACTGCTTAGTGTTCTGTTAATTCATCTCACAGAGTTACATCTGTATTTCGTGGATCTCTTTGCTAGCCTTATTTCTGTGGAATCTGAGAACAGATATTTCGGATCCCTTGGAAGACTATAGGGCCAAAGGAAATATCCTCCGATAACAAAGAGAAAGAAGCTTTCTGAGAAACTTCTTTGTGTTCTGTGAAATCATCTCACAGAGTTACAGCTTTCCCCTCAAGAAGCCTTTCGCTAAGACAGTTCTTGTGGAATTGGCAAAGTGATATTTGGAAGCCCATAGAGGGCTATGGTGAAAAAGGAAATATCCTCAGATGAAATCTGGAAAGAAGCTTTCTGAGAAACTGCTTAGTGTTCTGTTAATTCATCTCACAGAGTTACATCTGTATTTCGTGGATCTCTTTGCTAGCCTTATTTCTGTGGAATCTGAGAACAGATATTTCGGATCCCTTGGAAGACTATAGGGCCAAAGGAAATATCCTCCGATAACAAAGAGAAAGAAGCTTTCTGAGAAACTTCTTTGTGTTCTGTGAAATCATCTCACAGAGTTACAGCTTTCCCCTCAAGAAGCCTTTCGCTAAGACAGTTCTTGTGGAATTGGCAAAGTGATATTTGGAAGCCCATAGAGGGCTATGGTGAAAAAGGAAATATCCTCAGATGAAATCTGGAAAGAAGCTTTCTGAGAAACTGCTTAGTGTTCTGTTAATTCATCTCACAGAGTTACATCTGTATTTCGTGGATCTCTTTGCTAGCCTTATTTCTGTGGAATCTGAGAACAGATATTTCGGATCCCTTGGAAGACTATAGGGCCAAAGGAAATATCCTCCGATAACAAAGAGAAAGAAGCTTTCTGAGAAACTTCTTTGTGTTCTGTGAAATCATTTCACAGAGTTACAGCTTTCACCTCAAGAAGCCTTTCGCTAAGACAGTTCTTGTGGAATTGGCAAAGTGATATTTGGAAGCCCATAGAGGGCTATGGTGAAAAAGGAAATATCCTCAGATGAAATCTGGAAAGAAGCTTTCTGAGAAACTGCTTAGTGTTCTGTTAATTCATCTCACAGAGTTACAGCTGTATTTCGTGGATCTCTTTGCTAGCCTTATTTCTGTGGAATCTGAGAACAGATATTTCGGATCCCTTGGAAGAATATAGGGCCAAAGGAAATATCCTGCGATAACAAAGAGAAAGAAGCTTTCTGAGAAACTTCTTTGTGTTCTGTGAAATCATCTCACAGAGTTACAGCTTTCCCCTCAAGAAGCCTTTCGCTAAGACAGTTCTTGTGGAATTGGCAAAGTGATATTTGGAAGCCCATAGAGGGCTATGGTGAAAAAGGAAATATCCTCCGATGAAATCTGGAAAGAAGCTTTCTGAGAAACTGCTTAGTGTTCTGTTAATTCATCTCACAGAGTTACATCTGTATTTCGTGGATCTCTTTGCTAGCCTTATTTCTGTGGAATCTGAGAACAGATATTTCGGATCCCTTGGAAGACTATAGGGCCAAAGGAAATATCCTCTGATAACAAAGAGAAAGAAGCTTTCTGAGAAACTTCTTTGTGTTCTGTGAAATCATCTCACAGAGTTACAGCTTTCCCCTCAAGAAGCCTTTCGCTAAGACAGTTCTTGTGGAATTGGCAAAGTGATATTTGGAAGCCCATAGAGGACTATGGTGAAAAAGGAAATATCCTCCGTTGAAATGTGGAAAGAAGCTTTCTGAGAAACTGCTTAGTGTTCTGTTAATTCATCTCACTGAGTTACATCTGTATTTCGTGGATCTCTTTGCTTGCCTTATTTCTGTGGAATCTGAGAACAGATATTTCGGATCCCTTGGAAGACTATAGGGCCAAATGAAATATCCTCGGATAACAAAGAGAAAGAAGCTTTCTGAGGAAATTCTTTGTGTTCTGTGAAATCATCTCACAGAGTTACAGCATTCCCCTCAAGAAGCCTTTCGCTAAGACAGTTCTTGTGGAATTGTCAAAGTGATATCTGGAAGCCCAAAGAGGGCTCTGGTGAAAAAGGAAATATCCTCAGATGAAATCTGGAAAGAATCTTTCTGAGAAACTGCTTAGTGTTCTGTTAATTCATCTCACATAGTTATATCTGTATTTCGTGGATCTCTTTGCTAGCCTTATTTCTGTGGAGTCTGAGAACAGATATTTCGGATCCCTTGGAAGACTATAGGGCCAAGGGAAATATCCTCCGATAACAAAGAGAAAGAAGCTTTCTGAGAAACTTCTTTGTGTTCTGTGAAATCATCTCACAGAGTTACAGCTTTCCCCTCAAGAAGCCTTTCGCTAAGACAGTTCTTGTGGAATTGGCAAAGTGATATTTGGAAGCCCATAGAGGGCTATGGTGAAAAAGGAAATATCCTCAGATGAAATCTGGAAAGAAGCTTTTTGAGAAACTGCTTAGTGTTCTGTTAATTCATCTCACAGAGTTACATCTGTATTTCGTGGATCTCTTTGCTAGCCTTATTTCTGTGGAATCTGAGAACAGATATTTCGGATCCCTTGGAAGACTATGGGGCCAAAGGAAATATCCTCCGATAACAAAGAGAAAGAAGCTTTCTGAGAAACTTCTTTGTGTTCTGTGAAATCATCTCACAGAGTTACAGCTTTCCCCTCAAGAAGCCTTTCGCTAAGACAGTTCTTGTGGATTGGCAAAGTGATATTTGGAAGCCCATAGAGGGCTATGGTGAAAAAGGAAATATCCTCAGATGAAATCTTGAAAGAAGCTTTCTGAGAAACTGCTTAGTGTTCTGTAAATTCATCTCACAGAGTTACATCTGTATTTCGTGGATCTCTTTGCTAGCCTTATTTCTGTGGAATCTGAGAACAGATATTTCGGATCCCTTGGAAGACTATAGGGCCAAAGGAAATATCCTCCGATAACAAAGAGAAAGAAGCTTTCTGAGAAACTTCTTTGTGTTCTGTGAAATCATCTCACAGAGTTACAGCTTTCCCCTCAAGAAGCCTTTCGCTAAGACAGTTCTTGTGGAATTGGCAAAGTGATATTTGGAAGCCCATAGAGGACTATGGTGAAAAAGGAAATATCCTCCGTTGAAATGTGGAAAGAAGCTTTCTGAGAAACTGCTTAGTGTTCTGTTAATTCATCTCACTGAGTTACATCTGTATTTCGTGGATCTCTTTGCTTGCCTTATTTCTGTGGAATCTGAGAACAGATATTTCGGATCCCTTGGAAGACTATAGGGCCAAATGAAATATCCTCGGATAACAAAGAGAAAGAAGCTTTCTGAGGAAATTCTTTGTGTTCTGTGAAATCATCTCACAGAGTTACAGCTTTCCCCTCAAGAAGCCTTTCGCTAAGACAGTTCTTGTGGAATTGGCAAAGTGATATTTGGAACCCCTTAGAGGGCTATGGTGAAAAAGGAAATATCCTCAGATGAAATATTGAAAGAAGCTTTCTGAGAAACTGCTTAGTGTTCTGTTAATTCATCTCACAGAGTTTCATCTGTATTTCGTGGATCTATTTGCTAGCCTTATTTCTGTGGAATCTGAGAACAGATATTTCGGATCCCTTGGAAGACTATAGGGCCAAAGGAAATATCCTCCGATAACAAAGAGAAAGAAGCTTTCTGAGAAACTTCTTTGTGTTCTGTGAAATCATCTCACAAAGTTACAGCTTTCCCCTCAAGAAGCCTTTCGCTAAGACAGTTCTTGTGGAATTGGCAAAGTGATATTTGGAAGCCCATAGAGGGCTATGGTGAAAAAGGAAATATCCTCAGATGAAATCTGGAAAGAAGCTTTCTGAGAAACTGCTTAGTGTTCTGTTAATTCATCTCACAGAGTTACATCTGTATTTCGTGGATCTCTTTGCTAGCCTTATTTCTGTGGAATCTGAGAACAGATATTTCGGATCCCTTGGAAGACTATAGGGCCAAAGGAAATATCCTCCGATAACAAAGAGAAAGAAGCTTTCTGAGAAACTTCTTTGTGTTCTGTGAAATCATCTCACAGAGTTACAGCTTTCCCCTCAAGAAGCCTTTCGCTAAGACAGTTCTTGTGGAATTGGCAAAGTGATATTTGGAAGGCCATGGAGGACTATGGTGAAAAAGGAAATATCCTCCGTTGAAATGTGGAAAGAAGCTTTCTGAGAAACTGCTTACTGTTCTGTTAATTCATCTCACTGAGTTACATCTGTATTTCGTGGATCTCTTTGCTTGCCTTATTTCTGTGGAATCTGAGAACAGATATTTCGGATCCCTTGGAAGACTATAGGGCCAAAGGAAATATCCTCGGATAACAAAGAGAAAGAAGCTTTCTGAGGAAATTCTTTGTGTTCTGTGAAATCATCTCACGGAGTTACAGCATTCCCCTCAAGAAGCCTTTCGCAAAGCCAGTTCTGTGGAACTGGTAAAGTGATATTTGGAAGCCCCTAGAGGGCTATGGTGAAAAAGGAAATATCCTCACATGAAATCTGGAAAGAAGCTTTCTGAGAAACTGCTTAGTGTTCTGTTAATTCATCTCACAGAGTTACATCTGTATTTCGTGGATCTCTTTGCTAGCCTTATTTCTGCGGAATCTGACAACAGATATTTCGGATCCCTTGGAAGACTATAGGGCCAAAGGAAATATCCTCCGATAACAAAGAGAAAGAAGCTTTCTGAGAAACTTCTTTGTGTTCTGTGAAATCATCTCACAGAGTTACAGCTTTCCCCTCAAGAAGCCTTTCGCTAAGACAGTTCTTGTGGAATTGGCAAAGTGATATTTGGAAGCCCATAGAGGGCTATGGTGAAAAAGGAAATATCCTCACATGAAATCTGGAAAGAAGCTTTCTGAGAAACTGCTTAGTGTTCTGTTAATTCATCTCACAGACTTACAACTGTATTTCGTGGATCTCTTTGCTAGCCTTATTTCTGTGGAATCTGAGAACAGATATTTCGGATCCCTTGGAAGACTATAGGGCCAAAGGAAATATCCTCCGATAACAAAGAGAAAGAAGCTTTCTGAGAAACTTCTTTGTGTTCTGTGAAATCATCTCACAGAGTTACAGCTTTCCCCTCAAGAAGCCTTTCGCTACGACAGTTCTTGTGGAATTGCAAAGTGATATTTGGAAGCCCATAGAGGGCTATGGTGAAAAAGGAAATATCCTCAGATGAAATTTGGAAAGAAGCTTTCTCAGAAACTGCTTAGCGTTCTGTTAATTCATCTCACAGAGTTACATCTGTATTTCGTGGATCTCTTTGCTATCCTTATTTCTGTGGAATCTGAGAACAGATATTTCGGATCCCTTGGAAGACTATAGGGCCAAAGGAAATATCCTCCGATAACAAAGAGAAAGAAGCTTTCTGAGAAACTTCTTTGTGTTCTGTGAAATCATCTCACAGAGTTACAGCTGTCCCCTCAAGAAGCCTTTCGCTAAGACAGTTCTTGTGGAATTGGCAAAGTGATATTTGGAAGCCCATAGAGGGCTATGGTGAAAAAGGAAATATCCTCAGATGAAATCTGGAAAGAAGCTTTCTGAGAAACTGCTTAGTGTTCTGTTAATTCATCTCACAGAGTTACATCTGTATTTCGTGTATCTCTTTGCTAGCCTTATTTCTGTGGAATCTGAGAACAGATATTTCGGATCCCTTGGAAGACTATAGGGCCAAAGGAAATATCCTCCGATAACAAAGAGAAAGAAGCTTTCTGAGAAACTTCTTTGTGTTCTGTGAAATCATCTCACAGAGTTACAGCTTTCCCCTCAAGAAGCCTTTCGCTAAGACAGTTCTTGTGGAATTGGCAAAGTGATATTTGGAAGCCCATAGAGGACTATGGTGAAAAAGGAAATATCCTCCGTTGAAATGTGGAAAGAAGCTTTCTGAGAAACTGCTTAGTGTTCTGTTAATTCATCTCACAGAGTTACATCTGTATTTCGTGGATCTCTTTGCTTGCCTTATTTCTGTGGAATCTGAGAACAGATATTTCGGATCCCTTGGAAGACTATAGAGCCAAATGAAATATCCTCGGATAACAAAGAGAAAGAAGCTTTCTGAGGAAATTCTTTGTGTTCTGTGAAATCATCTCACAGAGTTACAGCATTCCCCTCAAGAAGCCTTTCGCTAAGCCAGTTCTTGTGGAATTGGCAAAGTGATATTTGGAAGCCCATAGAGGGCTATGGTGAAAAAGGAAATATCCTCACATGAAATCTGGAAAGAAGCTTTCTGAGAAACTGCTTAGTGTTCTGTTAATTCATCTCACAGAGTTACATCTGTATTTCGTGGATCTCTTTGCTAGCCTTATTTCTGTGGAATCTGAGAACAGATATTTCGGATCCCTTGGAAGACTATAGGGTCAAAGGAAATATCCTCCGATAACAAAGAGAAAGAAGCTTTCTGAGAAACTTCTTTGTGTTCTGTGAAATCCTCTCACAGAGTTACAGCTTTCCCCTCAAGAAGCCTTTCGCTAAGACAGTTCTTGTGGAATTGGCAAAGTGATATTTGGAAGCCCGTAGAGGGCTATGGTGAAAAAGGAAATATCCTCACATGAAATCTGGAAAGAAGCTTTCTGAGAAACTGCTTAGTGTTCTGTTAATTCATCTCACAGACTTACATCTGTATTTCGTGGATCTCTTTGCTAGCCTTATTTCTGTGGAATCTGAGAACAGATATTTCGGATCCCTTGGAAGACTATAGGGCCAAAGGAAATATCCTAAGATAACAAAGAGAAAGAAGCTTTCTGAGAAACTTCTTTGTGTTCTGTGAAATCATCTCACAGAGTTACAGCTTTCCCCTCAAGAAGCCTTTCGCTAAGACAGTTCTTGTGGAATTGGCAAAGTGATATTTGGAAGCCCATAGAGGGCTATGGTGAAAAAGGAAATATCCTCAGATGAAATCTGGAAAGAAGCTTTCTGAGAAACTGCTTAGTGTTCTGTTAATTCATCTCACAGACTTACATCTGTATTTCGTGGATCTCTTTGCTAGCCTTATTTCTGTGGAATCTGAGAACAGATATTTCGGATCCCTTGGAAGACTATAGGGCCAAAGGAAATATCCTCCGATAACCAAGAGAAAGAAGCTTTCTGAGAAACTTCTTTGTGTTCTGTGAAATCATCTCACAGAGTTACAGCTTTCCCCTCAAGAAGCCTTTCGCTCAGACAGTTCTTGTGGAATTGGCAAAGTGATATTTGGAAGCCCACAGAGGGCTATGGTGAAAAAGGAAATATCCTCAGATGAAATCTGGAAAGAAGCTTTCTGAGAAATTGCTTAGTGTTCTGTTAATTCATCTCACAGAGTTACATCTGTATTTCGTGGATCTCTTTGCTAGCCTTATTTCTGTGGAATCTGAGAACAGATATTTCGGATCCCTTGGAAGACTATAGGGTCAAAGGAAATATCCTCCGATAACAAAGAGAAAGAAGCTTTCTGAGAAACTTCTTTGTGTTCTGTGAAATCCTCTCACAGAGTTACAGCTTTCCCCTCAAGAAGCCTTTCGCTAAGACAGTTCTTGTGGAATTGGCAAAGTGATATTTGGAAGCCCGTAGAGGGCTATGGTGAAAAAGGAAATATCCTCACATGAAATCTGGAAAGAAGCTTTCTGAGAAACTGCTTAGTGTTCTGTTAATTCATCTCACAGAGTTACATCTGTATTTCGTGGATCTCTTTGCTAGCCTTATTTCTGTGGAATCTGAGAACAGATATTTCGGATCCCTTGGAAGACTATAGGGCCAAAGGAAATATCCTAAGATAACAAAGAGAAAGAAGCTTTCTGAGAAACTTCTTTGTGTTCTGTGAAATCATCTCACAGAGTTACAGCTTTCCCCTCAAGAAGCCTTTCGCTAAGACAGTTCTTGTGGAATTGGCAAAGTGATATTTGGAAGCCCATAGAGGGCTATGGTGAAAAAGGAAATATCCTCAGATGAAATCTGGAAAGAAGCTTTCTGAGAAACTGCTTAGTGTTCTGTTAATTCATCTCACAGAGTTACATCTGTATTTCGTGGATCTCTTTGCTAGCCTTATTTCTGTGGAATCTGAGAAAAGATATTTCCTTTCCCTTTGAAGACTATAGGGCCAAAGGAAATATCCTCCGATAACAAAGAGAAAGAAGCTTTCTGAGAAACTTCTTTGTGTTCTGTGAAATCATCTCACAGAGTTACAGCTTTCCCCTCAAGAAGCCTTTCGCTAAGACAGTTCTTGTGGAATTGGCAAAGTGATATTTGGAAGCCCATAGAGGGCTATGGTGAAAAAGGAAATATCCTCAGATGAAATCTGGAAAGAAGCTTTCTGAGAAACTGCTTAGTGATCTGTTAATTCATCTCACAGAGTTACATCTGTATTTCGTGGATCTCTTTGCTAGCCTTATTTCTGTGGAATCTGAGAACAGATATTTCGGATCCCTTGGAAGACTATAGGGCCAAAGGAAATATCCTCCGATAACAAAGAGAAAGAAGCTTTCTGAGAAACTTCTTTGTGTTCTGTGAAATCATCTCACAGAGTTACAGCTTTCCCCTCAAGAAGCCTTTCCCTAAGACAGTTCTTGTGGAATTGGCAAAGTGATATTTGGAAGCCCATAGAGGGCTATGGTGAAAAAGGAAATATCCTCACATGAAATCTGGAAAGAGGCTTTCTGAGAAACTGCTTAGTGTTCTGTTAATTCATCTCACAGAGTTACATCTGTATTTCGTGTATCTCTTTGCTAGCCTTATTTCTGTGGAATCTGAGAACAGATATTTCGGATCCCTTGGAAGACTATAGGGCCAAAGGAAATATCCTCCGATAACAAAGAGAAAGAAGCTTTCTGAGAAACTTCTTTGTGTTTTGTGAAATCATCTCACAGAGTTACAGCTTTCCCGTCAAGAAGCCTTTCGCTAAGACAGTTCTTGTGGAATTGGCAAAGTGATATTTGGAAGCCCATAGAGGGCTATGGTGAAAAAGGAAATATCCTCACATGAAATCTGGAAAGTAGCCTTCTGAGAAACTCCTTAGTGTTCTGTTAATTCATCGCACAGAGTTACATCTGTATTTCGTGGATCTCTTTGCTAGCCTTATTTCTGTGGAATCTGAGAACAGATATTTCCTTTCCCTTTGAAGACTATAGGGCCAAAGGAAATATCCTCCGATAACAAAGAGAAAGAAACTTTCTGAGTAATTTCTTTGTGTTCTGTGAAATCATCTCACAGAGTTACAGCTTTCCCCTCAAGAAGCCTTTCGCTAAGACAGTTCTTGTGGAATTGGCAAAGTGATATTTGGAAGCCCATAGAGGGCTATGGTGAAAAAGGAAATATCCTCAAATGAAATCTGGAAAGAAGCTTTCTGAGAAACTGCTTAGTGTTCTGTTAATTCATCTCACAGAGTTACGTCTGTATTTCGTGGATCTCTTTGCTAGCCTTATTTCTGTGGAATCTGAGAACAGATATTTCGGATCCCTTGGAAGACTATAGGGCCAAAGGAAATATCCTCCGATAACAAAGAGAAAGAAGCTTTCTGAGAAACTTCTTTGTGTTTTGTGAAATCATCTCACAGAGTTACAGCTTTCCCGTCAAGAAGCCTTTCGCTAAGACAGTTCTTGTGGAATTGGCAAAGTGATATTTGGAAGCCCATAGAGGGCTATGGTGAAAAAGGAAATATCCTCAGATGAAATCTGGAAAGAAGCTTTCTGAGAAACTGCTTAGTGTTCTGTTAATTCATCTCACAGAGTTACATCTGTATTTCGTGGATCTCTTTGCTAGCCTTATTTCTGTGGAATCTGAGAACAGATATTTCCTTTCCCTTTGAAGACTATAGGGCCAAAGGAAATATCCTCCGATAACAAAGAGAAAGAAGCTTTCTGAGAAACTTCTTTGTGTTCTGTGAAATCATCTCACAGAGTTACAGCTTTCCCCTCAAGAAGCCTTTCGCTAAGACAGTTCTTGTGGAATTGGCAAAGTGATATTTGGAAGCCCATAGAGGGCTATGGTGAAACAGGAAATATCCTCAGATGAAATCTGGAAAGAAGCTTTCTGAGAAACTGCTTAGTGTTCTGTTAATTCATCTCACAGAGTTACATCTGTATTTCGTGGATCTCTTTGCTAGCCTTATTTCTGTGGAATCTGAGAACAGATATTTCGGATCCCTTGGAAGACTATAGGGCCAAAGGAAATATCCTCCGATAACAAAGAGAAAGAAGCTTTCTGAGAAACTTCTTTGTGTTCTGTGAAATCATCTCACAGAGTTACAGCTTTCCCCTCAAGAAGCCTTTCGCTAAGACAGTTCTTGTGGAATTGGCAAAGTGATATTTGGAAGCCCATAGAGGGCTATGGTGAAAAAGGAAATATCCTCAGATGAAATCTGGAAAGAAGCTTTCTGAGAAACTGCTTAGTGTTCTGTTAATTCATCTCACATAGTTATATCTGTATTTCGTGGATCTCTTTGCTAGCCTTATTTCTGTGGAATCTGAGAACAGATATTTCGGATCCCAGGAAGACTATAGGGCCAAAGGAAATATCCTCCTATAACAATCAGAAAGAAGCTTTCTGAGAAACTTCTTTGTGTTCTGTGAAATCATCTCACAGAGTTACAGCTTTCCCCTCAAGAAGCCTTTCGCTAAGACAGTTCTTGTGGAATTGGCAAAGTGATATTTGGAAGCCCATAGAGGGCTATGGTGAAAAAGGAAATATCCTCAAATGAAATCTGGAAAGAGGCTTTCTGAGAAACTGCTTTGTGTTCTGTTAATTCATCTCACAGAGTTACATCTGTATTTCGTGGATAACTTTGCTAGCCTTATTTCTGTGGAATCTGAGAACAGATATTTCGGATACCTTGGAAGACTATAGGGCCAAAGGAAATATCCTCCGATAACAAAGAGAAAGAAGCTTTCTGAGAAACTTCTTTGTGTTTTGTGAAATCATCTCACAGAGTTACAGCTTTCCCGTCAAGAAGCCTTTCGCTAAGACAGTTCTTGTGGAATTGGCAAAGTGATATTTGGAAGCCCATAGAGGGCTATGGTGAAAAAGGAAATATCCTCACATGAAATCTGGAAACAAGCTTTCTGAGAAACTCCTTAGTGTTCTGTTAATTCATCGCACAGAGTTACATCTGTATTTCGTGGATCTCTTTGCTAGCCTTATTTCTGTGGAATCTGAGAACAGATATTTCCTTTCCCTTTGAAGACTATAGGGCCAAAGGAAATATCCTCCGATAACAAAGAGAAAGAAGCTTTCTGAGAAATTTCTTTGTGTTCTGTGAAATCATCTCACAGAGTTACAGCTTTCCCCTCAAGAAGCCTTTCGCTAAGACAGTTCTTGTGGAATTGTCAAAGTGATATTTGGAAGCCCATAGAGGGCTATGGTGAAAAAGGAAATATCCTCAGATGAAATCTGGAAAGAAGCTTTCTCAGAAACTGCTTAGTGTTCTGTTAATTCATCTCACAGAGTTACATCTGTATTTCGTGGATCTCTTTGCTAGCCTTATTTCTGTGGAATCTGAGAACAGATATTTCGGATCCCTTGGAAGACTATAGGGCCAAAGGAAATATCCTCCGATAACAAAGAGAAAGAAGCTTTCTGAGAAACTTCTTTGTGTTCTGTGAAATCATCTCACAGAGTTACAGCTTTCCCCTCAAGAAGCCTTTCTCTAAGACAGTTCTTGTGGAATTGGCAAAGTGATATTTGGAAGCCCATGGAGGACTATGGTGAAAAAGGAAATATCCTCCGTTGAAATGTGGAAAGAAGCTTTCTGAGAAACTGCTTAGTGTTCTGTTAATTCATCTCACTGAGTTACATCTGTATTTCGTGGATCTCTTTGCTTGCCTTATTTCTGTGGAATCTGAGAACCGATATTTCGGATCCCTTGGAAGACTATAGGGCCAAATGAAATATCCTCGGATAACAAAGAGAAAGAAGCTTTCTGAGGAAATTCGTTGTGTTCTGTGAAATCATCTCACAGAGTTACAGCATTCCCCTCAAGAAGCCTTTCGCTAAGCCAGTTCTTGTGGAATTGGCAAAGTGATATTTGGAAGCCCATAGAGGGCTATGGTGAAAAAGGAAATATCCTCTCATGAAATCTGGAAAGAAGCTTTCTGAGAAACTGCTTAGTGTTCTGTTAATTCATCTCACAGAGTTACATCTGTATTTCGTGGATCTCTTTGCTAGCCTTATTTCTGTGGAATCTGAGAACAGATATTTCGGATCCCTTGGAAGACTATAGGGTCAAAGGAAATATCCTCCGATAACAAAGAGAAAGAAGCTTTCTGGAAACTTCTTTGTGTTCTGTGAAATCATCTCACAGAGTTACAGCTTTCCCCTCAAGAAGCCTTTCGCTAAGACAGTTCTTGTGGAATTGGCAAAGTGATATTTGGAAGCCCGTAGAGGGCTATGGTGAAAAAGGAAATATCCTCACATGAAATCTGGAAAGAAGCTTTCTGAGAAACTGCTTAGTGTTCTGCTAATTCATCTCACAGACTTACATCTGTATTTCGTGGATATCTTTGCTAGTCTTATTTCTGTGGAATCTGAGAACAGATATTTCGGATCCCTTGGAAGACTATAGGGCCAAAGGAAATATCCTCCGATAACAAAGAGAAAGAAGCTTTCTGAGAAACTTCTTTGTGTTCTGTGAAATCATCTCACAGAGTTACAGCTTTCCCCTCAAGAAGCCTTTCGCTAAGACAGTTCTTGTGGAATTGGCAAAGTGATATTTGGAAGCCCATAGAGGGCTATGGTGAAAAAGGAAATATTCTCAGATGAAATCTGGAAAGAAGCTTTCTGAGAAACTGCTTAGTGTTCTGTTAATTCATCTCACAGAGTTACATCTGTATTTCTTGGATCTCTTTGCTAGCCTTATTTCTGTGGAATCTGAGAACAGATATTTCGGATCCCTTGGAAGACTATAGGGCCAAAGGAAATATCCTCCGATAACAAAGAGAAAGAAGCTTTCTGAGAAACTTCTTTGTGTTCTGTGAAATCAT
This sequence comes from Macaca nemestrina, assembly GCF_043159975.1. Taxonomy (NCBI): domain Eukaryota; kingdom Metazoa; phylum Chordata; class Mammalia; order Primates; family Cercopithecidae; genus Macaca; species Macaca nemestrina. The sequence continues at coordinate 96,938,001 of NC_092137.1, read as the reverse complement.
CTCACAGAGTTACAGCTTTCCCCTCAAGAAGCCTTTCGCTAAGACAGTTCTTGTGGAATTGGCAAAGTGATATTTGGAAGCCCATAGAGGGCTATGGTGAAAAAGGAAATATCCTCAGATGAAATCTGGAAAGAAGCTTTCTGAGAAACTGCTTAGTGTTCTGTTAATTCATCTCACAGAGTTACATCTGTATTTCGTGGATCTCTTTGCTAGCCTTATTTCTGTGGAATCTGAGAACAGATATTTCGGATCCCTTGGAAGACTATAGGGCCAAAGGAAATATCCTCCGATAACAAAGAGAAAGAAGCTTTCTGAGAAACTTCTTCGTGTTCTGTGAAATCATCTCACAGAGTTACAGCTTTCCCCTCAAGAAGCCTTTCGCTAAGACAGTTCTTGTGGAATTGGCAAAGTGATATTTGGAAGCCCATAGAGGGCTATAGTGAAAAAGGAAATATCCTCAGATGAAATCTGGAAAGAAGCTTTCTGAGAAACTCCTTAGTGTTCTGTTAATTCATCTCACAGAGTTACATCTGTATTTCGTGGATCTCTTTGCTAGCCTTATTTCTGTGGAATCTAAGAACAGATATTTCGGATCCCTTGGAAGACTATAGGGCCAAAGGAAATATCCTCCGATAACAAAGAGAAAGAAGCTTTCTGAGAAACTTCTTTGTGTTCTGTGAAATCATCTCACAGAGTTACAGCTTTCCCCTCAAGAAGCCTTTCGCTAAGACAGTTCTTGTGGAATTGGCAAAGTGATATTTGGAAGCCCATAGAGGGCTATGGTGAAAAAGGAAATATCCTCAGATGAAATCTGGAAAGAAGCTTTCTGAGAAACTGCTTAGTGTTCTGTTAATTCATCTCACAGAGTTACATCTGTATTTCGTGTATCTCTTTGCTAGCCTTATTTCTGTGGAATCTGAGAACAGATATTTCGGATCCCTTGGAAGACTATAGGGCCAAAGGAAATATCCTCCGATAACAAAGAGAAAGAAGCTTTCTGAGAAACTTCTTTGTGTTCTGTGAAATCATCTCACAGAGTTACAGCTTTCCCCTCAAGAAGCCTTTCTCTAAGACAGTTCTTGTGGAATTGGCAAAGTGATATTTGGAAGCACATGGAGGACTATGGTGAAAAAGGAAATATCCTCCGTTGAAATGTGGAAAGAAGCTTTCTGAGAAACTGCTTAGTGTTCGGTTAATTCATCTCACTGAGTTACATCTGTATTTCGTGGATCTCTTTGCTTGCCTTATTTCTGTGGAATCTGAGAACCGATATTTCGGATCCCTTGGAAGACTATAGGGCCAAATGAAATATCCTCGGATAACAAAGAGAAAGAAGCTTTCTGAGGAAATTCTTTGTGTTCTGTGAAATCATCTCACAGAGTTACAGCATTTCCCTCAAGAAGCCTTTCGCTAAGCCAGTTCTTGTGGAATTGGCAAAGTGATATTTGGAAGCCCATAGAGGGCTATGGTGAAAAAGGAAATATCCTCACATGAAATCTGGAAAGAAGCTTTCTGAGAAACTGCTTAGTGTTCTGTTAATTCATCTCACAGAGTTACATCTGTATTTCGTGGATCTCTTTGCTAGCCTTATTTCTGTGGAATCTGAGAACAGATATTTCGGATCCCTTGGAAGACTATAGGGCCAAAGGAAATATCCTCCGATAACAAAGAGAAAGAAGCTTTCTGAGAAACTTCTTTGTGTTCTGTGAAATCATCTCACAGAGTTACAGCTTTCCCCTCAAGAAGCGTTTCCCTAAGACACTTCTTGTGGAATTGGCAAAGTGATATTTGGAAGCCCATAGAGGGCTATGGTGAAAAAGGAAATATCCTCAGAAGAAATCTGGAAAGAAGCTTTCTGAGAAACTGCTTAGTGTTCTGTTAATTCATCTCACATAATTATATCTGTATTTCGTGGATCTCTTTGCTAGCCTTATTTCTGTGGAGTCTGAGAACAGATATTTCGGATCCCTTGGAAGACTATAGGGCCAAAGGAAATATCCTCCGATAACAAACAGAAAGAAGCTTTCTGAGAAACTTCTTTGTGTTCTGTGAAATCATCTCACAGCGTTACAGCTTTCCCCTCAAGAAGCCTTTCGCTAAGACAGTTCTTGTGGAATTCGCAAAGTGATATTTGGAAGCCCATAGAGGGCTATGGTGAAAAAGGAAATATCCTCAGATGAAATCTGGAAAGAAGCTTTCTGAGAAACTGCTTAGTGTTCTGTTAATTCATCTCACAGAGTTACATCTGTATTTCGTGGATCTCTTTGCTAGCCTTATTTCTGTGGAATCTGAGAACAGATATTTCGGATCCCTTGGAAGACTATAGGGCCAAAGGAAATATCCTCCGATAACAAAGAGAAAGAAGCTTTCTGAGAAACTTCTTTGTGTTCTGTGAAATCATCTCACAGAGTTACAGCTTTCCCCTCAAGAAGCCTTTCGCTAAGACAGTTCTTGTGGAATTGGCAAAGTGATATTTGGAAGCCCCTAGAGGGCTATGGTGAAAAAGGAAATATCCTCAGATGAAATCTGGAAAGAAGCTTTCTGAGAAACTGCTTAGTGTTCTGTTAATTCATCTCACAGAGTTACATCTGTATTTCGTGGATCTCTTTGCTAGCCTTATTTCTGTGGAATCTGAGAACAGATATTTCGGATCCCTTGGAAGACTATAGGGCCAAAGGAAATATCCTCCGATAACAAAGAGAAAGAAGCTTTCTGAGAAACTTCTTTGTGTTCTGTGAAATCATTTCACAGAGTTACAGCTTTCACCTCAAGAAGCCTTTCGCTAAGACAGTTCTTGTGGATTTGGCAAAGTGATATTTGGAAGCCCATAGAGGGCTATGGTGAAAAAGGAAATATCCTCAGATGAAATCTGGAAAGAAGCTTTCTGAGAAACTGCTTAGTGTTCTGTTAATTCATCTCACAGAGTTACATCTGTATTTCGTGGATCTCTTTGCTAGCCTTATTTCTGTGGAATCTGAGAACAGATATTTCGGATCCCTTGGAAGAATATAGGGCCAAAGGAAATATCCTGCGATAACAAAGAGAAAGAAGCTTTCTGAGAAACTTCTTTGTGTTCTGTGAAATCATCTCACAGAGTTACAGCTTTCCCCTCAAGAAGCCTTTCGCTAAGACAGTTCTTGTGGAATTGGCAAAGTGATATTTGGAAGCCCATAGAGGGCTATGGTGAAAAAGGAAATATCCTCAGATGAAATCTGGAAAGAAGCTTTCTGAGAAACTGCTTAGTGTTCTGTTAATTCATCTCACAGAGTTACATCTGTATTTCGTGGATCTCTTTGATAGCCTTATTTCTGTGGAATCTGAGAACAGATATTTCGGATCCCTTGGAAGACTATAGGGCCAAAGGAAATATCCTCTGATAACAAAGAGAAAGAAGCTTTCTGAGAAACTTCTTTGTGTTCTGTGAAATCATCTCACAGAGTTACAGCTTTCCCCTCAAGAAGCCTTTCGCTAAGACAGTTCTTGTGGAATTGGCAAAGTGATATTTGGAAGCCCATAGAGGACTATGGTGAAAAAGGAAATATCCTCCGTTGAAATGTGGAAAGAAGCTTTCTGAGAAACTGCTTAGTGTTCTGTTAATTCATCTCACTGAGTTACATCTGTATTTCGTGGATCTCTTTGCTTGCCTTATTTCTGTGGAATCTGAGAACAGATATTTCGGATCCCTTGGAAGACTATAGGGCCAAAGGAAATATCCTCCGATAACAAAGAGAAAGAAGCTTTCTGAGAAACTTCTTTGTGTTCTGTGAAATCATCTCACAGAGTTACAGCTTTCCCCTCAAGAAGCCTTTCGCTAAGACAGTTCTTGTGGAATTGGCAAAGTGATATTTGGAAGCCCATAGAGGGCTATGGTGAAAAAGGAAATATCCTCACATGAAATCTGGAAAGAAGCTTTCTGAGAAACTCCTTAGTGTTCTGTTAATTCATCGCACAGAGTTACATCTGTATTTCGTGGATCTCTTTGCTAGCCTTATTTCTGTGGAATCTGAGAACAGATATTTCCTTTCCCTTTTAAGACTATAGGGCCAAAGGAAATATCCTCCGATAACAAAGAGAAAGAAGCTTTCTGAGAAATTTCTTTGTGTTCTGTGAAATCATCTCACAGAGTTACAGCTTTCCCCTCAAGAAGCCTTTCGCTAAGACAGTTCTTGTGGAATTGGCAAAGTGATATTTGGAAGCCCATAGAGGGCTATGGTGAAAAAGGAAATATCCTCAGATGAAATCTGGAAAGAAGCTTTCTGAGAAACTGCTTTGTGTTCTGTTAATTCATCTCACAGAGTTACATCTGTATTTCGTGGATCTCTTTGCTAGCCTTATTTCTGTGGAATCTGAGAACAGATATTTCGGATCCCTTGGAAGACTATAGGGCCAAAGGAAATATCCTCCGATAACAAAGAGAAAGAAGCTTTCTGAGAAACTTCTTTGTGTTCTGTGAAATCATCTCACAGAGTTACAGCTTTCCCCTCAAGAAGCCTTTCCCTAAGACAGTTCTTGTGGAATTGGCAAAGTGATATTTGGAAGCCCATAGAGGGCTATGGTGAAAAAGGAAATATCCTCAAATGAAATCTGGAAAGAAGCTTTCTGAGAAACTGCTTAGTGTTCTGTTAATTCATCTCACAGAGTTACATCTGTATTTCGTGGATCTCTTTGCTAGCCTTATTTCTGTGGAATCTGAGAACAGATATTTCGGATCCCTTGGAAGACTATAGGGCCAAAGGAAATATCCTCCGATAACAAAGAGAAAGAAGCTTTCTGAGAAACTTCTTTGTGTTTTGTGAAATCATCTCACAGAGTTACAGCTTTCCCGTCAAGAAGCCTTTCGCTAAGACAGTTCTTGTGGAATTGGCAAAGTGATATTTGGAAGCCCATAGAGGGCTATGGTGAAAAAGGAAATATCCTCACATGAAATCTGGAAAGAAGCTTTCTGAGAAACTGCTTAGTGTTCTGTTAATTCATCTCACAGAGTTACATCTGTATTTTGTGGATCTCTTTGCTAGCCTTATTTCTGTGGAATCTGAGAACAGATATTTCCTTTCCCTTTGAAGACTACAGGGCCAAAGGAAATATCCTCCGATAACAAAGAGAAAGAAGCTTTCTGAGAAACTTCTTTGTGTTCTGTGAAATCATCTCACAGAGTTACAGCTTTCCCCTCAAGAAGCCTTTCGCTAAGACAGTTCTTGTGGAATTGGCAAAGTGATATTTGGAAGCCCATAGAGGGCTATGGTGAAAAAGGAAATATCCTCACATGAAATCTGGAAAGAAGCTTTCTGAGAAACTGCTTAGTGTTCTGTTAATTCATCTCACAGAGTTACATCTGTATTTCGTGGATCTCTTTGCTAGCCTTATTTCTGTGGAATCTGAGAACAGATATTTCGGATCCCTTGGAAGACTATAGGGCCAAAGGAAATATCCTCCGATAACAAAGAGAAAGAAGCTTTCTGAGAAACTTCTTTGTGTTCTGTGAAATCATCTCACAGAGTTACAGCTTTCCCCTCAAGAAGCCTTTCCCTAAGACAGTTCTTGTGGAATTGGCAAAGTGATATTTGGAAGCCCATAGAGGGCTATGGTGAAAAAGGAAATATCCTCAGATGAAATCTGGAAGGAAGCTTTCTGAGAAACTGCTTAGTGTTCTGTTAATTCATCTCACATAGTTATATCTGTATTTCGTGGATCTCTTTGCTAGCCTTATTTCTGTGGAATCTGAGAACAGATATTTCGGATCCCTTGGAAGACTATAGGGCCAAAGGAAATATCCTCCTATAACAAACAGAAAGAAGCTTTCTGAGAAACTTCTTTGTGTTCTGTGAAATCATCTCACAGAGTTACAGCTTTCCCCTCAAGAAGCCTTTCGCTAAGACAGTTCTTGTGGAATTGGCAAAGTGATATTTGGAAGCCCATAGAGGGCTATGGTGAAAAAGGAAATATCCTCAAATGAAATCTGGAAAGAGGCTTTCTGAGAAACTGCTTTGTGTTCTGTTAATTCATCTCACAGAGTTACATCTGTATTTCGTGGATCTCTTTGCTAGCCTTATTTCTGTGGAATCTGAGAACAGATATTTCGGATCCCTTGGAAGACTATAGGGCCAAAGGAAATATCCTCCGATAACAAAGAGAAAGAAGCTTTCTGAGAAACTTCTTTGTGTTTTGTGAAATCATCTCACAGAGTTACAGCTTTCCCGTCAAGAAGCCTTTCGCTAAGACAGTTCTTGTGGAATTGGCAAAGTGATATTTGGAAGCCCATAGAGGGCTATGGTGAAAAAGGAAATATCCTCACATGAAATCTGGAAAGAAGCTTTCTGAGAAACTCCTTAGTGTTCTGTTAATTCATCGCACAGAGTTACATCTGTATTTCGTGGATCTCTTTGCTAGCCTTATTTCTGTGGAATCTGAGAACAGATATTTCGGATCCCTTGGAAGACTATAGGGCCAAAGGAAATATCCTCCGATAACAAAGAGAAAGAAGCTTTCTGAGAAACTTCTTTGTGTTCTGTGAAATCATCTCACAGAGTTACAGCTTTCCCCTCAAGAAGCCTTTCGCTAAGACAGTTCTTGTGGAATTGGCAAAGTGATATTTGGAAGCCCATAGAGGGCTATGGTGAAAAAGGAAATATCCTCAGATGAAATCTGGAAAGAAGCTTTCTGAGAAACTGCTTAGTGTTCTGTTAATTCATCTCACAGAGTTACATCTGTATTTCGTGGATCTCTTTGCTAGCCTTATTTCTGTGGAATCTGAGAACAGATATTTCGGATCCCTTGGAAGACTATAGGGCCAAAGGAAATATCCTCCGATAACAAAGAGAAAGAAGCTTTCTGAGAAACTTCTTTGTGTTTTGTGAAATCATCTCACAGAGTTACAGCTTTCCCGTCAAGAAGCCTTTCGCTAAGACAGTTCTTGTGGAATTGGCAAAGTGATATTTGGAAGCCCATAGAGGGCTATGGTGAAAAAGGAAATATCCTCACATGAAATCTGGAAAGTAGCCTTCTGAGAAACTCCTTAGTGTTCTGTTAATTCATCGCACAGAGTTACATCTGTATTTCGTGGATCTCTTTGCTAGCCTTATTTCTGTGGAATCTGAGAACAGATATTTCCTTTCCCTTTGAAGACTATAGGGCCAAAGGAAATAATCTCCGATAACAAAGAGAAAGAAACTTTCTGAGTAATTTCTTTGTGTTCTGTGAAATCATCTCACAGAGTTACAGCTTTCCCCTCAAGAAGCCTTTCGCTAAGACAGTTCTTGTGGAATTGGCAAAGTGATATTTGGAAGCCCATAGAGGGCTATGGTGAAAAAGGAAATATCCTCAAATGAAATCTGGAAAGAAGCTTTCTGAGAAACTGCTTAGTGTTCTGTTAATTCATCTCACAGAGTTACATCTGTATTTCGTGGATCTCTTTGCTAGCCTTATTTCTGTGGAATCTGAGAACAGATATTTCGGATCCCTTGGAAGACTATAGGGCCAAAGGAAATATCCTCCGATAAGAAAGAGAAAGAAGCTTTCTGAGAAACTTCTTTGTGTTTTGTGAAATCATCTCACAGAGTTACAGCTTTCCCGTCAAGAAGCCTTTCGCTAAGACAGTTCTTGTGGAATTGGCAAAGTGATATTTGGAAGCCCATAGAGGGCTATGGTGAAAAAGGAAATATCCTCAGATGAAATCTGGAAAGAAGCTTTCTGAGAAACTGCTTAGTGTTCTGTTAATTCATCTCACAGAGTTACATCTGTATTTCGTGGATCTCTTTGCTAGCCTTATTTCTGTGGAATCTGAGAACAGATATTTCCTTTCCCTTTGAAGACTATAGGGCCAAAGGAAATATCCTCCGATAACAAAGAGAAAGAAGCTTTCTGAGAAACTTCTTTGTGTTCTGTGAAATCATCTCACAGAGTTACAGCTTTCCCCTCAAGAAGCCTTTCGCTAAGACAGTTCTTGTGGAATTGGCAAAGTGATATTTGGAAGCCCATAGAGGGCTATGTTGAAACAGGAAATATCCTCAGATGAAATCTGGAAAGAAGCTTTCTGAGAAACTGCTTAGTGTTCTGTTAATTCATCTCACAGAGTTACATCTGTATTTCGTGGATCTCTTTGCTAGCCTTATTTCTGTGGAATCTGAGAACAGATATTTCGGATCCCTTGGAAGACTATAGGGCCAAAGGAAATATCCTCCGATAACAAAGAGAAAGAAGCTTTCTGAGAAACTTCTTTGTGTTCTGTGAAATCATCTCACAGAGTTACAGCTTTCCCCTCAAGAAGCCTTTCGCTAAGACAGTTCTTGTGGAATTGGCAAAGTGATATTTGGAAGCCCATAGAGGGCTATGGTGAAAAAGGAAATATCCTCAGATGAAATCTGGAAAGAAGCTTTCTGAGAAACTGCTTAGTGTTCTGTTAATTCATCTCACATAGTTATGTCTGTATTTCGTGGATCTCTTTGCTAGCCTTATTTCTGTGGAATCTGAGAACAGATATTTCGGATCCCTTGGAAGACTATAGGGCCAAAGGAAATATCCTCCTATAACAATCAGAAAGAAGCTTTCTGAGAAACTTCTTTGTGTTCTGTGAAATCATCTCACAGAGTTACAGCTTTCCCCTCAAGAAGCCTTTCGCTAAGACAGTTCTTGTGGAATTGGCAAAGTGATATTTGGAAGCCCATAGAGGGCTATGGTGAAAAAGGAAATATCCTCAAATGAAATCTGGAAAGAGGCTTTCTGAGAAACTGCTTTGTGTTCTGTTAATTCATCTCACAGAGTTACATCTGTATTTCGTGGATAACTTTGCTAGCCTTATTTCTGTGGAATCTGAGAACAGATATTTCGGATACCTTGGAAGACTATAGGGCCAAAGGAAATATCCTCCGATAACAAAGAGAAAGAAGCTTTCTGAGAAACTTCTTTGTGTTTTGTGAAATCATCTCACAGAGTTACAGCTTTCCCGTCAAGAAGCCTTTCGCTAAGACAGTTCTTGTGGAATTGGCAAAGTGATATTTGGAAGCCCATAGAGGGCTATGGTGAAAAAGGAAATATCCTCACATGAAATCTGGAAAGAAGCTTTCTGAGAAACTCCTTAGTGTTCTGTTAATTCATCTCACAGAGTTACATCTGTATTTCGTGGATCTCTTTGCTAGCCTTATTTCTGTGGAATCTGAGAACAGATATTTCCTTTCCCTTTGAAGACTATAGGGCCAAAGGAAATATCCTCCGATAACAAAGAGAAAGAAGCTTTCTGAGAAATTTCTTTGTGTTCTGTGAAATCATCTCACAGAGTTACAGCTTTCCCCTCAAGAAGCCTTTCGCTAAGACAGTTCTTGTGGAATTGTCAAAGTGATATTTGGAAGCCCATAGAGGGCTATGGTGAAAAAGGAAATATCCTCAGATGAAATCTGGAAGGTAGCTTTCTGAGAAACTGCTTAGTGTTCTGTTAATTCATCTCACAGAGTTACATCTGTATTTCGTGGATCTCTTTGCTAGCCTTATTTCTGTGGAATGTGAGAACAGATATTTCGGATCCATTGGAAGACTATAGGGCCAAAGGAAATATCCTGCGATAACAAAGAGAAAGAAGCTTTCTGAGAAACTTCTTTGTGTTCTGTGAAATCATCTCACAGAGTTACAGCTTTCCCCTCAAGAAGCCTTTCGCTAAGACAGTTCTTGTGGAATTGGCAAAGTGATATTTGGAAGCCCATAGAGAGCTATGGTGAAAAAGGAAATATCCTCAGATGAAATCTGGAAAGAAGCTTTCTGAGAAACTGCTTAGTGTTCTGTTAATTCATCTCACAGAGTTACATCTGTATTTCGTGGATCTCTTTGCTAGCCTTATTTCTGTGGAATCTGAGAACAGATATTTCGGATCCCTTGGAAGACTATAGGGCCAAAGGAAATATCCTCCGATAACAAAGAGAAAGAAGCTTTCTGAGAAACTTCTTTGTGTTCTGTGAAATCATCTCACAGAGTTACAGCTTTCCCCTCAAGAAGCCTTTTCCTAAGACAGTTCTTGTGGAATTGGCAAAGTGATATTTGGAAGCCCATAGAGGGCTATGGTGAAAAAGGAAATATCCTCAGATGAAATCTGGAAAGAAGCTTTCTGAGAAACTGCTTAGTGTTCTGTTAATTCATCTCACATAGTTATATCTGTATTTCGTGGATCTCCTTGCTAGCCTTATTTCTGTGGAATCTGAGAACAGATATTTCGGATCCCTTGGAAGACTATAGGGCCAAAGGAAATATCCTCCGATAACAAAGAGAAAGAAGCTTTCTGAGAAACTTCTTTGTGTTTTGTGAAATCATCTCACAGAGTTACAGCTTTCCCGTCAAGAAGCCTTTCGCTAAGACAGTTCTTGTGGAATTGGCAAAGTGATATTTGGAAGTCCATGGAGGACTATGGTGAAAAAGGAAATATCCTCCGTTGAAATGTGGAAAGAAGCTTTCTGAGAAACTGCTTAGTGTTCTGTTAATTCATCTCACTGAGTTACATCTGTATTTCGTGGATCTCTTTGCTTGCCTTATTTCTGTGGAATCTGAGAACCGATATTTCGGATCCCTTGGAAGACTATATGGCCAAATGAAATATCCTCGGATAACAAAGAGAAAGAAGCTTTCTGAGGAAATTCGTTGTGTTCTGTGAAATCATCTCACAGAGTTACAGCTTTCCCCTCAAGAAGCCTTTCGCTAAGACAGTTCTTGTGGAATTGGCAAAGTGATATTTGGAAGCCCATAGAGGGCTATGGTGAAAAAGGAAATATCCTCAGATGAAATCTGGAAAGAAGCTTTCTGAGAAACTCCTTAGTGTTCTGTTAATTCATCTCACAGAGTTACATCTGTATTTCGTGGATCTCTTTGCTAGCCTTATTTCTGTGGAATCTAAGAACAGATATTTCGGATCCCTTGGAAGACTATAGGGCCAAAGGAAATATCCTCCGATAACAAAGAGAAAGAAGCTTTCTGAGAAACTTCTTTGTGTTCTGTGAAATCATCTCACAGAGTTACAGCTTTCCCCTCAAGAAGCCTTTCGCTAAGACAGTTCTTGTGGAATTGGCAAAGTGATATTTGGAAGCCCATAGAGGGCTATGGTGAAAAAGGAAATATCCTCAGATGAAATCTGGAAAGAAGCTTTCTGAGAAACTGCTTAGTGTTCTGTTAATTCATCTCACAGAGTTACATCTGTATTTCGTGTATCTCTTTGCTAGCCTTATTTCTGTGGAATCTGAGAACAGATATTTCGGATCCCTTGGAAGACTATAGGGCCAAAGGAAATATCCTCCGATAACAAAGAGAAAGAAGCTTTCTGAGAAACTTCTTTGTGTTCTGTGAAATCATCTCACAGAGTTACAGCTTTCCCCTCAAGAAGCCTTTCTCTAAGACAGTTCTTGTGGAATTGGCAAAGTGATATTTGGAAGCACATGGAGGACTATGGTGAAAAAGGAAATATCCTCCGTTGAAATGTGGAAAGAAGCTTTCTGAGAAACTGCTTAGTGTTCGGTTAATTCATCTCACTGAGTTACATCTGTATTTCGTGGATCTCTTTGCTTGCCTTATTTCTGTGGAATCTGAGAACCGATATTTCGGATCCCTTGGAAGACTATAGGGCCAAATGAAATATCCTCGGATAACAAAGAGAAAGAAGCTTTCTGAGGAAATTCTTTGTGTTCTGTGAAATCATCTCACAGAGTTACAGCATTTCCCTCAAGAAGCCTTTCGCTAAGCCAGTTCTTGTGGAATTGGCAAAGTGATATTTGGAAGCCCATAGAGGGCTATGGTGAAAAAGGAAATATCCTCACATGAAATCTGGAAAGAAGCTTTCTGAGAAACTGCTTAGTGTTCTGTTAATTCATCTCACAGAGTTACATCTGTATTTCGTGGATCTCTTTGCTAGCCTTATTTCTGTGGAATCTGAGAACAGATATTTCGGATCCCTTGGAAGACTATAGGGCCAAAGGAAATATCCTCCGATAACAAAGAGAAAGAAGCTTTCTGAGAAACTTCTTTGTGTTCTGTGAAATCATCTCACAGAGTTACAGCATTCCCCTCAAGAAGCGTTTCCCTAAGACAGTTCTTGTGGAATTGGCAAAGTGATATTTGGAAGCCCATAGAGGGCTATGGTGAAAAAGGAAATATCCTCAGAAGAAATCTGGAAAGAAGCTTTCTGAGAAACTGCTTAGTGTTCTGTTAATTCATCTCACATAATTATATCTGTATTTCGTGGATCTCTTTGCTAGCCTTATTTCTGTGGAGTCTGAGAACAGATATTTCGGATCCCTTGGAAGACTATAGGGCCAAAGGAAATATCCTCCGATAACAAAGAGAAAGAAGCTTTCTGAGAAACTTCTTTGTGTTCTGTGAAATCATCTCACAGCGTTACAGCTTTCCCCTCAAGAAGCCTTTCGCTAAGACAGTTCTTGTGGAATTGGCCAAGTGATATTTGGAAGCCCATAGAGGGCTATGGTGAAAAAGGAAATATCCTCAGATGAAATCTGGAAAGAAGCTTTCTCAGAAACTGCTTAGTGTTCTGTTAATTCATCTCACAGAGTTACATCTGTATTTCGTGGATCTCTTTGCTAGCCTTATTTCTGTGGAATCTGAGAACAGATATTTCGGATCCCTTGGAAGACTATAGGGCCAAAGGAAATATCCTCCGATAACAAAGAGAAAGAAGCTTTCTGAGAAACTTCTTTGTGTTCTGTGAAATCATCTCACAGAGTTACAGCTTTCCCCTCAAGAAGCCTTTCGCTAAGACAGTTCTTGTGGAATTGGCAAAGTGATATTTGGAAGCCCATAGAGGACTATGGTGAAAAAGGAAATATCCTCAGATGAAATCTGGAAAGAAGCTTTCTGAGAAACTGCTTAGTGTTCTGTTAATTCATCTCACAGAGTTACATCTGTATTTCGTGGATCTCTTTGCTAGCCTTATTTCTGTGGAATCTGAGAACAGATATTTCGGATCCCTTGGAAGACTATAGGGCCAAAGGAAATATCCTCCGATAACAAAGAGAAAGAAGCTTTCTGAGAAACTTCTTTGTGTTTTGTGAAATCATTTCACAGAGTTACAGCTTTCACCTCAAGAAGCCTTTCGCTAAGACAGTTCTTTTGGAATTGGCAAAGTGATATTTGGAAGCCCATAGAGGGCTATGGTGAAAAAGGAAATATCCTCAGATGAAATCTGGAAAGAAGCTTTCTGAGAAACTCCTTAGTGTTCTGTTAATTCATCTCACAGACTTACATCTGTATTTCGTGGATCTCTTTGCTAGCCTTATTTCTGTGGAATCTGAGAACAGATATTTCGGATCCCTTGGAAGAATATAGGGCCAAAGGAAATATCCTGCGATAACAAAGAGAAAGAAGCTTTCTGAGAAACTTCTTTGTGTTCTGTGAAATCATCTCACAGAGTTACAGCTTTCCCCTCAAGAAGCCTTTCGCTAAGACAGTTCTTGTGGAATTGGCAAAGTGATATTTGGAAGCCCATAGAGGGCTATGGTGAAAAAGGAAATATCCTCAGATGAAATCTGGAAAGAAGCTTTCTGAGAAACTGCTTAGTGTTCTGTTAATTCATCTCACAGAGTTACATCTGTATTTCGTGGATCTCTTTGCTAGCCTTATTTCTGTGGAATCTGAGAACAGATATTTCGGATCCCTTGGAAGACTATAGGGCCAAAGGAAATATCCTCTGATAACAAAGAGAAAGAAGCTTTCTGAGAAACTTCTTTGTGTTTTGTGAAATCATCTCACAGAGTTACAGCTTTCCCCTCAAGAAGCCTTTCGCTAAGACAGTTCTTGTGGAATTGGCAAAGTGATATTTGGAAGCCCATAGAGGACTATGGTGAAAAAGGAAATATCCTCCGTTGAAATGTGGAAAGAAGCTTTCTGAGAAACTGCTTAGTGTTCTGTTAATTCATCTCACTGAGTTACATCTGTATTTCGTGGATCTCTTTGCTTGCCTTATTTCTGTGGAATCTGAGAACAGATATTTCGGATCCCTTGGAAGACTATAGGGCCAAAGGAAATATCCTCCGATAACAAAGAGAAAGAAGCTTTCTGAGAAACTTCTTTGTGTTCTGTGAAATCATCTCACAGAGTTACAGCTTTCCCCTCAAGAAGCCTTTCGCTAAGACAGTTCTTGTGGAATTGGCAAAGTGATATTTGGAAGCCCATAGAGGGCTATGGTGAAAAAGGAAATATCCTCAGATGAAATCTGGAAAGAAGCTTTCTGAGAAACTGCTTAGTGTTCTGTTAATTCATCTCACAGAGTTACATCTGTATTTCGTGGATCTCTTTGCTAGCTTTATGTCTGTGGAATCTGAGAACAGATATTTCGGATCCCTTGGAAGACTATAGGGCCAAAGGAAATATCCTCCGATAACAAAGAGAAAGAAGCTTTCTGAGAAACTTCTTTGTGTTCTGTGAAATCATCTCACAGAGTTACAGCTTTCCCCTCAAGAAGCCTTTCGCTAAGACAGTTCTTGTGGAATTGGCAAAGTGATATTTGGAAGCCCATAGAGGGCTATGGTGAAAAAGGAAATATCCTCACATGAAATCTGGAAAGAAGCTTTCTGAGAAACTGCTTAGTGTTCTGTTAATTCATCTCACAGAGTTACATCTGTATTTCGTGGATCTCTTTGCTAGCCTTATTTCTGTGGAATCTGAGAACAGATATTTCGGATCCCTTGGAAGACTATAGGGCCAAAGGAAATATCCTCCGATAACAAAGAGAAAGAAGCTTTCTGAGAAACTTCTTTGTGTTCTGTGAAATCATCTCACAGAGTTACAGCTTTCCCCTCAAGAAGCCTTTCGCTAAGACAGTTCTTGTGGAATTGGCAAAGTGATATTTGGAAGCCCATAGAGGGCTATGGTGAAAAAGGAAATATCCTCAGATGAAATCTGGAAAGAAGCTTTCTGAGAAACTGCTTAGTGTTCTGTTAATTCATCTCACATAGTTATGTCTGTATTTCGTGGATCTCTTTGCTAGCCTTATTTCTGTGGAATCTGAGAACAGATATTTCGGATCCCTTGGAAGACTATAGGGCCAAAGGAAATATCCTCCTATAACAATCAGAAAGAAGCTTTCTGAGAAACTTCTTTGTGTTCTGTGAAATCATCTCACAGAGTTACAGCTTTCCCCTCAAGAAGCCTTTCGCTAAGACAGTTCTTGTGGAATTGGCAAAGTGATATTTGGAAGCCCATAGAGGGCTATGGTGAAAAAGGAAATATTCTCAAATGAAATCTGGAAAGAGGCTTTCTGAGAAACTGCTTTGTGTTCTGTTAATTCATCTCACAGAGTTACATCTGTATTTCGTGGATAACTTTGCTAGCCTTATTTCTGTGGAATCTGAGAACAGATATTTCGGATACCTTGGAAGACTATAGGGCCAAAGGAAATATCCTCCGATAACAAAGAGAAAGAAGCTTTCTGAGAAACTTCTTTGTGTTTTGTGAAATCATCTCACAGAGTTACAGCTTTCCCGTCAAGAAGCCTTTCGCTAAGACAGTTCTTGTGGAATTGGCAAAGTGATATTTGAGAGCCCATAGAGGGCTATGGTGAAAAAGGAAATATCCTCACATGAAATCTGGAAAGAAGCTTTCTGAGAAACTCCTTAGTGTTCTGTTAATTCATCGCACAGAGTTACATCTGTATTTCGTGGATCTCTTTGCTAGCCTTATTTCTGTGGAATCTGAGAACAGATATTTCCTTTCCCTTTGAAGACTATAGGGCCAAAGGAAATATCCTCCGATAACAAAGAGAAAGAAGCTTTCTGAGAAATTTCTTTGTGTTCTGTGAAATCATCTCACAGAGTTACAGCTTTCCCCTCAAGAAGCCTTTCGCTAAGACAGTTCTTGTGGAATTGTCAAAGTGATATTTGGAAGCCCATAGAGGGCTATGGTGAAAAAGGAAATATCCTCAGATGAAATCTGGAAGGTAGCTTTCTGAGAAACTGCTTAGTGTTCTGTTAATTCATCTCACAGAGTTACATCTGTATTTCGTGGATCTCTTTGCTAGCCTTATTTCTGTGGAATGTGAGAACAGATATTTCGGATCCATTGGAAGACTATAGGGCCAAAGGAAATATCCTGCGATAACAAAGAGAAAGAAGCTTTCTGAGAAACTTCTTTGTGTTCTGTGAAATCATCTCACAGAGTTACAGCTTTCCCCTCAAGAAGCCTTTCGCTAAGACAGTTCTTGTGGAATTGGCAAAGTGATATTTGGAAGCCCATAGAGAGCTATGGTGAAAAAGGAAATATCCTCAGATGAAATCTGGAAAGAAGCTTTCTGAGAAACTGCTTAGTGTTCTGTTAATTCATCTCACAGAGTTACATCTGTATTTCGTGGATCTCTTTGCTAGCCTTATTTCTGTGGAATCTGAGAACAGATATTTCGGATCCCTTGGAAGACTATAGGGCCAAAGGAAATATCCTCCGATAACAAAGAGAAAGAAGCTTTCTGAGAAACTTCTTTGTGTTCTGTGAAATCATCTCACAGAGTTACAGCTTTCCCCTCAAGAAGCCTTTCGCTAAGACAGTTCTTGTGGAATTGGCAAAGTGATATTTGGAAGCCCATAGAGGGCTATGGTGAAAAAGAAAATATCCTCAGATGAAATCTGGAAAGAAGCTTTCTGAGAAACTGCTTAGTGTTCTGTTAATTCATCTCACAGAGTTACATCTGTATTTCGTGGATCTCTTTGCTAGCCTTATTTCTGTGGAATCTGAGAACAGATATTTCGGATCCCTTGGAAGACTATAGGGCCAAAGGAAATATCCTCCGATAACAAAGAGAAAGAAGCTTTCTGAGAAACTTCTTTGTGTTCTGTGAAATCATCTCACAGAGTTACAGCTTTCCCCTCAAGAAGCCTTTCGCTAAGACAGTTCTTGTGGAATTGGCAAAGTGATATTTGGAAGCCCATAGAGGGCTATGGTGAAAAAGGAAATATCCTCAGATGAAATCTGGAAAGAAGCTTTCTGAGAAACTGCTTAGTGTTCTGTTAATTCATCTCACATAGTTATGTCTGTATTTCGTGGATCTCTTTGCTAGCCTTATTTCTGTGGAATCTGAGAACAGATATTTCGGATCCCTTGGAAGACTATAGGGCCAAAGGAAATATCCTCCTATAACAATCAGAAAGAAGCTTTCTGAGAAACTTCTTTGTGTTCTGTGAAATCATCTCACAGAGTTACAGCTTTCCCCTCAAGAAGCCTTTCGCTAAGACAGTTCTTGTGGAATTGGCAAAGTGATATTTGGAAGCCCATAGAGGGCTATGGTGAAAAAGGAAATATCCTCAAATGAAATCTGGAAAGAGGCTTTCTGAGAAACTGCTTTGTGTTCTGTTAATTCATCTCACAGAGTTACATCTGTATTTCGTGGATAACTTTGCTAGCCTTATTTCTGTGGAATCTGAGAACAGATATTTCGGATACCTTGGAAGACTATAGGGCCAAAGGAAATATCCTCCGATAACAAAGAGAAAGAAGCTTTCTGAGAAACTTCTTTGTGTTTTGTGAAATCATCTCACAGAGTTACAGCTTTCCCGTCAAGAAGCCTTTCGCTAAGACAGTTCTTGTGGAATTGGCAAAGTGATATTTGGAAGCCCATAGAGGGCTATGGTGAAAAAGGAAATATCCTCACATGAAATCTGGAAAGAAGCTTTCTGAGAAACTCCTTAGTGTTCTGTTAATTCATCGCACAGAGTTACATCTGTATTTCGTGGATCTCTTTGCTAGCCTTATTTCTGTGGAATCTGAGAACAGATATTTCCTTTCCCTTTGAAGACTATAGGGCCAAAGGAAATATCCTCCGATAACAAAGAGAAAGAAGCTTTCTGAGAAATTTCTTTGTGTTCTGTGAAATCATCTCACAGAGTTACAGCTTTCCCCTCAAGAAGCCTTTCGCTAAGACAGTTCTTGTGGAATTGTCAAAGTGATATTTGGAAGCCCATAGAGGGCTATGGTGAAAAAGGAAATATCCTCAGATGAAATCTGGAAGGTAGCTTTCTGAGAAACTGCTTAGTGTTCTGTTAATTCATCTCACAGAGTTACATCTGTATTTCGTGGATCTCTTTGCTAGCCTTATTTCTGTGGAATGTGAGAACAGATATTTCGGATCCATTGGAAGACTATAGGGCCAAAGGAAATATCCTGCGATAACAAAGAGAAAGAAGCTTTCTGAGAAACTTCTTTGTGTTCTGTGAAATCATCTCACAGAGTTACAGCTTTCCCCTCAAGAAGCCTTTCGCTAAGACAGTTCTTGTGGAATTGGCAAAGTGATATTTGGAAGCCCATAGAGAGCTATGGTGAAAAAGGAAATATCCTCAGATGAAATCTGGAAAGAAGCTTTCTGAGAAACTGCTTAGTGTTCTGTTAATTCATCTCACAGAGTTACATCTGTATTTCGTGGATCTCTTTGCTAGCCTTATTTCTGTGGAATCTGAGAACAGATATTTCGGATCCCTTGGAAGACTATAGGGCCAAAGGAAATATCCTCCGATAACAAAGAGAAAGAAGCTTTCTGAGAAACTTCTTTGTGTTCTGTGAAATCATCTCACAGAGTTACAGCTTTCCCCTCAAGAAGCCTTTCGCTAAGACAGTTCTTGTGGAATTGGCAAAGTGATATTTGGAAGCCCATAGAGGGCTATGGTGAAAAAGGAAATATCCTCAGATGAAATCTGGAAAGAAGCTTTCTGAGAAACTGCTTAGTGTTCTGTTAATTCATCTCACATAGTTATATCTGTATTTCGTGGATCTCCTTGCTAGCCTTATTTCTGTGGAATCTGAGAACAGATATTTCGGATCCCTTGGAAGACTATAGGGCCAAAGGAAATATCCTCCGATAACAAAGAGAAAGAAGCTTTCTGAGAAACTTCTTTGTGTTTTGTGAAATCATCTCACAGAGTTACAGCTTTCCCGTCAAGAAGCCTTTCGCTAAGACAGTTCTTGTGGAATTGGCAAAGTGATATTTGGAAGTCCATGGAGGACTATGGTGAAAAAGGAAATATCCTCCGTTGAAATGTGGAAAGAAGCTTTCTGAGAAACTGCTTAGTGTTCTGTTAATTCATCTCACTGAGTTACATCTGTATTTCGTGGATCTCTTTGCTTGCCTTATTTCTGTGGAATCTGAGAACCGATATTTCGGATCCCTTGGAAGACTATATGGCCAAATGAAATATCCTCGGATAACAAAGAGAAAGAAGCTTTCTGAGGAAATTCGTTGTGTTCTGTGAAATCATCTCACAGAGTTACAGCTTTCCCCTCAAGAAGCCTTTCGCTAAGACAGTTCTTGTGGAATTGGCAAAGTGATATTTGGAAGCCCATAGAGGGCTATGGTGAAAAAGGAAATATCCTCAGATGAAATCTGGAAAGAAGCTTTCTGAGAAACTCCTTAGTGTTCTGTTAATTCATCTCACAGAGTTACATCTGTATTTCGTGGATCTCTTTGCTAGCCTTATTTCTGTGGAATCTAAGAACAGATATTTCGGATCCCTTGGAAGACTACAGGGCCAAAGGAAATATCCTCCGATAACAAAGAGAAAGAAGCTTTCTGAGAAACTTCTTTGTGTTCTGTGAAATCATCTCACAGAGTTACAGCTTTCCCCTCAAGAAGCCTTTCGCTAAGACAGTTCTTGTGGAATTGGCAAAGTGATATTTGGAAGCCCATAGAGGGCTATGGTGAAAAAGGAAATATCCTCAGATGAAATCTGGAAAGAAGCTTTCTGAGAAACTGCTTAGTGTTCTGTTAATTCATCTCACAGAGTTACATCTGTATTTCGTGTATCTCTTTGCTAGCCTTATTTCTGTGGAATCTGAGAACAGATATTTCGGATCCCTTGGAAGACTATAGGGCCAAAGGAAATATCCTCCGATAACAAAGAGAAAGAAGCTTTCTGAGAAACTTCTTTGTGTTCTGTGAAATCATCTCACAGAGTTACAGCTTTCCCCTCAAGAAGCCTTTCTCTAAGACAGTTCTTGTGGAATTGGCAAAGTGATATTTGGAAGCACATGGAGGACTATGGTGAAAAAGGAAATATCCTCCGTTGAAATGTGGAAAGAAGCTTTCTGAGAAACTGCTTAGTGTTCGGTTAATTCATCTCACTGAGTTACATCTGTATTTCGTGGATCTCTTTGCTTGCCTTATTTCTGTGGAATCTGAGAACCGATATTTCGGATCCCTTGGAAGACTATAGGGCCAAATGAAATATCCTCGGATAACAAAGAGAAAGAAGCTTTCTGAGGAAATTCTTTGTGTTCTGTGAAATCATCTCACAGAGTTACAGCATTTCCCTCAAGAAGCCTTTCGCTAAGCCAGTTCTTGTGGAATTGGCAAAGTGATATTTGGAAGCCCATAGAGGGCTATGGTGAAAAAGGAAATATCCTCACATGAAATCTGGAAAGAAGCTTTCTGAGAAACTGCTTAGTGTTCTGTTAATTCATCTCACAGAGTTACATCTGTATTTCGTGGATCTCTTTGCTAGCCTTATTTCTGTGGAATCTGAGAACAGATATTTCGGATCCCTTGGAAGACTATAGGGCCAAAGGAAATATCCTCCGATAACAAAGAGAAAGAAGCTTTCTGAGAAACTTCTTTGTGTTCTGTGAAATCATCTCACAGAGTTACAGCATTCCCCTCAAGAAGCGTTTCCCTAAGACAGTTCTTGTGGAATTGGCAAAGTGATATTTGGAAGCCCATAGAGGGCTATGGTGAAAAAGGAAATATCCTCAGAAGAAATCTGGAAAGAAGCTTTCTGAGAAACTGCTTAGTGTTCTGTTAATTCATCTCACATAATTATATCTGTATTTCGTGGATCTCTTTGCTAGCCTTATTTCTGTGGAGTCTGAGAACAGATATTTCGGATCCCTTGGAAGACTATAGGGCCAAAGGAAATATCCTCCGATAACAAACAGAAAGAAGCTTTCTGAGAAACTTCTTTGTGTTCTGTGAAATCATCTCACAGCGTTACAGCTTTCCCCTCAAGAAGCCTTTCGCTAAGACAGTTCTTGTGGAATTGGCAAAGTGATATTTGGAAGCCCATAGAGGACTATGGTGAAAAAGGAAATATCCTCCGTTGAAATGTGGAAAGAAGCTTTCTGAGAAACTGCTTAGTGTTCTGTTAATTCATCTCACTGAGTTACATCTGTATTTCGTGGATCTCTTTGCTTGCCTTATTTCTGTGGAATCTGAGAACAGATATTTCGGATCCCTTGGAAGACTATAGGGCCAAAGGAAATATCCTCCGATAACAAAGAGAAAGAAGCTTTCTGAGAAACTTCTTTGTGTTCTGTGAAATCATCTCACAGAGTTACAGCTTTCCCCTCAAGAAGCCTTTCGCTAAGACAGTTCTTGTGGAATTGGCAAAGTGATATTTGGAAGCCCATAGAGGGCTATGGTGAAAAAGGAAATATCCTCAGATGAAATCTGGAAAGAAGCTTTCTGAGAAACTGCTTAGTGTTCTGTTAATTCATCTCACAGAGTTACATCTGTATTTCGTGGATCTCTTTGCTAGCTTTATGTCTGTGGAATCTGAGAACAGATATTTCGGATCCCTTGGAAGACTATAGGGCCAAAGGAAATATCCTCCGATAACAAAGAGAAAGAAGCTTTCTGAGAAACTTCTTTGTGTTCTGTGAAATCATCTCACAGAGTTACAGCTTTCCCCTCAAGAAGCCTTTCGCTAAGACAGTTCTTGTGGAATTGGCAAAGTGATATTTGGAAGCCCATAGAGGGCTATGGTGAAAAAGGAAATATCCTCAGATGAAATCTGGAAAGAAGCTTTCTGAGAAACTGCTTAGTGTTCTGTCAATTCATCTCACAGAGTTACATCTGTATTTCGTGGATCTCTTTGCTAGCCTTATTTCTGTGGAATCTGAGAACAGATATTTCGGAACCCTTGGAAGACTATAGGGCCAAAGGAAATATCCTCCGATAACAAAGAGAAAGAAGCTTTCTGAGAAACTTCTTTGTGTTCTGTGAAATCATCTCACAGAGTTACAGCTTTCCCCTCAAGAAGCCTTTCGCTAAGACAGTTCTTGTGGAATTGGCAAAGTGATATTTGGAAGCCCATAGAGGGCTATGGTGAAAAAGGAAATATCCTCAGATGAAATCTTGAAAGAAGCTTTCTGAGAAACTGCTTAGTGTTCTGTTAATTCATCTCACATAGTTACATCTGTATTTCGTGGATCTCTTTGCTAGCCTTATTTCTGTGGAATCTGAGAACAGATATTTCGGATCCCTTGGAAGACTATAGGGTCAAAGGAAATATCCTCCGATAACAAACAGAAAGAAGCTTTCTGAGAAACTTCTTTGTGTTCTGTGAAATCATCTCACAGAGTTACAGCTTTCCCCTCAAGAAGCCTTTCGCTAAGACAGTTCTTTTGGAATTGGCAAAGTGATATTTGGAAGCCCATAGAGGGCTATGGTGAAAAAGGAAATATCCTCAGATGAAATCTGGAAAGAAGCTTTCTGAGAAACTGCTTAGTGTTCTGTTAATTCATCTCACAGAGTTACATCTGTATTTCGTGGATCTCTTTGCTAGCCTTATTTCTGTGGAATCTGAGAACAGATATTTCGGATCCCTTGGAAGACTATAGGGCCAAAGTAAATATCCTCCGATAACAAAGAGAAAGAAGCTTTCTGAGAAACTTCTTCGTGTTCTGTGAAATCATCTCACAGAGTTACAGCTTTCCCCTCAAGAAGCCTTTCGCTAAGACAGTTCTTGTGGAATTGGCAAAGTGATATTTGGAAGCCCATAGAGGGCTATGGTGAAAAAGGAAATATCCTCAGATGAAATCTGGAAAGAAGCTTTCTGAGAAACTCCTTAGTGTTCTGTTAATTCATCTCACAGAGTTACATCTGTATTTCGTGGATCTCTTTGCTAGCCTTATTTCTGTGGAATCTGAGAACAGATATTTCGGATCCCTTGGAAGACTATAGGGCCAAAGGAAATATCCTCCGATAACAAAGAGAAAGAAGCTTTCTGAGAAACTTCTTTGTGTTCTGTGAAATCATCTCACAGAGTTACAGCTGTCCCCTCAAGAAGCCTTTCGCTAAGACAGTTCTTGTGGAATTGGCAAAGTGATATTTGTAAGCCCATAGAGGGCTATGGTGAAAAAGGAAATATCCTCAGATGAAATCTGGAAAGAAGCTTTCTGAGAAACTGCTTAGTGTTCTGTTAATTCATCTCACAGAGTTACATCTGTATTTCGTGGATCTCTTTGCTAGCCTTATTTCTGTGGAATCTGAGAACAGATATTTCGGATCCCTTGGAAGACTATAGGGCCAAAGGAAATATCCTCCGATAACAAAGAGAAAGAAGCTTTCTGAGAAACTTCTTTGTGTTCTGTGAAATCATCTCACAGAGTTACAGCTTTCCCCTCAAGAAGCCTTTCTCTAAGACAGTTCTTGTGGAATTGGCAAAGTGATATTTGGAAGCCCATGGAGGACTATGGTGAAAAAGGAAATATCCTCCGTTGAAATGTGGAAAGAAGCTTTCTGAGAAACTGCTTAGTGTTCTGTGAATTCATCTCACAGAGTTACATCTGTATTTCGTGGATCTCTTTGCTTGCCTTATTTCTGTGGAATCTGAGAACCGATATTTCGGATCCCTTGGAAGACTATAGGGCCAAATGAAATATCCTCGGATAACAAAGAGAAAGAAGCTTTCTGAGGAAATTCTTTGTGTTCTGTGAAATCATCTCACAGAGTTACAGCTTTCCCCTCAAGAAGCCTTTCGCTAAGACAGTTCTTGTGGAATTGGCAAAGTGATATTTGGAAGCCCATAGAGGGCTATGGTGAAAAAGGAAATATCCTCAGATGAAATCTTGAAAGAAGCTTTCTGAGAAACTGCTTAGTGTTCTGTTAATTCATCTCACATAGTTACATCTGTATTTCGTGGATCTCTTTGCTAGCCTTATTTCTGTGGAATCTGAGAACAGATATTTCGGATCCCTTGGAAGACTATAGGGTCAAAGGAAATATCCTCCGATAACAAACAGAAAGAAGCTTTCTGAGAAACTTCTTTGTGTTCTGTGAAATCATCTCACAGAGTTACAGCTTTCCCCTCAAGAAGCCTTTCGCTAAGCCAGTTCTTGTGGAATGGGCAAAGTGATATTTGGAAGCCCATAGAGGGCTATGGTGAAAAAGGAAATAACCTCACATGAAATCTGGAAAGAAGCTTTCTGAGAAACTGCTTAGTGTTCTGTTAATTCATCTCACAGAGTTACCTCTGTATTTCGTGGAACTCTTTGCTAGCCTTATTTCTGTGGAATCTGAGAACAGATATTTCGGATCCCTTGGAAGACTATAGGGTCAAAGGAAATATCCTCCGATATCAAAGAGAAAGAAGCTTTCTGGAAACTTCTTTGTGTTCTGTCAAATCATCTCACAGAGTTACAGCTTTCCCCTCAAGAAGCCTTTCGCTAAGACAGTTCTTGTGGAATTGGCAAAGTGATATTTGGAAGCCCGTAGAGGGCTATGGTGAAAAAGGAAATATCCTCACATGAAATCTGGAAAGAAGCTTTCTGAGAAACTGCTTAGTGTTCTGCTAATTCATCTCACAGACTTACATCTGTATTTCGTGGATCTCTTTGCTATTCTTATTTCTGTGGAATCTGAGAACAGATATTTCGGATCCCTTGGAAGACTATAGGGCCAAAGGAAATATCCTCCGATAACAAAGAGAAAGAAGCTTTCTGAGAAACTTCTTTGTGTTCTGTGAAATCATCTCACAGAGTTACAGCTTTCCCCTCAAGAAGCCTTTCGCTAAGACAGTTCTTGTGGAATTGGCAAAGTGATATTTGGAAGCCCATAGAGGGCTATGGTGAAAAAGGAAATATCCTCACATGAAATCTGGAAAGAAGCTTTCTGAGAAACTGCTTAGTGTTCTGTTAATTCATCTCACAGAGTTACATCTGTATTTCTTGGATCTCTTTGCTAGCCTTATTTCTGTGGAATCTGAGAACAGATATTTCGGATCCCTTGGAAGACTATAGGGCCAAAGGAAATATCCTCCGATAACAAAGAGAAAGAAGCTTTCTGAGAAACTTCTTTGTGTTCTGTGAAATCATCTCACAGAGTTACAGCTTTCCCCTCAAGAAGCCTTTCGCTAAGACAGTTCTTGTGGAATTGGCAAAGTGATATTTGGAAGCCCATAGAGGGCTATGGTGAAAAAGGAAATATCCTCAGATGAAATCTGGAAAGAAGCTTTCTGAGAAACTGCTTAGTGTTCTGTTAATTCATCTCACAGAGTTACATCTGTATTTCGTGGATCTCTTTGCTAGCCTTATTTCTGTGGAATCTGAGAACAGATATTTCGGATCCCTTGGAAGACTATAGGGCCAAAGGAAATATCCTCCGATAACAAAGAGAAAGAAGCTTTCTGAGAAACTTCTTCGTGTTCTGTGAAATCATCTCACAGAGTTACAGCTTTCCCCTCAAGAAGCCTTTCGCTAAGACAGTTCTTGTGGAATTGGCAAAGTGATATTTGGAAGCCCATAGAGGGCTATGGTGAAAAAGGAAATATCCTCAGATGAAATCTGGAAAGAAGCTTTCTGAGAAACTCCTTAGTGTTCTGTTAATTCATCTCACAGAGTTACATCTGTATTTCGTGGATCTCTTTGCTAGCCTTATTTCTGTGGAATCTGAGAACAGATATTTCGGATCCCTTGGAAGACTAGAGGGCCAAAGGAAATATCCTCCGATAACAAAGAGAAAGAAGCTTTCTGAGAAACTTCTTTGTGTTCTGTGAAATCATCTCACAGAGTTACAGCTGTCCCCTCAAGAAGCCTTTCGCTAAGACAGTTCTTGTGGAATTGGCAAAGTGATATTTGGAAGCCCATAGAGGGCTATGGTGAAAAAGGAAATATCCTCAGATGAAATCTGGAAAGAAGCTTTCTGAGAAACTGCTTAGTGTTCTGTTAATTCATCTCACAGAGTTACATCTGTATTTCGTGGATCTCTTTGCTAGCCTTATTTCTGTGGAATCTGAGAACAGATATTTCGGATCCCTTGGAAGACTATAGGGCCAAAGGAAATATCCTCCGATAACAAAGAGAAAGAAGCTTTCTGAGAAACTTCTTTGTGTTCTGTGAAATCATCTCACAGAGTTACAGCTTTCCCCTCAAGAAGCCTTTCTCTAAGACAGTTCTTGTGGAATTGGCAAAGTGATATTTGGAAGCCCATGGAGGACTATGGTGAAAAAGGAAATATCCTCCGTTGAAATGTGGAAAGAAGCTTTCTGAGAAACTGCTTAGTGTTCTGTTAATTCATCTCACTGAGTTACATCTGTATTTCGTGGATCTCTTTGCTTGCCTTATTTCTGTGGAATCTGAGAACCGATATTTCGGATCCCTTGGAAGACTATAGGGCCAAATGAAATATCCTCGGATAACAAAGAGAAAGAAGCTTTCTGAGGAAATTCTTTGTGTTCTGTGAAATCATCTCACAGAGTTACAGCATTTCCCTCAAGAAGCCTTTCGCTAAGCCAGTTCTTGTGGAATTGGCAAAGTGATATTTGGAAGCCCATAGAGTGCTATGGTGAAAAAGGAAATATCCTCACATGAAATCTGGAAAGAAGCTTTCTGAGAAACTCCTTAGTGTTCTGTTAATTCATCTCACAGAGTTACATCTGTATTTCGTGGATCTCTTTGCTAGCCTTATTTCTGTGGAATCTGAGAACAGATATTTCGGATCCCTTGGAAGACTATAGGGCCAAAGGAAATATCCTCCGATAACAAAGAGAAAGAAGCTTTCTGAGAAACTTCTTTGTGTTCTGTAAAATCATCTCACAGAGTTACAGCTTTCCCCTCAAGAAGCCTTTCGCTAAGACAGTTCTTGTGGAATTGGCAAAGTGATATTTGGAAGCCCATAGAGGGCTATGGTGAAAAAGGAAATATCCTCAGATGAAATCTGGAAAGAAGCTTTCTGAGAAACTGCTTAGTGTTCTGTTAATTCATCTCACAGAGTTACATCTGTATTTCGTGGATCTCTTTGCTAGCCTTATTTCTGTGGAATCTGAGAACAGATATTTCGGATCCCTTGGAAGACTATAGGGCCAAAGGAAATATCCTCCGATAACAAAGAGAAAGAAGCTTTCTGAGAAACTTCTTTGTGTTCTGTGAAATCATCTCACAGAGTTACAGCTTTCCCCTCAAGAAGCCTTTCTCTAAGACAGTTCTTGTGGAATTGGCAAAGTGATATTTGGAAGCCCATGGAGGACTATGGTGAAAAAGGAAATATCCTCCGTTGAAATGTGGAAAGAAGCTTTCTGAGAAACTGCTTAGTGTTCTGTGAATTCATCTCACAGAGTTACATCTGTATTTCGTGGATCTCTTTGCTTGCCTTATTTCTGTGGAATCTGAGAACCGATATTTCGGATCCCTTGGAAGACTATAGGGCCAAATGAAATATCCTCGGATAACAAAGAGAAAGAAGCTTTCTGAGGAAATTCTTTGTGTTCTGTGAAATCATCTCACAGAGTTACAGCATTCCCCTCAAGAAGCCTTTCGCTAAGCCAGTTCTTGTGGAATTGGCAAAGTGATATTTGGAAGCCCATAGAGGGCTATGGTGAAAAAGGAAATAACCTCACATGAAATCTGGAAAGAAGCTTTCTGAGAAACTGCTTAGTGTTCTGTTAATTCATCTCACAGAGTTACCTCTGTATTTCGTGGATCTCTTTGCTAGCCTTATTTCTGTGGAATCTGAGAACAGATATTTCGGATCCCTTGGAAGACTATAGGGTCAAAGGAAATATCCTCCGATATCAAAGAGAAAGAAGCTTTCTGGAAACTTCTTTGTGTTCTGTCAAATCATCTCACAGAGTTACAGCTTTCCCCTCAAGAAGCCTTTCGCTAAGACAGTTCTTGTGGAATTGGCACAGTGATATTTGGAAGCCCGTAGAGGGCTATGCTGAAAAAGGAAATATCCTCACATGAAATCTGGAAAGAAGCTTTCTGAGAAACTGCTTAGTGTTCTGCTAATTCATCTCACAGACTTACATCTGTATTTCGTGGATCTCTTTGCTATTCTTATTTCTGTGGAATCTGAGAACAGATATTTCGGATCCCTTGGAAGACTATAGGGCCAAAGGAAATATCCTCCGATAACAAAGAGAAAGAAGCTTTCTGAGAAACTTCTTTGTGTTCTGTGAAATCATCTCACAGAGTTACAGCTTTCCCCTCAAGAAGCCTTTCGCTAAGACAGTTCTTGTGGAATTGGCAAAGTGATATTTGGAAGCCCATAGAGGGCTATGGTGAAAAAGGAAATATCCTCACATGAAATCTGGAAAGAAGCTTTCTGAGAAACTGCTTAGTGTTCTGTTAATTCATCTCACAGAGTTACATCTGTATTTCTTGGATCTCTTTGCTAGCCTTATTTCTGTGGAATCTGAGAACAGATATTTCGGATCCCTTGGAAGACTATAGGGCCAAAGGAAATATCCTCCGATAACAAAGAGAAAGAAGCTTTCTGAGAAACTTCTTTGTGTTCTGTGAAATCATCTCACAGAGTTACAGCTTTCCCCTCAAGAAGCCTTTCGCTAAGACAGTTCTTGTGGAATTGGCAAAGTGATATTTGGAAGCCCATAGAGGGCTATGGTGAAAAAGGAAATATCCTCAGATGAAATCTGGAAAGAAGCTTTCTGAGAAACTGCTTAGTGTTCTGTTAATTCATCTCACAGAGTTACATCTGTATTTCGTGGATCTCTTTGCTAGCCTTATTTCTGTGGAATCTGAGAACAGATATTTCGGATCCCTTGGAAGACTATAGGGCCAAAGGAAATATCCTCCGATAACAAAGAGAAAGAAGCTTTCTGAGAAACTTCTTCGTGTTCTGTGAAATCATCTCACAGAGTTACAGCTTTCCCCTCAAGAAGCCTTTCGCTAAGACAGTTCTTGTGGAATTGGCAAAGTGATATTTGGAAGCCCATAGAGGGCTATGGTGAAAAAGGAAATATCCTCAGATGAAATCTGGAAAGAAGCTTTCTGAGAAACTGCTTAGTGTTCTGTTAATTCATCTCACAGAGTTACATCTGTATTTCGTGGATCTCTTTGCTAGCCTTATTTCTGTGGAATCTGAGAACAGATATTTCGGATCCCTTGGAAGACTATAGGGCCAAAGGAAATATCCTCCGATAACAAAGAGAAAGAAGCTTTCTGAGAAACTTCTTTGTGTTCTGTGAAATCATCTCACAGAGTTACAGCTTTCCCCTCAAGAAGCCTTTTGATAAGACAGTTCTTGTGGAATTGGCAAAGTGATATTTGGAAGCCCATGGAGGACTATGGTGAAAAAGGAAATATCCTCCGTTGAAATGTGGAAAGAAGCTTTCTGAGAAACTGCTTAGTGTTCTGTTAATTCATCTCACTGAGTTACATCTGTATTTCGTGGATCTCTTTGCTTGCCTTATTTCTGTGGAATCTGAGAACCGATATTTCGGATCCCTTTGAAGACTATAGGGCCAAATGAAATATCCTCGGATAACAAAGAGAAAGAAGCTCTCTGAGGAAATTCTTTGTTTTCTGTGAAATCATCTCACAGAGTTACAGCATTTCCCTCAAGAAGCCTTTCGCTAAGCCAGTTCTTGTGGAATTGGCAAAGTCATATTTGGAAGCCCATAGAGTGCTATGGTGAAAAAGGAAATATCCTCACATGAAATCTGGAAAGAAGCTTTCTGAGAAACTGCTTAGTGTTCTGTTAATTCATCTCACAGAGTTACATCTGTATTTCGTGGATCTCTTTGCTAGCCTTATTTCTGTGGAATCTGAGAACAGATATTTCGTATCCCTTGGAAGACTATAGGGCCAAAGGAAATATCCTCCGATAACAAAGAGAAAGAAGCTTTCTGAGAAACTTCTTTGTGTTCTGTGAAATCATCTCACAGAGTTACAGCTTTCCCCTCAAGAAGCCTTTCGCTAAGACAGTTCTTGTGGAATTGGCAAAGTGATATTTGGAAGCCCATAGAGGGCTATGGTGAAAAAGGAAATATCCTCAGATGAAATCTGGAAAGAAGCTTTCTCAGAAACTGCTTAGTGTTCTGTTAATTCATATCACAGAGTTACATCTGTATTTCGTGGATCTCTTTGCTAGCCTTATTTCTGTGGAATCTGAGAACAGATATTTCGGATCCCTTGGAAGACTATAGGGCCAAAGGAAATATCCTCTGATAACAAAGAGAAAGAAGCTTTCTGAGAAACTTCTTTGTGTTCTGTGAAATCATCTCACAGAGTTACAGCTTTCCCCTCAAGAAGCCTTTCGCTAAGACAGTTCTTGTGGAATTGGCAAAGTGATATTTGGAAGCCCATAGAGGGCTATGGTGAAAAAGGAAATATCCTCAGATGAAATCTGGAAAGAAGCTTTCTGAGAAACTGCTTAGTGTTCTGTTAATTCATCTCACAGAGTTACATCTGTATTTCGTGGATCTCTTTGCTAGCCTTTTTTCTGTGGAATCTGAGAACAGATATTTCGGATCCTTTGGAAGACTATAGGGCCAAAGGAAATATCCTCCGATAACAAAGAGAAAGAAGCTTTCTGAGAAACTTCTTTGTGTTCTGTGAAATCATCTCACAGAGTTACAGCTTTCCCCTCAAGAAGCCTTTCCCTAAGACAGTTCTTGTGGAATTGGCAAAGTGATATTTGGAAGCCCATAGAGGGCTATGGTGAAAAAGGAAATATCCTCAGAAGAAATCTGGAAAGAAGCTTTCTGAGAAACTGCTTAGTGTTCTGTTAATTCATCTCACATAGTTATATATGTATTTCGTGGATCTCTTTGCTAGCCTTATTTCTGTGGAGTCTGAGAACAGATATTTCGGATCCCTTGGAAGACTATAGGGCCAAAGGAAATATCCTCCGATAACAAACAGAAAGAAGCTTTCTGAGAAACTTCTTTGTGTTCTGTGAAATCATCTCACAGAGTTACAGCTTTCCCCTCAAGAAGCCTTTCGCTAAGACAGTTCTTGTGGAATTGGCAAAGTGATATTTGGAAGCCCATAGAGGGCTATGGTGAAAAAGGAAATATCCTCACATGAAATCTGGAAAGAAGCTTTCTGAGAAACTGCTTAGTGTTCTGTTAATTCATCTCACAGAGTTACATCTGTATTTCGTGGATCTCTTTGCTAGCCTTATTTCTGTGGAATCTGAGAACAGATATTTCGGATCCCTTGGAAGACTATAGGGCCAAAGGAAATATCCTCCGATAACAAAGAGAAAGAAGCTTTCTGAGAAACTTCTTTGTGTTCTGTGAAATCATCTCACAGAGTTACAGCTTTCCCCTCAAGAAGCCTTTCGCTAAGACAGTTCTTGTGGAATTGGCAAAGTGATATTTGGAAGCCCATAGAGGGCTATGGTGAAAAAGGAAATATCCTCAGATGAAATCTGGAAAGAAGCTTTCTCAGAAACTGCTTAGTGTTCTGTTAATTCATCTCACAGAGTTACATCTGTATTTCGTGGATCTCTTTGCTAGCCTTATTTCTGTGGAATCTGAGAACAGATATTTCGGATCCCTTGGAAGACTATAAGGCCAAAGGAAATATCCTCCGATAACAAAGAGAAAGAAGCTTTCTGAGAAACTTCTTTGTGTTCCGTGAAATCATTTCAGAGAGTTACAGCTTTCACCTCAAGAAGCCTTTCGCTAAGACAGTTCTTGTGGAATTGGCAAAGTGATATTTGGAAGCCCATAGAGGGCTATGGTGAAAAAGGAAATATCCTCAGATGAAATCTGGAAAGAAGCTTTCTGAGAAACTGCTTAGTGTTCTGTTAATTCATCTCACAGAGTTACATCTGTATTTCGTGGATCTCTTTGCTAGCCTTATTTCTGTGGAATCTGAGAACAGATATTTCGGATCCCTTGGAAGACTATAGGGCCAAAGAAAATATCCTGCGATAACAAAGAGAAAGAAGCTTTCTGAGAAACTTCTTTGTGTTCTGTGAAATCATCTCACAGAGTTACAGCTTTCCCCTCAAGAAGCCTTTCGCTAAGACAGTTCTTGTGGAATTCGCAAAGTGATATTTGGAAGCCCATAGAGGGCTATGGTGAAAAAGGAAATATCCTCAGATGAAATCTGGAAAGAAGCTTTCTGAGAAACTGCTTAGTGTTCTGTTAATTCATCTCACAGAGTTACATCTGTATTTCGTGGATCTCTTTGCTAGCCTTATTTCTGTGGAATCTGAGAACAGATATTTCGGATCCCTTGGAAGACTATAGGGCCAAAGGAAATATCCTCTGATAACAAAGAGAAAGAAGCTTTCTGAGAAACTTCTTTGTGTTCTGTGAAATCATCTCACAGAGTTACAGCTTTCCCCTCAAGAAGCCTTTCGCTAAGACAGTTCTTGTGGAATTGGCAAAGTGATATTTGGAAGCCCATAGAGGACTATGGTGAAAAAGGAAATATCCTCCGTTGAAATGTGGAAAGAAGCTTTCTGAGAAACTGCTTAGTGTTCTGTTAATTCATCTCACAGAGTTACATCTGCATTTCGTGGATCTCTTTGCTTGCCTTATTTCTGTGGAATCTGAGAACAGATATTTCGGATCCCTTGGAAGACTATAGGGCCAAAGGAAATATCCTCCGATAACAAAGAGAAAGAAGCTTTCTGAGAAACTTCTTTGTGTTCTGTGAAATCATCTCACAGAGTTACAGCTTTCCCGTCAAGAAGCCTTTCGCTAAGACAGTTCTTGTGGAATTGGCAAAGTGATATTTGGAAGCCCATAGAGGGCTATGGTGAAAAAGGAAATATCCTCAGATGAAATCTGGAAAGAAGCTTTCTGAGAAACTGCTTAGTGTTCTGTTAATTCATCTCACAGAGTTACATCTGTATTTCGTGGATCTCTTTGCTAGCCTTATTTCTGTGGAATCTGAGAACAGATATTTCGGATCCCTTGGAAGACTATAGGGCCAAAGGAAATATCCTCCGATAACAAAGAGAAAGAAGCTTTCTGAGAAACTTCTTTGTGTTCTGTGAAATCATCTCACAGAGTTACAGCTTTCCCCTCAAGAAGCCTTTCGCTAAGACAGTTCTTGTGGAATTGGCAAAGTGATATTTGTAAGCCCATGGAGGACTATGGTGAAAAAGGAAATATCCTCCGTTGAAATGTGGAAAGAAGCTTTCTGAGAAACTGCTTAGTGTTCTGTTAATTCATCTCACTGAGTTACATCTGTATTTCGTGGATCTCTTTGCTTGCCTTATTTCTGTGGAATCTGAGAACCGATATTTCGGATCCCTTGGAAGACTATAGGGCCAAATGAAATATCCTCGGATAACAAAGAGAAAGAAGCTTTCTGAGGAAATTCTTTGTGTTCTGTGAAATCATCTCACAGAGTTACAGCATTTCCCTCAAGAAGCCTTTCGCTAAGCCAGTTCTTGTGGAATTGGCAAAGTGATATTTGGAAGCCCATAGAGTGCTATGGTGAAAAAGGAAATATCCTCACATGAAATCTGGAAAGAAGCTTTCTGAGAAACTGCTTAGTGTTCTGTTAATTCATCTCACAGAGTTACATCTGTATTTCGTGGATCTCTTTGCTAGCCTTATTTCTGTGGAATCTGAGAACAGATATTTCGGATCCCTTGGAAGACTATAGGGCCAAAGGAAATATCCTCCGATAACAAAGAGAAAGGAGCTTTCTGAGAAACTTCTTTGTGTTCTGTGAAATCATCTCACAGAGTTACAGCTTTCCCCTCAAGAAGCCTTTCGCTAAGACAGTTCTTGTGGAATTGGCAAAGTGATATTTGGAAGCCCATAGAGGGCTATGGTGAAAAAGGAAATATCCTCAGATGAAATCTGGAAAGAAGCTTTCTGAGAAACTGCTTAGTGTTCTGTTAATTCATCTCACAGAGTTACATCTGTATTTCGTGGATCTCTTTGCTAGCCTTATTTCTGTGGAATCTGAGAACAGATATTTCGGATCCCTTGGAAGACTATAGGGCCAAAGGAAATATCCTCTGATAACAAAGAGAAAGAAGCTTTCTGAGAAACTTCTTTGTGTTCTGTGAAATCATCTCACAGAGTTACAGCTTTCCCCTCAAGAAGCCTTTCGCTAAGACAGTTCTTGTGGAATTGGCAAAGTGATATTTGGAAGCCCATAGAGGGCTATGGTGAAAAAGGAAATATCCTCAGATGAAATCTGGAAAGAAGCTTTCTGAGAAACTGCTTAGTGTTCTGTTAATTCATCTCACAGACTTACATCTGTATTTCGTGGATCTCTTTGCTAGCCTTTTTTCTGTGGAATCTGAGAACAGATATTTCGGATCCTTTGGAAGACTATAGGGCCAAAGGAAATATCCTCCGATAACAAAGAGAAAGAAGCTTTCTGAGAAACTTCTTTGTGTTCTGTGAAATCATCTCACAGAGTTACAGCTTTCCCCTCAAGAAGCCTTTCCCTAAGACAGTTCTTGTGGAATTGGCAAAGTGATATTTGGAAGCCCATAGAGGGCTATGGTGAAAAAGGAAATATCCTCAGAAGAAATCTGGAAAGAAGCTTTCTGAGAAACTGCTTAGTGTTCTGTTAATTCATCTCACATGGTTATATCTGTATTTCGTGGATCTCTTTGCTAGCCTTATTTCTGTGGAGTCTGAGAACAGATATTTCGGATCCCTTGGAAGACTATAGGGCCAAAGGAAATATCCTCCGATAACAAACAGAAAGAAGCTTTCTGAGAAACTTCTTTGTGTTCTGTGAAATCATCTCACAGCGTTACAGCTTTCCCCTCAAGAAGCCTTTCGCTAAGACAGTTCTTGTGGAATTGGCAAAGTGATATTTGGAAGCCCATAGAGGGCTATGGTGAAAAAGGAAATATCCTCACATGAAATCTGGAAAGAAGCTTTCTGAGAAACTGCTTAGTGTTCTGTTAATTCATCTCACAGAGTTACATCTGTATTTCGTGGATCTCTTTGCTAGCCTTATTTCTGTGG
This sequence comes from Macaca nemestrina, assembly GCF_043159975.1. Taxonomy (NCBI): domain Eukaryota; kingdom Metazoa; phylum Chordata; class Mammalia; order Primates; family Cercopithecidae; genus Macaca; species Macaca nemestrina. The sequence goes on along the minus strand of NC_092137.1, from coordinate 96,903,133 downwards.
AATCTGAGAACAGATATTTCGGATCCCTTGGAAGACTATAGGGCCAAAGGAAATATCCTCCGATAACAAAGAGAAAGAAGCTTTCTGAGAAACTTCTTTGTGTTCTGTGAAATCATCTCACAGAGTTACAGCTTTCCCCTCAAGAAGCCTTTCGCTAAGACAGTTCTTGTGGAATTGGCAAAGTGATATTTGGAAGCCCATAGAGGGCTATGGTGAAAAAGGAAATATCCTCAGATGAAATCTGGAAAGAAGCTTTCTCAGAAACTGCTTAGTGTTCTGTTAATTCATCTCACAGAGTTACATCTGTATTTCGTGGATCTCTTTGCTAGCCTTATTTCTGTGGAATCTGAGAACAGATATTTCGGATCCCTTGGAAGACTATAAGGCCAAAGGAAATATCCTCCGATAACAAAGAGAAAGAAGCTTTCTGAGAAACTTCTTTGTGTTCCGTGAAATCATTTCAGAGAGTTACAGCTTTCACCTCAAGAAGCCTTTCGCTAAGACAGTTCTTGTGGAATTGGCAAAGTGATATTTGGAAGCCCATAGAGGGCTATGGTGAAAAAGGAAATATCCTCAGATGAAATCTGGAAAGAAGCTTTCTGAGAAACTGCTTAGTGTTCTGTTAATTCATCTCACAGAGTTACATCTGTATTTCGTGGATCTCTTTGCTAGCCTTATTTCTGTGGAATCTGAGAACAGATATTTCGGATCCCTTGGAAGACTATAGGGCCAAAGAAAATATCCTGCGATAACAAAGAGAAAGAAGCTTTCTGAGAAACTTCTTTGTGTTCTGTGAAATCATCTCACAGAGTTACAGCTTTCCCCTCAAGAAGCCTTTCGCTAAGACAGTTCTTGTGGAATTCGCAAAGTGATATTTGGAAGCCCATAGAGGGCTATGGTGAAAAAGGAAATATCCTCAGATGAAATCTGGAAAGAAGCTTTCTGAGAAACTGCTTAGTGTTCTGTTAATTCATCTCACAGAGTTACATCTGTATTTCGTGGATCTCTTTGCTAGCCTTATTTCTGTGGAATCTGAGAACAGATATTTCGGATCCCTTGGAAGACTATAGGGCCAAAGGAAATATCCTCGGATAACAAATAGAAAGAAGCTTTCTGAGAAACTTCTTTGTGTTCTGTGAAATCATCTCACAGAGTTACAGCTTTCCCCTCAAGAAGCCTTTCGCTAAGACAGTTCTTGTGGAATTGGCAAAGTGATATTTGGAAGCCCATAGAGGACTATGGTGAAAAAGGAAATATCCTCCGTTGAAATGTGGAAAGAAGCTTTCTGAGAAACTGCTTAGTGTTCTGTTAATTCATCTCACTGAGTTACATCTGCATTTCGTGGATCTCTTTGCTTGCCTTATTTCTGTGGAATCTGAGAACAGATATTTCGGATCCCTTGGAAGACTATAGGGCCAAAGGAAATATCCTCCGATAACAAAGAGAAAGAAGCTTTCTGAGAAACTTCTTTGTGTTCTGTGAAATCATCTCACAGAGTTACAGCTTTCCCGTCAAGAAGCCTTTCGCTAAGACAGTTCTTGTGGAATTGGCAAAGTGATATTTGGAAGCCCATAGAGGGCTATGGTGAAAAAGGAAATATCCTCAGATGAAATCTGGAAAGAAGCTTTCTGAGAAACTGCTTAGTGTTCTGTTAATTCATCTCACAGAGTTACATCTGTATTTCGTGGATCTCTTTGCTAGCCTTATTTCTGTGGAATCTGAGAACAGATATTTCGGATCCCTTGGAAGACTATAGGGCCAAAGGAAATATCCTCCGATAACAAAGAGAAAGAAGCTTTCTGAGAAACTTCTTTGTGTTCTGTGAAATCATCTCACAGAGTTACAGCTTTCCCCTCAAGAAGCCTTTCGCTAAGACAGTTCTTGTGGAATTGGCAAAGTGATATTTGTAAGCCCATGGAGGACTATGGTGAAAAAGGAAATATCCTCCGTTGAAATGTGGAAAGAAGCTTTCTGAGAAACTGCTTAGTGTTCTGTTAATTCATCTCACTGAGTTACATCTGTATTTCGTGGATCTCTTTGCTTGCCTTATTTCTGTGGAATCTGAGAACCGATATTTCGGATCCCTTGGAAGACTATAGGGCCAAATGAAATATCCTCGGATAACAAAGAGAAAGAAGCTTTCTGAGGAAATTCTTTGTGTTCTGTGAAATCATCTCACAGAGTTACAGCATTTCCCTCAAGAAGCCTTTCGCTAAGCCAGTTCTTGTGGAATTGGCAAAGTGATATTTGGAAGCCCATAGAGTGCTATGGTGAAAAAGGAAATATCCTCACATGAAATCTGGAAAGAAGCTTTCTGAGAAACTGCTTAGTGTTCTGTTAATTCATCTCACAGAGTTACATCTGTATTTCGTGGATCTCTTTGCTAGCCTTATTTCTGTGGAATCTGAGAACAGATATTTCGGATCCCTTGGACGACTATAGGGCCAAAGGAAATATCCTCCGATAACAAAGAGAAAGGAGCTTTCTGAGAAACTTCTTTGTGTTCTGTGAAATCATCTCACAGAGTTACAGCTTTCCCCTCAAGAAGCCTTTCGCTAAGACAGTTCTTGTGGAATTGGCAAAGTGATATTTGGAAGCCCATAGAGGGCTATGGTGAAAAAGGAAATATCCTCAGATGAAATCTGGAAAGAAGCTTTCTGAGAAACTGCTTAGTGTTCTGTTAATTCATCTCACAGAGTTACATCTGTATTTCGTGGATCTCTTTGCTAGCCTTATTTCTGTGGAATCTGAGAACAGATATTTCGGATCCCTTGGAAGACTATAGGGCCAAAGGAAATATCCTCTGATAACAAAGAGAAAGAAGCTTTCTGAGAAACTTCTTTGTGTTCTGTGAAATCATCTCACAGAGTTACAGCTTTCCCCTCAAGAAGCCTTTCGCTAAGACAGTTCTTGTGGAATTGGCAAAGTGATATTTGGAAGCCCATAGAGGGCTATGGTGAAAAAGGAAATATCCTCAGATGAAATCTGGAAAGAAGCTTTCTGAGAAACTGCTTAGTGTTCTGTTAATTCATCTCACAGACTTACATCTGTATTTCGTGGATCTCTTTGCTAGCCTTTTTTCTGTGGAATCTGAGAACAGATATTTCGGATCCTTTGGAAGACTATAGGGCCAAAGGAAATATCCTCCGATAACAAAGAGAAAGAAGCTTTCTGAGAAACTTCTTTGTGTTCTGTGAAATCATCTCACAGAGTTACAGCTTTCCCCTCAAGAAGCCTTTCCCTAAGACAGTTCTTGTGGAATTGGCAAAGTGATATTTGGAAGCCCATAGAGGGCTATGGTGAAAAAGGAAATATCCTCAGAAGAAATCTGGAAAGAAGCTTTCTGAGAAACTGCTTAGTGTTCTGTTAATTCATCTCACATGGTTATATCTGTATTTCGTGGATCTCTTTGCTAGCCTTATTTCTGTGGAGTCTGAGAACAGATATTTCGGATCCCTTGGAAGACTATAGGGCCAAAGGAAATATCCTCCGATAACAAACAGAAAGAAGCTTTCTGAGAAACTTCTTTGTGTTCTGTGAAATCATCTCACAGCGTTACAGCTTTCCCCTCAAGAAGCCTTTCGCTAAGACAGTTCTTGTGGAATTGGCAAAGTGATATTTGGAAGCCCATAGAGGGCTATGGTGAAAAAGGAAATATCCTCAGATGAAATCTGGAAAGAAGCTTTCTGAGAAACTGCTTAGTGTTCTGTTAATTCATCTCACAGAGTTACATCTGTATTTCGTGGATCTCTTTGCTAGCCTTATTTCTGTGGAATCTGATAACAGATATTTCGGATCCCTTGGAAGACTATAGGGCCAAAGGAAATATCCTCCGATAACAAAGAGAAAGAAGCTTTCTGAGAAACTTCTTTGTGTTCTGTGAAATCATCTCACAGAGTTACAGCTTTCCCCTCAAGAAGCCTTTCGCTAAGACAGTTCTTGTGGAATTGGCAAAGTGATATTTGGAAGCCCATAGAGGGCTATGGTGAAAAAGGAAATATCCTCAGATGAAATCTGGAAAGAAGCTTTCTCAGAAACTGCTTAGTGTTCTGTTAATTCATCTCACAGAGTTACATCTGTATTTCGTGGATCTCTTTGCTAGCCTTATTTCTGTGGAATCTGAGAACAGATATTTCGGATCCCTTGGAAGACTATAAGGCCAAAGGAAATATCCTCCGATAACAAAGAGAAAGAAGCTTTCTGAGAAACTTCTTTGTGTTCCGTGAAATCATTTCACAGAGTTACAGCTTTCACCTCAAGAAGCCTTTCGCTAAGACAGTTCTTGTGGAATTGGCAAAGTGATATTTGGAAGCCCATAGAGGGCTATGGTGAAAAAGGAAATATCCTCAGATGAAATCTGGAAAGAAGCTTTCTGAGAAACTGCTTAGTGTTCTGTTAATTCATCTCACAGAGTTACATCTGTATTTCGTGGATCTCTTTGCTAGCCTTATTTCTGTGGAATCTGAGAACAGATATTTCGGATCCCTTGGAAGACTATAGGGCCAAAGGAAATATCCTGCGATAACAAAGAGAAAGAAGCTTTCTGAGAAACTTCTTTGTGTTCTGTGAAATCATCTCACAGAGTTACAGCTTTCCCCTCAAGAAGCCTTTCGCTAAGACAGTTCTTGTGGAATTCGCAAAGTGATATTTGGAAGCCCATAGAGGGCTATGGTGAAAAAGGAAATATCCTCAGATGAAATCTGGAAAGAAGCTTTCTGAGAAACTGCTTAGTGTTCTGTTAATTCATCTCACAGAGTTACATCTGTATTTCGTGGATCTCTTTGCTAGCCTTATTTCTGTGGAATCTGAGAACAGATATTTCGGATCCCTTGGAAGACTATAGGGCCAAAGGAAATATCCTCCGATAACAAAGAGAAAGAAGCTTTCTGAGAAACTTCTTTGTGTTCTGTGAAATCATCTCACAGAGTTACAGCTTTCCCCTCAAGAAGCCTTTCTCTAAGACAGTTCTTGTGGAATTGGCAAAGTGATATTTGGAAGCCCATGGAGGACTATGGTGAAAAAGGAAATATCCTCCGTTGAAATGTGGAAAGAAGCTTTCTGAGAAACTGCTTAGTGTTCTGTTAATTCATCTCACTGAGTTACATCTGTATTTCGTGGATCTCTTTGCTTGCCTTATTTCTGTGGAATCTAAGAACCGATATTTCGGATCCCTTGGAAGACTATAGGGCCAAATGAAATATCCTCGGATAACAAAGAGAAAGAAGCTTTCTGAGGAAATTCTTTGTGTTCTGTGAAATCATCTCACAGAGTTACAGCATTTCCCTCAAGAAGCCTTTCGCTAAGCCAGTTCTTGTGGAATTGGCAAAGTGATATTTGGAAGCCCATAGAGTGCTATGGTGAAAAAGGAAATATCCTCACATGAAATCTGGAAAGAAGCTTTCTGAGAAACTGCTTAGTGTTCTGTTAATTCATCTCACAGAGTTACATCTGTATTTCGTGGATCTCTTTGCTAGCCTTATTTCTGTGGAATCTGAGAACAGATATTTCGGATCCCTTGGAAGACTATAGGGCCAAAGGAAATATCCTCCGATAACAAAGAGAAATGAGCTTTCTGAGAAACTTCTTTGTGTTCTGTGAAATCATCTCACAGAGTTACAGCTTTCCCCTCAAGAAGCCTTTCGCTAAGACAGTTCTTGTGGAATTGGCAAAGTGATATTTGGAAGCCCATAGAGGGCTATGGTGAAAAAGGAAATATCCTCAGATGAAATCTGGAAAGAAGCTTTCTGAGAAACTGCTTAGTGTTCTGTTAATTCATCTCACAGAGTTACATCTGTATTTCGTGGATCTCTTTGATAGCCTTATTTCTGTGGAATCTGAGAACAGATATTTCGGATCCCTTGGAAGACTATAGGGCCAAAGGAAATATCCTCTGATAACAAAGAGAAAGAAGCTTTCTGAGAAACTTCTTTGTGTTCTGTGAAATCATCTCACAGAGTTACAGCTTTCCCCTCAAGAAGCCTTTCGCTAAGACAGTTCTTGTGGAATTGGCAAAGTGATATTTGGAAGCCCATAGAGGGCTATGGTGAAAAAGGAAATATCCTCAGATGAAATCTGGAAAGAAGCTTTCTGAGAAACTGCTTAGTGTTCTGTTAATTCATCTCACAGACTTACATCTGTATTTCGTGGATCTCTTTGCTAGCCTTTTTTCTGTGGAGTCTGAGAACAGATATTTCGGATCCCTTGGAAGACTATAGGGCCAAAGGAAATATCCTCCGATAACAAACAGAAAGAAGCTTTCTGAGAAACTTCTTTGTGTTCTGTGAAATCATCTCACAGCGTTACAGCTTTCCCCTCAAGAAGCCTTTCGCTAAGACAGTTCTTGTGGAATTGGCAAAGTGATATTTGGAAGCCCATAGAGGGCTATGGTGAAAAAGGAAATATCCTCAGATGAAATCTGGAAAGAAGCTTTCTGAGAAACTGCTTAGTGTTCTGTTAATTCATCTCACAGAGTTACATCTGTATTTCGTGGATCTCTTTGCTAGCCTTATTTCTGTGGAATCTGAGAACAGATATTTCGGATCCCTTGGAAGACTATAGGGCCAAAGGAAATATCCTCCGATAACAAAGAGAAAGAAGCTTTCTGAGAAACTTCTTTGTGTTCTGTGAAATCATCTCACAGAGTTACAGCTTTCCCCTCAAGAAGCCTTTCGCTAAGACAGTTCTTGTGGAATTGGCAAAGTGATATTTGGAAGCCCATAGAGGGCTATGGTGAAAAAGGAAATATCCTCAGATGAAATCTGGAAAGAAGCTTTCTCAGAAACTGCTTAGTGTTCTGTTAATTCATCTCACAGAGTTACATCTGTATTTCGTGGATCTCTTTGCTAGCCTTATTTCTGTGGAATCTGAGAACAGATATTTCGGATCCCTTGGAAGACTATAAGGCCAAAGGAAATATCCTCCGATAACAAAGAGAAAGAAGCTTTCTGAGAAACTTCTTTGTGTTCCGTGAAATCATTTCACAGAGTTACAGCTTTCACCTCAAGAAGCCTTTCGCTAAGACAGTTCTTGTGGAATTGGCAAAGTGATATTTGGAAGCCCATAGAGGGCTATGGTGAAAAAGGAAATATCCTCAGATGAAATCTGGAAAGAAGCTTTCTGAGAAACTGCTTAGTGTTCTGTTAATTCATCTCACAGAGTTACATCTGTATTTCGTGGATCTCTTTGCTAGCCTTATTTCTGTGGAATCTGAGAACAGATATTTCGGATCCCTTGGAAGACTATAGGGCCAAAGGAAATATCCTGCGATAACAAAGAGAAAGAAGCTTTCTGAGAAACTTCTTTGTGTTCTGTGAAATCATCTCACAGAGTTACAGCTTTCCCCTCAAGAAGCCTTTCGCTAAGACAGTTCTTGTGGAATTGGCAAAGTGATATTTGGAAGCCCATAGAGGGCTATGGTGAAAAAGGAAATATCCTCAGATGAAATCTGGAAAGAAGCTTTCTGAGAAACTGCTTAGTGTTCTGTTAATTCATCTCACAGAGTTACATCTGTATTTCGTGGATCTCTTTGCTAGCCTTATTTCTGTGGAATCTGAGAACAGATATTTCGGATCCCTTGGAAGACTATAGGGCCAAAGGAAATATCCTCCGATAACAAAGAGAAAGAAGCTTTCTGAGAAACTTCTTTGTGTTCTGTGAAATCATCTCACAGAGTTACAGCTTTCCCCTCAAGAAGCCTTTCTCTAAGACAGTTCTTGTGGAATTGGCAAAGTGATATTTGGAAGCCCATGGAGGACTATGGTGAAAAAGGAAATATCCTCCGTTGAAATGTGGAAAGAAGCTTTCTGAGAAACTGCTTAGTGTTCTGTTAATTCATCTCACTGAGTTACATCTGTATTTCGTGGATCTCTTTGCTTGCCTTATTTCTGTGGAATCTGAGAACCGATATTTCGGATCCCTTGGAAGACTATAGGGCCAAATGAAATATCCTCGGATAACAAAGAGAAAGAAGCTTTCTGAGGAAATTCTTTGTGTTCTGTGAAATCATCTCACAGAGTTACAGCATTTCCCTCAAGAAGCCTTTCGCTAAGCCAGTTCTTGTGGAATTGGCAAAGTGATATTTGGAAGCCCATAGAGTGCTATGGTGAAAAAGGAAATATCCTCACATGAAATCTGGAAAGAAGCTTTCTGAGAAACTGCTTAGTGTTCTGTTAATTCATCTCACAGAGTTACATCTGTATTTCGTGGATCTCTTTGCTAGCCTTATTTCTGTGGAATCTGAGAACAGATATTTCGGATCCCTTGGAAGACTATAGGGCCAAAGGAAATATCCTCCGATAACAAAGAGAAAGGAGCTTTCTGAGAAACTTCTTTGTGTTCTGTGAAATCATCTCACAGAGTTACAGCTTTCCCCTCAAGAAGCCTTTCGCTAAGACAGTTCTTGTGGAATTGGCAAAGTGATATTTGGAAGCCCATAGAGGGCTATGGTGAAAAAGGAAATATCCTCAGATGAAATCTGGAAAGAAGCTTTCTGAGAAACTGCTTAGTGTTCTGTTAATTCATCTCACAGAGTTACATCTGTATTTCGTGGATCTCTTTGCTAGCCTTATTTCTGTGGAATCTGAGAACAGATATTTCGGATCCCTTGGAAGACTATAGGGCCAAAGGAAATATCCTCTGATAACAAAGAGAAAGAAGCTTTCTGAGAAACTTCTTTGTGTTCTGTGAAATCATCTCACAGAGTTACAGCTTTCCCCTCAAGAAGCCTTTCGCTAAGACAGTTCTTGTGGAATTGGCAAAGTGATATTTGGAAGCCCATAGAGGGCTATGGTGAAAAAGGAAATATCCTCAGATGAAATCTGGAAAGAAGCTTTCTGAGAAACTGCTTAGTGTTCTGT